>NC_064825.1:81971979-83421145 GCF_024166365.1 Elephas maximus indicus
AGCTAAAAACGATAATCACTAACATATATTACTTACTATGTGCCAGATTTTCTTCTAAACATTTTGTATATAGTAATTATTTTAAGCCTCACAGTACCCTATGGGATAAATACTATTGTTACCTTCATTTTACAAATGAAGAACCCAAGTCTTGCCATGGCAAGGCACAAATAGAAAAGGATACCGTTTTTTACAGCACAGCACATTGTAGGGACTGGCAGCCACAAAGAAATCATCCCTGGGAGTTCCTAACCACCTTAGACCCTGTCCAGCTACCCAGGAACTATGGCCATCAGTGTTTCTGAACAACTCCAACCCCTTCAAGGCACACTAAGAATCTCTGACATAATTTACTCATCGTTCCACAGCCTATAAAACTAAAGTGTGATCTCTTGAGATCTATTCCCTACAACTGAGATAATAAACTTAGCACTGTGATAATAAAAAATGCTAATAGTCAGCTAAGAGTCCCCGAAGTTGTATGAATTCTTTCAGGACCCTGAGGAAAAGGTAGCAGTAACTTATTAAGTAGAAGAGTAAGTAAAATAGCATTACAAATAAGCAGTCCAGGACCAACCTACTTAAGTGAGAGACACAGCAAAACCTCTCAGGCAGAACCCAGCTAACCTGAACTCTCTGTTCCCAGAATTTTCGCTGAGTTCCATTTCTAGAAAAAGCACACAAGGGAACAAGCTGATTATTTTTCCCCTTGAACTTAAAAAAAAAAAAAAAACACACACGCATCATCCAGGGGGTTTCTGAGGTTAGCACAAACCCGAAGTCCAGCCTCCACCCCAGCACTACCACAACACATATTATTAGAACAAAGAATAATGGCACTTTGAATCAGACCAGAAAGCAGACTGTGGAGAAAAGGTGGAATGTCAGCTACAAAGCACTTGCTATGTACCAAGAACTGTGCCAGACACCATCCAGCATGTGCTTTTCCATAATAACCTTATGAGAAAAGTATTACTAACCCCACTTCGTGTGTGAACCAAAGGTTCAGACTGGTGAGGTAATTTGCCTAGGGTCACACAACTAATAAGTGGTGGAGACAGTATATGAGTCCACCTCTCACTGGCTCCAATGCCCTTATATCTCTTTATAAAACTATAACAAAGGAAAGATGCTTTAGGGTATAGACAGACCCCCGAGTGCAAGTGAAGGCTAGACCCTAAAGACAGAGGTCCGGAAATGGCCTCATGATTCTATGACAGGAGGCAGGTCCCAAACTGCATGTCTATAAGAAGGTATCAAGCCTAGAAGGGAAATCTAAGTAGAGGTGGGTAAGATAGCAGGAAAGGGCTAAATAGGGAATCAGTCATAGGTTAGATTATAGGGGCAGCCTTCCTGTCCTAGGGTGAAGCAGAAAATGAATTTCATTTACATAACCACTTGTTGTCCTCCAACTATGAGCTAACTTTTATGGAGTGCCTAGTATGTGCCAGACACTTTTCTGCATTTTCTCATTAATTCTCAGAACAGTCTTCTGAGGTAGACTATATCTGATATGCAATGAGAAAACGAGAACGAAATTGGTGAACTAACTGTCACACATCACTCAGAAAGTCAAGGTAGAGCCGGGACTTAACTCCAGGTGGTCTGATTTCAGAATTGAAGCTCTTAACTACTAAGAAAGAAAGGAAATGTGTTCAAATAATGAGGTTCATACTTTATTATTTAGTCTAATTATTACTAGAGTTTTATGTTTTAGTACCATTATAATGCTGAATTTTATTTTATTCTTCTAATGAGTTTTATCAACGTTGAGTTTTATTACCATAGTTTTGAATTTTAGTATTAGTATAATCTTTGGTTTATTATTAGTAATATATTGCACGTATTACTTTAGTCTTGGAAGGAGTACAACCAGAATGCTCCTCAGAGCAAGGATGATGAGCCTGTGTCTTACATACTTTGAACATTTTATCAGGAGGAATCAGTCCCTGGAGAAGGACATCGTGTTTGGTAAAGTACAGGGTCAGCGGAAAAGAGGAAGACCCTCAATGAGATGTGTTGACACAGTGGCTGCAACAATGGGCTTACACATAACAACGATGATGAGCATGGTGCGGGATCAGGTAGTGTTTCGTTCTGTGGCACATCGGGTTGCTGAGTCGGAACTGACTCAACAGCTCTTAACAACAACAGTAAGAACATTACTTTAGTGTAGGATTTTTATTATGAGGGTTATTATCATCATTACAGTTCTAGCTTTTATTATTTCTATCATGTTTAGTGTTTCAGTAATTAGTTTTAAGTCCTCAATAGAAACGGGGAAAAAATGCAAATCATAGTATGAAAAACTCAGCTCATCCTTGCATGTGTCAATTGGAGAGTGGCTAAATAAAATGCCAGATTATATAAAGCTACATGGGTTTCTTCATGATTTCTCATTACCTTTCCTATAACTAATGTTCATTGAGAATCTTCAAAAAGTAAACTTTGAAATTATTTCCCAAGTTTATTTAAGCAAACTGTTTGTGTGTGTGTGTGCTACATCTCCCAGTTTTTATGGTACTTAACCTTAAATTAATGGATTAACTGAAAAATGGGAATTTCATAGAGCAGTAAAGAGGTTGCTTGGATGTCAAAATCTTCTGGTCCCTCAGATAACATCACAGAAAAAGCTACTCCCCAATCTTGAAATGAACCCTGTTTCCTAACAGCTCCAACTCCAGAGGAGCTCTCTGTTGGGATTATATGAACTGCTGCTTCCGTGCTACTGGTGTTCCAGTTATCTACTGCTGCATAACAAATCACCCAGAAATTTAGTGGCTTAAGACAACTACAACTTACAATTTTCCACAATTCTGTGGATCAAGAATTCAGGTATGGCTCAGCTGGAATGTTCTTTCGCTCGACTTGGTGCACCTGGAGTCATGCACTTGGCATATCCACTGGCAGCTAAATTGGGCTAGATGATCCAAAATTCTTTATACATATATCTGGCATTGTAGTGTTTCTCTACATGGCTTCTCTTTCTCCATAAGACTAATGTAGGCTTCCTTTCATTCAAGTGATGTCAGGATGGTCAGATTCTTTTTTTTTTTAACTTTGTATTTTGAACTAATTCTAGATTCACATAAAAGTTGCAAAAATAGTTCAGAGGGTTCCTGTATACCCGTCACCCAGTTTCCCCTAAAGTTAGCATCTTGTTGTTGTTGCTGTATACCATCGAGTCAATTCTGACTCATAGCAACCCAGTGTAGAACTGCCCTGTCTTAGTCATCTAGTGCTGCCATAACAGAAATACCACAAGTGAATGGCTTTAACAAAGAGAAATTTATTCTTTCACGGTCTAGTAGGCCACAGGTTTGAATGCAGGGTGCCAGCTCCAGGGGACAGCTTTCTCTCTCTCAGATCTGGAGGAAGGTCCTTGTCGTTAATCTTCCCCTGGTCTAAGAGCTTCTCCACAAAGGAACCTCAGGTCCAAAGGATATGCTCTGTTCTGGGTGCTGCTTTTTTGGTGGTATCAGGTCCACTACTCTGCTTGCTTCTCTTTCTTTTTATCTCTTGTAAGATAAAAGGCAGTGCAGGCCACCCCCCAGGGAAACTCCCTTTACATTGGATCAGGGATGTGACCTTAGTAAGGGCGTTGCAGTCCCACCCTAATCCTCTTTAACATAATCTGATCTTTCATCATTAACTACAGCCAGAGAGATTAGGATCTACAACACACAGGAAAATTGCAATCACAAAATGGAGGACAATCACACATTACTGGGAATCATGGCCTAACCAAGTTGACACATATTTTGGGGGGACACAATTCAATCCATGACATGCCCCATAGGGTCTCCTAGGCTGTTAGCATCTTACCAATCTTAATACATTATCACAAATAAGAAATTAACATTGGCATAACACTATAAATAAACTACATTGTTTTTGTTGTGTCGTCAAGTCAATACCGACTCCTAGCAACCCCATGTGACAGAGTAGAACTGCCCCCATAGGGTTTTCTAGGCTGTAATCGCTATGAGTTGGAATCGACTCAATGGCACTGGGTGGTGGTGTGGTGTGGGGAATCTTTATAGGGTCAGATCGGCAGGTCTTTTTCCCATGGAACCGCTGGGTGAGTTTGAACCACCAACCTTTCTGTTAGCATCCAAGTGCTTAGCTATTGAACCACCACAAATCCTATTAAATTTTACTAGTTTGTCCGCTAATGTTCTTTTTCTATCCTAGGATCCTATCTAGGATCCTACATTGCATTTAGTTGTTATCACACCTTTGTCTCCTTCAATCTGTAATAATTTTTCAGCTTTACTTCCACTATCTAAACACTTTTGACGATTACTAGTCAACTATTTTGTAGAACATCTCTGAATTTAGTTCTGTCTAATGTTTTCTCATGGTTGAAATGAGGTTATGGTCAGACAATTTATGTGGTGGCTGGTTTGCAAAAGGGAGGAAAGGAATCCTACAGAACGGCACTTTAGCTGCACTCTTAAGGTCAGAACAAGGCATAAACCAAAACCAAAACCAAACCCAGTGCCGTCGAGTCAATTCCAACTCATAGCGACCCTATAGGACAGAGCAGAACTGTCGCATAGAGTTTCCAAGGAGTGCCTGGCGGATTCGAACTGCCAACCCTTTGGTTAGCAACTGTAGCACTTAACCACTACACCACCAGGGTTTCCAAGCAAGGCATAGGTCCAGCCAAATTCCTGGGATGCAGCAATAGGCTCCACCTGTGGATATGGGGTTCCAGTGTACTCGTATGAATGGACGAAATAGATGGTGGCCTTATCTTTGTAGACTAACTACCAAAACTGGATTTTCAAAAATATTTTTAAAACCCACTTAGCAAAAGTCTGCTAGGTGCCAGGCCTACCAGCTTTGTTCTCATCTTCTAGACCTGAGGTCTCCACTGCAAATATGGTCCACCATATCCTCAGTCAGGACAGGAAGCACCAAGCTTGATCCCTTTTTTCATATTTACTGGAGCTAGAGGTACTGGAGCACCATTGTATGTAATTGCATCTAGCATTGTTAATCTAGATGTTATTGGGACAGAAAAAAATAACCCAGAACCATGGAACAAGCTGGGTCCCAATGATCAATACAAGTTCTACTCAGTGAATGTGGATTACAGCAAACCGAAGAAAGAAGGCCTAGACTTCTACATGAAATGTTTTCCCATAAAGCTGCTTAGAATGAAGATCTTCCAGAAGCCATCCGCACAATTTTCCATGTAACCAGGATGTATTTCTTCCCTAAATGCATGAAATCATGTTGCTGTATTGCATTGGGGTTTGCACTAAATAATAAACATCTGAAACTTAAAAAAAAACACCTAGGAAGACAACTTTGAAACCTGTGAATCTGCCACTGTCACACTCGACATTTGTAACTACCTGAACCCTCTTTAAAATTGGGCTAATAGTTCCTGTTCTTCATACTTCCCAGGGTGTGGCAGCCATGGCGGGTTGTTGCTGAGATCCCCCTTAAAGAAGAAAAACTGCCAGGAGGAGTATAGTTAGCTGACAGGTGCCACAGTTTGGGGCCCTGCTACAAGCATTCATGTCAGGGTCACATCCCCAAGACTGCTTCTTGTCAATCCCTGAGTATAGCAGTGGAGCTAAGTCAGGCCACTCTGCTTGTGGCGGGATTCCTCTAATGAGCGCCCTTTGCTCAGGAGCTCCCCTTCCACCTGTCCAGACTCTCTCAGAGCTACACTGCAGGCTGAGGCTCCTGCCTCCTCCTTTCCTTCCGTAGTTGTCAGACCTGCATGGTACTTGAAGGCTTTCCCTTTATCTTCCACAGGCATTGCCCTCAATAAATCTCTTGCACTTTTCATTTTGCCTTAGTAGCTGGTTCTGGGAGGACCCAACTTGAATACACAAGAATGCTGTGAAGATCAACTGAGATTATGGGGGCAAACATGCTTTGAAAACTATAGCATAAAAAACAAGTATTAGGTATTATCATTAAAAATATATATATAGGGCAAATTGTTTCAATCAGTAATTAATTTGATATTCCAAGTAGTTAAGTGCTGACTACTAGCCAAAAGGCTGGCAGTTTGAACCCACCCAAAGGTGCCTCGAAGACAGGCAAAAAAAAGAAAAAAAAAAATACAGGCCTTAAAAAGCCTGTGAAGCTGTTCTCTGCTCTGACAGATATGGGTCATCATAAGTCAAATCAACTCAGTTGTAACTAACAACAAAAAGCAATAGCCCTTGGTAAGAAAAGGTTATTCTATATCTAACGACCCCAGTAGAAGGTGGCATGTAAATACATTCAACATATTCAACCTACGAATAGCCCCAGTAGAAGAAGGAATGAAAATATATTCAATATTGAAAGAGTTTTTTTTTAATCAAAAAGCTGACAGTCGTTCAAGGAATGTTTCAGTTACCTGGTGTACAAGGTGAAAAACTAGGGCTTTTCTGTGTTTAATCCTTTCCCTGGGACACCACTTTTTCCAGGGAATTGGGGGGAAAGCCAACACCTTGGATTAGCAAGCCCCCCACTAAGAACTCCTGAGATAATGAGGTCCATTCCTCCTCTTTTTATTACAATAACCTACAAAGCAGGAATCCTCTATAGCTGCCTCCTCCCTAGGGCCACTAAATTATTCTTGCTCCCAGTACAATCTATTCCACACTCTGTAGAGTTATCATTCCTCTGCTTCACCAATACTTTTAGAATAAAGTTAGAACTCCTTGGGTTGTTTGATCCAAACACAGGCTGCCATTTGTTCACTCTTCCCCCTGCAACACACACACACACAAACTCTATGCTTTATCCATATTTTGTCACATTTGAAGATGCATATTTTTTTCACATCTTAACAGTGCTCAGATTGGGACACACCTGAAGATCACTGTAGAACAGGCAACTGTTGTAACTAATTGCTTCTGCCATGGGTGCACAAACTTCAAAAACACCAGCTTCAAAACTGTCAGAATGGGTCTTAACTTGGGAGAAAACTCCAGAAACAGTAGTGGACTATACTTTAAACCGCTAGGAACAAATGGCTATGAGGAAGCGGTGGGGAGGTGGGTGTGAATCAAAGGCATTTACCAACGTTCAACAAAAGAACCAAACTTGTTGCCATTGAGCTGATCCCGATTCATAGCGACCCTATAGAACAGAGTAGAACTGCCCTATAGAGTTTCCAAGGAGCACCTGATGGATTCGAACTGCCGGCCTTTTGGTTAGCAGCCATAGCTCTTAACCACTATGCCACCAAGGTTTCCTTAGCAACATTACCCAAGTGGACATCATAAGTAGGATAAATTCACATGATTACAAAGCCATTGCACAAGCCCAGCCTAATGGTTTTGTTCCTCCACGAATTCTTTTAGGAAATGCTGTGTCACCAGTGTTCTTGACCATATTGTGTGGAAAAACATGACATTGGTGTCCCTAAATCAAAAAACTTTTCAGAAGACTCTAGCTCTGAAAGTGAAGTTTCAGGAATATGAAACCAAATTATTTTGTATAAACAGTAAAACCTGTGAGACCTGGAACAGGATTTTCTGGGTCTTGGAAGTTTTCCACTTTGACAGGATGCAGTCTTACACTTTTCTATCGCTCTCTATTAGTGAAAAATATTTGAGTTTTCCTTCTCTGACAGGTTTTCACCCTATCCAGGTTCTGGCTTTTGCAGGTTTTACTGCATTTTTAGTATATTTGGTAGAGTAAGGTATGATAAAATCTGTATCCAAATATCCAAATAAGTATAAAAATGCTCTTTGAAAAAGCATTAAAATCCTAAGTAATAAAGTCTTGTACCATAATTTAACCGACACTTTTTTCTCCTTCCCAGAGTTTTGTAAGGAAGTGGTGAAGCGGTTAAGAGTTCGGCTGCCAACCAAAAGGTCAGCAGTTCCCGTCCACCAGCAGCTTCTTGGAAACCCTCTGGGGCAGTTCTAGTCTGTCCTCTACGGTCTCTATGAGTTGGAATCAACTCTACGGCAACGGGTTTTAGAGGTTTATGAAATAATGATGCATCTTAAAATCAGTGGTATCTCAGAGTAGATGAAATATGGTAAAGCCACTTTATTTCCTCTTTCCTTGCTTTCTCTGATCTCTAGACTTTTGTTTGTTCTGCTCTTTCTTCCTAGAAGACTATTCTTTCTCCTCATTGCCTGATTAACTCCTACCTATCTTCCAGGTTTTAGCTGAATTACCACTTCATCTAAGATATCTTCCCAAGCTTCCTCGCCTTCACCCTCAGACTATGTGAGTTGCCGCTGCTGTGCACAATACCCTGTACCTTAACTATCATAGCAATTATCATCCTTTGCTGTAACTGCCTGCTTAATTTTCTGTCTGTGCCCAACAGACCATAAACTCCTTGAACACAGGGAATGTTTGTCTTGCTCACGTGGTACCTGGCACATAGGCGGCAATCAATAAATATCTATCCTTCAGTGAATAAATTAACAAGTGAAAAAGTGTCTCCATTGCATGGCATATAAATAAATTTATTCAATTATTAATGATCCAGGCATAAGAATTTTATCTCACAGATGGGGAAACTCAGGCACAGAGAGTAATAGGCTAGAGACAGAGCCAAAGCTAAAATGTCCTTATTATCCCATGTAGTAATAATGATTGTGGTTATTAGCTGCCATGGAGTCACTCCCAACTCATGGTGACACAACAGAACAAAATGCTACCCAATCCTGCACCATTCCTGTGATCACTTGGGGATCAGACCATTGGATTCATGTGGTTCTCACTGGCTGATTTTTGGAAGTAGATGGCCAGATCTTTCTTCCTAGTCTATCTTTTTGCCTGGAAGCTCTGCTGAAATCTGTTCAGCATCAGAGCAACGTACAAGCCTCCAATGACAGACAGGTGGTAGCTGCACAAGGAGTGCATTAGTCAGGAGTTTAATCCAGGTCTTCAGCACGGAAAGCGAGAATTCTACCACCAAATCAACCACTTCCTCCACAGAAATAATGATAGGTGACATTTATTGGCCATGTACTATGTATAGCTCAATTCTGAACTCTGTACCAGTATTATCTCAATTCTCACAATAACACTGTCAGGAAGATATTGTTAATATCCCCATTTATTAACAGGAAAATTGAGGTACAAAACTGTAAATGAAATTTCCTAAAATAATACAGCTAGTAAGGAGTGTAGCTGAGATACAAACCCAGGCAGTCTGACCCTAGCATCTTCACTCTTGACCACAACATGACAGGTGCTGGTAAGTTGAGTCAGAATGTTTAACAATAGTAAAAACGGGTAGTTACTGGCAGATCACTTCTTAAGTGTGTGTTGACTCAAGACAGGTAATTTTATTACAATGGATATCGATACCATCAAAAGGAGAATTAAATCTGGTATAGTTGAAAGGGCACTGTGATAAGAATTAAGAGCCATGGGTTCTACCCAGCCCACTCTTCAAGTAGCGATATAACCCTGCTGGCGCAATAGTTAACCACTCAGCTGCTAAGCGGTTCAAACTCACCAGCAGCTCCATGGGAGAAATGTGGGGCAGTCTGCTTTCATACAGATTACAGCCTTGGAAACTTTATGGGGCAGTTATAGGGTCACTCTGGGTTGGAATTGACTTGACAGCATCGAGTTTCTGTTTGTTTTTGTTGTTTCTTTGTTTTTGGTTTTATATAATCCTGGATGAATTACTTAACTTCTCTGAGCCTTGGTTTCTTCACCAGTTAAAAAAATGTGGGGTAACTCAAATAAATTCTTAAAATCATGTGATAGGGGCTGTCACTTTACCTCAAAGCAATTAAAAGGCACACCAAGTGGAAGAATCCCCCAGTGATTATTATCATGTGCCAAATATTGAATTTGAGGAAGTAAATTGAACACCAGTGTTTGTTCTACAAAATTCAAATAATGTTTGACAAGTTGAAGGGCTCTTGATCCTTCAGCTGAAAGCATAGGTTTTCAAACTCCAGCCGTCGACTTTTTTTCCTTTCCTTTCATAGACAGAGTGTTCAGTGGGGAGAGGGAAGCCCAGACTTGTGTTTGACTGTTGGGGAAAAGTGCATACCTGGAGGGGAACGGTGTTTAACAAAAAACATGGCATCAGACTCTGCCTGACTCACTCTAAGCGGGGCCTCCCCCACCACTTACTTTGTTCCAACACTAAATCAGAGGCTCATGTGGAGACTTGCTGCAGTAAAACACTATCAAAAAACTCTAACCCAGCTAGGCTAGGGAGGAAAACAAGACTCTCATCAGATAAGCGTTAAGCCAAAGGCTACTGAGAAGAGCTACAGAGAAACACCATGACTCCAAGGAATACATGGTCCTCAGGGCTGACCCCAAGCCACCCCTCCCACTTCAATGTCACAAAGCTGCTGAAACTATTCACATTTATGCAAAACTTAGGGAATCACTTTTCTAATAGGCATTGGTACCCAGTTTCTTTTCCTGGCTTAGTAAAATATGAAAATTTATAATAAATTAATTAAAAAAAAATCTTTAGTTTCAAAGCTATATTCTTGTTCCAAGGCATCAAATATTTTCAGGCTTTATGATTGCACTTGTTGTTGTTGTTAGGTGCCATTGAGTTGGTTCTGACTCACAGCGACCCTATGTACAACAGAAGGAAACACTGCCCCGTCCTGTGCCATCCTCACAATCATTGTTATGCTTGAGCCCATTGTTGCAGCCACTGTGTCAATCCACCTTGTTGAGGGTCTTCCTCTATCTCACTGACCTGTTAGTTTACCAAGCATGATGTCCTTTCCCAGGGACTGGTCCCTCCTGTTAACTTGTCCAAAGTATGTGAGATGAAGTCTCACAATCCTTGCTTCTAATGAGCATTCTGGTTGTATTTCTTCCAAGGCAACTTTGTTTGTTCTTCTGGCAATCCATGGTATATTTAATATCCTTCACCAACATCATAATTCAAAGGCATTAACTCTTCTTTGGTCTTCCTTATTCACTGTCCAGCTTTCACATGCATATTAGGCGATTGAAAACACCACAAACACATTAGGCTTGAGTCAAACATACCTTAGTCCTTAAAGTAACATCATTGTTTTTTAAAACTTTTGAGAGGTCCTTTGCAGAACATTTGCCTAGTGCAATGCATCTTTTGATTTCTTGGCTGCTGCTTCCATGGGCATTGATTGTGGATCCAAGTAAAATAAAATCCTTTACAACTTCAATATTTTCTCAGTTTATTATGATATTGCTTACTGGTCAAGTTGTGAGGATTTTTGTTCTCTTTATGTTGAGGTGTAATCAGTACTGAAGGCTGTAGTTTTTGATCTTCATCAGTAAGCTTAAAGTTCTCTTCACGTTCAGCAAGCAAGTTTGTATCATCTGCATATTGCAGGTTGTTAATGAGTCTTCCTCCAATCCTGATGTCCTGTTCTTCTTGATATAGTTCGGCTTCTCAGATTATTTGCTTAGCGTACAAATTGAACAGGTATGGTGAAAGGACACAACCCCGACCCACAACTCTCCTGATTTGAACCACCTTGCTCTATTTCTGGCAGCTCCCTGTGGATGTACTGCTGCGAACACTTTGTAATGATCATCAGCAAAATTTTACTTGTGTGTGATATTAATGATATAGCTCGATAATTTCTGCGTTCTGTTGTATCACCTTTCTTTGAGATAGGTAAAAATATGGATCTCTTCCAGTCAATTGGCCAAGTAGCTGTCTTCCAAGTTTCTTGGCATAGACAAGTGAGGACTTCCAGCACTGTATCTGTTTGTTGAAACATCGCACTCAGTTGGTATTCTGTCAATCCCTGGAGCCTTGTTTTTCACCAGTGTCTTCAGTGCGACTTAGACCTCTTCTTTCAGTACCATCAGTTCTTGATCATATGCATCCTCCTAAAATGGTTGAACACCAACCAATTCTTTTTGGTACAGTGACTCTGTGCATTCCTTCCATCTTCTTTTGGTGCTTCCTGCATTGTTTAGTATTTTCCCTGTAGAATCCTTCAATAGTGCAACTCAAGGCTTGAATTTTTCTTCAGTTCTTTCAACTTGAAAAATGCCAAGCATGTTCTTCCCTTTTGGTTTTCTACCTCCAGGTCTTTGCACATGTCATTATAATTCTTTAGTTTGTCTTCTGTATCCACCCTTTAAAATCTGTTCAGCTCTTTTGCTTCAGCATTTCTTCTGTTTCCTTTAGCTATTCTACTTTCAAGAGCAAATTTCAGAGTCTCTTCTTACAACCGTTTTGATCTTTTATTTCTTTCCTATCTTTTAAATGACCTCTTGCTTTCTTCATGTATGATGTCCTTGATATCATTACACAACTAGTCTGGTCTTTAGTCATTAGGTCATTAGTGTTCAATGTGTCATATCTATTCTTGAGATGGTCCCTCAATTCAGGTGGGATACTCAAGGTAGCTCTCGTGGACTTGTTCTAATTTTCTTTATCTTCAACTTGAACTTCAATATGAGCAATTGATCTGTTCCACAGTATGATTGCACTTAGAGCTAGATAAATTTGGGTGAATTACTCAACCTTTTAAAGGTTCATTTCCTTCACCTGTAAAATGGAAAAATAGCACACACGTGTGAGAATCAAATGAGATAACAAGTGCACTTGGTACACAGCAAGTACTTAATAAGAGAGGCTTTTTTGTGATCCCTTTCCTGAAAGGCACCCCAAGATCAGTCTTTTTTAGATTCTCTAAAACCAACCAAAATTGGGGCGGAAGCTCTTCTACTAGAAGCCTTCTAGAAGATTGTTTTTCCATGGCTTAGAACAATTCTTCTCTAACACAATTAAGGCAAAAAAAAAAAAACCAAAAGTTAATACCTGAATAGATAGATAAATTGCATTCCCAGTTAAGTATGTATTCATTCAACAAACATTTAAAAGTTCCAGATTTTAGATACGGTAATAACTTCTTCCATTTTAAAGCACTTTTAACTTACAACATTTGATTTACAAACATTTCTTTATTTGATTCCCCCACCATCCTCTCTGAGGGAAACAGGCAGAGACCTTTATTCATCTCTTATAGGTGGAAGTGAAAATTATAAAGATCGGGAGAGTGTGTGCTATAATAACATAGTCCTTGACATCAGACAGAACTGGATTTGATTCTGGAACTGATACCATCTGTTTCCCCTTGTGCAAGTTACCATTGTAGACACTCTGGCCTATGCTCCTGTTGGGCCCTCAGCCAAGAATGGCTTTTCCTGCTTTCTTCTATCAAAATCCCACTGGCCTTCAAGGCCCACAGCAAATCCTTTCTCCACCTGATATCTTCCATTACCCTGGTGCACTGTGTTCTCTCTCCCTCATTTGGGCTGACATAGCAGTTAATTTTTCACTGTGTTATAGCACTTACTTCATTCTGCCTCATGATCCAGAGAGTTGTTTACAACAGGTCAGTCTTTCCCACAGGACTGGAAGTGACTTCAAAAGGAGGGAGCCTGGTTAAGTTATTTTGATACCCTCTCCCCCAAGCTTCTCCCATTGTGCCTGTAGACCACCAATGCCTAATATGTATGGGCCAAATTGAACTGGTCAGAAAACTCGGTATTGAAATTCCAGAACATTGGATATCTTGTGGGTTTTCTGGAGCGTGAATGAAAACTACTTTGCCATGAGCAGGAAGTAATTCATCAAAGCATCATCATCTTTGACATGCCTGCGAGTCCACTTGTTTTCCTGTTTTCCCTTCATTTTTAATTACAAACAAGCTGCCTCATGTGTTTCCTTTTTCTACCAGAGTATACTGTCAGTGAGCTTTGAGTGTTAGTCCAAACACTAACACAGGAAATGTGAGTCAGCAAGACTGGGCCTTGCTTCCAGAAGCATGTTGAGGGATTATGAATGCGTGCCTCTCTTAGAAGTCCTCATGGGACTTCTGGAACTTAATGGAAAGAGCTCAGGGCATGAAGACTAAAGAATCCATTCATTTCTATCCCTGCCACTTACTTCTCGTATGACCTTGTGCAAGTTGCCTAGACTCTCTGAACCTCAGTTTCTTCATCTGTAAACTGGGGCCGATGAGAATTAAATGAGTTCCTATGAAAAAGTAAGTATGAAAATATTTTATAGACTCTGGCTGTCCGGAAAAGAAAGATGTTGTCATTCTCATACATCAAACATGCTTTCACTCCCAAAAGGATGAATGTGTCTATCCCAGAAAGAGAATTGCCATGGCCAGTTTGAGGTGAAGGATAAATCCAGTAAACCCAGTGCCAACTAGTTGATTCCAACTGAAAGTGACCGCATGTGTGCCAGAGTAGAACTGTGCTCCATAGGGTTTTCAATGGCTGATTTTTTGGAAGTAGATCTCCAGGTCTTGATCCCAAGGTGTCTCTAGGTGGACTCGAACCTTCAACCTTTCAGTTAGCAACTGAGTAAGTTAACCATTTGCACCACCTACAGACCCTGAAGGATAAGTTACTACTACTAAAAGACAGTTGAAATGATCAGATATCAAGTTTCCTCAGGAAATTACCAAAAATATAAGTGCTCAATGACTGGAAAGCATGCCCTTTTGTAAATAGGCTGCTGCTATTTTCCCCTTTTCTCCAAGGCTCTATCCTGTCCTTGCTTGGCTGTAAGTAGGAACTCCCAGCAAGAAGTGCCCTGCTTCTGGTACCTCTGGAGAGATCACCATGTTACTGTTGGCTCTCCTGCCAAGGATCTGCTGTCAAATTCAGTTAAGGGAGCCCCAGACAACAAGGCTGTGTTACGACCCTGCATTTCCTCACTTGCCATATGCAGGCAGGTCTGCGGAGCCAGCAGCCAGCAGCTGTGTTTACAACTTCCTATGGTCCCTTGTTAATTAATGAGTTCTGGGCCTGTTGCTCACCCTGCGTAGATTCTGTGGCATGGGATGGCTGTGGATTATCCCTGCAGGAGAGCAGCACAACATCTGGGTACTGGTCTTGATTAGGGGCAGTGCAGGACATGTGGGGGTGGGTAAAAGGGCAGTTGAGAGAATATAAAGGAAGCTTTATGCATGAAGGCTAACCACTGGCTTCTCCCATTCTGTAGACCTTAACCGAGTTCAAAGAGGCTCTCAGCTTCAGTTTCCATGATTTCGAAGACATTGGCCCCCAAATTACAAAGGCACAGCACATTTCAGATAAAATGCCATAAGAAGTGCCCCTGAAGGTGTGAACAAAAAAACATAACCACTTCCACTGAAAAGTCATTTATTACCTAGATTGTAAAATATCCCTACAATCCTGATCAGAAGGGTACAAAGAGGTAGCTACCAAATCCATGCCATTCCTAGAGAGCAAAAGAGACTGTCTCATTTTCTAATAATTCTGTTTCATAATAGCCTCCATCCTTGTAAAACTCTAAAATTGGAGGCAGGGGAATTGAACTGGAAAGCGGCCTCAGTCTATACAGTTTCATTTTCTGGAAACAAAAAATGTAATTGTAATGGCAAATGAATTAAATCCTCAAACGAGGCTGTTCTGTGTGACTGGGGTCAAACAAAAATAACTTACGGCACCAGAATCATTAGCAAAATATTTCTGAAGTCTCTAAAGTTTCTGAATTTCTAAGAAGCTCCCAAATAATGCTCTTACTGCTAGTCTGATGACAACACTGCAGAATTTAGAGGATTTGTTGAATTTCACTTATCTAGAGTAAAAAAAAAAAAGTTTGTTTTTTTTTTTTAGAGTAGTTATGAAGGGTACTAATGGTTCACTGGTAGAATTCTTGTCTTCCATATGTGTAAAAAAAAAAAAATGCCATCAAGGTGATTCTGACTTATAGTAACCCTATACAACAGAGTAGAACCAACGCATAAAGTTTCCAAGGAGCAGCTGGTGGATTCGAACTGCCAACATTTTGTTTAGCAGCTGAGTTCTTAACCACTGTGGCACCAGAGCTCCCCCATGGGGATACTCAGGGTCAGTTCCTGGCCAATGCCCCTGATACACAGTCACCAACCGTAAGTTATTGAAGGCTTGCATGTTGCTATGATGCTAAACAGGTTTTAGCAGGGTGTACAGATTAAGACAGACTAGGAAGAAAGGCCTGGCAGTCTATGAATCTCAACAGTCTGGTCCACAACTGATCAAGGGAATGGTCACTGTATCATTTCACTCCACTGCGCCAGGGTAGCAGTGAGTCAGGGATGACTTGACGGCAGCCACCAACAACGGAGTGAAAAAAAAAAAGGAAACCCTGGTGGCACAGCTATGGCAAATATGTGGCAGCATACTGACAGCTCTCTATCCCTCCTCCCACAGCAGACATCACTAATCATTCAAGCACTCTTTCCTCTAGAGCCCAAATATGACCATGAGATACAGCACTCCAGAGGAGGGGCACTACTTGATAGAAGTCCTTGTGTGAGATGAAACCTATTCATTGTTCTGACCGAAGGTGCTGATGCTAATCCAGTTCACCAGCAGTACAAAGAAATCCACTTGGAAAACTCCATCTCTTCTTGGGCCTTGTAATGGGTAATGTTATATGTCAACTTGGCTAGGCCATGATTCTCTGTATTATAAAGTTATTCCCCATTTTGTGATGTGAGTCAGGGGAGTTTCCTTGGGTGTATGGTCTGCATCCAATATATATGAATGTTCTGGCAAAGAGTTCTCTCTCTCTCAATCCTGCATCAGGTTCTTCATCATCTGACCTCCAGTTCATGGGACAGGAGCCAGCAGCCTGCCTCCTGATCTGTAGATTTGCCAGTTCCTGCAGCCCGGTGAACCAGCAGCCTGCTGTCTGACCTGCCTATTTTGGGTTCATCAGCCCCTGGAACCACCTGAATCAGGAAAGGTTTCCCACCTGACGCCTGACTCATGGATTTGGAATTTGCCAGCCTCTACAACTGTGTAAGCCATTGCCTTGAAATAAATCTCTCTCTATATAAATACATACGTATATATATATATATATATATAGCTGTTGTTGTTCTTAGGTGCCATCTAGTTGGTACTGACTCATAGCAACCCCATGTACAACAGAACACTGCCCAGGCCTGTGCCATCCTCACAATGTCGTTATACTTCAGCTCATTATTGCACCCACTGTGTCAATTCATCTCATTGAGGGTCTTCCTCTTTTTTGCTGACCCTCTACTTTACAAGCACAATGTCCTTCTCCAGGGACTGATCCCTCCTAACAACATGTCCAAAGTATGTGAGACATAGTCTGGCCATCCTTGCTTCTAAGGAGCATTCTGGTTGTACTTCCTCCAAGATGGATTTGTTCATTCTTTTGGCAGTCCGTGATATATTCAGTATTCTTCTCCAACACAACAATTCAAAGGTGTCAATTCTTCCTCGGTCTTCCATTTGCTTTCACACACATAGAAGGAGATTGAAAACACTATGGCTTGGGTCAGGCGCACCTTAGTCTTCAAGGTGACATCTTTGCTTTTCAACACTTTTTTAAAGAGGTCCTTTGTGGCAGATTTGCCCAGTGCAATGTGTCTTTTGACACCTTGGCTGTTGCTTCCGTGGGTGTTGTCAAGTAAAATGAAATCCTTGACAACTTCAATCTTTTCTGCACTTATCATGATGTTGCTTATTGGTCCAGTTGTGAGGATTTTTGTTTTCTTTATGTTGAGGTGTAATCCATACCGAAGGTTGTGGTGTCGGTGATCTTCATCAGTAAGAACTTCAAGTCCTCTTCACTTTCAGAAAGCAAGGTTGTGTTATCTGCATAATGCAGGCTGTTAATGAGTCTTCCTCCAACGCTGATGCCACGTTCTTCTCCATATATTCCAGCTTCTTGGGTTATTTGCTCAGTTTACAGATTGAATAAGTTTGGTGAAAGGGTAAAACACTGACCCACAACTCTCCTGACTTTAAAATACACCATATTCCCTTGTTCTGTTTGAATGACTGCCTCTTGACCTATGTACAGGTTCCTCATGTGCACAATTAAGGGTTCTGGAATTCCCATTCTTGGAAATGTTATCCATAATTTGTTATGATCCACACAGTTGAATGCCTTTGCATGGTCAATAAAACAAAGGCAAACATCTTCTGGTATTCTCTGCTTTCAGCCAGGGTCCACCTGACATCAGCAATGATATCCCTGGTTCCACGTCCTCTTCTGAATCCAGCTTGAATTTCTGGCAGTTCCCTGTCCATATACTGCTGCAGCTGCTTTTGAATGATCTTCAGAAAAATTCTACTTGTGTGTGATATTAATGATATTGTTCAATAAGTTTCGCATTCAGTGGGATCACCTTTCTTGAGAATAGGCATAAATATGGATCTCTTCCAGCTGGTTGGCCTGGTAGCTGTCTTCCAAATTTCTTGGAGTAGACAAGTGAGACTTTCAGCACTACAGCCATTGTTGAAACATCTCAGTAGGTATTCCATCAATTTCTGGAGCCTTGTTTTCTGCCAATGTCTTCAGTGCAGCTTGGGCTTCTTCCTTCAGTACCATTGGTTCCTGCTTATATGGTACCTCCTGAAATGGTTGAACGTCAACCAATTCTTTTTGTATAGTGGCTCTGTGTATTCTCTCCATTCTTTTTTTTTTTTAAAATAATTTTTAATGTGCTTTAAGTGACCGTTTACAAATCAAGTCAGTCTGTCACATATAAGCTTATATACACCTTACTCCATACTCCCACTTACTCTCCCCCTAATGAGTCAGCCCGCTCCCTCCTTCCAGTCTCTCCTTTCATGACAATTTTGCCAGTTTCTAACCCTCTCTACCCTCCTATCTCCCCTCCACACAGGAGATGCCAACACAGTCCCAAGTGTCCACCTCATACAAATAGCTCACACTTCATCAGCATCTCTCTCCAACCCATTGTCCAGTCCCTTCCATGTCTGATAAGTTGTCTTCAGGAATGGTTCTTGTCCTGGGCCAACAGAAGGTTTGGGGACCATGACCGCCAGGATTCCTCTAGTCTCAGTCAGACCATTAAGTCTGGTCTTTTTATGAGAATTTGGGGTCTGCGTCCCACTGATCTCCTGCTCCCTCAGGGGTTCTCTGTTGTGCTCCCTGTCAGGGCAGTCATTGGTTGTGGCCGGGCACCATCTAGTTCTTCTGGTCTCAGGATGATGTAGGTCTCTGGTTCATGTGGCCCTTTCTGTCTCTTGGGCTCATAGTTAGAATGTGACCTTGGTGTTCTTCATTCTCCTTTGATCCAGGTGGGTTGAGACCAATTGATGCATCTTAGATGGGTGCTTGTTAGCATTTAAGACCCCAAATGCCACATTTCAAAGTTCCCTCCACTCTTTCGATGCTTCCTAAGATGTTTAATATTTTCCTTGTTGAATCCTTCAGTATTGCATCTAGAGGCTTGAATTTTTCCTTCAGTTCTTTCAGCTTGAGAAATGCAGAGTGTGTTCTTCGCTTTTGGTTTTCCATCTCCAGGCCTTTGCACATGTCATTATAATACTTTACTTTGTTTTCTCGAACCTCCCTTTGAAATCTTTTGTTCAAGCAAATATATATATGCTTCACTGGTTTTGCTCCTCTAGGAAACTCAACCCAACAAATTTGGTACAGAGAGAATTTCAAGAGGAACTAAATCATAAGAATGAGCTTTCTGATTTGGTTCCCAAGTCTAGTCTTAAAGGCACTGCTAAAGCACAGCATGAGGTGGCAATAGAAATATGCAAAATATCATCACCATTGGATCAAATATTTGTGAGAGACAAGGCTCTGAGTGATACATATATAACATTTTTCTACAATTTTGTCAGAATGAGAAGTATAAGGAAGCTGGTAGTTTTTGGTCCTACTTTTGATAGACAAAGTGGTGAAAGAAAGGGATAAGCACAAAACTTCAGAGTCACAGTTAAAGCGTCACATACAAGACCTGAAAGCTGCCACTTATGCCATAAAAGAAAGCTTTATTTCTATGGTAGCCTAGCTGATATTGTTGAAGACCAAACCCAGAGTCTTATCATAAGTGGTTGACTTACAATATGAATTGAATTCCCAATCTCAAATGTTGTCTGAAGTTAAAGTGAGGGCATTGATTGGGAAGAAATGGGATCCTGAAACATGGGGTGGGGACATATGGGCAGAAAGGAGACAGCTGGGGACATTGAACCCCTAAATTTCATTGAATCACTCCTGCCAACAGAGCCAGCCCTCTTATTCCCATCTGAAGAGATTACTTCATCTCTATGTGCTAAACCACCCTCCGCAGTAAAACCATTACCCCTTCCACCCCCATCTGATGAGATTAACTCAACTGTGCCTAAAGAGTCTTTGTCTGAGATATCCCCTGGGGTGGCATCTGGGGCATTACCTAAAGCAAGTGTCTTACAAGTTGCCGAATGTCCCCAGGATCCAGCCCCACTACCCATTTGTGCTTCTGGAACTATAACTAGACTTAAGTCCAAGTGAGCCCCAAGAGGTAAAGTACAAAATGTGGCCCAGGAGGAAGTATAGTAGACTCTAAAATAATTCCTTGATTTTTATAATATATACAAACAGAAACCTAGTGCATGTGTGTGAGAATGGCTATTAAGGATGGGGGATAATGGTGTAAGGAATATAAAGTTGGATCAGTCTGAGTTAATTGATATGGGCCCACTATACATAGATTCCTCCTTCAATGTTTCAGCTCAGGAGTTTAGAAAAGGATCTAATAGCTTATTCAGCTGGTTCACTGAATCATGGGTTAAGCAGTGGCCTACATTAAATCAAGTTGAAATTCCAGACCTGCCTTGGGATACTAGAGAAGAAGGTATCCAAAGGCTTTTAGGGAAATTGGCATGTTAGAGTGGATTTATCAGGTTGGACCCACAGACCCACCCACACAGTGCCCAGATGACATGCCTTTTACCAAAATGGTAAAGAACAAAGTTGTGAAGGGAGCCCCAGCAGCCTTGAAAACTGCTGTGACTGCTATTTTATGTAAGCCAGATTTGACAGTGGGAACTGCCCTAACTGAATTAAGACACCAAACTACAATGGGGCTGTTGGGACACCATGGTGGTAGGGGCCAAGTGGTGGCACTTAATAGCTAAAGACAAGGTGGGTATGTTCGCTGTAATGGACAGTAGAATAAGCAGTAATCAGAATGATCTGACTCATCTGGTTGTATAGCATTGGCTACTTAGTCATGGTGTCTCTAGGAGTAAAATAGATGGTAAATCTACTAAATATTTACTTAATCTGTACAAACAGAAGAATTCTAAATCAAGTGAATGATTGTGTAACTTCAATCACCAGAATAGAGAGTCACCGCCCCTCCACCAATTCCCAGGCTTGAGCCCATTTACGGGCCCATGACACCTTGCTTGAAGGGCATGCCAGGTACCGTTGAGGAAGGATTCCACTGCACTGGCAAAAATTTATACCATTAATCTTTCTCCCAGCCTCCCCCAAAGGGATCTACAACTTTTTACGAAAGTGACTATTCACTGGGAAGAAGGAAATAATCAGATTTTTGGTGATTACTGTACACTGACTGAACTGACACGAGTTCCAGGAGGCCCAAAATGTCACTGTGGTCCACCAGTCAGAGAAGAGGTGTACAAAGGTCAGGATATTAATGGAGCCTTAGGTCAGGTTTGTCTCACGGTGTGTGGAGTGGGTCCCTGAACTCATCCTGTAGTGATTTTTCCAGTTCTAGGATGCATAATTGGAATAGACAAACTCAGCAACTGGGAAAACCACACATTGGATCCCTAACATGTGGAGCAATGGCTATTATTGCAGGAAAAGCCAAGTGTAAGCTATTAGAACTGTCCCTACCTAGGAAAAGGTACATCTAGTACCACATTCCTAGAAGGATTTCAGAGATTACTACCACTATCAAGGACTTGAAGGATTCAGGGGTGGTGATTCCCATCATATCCCCATTCAACTTGCCTATTTTGGACTGTGCAAAAAAAAACAGATACATCTTAGAGAATGACAATGGATTATCAAAAACTTACCCAGATGGTGACTCCAATTGAAGCTGCTGTTAGAAATGTGGTTGCATTGCTTCACCAAATTAATATGTCTCCTGGTACCTAGTATACAGCTATTGATCTGGCTAATGCATTTTTCTCCATACCTTTTTCGAAGGACCACCAGAAGCAGTTACCTTCAGCTGGTAAGGCCAGCAATATACGTTCTGTTCTACCTCACAGGTATATCAACTCTCCAACCTTATGTCATAACTGAGTTCACATGAACCTTGATCACCTTTCTCTTCAACAAGGTGTCACACTGGTCCATTACACTGATGGCATTGTGCTGATTAGACCTAGTAAGGAAGAAGTATCAACAGCTCTATACTTATAGGTAAGACATTTGCATGCTAGAGGATAGGAAATTAATCCAACAAAAATTCAGGCACCTTCCACCTCACTGAAATTTCTGGGGGTCCAATAGTGTGAAGCATCTTGAGATGTCCCTTCTGAAGTGAAAGATAAGTGCTTACATCTGGCCCTTCTTATAACTAAAAAAGTGGCACAACACCTGCCGTACCTCTTTGGAGACTGGAGGTAACATATCCCTCATTTTTGTGTGCTACTCCACCTTATTTATCAAATGACTTGAAAAGTTGCTAGTTTTGAGTGGGGCACAGAACAAGAGAAAGCTCTGAAACGTGTTCAGGGTTCAGGCTGCTTTGCAAGCCACCCTGGCTCTTGACCCTATGATCCAGCTGATCCAATGGTCCTTGAAGTGTCAGTGGCAGATAGAAATGCTGTTTGGAGTCTTTGGCAGGCACCTGTTGGTGAATCACGGGGCAGGCCCTTGGGATTTTGGAGCAAAGCCCTCTTTTTTCCATTTTGAGGAACAGCTTCTCTCCTTTTAAGAAATAGCTTTGGGCTTGTTGCTGGGCCTTAGTGGAGACTGAACGCTAAACCACCGGCCACCAAGTCACCATTCATCCAGAGCTGCCCATCATGAACTGGGTGTTTTCTGACCCAGAGTCATAAAATCAGTCGTGCACAGCAACACTCCATCATTGAATGGAGGTGGTATATACAAGATTAGGCTCAAGCAGGACCTGAAAGCACAAGTAAGTTACATGAGGAAGTGGCCAAAATGCCCATGGTCTCCATGCCTGTCATGTGACCTTCCAGCCCAATCTGCACCTATGGCCTCATGGGGAGTTCCTTACAATCAATTAACTGAAGAAAAGAAAACCTGAGCCTGGTTTATAGACGGGTTTGTGTGATATGTAGGCCCATATTGAAAGTGGACAGTGGTAGCACTGCAGCTCTTTTCTGGGACCTCTCTAAAGGACAGTGGTAAAGGAAAATTCTCCCAACGGGCAGAGCATCAAAGAGTGCACCTGGTTATTCATTTTGCTTGGAAAGAAAAATGGTCAGATGTGTGATTGTATACTGATTCGTAGGCTGTGGCCAATGGCTTGGCTGAATGGTCAGTGACTTGGAAGGAAAATTGTTGATAAGTAGGTATGGGAAAAAGATGTGTGGATAGACCTCTCTGAATGGGACAAAGAAGTGAAGATATGTGTCTCATGTGAATGTTCACCAAAGGGTGACCTTGGCAGAGGAGAATTTTAACAAGTCAATAGGATGATTCATTCTCTGGATACCAGTCAGGCTCTTTTCCCAGTCACTCCTGTCATTGCACAGTGAGATCTTGAACAAAGTGGCCATGGCAACAGAGATGGAGATTATGCCTGGGCTCAGCAACACAGAGTTTCACTCACCGAGGCTCAATTGACTACAGCCACTGCTAAGTGCCCAATCTGCCAGCAGCAGAGACCAACACTGAGTTCCCAATATAGCAGCATTCCTAGAGGTCAGCAACCCAGTGGCAGGTTGATTACATTGAACCACTTCCATCATGGAAAGGGGAGCATTTTGTACTAGGATAGGCACTTATTCTGAATACAGGGTTGCCTTTCCTGTACCCAATGCTTCTGCCAAAACTACCGTAATGGACTTACAGAATGCCTTACCCACCATCATGATATCCCACACACCATCTCACTGGATCAAGGTAGTCACTTCACATCAAATGAAGTGTGGCAATGGGCCCATGCTCAGGGAATTTACTGGTCTTGCCATGTTTGCCATCGTCCTGAAGCATCTGCCTTCATAGAAAGATGGAATAACCTTCTAAAGACAGAGTTATGGTGCCATCTAGATGGCAATAGTTTGCAGGGTTGGGGCAATGTTCTTCAGGAGGTTATATATGCTCTAAAACAATGTCCAATATATGGTGCTGCTTCTCCCACAGCCAGAATTCACGGTTCCAGAAATCAAGGGGTAAAAATGGGAGTGGCATTTTTTACCCTAATGACCCACTTGCAAAATTTTTGCTTCCTGTTCTCGCAACCCTATGTTCTGCGAGTCTAGAGGTCTTAGTTCCAAAGTGAGGAATACTCCCAACAAGAGACCCAACACTGATTTCATTGAACTGGAAATTATGAATGCCATCTGGCCACTTTTAGCTCCTCGTGCCTCTGGATTGACAGGCAAAGAAGGGAGTTATCATATTGGCTAGTGTGATTGATTATGATTACCAAGAGGAAATTGTATTGATATTACATAATGGAGGTAAAGAAGAGGATGTCTGGAGTACAAACAATCTCTTAGGATGCCTCTTAGTACTATCATCCCCTGTGATAGAAGTCAATGGAAAACTACAGAAACCCAATTCTGATATGACTACTAATAGCCTAGACCCTTCAGGAATGAAGGCTTGGGTCACCCCATAACCTGATGAGGCCAAAGAGAATATGGAACAAGCAGTGGAAGAAGTTCTAAATATGGGTTACAGCCATGTGACCAGTTGCAAAAACAAAGACTGTAATTGTTACGAGTATTTCTTCCTTGTTTTATATGTGCTTGTGTGTGTGTGAATAGCAAATATTTTTGTTTTCTTCTCTCCGTATCTCATTACTTGTAAAATATAAGATGTAAAAGGGTCTAGCACATTTTAGGTTGTATGCATATTAGTTGTATTATGTTAGGCTCAAGTATGACTTTATAATTGTTTTTATTTAGAGATCATGTAGGATTTAAGGAGACGTGTGTAGGTGCTAAGTTGACAAGGGGGGAATTATGATGGTTAATGTTATGTGTCAACTTGGCTAGGTCATGATTCGTGGTATTATATAGTCTTCCTCCATCTTGTGATCTGATGTAAGGGGAGTTTCCTTGGGGGTATGGTCTGCATCCGATATGTATGGATATTGTGGCAAAGTTCTCTGTCTCGATCTTGCATCTGACTCATCCTCGTCTGACCTCCAGTTGTTGGGATGTGATTCAGCAGTCTGCTGCCTGACCTGTCAGTTTTGGATTCTTCAACCCCTACAATCATATGAGTCATGAGAAGCCTCCAGCCTGATGCCTGACCCATGGATTTGGGACTTGCCAGCCTCCATAACTGGGTGATCCATTTCCTTGGAAAAAATTTATGTACATACACACACACACACACACACACACGCTTCACTGGTTTTCCTCCTCTAGAGAACCCAGCCTAAGACAGGCCTTAATGCCCTGTCTATAAAAACTCTGCCTGTCCTAGACAAATTCCAAACCCCAAACCAAACCAACGTTGCCATTGAGTTGATTCTGAATCATAGCAACCCTATAGGAGAGGCTAGAATTGCCCATAGGGCTTCCAAGGCTGTAAATCTTTACGGAAGCTGACTGCCACCTCTTTCTCCTGCAGAGCAGCTGGTGGGTTCGAACTATTGATCTTTCAATTAACAGCTGAGTGCTTAACCATTGTGCCACCCGGGCTTTCTTCTCTAGACAAATTAGTCACAGTTAATTACATCTTTCCTTTATTGACAAAGATAAGTAAGCTTTTCTTTTCAACTAGGCTGTAAACTGCTTGAGGGCAGGGACCTCTCTCATCTAGTTTTAGCAATTCCCTTATCACTTTGAGTCTCAGTTTCCTCACTTGCATAATAAGGATAATAACATCATCTTGTAAGATTGTTCTGAAAATTAATAAGATAATAAACGTGAAGCACTTAAAACACTGTCCTGCACAGAGAAAAGACTCAGTAATTAGTAACTGTTTTCAATATTCCCCCCAACAATGCCCAAAGCAGTGCCAAGCCCATGGCAAATGTTCAAAAAATATTGCCATAGGAAGGCCAAGATGCAGAGTGGAACAAGCATTAAACTGGGAGCCAAAGGATGGAGACCATACTACCAGCTCTGTCTGTCTCTCTCTCTCTCTGTCTCTGTCTCTCTCTCTCTCTTATAAATGACTTGATGGTTAATTTCAGCTCTGACATTCTTTGGATTTATAATCTCACATAACACTCTTTCTCACCAACCCAGAATTCTGAAGAATATATATAGAATCCCAGATATCCAGATGGGAACAAAAGAAAAACATATAACAATAATTCCAAAATCTGGTTTAAGCAGAATATGGTAGTTCTCCTTTTTCTCCTGAGTTGTTGGTTTTCTGCCACTGGAGGGCATCCGGTACTTGGTTGTAAAATATCCTTCTAGATTTTTGCTCTCTTGCTCACAATTTCAATTTCAGTCAACTGAACTTCAATCAGAGAATCAAAGAAACCACCCCCTCATTTGATAGAGCTAACAGATGAGGAGGTGTGACACCAAGAGGTTAAGCTGGCAAAGTCAACAGAGAGAAAAGTCTGTTTAATCATCTGCCTCATACCATTTCTACTATTTTTGCCCTGCTTTATTTATTTATTTTTTATTTTAGTCCCATATAGACCCTGGTGGAGCAGTTGTTAAGAGCTACGGCTGCTGCTAACCAAAAGGTCAGCAGTTTCAATCCACCAGGTTCTCCTTGGAAACTGTACCAGGCAGTTCTACTCTGTCCTATAAATTCGCTACGAGTCGGAATCAACTTGATGGCAACGGGTTTGGTTTGGTTTATAGACGTTCATGCCACATTGTCTGAACTTGAATTTTAGTTTATCCTTTCTGTAAAGATTACAGCCAGGAAAACTCTATGGGGCATTTCTACTCCGTCCCATGGGGTCGCTATGAGTCAAAAATCAACTCGACACACCTAACAATAACCACAGCTTCCCCTCTCACACACAGCTTCTCTAAATTCCCTTGGCTTTTGCACAAACCTCCAACAGAAATTCAGGCCTGGGTCTTTTGAATATGCCCAAGGCTACTGAATTGGTTTAGTACACAGACAGGATTCTTTGGTCCTGGGAGAATTGCTCCATTCTTGATTTGCGAAATGAATGGTACTCAAGGTTGAAGGAATGTGCCCGCCAGCAACCAGTTTTTACTGAAATTCTAGCGTCCATTGGCCACAAGGAATGGGTGGTACAATGGAAATGAGGCATCGTTCTCTCCTTTAAAGATCTCCCAAACAGATTGTTGTGGTTGTTGTTAGTTACTGTCAAGTTGGTTTCAACTCATGGCAACCTTATGTATAACAGAACAAAACTTTGCCTGGTCCTGTGTCATGCTCACAGTTGTTGGTATGTCTGAGCCCTCTGTTGCAGCTCTCAAGTCAACATATCTCATAGAGGGTTTTCTTCGTTTTCACTGACCCTCTACGTTACCAAGCATGCTCAAACAAATTAGGGTGATTAAATATAGATTGGGGAGGAGGAACACACACAGAGAATGACCAACCTTGAAGGAACCTTAGAGATCAAGTCTTTGGAATATAAACTTCTCTCTTGCTACTTGCAGCCAGTTGCCAGAAGTTCCATGTTGAAAACAATTGGGAGGCCTCTTTCCAACTTAAAGAGAATAAGTGTTGTGATCAATCATTTGTCTGGGCACAGAATGGAGTAATAAATGCATGCTTTTTCCAATCCTGATTTCCAATCTGGGCCCCACTTGGCTGTTTTTTTTTTTTTTTTCCTGTTGAGGAAACTGAGGCCCAGAGAAGGAAATGGATCTGGTCAAGGTCATTCAGCTAAGGAACAGCAACAAGTTTTCAAAGTACTATCACCAATAGGCAGACCAGTCCAGCTAAGAGTAGGGCCAGGAAGGCTATAGGAGAAGCACCCACTGGTTTCCTGCTTTGAAAGCCATGGATGGTTCTCCCCCACCTCAGCTAGGTGCTACTGGCACACTTGAACCAATTCGTTTCTTACTCTATAAATACCTCTATGGAATTGTTGCTATATACAAAAGATATATGTAATATAGGTAAGTTATAAGGCATAATAATAAAGTAAACATCCATAGATTCACCCCATAATATAAGAACTTGTGTGCCCCTCCCTGATGCCACATACCTCCCTGCCAAGAGGGATCCACTATCTTAAATTGTGCTTTTTTCTTCGTTTCCTCTGTTTCTTTCAATTTTTACTATATATGTATATATAACCATGAACACTGTAATTTTTGTTTTGTTTTCTTTGTTTTTAAACATTATGTAAATGAAATTACGCCATTTGTATTCTTCTATAATTTGGCTTTTCATTCAAAATTATATTTCTAAGATTTCCAAGGTTGTAGTTCATTCATCTTTACAGCTGTGTAGCATTTCATTGTGTGACGACAGCACAATTTATTTACCCATTCTAATACCTATGTTGATAAATGTTTGCACAGTTTCCAGTTTTGTTTTGTTTTATTGTTAAGAATAATTCTACTATGAACCTTTTTTGTTGTTGTTATTATGTATTTCCTGGTACATGCATGCAACAGTCTCTCTAGAACAGTGGTTCTCAACCCTGAGTGATTTTACATCCCAGGGAACATTTGGCAATGTCTAGATATACTTTTTGGTTGTCACAGCTGAAGGAGGGGAGACAAGGGTAATGCTGGCTAGAGGATAGAGACCAGGGATGCTGCTAAACATCCAACAATGCAAAGAACTGTCTCCTCACATCCCACGACAAAGAATGATTCAGCCCAAAATGTCAGTAGTATCAAGATTGAGAAATTCTGCTCTAGAAGATACACATAGGGGTGGAATTACTGAATTATAAGTCTTCCCGTCTTCAAACTTACAAGAGTGTGTCAAATTGTTTGCCAAAATGATTATGCCACTTTCTGCACCAACTGGCAGTATATGTATCTCTTTACTACAGTCTTAGCCAATGCTTGGTAATGTTTGGTATTTTTCTAATACTGGCCAATCTAGTTGGAATAAAAGGCATAACACTGACTACTAATAAGACTGAGCCTCTTTCATAAGACTATTGTCTATTTATGTTTCCTCTTCTATGAATTGCCATTTCATGTTATTTGCCCATTTCTCTTTTAACTCTGATTATTTTCATTTTTCATACAGATTTTTAGAGGTTATGTATATATTCTGTATATTTATTCTTTGGCGGCTAATTATGTTGCAAATATTTTCTGCACTTTCAGGCTTATTTTTTTTTTATGCCTTTTGATAAACAGAGGTTTTTCATTTTAACGTAGTTGAATTTATCTCTTTTACTTTAAGAATTTTATGAGTCTTATTTAATAAATCCTTTCTGAGCCCCTTGTATTTTCATCTAAAAGTTTTAAGGTTTTGCTTTTCACGTTTAATACCATCTGGAATTTATTTGGGGTGTGACATGAGGTAGCATGGAATCTTTTAGTATTGTCCTGGAGCCCCCTTCTCCAGGCCAACTAAAAGCACATTCTCTTAGGAGAGCCAAAGCCTTTTAACCATGGGCTTTACCAGGGTAAGAAGAATCTTAAGTGGCCTCCTCCTCTATTCTGTTAGAGGTGTCACTAAATCAGCATATTCTAAGGAATGAGAACACTGATCCCAAACCACTTCCACAGCCTTCCCACGGCCTTTTATCATCTTGGTTTCCATCTACACCCTTCCAGCTCAGGTCCTCTCTCTTCGGTTTGTCAAATGCACACACATCATGGTGCTAGAAACTTACCACCCTCAACCCAAGAACCCTAATGTTTTTAGAGGGCTCCAGAAAGAGAAGGAAAGAATTACTTATTAATGGTAGAACTCCAGGCATTGGTGGAGAAAGTGGGGGATGTTTTAGGGATGGTCCTTCCCAGATCAACTCTGGAAAGAGTAGGAAGCAAATGACTACTTGTAAGGAGGTAAGTCCATGTCCCACACTTCCTGTGACTGCAGAGAAGGGTGTGACAAGTAAGCCTGGTTCTACTCTATGCTGTCCTCTGGCTCCAGCCACCTAGCTTTCAGTGGTTAGTGGTAGTAGCCAGAGACAGAGATGGAAGTGAGGAAGGTACTCACTGGTGTGCTAAAGCTGGTAGCACCAGCTTGGAGGAGCCAATTGTGTATACCTCTTACCAACTCTGCATTCAGTTAACATCACCTTGGCAGCTGGAAATCTGCCATGTGGGACTATTTGCAGCATAGAATTGGTAAATGCTACAACCCACAGCTTCCTTCTTCCCCCAGAATCAGCTGTTAAATATTTACCAGCATACTAAAGAAGGTGCTGCAAGCCTACCCAGTTGTGGCCCAGGGTTTCCAGGTCCCCTGTGACTATCTCTGTCCCTGGGACAACCCCCAAGTCCAAGTTAGCATGTGACTCCCTACTTAGCCTGGCTTCCTTAGTCCTTTCAGGGCACAAAGTGGAGTCATTTTGTTTTCCTCTGGCCAGGAGGCAACCAGCATTCAAGTCTTGCATTTTCTTTGTGTCTACATGCAAGGAGAGGACTTACAATCAAATCCTACCCTGGACATTGGGAGAAGTTGGCCCTCCACTAGCTGACACTTCCACAATTTTCCCCAGGCTTTCACCTCTGGCATGGTAAACATCCCTTAGCTCTGAGGTACAATGATCACCTTAGGAGAGGAAGTGGTTACCTGATGAGTTCTTACACCCCTTCCAGAACAAATCTGGGCTGTACTCCAACAGGGTAACATGATTTTTGTTTTGTTTTGTGGAGAGCTTATTCAAACATCTGTATTTTTGGTAGAAAAAACATCTGGGACAGAGATGGTTCTCATTTTGGCTCAGCTACTGACTCACTGCATAACCTTAGGAAAGTCATTTTCTCTGAGCCTCACTTTCCTCAGCTGTCAAATAAGAGTTTAGATTATATCAACAGTTTCCCAATGATTTTTGAAATGGAACCCTGGTGGCACAGTGGCGAAGAGCTTGGCTGCTAACCTAAACGTCAGCAATTTGAATCTACCAGCAGCTTCTTGGAAACCTTATGGCCCAGCTCTACTCTGTCCTATAGGGTCACTATGATTCAGAATTGACTCTATGGGCTTGGTTTTTTGGTTTTAACCCTTCTATGGACTTCGACCTTGTGTATATATATAAGAGAGGGATGGGTAAGGCTATGGCTAAAAATAATGTTGAGTTAAGGGGTAGTACATCTGAGGCAACATCTAGAAAAGTGGCTGAAAACACTGGGAACATAACAAGATATAAAAACCCTTGTTTTACGGAATTGTTTTCTGATACTATGGCATTTTATGAAAAGAATTTTATGGTATCCACATAGGATGGGAGTGAGACCCCCTTCTCCACCACGAGGTTTCACTAATACAAATTATTGACAACTGCAAAACTACCTTCTAAGCTGAATGGGGCCTGTGACATAATGTTCTTGTTGGCTGAACCAAGCTTCCAAGTTTGGGGCCAGAGTTGAATTGCTTGTGATAATGGAGAACTGAGCATTGTACCCTGTGCCCTCTTTCTATATCATCCCAAAGGCAGGGCTCTCTCTCATCTCTAAATAGTGAACAGATACATAAGAATACTCTCTTTGAAAGAATGCAACGTGATCAGCCTGACCAGGATACCCCAGACCTTGATTTATCCTGGTTGAAAAGATGACCAGAGATGCACGGATCCCCACCTTCAACACAGGGCTTTACATAACCTGTGTTGAAAACATTAAACTCTAAGTCTCCTCCAGCTCAGATGCTGGATTACACCTCCTCCCTACTCCAGGCCATCATGGTTTCTTGCCTCAACCACTATAGCAATACTCTCCTAACACACATATACATGTCTACTCTTTGTGCCCCTCAATCCGTTCTTCTTGTTCTCCTCACACCAGCCAGTATGTCTTTTTAACTTAGACCACATCACTCTCCTTTGCTCAAACCCTCCAAGGGCTTCACATTACACTGTAAAATCCAAACCCCATTTTAATGACCCTCAAGCTCCTGATTGATCTACCCCTTGCCTATTTCTCCAAGCATATTTTCTACTATTTTCCTCCCCCTCACCAAGGTCCTGCCTCATGGACTTTCTTTCCCATCCTCAAACTTGCTAAGATCTTTGCAGTTGCAACTTTGTCATCCTGGTACATTCCCTTCCCAGATCTGTACTGGTTAGCTCCTTCTTAGTACAAAGGTCATCTTCACAGAAAAGTTTTCCATGAACACCCAGTAAAATCCCACCCATTACACCTCCCAAGGCATTTTCTATCTTACCACTCTGTTTTGGCTTTTCCTCGGGTCTTATCACTAACTGAAATTATAATGTTAATGTTTTGTCTCTTTATTCACTTATCGTCTGTGTCTTGTTCTAGAATGTAAGTGTCATGAGACCCAGGATCCTATTGCTTTGTTCTAATCAGTGTCTCCCCCAGCAATCAGCACCATGATGCATGGTAAGCCCAAAAACCAAACCCTTTGCCATGAGTCGGTTCTGACTGATAGCGACCCTATAGGACAGAGTAGAACTGCCCATAGAGTTTCCAAGGAGTGCCTGGTGGGTTCAAACTGCCGACCTTTTGGTTAGCAGCCATAGCACTTAACCACTACCCCATCAGGGATACATGGTAGACACTCAATAAATATTTGTTGAACAAATGAATGAATTTAATGTTGTTGGATGTCTTAAGGTTTATAGCGCCACCAGAGGCAAACCAGGCCTGGCAGGGAAGTTCATAAAAGCTGCATTTTCTCATTGTTTTTATCCTCCAGTGAGAGGGCTGTCCTTGATACTTCTACTGCTATCCCATAAGGGAGACAGTAACTTCACTCTGAACTGCAGAAACGCAAAGGAACTCAAATGCCATTCACCACAAATAAAACCATTGGTGTCCTTATATCCTTTCTTTCCCATGTGCACTATTTAGGATACAGGAAAGGGTCTGAGACCTAATCATAGAAACTATCCGGTCTTCCATAAAAAAAAGTCTTCTCTACAAGGACAGTTGCATGATGTAGATTCTCCCCCACAAAATCTCTTTCTCGCACTCCAGGGCTGTGAACCTCTTTCTCTGTGATCTGTGTCCTATTCTCGCTGTCCATCTCTTTGTGTATGCGTGTGTCTCAGATTCTCTGCAGGGATTGCCCGAAATTTCTTAATCCTTTGGATATAATTGCCTCTTCTATTTTAGACTTCAGGTATGTTTTTTGACCTCAAAAGGAGCCTAAATTGGACAAAGCAAGTTTGGTCAGTTTACTTTGAAATTTACCTCAAGGAAAATCTTAGTGTCAATCAGATAAGAAGACGGTAACTTTTTTCCCCCTCACACTTGAAGGGACACCCCCAGTCCCTGCCCACGATCCTCAAAGCAAGATTCCGACTTGAAAGTCCTAATAAAACTTTTGGTGCCCTCAAGATTTCCCTGTTGTAGCTGCTTTCAAGAAATGTTGTTAAATCAAGATGAAAAAAGTGCCTGATAGCTCTGCTGTGACCATATAGAAAATATATATGCCCTGTCCACATTACAGAGTCCATGGATGGTACAAACATGCTTGGCTACTAATTGAAATGTTGGAGATTAGAGTCCACCCAGAGGCACTTTGGGAGAAAGTCCTGGCGATGTACTTCTGAGAAATCACCCATTGAAAACCCAGTGGAGCACGGTTCCACTCTGACACACACGGGGTTGCCATGAGTTGGAGTCAACTCAGCAGCAACTGGTTTAACTGGTCTACAGTGTTCAAGGTTTTGCAAAAAAAAATTCCCTGGCTTTTCTCTCCTTCCTTTAATTATAAAGCACTTCCCTAAGAAATTTTTTTCAATGTGAATTGCACTTTGGGGAATCTCAACAGAATGGGGAGTTATGACTTTGTCCCAAATCCTGCCTTCACCATGCTAATAATCTAGCTGGACTGAAAAATGCTTTAGAAATTTTGATGACTGAACATTCTGGGTAACTGAGGAATAAGCAAAACAATTTTTTTGTTTCTACTATTTATGATTGAAAAGCTTTCCAGGAAATAAGACTCCACTGTGGTGCTTCGAAAATCAAGGTCAACAAACATGAAAGTAATCGTCTTTGTAACTTGAAAATCCAACAAAGTCTTGGCACCATTAGTAACAACACCCATTGGAAGCCCTATGGAGCACAGTTGTACCCTGACACACTTGCAGTTGCCAGGAGTCAGAATCGACTTGAGGGCAACTGATATTGGTATTGGTACTTATAACACCACCACCAGCTGTCACTGTTTAGGGCAGTAAGAGGAGATTAAAAAAAGGTACAGGACTCAATCTTTACTGTTTTTACAATGTTTCTGAGATTGGCTTTTTGCTATTATTGTTATTTCCCTTTTAAGGAGAACTATGCTATCCCCTCATGATCCCCTAATTGACCTCTTGATCCTGGCCTATGGAGAGAGAGTCTCATTAGTTTCTCATTAGTTTACACATGCAGTTTATCTATTCCACGTAGTCAAGGTAGCTTTTATCTGTTTGTGTATGTGTATTTGTGTGTGCAACTGTGTGGTCATGGGCAAGTAACTTAAATTTTCTGACTCTCCATTTTCTCATTTATCAAATGGGATGATAAAATTAAGGTTGTTGTTAGTCTATGCATTTTGAACACTAAGCCCTTAAATTGATAGCCATTATAGAAAGTTGGGGGGGGATGCATAAATACATCTTCCTGTCTATATTTTACCTCACTTTCTCTCACATGAAGAGTATCTCACTTTATTATCACCAACTTTTAAGAGTTTAGGCTCATAACTACTACTAATTTCCTTTTCCCAATCACATTTTTTTTTTTTTTTTATCTTTGTACACTCCAAAATAGATATTCCAGGCTTGGGTAGTGGGTAGGGAGACTCTATTCATGCCAGGATGGCCATGATTTGGCGCCTCACTAAATTCTTCTTTCTGGATGTAAATGCTTTTAAAGAGTATGTTGTTATCTCAAGCCTTGGCCTCTGGGTTTTAGATAAGCTGGGACTTTCCATCAGTCTTCTTTCCTGGTCATGGTAAACATCACCTCTCTCAGAGTACACACCCTGTCTCCCTTGTAAGGATCTATACAAGTCAGAGAGTCAAAAAGAAAGCTTCTGACATTGCCATGAAGAAGGATGACTTTGGAAGGGCTTTCCATGTTACACCAGATTTGAAGGCCAAAGGGTCAACTGGGGCAACTGGAGTCTCCATCAATAATTCCAGCCAGGACAAGATCATCAATCCCTTTCATCTCAAGCAAAACCCATGATCAGTCCTTTGAAGGCAGACCCAGTGGCCCTGTATAATCTAACATTCTTTCCCTTAGTAGATTAGAGTGAATAAGGACATCATGGGCCTAAGCAAGGCCAGCAGAATTTAAATGAAAGTTAGGGAGTTTCCAGCTGTATGTAGAAAACAATATTTTTATAGTATGGGAGATAAAAAATTCAGGGGAGAGGTAAGTCACCTTGGGAAAATCTACTGAACATTCTTAAGGGGTGCTGGTTGAGGGGTTTCCATGTCTAAAGTGGGAGTCCAGAGAAGAAAATCACCTGAACATGCCTTTAAGTTCCGTGATTAACTTATGCTGCAAATCGCAGTAAACAAATAAGTCATAAAACACCAGAATGTAAAGAATGACCTTTCCATTTCTACAAAATGAGGGATTTGTGCTACTAGATTATAGGACATTGGTCAGACACAATGCTGGCCATTTCAGATATGCTTAAATATAATGATTATGTCACTCTTGTTTTTACTAGTATTCATTTCTAAACAGCAGAGTCAATAAAACTCCAAGTTTATATGTAAGACATCCTAACAATTAGTAGAAATTATCTGTACCAAAAGAGTCATAGATACACTTGGTCTCAGTTATTGAGGGGAAAATGCACAAAGGTAAAACAAAACAAGTTTGGTCTGTAGTCCTGGAAGAAATGGAAATAGATACAGTAAAATCTGTAAGAGCCAGAACTCGACAGGGCTGTCTTGTTTTTCCTGCTCTTACAAGTTTTTGCCTTTGACAAGGTACAGTCTTACTACTTTTCCATCACTCTTTCTCAGTGGAAAATATTTGAGTTTTCCCTCTCTGACAGGTTTCCACCTTGCACGATTTTCCAGTTTTACTGTACTTAAAGAAACTCAGTTGTCAACACCCCAGCAAGATTGGTGCCAGATATACTGCTTGGGATTCATTTTGTATTGGTACAGTGTGACAGCGATGTGGTATTTAACCAGAAGATGTTTGTCCTAACAACAGATTTACTGGTTTATTAAGTCTTGTGTGCATCTCAATGCATTGTTAAATTGATCTTAAAAAGAACAATTTTTATTTTTTTTAAAGACTTGTTCGTAGGAAATTTTCTTGTTATCTTCCAGGGCACCTCCACATCTATTGTCTAATGTCATCTTCCCAAGCCCAGGAGAAGAATTGCCCATGAACCGAAAGATCAAAAGTGAGTGAGACTTCAGATTTTGCAGAAGGCCCACACTGGTCACATCTCAGCTTGAAGGTCAGAGCTTTTAAGGTTCTCAGATTGCCTTTTACCTCGTGCCTGAGAAGGGAATTCAAAGTTACACAGATACCAGAACTTAATGAAATTATGAGATTGCCATAATTTTCTTTCTTCTTTTTTTTTTTTTTTCTAACAGCTTATACAGAATGATGGGGGAAAAAAACCCCAAGGGGCCTTGTGCTTCAGAAAAAGGATTTGGAAAATACGCTCAAGTTTTTAGTTATCTTTTCTTCTTCCTTTACCTCTTTCCCTTCCTTCCTACTTTTGATCGATTTTTTCTTCATAGTTTTCAATTCTCGAACTTGTTAGATTTTCAAATATAATTTTATTTGCAGAACTGAACTATAATGTTGATTCGTCTTTATACAGAATGTTACACATAATATTTAATTCCTGAAATATAAGGCCAGGCTATTATTCATTTAACATTTCATGAATTTGAAATGCAAACAGGAAAATACAAGTTTTTCTTTAAAAAGCTGTATTAGGTAATTTTTTTCAAAATCAATCTCCATTTTTTTAGCCCAGAGCAAAAAATGGAATATGCTGTTAAAGATAACTTTCCGAAGTTAGGAGGCAATTAGCTCTTCTGGATGTCCCTCTATTTTATTTTTAACCCATTCCCTAGTTTCCACATGCACCCCAACACAATAAAAAAAAATCCTCATGATCCCCAACTTTCAATTTTAAGAAGTAAATAATTCATGCCACTCGTGATCTGGTAACTTCACTTCTGTCTCTGAAAGGAAAAAATCCTACATACATACTAGCAAGTTTATCACAGCAAAGATCAAAATATTATACACAACCTAAATTCCCATCAATGAGAGATTCATTGAACAAATGAATGAATTTAATGACTAACTAATAGCTCATTCATACACTAGTATGGAATGGAATCTGTCCTGTATCCCAGTTCAGAGTGTCTGCTTAATAAATATCTAACAATAACTAATAAATGAAATGGAAGTATTTGCAGTCTTGGAAATGTAATATTTCATTAATGAATAAAAGATGGTGTCTGCATATTATAATCCATTTTTTGAAACAAGTAAATGTATTTTTATGCATAGAAAAGGTATGTAAGAACATTTGATTATTTTTATTTACTGTGTGACTACGAAAGTTTAAAATAAAAGTAAGATACTGTGAAGTCAGATAAAACACTCTATCTTAATACCAAACCAAACCCATTCCTGTCAAGTCAATTCTGACTCATAGCAACCATATAGCACAGAATAGAACTGCCCTATGGAGTTTCCAAGGAACACCTGGTGGATTCAAACTGCTGACCTCTTTTTGGTTAGTAGCCATAGCACTTAACCACTAAGCCACCAGGGTTTCCCTCTATTTTAATAGCAGTATGTAAAACTGCCCTGGACTAGCATTCCTTCATCTGAATGAAGCAACGCAGAAGAAAGCCGTTAGGTTAATGCCCCACAGCCTGCAAGCCAATGCAACGTCTTAGCCATGTCAGTGGAACAACTCAGACACATGCTAGGAGATACCATGGTAAGTTTAGACACTCCCATTATATTCACAGTAACGGTATTTACATCATCTAATGCATTTTTAAAATAACTGAAAATGGTATTGCTTTTTTTGTTTTCCAGAATCGAAAAGAAGAGTAATCTCCTCCCCTTACTCTTACCATCCCACCACCCACATGCTCAGCTCAATCATTTCATCAAAGCAAGAATGACACTTCTCCTACATCTTATCCCCATTCCCATCTGAAAATAGTGGCTTAAACCCCATTCATCCATCAACAAGAAAAATCTCAAGTAGAACATCTTAAATACACACAGAGAAAGATAAACAGAAAACTGAATTACACAGTCTTGGACATTTCAATCCCCAGTAGGTCTCCAAATTCCATTTTAGGTCATTTTTGGGTAGCTTTTTATTGATTCACTGCTAACCAGTCACCCCATGGCTTAAAACAAAACTCTCAGCCTATGAGAATGAAGATGTTATCGCCAGGAAGGTAAATGGCCTGAGAGACAGCTGGTTGCTTTTACAGGGACTGACGTATCTGGAAGGAGAATCAGCCTGACTTCTGAATATAAACAGGAATTAGTAAGGTGGAGGCAGAACAAATAAGCACTGTGATGAGGGACCTTTCCCAGTGAGTGGGAGGGGAAAAGACCAGACACAGAAACCTCCATGAAGTTTCTGCCAGACTCAGAGCTGGTAGATAAAGGCAATCTTCAGAGTTGACAAACCTTGTTTAGAATACTGCTCCTGTTGCCTCATAATGGTATGTGCTGGGGAATTTATAAACCTCTCTGAGCCTCAGTTTTTCAGCCCACAGAAACTGGAGACAATAACACCTGTCTCACAGGGTGGCTGGGAACAGTTAGAGCTAATACAGGAACTCACAAACCTAGCCCATTGTGAATACTAAATAAATGATATTATTTGACCAAGGGAAGGAAGAACCAGGTGGGAACATTTTTAGGGACGGGAAGATTTCCATATATTCTTTTCTGATCCCAGATCGGTCGACATCCAGCAACCAGAGCGGGAGGCTCCAGCTAAACACACTTCCAGCTGCAGGTTAGTATCACTCCAGCCGCTCTGAGGAGGAAGGCAGGAATCTTACAGCCTGCTTTTAGAGGACCTGCCTACTTCTCCAGCCTCATGCTCTTCTGTGTCTTTTCCTTATAAGTTGCAGGGTGGCTTGACTATCATGCCTAAGCATCTCCATGTCACCAGAAAATGTAATCAAATCCCCACCAATGACTGTGGTCTGAGGGATTTTGAAGCACAGATTTAAAAAAATAAAGGGGAAAAGGGTTAAAGGAAACAAGAATTACCAGTTGGAACTGGCCTTCTTCACGCATGGTACATTTGAGTTATTGGAGTTTAATCATAAACCCATCATTTGGAAATGCAAAACTCATTAATGTTCAGGGCTTGGCATTTTTCAGCTGGCCAACTCTCTGCCAAATGAGATCTTACTTGCTCAAATGGGGCAAGCAGGGAAACCAAGGTCGTTTCCAGGGGCTTCCCTGGGTCAGTTCCAACCACCTTGCATTCTCTCACTCTCTTTCTCTCTCACTCTCTTTTTGTCTCACATACATATGCACACACACACACAGCTACAGTTCTCCCACAAGAATGATAAAAGCAATGGCTAAAGCAAAGTGACAAACAGTCTTCCCAGAGCAAAAGGTTCATTGGCCTGGAAGGAATCTCAGACATCATGTCCCTTATCTGTCTGATAAGATTTCATCTAAAATCCTTCCTGGCTGAGTGGAGACCAGGCCAGTCCGAAAGATCATCATAAAATTGATCCCCCCTGTATTCATTCATTCATTCATCCCAACAGACATTTATGAAGTGCTAATAATGTCATTATTGTAATTGATGTCTCTGGAAAAGGAGGACACCATGCTTGGTAAAGTAAAATGTCAGCAAAAAAGAGGTGGTAGACCCTCAATGATATGGATTGACACAGTGGCTGCAAGAATGGGCTCAAACATAGCAACGATTATGAGGATGGCACAGGCAACATTTCATTCTGTTGTACATAGTGTTGCTATGAGTTGGAACTGATTCCACAGCACCTAACAACAGCAACAACAATAATAATAAAAGCCTGCATTTATTAAACCTTTACTGTGCATCAAACATAAACATCAAAAACCATTTGCCATGGACTCGATTCTGACTCATGGCAACCCCATGTGTGTCACAGTAGAACCATTCTCCATAGGGTTTTCAATGTCTGATCTTCCAGAAGTGATCTCCAGGACTTTCTTTTGAGGTGCCTCTGGGTGGACTCGAACTGCCAACTTTTTGGTTAGCAGCCAAGTTTGTTAATCGTTTGCACCACCCAGGGACTTTGCACCAACCATGATGGTGAGCAAACCGACAAGGTACATGATGTGGAAGGCCTTCCATAAGGAGAAGATATTAAATAAATAACTACAAATAAAAATATATAATTACAACCTCTAGCAAATGCTGCAAAGGAGGGTTCAGAGAGCTGTAAGACTGTACAACATGGAGACCTGACTTCGTTGGAGGAAGACCTTGTTCTGCTCAAGGAAATGAAGGCCAGTGTACACAGAGCAAATGGAGCAAAAGCTTAGAGAGGTGGGCACGGCAGGAACTTAACAGTCTTGCTAGGTGTGGAAAGGGTGTTGGTCTTTATCCTAAGAACAGTGGGAAGAAATTGAAGAACACCCACAGAATTAAATCTTAAAATGAGGCAGAAAGCACAAGGCTAGTTGACATCCACTTTATCAGAGCATGGGCCCCTGGAGACTTGGACCCCTTAAAGCTAAACAGTGTCACAGAAAGATAACATTCTATATGCATCCCCCATGCCAGCCACTCTTTCTTGGTGGCTGTTTAGGGACTACAGCCATTTGAATCTGTCTTGTTTATTGTGTTTCATCAGCCCCCTCCCTGTGCCTGACGCCATCAGTGTTAGTGGCTGGGAGAGGCAAGCAGTCAAAATAAGAGGTAGCTAATTTTTTTAAAATAACCTAAAGCCCACTGCTGTCCAGTCAATTCCATATCATAGCAAACCTATAGGACAGAATAGAACTGCCCCATAGGGTTTCCAAAGAGCACCTGGTGGATTCGAACTGCCAACCTTTTGATTAGCAGCCATAACTTTTAACCACTACACCACCAGGGTTTCCAAATAACCTAAATCCAGGGCAAAATGCTACATACAGATGCCTTAAAAATGGTACTGAAAAGGTAGCCAAGAAGGGCAGCAGGATTCAACCAAAAGATGCAGGATCTAGAGCCCAAGTTCAAGATGCAAATGTGTTACTCCCTAGCCATGTGGCCTTGAGCAGGTCACTTCTGCTGATGAAAGTTGTTTTGATGCCCTGAGAGGGAATTCTGTGCACTGAAAAGACTACTCAGATGTTTGTCTTGGATTTCTAAATGAACAGTCAATTTATAATGCCACAAACTTAAAAACTCCTTGGGTTTTACATTCAGCTTACAAATCGTATTTTTCTACATATAAATGGAGCAGATTTTAACCATCATTTTTTTAAAATAATTTTTAAAGGACCTTTAATCAATACTTGGCTGTTCAGTCCCTTCAAGTTGGTTCAGACTCATTGTGACCCTACGTACAACAGAACAAACACTGCCCAGTCCTGTGCCATCCTCACAATAATTTTTATGTTTGTGCCCATTGTTGCAGCCACTGTGTCAATCCATCTCATTGAGGGGCTTCCTCTTTTTCACTGATGCTCCACTTTACCAAGCGTGATGTCCTTCTTTAAGGACTGGTCCCTTCCGATAACATGTATAAATTGCCTGAGACAAAGTCTTGCCATCCTTGCTTCTAAGGAGCATTCTGGCTGTATTTCTTCCAAGAGAAATTTGTTCTTATTCAATATTCTTTGCCAACACCATAATTCAAAGGCATCAATTCTTCTTCAGTCTTTATACTTAGGTAATTTAATTTCTTTAAATAGTCTAAGCTGCATTTATAAATTCAATTCTCTTTTTAAGCACATCAATTGTTTGATCAACAAGTGTTCCCAAATGCTTTGTCTAATTAAATTATGCTTATAAATGTGATTGACATTGATTTCTACTTGAAATTGTAAGGCTCAACAATTTGTCAAGTACGTATTTTAAATTAGAATTACAAGAATATCATTAATAGGTCAAATTTTCTTAAATACTACAAGTAGGTAGAAATATCAGATATGACCTGATTCTTGCTTAATACAAAAATATTTATACTATTATTTTGATTAAACATTTGCATACATAATCTAAAACTTCCAGAGAAAGAAAGATGCTTACCCAATAAGAAAGATACTCATCATTCCTCTTAACTGAAATTATCTTGGAAAGGGCTGTTTAGCTGTGCATGAGATTTGGAGATTCAGGCTTCCTGGTGATGCTTTTTACAAAATCTAAGAAATGTGGGGAGTGGCCATCACAGCATTCTTGTGGCTACCAATGGTGAGAGATTTTGGTGACCTTAATGAGACACACTGAAACCTATTTTTAGTGGTCATGTCAGTGAGTCTGTAACTTTGAAGGGGCCATGATCACATGGCCGACATCCCAGGATTCAAGTTATACACATTCTCTGATTCTTCCAACTACTCACAGATATCTACAACTCCAACCTATTGACCTCTTGGTTAGATTATGGGGTTTCATTCGCTCTTAAGATCTCAGCATGTCTTTTGCATTTATTATTATAGACTTTATATGTAATAGAATCCTAAGATTCTGTTGTGAATGTGAATAGTGAAAAAAAACTGTGAATGTCTTTTCTGTCTTACTTTAAAGACTTCTGAGCTTAACAAAATTCCACAATCTTTGGCTACTGAATTTTGGATATCTCACATAACTTTATTCAACTGATGGTCAAAATTTATAAAGTCAGTCTACTCACAACCTCATGTCTCTGGACTTCTGTGTTCTGAACTTTAATCTCACAGTGTTGCTCTGAGAACTAAATGGGAAAATGTACGTGAAAGCTGATTTGTGAAACATAAAACACTGTATAAATATTAGTGTCCAGCAGAGAGTGAAGCACAGAACAGATGGATGGACAGACGGACGGGCGGACGGACGGGCGGTCGGCTGGGCGGACGGCTGGGCGGACGGATGGATGGACGGATGGATGGATGTGTAGAGATGGAATGACTTGAGTGCTCCATGAGACTATCGGGAAAGCAATAATTGCTTCCAGCTGTGCTTTCAAGGAAAGCGACACAGAAAATAGAGCATTTAGTTGGACCTTGACAAATGGGTAGGACTTTTAACTGACTGGCAGTAATGATGGGGAAGCAACAAAACTCCATTTTGAAATATTTGCAGAAGGCATTCAGCATAAATCTTGCACTGAGTTCCCGGAAAGAGTCAAAATTTCTCACAGCATGTGATATTCTTTCACTCACTACCTTCTTGACCCTCCCAGGCTTCTCATTTCCTACATTTTAACCAGATTTTAATTCCATGTCTTGATTATCTAGGACTTCTCTTACAGTGTAGAAAATACTCCAAGAAGATGTTGAGGGAATCCTGATGCCCTTTCCTGAGTAAGCTGATAATATCGTTCAAATAGTTAACTGTGACTAATATGAGCTTCCCATGACCTCAGATATAAGGACTTCTTCTGAGTGATAAACTAGTAAAATGCATATGGAAGTGTTACTAGCCATGGGCAAGAGAATGATCCCAAAAAACTGCTGTAAGTGTGCAATGAAGCATTTGTATGTACTCAGAATTTCAACCCAGGTGGCTCGGGTATCCAGGCCATGTCCATATCTTGATGCTCAGAGCATATTAAACACACACAGATTTGTCAAAACAGGGTTTTAAAAATTATGACATCTGTTAAGTGTTTATATTTGACAAAGTTACACTTTTAATGCTGAAAAATATAATACAACATAATTATGCTATTCAAAAGGTAATTGTAGGATTTATACATTAATTTATAATGTACTTCAGGCATTGTGTTTAAGTAATGGAACGCACGTTTAAAGCTGTATAGGGAGCATCTTCCTCTTTCAGTCCTATCTATGCATTTCTAAATAATGTCCAAAGCCTTACCTTGAAATGTTTTAAGTTCTATGAGGCTTAAAGCCAAATGACCTCCCTGGCTTCCAAGAGCCTCCCAACTCTGATAGGCCTTGGGCAAGACTTTGACAGTCCAGGAATATACTAAGTGGAAATATTGTTCATTCATTTTATGTTGCAAGTGTTATCTGCATGTCTAGTGAAGCTCAGTTGTCCATATTTGTGAGTAAGGCAATAAATAGCTGTTTGGGAGCTCTGGGTGATCAGGCAGGAAGCTACCATGAAGCTGGGAATCCCCTAAATCCCTCAACAGGAAAATCAGCTCTCAAAAGTCATCAAATTTCTTTGGAGGACAACCCTGATTTGCTTGCCTGAGGGATAGACACTTAGCAGCCATGAGTCCCAGGGCAAAGGCGGAGAGCCAGCTGTTCTGAATACAGACTTCCCATTACCAATACCAATTCTCATCCAGTCATTTCTGACTCATATCAACCACATGTGTGTCAGAGTAGAACTGTGCTCCATAAGTTTTTCAGTGACCGGTTTTTATAGATTGCCAGGCCGTTCTTCCAAGGTACCTCTGGATAGGCTCAAACCTCCATCCTTTCAGTTAGCAGCTGGGCATATTAACAGTTTACACCAACCTCCACACCTTCTATTACACTCCTTTTTTTTTTTTTTTTAACACTACCTCTTACTTCTCACCTTTTCTATTTGTTTTTTTTTCTTTAATTCCTGATCTTTGCTGAGGTTCTGGAAGAAAGATGAGCCCCCTCCTCAACTCAAGTGCTTGAGCTATAGTTTTCTGTCTTGTATCCTCAGTCTGCCTTCCACCTCCCAGAAATGTGTTCTATTTCTGCCAGGAACACACATGACTGCTGCCTTCCCATCATTCAGGTCTTAGCTCGAATGTCACCTCCTCAGGAAGGTTCCCCTCTCTAAAGTAGCTCCCTATTCCCAATCCCCTCCATATTTTCACCCTGCCTTTTATTCTCCATATGGCATTTATCACTCTCTGTAAGGTGGTACAAATAGTTAAAGCAGCTGGCTGCTAAACAAAATGTTGGAGGTACCAGTCCACCCAGAGGTGCCCCCAAAGAAAGACCTGGAGATCTACTTCCAAAACGATCAGCCATTGAAAACCCTGTGGAGCACAGTTCTACTTTGACACGAATGGGGTCTCCATTAGTCAGAATGAACTCCATGGCAACTGGTTTGAGTTTTGTTTTTGGTTATAATTATCTTGTTCATTTCCTTATTTACTCTCTTCACCCCCCACCCCAAACCAGAATTCAAATTTCAGGAGAGTATGAACCTTGTCTGTCAAGTTTTTCATTATATCATCAGATTTTAGGCAGCTGGCAAATGGTAGGCGTTCAATAAATATTGGTTAAACAAATGAAATCACTCATGTGTTCATTCAACAAATATTCATCAAAAGTTTATAGGAATTGTGCCTATAAAGGAGAATTGCACCCATTTATGGAAAGTGTCTTCCTGCCATTATGCTACTTCCTGCTGCAATTCTCACTTCCTTTACTCCATCCTTCCACTGTCCCCTCCCCGCCCCCGCAATACGCATATACAGTCTGGCTGTGCCTTTGCTCTCTTGTAGCTGGTCCTAAAAAAGAAACCCAAAGATAGGGTGACCCTGTACTCATGGCCAGCTGCAATCTGGAACAGACCCTGGCAGCTGGCCAGACAAGGGGACCTGAATGTTTCCTGAGCCCAGCCTAGTAAATATTCAGCTGTAATAAAAGCTATGGTACAGTGATCAATTAGAGAAAGAGGCCCAGGTCTTGCCTTCTAGAAGGTGTTTCCTATTTAGAAGCACTCACAGAGCCTGGCTAGGATGTAGCCCTCCTCCTAGGCCTTGACTTTATCATAGCAAACAAGCCTGCCTGAAAGCTTTCCCCCAGACACTCGCAGCTGGCTGAAAAATGAGTGTGATAGTAAACACATGTTGCTTCTCATGTGACTTGACAATTCAAATTACCTGCCTCTGAGACACACACACACACACACACACACACGGGCTTTATGGTGAGGCAACCTGGAAATTAAGCTCTCTGAATGTCCAACTGTTTTGCCGTTGTTATTTGTCGGGGTCTAAAATTACTCAGACCTCCTTGTAGTCGCTTGGACCAAAATATCCTTTACTTCTTTTATTGTCCCCTTTCCCAAAGGCGCTAACATCAGTCTTGTTCTTGTCAAGGGGCCCAAACATTATCATTCAAAGGCTGTATTTACAAATGAAGCGGAATGGCCATAAAACGGATGACCTTGCTGCTTCTGGAATCTCATAAAAAGTTTCCAAGCTGCTCCTCCCCAGAGCAAATAAGGGTGTTGCAGTTGCTAGTCCCCTGGCAGAGGTCCAGCTGGTGCTGTTACATTCCTCCCTCAGAAACTTTCCTCTCAGGCTCCAAATGCAGACTCCTCTGCTCATCAGGATGCTTAAATGAAGGTGCTGCTGCGCTTGGAGCATTCAAACTGGAGGCAAAGGCAACAACAGAAAAAGCAGGGAAGAAGGGAGAAAAGAGGCAACATGGATTGAGGTGTTGTTATGTGCCAGGCACCATGGAAAGGGTTTTTCATTAATTTTCTACTCAAGCTTTGTATTTCATTCATAGGTCAGCTCTAACTGGAAACAGTAGCCCATGTGTCTATGTATGGAAAATATTTGTGGCAGATGTTGCTAATTTTGTTGGAGTCAAAATGGATCCCGTTTTTTAAAAAAATCCCACATTTGCCATAGAATGGCCAGGGGATATCAATCAGGTCAGTGAGGGGCAATCAGACATGTGTATGAGTGGGGCTTTGGGAAGCTACCATTGTACTGATAGAGTCAGACTCAGCTGGCATGTGTCTTTTGCCCTTTCTCCTTCTTCCTTCTTTGCATTAGAATGTAAAGCCTAGAAGAGCAGCATCTATTCTGTGATCAAAAAGATGGATGATGAAACAGAAAGATGGAAAGAACCTGGGGCTCTTCATTACCATGGAGATGCTTCTCCCAGCCTTTACTACTTGTGCTCAGATTTCTTGCTACCATGAGAAATAAGCCCCTTACTTGCATAGTGGACAGACTTTAAGGTGCCCTGTGTCCTGTTGGTCATGCCTTTGTGTAATTTGCTCCCCTTGGGTGTGGAAAGAACCTGTGACTGGCTTCTAATCAATGGACTATCACTCCCATGATCACATTATATATGAATCCATTTTGCTAGAAGGCTTATCTAGAGACTCTCCTCATTGGCTTAATGAAATAAGCAGCCATATTGGGAACGCCCATGTGGCAAGCAATTCTAGGTGGTCTCTAGGAACTGCAGGAGGTCTCTAGGAAGTGTGGGTGGTCTCTAGGAACCACAGGATGTCTCTGGGAACTGAGAGTACCCTCCAGTCAGCAAAAAGTAGGGGCTCTCAGTCCTGCAACTGAAAGGAAATAAACTCTGACAACCTGATACATGAATTCTTTCCCAGTCAAGCCTCCAGATGAGAACACAGCCCAGCCAATACCTTGATTGCAGCCTTGTGAGACCCCGATCAGAGGACCCTTTTAAGTCATACCTGGGCTCCACATTCCTGGAAGCTGTGAAATAATAAATGTGCATTTTTTAACCTCTAAGTTTGTGAAAATTTGTTATGCAGCAATAGATCACTAACACACTTGTTTATACCCCTCTGGTCAGCTGTCTGTTGTGTGCAGCCAAGCTGATGTACAATTAGCAGATACACAGATGAACGCCCTGAGAGACCTATTAAAAGTGTTGACAAATAAGAGTTGACTCAGAGAGGTAGAAAAGCAGAGGTGGTTAGCAGTTGAAGAGAAAGCCAAGGCCTCAGATTTTTCTCCAAATACTGAACATTTTCATTCAAAAGACTTTAACTATTTAGTTGCTTCTCAAAAGAGCTTGAGTATTTAAAGACTAGGAAAATAAAGCTTGTTAAATAGCTGCTCTTTGTGGTGATTTAATCTTTGACCTAAAGGTACATTCTTCTTTTTAAAGTTTTCTTTGAGGTAGTTTTGTAATCTAAAAATAACAGTAGTAGCTGGCATTTCTTGAACACTTACTGTGTGCCAGGCACTGTACCAAGCCCTTCATTTGGTACATTTCACACTCACAGCCATCCTACAAGGTAGGAATGATTGTTATCCCCATATGGCAGATAAGAAAACTGAGGTTCAGATGAGTTAAGTGACAGGCCATTAGGAGCCAAGATTCAAACCCGGGCAGTCTGGCTTCATACTTGAGGTGTTTAACACTGTACTATTCATTGAGTTGAAAACAAAAAAAAAGGAAAATGACACAAAGAGAGGGGAAAAGCCCTTTCCCATAATCCAAACTCCTAAAAACAACCATGAATAATTTTTTGATATATATCCTAACAACACAAAGATCAGACTGCATATAGAAACGTGTATCCTGTTTTCTTTGGTTTTTTCAGTTAATGAGCTCTAAGCAGTTTCTCATGTTATTCAAAGTTCATTATAAGCATTGACTTCCTTATATTCCATTATCTGGATGTGCCGTAATTCACCAAGCCCTTCCCCTGATATTAGACAGTTGGGGGTACTTTCCATTTAGGGTTATTATGAATAAAGCTGCAATTAGCATCTTTGTACATAAAGTTGTTTCCACATTTGAGTTTCCACATTAGAGAAGAGTCCTCCAAGTGGTATTATTGAATTGGAGAGGATGAGCGCACTTAAGGCCACTGACACTTTATGCTCCAGGAGAAATGGCTCTAGTTCAAAGATACCATACCAGGAAGCTCTGCAGACAAGAGAAAGAAGATGTGTATCTCTTGAGAAGGAATGGCCCCGTATGAACCCTCCTGTGGGCTAGTTTCTCCAAAATGATATGAAGGACTATTTACCCTTAGAAGGACAGATTTTTGTTGTCATCTGGAAAGTCATGCTTCTTCCAGAAGCCATAAAATTTAAACCTAATATTTGGTAAACTTCCCTGGTGTTTGTGTTTCATAAATGGTCTCACAGCCATAGCCTCAGCCCTTTTTATATTTCCCTAAATAAACACTAAGGCCTGCACATTGCCTTCTGGTACAAGGGAACCCCTGCTATCGCCCAGCCTCTTTTTTTCTCAGTGATCCCCATCCTATCCCCCACTTTCCCCAGATGCTCAAAAGAACAAAAATCCCTCTAACTCCACTGGCACAAAAGTATGCTTTGTTTTTTGAGATAAAATAACTACAACTTGTGTGTGTGTGTGTGTGTGTGTGTGTGTGTGTGTGTGCAGTGACTGAGGGCCCAGGAAACCAGTTTCTCATCTCATTTACTGCAAATCTGTTTTGATTTAGGATGATTGAGCTGGAATATTAGAATGAGGAGATACCTTATGGCACCTAAGGATAATAACAGCTAACATTTGCTGAGAACTTACCATGTGCCAGGCAGCGAGGTAAACACTTTGCATGGATTGTTTCCTTTAATTCTCAGCACTGCCTTATCAGGTTGATAGACTTAACCCCATCTTACAGGTGAGAAAACTGAGGGACATTGAAGTAATGACTTTCCAAGGCCACACAGCTATTTGATCCAATCAGAACCTGAAGGGACCTAAGAGATCACTGAAGTCTTAAACTCTGCTCTAGAGCACCATTCTAGGGACAAGGAGCTGTCCAAGAAGGAAAGATTCCAGGCTTTTACTCCTTGGCCCACGTGTCCTTCCGGCCTCGGACCCTCGGGCCCCTCTTTTTCCCTCCTTGTAGTGGGCAGAATAATGGAATAATAGCACCCATGTCCTAATTCCCAGAACCTGAGTATAGGTTACCTTGCATGACAAAAGGGACTTTAGCTGAGATTAAGTTATGGACCTTGAGATGGGGAATTTATCTTGGATTATCTGTGTGGGTCCAATCTATTCACATGGGTCCTTAAAAGTGAAGAACCTTCGCCAGCTGTGGTCAGAGGGAATTGTGACTACAGAAGAACGGTCAGAGAGATGGAATGTCGCTGGCATTGAAGATGGATGAAGGGGCCATGAGCCAAAAAATGTGGCTTAGAAGCTGAAAAAAAACAAGGAAACAGATTCTCCCCTAGAGCCTCCAGAAAGGAGCGGTGCCCTGCCAACACCTTGATTTTAGCCCAGTGAGACCTGTGTTGGACTTCTAACCTACAGAACTGTAAGATAATAAATGTGTGCTGCTTTAAGCCACTAAGTGTGTGTTAACTGGTTGTGGCAGCAATAGAAAATGAATTCACCTTTTTTTTTTTTTTCCAGTTAGAGCATCTCCACTATTATCTGGTTTTGAGATGGGCCTTCAGTATATTTCTTTTGGGAAATAAAACTAAGGGGACTTCTGCTGCTTTAAAAGGTATATAAAAGTTGAAAAATGTTGGTGCTCAGAGATAGGATACGCTTTGCCCATGATCACACAGCAACAGAGCTGGGAGTTTAACCCAGGGCTTTCAGTCCAGTGTTTATTCCACTACAGCCCCAAGCAAGAGCTCAGAGATCCCTGTTCAGCAACAGGGGTGTACCTGTGGGCTCTACCACATGATCCAACACTAAATATTTGATGAGAAACTGTTTTTACTCAGCCATTCTACAAATACCCACCGGAACGGGGCAGGCATGTGCCAGGCACTGGCAATGCAGAGCTGAACACAGCCTAGTTCCTCCACCAGGAAATTCAGGTGGTTACACTGCAAAACAATTAGAGCTATGATATGAAGGGTGTGAAACAGCCCGGAGAAGGGCCACCTGGCCTAGTCCTGAGGGCCAAGAAAGGCTGTCCAGAGGAAATGACGTCTAAACTGGGGCCTAAAAGATGTATGAAAGTTGTCCAGGCAAAGAAAAATGTTCTGTGTTGAAGAAATAGCAGTGTGAAGGCCTAGAGAGAAGAAATTCACAGCTTACACTAACTGAGAATGGCTGAAATATAGGGTAAGAAATGGTACTGAGGAAAGGCAAGACTGGAGAAGTAAGCAGATGTGGGCATAAAGGGCCTTGCAAGCCAAGTTAAAAATGTACCTGAGATTACCTTCAATGGACACACATTACCTGATGGCAACAGGAGGCAATGGAAGGTCTCCCCTGACTTGATGCAGAGAAATACCAAGGACATGACCAGACCAAAGTAGAGGCACAATAAATATCTGTTGACCCTGAATTCAGCGCAGTGACTTCTACAATTAAGGTGTGTGAAAAGTATACTGGAAGCATGGAGGAGGTACTGGCTCACCAGGACTTCAAACTGGCTCATTCCATTCAACCACCTACTGAGAATTTGCATGTCCACTTCCAGATATACTGAGTCAGAATCTACAGTTTAACAAGATCCTCAGGTGATTCTTATGTATACTTACGATGTATACATAAGATGATGTTAAAATGTGGATGTACACATAAGAATTACCTGTGGGTCTTATTAAAATGTAGCTGTATACATAAGAATCATCTGGGGGTCTTATTAAACTGTAGATGTCGACATAAAAATCATCTGGGGATCTTATTAAAATGTAAATTCTGTTTCAGTATATCTGGGGTGGAAACGCAAATTCTCAGCAGAAGGTCAAACCAGAACAAACTGGCTTGAAGCCCTGTGGCTAGTTTTGCCAGGAAGGGATGGGAAGGCTTCACAGAACATGCAAAGCTGACCTGGTCCTCAAAGGATGACAGGAAAGGACATGTTAAGTGGCTTGGCATTAGCAATCTCATTATTTTCCTCTGCTATCTTCTATTAGCACACACTGGGAATCTTCAGACTCTAGCACATTCCTAAAGACTTCCTTCTGTGAAAATCCTGAAAATTCACACCTCTATCCTTGATTTTTCATTTTGTATTAATGATGGATCTTCATAGTGCAACCTTAGACTAGCTTTCTATGTATATGTGGAAGAAACCATCCACTTGCCCTAAATAACCTTCTTCCTTGCCAATAGAACATAGGTTTTATTCAAGACAGCAAGGTGCCAAGTCCTGGAGAGGGTAATCATGATTGGTCTAAGTCATTGCCTTAGTTACCCAGTGCTGCTATAACAGAAATACCACAAGTGAATGGCTTTAACAAAGAGAAATTTATTTTCTCACATTCTAATAGCCTAGAAGTCCAAATTCAGGGCATTGGCTCCAGGGAAAGCCTTTCTCTCTCTGTCGGCTCTGGAGGAAGGTCCTTGTCATCAATCTTCCCGTGGACTAGGAGCCTCTCCACGCAGGAGACCCAGGTCCAAATGATGAGCTCTGCTCTCAGCACTGCTTTCTTGGTGGTATGAGGTCCTCCAACTCTCCGCTTGCTTCCCTTTCCTTTTATCTTTTGTAAGATAAAAGGTGGTGCAGGTCACACTCCAGGGAAATTCCCTTTACCTTGGATCTGGGATGTGACCTGAGCAAGGGTATTTATTACATCCCACCCTAATCTTCTTTAACCACAGGTAGAGATTATGATTTTTGATAAATAGGAAAATGACAAAATATAGTACAACCACACAATACTGGGAATCATGGCCTAACCAACTTGACACAAATTTTGGTGGCACACAATTCAATCCATGACAGTCATTCATGGCTATTCCATTAACCCTGGCCAGACACTCACTTTCCCAGGCTCCCATGTACCTAAGGTGGCCGTGTGACCCTATTCTGGTAATTTAGAGTATCTTAAAATAATCTAAAGCAGATGATTTTAGGATAATCTTTGATGTGGTGAAACCCATGTGAAATTGTTCACGTTAGTAATTAAACATGAGTTAGCCCATGCATATGTGGTGTAATGTAAGCTAGCACATATCTTGCTTACTGGTTAATTCACCCTATGTGAGATAACCAAACATCTTTAGGTGAAGGCCACTATCAGTTATGTTTTTTGTTACTTGTAGTCAAACACATCAGAAATTATATAGTTGTTTCCAGAATGAGGACTACCTTCCTTCTCACCAGAATTAAGAAGCTGTGAAACTACTAACAAGGTATTAGTCAGTGACCAACTAGCCACATGAAGATCAAAGATAATTTCTCCCCAATCCTGAAAGCACAAAACTTTTTCTTTCAATCCTCCCTTCACAATGATGACTCTTCCTTGGCTGGGAGGAGATGTTTGCTCTTCTGATTTCATGCCTCAAATATCACCCATGCTGCCCTTTGAATTTGGCCAGGCCTTTGTTCATGGCGGTCCCTCTGGACGGCCTAGCTGGTTAGTAAAGTTGAACTTGTCAAAAATCAGAGTCAGATTCACCTCGGCAACTGCAAAGGTAAGCTGTCATCAGCCCTGTCAACAATTCCAGCAGAAAGAGAGCCATTTATTCATCTAAGACTTTCATGAGTCACAGTCTAAACATTCTATGAACCCTCCCCAGGCAAGTCCTACCCTGCCCCAGCCTCTGGAGAGAGTACCTCCCACCCAATGCCACTTCAACACCACAGACTCTTGGCTTTTGGCTGTCTAATCTTTGGACTGCACAAGTGGTCATATTATTAATGACTCTGACTCATCATTTAAGGCATTCCTTCAGAGCTTGTTTGTGTGTGTGTAAAGAGGAGGATGGAGGCCTATTGTGTCCCAGACACAATATGAGGCTTCCCCTGGCTACACCTCCCCCTTACTGTATCCCCTTCAAAATACAACCCTTTCCTTGTATGACACAGTTTCAAATTCTCTCCAATCTTAGTGTAGCCCTCTTTTAAGCACCCCGTTGTTTATCAGTGTCAATCAGAGCTCAAAGAACTGAACCATCCCAGTGCTAAGGGTGAGGAGATGGAAGAGAAGAGCTCTGCTTGTTTGATTTTAAATTTATTGAATGTTTAATAAAAATTTTTCAGATTTATTTGAAACTTCTGCTCAGGCCAAACTTTACAGCGAATATTCCCTTTGGAGTAAGGAAATTCCCAAGCCTTGATGGCACAATTCTCAGAAAGCTTTACTCCTTCCCAATTCCTCACAAGCGTGGACACAGTTTAGCTGTTACTTCTTTCAGGAAGAGTTCCCTGTTAGGTGCTCTCTAAATTTATGAGCCCTTATAGCACCCTTTACTTCTTCTACTATAGCACTTATCATACTGGTAATTGTTTGTTCTCATATCAGTCACCTCCAAAGGATTCGAAGTCTGTGAAAGCAGGGTCTATCTCTCATGTCACTAGTGTTTAGAATATTCTCTGATGCATAATAGCTGCCTCAAGTAAAATATGTTGAGTGAATGAAATAAAGAGAAAAGGCACATACCTTCCACTACTGGCCTTCAGGCCCCTAGGCATGGACTAAACTTGGGATAGTGGATGGGGCACAGGACTGACACACAGGGGTGTTTCTGATGTTCTATCAATTTGTGGCCATGACAATATCAACACCCTGAAGGCATGGACCAAGTTGTACACTTTTCTATTAAGAGGAAATCTTTCTTTTACTGGAATAAGGGCTATCATTGCTGATGTCAGATGGATCTTCGCTGAAAGCAGAGAATACCAGAAAGATGTTTACTTGTATTTTATCGACTATGAAAAGGCATTCAATTGTGTGAATCATACCAAATTATTGATAACAATTCCAAGAATGGGAATTATTAATTGTGCTCATGAGGAACCTGTACATAGACCAAGAGGCAGTCATTCATATGGAACAAAGGGATACTGCGTGGTTTAAAATCTGGAAAGCTGTGTGTCAGGTTCCATTCTTCCACCATATTTATTCAATCTGTATGCTGAACAAATGATCTGAGAAGCTGGACTATGTGAAGAATAATGCAGAATGAGGATTGGAGGAAGACTCATTAACAACTTGTAATACGCAGATGACACAACCTTGGTTGCTGAAAATGAAGAGGGCTTGAAGCCCTTACTGATGAAAATCAAAGACTACATCCTTCAGTATGGAGTACAGTCTTAAGTACCTCAACATAAAGAAAACAAAAATCTTCACATTTGGGCCAATAAGCAATATCTTGATAAAAAGAGAAAAGACTGAAGTTGTCAAGGATTTCCGTTTATTTTGGTCCACAATCAACACCCATAGAAGCAACAGTCAAGAAATCAAAAGATGCATTGCATTGGGCAAATCCACTGTAAAAGACATCTTTAAAGTGTAAAAAGCAATGATGTTACTTTGAGGACTAAGGTGTACCTGACCCAAACCATGGTATTTTCAATTCCTGCATATGCATGTGAAAGCTGGACAATGAATAAGGAAGACCTTGACACCTTTAAATTATGGCGTTGGCAAAGAAAATTGAATATACCATGGACTGCCAGAAGAACAGACAAATCTGTCTTAGAAGAAGTACAGCCAGAATGCTCCTTAGAAGTAAGGATGGCAAGACTTCATCTCAAGTACTTTGGAAGTGTTATCTGGAGGGACCAGTCCCTAGAGAAGGACATCCTGCTTGGTAAAGTAGAGGGTCAGTGAAAAAAAAGAAGACCCTCAATTAGATGGATTGATACAGTGTCTACAACAATGGGTTCAAACATAAGAACGATTGTAAGGATGGCACAGGACTGGGCAGTATTTCATTCTGTTGTACATAGGGTTGTGATGAGTCAGAACCAACTGGACAGCACTTAACAACAACAAAAAGGAGTGTAACCTTCCCACCTGCCTCTAAGAGTATGTTCTCAACAACAGTAACAAAATAAATAAAATTAAAAAATAAAATAAAACCTGGGGTTTAGAAATATGGGTTGACTAGCTGTTGGTCAAATGGTTAGGAAACAAGAGGAGTGGACCACTTATGTCTGACTCTTTAGCTTCCTCTCTTGGCATTAGCATTAGAGCAAGAGCCTAAGCTGTTCTACTTGCATGATGATGCACAAATCTTGAGAAAAATGTTGAAGAGGACATTGGGAGAGAATGACTACTTCTGGGATAAATACTACAGAATATGAAGTTGATGGAAGTCAATGGGGAAAACTTCTCAGTGATGGACTGGGACATCATTTCATGAAGGAGAAGGTTAGAGTTCTCGAGTTCTTTTCCAGAACACTACTTATCAATGAGTGGGCCATGTTTGTGCAGAAGGTTACATGACACTACTGAAGGGTCCTCAGGCCTAACTTTAGGAAATTTTCTCCTTGAAATGCTAACACTGGTGGGGGAACCTGTCTTCAGGAGCAGGTGGCCAAAGTTGATAGAGGAGGGAGAGGGACACCAGCTATTTGTTAATAATCCCTCCAGGTGGGAGAAAAGGCAACCAACCAAAACCCACTGCCATTGAGTCAATTCCGACTCATAGCAACCCTACAGAACAGAGTAGAACTGCACCATAGGGTTTCCAAGGCTGTAATCTTTATGGAAGTTGACTGCCACCTCTTTCTCCAGCAGACCAACTGATAGGTTCAAACCACCAACCTTCCGGTTGGCAGCCGAGTTAATAATCACTGCGTTCCTTGAAAATGCAACAGACAGCAAAATTTTCTGCTTACCATTTAGACCAAGGGAGCCTTACAAGACCCTGCCAGGGGAAAAGAAGGATGTGGAAAGCTTAGGAGTCCAACAAAAATGCTAAGAAAGGAAGCTAAAAAGTCAGACATAAGTGGTCCAATCCTCTTGTTTCTTGGCCATTCGACCAACAGTTAGTCAATCTGTATTTCTAAACCCCAGGTTTTATTTTATTTTATAATTTTATTTATTTTGTTGCTGTCATTGAGGACATACACTGCAAAACATACACCAATTCAACAGTTTCTACACATACAATTTAGTGACATTGATTACATTCTTCGAGTTGCATAGCCATTCTCACCATTCTTTTCTGAGTTGTTCCTCCCCCATTAACATAAATTCATTGAGCTCTAAGCTTCCTATCTAATCTTTTAAGTTGCTATTGTCAGTTTGATCCTGTATAGACAGTTCTTAAAAGAGCATAATGCTTAAGGCAGACATTTTTTACTAGGTAAGCTAAACCATTGTTTGGTTCTAAGAAGGCTTCAGGGAATATTTTTGGCTTAAAGTTTAAAGATTATCTCAGGGCAATAGTTTCAGGAGTGTTATGGATTGAATTGTGTCCCCTCAAAATATTTGTCAACTTGGCTGGGCTATGGTTTCCATTACTGTGTGGCTGTCCTCCATTTTGTGATCAGATGTATTTTACCCCATGTGTTGTAAATCTTAACCTCTGTGATGCTGATGAGGCAGAATTAGAGGTAGTTATGTTAACAAGGCAGGACACAATCTATAGGATTAGGTTGAGTCTTGAATCAATCTCTTTTGAGATATAAAAGTAAAAATCGAGCAGAGAGAAAGGGAACCTCCTACCACAAAGAAAGAAGAGCCAGGAGCAGAGTGTGTCCTCTGAACCTAGGGTTCCTGCACTGAGAAGCTCCTAGACCAGGAGAAGATTGATGACAAGGACCTTCTCCCAGAACCAACAGAGAGAGAAAGCCTTCCCTTGGAGCTAGCACCCTGAATTTGGGCTTCTAGCCTCCTAGACTGTGAAAGAATAAATTTCTGTTTGTTAAAACTATCCACTTGTGATATTCGTTATAGCAGCATTAGATAACTGAGACAAAGGGTTTGTCCAACCCTCATGGTTGCAGGAAGTGTGGAGTCTATGAGAACTTGAAATTCTGTTCTGCATTTTCCCCCTTTTGATCAAGATTCTTCTATGGAATCTTTGATCAAAATGTTCTGTAATGGTAGCTGGGCACCATCCAGTTCTTCTGGTCTCATGGCAAAAGAGGCAGTTGTTCATGGAGAAAATTAGCCACATATTCCATATCCTCATCCTTTTCTTGACCCTCTTTCTTACTCTGTTATTCTAGGTGAATAAAGACCAATTTTTGTGCCTTCAATGGCCCCCTGGAAACTTTTAAGACCCGAGGCTCTATGCATCAAACTAGGAGGTGAACCCCAGGTTCTTCATCTGTCAAATAGAGAAAATAAATCCTAATATTACAGAATCAATGTAGGGATTAAATGAGATTGCATGTTCACAGCCTCTGTACCATATTAAGTGTTCAATACATGCAACTATTATTGACATCATCTAGGTGGGGGCTGAGAACCAAAGTCATTTTTCTTCCTGTTACAATATGACTCACTCCCTCACTGTTTGCCCTCAGGTTGATGTTGCCAGGGGATTCCAGATTTTACCTGGCTGTCTTCCAGTGCCTAACATATCACCTGATGCCCTCCTCTACTCTGTCCCTTAACCACCTGATACTCTCAGTCACCATGTACCCTCTTTCCCATAAATTCAGGTTTTATGTATGTAACTAGGCTTATCCACAAACTTCCTCACTTAGATCTTGACTTTCTGCAGATCTAATCTGTGTTTTAAGTTTTTGTTTACAATCCTTATCCCTTCCAACCCTACTGGACTTTGCATCTGGTCTCTCTAGCACCTGACTCCAACTATCCTTGATGGGCTGTAGCTGGGTTTTGTCTACTGAATCTTCCGGCTTCCTGCTTTCTTAATAGGAAGCCCTTGCTAGGCTCTCTAATCCCTTAGTCAAGGTCACAGCCAACCAGCCAGATGGCTTCCTGGTTGAACAACAAACTCTCCTAGGTTCACAAATACCTGGCACAGAAAAGGTGCCCATTTCATGTCCATTCACAGTTCATCACTGGAACGAACCTAGTATGTTACCCCCAATCAAACTAAAAGCTCATAGAAAATGGTCACCTGCCTCAGGCCAAAAGACAAGGGAATTGTTCATTGGTAAACATGTGTGAGTGTGGACATGAACATGAAAACTATCAATCATCCTGGCCTAAAAAATAGTTTCAATATAAAATGCAGCACATCTGAAGAACCCAGAGAATAAGCATATTCCTAATCAGTTTCAAGATGTGATTGTCAACAAATAAATTCATTTTCTTGGGACCATGATAAAAGGGGAGGGAAGACATTATGCTAAGTGAAAGAAGGCAGACACAAAGGGTCACTTATCGTTTTATACCATTTATATGAACTATCCAGTATAGATACATTCATAAAGACAGCATATTGGTGGTTGCTGGAAGGAGGGACGAATGGGGAGAATCTGCTGATTGAGTATGGGGTTTCTTTTTGGGGTGATGAAAATGTTTTGTAACTGGATAACCCACCACTAATCTGTCAGTTTGTCATACTGTGGTGGCTTGTGTGTTGCTGTGATGCTGGAAGCTATATCACCAGTATTTCAAATACCAGCAAGGTCACCCATGGTGGAAAGGTCTCAGCAGAGTTTCCAAACTCAGACAGGCTGGGAAGAAGGACCTGGTGTTCTACTTCTGGAAAAAAAAAAAAAAAAAAATGGCCCTTGAAAACCTTATGGATAACAGTGGAACATTGTCTGATATAGTGCCAGAAGATGAGCCCCTCAGGTTGGAAAAAAAAAAGGCACTCAAAATACAACTGAGGAAGAGCTGCCTTCCCAAAGTAGAGTTGACCTTAATGAAGTAGATGGAGTAAAGCTTTTGGGACCTTCATCTGCTGTTGTGGAATGACTCAAAATAAGAAGAAACAGCTGCAAACATCCATTAACAATTGGAATGTGTAATGTATGAAGTATGAATCTAGGAAAACTAGAAGCTGTCAAAAATGAAATGGAACACTTGAAGATTGATATCCTAGGCATTAGTAAGCAGAAATGGACTGGTATCGGCCATTTTTAATAGGACAATCATATGGCCTACTATGCTGGGAATGACAAATTGAAGAAAAAAGGCATCACATTCATCATCAAAAAGAACATTTCGAGATCTGTCCTAAAGTGCAATGTTTTCAGCAATAGGATAGTATCTATATGTCTACAAGGAAGACCAGTTAATACAAGTATTATTCGAATTTATGCACCAACTACTAATGCCAAAGATGAAGAAATTATACTTTTTTTTTTTACCAACTTCTGTATTCTGAAACACTAGAGGATCATGGGGCTGGGGGTGTGCAGACTGCACTGGGCAACACTCAGAGGGAGTGACATCAACCTCCCCTGGAGCCAGCCGTGGGGCACATGTACCTCCCCCATGCCCTACCTGGCTCCTGCACATACACATGTGTGTGCGCACACACGCCTCTCCTGGAGCTCAGGAAAGGGGGACACAGCTCAAGGAGGAAAAAGACTCCCAACTACATCACAAGCATCTCAGCCCTTTGGAAACCTAGACTGAGCAGTGTAACCTGGAGAACAAGTCCACCATTCCCTCTCTCCCTCCACGGGAGCACAGCCCTAAACCTTCCAGCGGATAGAAAATCTCCAAGAGAGGAGAGTTTGATTAATTAAAAAAACAAAAAACCAACTTGGGTAGTGAGGAACAGAGAGGAAGAGAAGATGTGTGGCCTGAGAGTAGAAACTGCTGGGTCAGATTGCAGGCTCACTCTGCCTCACTGTCTCTCAGTCCAGCTTTCCAAACCTAATCCATTAATGCACCTCATATAATGGAAAAGTTTCCATTAAAATGAGCATAATTTTGATGATGTTCTTAAACATTTTTACTTCAAATTCTAGTGTTTTCTTAACAAATTTACACTTTAACCACATGAGCCTAAATAAATGTAAATATGGTTAGGCTATGGATATGATATTGTAATTTAAAGGTGTAATTTTAATTTTTCTAGCTGTTTATGTCACTGCTACTGCCATTACATTCAATGACATTCAGGGAACTGCAGTTCACTAGTAACACTTTCACAAAAAAAACTCTACTAAGTAAACTGTATGGTCTGGTATGGAAGGAGGTCTATGGGAGTAGGATGACACCACGAGTTACAGCACTGGGTCACACCAACCCTAGTGACACCACTGGTCTGAAATTGATCAAACATTCAATAAAACTGGTTGATAATTACTGGTGATTGGAATGCAAAAGTTGAAACAAAGAAGAAGGACCAGTAGTTGGAAAATGTGGCCTTGATGATAGAAAAAATACCAGAGATCACATGATAGAATTTTGAAAGACCAATGACTTATTCTTTCAAATATCCTTTTTCAAGTACATGAATGGCCACTATACACATGGACCTTGCCAGATGGACTACACAGGAATCAAATCAACTACACCTGTGGAAAAAGATTATAGAAAAGCTCAGTATCATCAGTTGGGGCAAGCCCAGGGACTGACTGTGGAACAGGGCATCAATTACTCTTATGCAAGTTCAAATTGAAGCTGGAGAAAATTGGAACAAGTCTAGAAGAGCCAAAGTACGACCTTGATTATATCCCACCTGGACTTAGAAACCATCTCAAGAACAGATTTTATGCACTGAACACTAATAACTGAAGACCAGACAAGTTGTGGGATGACATCAAGAATGTCACTCATGAAAAAAGCAAAATATCATTAAAAAGAAAGAAAAGACCAAGATGGGTATCAGAAGAGAATCTGAAATTTTTCTTGCATGTACAGTAGCTAAAATGGAATGATGAAGTAAAAGTGCTGAACAGAAGATTTCAAAGGTTGGCTTGAGAAAACAAAGTGAAATATTCTAATGAAATGCGCAAAGACCTGGAGTTAGAAAACCAAAGGGAATAACACGCTCAGCATTTCTCAAGCTGAAAGAACTGAAGAAAAAATCCAAACCTTGAGTTACAATATCGAAGTATTCTATGGGCAAAAAAATTGAACAACACAGGAAGCATCAAAAGAAGATATAAATAATATACAGAATCACTGTACCAAAAAGAATTTGTTGACATTCAAACATTTCAGGAGGTAGTATATGATTAAGAACCAATGGTTCTGAAAGAAGTTCAAACTGCACTGAAGGCATTGGCAAAAAACAAGGCTCCAGAAATTAACAGAATACCAATTGAAACATTTCAACAAAATGGATGCAGTGCTAGAGTAGCTCACTCATCTATGTCACGAAATTTAGAAGACAGTTTCCTGGTCAACCAACTGTAAGTGATCCATATTTGTGCCCATTCCAAAGAAAGGTTATCCAACAGAATGCAGAAATCATCAAACGATATCATTAATATCACAAGCAAGTAAAATTATGCTGAAGATAATTCAAAAACAGTTGCCCCACTACATCAACAGGGAACTGCTGGAAATTCAAGCTGGATTCAAAAGAGGACATGGAAGGAGGGATATTATTGGTGATGTCAGAGGGTTCTTGGCTGAAAGCAGAGAGTACTAGAAAGATGTTTGCCTGTCTTTTGTTGACTGTGTAAGCACACTAGACTATGTGGATTATGGGTAACGTAGTGATTATGGGTAACATAGAGAAGAATGAGAATTCCAGCACTTAATTGTGCTCATGCAGAAACCTGTACACAGATCAAGAGACAGTTATTTGGAAGCAGCAGTCAAGAAATCCAACGGCATATTACATTGGGCAAATCTGCTGTGAAAGACCTCTTTAAAGTGTTGAAAAAAAAAAGATGCCACCTTGAAGACTAAGGTATGCCTGACCCAAGCCATGGTATTTTCAATCGTTTCCTATGCATGCAAAAGCTGGGCAATAAATAAGACAAAAGAAAAACTGACACCTTTGAATTGTGGTGTTGGCAAAGAATATTGAATATACCATAGACTGCCAAAAGAACCAACAAATATGTCTTGGAAGAGGTACAACCAGAATGCTCCTTAGAAGCAAGAATGGTGAAAGTACACCTCACGTATTTTGGACATGTTATCAGGAGGAATAAGTCTCTGGAGAAGGACATCATGCTTAGTAAAGTAGATGGTCAGCGAAAAAGAGGAAGACCCTCAATGAGATGGATTGACACAGTGGCTCAAACATAACAAGGATTGGGAACATGGTGCAGGACTGGGCAGTGTTTCATTCTGTAGTGCATAAGGTCGCTATGAGTTAAACCAACTCGATAGCCCCTAACAACAACAACAATAATGGCATTGGCAAAGAATATTAAATATGCCATGAACTGCAAGAAGAACAAACAAACCTGTCTTGAAAAAAGTACAGCCAGAATGCTCCTTAGAAGCGAGAATGGAGAGACTGCCTCATGTACTTTGGACATGTTAACAGGAAGGACCAGTCCCTAGAGAAGGACGTCATGCTTGGTAGAGTGAAAAATGAGGAAGACCTTCAAGAGATGGATTGATACAGTAGCTGCAACAATGGGCTCAAACATATCAGTGATTGTGAGGATGGCACAGGACCAGGCAGTGTTTCATTGTGTTGTGCATGGGGTCACTATCAGTTGGAACCAATTCTACAGCACCTAACAAGAAGTATAGAGAAGCGGTGGTTGAACAACATTGTGAATGTACTAAATGCTGCTGAATTTTTCACTTTAACATGGTTAATATTATTCTGTGTGAATTTCACCTCAATATAAAGTGTTTCACAAAAAAAGACAGAGATGGAAGAAAATTAAGTACCTACTATGTGCCAGACATTTTCTTGTGAAATCCATATAGCACCCTATACCCTTGATTGTCCCATTTTTTTCAGGTGTGCTATGAGACTCAGGTGAGATTTGTAATTTATTCTATTAAACATTAAGCAAGTGGCTATGTTTGTATTCAAGCCTATATCTGTCTCCAAATCCCAGGTTCTCTGCACTCCTCTTCCACAATATTATCCATAAAATGTAAGCCTTATCTTCTGGAGGTGGCAGCTGCCATAGAAACATAATGCTTCTCCTTGATAGCCACTCCACCCTTCCTTTTCCCACTGAGGAGTCAGTGGAGATCCTGGCCAGCCAGCAAGTAATTGTGTGTTATTCTTCTTAAAATGCTTCCCTACACATTCACCTCCTGCCCAGAAAGGCAGTATAGCATAGCCATTAAAACCGGCTCCAGAGCCAGGCAATCTAGGTTCAAACCCTGACTCCACCACTTACCAGCTGTGTGACGGTGGGCAAGATGTTTAGCTTTTCTGCACCTCAGTATCCTCATCTGTAAAATGGGAATAATAGTAGCAATCTGCCTCCTAGGTTCTTCTTAATATCAAAGGAATTCATTTAAGTGTTGACGCATATTAAATGCTAAACAAATTTTAGTTACTGGTATTAGGTATCGTTTTCACAAGGCTTTGATGAGGTTTTTCAACCTCACTAGATAGATAAGGGAACTAAGGTAGGGAATAGTTAATACCTTGCCCACTTTTTTTATTGCCCACAGTCACACATCTAATCAGAGGCAACTAGGATTAGAAGAAAGGTCTTCCAATTCCTCACCCAGTACTCTCGTCCTGTTCACTAAACCAAGAGGTAGAAGAAGTAATTAAACTCTTGATGCAAGGTGTAATCTCCTTTCCCCATGGTTCACCCTGTCACCTGAAGCACAATGAAGTCACCACAAACATTCATTTATTTATAAACGTACAACATTAACCTCTTCACTTGAAAGCCTTTTGGAAACTTGCTGGTTAAAAGCATTTCAGATTCCATCAGAAACAAGTTCACACTGACATCTTGTCTCCATATGCCTTTCAAAGCCTGTTCAGTCCTCTAATCCCTCACTGAAGAACTTTCCTCTGCACTCCATTCTTCTAAGGTTTCCAAAGTTGGGTGTGGGTATTCTCTGAAAGCTCTCTCTTTTGAAAAATTCCCGTGCTTTGAGTCATGGCAAAATCTTAGGGAAATAAATGCTGCCAAAGGTTTCAACATTTACATAAGCTCTTAATCAGCCTTTCAGTTCATTACAGTGTGACGTATCGATTACACTGCTGTCCTGGTAAAGGAATGGGATCTCAACGTTGGCTGTTTTGACTTAAAGAACACAGAGGTGCCTTTGAAAATTACACAGTGTGAGTGTTGCTTGGGCCTTAGGAATAGGTTCCAGCTTCTGCCTTTCTAGGAGTTCAGTCTTGGGGTTCGTTTGTGTTTATTAATTCTTTTAGTAAATAATTATTGGGTTCCTACTTTGGGAACCATGCTAAGTGCTGGGAATACATTAATAAGTAAAACAGATACAACCCTTGGCTTCATGGAGCTTAGAGTCTAGATGGGGCGACAGACACTGATCAAAATGAAGTGTATTGTGAGGACGTATTGCAGGGGACACAAACTTTACCACATTTAGGGGGTCAGGGAAGACTTCCCCTAGCAAATGATGTTTCACCTGAGATCAGTAGATTTGGGGAATGGAAACTTCTAGCCAGTGCATGTACAAAGCAGAGTACTGAAGTAGAGAGAGGGGGGAAGGCGAAGACAGGAGGTAAAGTCAGCAACCTAGGCATATTTTTATTCTACGAGCAATGGGAAGTCACTGAAAGTTTGTAGCCGTAGTATCTAAGGTCCTCATCATCCTGGTTATTATAAAATATTCTCCCATGTATTACAGTTATTTCTCTTTAATCTTTTATTGTCATAATAGATACCATTTTTCTAGCACCATGTCTTGTATGTTACTCACTTTACATGTATTATCTCAGTCAGTCCTCACCCCAACCCTATAAGGAAGGTACTATCATTATGCCTATCTTACAAATGAAAAGAGTGAGGCTCAAAGAGGGCAAATAATTTGTCCCAAGGTCACACATATAAGGCAAGACTGAAACCCACATCTCTGTAACTGCCAGGTCCAAGTTATTAACAATTCAATACTTCAAGTTCCCTGTGGGCGGGAGCTTGGTCTTTTTGATTCCTCTTGGTTGGCCCATGATCAAAGCTCATTATAGGAGTGTAGTGCTTACTTCTCCAAGCTGCCTATGTACCACTCCCACCTAATCATAGCTGACATTTCTATACCACTTACTGTGTGCCAGTTACAGATTCCAGCAATTTACACATATTAGCTCATTTTAGTCTTTACTGCAACTTATGAAGTGAGTACTATTATTTTCATCATCTCCGTTTTACAGATGAGGAAACTGAGTTACAGAAAGGTTAAGTAGCTTGGTGGAGAATACACAGTAATGAGTGGCTCAGTGAGCATTTGAACCCAGGCAGAATGGATCCAGAACTTAGACTCATAACCCCTAAACATTGTTCTTCTCACAATCCAGCCACATGTACCTCCTTTATGTTTCTAGGAAAACTTGCAATTCTTTTCCCCTCTGCCATAACAAATACCAGTGTCTCTTTCTACACGTTCTTCCATCACCTGAACTCATGTGTCCTTTGGCTTCCTCCTTTGCAACCTGCAGAGCTCTGGGTCTGGGCTGGCCACCCCTCATGTGTGTGCCTTTTGTGGCCCTGTATTTCATATCCCAGACGTACCACATAAACCAGGGTATTTCAATGGTTCATTTATTGTCTATCTCCCACACTTGACTTGAAGCTGCATGGGGCAGGACCCAAACTGCAAGGACATTGTCACATCTACAATGCTTGGAACATGGTGGGGGCTCCATCACTATTATGAAATGAGTAAATGAATACATAAATAAGTGAATGAATCACAAACAATTATTTTTTCTATCCTAATGTGCTTGGCATGCAGCAGGCTTCATTCAGTGTAACTGAGTGTATAGCCTAATTCAAATACCTTGGACATACTATCAGGAGGGACCAGTCCCTGGAGAAGGACACCATGCTTGGTAAAATAGAGGGTCAGTTAAAAAGAGGAAGACCCTCAGTGAAATGGATTGACACAGTAGCTGCAACAACGGGCTCAAGCATAACAACTGTGAGGATGGTGCAGGGCCAGGCAGTGTTTCATGTTGTACATGGGGTCACTATAGGTTGGAACCAACTCGCCAGCACATAACAACAAAAACAAATAGTCTACCTCCATAATTTACTTTTTCCTTTTCCTTTTTTCCCTCCTTGTTTATAAAAGTCAAAGAAAGATGACAGAAGAACCTACCTCAAAGATGCGCCAGTAGGTTTATAAGAAGGGTAAAGAAAAGTGAGTATTTAGAATTATTCCCCCAGCATTAATATCTCAACATCTGTCCTAGAACCTTTAGACATTTGAGTGCCTCATGTGCTTGACCTCTGTCTGTCCCTCCATAGCTCAGAGCCCATAGCAACAGGCCCATAGGCTCTGCTGAGAATGCAGGAGGCTCTGACCAGGAGCATGGAAACATGATTGTTCCTGAGCCAAAGGGACAGCGGCTGTTCTGGGTACTTCAGGAAGTACTTGCTCCAAGAGGCCCTTCCAGCTATTGTTGTTAGGGCCAAGCCCGCTGGGCTGGCACCAGGACAGCCTGCTGCCGAGCAGACCAAGAGTCCACCCAGGGCACTGGGGGCAGGAAGGTGAAGTGGCTAGGAGGTCGGTGAGGGATATTTAGGACAGGAAGGAGTCTTGATCTCGGTCTTCTCTTTTCTTCAGGCCATTAATGCCAGGAGCTGCCTGCTTCTATGTTTATCTCTGTTTCCTCTGGCCTTGTTCTCCACTGATTTTCGGTAAGTCAGATGCTACCAGTGATAACCTGGCTGGACCTGGAAGGACTATCCAGGCCATGGTAGGAGCACAGCTTTGGAATCAGAGGCCCTGCACTTGAGTGCTGACTCTGCCCTCTTTAGGCATGTCTGAATCTCCTCTTCTGTAAAAGAGGAGTAATAACAGCTTGAAAGGTCATGAGGCTGAGACGAGCTAAGATTGATGAGCCGTCAGGTACACAATGGCAGTGGGAAATGCTAGTTTCCTTCCTTCTCCTAAGCAGCTGGATGAGGGGCGGGTACGGGGAGGTGGTGGGGTAGCAGATGTCACATTTCACCACATTCCTTCCCATCAGAGGCTGCATGGTCCGGGCACTGAGCCCACCCCAGCCTGAATTCTCCTGACAGCTGCCCTGCTTGTCTGCTTGGCCTTGCCCATGACTTCTGACTGAACCAAGAAAAGCCTCCGTTCAGCTCCAGTAACAAAAATAAATAAATAAATATGCAAAACATCTCACTCAAGGTCACCAGCCATGGAGAAGGTCCAGGCTTCCAGATCGTGACCCTGAATCCATACTGGGATTGCAAACCAGCTCTCTCCAGTCCTCTCCGATTCCCATGAATCCTGGGTAATGCCTGAGCCACCTCTCCACCTGGCTGAAGCTCTGCCATGCCCTTATCAGGTGACCAAGGCCACTTAGCCCTGCCACTGAGGTGCAATTTTATACCTCAGTGGCAGGGTTAGTGGCCTTGGTCACGCGATAAGGACGTGGCAGAGTTCCCATGTATTCAGTTCTTGCAACTGAACTTTCATAATGATAACAGCATTTATTGAGCACTATAGGAGCCCTAGTAGCACAATGGTTAAGAGCTCAGCTGCTAACCAAATGGCCAGCAGTACAAATCCACCAGAAGTTTAGAGGGAAAAAACACCTGGTGATCTGCTCCTGTAAATATTTCAGCCTAGGAAATCCTATGGGGCAGTTCTACTCTGTCATATAGGGTCATTAAGAGTCAGAATCAACTGAATGGCACACAACAACAACCATATGTGCCAGGTATTGTTCTCAGCTCTTTATATTAACTAGTTTAAACTTCACAAGCACATTTTGAGATAGGTACTATTGGTATCCCCATTTTACAAAAGAAGAAACTGAGTCTCAGAGAGTTTTGTCTCTAGCCCAAAGCCACAGAACTGACAAGTTGCAAGTAACAGTTGAACCCATTTCTGCAGATACCACATCTAGTGGGTTTTCTTTTCCCACCATGCCATTGACTCCCAAACCAAACAAAACTGCAGCCTGAGTGCTTTCAGAACTACACTGCAAATTAGAATTTCCTCCAGTAAGCCCACTTTTAAAAACCCAAACCAAAGAGCAAAGCAGGAATCTGGGTCTTCCTCAAAGGCAAGAAGCAGATGTAGTCAGTCTTGTCTCCACTACTAGCTAAGATGTGATCCTAGGCCAGTCAGTTCACCTGTCCGGCCCTCAAAATCCTCATCCATAAAATAAGATTGAATTTAATTTGGCTTTTAATACCATCCCTTCCATCCCTGACACTCCAGGATCCTATGGAACAATCACCATTTATTGAGCTTTTTCTCAGTGCCAGATACCATGTTGAGTATTTTAGATAATCACAAAATAACCACTGTTAACATTGATTAATTTGCCAGGTTCTGCTTTAAGTACTTCCCCAAGTCTTATTATTTTGTTTATTCCTCAGAACAACCCTACCAGACAGGTATCATTACCTCCTCCCTCTTCCAGGAAACTGAGGCTTAGAATCATGATGCAAATCTGCCCAAAGTCCTCCAGCTAGTAAGTTATGTTTCTGTGTTTCTGGAATTTGAACCAAGACTTGTCTGACTTCACAACTCATATTTTTTAATCACTGTCTACTTATGAAGTCCCCAAATGGTGCAAACTGTTAATGGCTAAGTTGTTAATAGAAAGGTTAGAGGTTTGAGCCTACCCAGAGTCACCTCAGAGGAAAGGCCTGGCGATCTGCTTCTGAAAAATCAGCCATTGAAAATTCTGTGGAGCACAGTTCTACCCTGACACATATGGCCACCATGAGCTGGGGTCCCCTTTATTTATTTACTCAAAGCCCCAAGTCTAAACTGTTGACCTAGCAGGTCGGAGTATTTTTTCTGAACTAAAAAGCCAACTCCAAGTGCTCAGGGTGAATAGGTTGGGAAAATTGAGACACCCCCCCCCACACACACACACATCACGGAAAATTCCATGAGCAGTTGCCTGTGTTGAAAGGATTATGTGGCTCTGAGTTCCCTCAGCCCAGGATAATTTGGAGGCTGCTGTCTCTTCCCCACCCCACCCCACCCCAGGGCAGACTATCCAAGAGGCAAGGTAAGCAGGGTGCCTACCTCGTGTCTTAGTCATCTGAACTGAACCGAACAGGATCCGTTGCCGTCAAGTCGCTTCCATCTCATAGCGACCCTATAGGACAAAGTAGAACTGCCTCCATATCGTTTCCAAGGAGCGCCTGGTGGATTCGAACTGCTGACCTTTTGGTTAGCAGCCGTAGCTCTTAACCACTACGCCACCAGGGTTTCCCTTAGTCAACTAGTGCTGCTATAACAGAAATACCACAAGTGGGTGGCTTTAACAAAGAGAAGTTTTTTCTATCACAGTCCAATAGGCTAGAAGTCCAAATTCAAGGCGCTGGCTCCAGGGGAAGGCTTCCTCTATCTGTCGGCTCTGGAGGAAGGTCCTTGTGATGCATCAGTCTTCCCTTGGTCTGGCAGCATCTCAGTGCAAGAACCTCAGGTCCAAAAGACCTTAATAAGGGCGTTACAATCCTCTTTAACATAAAATTACAATCACAAAATGGAGGACAACCACACAATACTGGGAATCATGGTCTAACCAAGTTGACATAAATCAGTCTATGACATTTGCTTACAAGATCATCCGTAGTGAACAATTTCACATTTTTTCACCATTTCAAACATTCTGTTTCTCAGTATGCCTGGCATCTGTCTCTTGCCCAGGCCCATAGCACCTTCATACAGAATCAAAGCCTCTTTTCAAATTTACGATCCCTGACAGGGGTGGATGACCCAGTAAGCAAAGGAAGCACAGGCTTACTTGTGCTTACTTACTAATATGTAGTGAACAATTTCGCATGGAAATTGTTCACTACAGACGATCTGGCAAGCAAGATAAGCACGGTTCTTAGCTTACCTATTGCTTAATCTGTCCTGCCCACCTCATATTAAGTAAACCAAGAAACTCTAGGAAGCTGTCCAGGCCTGAAGGAGCTGACTTTCCCAGGGAGAGGGGAGGGGAAAGGGTAGGCCAGGGGCTGTGTGTCACAGGATGGTGGGCCACACACTAGTCACTGACCAGCAGCTAAAGCTGATCCCACTGGACCAAACACAAATCCTGCTAATCCTCTGGGCTGAACCCCCTGCTGACTTTAGAGAAAATCAGGGAGGAAGTTCTTCCCAGTCAGAGGAAAGGTCTTCGGCAAGACTCCATAAGGGAGAACTGTTAAGGTGTGGTTCTTGTAGGAACCATCCAGAAGCAGGTAGAGTTTGAATTGAAAGAAAATTCCACTAAAAATGCCTTTCAGTGAGGTCACTCACTACAGTCAATTTCACCACTTTACACTTACTATGCTTCCCTGAAAGCAGTTTCACTCTATGAACTGAAATTTTTAAAAAAGCAATAATTTCTGGGACAAAACCATAAATATACTCACTTTTATAAATAGTGTGCATATGTCAAGAATTCCATTTCTTACCCAAGGGAGGACTACTCTGGGCCCCGTACTGTGTGTTCTTGGCTTCACTGATCACCAAGTTTTGGCTCCAATATACATCAATATACCTGTAAAGCACTTTGTACATACTCAGTGGCCTTAAATCATACTGGTGAAATTTTATTCCTGGGCCCAGGACAGACAGTGGACTTTGGAGTCATATATGTCTGACTTCAAATTCCAGCTCAGTCATTTTATTTCTTCAAGATCCTAAACAAGTTACCTAAGCTTTCTGGGTCTTGGTTTTCCCATCTACAAAAATGGGGCTAGTAATACCTATCTTGAAAAATTGTTATAAGACTCAAAAAAGATATTTGTAGAAAGCATCTGGCACGCAGTAGGTACTCATTAAATTTAATTCTTTCATCCTTATTTCTCATACCTGGCAAAGGAAATTTTATATTAATGGAAAACAAACAAAAACTCTTGTAGCCCAAACCATTCCCCTCAAGATTTACTGGGATTCTACTTTCATTTCTTAATCTCGTCACTCATGCCCCGAATCTTAATACTCTGGTGCCGTGTGCTAAAAAAAATGTCTACAAGTCTTCTCCTTCCCAATGTCTATCAGAGTAGCTCTTCAGCGTATGCAAGGAGAAGGCCAGGGGATTCACAATGTCGTCCTTGCAAAAGCTTTCAGCCCCCACATGGATGCTGTTACCTCATTTGATGTCTCAATGGCTCAGTCTCTGCAGTGATGCCCCCCATCCATACCAAAGCAATTTTTCCAATGCTCCATCATTGATGACCAACCCACATTCTCTCAAAGAGGACTTCAGCTCTCTCATCCCAACCCCACTCCCCACATAAGAAAGGTATTAACACCACAAAGAATGACCACTTTTACCAACCTAAGAATTCAAGCTCTGAAGTAAAACAGCCTGGGTTTGAATCTTGGCTCTGTCACTTACCTATGTAATTTTAGCCTGGTTACCTAATGACACACAACAGAATCTTATCATCTACAGAATGTGGATGCTACCAGTGCATATCTCACAGGGCTACCATAAGGATGCATTCAGATCATTTATTTCAAATATTTAGCACAGCCCCTGGAACACAGTAAATACACAGTAAGCAATTGTGTTTTTATGACCTGGCCATTATAAATTTATAGCCCACTTGTATTCCTAAGAAGAAGCCAATTTTTGCAACCCCTCAAAAAGGAGGAATAAAAATGATAAAATTTAGAAAGGAAATTTGCTAAGAATATTTCAGAAAAGGTAAATAACGTGGTTTGATCAGGACCTACCCTAGGAACGATGCATAAATTCTCATTCAACCCTCATGACACCCTTTGGAGTAAATATTTTCCACACTGGAAGGATGGGATGTGGAATAGTTGGGAACAAACCACCTAAATCTAAAACCTGGCTTGGCCACTTACTAGTTGTGTGACCTGAGGCAAGTGGCTTAATGTACCTGAGCCTGTTTCCTTGTCCAGTAAAATGAGAATAACGGTACCTAATTTTTTTTTTTTACCTCATAAGGTCATTGTGAGGATTAAATAAGTTAATGTATATATACAAAGAATTAAGAAGAATGTTATACGTGTAATAAACAATAAATAATGGCTTCTACTTTTTTATTACTATTTATAGAAACTGAAATCAAGGTTCAAAGAAGTTAATTAACTCATCTAAGCTTACACACTGATAAATCGCAGGAGGACAATTTAAATCTAAGTCAATCTGACCCCAAAGCCAAAGAAATGTTTATTCCATTACTCTTCATTGCCTACCTGGTAAGAAAATATTCAAGACTTTAGGCAGAAAAGGTGGAGCCAAAGAAAGTGGAGCCTGGGCATTAGGGAGAGTGATGATATTTCTGGCAGAAATAAGACGGAAAAGAGACTGGTATGGGAAACTGGATGGTCAGTCACATGATGCCATAAAAAGTAAAGTCTTCAAATAAAACAACAATGTTTTAGGCCATATTGTCGTCTGTGAGCTCAGCTGGCATTCAAACCAGTTTGAAAACCCCCTTTTGGGAGCATTCCAGACAAGCTGTTTAAATTCTGTTGAGGGGAGGGAAGGGGAATAACGGCGGCTGTATGTCTGTGCAGAGCTGGTTTTCCTGTGCACAGACCCTCTCTGGGGTCCAGCTCTCAAGGAGGCATCGTTCCAAAGCGCTAAAGCAAATATGCTTACGCCTTTCTGCCAGGCCCACTGCCTTTAGTTCATAGAACGTGAAATCCCAGAGCCTGAGAACAACACAAAAGTGAGGAAAGGCAGTGGGCTGGGCAGCCAGGGAGCAGCAGGGGTGGTCAAAGACTTCATGTGACTATCATCAGTTATGGGATTAGCGGTGATGAATTTTTCTTTTCAATGTTTGCTTGAGCGTTGGACATATATTGGTGATTACAAAAAAGTTGTTAAAGCCAAAGTGTTTTTAAAAAAATGCATGTGGTCGTCACTGGGTTGTGGCATTCCTGGTGCTTTGTCTGGCTGCTTTTTTTCCCTGGTGTGTTTTTGGTTTCACTACACTTTCTGCTTTGAACAGGTAATGCTTTAGGATTTAGAAGAAAAGAAGAACAAATGTTGTTCAAACCCAAAGAAGAACAATTTCACGTGATTCTGAGCTCCAACTACCTAGGCCTCTCTGGCTCCTGTCACAACATGTTGAGGACAGAATTAGATAATGTCCTCCCTCAGTGAAGAGAAAACCTACCAAGAGCGGGTGACTGCTATCCCAGGAGTACCAGGCACAGGTAATTCATGCCACCAGCACTACCAATTTGAGAGACGAGGATTTTTTGTTTTTTGTTTTTTGTTTTTCATTGTTACTGCTGTTGAACTGACTAGCCTGATTTTTTTTTTTCCAAATGAAGCAAACAAAAAAACAACTAGTTTCTACCTGATCAAAATTCATGTTGTGTCAATTAGCTCCATTCTTTGAACCAGGAAGAGAATGTTCAAGTTCCCTAAAGAAACCTTTGAGGATTGTTGATTCAAATGCAAACATATATCAGCTCCTCATGGGCATAATTTCGACCAGGGAAGAATAAACTGGGCCCAAGCTAACGCTCTCATTTTTGTGCTTTTTTTCCTCTGGAAAGAAAAAGAGAGAAAGAAGGAAAAGGAGAGAGAGAAGCAGTGGGAGGGAGAGAGAGAGAAAGAGTGAACAAGTGTGTGCAGGCGGAGGGAGAGAGGAAAAAAATAAAAAGAGAGGCAGAAAAAGAATTACGGAAACCAAGGAGAGTGGTGTTGACAATTAGATTGCAATGATAACATCTAGGACAAAACGGCCTAAAAAGATGGTTCTTTCTAATCCCTCATTTTCCGAATGAGGAAGCCAGGCCCAAAGAAGTTAAGTAATTTGCCCATTTCAAACAGTTATGTGATGATAGAACCAAGATTAGGAGCCAAATTTCTGAATTCTTGGACTGGCCCAAGTTCAACTCTACTCACTCTGCCCGCAGATTCAGGGAGGTATGTATGACCCAGCTCGTTACAAAGGCTTTGACATTTAAAGGATTAAACATTTGGGTGATGCCTTGGGAGTATCCCTTCAAAGATAGTTCTCTCAAAAGAGGTGGATCAAAGAAGGCTGGGGGAAAGAGGCTATGTCAGTCAGGGTGCTTTTGAATGCCAGCAGCAGAAAATCTGACTCAAACTGACTTAAGCAATAAAGGGGATTTTGTTAGCTCACATAACTGAGAATGGCTACCTTCAGGAGAGGTTTGTTCCAGCCTCTTCATTCTCTGCATCTGGCAGTGTCAGCTTTCTCCTATAGCTGCTCTGCTTGTGACCCTGACTCAGGAACTTTCAGAACAAATCACTTCCCTTCCCTGCCCTTTAATTCCCTTCTCTGTAAAAGGAAGGAGCTGGTGGCTAAATGATCTCTGGAGTCCTCACACACCTCTGACATCGTTTCTCAAAAGATGGAACACAAACCATTTACATTAGAGTGGTCACCTGGAATGTTTGTTGAAATGCACGATTCTTATTCTTAACTCCACTAAATCAGAATTTCTTGGGAGCAAAAGAATCTGTAGTTTAAACAAGCTCCCCCAGAAGATCCTTGTGCTCATTGAAGTTGGATAAACATTTATTCTTAAGGGAAGAGAGCCTAGAACAGGGGGCAAACTAAAACAAGTGAGCCAAATACTGCCAGAGAGTTAAGGATGATTTTTATATTTTTAAAAGATTGTTTAAAAAAAAACAACAACTCACAAATGAGAATATGCAACAGACTTTACATGGCCCACAAAGTCTAAAATATTTACTATTTGGCTCTTTACAAAAAATGTTTGCCTAGCCCTGCCTAGAATAATGAGGCCACTGGCTGGTGTGGGAGAAGGGGGACAGGGGGAGCAGAGGGGTAAGAAATCAAGAAATAGATTTGACCAATTTGTAGGGATAAAGCCAAGAATTCCTGGGAGCAAAAGTTTTTGGTGTTCCATCAGCTCTACGGAGAATCAAGAAAATAAAAAATAAAATATGCTCAATTTCTGGAATTTAGTTTTTAAAATATCTTTTCCAGGATGTCTCCTGTGGTCTCTGTCTGGTCCATCCAATGTTAATATTGACATAAAGGCAGCAGGGGCACAGTAAAGGCTCAGGAAGGACAGAGCCAGCACATATTCTCTTTGCCCTGAAAGCCACCAGTAAGATCTCATCCTAATCTCTGAGTCCTGCCTGCTGTGGCCCCTTTGTAGGTCTTGCCACCAACTACTTGGCAAGCAGATTCAGCTACAGAAACCTCAGGTAGGGCAGCTCATAGCTGATAGGGCACTCAGTGAGCCACCCTGGATCAAAGAGGTAATTTCCCAGGGTCTTGTCCAGGAGGGAAACCCTGGTGGCATAGCGGTTAAGTGCCACAGCTGCTAACCAAAAGGTTGGCAGTTCAAATTCACCAGGCACTCCTTGGAAACTTTATGGGGCAGTTATACTCTGACCTATAGGCTCACTTTGAGTTGGAATTGACGGTAACAGGTTTGGTTTTTTTTTGTTTGTTTGTTTTTTTACCAGAAAGAGATCCCAATCCTTCTCAGACAGTGGGCAGGGTCATGGCTTTTGGGAGTCAGACAGACCTAAGGTAAAGTCCTGCCGCTGAAATTATTTGCTCTATGGCTTTAGACCTGCATTGTCCAAGATGATAGCCACTAGCTATGTTATGTCTGTTTACATTTAAATTAAGTAAAATTTAAAATCCTGTTTCTCCACAATACCAGTCACATTTCAACTCAATAACTACATGCAGTTGTTGTTGTTGTTAGGTGCCATCAGGTCAGTTCCGACTCATAGTGACCCTACGCACAACAGAACGAAACAGTGCCTGGTCCTGCATCATCCTCACAACTGTTACTATACTTGAGCCCATTGTTGCAGCCACTGTGTCAATCCATCTCACTGAGGATCTTCCTCTTTTTCGCTGACCCACTACTTTATCAAGCATGATGTTCTTCTCCAGGTACTGGTCCCTCCTGATAACATGTCCAAAGTAGAATTAGCCTCCCCACCCTTGCTTCTAAGGAGCATTCTGGTTGTACTTCTTCCAAGACAGATATGTTTGTTCTTTTGGCAGTATATACATGGTATGGTATATACAATATTTTTTGCCAACACCACAATGCAAAGGCGTCAATTCTTCAGTCTTCCTTATTCATTGTCCAGCTTTCACATGCATATGAGGTGATTGAAAACACATTGGCTTGGGTCAGGCACACCATAGTCCTCAAGGTGATATCTTTGCTTTTCAACACTTCAAAGAGGTCTTTTGCAGCCAATTTGCCCAATGCAATGCATCTTTTAATTTCTTGACTGCTGCTTCCATGGGTGTTGATTGTGGATCCTAGTAAAATGAAATCCTTGACAACCCCAATCTTTTCTCCTTTTGTCATGATGTTGCTTAATTGTCTAGTTGTGAGGATTTTTGTTTTGGTTAAGTGTTTGGCTGCAAACCAGAATGTTCACAGTTCGAATCCACCAGCCTCTCCTTGGAAACCCTATGGGGCAGTTCTAGCCTGTCCTATAGGGCCGCTATGAGTCAGAATCAGCTCAACAGGAGTGGGTTAACGTGCATATATAGTGGCTATCCTACTGGACCATCCAGGTATAAGGAATCAGAATTAACTTGACAGCAAAGGGTTTGGTTTTGATTTTGTATCTGTTGGTTCTGTTGGACAACGCTGTTGCAGGCAACCTTCAACAATCTGTTCAAATCCACCCTCTGCCTTTCTTTCCACCATTCAATGGCCTATAATTCTAGGCTCCATTGCCTTGGAAACAAGTAGTTATCAAACTTCAATCTTCAATGATTTCATCTATAAAATGGGCATAATATTGTGTCTATCCATCAGGCTTCTTGTGAGAATTATAGGAGATAGGGCAGGTAAAGAGATTAACGCGATATCTGGCACATAGATAGTGCTCAAGAAATGGCTCTTACTGTTTTATGTGGCAAAATCTGGTACTCAGGTGTTACTCTCTCATCTTCTACGCCAACCCACCCACTGCGGCCGAGGTGAATCTGATCATGGCGACCCTGTAGGACAAAGTAAAACTGTCCCACAGGGTTTTCAAGGCTGTAAATCTTTACAGTTGCAGATCACCTTGTTTTTCTCCCAGAGAGTGACTGGTGTGTTCAAACCACCAACATTTTGGTTAGCAGCCAACCACTGCATCATCAGGGCTCTTTCTTCTAGGCCAGTGGTTCTAAAGTTTTAGCATGCCCAAATTGCTGGGAGCTAAATCCTGAGTTTCTAATTCAGTCAGTCTGGGTAGAGCCTGATAATTTACATTTCTAACAAGTTCCCAGGTTTTGCCGATGCACAACTCCTGAGGACCACTCTCGAGGAATTGTTACTCTAGGCAGCTCTGATCACAAGCCATCACTGTCTTTTTCTGTTTGAGAGCTGTTATTTCTTTGGCGATGTTGTCCTTTCCTGAATACACCATGCTAATTTATCTCCTGCTTTTGAACATCCTATTTCCTCTACCCTCAGTCTGCCAGTTTTCCAAGTCTGATTCAAATCCAAAAGCTTTCTCCTAACTCCACACTCCCAAGTTCATCACTCATTTCTCTGTGCTGCCTCTTACATTTTGCTATTGTGGTAGTACAGCAGCTATTTGCTTACCTATCTGTTTCCCAGAGTGTAGGAAGTGTTCTACTGGTGGTACCCACCTGAGGTAAATTTTTGTGGCACACCAATAATTTTAGATCATACACAGAGAAAGAAACAACGTTGAGCCACATGGTAAGGGAGTTATTATATTTAGTTATTTCTTAACTCTACTGATTACAGAAAGCCTCGGTGTGGGGCTGATGTGTCTTTACCTCCTTGCTAATCCTTGCTAATTGTCGTGCATCTCAGAGCCATCATCATCATCATCATCATCGTTGTCATCATCATCACAACAATGGCAGCTTAAACTCATATAGTGTATTTTATGTACCTGGCAGTGTTCTGAATGTTTTACATATATTTATGTATATATTAAGTTAAATTATTGGTCCCATTGTACAGGTGAGGAAACTGAAGCACAGATCATTTACGTAACTTGCTTAGAGTCACACAGCTGTAAAGTGGGAGAACCAGGATTCCAAACCAGGCAGAGGATCTAGAATTCATGCTTTTAACCACAAGCATACTAAATTAGAATTTAGCAATGTTGCTTTGTTTCCATTTGATTTGTTTTCACCCTTGTCTTCTATTTTTGGCAAGAATACTTGTTTTCTATTTATCTGGAGATAAATAAAATGTTTTATTTTGTTTTAACGTAAATTAATATATAATGTTAATTTAATTTAATGTAAAAACTGGAGCAATTTAAGCAGAAATATTAAGTGCATAATAACAGAGATGGTTCTTGGATTTAACAGCCATTCAATGTACGTGTTGGTATACACTTGACTGATGTTTGGGATAACTAGCCAAACTAGACCATGAACTTCTCAAGGGCAAGTTCCTGTCTGTGTCAGGGTCCAGGCAGGAAACAGATGACACAATCAAAGGCTTAATTGAAGAGTAGAATGAAGGCACTATCTGCAGAGATGTGGACAGCACAAGGGAACAATAGAAGCTAGTGGCACACCAGAGACTAGCCCCTGAGAGAGGCTGTTGCCACCCCTGAAGCGACAAAGGGAAGAAAATGGTATTACTAGGTTATGGTGGAAGAGGGGTCACCTGACAGCCATAGCCAGAGGAGAATTGGTATGACTGGGAAGAACCAACCTGTTTCTCCTCTGGCTCTCCAATCTTCTTCCTGCCAGTGCCTACCATCGACAGAATCCATTTGGGAGCCAAAGGCCAAAAAAGCCAGGTGATGTCTGATGCCATCCATAGAGGTCAGCCTCCCAAGTGCAGAGCAGAGAGGGAGAACTGGTCTGCAGGGGCCAACAGAGAATAACCAGCACAATAGCTGAGGTAGCACAGTGCTTCTGTGGTTTATAGAGGGTGTGCTTCTAGTAAGAGCTCAAGACACAACTGTTGCTTTGAATTGAACTGAACTGAGTGGAGAAGTTGATTGTGAGTACAGGGTACTGTGTGGCAAGGACAACTGGACCCTGGAGCTCTAAGGTTTCACTTCCAGCTTATCTGAGGGAGTGAGTCATTAGATTTCACTGGCCTCAAGGGGCTGGAGTGACACACGTGCGGGAGGAGCTGCATTGCTGGTGCATGTAAAATGTTTCAAGCTGTAATTATATCCTCCACCTCCTAGGAGTGTCTAGACTGGATTGTGAGAGCTGAAAAAAAAATGAGGCAGCTTTCTGCAGCCCTGGGACAAGTGGAACTTCCTCCCTGGGGTCTTATCCCAAAGCACAAAGGAGCAAGTCTTCAGAAGACTGAAAATAAAAGACTCTTATGACCTTGCCAATCCCCCATGATGGGCCTGGGAGGGGGAGGGGAAGAGACGTATGAAAAATGAAGATAAAGAGTGAAAAAAAAAAAAAGATCAAGGCCGTGGTCTCAAACTGTATTCTTTACTACCACGCGCTTGCAGTAGAAAAAAATAGTTCACTTAAGAATGTCTTTGATGAAAAAGAAAAAATACTAATTTTATTAAATCTCAATATTTGAATTCTCTTTAGGATTCTGTGTGAGGAAATGGGAAGATGGCAAATGCACTTCTGTGTTATGTCCACGTACCATGGTTGGCTGTCTCAAGGAAAAATACCTGCGTGATTGTTTGAGTTGAGATTTGAACTAAACTCTTTCTTCATGGATCACCGTGTTTACTTGAAAGAATGAATGACAAACTGTGGGTATTCAGACTTCTGTATTTGGAAGACATGTTCTCAAAAATTAACTAAGTGAGCTTGTCACTTTAAAGAAAACAACTGACGGTGTTTGTTGCCAATTATTACATTCAAGCTTTTAAGTGAAAACTAGAAATTTGGAAAGCCTGTTCGCCACCATTAGCTTGACAGCTTCCCAATAGTTTAAGACATTTCTGATGAGATCTGTGGTGGCATTAATGAATACGATATTTTGATATTGTGTAATGAAATATGACAACACTTGGAAGATCTGCGTGATTCAGTGAACCGATATTTTCCAAAAGTCTCCAATGCATGATGGTACAAAATTACACACAGGTAGAACATTGATTCGAAATGCAAAATAACCAATGAATTTTAAAGTCACAGAGCATGAAAATTTCATCGACATGGTTTCAGATTCCACATTGCAACTAACTTTTAAGAAACTAGCAGTTTCCAAGTTTTGGTGTACTGTCAAAAAAAAAGGATATTAAGACATACCTCGTAACTCCATGGGGCTGAACCTTTTCTTATTTTGCCACTAAAATAATATAGGGCAACAGATTGAATACAGAACAGATTATGAGAAGCCAACTGTCTTCTATTAAGTTACACATTAAGAGATTTGCAAAAATGCCACTTTATTCACTACACTGTTTTGGAAAATATAGTTATTTTTTATTAAAAATGTTAATTATGTAACATATAATGAGTTCAGTAATGTTACTCTTAGTAAGTTAGTAAAGAAGTAATTTTATAATTTCTCTTTTTTTTAATAACTTTTATTAAGCTTCAAGTGAACGTTTACAAATCCAATCAGTCTGTCACATATAAGTTTACATACATCTCACTCCCTACTCCCACCTGCTCTCCCCCTCTTGAGTCAGCCCTTTCAGTCTCTCCTTTCTTGACAATTTTGCCAGCTTCCCTCTCTCTCTATCCTCCCATCCCCCCTCCAGACAAGAGTTGCCAACACAATCTCGAGTGTACACCTCATATAATTAGCTCACTCTTCATCAGCGTCTCTCTCCCACCCGCTGACCAGTCCCTTTCATGTCTGATGAGTTGTCTTCGGGGATGTTTCCTGTCCTGTGCCAACACAAGGTCTGGGGAGCATTGCCTCCGGGATTCCTCTAGTCTCAGTCAGACCATTAAGTTTGGTCTTTTTATGAGAATTTGGGGTCTGTATCCCACTGACCTCCTGCTCCCTCAGGGGTCCTCTGCTGTGCTCCCTCTCAGGGCAGTCATCGATTGTGGCCGGGCACCAACTAGTTCTTCTGGTCTCAGGACGATGTAGGTCTCCGGTTCATGGGGCCCTTTCTGTCTCTTGGGCTCTTAGTTGTCGTGTGGCCTTGGTGTTCTTCATTTTCCTTTGCTCCAGGTGGGTTGAGACCAATTGATGTATCTTAGATGGCCGCTTGTTAGCGTTTAAGACCCCAGACGCCACATTTCAAAGTGGAATGCAGAATGATTTCATAATAGAATTATTTTGCCAATTGACTTAGAAGTCCCCGCAAACCATGTTCCCCAGACCCCCGCACTTGCTCCACTGACCTTTGAAGCATTCATTTTATCCCGGAAACTTCTTTGCTTTTGGTCCAGTCCAATTGAGCTGACCTTCCATGTATTGAGTGTTGTCTTTCCCTTCACCTAAAGCAGTTCTTATCTACTGATTAATCAATAAAAAACCCTCTCCCTCCCTCCCTCCCCTCCTCGTAACCACAAAAGTATGTGTTCTTCTCAGGTTTACTATTTCTCAAGATCTTATAATAGTGGTCTTATACAATATTTGTCCTTTTGCCTCTGACTAATTTCGCTCAGCATAATGCCTTCCAGGTTGCTCCATGTTATGAAATGTTTCAGAGATTCATCACTGTTCTTTATCGAGGCGTAGTATTCCATTGTGTGAATATACCACAATTTATTTACCCACTCATCCGTTGATGGACACCTTGGTTGCTTCCAGCTTTTTGCTATTGTAAACAGAGCTGCAATAAACATGGGTGTGCATATATCTGTTTGTATGAAGGCTCTTGTATCTCTAGGGTATATTCCCATGAGTGGGATTTCTGGGTTATATGGTAGTTCTATTTCTAACTGTTTAAGATAACGCCAGATAGATTTCCAAAGTGGTTGTACCATTTTACATTCCCACCAGCAGTGTATGAGAGTTCCAATCTCTCTGCAGCCTCTCCAACATTTATTATTTTGTGTTTTTTGCATTAATGCCAGCCTTGCTGGTGTGAGATGGAATCTCATCGTAGTTTTAATTTGCATTTCTCTAATGGCTAATGATCGAGAGCATTTTCTCATGTATCTGTTGGCTGCCTGAATATCTTCTTTAGTGAAATGTGTGTTCATATCCTTTGCCCACTTCTTGATTGGGTTGTTTGTCTTTTTGTGGTTGAGTTTTGACAGAATCATGTAGATTTTAGAGATCAGGCGCTGGTCGGAGATGTCATAGCTGAAAATTCTTTCCCAATCTGTAGGTGGTCTTTTTACTCTTTTGGAGAAGTCTTTAGATGAGCATAGGTGTTTGATTTTTAGGAGCTCCCAGTTATTGGGTTTCTCTTCATCATTTTTGGTAATGTTTAGTATTCTGTTTATACCTTGTATTGGGGCTCCTAGGGTTGTCCCAATTTTTTCTTCCATGATCTTTATCGTTTTAGTCTTTATGTTTAGGTCTTTGATCCACTTGGAGTTAGTTTTTGTGCATGGTGTGAGGTATGGGTCCTGTTTCATTTTTTTGCAAAGGGATATCCAGTTATGCCAGCACCATTTGTTAAAAAGACTATCTTTTCCCCAATTAATTGACACCGGGCCTTTGTCAAATATCAGCTGCTCATACGTGGATGGATCTATGTCTGGGTTCTCAATTCTGTTCCATTGGTCTATGTGCCTGTTGTTGTACCAGTACCAGGCTGTTTTGACTACTGTGGCTGTATAATAGGTTCTGAAGTCACGTAAAGTTAGGCCTCCCACTTTCTTCTTCTTTTTCAGTAGTGCTTTGCTTATCCGGGGCTTCTTTCCCTTCCATATGAAATTGGTGATTTGTTTCTCTAGCCCCTTAAAATATGACATTGGAATTTGGATCGGAAGTGCGTTAAATGTATAGATGGCTTTTGGTAGAATAGACATTTTTACTATGTTAAGTCTTCCTATCCATGAGCAAGGTATGTTTTTCCACTTAAGTATGTCCGTTTGAATTTCTTGTAGTAGAGCTTTGTAGTTTTCTTTCTATAGGTCTTTTACATCCTTGGTAAGATTTATTCCTAAGTATCTTATCTTCTTGGGGGCTACTGTGAATGGTATTGATTTGGTGATTTCCTCTTCGGTGTTCTTTTTGTTGATGTAGAGGAATCCAAGTGATTTTTGTATGTTTATTTTATAACCTGAGACTCTGCCAAACTCTTCTATTAGTTTCAGTAGTTTTCTGGAGGATTCCTTAGGGTTTTCTGTGTATATAATCATGTCATCTGCAAATAGTGATAACTTTACTTCTTCCTTGCCAATCCGGATACCTTTTATTTCTATGTCTAGCCTAATTGCCCTGGCTAGGACTTCTAGCACGATGTTGAATAAGAGCGGTGATAAAGGGCATCCTTGTCTGGTTCCCGTTCTCAAGGGAAATGCTTTCATGTTCTCTCCATTTAGAGTGATATTGGACCTTTATTATGTTCAGGAATTTTCCTTCAATTCCTATTTTGGTAAGAGTTTTTATCATAAATGGGTGTTGGACTTTGTCAAATGCCTTTACTGCATCAATTGATAAGATCATGTGGTTTTTGTCTTTTGTTTTATTTATGTGATGGATTACATTAATGGTTTTTCTGATATTAAACCAGCCTTGCATACCTGGTATAAATCCCACTTGATCAGGGTGAATTATTTTTTTGATGTGTTGTTGGATTCTATTGGCTAGAATTTTGTTCAGGATTTTTGCATCAGTGTTCATGAGGGATATAGGTCTATAATTTTCTTTTTTGTAATGTCTTTACCTGGTTTTGGTATCAGGGATATGGTGGCTTCATAGAATGAGTTGGGTAGTATTCCGTCATTTTCTATGCTTTGAAATACCTTCAGAAGTAGTGGTGTTAAGTCTTCTCTGAAAGTTTGGTAGAACTCTGCAGTGAAGCCGTCCGGGCCAGGGCTTTTTTTTGTTGGGAGTTTTTTGATTACCGTTTCAATCTCTTTTTTTGTTATGGGTCTATTTAGTTGTTCTACTTCTGAATGTGTTAGTTTAGGTAGGTAGTGTTTTTCCAGGAATACATCCATTTCTTCTAGGTTTTCAAATTTGTTAGAGTACAATTTTTCATAATAATCTGAAATGATTCTTTTAATTTCATTTGGTTCTGTTGTGATGTGGTCCTTCTCGTTTCTTATTCATGTTATTTGTTTCCTTTCCTGTATTTCTTTAGTCAGTCTAGCCAATGGTTTATCAATTTTGTTAATTTTTTCAAAGAACCAGCTTTTGGCTTTGTTAATTCTTTCAATTGTTTTTCTGTTCTCTAATTCATTTAGTTCAGCTCTAATTTTTATTATTTCTTTTCTTCTGGTGCCTGATGGATTCTTTTGTTGCTCAGTTTCTATTTGTTCAAGTTGTAGGGACAGTTCTCTGATTTTGGCTCTTTCTTCTTTTTGTATGTGTGCATTTATCGATATAAATTGGCCTCTGAGCACTGCTTTTGCTGTGTCCCAGAGGTTTTGATAGGAAGTATTTTCATTCTCGTTGCTTTCTATGAATTTCCTTATTCCCTCCTTGATGTCTTCTATAACCCAGTCTTCTTTCAGGAGCGTATTGTTCATTTTCCAAGTATTTGATTTCTTTTCCCTAGTTTTTCTGTTATTGATCTCTAGTTTTATTGCCTTGTGGTCTGAGAAGATGCTTTGTAATATTTCGATGTTTTGGACTCTGCAAAGGTTTGTTTTATGACCTAATATGTGGTCTATTCTAGAGAATGTTCCATGTGCACTAGAAAAAAAAGTATACTTTGCAGCAGTTGGGTGGAGAGTTCTGTATAAGTCAATGAGGTCAAGTTGGTTGATTGTTGAGAGTAGGTCTTCCGTGTCTCTATTGAGCTTCTTACTGGATGTCCTGTCCTTCTCCGAAAGTGGTGTGTTGAAGTCTCCTACTATAATTGTGGAGGTATCTATCTCACTTTTCAATTCTGTTAAAATTTAATTTATGTATCTTGCAGCCCTGTCATTGGGTGCATAAATATTTAATATGGTTATGTCTTCCTGATCAATTGTCCCTTTTATCATTATATAGTGTCCTTCTTTATCCTTTGTGATGGATTTAAGTCTAAAGTCTATTTTGTCAGAAATTAATATTGCTACTCCTCTTCTTTTTTGCTTATTGTTTGCTTGATATACTTTTTTCCATCCTTTGAGTTTTAGTTTGTTTGTGTCTCTAAGTCTAAGGTGTGTCTCTTGTAGGCAGCATATAGATGGATCGTGTTTCTTTATCTAGTCTGTGACTCTCTGTCTCTTTATTGGTGCATTTAGTCCATTTACATTCAGGGTAATTATAGATAAATAAGTTTTTAGTGCTGTCATTTTGATGCCTTTTTATGTGTGTTGTTGACAATTTCATTTTTCCGCATGCTTTTTTGTGCTGAGGCGTTTTTCTTAGTAAATTGTGAGATCCTCATTTTCATAGTGTTTGACTTTATGTTAGTTGAGTCGTTACGTTTTTCTTGGCTTTTATCTTGAGTTATAGAGTTGTTATACCTTTTTCTGGTTACCTTATTATTTACCCCTATTTTTCTAAGTAAAAACCTAACTTGTATTGTTCTATATCGCCTTGTATCTCTCTCCATATGGCAATTCAATGCCTCCTGTATTTAGTCCCTCTTTTTGATTATTGTGATCTTTTACCTATTGACTTCCATGATTCCCTGTTATGTGTATTTTTTTTTTTTAATTAATCTTAATTTGTTTGTTTTTGTGATTTCCCTATTTGAGTTGATATCAGGACGTTCTGTTTTGTGACCTTGTGTTGTGCTGGTATCTGATATTATTGGTTCTCTGACCAAACAATATCCTTTAGTATTTCTTGTAGCTTTGGTTTGGTTTTTGCAAATTCTCTAAACTTGTGTTTGTCTGTAAATATCTTAATTTCGCCTTCATATTTCAGAGAGAGTTTTGCTGGATATATGATCCTTGGCTGGCAGTTTTTCTCCTTCAGTGTTCTGTATATGTCGTCCCATTCCCTTCTTGCCTGCATGGTTTCTGCTGAGTAGTCTGAACTTATTCTTATTGATTCTCCCTTGAAGGAAACCTTTCTTTTCTCCCTGGCTGCTTTTAAAATTTTCTGTTTATCTTTGGTTTTGGTGAGTTTGATGATAATATGTCTTGGAGTTTTTCTTTTTGGATCAATCTTAAATGGGGTTCGATGAGCATCTTGGATAGATATCCTTTCGTCTTTCATGATGTCAGGGAAGTTTTCTGTCAGGAGTTCTTCAACTATTTTCTCTGTGTTTTCTGTCCCCCCTCCCTGTTCTGGGACTCCAATCACCCGCAGGTTATCCTTCTTGATAGAGTCCCACATGATTCTTAGGGTTTCTTCATTTTTTTTCATTCTTTTATCTGATTTTTTTTCAGCTATGTTGGTGTTGATTCCCTGGTCCTCCAGATGTCCCAGTCTGCATTCTAATTGCTCGAGTCTGCTCCTCTGACTTCCTATTGCGTTGTCTAATTCTGTAATTTTATTGTTAATCTTTTGGATTTCTACATGTTGTCTCTCTATGGATTCTTGCAACTTATTAATTTTTCCACTATGTTCTTGAATAATCTTTTTGAGTTCTTCAACAGTTTTATCAGTGTGTTCCTTGGCTTTTTCTGCAGTTATCCTAATTTCATTTGTGATATCTTTAAGCATTCTGTAAATTAGTTTTTTATATTCTGTATCTGATAATTCCAGGATTGTATCTTCATTTGGGAAAGATTTTGATTCTTTTGTTTGGGGGGTTGGAGAAGCCATCATGTTCTGCTTCTTTAAGTGGTTTGATATGGATTGTTGTCTCCGAGCCATCACTGGGAAACTAGTTTTTCCAGAAAATCCGCTAAAAAAAAAAATGCAGTCAGACCCCTATCAGAGTTCTCCCTCTGGCTCAGGCTATTCGGATGTTAATGAAGCCGCCTGGGGAAGGTGGGGGAGGGAACAGAGAGATAGGAGAGTAGCACCTCAGAATATAGCCAGAGTTACTTGTCTTGCTTGGAATGACTATTATATCTGAGATTCCCGTGGGCGCGTCGCCTATGTGTGCTGGCTGTGTGGAGATTGCCCCCGGGGGGTCTGGCCCGCTGGAGTCACGGTCAGATCCTCCGCTTCCAGCCCCACGCCCAGCGTCAAGGCTCCCCTACTGGGACGGTGCACTCTCGACTCCAAAATCAGTCGCTGCCTCCCGGGGGCTTCTCTTCCCTCCAGCCGCGTGGCCGTGCCGCCTCCGCGAACCAGGTGGGCCCCCTCCCGGGGTTAGTCCAGATGGGTGGAGAAGCTCCCCGTGCTTGTGCCATGACCGAGTGTCCCGGCTGGGATGCTGTTCTCCCTGCTCCAATACCAGTCGCTGCCTCCCGGGGACTTCTCCTATCGGCTGAGTCCCACGCCTCCTGTCCGACCCGACTGGGCCCCTTCCCGGGGTTAGTTCAGGGGGGTGGAGCAGCTCTCCGTGTTTATGCCGTGCCTGCGTCCAGTCCAAATCCCGGCGAGATGCTTCCCCAGCTGGGACGCTGCTCTTCCTGCTCCAAGACCAGTCACTGCCTCCCGGAGACTTCTCCTACCGGCTGCGTCCCACGCCGCCCACGGAACCAGCTGGTCTCCCTCCCGGGGTTAGTTCAGGGGGGTGGAGCAGCTCTCTGTGCTTGTGCCGTACCTGACTGGTATGCTGGCTCCAGGCTCTGGGAACAATCGCTGCTTCCCCGTATTAGTCCGTTCTCCGTCTCTAAATCTGTGTTTGTTGTTCCGGGTTCGTAGATTGTTATGTATGTGATCGATTCACTTGTTTTTCCGTGTCTTTGTTGTAAGAGGGATCCGAGGTAGCGTCTGCCTAGTCTGCCATCTTGGCTCCGCCCCTTATTAATTTTTCGAGTATCAAAGTTTTCAGAAGCAAAAATGTTTGAGAATCATTATTGAACCTGTATCAGAACCTGACCAGTACAATGAGATCCCAGAGCTAAGAGCTTTTCAGATGCTTAGAAATATGTTTGAGACCCAGGTAGAAAAAAAAAAAATTGTGGGCTCCAAAACTATAAAAAATGAATAAATGTTTAATTAAATGTCTGCAAAATGCACCAACATGCCAATTTCATTAACTATTTAGTTTTCATGGAGATTTTGTTACTACATTCAATACTATTTATAAGTTCAATTTTCTTCACAAGGTTCCCTAAGCATACACAGTGAGTTACATGGAGCCAAATAATTTCTAAAGCACAAACATAAAAACCCTCATAAAAATTTTTATAACAAAAAAGCATATTTAATGTGGGATGTAGGTGTAGTTAACATGTTTGATATGTTGTGTGCTGGGGACTCCAAAAGTCAGAATACTGAGGGCTCATGAAGGTCCTGCTTTGAACACAGCATCTCATTTCATTTAAATTACACCCCTCCTGAGAGCTGTTTCTGTGAAAGGAGATATCTTCACCAAGAAAAGGAGATGTCTTCACCAGGCAAAACACTCCCTCCCTGACCGTTGGCGGGACTGGGGAAGAGGACCGCATAATGCAATACATCAGGCAGAAGAGCAACAAAATCTCAGAGGAAACAGAGGCCAGACACTGTTCTGTCCTTTGGTTCTGAGCAATGGCACAGCCAGCCATGCCCCTGGACTTTAGGGCAGGAGAGGTTTGCACAGTTTCACTTGTGAGGGTATCATGGCTGATGACTTAGAAGAAAAACCAAAACCAAACACATTGCTGTCAAGTTGATTCCAACTCATAGCAACCCTGTAGGACAGAGTAGAACTGCCCCATAGGGTTTCCAAGAAGCACCTGGTGGATTCGAACAGCCAACCTTTTGGTTAGCAGCCAAGCTCTTAACAACCAAGCCACCAGGGCTTCAAAAAATGCCCTGCGCAAAAGAAAAATTCCAAGGAAAAGGCTGAGGGTGATTTCTTTTCTTTCTTTCTTTCTTTCTTTCTTTTTTTGGACATGGAATAGTTTTTATTGTCAACGAGGGTAAAAGCACATTAAATAAAACTAATTTCTAGTTCTTAGAAAACATTGCATTACATGACCTTGTCAGTAGTTAAAAACCAAGTTAAACTCCAATTAACCCTAACATTGTTAGGTTAAATTCCTTTGAAATAATTGTATCATTTCTTAAATCTTCTAATTGTTGAACCTGTTAGAACTGATTTTTAAGGGTAGCTGAGGGTACTTTCTAATGGTTAGCCAGCATAAGGCAAAATAGTCCCCAAGCCTCTTGCCCCTGTTCTGGGCATCCGTTTCCCTCACTGGTACCTCAGGATGGCATTCTCTTGCCAGCAAGCAATACCTAGTATTACAGAGACCTTGTTTGACTTCATCCCCTCCAAGAGTCTCCCTCACCTTTCTCCCAGTCCCTCAGCTCCACTGACCAGAGTACCAGAGCAGTGTTGGCCCCTCATCTGCCTTTGCAGCGTTATAACTCTCAGGCAATATGGCTGCTTTTTAACAGGAGTCTCCAGTGATGGGATTTCCTGCATTATTACAGGTAACTTGTTTTCTTTCTCACTGGATTTTCTATAGTTTTTCTATAAAGACATTTATTTTCATTTTAAAAAGTGAAATAGGATATCAGTAAAGTAACTAGCACACAATGGCTCTTTGATAAACAGTAGTCACTATTTTATGGCAATTAATCAGACCAGCCCTAACATTTTATTTCATGAGCTGCAACCATCAGGAGCTCCCAAGGGTCAAGAGAAGACAGATCAAATTCATTTCCTTTTTTTTTTTTTGGAGCTGCCTAGTATACTAAAAAAAAAATTTTAAATGGAGAAACAGAAAACAGGATTATAAAACATTCTGTCCATTTGAAATATTAAGTTTAGCAAATCAATGCCTTAAAACACACACACAGCCACAATGCAATCATATCGTGCATTTAACAAGTGAATTGTAACACTGAATTATCTTTAACTCTTTAAGATTTATGCAAAACAATGCAATATGAACTACAAACAACATGGCTTGGTAAAGAAACCGAACTGAAAAGCTCAAAGAGGTACAAAGACTTCTTTCCATAATGTCAGTAAAACCTGTGGCTCCATGGCATCATTTGGAGATAAAAACAAAAATCTTTGAAATTTAATTTCCTCGGGAACTTGCATGCCTTCCTAATTGCCTTCCTTAGATGCTTCCTCCCCTTTACCACAACTTCTGGTGGCACTATTAGCTCTTATTCCTTGTATTAATCCCAGCATTTTCCCATGCATATGTCTTGAACTTCCAAACCAGACTATAAGTCATATACTTTTCTGGGGATTTTCATGCTTATAATAGACATGAAAACATACTAAATGATTGAAATACTGATACTTGCCAAATATCAAGCAACCCTGGTGGCATAGAGATTAAGAGCTATGGCTGCTAACCAAAAGGTTGGCAGTTCAAATCCACCAGGCATTCCTTGGAAACCCTATGGGGCAGTTCTACTCTGTCCTTTAGGGTCGCTATGTGTTGGAATCTAGTCCACGGCAATGGGTTTGGTTTTTTGTTTTTTGTTTTTTTTTTTTTTTTGGTCAAATATCAAGTATTTAAAAAAAAAAAAAAAGTACCAGCTAACAAAAAAATACACTTCTCTCCACTACAAATTCATATTTTTTTCTTCATTCTCCCTACTCATACACATCCTAGGGTCCTGCCGTCTATTCTTCAAGCCTACGATGTCATATTGCAGGAGAAAACTTCAAATCGATCTTTTTCTTTGCTTTCTGTCCAAATCCTTTCGTGTAAGGAAACCACCCAGGGACAGATGACCCAATAAGCAAGGGAAGCACATGCTTAGGGCATCAACAAAACACGGGCTCCAGTTGTCCAAAGCAAAGACCCTTAGATGCTAAGCAGACAGGACACGAGCAAAAGGAGCACCGCAGTGGAAGGGAATTGACAAGGTGCTAAATGAAATTGAGTGTGAGAATGTGACGGCCAGAAATACAGTTCAAGCAGGGTCACCAGGGTACCCACACACAAGGTCGTTTAAGCTATAAGGCCCCTACCATTTCAACGCTTTCATTGACATCTCTCTCCTATGGTCCCCTTCTGTGGGCAAGGACAGATTATATTAACATATAACAGGTCTCTGATCTATTTTGAGAACTAAGTTCACTGACTCATTTTCTTTGTTGTAGAATATGTAGAATATTCTTTTTGTAGAAAATGTGATACAGAGTAAAAATCTTAGTACCCCGCATCCACTAAAAATTTTTTAGTCCAGTTCATCTCCTTCCGCTAAAATGGCGTACGCCACTTTTGCGTTCAATAGCTAATACTATAGTTGCATTTAAAAAGAAGTTACATCATGGATGGCTGAGAAACACACACAACGGCAAGTTAACAGAAAAGGGGGCACCACAGATTATCAGTGTTTAGGACCCTCACATGCCTTAATCTGTCCCTGAAACCACCCCACCCCCAGAAGATGATCATGAATCTCCCGGCAGCTGCTCCTTTTATCCCTTAAGAGGCAGGCACCCCCTCGCATTGTTATTTCAGTTGATCCAGCTGTGACTAAGGCATCAGATGCACTTTCCCTGAGCATTCCAGCCTCTGATGACTGGGAAGCAAGAGGCCAGGTCAAGAAAAGTCTGGGATGATGATGTCTGGCAAAAATCCTCTCCCATCTGGTTCTAGTCAGGGCTGGCGTGTGACGGCCCTCCGTTTCACACCATGACTCTAAGTGGGTGTGGAAAGTGCTGGGTATCTGACAAGTTGAGTGGGTCAAAGAAGAGCTATTTATTTTTCCAGGCAATAACAAGGAGGGATTTTGTGTCTCAGCATCATGTCAAACCCCCAAGCCTGTTGCCGTCAAGTCGGTTCTGACTCATAGCATCATGTAGAGGTAAGCTTATCACCAGTTTCCCTTGAACTGACATAGAGGAAGATCTGTTGCCAGATACAAAATTCTTTTAAATTATGATTTTGCTCTAAAGGAACAGCAGTGGTTTTAAAGATAGAAGCAACTGGTGTCTCCATATCTCTTTTGAGAATACCATAGAAAATATATCCTATCCTTACCATTCCCTCTGCTCCAAACCCTTTAATTGAGGCCTTCACTTCTTGACTAGAAAACGAAATAGCTTCCTAATTGGCCTCCTTGCCTCCTTTCTTGTTCCTTACCGTCTTCAATTCTACCTGCTGCATGACTAATCATTTTGAAACACAAATCTGAGCATGACTCAGATACCTGTAGTCACTCCCACCACCACCCCCACCCCCGCCCCACTGCTTATAGGAAAATATCCAAGTTCCTTACCAAACATACAAGGCTCTCTATAACCCCATCTATCCCTCCAGCCTCAATCCCACCCCTATCCTTCTCTCTATACCACTCTGAAGAAGTGACACTTTCTGGTACCTCTAAGCCAGAGTGGCAAACCCAAGTACCTACAGAGGCCAAGCAGATAACAAATGTGAGAACTGGAAGAGGATAAGACAATAGAAACTGGTGGAGTCTGTGACCCAAATTCTTTTTTTTTTTTTCTTCAAAGAAAATAAATTTGGCTGTGGTGACATTTTAAGACTCTCACTGTATGTTTTCATTCATGCTACTCCAAGTGCCTGGAAGGACCACCAGTCCTCCTCACCACCCCTATCCCTTTGCCTAGCTCATTATTTATGTCAGAACTTAGTTCCAACACCACCTCCTCCAAGAATCTTTTCTTTGAGGTGAGTCTGGATTATGGGACTTACCTCTGAGCTTTCAAAGCCATCTATGTCCTACTTGTCACAGCAGTAACCATGCTGTTGTGGATACTCTTTTTGTTTGCCTAATTTTGGCACTAAGCAAAGACTTGCTTGTTGAAAGTGAATATACTTAATCCTTGAGTAAGTATACAGGATCAGTGTTTACAATGGACATGAATTTTGTCTACCCAGACCTCTATTTTCTTTTTCCTGGAAATAGCAGCTGCTAGTCCCCCCACCACACCCCATCTTTTAAATAACTGCCCTATCTCTGCTCTTGTGGTTCAGGCAAGGCTGCTAAATCAGAAGATTCTTTTCCCCATCCTATGGGGCACATGACCCAAGCTGGGCCAATCAAATTCTTTTACCCAGGAATAGACAGGGTACAAAAAGAACAAAAGGCAACTGTAGCTATGTCATCTGATGGCAGCTCTCTAGAGGGGCCACAAGTACCCTGTTCCTAGACTCTATTCTTCTCAAGGCTTTTTGTAGGAGTGAAATTTTGCTGTGTAACAAATAATCCCAAAATTTTAATGGAAAAAAATAATATCCATTTATTTATCTCAAATTCTGGGGTCAGCAATTTGGGCTAGGCTAATCTGAGCAGAGCAGCTTTCCTGATCTTGAAGGGATTCATGCACGTATCAGTAGCCAGCTTTAGCAATTGGAGGCTGGCTGATCTAGGGTGTCCTCAGCTGGGATTTTCTATGTTCTACATGGCGTCTCATCCTCCGGCAGCCTAGCCTGAGCTTATTTACACAGCAGCTGGGCAGAGTTTCAGGAGAAGGACTAGAAGTTCACAAGGCCTATTGAGGCCTGGGCTCGGACTTGACACGTGATTATTTCTGCTAGACTGGCAAGTCACAAGACCATCCTGGTTTCAAGGGGGTTGGAACTGAACTGCTCCTTGACAGGGGCAGCTGCCAAGTCACATTGTAATGGGTGTGGATACAAAGAGGGGTGAAGAATTTAGCACCAAATTTATAAATTGCCACAGCTTTCTTATTTAGCTCTCGATTAATCTTCTAACAAATCCCTTTTTAGTTAAAGTTAAATCAAAGTCTGCTTCTGTTGTTTGCAACTTAAAAAAAAAAAAAACCGACTGACACCTGCTTGGGAACAAGTGGATAAATGAATGAATAGATGGATGAGGATATGTTACAAAAAAAATCCCACTGCTGTTGAGCCAATTCCAACACGTGGCAACCCCACGTCATATAGAATAGAGCTGCTCCATAAGGTTTACTTGAAGCATATCATCAGGCCTTTCTTCTACAGCACTGCTGGGTGGGTTTGAACCACCATCCTTTAGGTTTGTAGTCAAGCACAAACCATTTATACCATCTAGGTACCTTTGAGGACATGTTTCAGTGTGTCAAGCTTCAACTAGGGGAGAGTGTTGAAGAGGTAGGATAGAAGAATAATGGGCCTTACTATGGGGTTGGGGGAGATGTACAGTGAGAGAGAGGCTGATTGTCTATAAGCATCTCGGAGGATGCCATCTTCTCCTCCTTCCTGACTCACACTGTAGTCACAGTCGCAGATAGCTTAAAATCTCCCTGGACATGGAACAATAAGCCATTCACATGGAACTGCTCTGAATCTGAGACGCTGATTGGGTGTTTATATTAGGCGACTATCTGGATCCCATCACTGGGTGATGGGATCCTCATATGTATATTAATATAGCCACAGGTCATACTCCAGACTGGCTTAACTATGGGATATACATTTTTTTAAGAAAGAAATATTTAGAGCAAGGGGAAAATCTTAGGGCTGAAGGGATCCTTAGATGTGGTCCAATGTTTTCGAATTTATGTCCTTCCTACCCTGCCCCCTTCCATTCCTTTCCAATACAAATCTCCATTTCCTTAAGGGCCAATTCTCAGCAGGATGTTAGGAGAAAAGAGTTATATGACTAAACAACATGGAAGCGTAAATGGCTGATATCTCATATGCCTCAAATTAGAGGATAATTTAGATAAATTTGTAAGCAGAATCCTAGGAAATATGAAGGATACATTTTTAGGCAGCCAAAGGTGTGTTTTTTTGTTATTTGTAGAGGTGGTGGTGGTATAAATAATAAGAAAAATGGTATCGGGGTACAGATATGACAGTACTTCTTTATGATGTTTAGTATTATATTTTATTTGAAAGGCATTGTGATGGTTGTAATGTGTCAGTTGGCTAGGCCATGATTCTCAGTAGTTTGGCAGACATTATGTCATCATCCTCCATTTTGTGATTTGAGGTAAGCAGCCAATCAGTTGAAAGGGGCGTTTCTTTGGGGGTGTGGCCTGCATCCTATATATACAGATGCTGTGGCAAAACTCACTTACTCTGCATCCTAAGCCCCACTCGTTACACTCTGACTCTGATTCTTGGGTCATGAGCCAGGGACCTGCCATTTGACCAGCAGTTTTCGGGATTCACCAGCTGCCACAGACCCATGAGCCAGCAGCCTACCATCTGATCTGTCGCTTTTGGGTTCGTCAGCCCCTGCAACCACATGAGCCAGAAGAAGCCTCCAGCCTGATGTCTGACTCAAGGATTTGGGACTCCTCTGGAGAACCCAGCCTGAGACATTTGGAACTGAGAGTAGCTCTAAAGGAACAAAATGGTGAGGATGAGTTTTCTGAATTGGTTCTCAAGTTTGGCTTGTTTTAAAGGTGTGAGGACACTACCTTAAGTAGTAAAGAGGGCTCTGCTAATCCATGGCATGGGGTGGCAAAACAAATAAGCAAAATATCACTGCCAATTGATCAAGTGTTAGTGAAAGGCAAGGCTCTGGGTGATTGCTTGTTTGATACTTTTCTACAATTTTGTCAGAATGAGAAGTATAAGGAATCTGCTTGGTTGGCCCTACTTTCACTAGACAAAGTGGTGAAAGAAAGAGATGAGCTCAGGGCTTCAGAGTCATGGTTCAAGTACCATCAGTTTCCACTTGTGCCCTGAAAGAAAGCTTTATTTCTTGTAGTAACTGAGCTGATATTTCTGAAACCCAAACCTGGAGTCTCATCGTAAGAGTGGCGAAATTACAATGACAACTAAATTCCCAACCTTGAAAAGTTCTGAAGTTAAATTGAGGGCATTGATTGGAAAGAAATTGGATCCTCAAACTTGGGATGGAGGCACATATGGGCAGATAATCAGGAAGCTGAGTACAATGAGCCCCTAAATTCTGTTGAATCCCTCCTACCAAAAGAAGCAGCCCTCTTACTCCCATCTGAGCAGATTACTCCATTTTTGTCTGCTAAATCACCCTCCCCAGTAAAACCATTATCCTTTCCAAAACAATAGGATGAGATTAACCCAGCTGTGCCTGAAAAGACTTTGTCTGAGATATCAGGTAGGGGACAGCCTAAGGTGTTGCCTGGAACATTGGTTTAGGCAGATGACTTACAAGACATTGCTAAATGTCCCCAGCACCTAACCCCACCACCCATTTTTGCTTCTAGACCTAACTAGACTTAAGTCCCAGTGAGCCCCAAGAGGTGAAGTACACAGTGTGACCCAGGAAGAGGTATGCTACACTCCAAAAGAACTGTTTGATTTTTCTAATATATTCAAGTGGAAACCTGGTGAATATGTGTGGGAATGGCTATTAAGGGTGTGGGATAATGGTGCAAGGAAAATAAAGTTGGATCAGTCTGAGTTTACTGATATAGGCTCACTATGCTCAGATTCTTCTTTTAATGTTTCAGCTCCAGAGGTTAGAAAAGGATCTAATAGTTTATTCAGTTGGTTCACTGAAGCATGGATTAAGCAGTGGTCTACACTGAATCAAGTTGAAAAGCCAGACCTGCCTTGGTATGCTGTAAAAGAAGGTATCCAAAGGCTTACTGAAATTGTTATGTTACAGTGGATTTATCAGGTTAGACCCACAGACCCACCCACTCCCAGAGGACACACCTTTTACCACAACAGTAAGGAACAGATTTGTGACGGGAGCCCCAGCATCCTTGAAGACTGCTGTGATTGCTATTTTATGTGAGTCATATTTGACAGTGCCCTAACTGAATTAAGACACCTGACTACAAGGAGACTGATTGGTGACAGGGGCCAAGTGGGAGCACTTAATTGACAAAGTGTGTGTGGTCACTGTATTAGACAGCCAGGTCAAAGCAGTAATCAAAATAATCTGACTCATATGGACTTATGGCATTGGTTACTTAGTCATTGGGGTCCCTAGGAGTGAGATGAAAAATCTACTAAATATTTACTTGATCTGTACAAGTGGAAGAATTCTAAATCAAGTAAACAGTAGTTTTACTTGAACTGCCAGAATAGAGAGTTAGGGTCCCTGAATCAGTTTCCAGACTTGAGCCAGTGTACAGACCCACAACCCCTTGAATGAAGGAGAGACTGGATTCCCTTGAGGAAGAACTCCAATACACTGTTAATCTCTCTCCCAGCCTTCCCCCAAAGGGATCTATGGCCTTTTACAAGAGTGACTTTTCACTGGGGAAAAGGAAATAATCAGATTTCTCAAGGATTACTGGACACTGGTTCTGAATGACACTAATTCCAGGAGACCCAAAATGTCACAAAAACCCACCAGTCAGAGTAAGGGCATATTAAGGTCAGGTTATCAATGGAGTCTCAGCTCAGGTCCATCTCACAGTAGGTCCAATGGATCCCCGAAACCCCAAAGTAATTTCCTCAGTTCCAGAATACACAATTGGATTAGATATACTCAGCAACTGGCAGAACTCCCAACATTGGATTCCTGACAAGTGGAGTAAGGGCAATTACGTAGGAAGAGCCAAGTAGAAACCATTAAAAATACCAATACCTAGGAAAACAGTAAACCAAAATAATACTGCATTCCTGGAGGAATTGCACAGATCAGTGCCACCATTAAGGACTTGAAGGGTGCAGGCGTGGTTATTCCCACCACATTCCCCATTCAACTGGCCTATTTGGCCTGTGTGAAAATCAGATGGATCTTGGAGAATGACAGTGGATTACCATAAACTTAACCAAGTGTTGTCTACAATTGCTGCTGCTGTTCTGGATGTGTTTCATAGCTTGAGCAAATTAATACTTCTTCCAGTGCCTGGTGTGCCCCTTTGATTTGGCAAATGTCTTTTTCTCCATACCTGTTTCAAAGGACTACCATAAGGAGTTTGCCTTCAACTGGCAAGGCCAGCAATACACCTTCACTTCCCTACCTCAGAGGTATATCAATCTCTAGCCGTATGTCATAAATCAGTCTGCAGAGATCTTGATCACCCTTCCCCTCCACAAGATGTCACACTGGTCCATTACACTGAAGACATTATGCTGAAGAAGTATCAATGATTCTAGGCTTATTGGTAAGATATTTGCGTACTAATTGCGTACTAGGGGATGGGAATTTAATCCGACAAAAATTCAGGCACCTTCCACCTCAGAGAAATTTCTAGGGGTCCAGTAGTGTGGGGCATGTTGAGATATTCCTTCTAAAGTGAAGGATATATTGTTATATGAGGCTCCTCCTACAACTAAAAAGGAGACACAATGCCTGGTGGGCCTTTTTGGATTTTGGACCAATATATGCCTCATTTGGGTGTGCTACTTCAGCCTATTTATCAAGTGGCTTAAAAAGCTGCAAGTTTTTAGTGGGGCCCAGAACAAGAGAACACTCTGCAACAGGCTCAGGCTGTCATTGCATGCCACTCCACCACCTGGGCCATATGATCCAGCTGATCCAACAGTTTTTGAAGTGTTAGTGGCAGATAGAGATGCAGGTTGGAGTCTTTGACAGGCTGCTATTGGTGAACCACAATGCAGACACTTAGAATTTTGGAGCAAAACTCTGCCATCCTCTGCAGATAACTACTCTCCTTTTGAGAAACAGCTTTTGGCTTGTTACTGGGTCTTAGTAGAGATTGAACACTTAACCATGAGCCACCAAGTCACTATGTGGTCTGAGCTGCCCATCATAAACTCGGTGTCATCTGACCCACAGATTCATAAAATCAGACACACACAGCAGCACTCCATTATTAAATGGAAGTGGTTATATGAAACTGGGCTTGAACACAACCTAAGGCACAAGTAAGTTGCATGAGGAAGTGACCTAAATGCCCATGAGATCTCCACTCCTGTCACATTACTGTCCTCCCAGTCAGCACCTATGGCTTCATGGAGTGTTCCTTACAGTGAACTGACTGAGAAAGAGAAAACTTGTCCTGGTTTACAGATGGTTCTGTGCGATATGCAGGAACCACTTAGTAGTGAAGAGCGGCAGCACTGTAGCCCCTTTCTGGGACCTTTCTGAAGGACAGTGGTGAAAGGAAATCCTCCCAGTGGGCAGAACTTCGAGCAATGCACCCAGTTATTCATTTTGCTTGGAAGGAGAAATGGCCAGATGTGCAATTGTATACTGCTGTGGCCAATGGTTTGGCTGGATGACCAGGGATTTGGAAGGAACATGATTGGAAAATTGGTGACAAGGAGGTAAGGGAAGGAGGTGTGTGGCTAGACCTCTCTGAATGGGTCAAAGAAGTGAAAATATTTGTGTCTCACATGAATGCTCACCAAAGGGCAACCTCGGCAGAAGGGAATTTTAACAATCAAGTTGATGGGATGACGCATTCTCTGGATACCAGTCAGCCTCTTTCCCCAACCATTCCTATCAGCCCAATGGTTCATGAACAAAGTGACCACGGCAGCAGGAATGGAAGTTATGCATGGGCTCAGCAATATGGACTTCTACTCACCAAGGCCGACTTGGTTACAGCCACTAGTGGGTGTCCAATCTGCCAGCAGAAGAGACCAATATTGAGCCCCTGATACGGAACCATTCCTAGGGGTGATCAGCCAGCAACATAGTGGGAGGTTGATTACAATGGACCACGTCCATCGTGGAAAGGGCAGCATTTTTTTCTTGCTGTTATAGACACTCTGGATACTGATTTGCCTTCCCTGCATGCAATGTTTCGGCCAAAACTACCATCCATGGACTTACAGAATGCCTTATCCACCATGGTGGTATTCCACACAGCATTGTCTCAGATCAAGCAACTCACTTCACAGCAAATGAAGGGCAGCAACGGGCCCATGCTCATGGAATTCACTGGTCTTACCATGTTCCCCAGTATCCTGAAGCAGCTGCCTTGATAGAATGATGGAACAGCCTTCTAAGGACACAATTATGGCACCAGTTAAGTGGCAGTACCTTGCAGGGTTGGGGCAATGTTCTTCAGGAGGCAGTATATGCTCTAAACCAGTGTCCAATATATGGCACTGTTTCTCCCATAGCCAAGATTCATGGGTCTAGGAATTAAGGGGTAGAAATGGAAGTGGCACCACTCACTATTACCCCTAGTGACTGACTCACATAATTTTGCTTCCTGTCCTCTCAACCCCATACTCTGAGAGTCTAGAGGTCTTAGTTCCAAAGGGAAAGAATGCTCCCACCAGGACACACAATACTTCAATTAACTGGAAGTTAAGGATGCCACCTGGCCACTTTTGGCTCCTCATGCCTCTGGATCAACAGGCAAAGAAAGGAATTACCATATTGGCTGGTATTATTGATCCTGATTACCAAGGGGAAATCAGATTGAAATTACCTAATGGAGGTAAAGAAGAATATGTCTAGAATACAGGAGATCTCTTAGAACGTCTTATTTTTACCATGCCCTGTGATTAAAGTCAATGGAAAACTACAGAAAGCCAATTCCATCATGACTACTAATGGCCCAGAACCTTTAGGAATGAAGGTTTGGGTCACCCCACCAGGCAAAGAACCATAGCCAGCTGAGGTGCTTGCTGAGGGCAAAGGGAATACAGAATTGGTGGTGTAAGAAGGTAGTTCTAAATGCCAGCTACAGCCACATGACCAGTTACAGAAATGAGGACTGTGATTGTTTTTAGTATTTCTTCTTTGTTTGCTTTTATGTATATGAGAGTGTGTGTATGTGCATATACATATATATATATATATATATATATACACAATGAGATGGATTGACACAGTGGCCACAACAATGGGCTCAGACCTCACAAGGGTTGTGAGGATGGCATGCACAGGACTGGGCAGTGTTTTGTTCTGTTGTATGTGGAGTCACTATGAGTTGGAATCATATGTATATGTTGTTGTTAGGTGCCATCAAGTCAATTCTGACTCATAGCAACACTATACACAACAGAATGAAACACTGCCCAGTCCTGTGCCATCCTCACGATTGTTGCTATGCTTGAGCCCATTGTTGCAGCCACTGTGTCAATCTACCTCATTATATATATATATATTTATGTTGTAAATACTTTTGTTTTCTTAACTTCTTCATTCCATTACTTATTATAAAATATAAGATGTAAACAGGGCTAGTGCATTTTCTGTTGTACACATTCGCTGTATCATGTTTGGCACAAGTATGACTTTATAATTGCCTTTATTTATAGATTATGTACTGTTTAAGGATATGTGTACAGGTGCCAAGTTGACAAGGGGTAAATTGTGATGGTTAGTGTTATGCGTCAATTTGCCTAGGCTGTGATTCTCAGTGGTTTGGCAGATATTATGTAATTTTCCTCCTTTTTGAGCAGCCAGTCAATTGAAAGGGGAGTTTCTTTGGAGGCATGGTCTGCTTCGTATATATATATGGACATTCTGGCAAAGCTTGCTCTCTCTGGATCCTGCACCCAACTTGTCATCCTCTGACTTCCAGTTCTTGGGACATGAGCCAGCAGCCTGCCATCTGACTTTCAGATTTTGAAGTTATCAGCTCCTGCAACCATGTGAGTTAGGAGAGCCCTCCAGCCTGACATCTGACCCAGGGATATGGGACTTGCCAGCCTCCACAACCGTGTTAGCCAAGTCATTGTAATAAATTTCCCTATATATGTGCTTCACTGATTTTGCTCCTCTTGAGAGCCCAGCTTAAGACAAGCATGGTTACCTTGGCCTGCAAATGTCCCAGATGCTAGTCGTTATGATAATTTATAATAAAGAAATACCGATGAAAATGGAAAATTCCTCAAAGATTTTTCCAGCATTAAATGCAAAGTTTGGGGTTTAAGCAGCAGTCTCAGACAAAACAATTGCTCCCTGGGTTCCATGAGTACTGCTCATCATCTGTAAACCACAAAACCATCACTCAAAGTGCTGAGATTCACATTTTTGCACCCTGTGAGACCACAAGGAGCCATGTCTGCTCTCACCATGTCTCAGGTTCGGGACTCTTGCCAGGGCAGCCAGATAGAATCTCTAGGGCTGAGCAAGATGGTATGACGTTCCCTGTGTGGGAGGCCTCCCGGGGAGGCCGAGAGGTGACTTCACTGGGAAAATGAAAATGGTTCAATAGAGAATATGTATCTTGGAAACGATCTGGCTAAATGTGAGGCCAATGAAGGGATTGTATTTCTAACACCCTTTCAAAGAGAATAGCCATTTTCTCTTATTCCTTTATGGAGGAGAAATCCCATCATGCTTCTTCTTTACTTAGAGATCCCACTTCAGGCAAAAAATGGTCACAACTTGAGCACTACATAAAGTCTTAGCAAAGGAATAACTTGGGTGATTTCCTGTAAAGAACCAATTATAAAGTTTTCTTTCTAAAACCAGAGCAGAGATGTGCTCTTGGGGAGTGAATCTCTGTGGAGGAACCAGCCACACAAGTAATCTCCACACTGGGCTTCTGATAGTCCCTCCCTTAGAATTTCTGTCATGATACTCTGGATTCCACATATAGAGACTCAGTATGTCTCTGTCTTTACAGCCTAAACCCAGACAAAGGAACAAAGTTTAAACATTTCAAAAAGAACTTTAGTTATGATGCAGGAATACAGTAGGAAGATAAATCAAACGAATGTCAAAATAATCTGGAACCAACAAAAGACAAAAAGCAGGCTCCTAATTCCTCCATAGTTGACCATCTGTTCGGTTCTGCTCTAAGCCCTGTTACTTGCCTGAAGAGTTTTCTTTGCAATTCTTAGTCCCCCAGCCCTTGGATGTGTATGTGTTGGGGTGTTGAGGGTACCAGCTTTAGTCATAGACAGTTTGCTGAGTTTTTGTTCTATCTTCATTAATACCACCTTATCACTTCTTTAAGTCATTTTTATAGAAAATTAGCCCACTCAGACACATTATAGTTGTCTCTTCTCTGTTTGTCTTACAGCAGATTTGGACCTATTTTCTTGGTCAAATTAGCAAAGGGCTCTGGGCCCCTGAATCCCATGGCTACAAGCACCCAAGAGAGAAGTATAGTTTGACCAAAAAGAAACCTTATGCTTTATCTAGGGTCTTCGCTATTTTCATAAGATTCTCAGCTTCTGAAGACTACACACATCTCTGCCAACATTTTGATCTAGAGCTTTTTTAATTGTCCCAATGAAAGTCAGACCCAAGAAAATCAGTCGGTGTGTTTCAGAACCATCGATGGGCATGACAAATCTTGGAAGTCCCCTAGCTTCCTCTTTGCTTTGAGAGGTAGGGAGCTCATAGCTGAATTTACCACCCATCCTTGGTTTGAAGCCCTGGTAATGAAGTGGTTAAGAGCTACGGCTGCTAACCAAAAGGTTGGCAGTTTGAATCTACCATCTGCTCCCTGGAAACCCTATGGGACAGTTCTACTCTATCCTATACAGTCACTATGAGTCAGTAATGGGTTTTGTGTTTTTGGCTTAGTAGCTCTATAAGATTTTCAGGTATACATTTCTGAGTTCTAACTTTACCTCTAACTTCATTCTATCCTTACTTTCTTCTCTTTATTTTATCTCTTTACCTATTTTTGTCCTATTTCCTTATGTGCTTTTGTTAAACACCTCGAATTCATTTTTTGAAGAAGGTAGTATCAGAAAAATTATCTGAAACTTGAAAAGCGATTACTGGATGTTCTTCCAGTTTAGTGCTGAGCTTGACAATCCTTTGTCTGGACTATTTTACAACTCTGTTGGACTGAGGTTAACTTGAAGATCTTTGTCTGGTTGAGATAGAAATCATTTCCTTCTCATAAAACGGATAATCTCAGAGTTTATAGTTTATAGCCCTGTTGAACAATAACCAGTTTTGTATCTAACCTAGCATTCTTATCTTAATATTACTTATATATACCTAGCTTCTCAAATGCTCTTTGGACTGGTTTTAATATCTTACAGTTTTCTTCTGTAATGAGTTAAATACAGTCTTTGACATCTTATATTTGTATGAAACTGATTTTTTAAAAACTCTTGAAAAGTATACTTTAACAGCAGGCATAAAACATAAGTAAGTGACATTATACATTTGTCAAAATCCATAGGCCTTTACAGCACAAAGAGTCCACTTTAATGTGTACAGTAAATAAGAATAATTTAGGAAGTTGGGGTAATCCCAGAATGAAATGCAGAATATGACAGAAAAATCTAACTGTGTTACAAATATATCAAACATGCTTAATGAAGAAGAAGAGAGTGAAAAATGCTTACCGAAGTACTTGGAGATGAGTGGAGTGTATAAGACTAAAAGCAAATGGAACTTTATATAAGCACTATATTCTAGTTGATAAAGTTGTTTGTCACTGGAATACAGGTTAACAATTCTGAAACCACTATACATATATAATGTAATTGACAAATAAATGGATGGTGGATGGTAGGATCCAGTTTTCTCACTGTTGGAAAGCAAGTTTGCAAATAATCGTGAGGAGATTGGAACGATCCATGCAGTAATAAATTATAGTTGGAAAACTCAGAATGAACTCTATAGATGGTCATATATAGAAATATTTATTGATACACAAATTTGTATACATATATATATATATTTCCTTGCTCAGTGGGCTGGGAAGACCTAGAAGCAATGACACCCCAGTAGCAACGAGCACACCTAGCACTTAGATTTTGGTTTCTAATACCATTCTTCAGTAAAGAAACCAGGGCTTCTTGGAGAAATGGCTGATTCTAGGCCTGGGGCAGGAAATACAAAAGATGAGTCTGAAGCATCTTGTAGTTACAGAAAGTAAAAACCAAAACCCATTGCTGTCGAGTTGACTTCAATTCATAGCAACCCTATAGGATGGAGTAGAACTGCCCCACAGAGGTTCCAAGGAGTGCCTGGTGGATTTGAACTGCCAACATTTTCGTTAGCAGCCATAGCACTTAATCACTACACCACCAGGATTTCCACAGAAAGTAAGAAAGTACTCAAAAAATAAAAATAAATAAATAAACACAATGATGGAGGTATGTCAGAGGGTTACAGAAGTCAAACGAAAGAGCTTCCAAAGGCCAAAGCAGGAAGCATTTTAGTGACAAGTACAGTAGTAATGGGTTATAACTCAAAGTAAACAATAAATACCTATGAGCCCATACTGATGTAAATACATGATTGAATAAACAGATAAATGAGATAGAATAGGCAAATCTTTCCTGCATAAGAATTCTAAAAAAACTATGTAGATACTCTGCCCTCAAGGAGGTGGAGCATAGCTCCCCACCCCTGAAGTATGGGCTGCGTATACTGACTTCTTTCTAAAGAGGACGGCATGGAAAGGAAGAAAAAAAAGTAACTCTCAAGTGTAGAAACCTCACAAACATCACCTTAGCCAGGTGACCAAGGTCAACATCAACAGTCATAAATCATGTTGATAGTATGTATCCTTGATATGATCTGAGGAGATTGGTGCTTTTGACCCTTGTAGCCTTTCTCCTCCCTTCCCCAAAAAAACCATAAACCCAGTCTAATTTTGAGAAAAATATTAGATAAACCAAATTAAGGAACATTCTACAAAATACCTGACCTATACTCCTCAAAACTGTCAAGGTCATCAAAAACAAAAAAAAGCTGAGAAACTGTCACAGGCAAAAAGATCCCGATTAAATGGCCATGTGTGTTAAAGACAGGAGTGTTGCAGTTAATGAAATTTTCATCCCTACATGATCAGATAATCTGGCCCTTGTGCACACAAGAGGCCAAAGAACTATTCCCTCAGGAACATGAGAATAACAGGTCTTATCTCATGGTCCATTCAGGAGGCCACCCCCAACAAGGTACCCACAAACTGCAGGGATCTTGGTGGCATGGGGAATAACAAGTTCTGATCCTTTATAGGTTGAACTACTTCTTCAGGTTTTCTCCTAAGGTAGCCAAAAAGAGGTTTCCTGGAATTGTATATGAGAATGCCAGAAGGTCAGTCAGAGTTCTCAGTCCCAAACAGTCATTCTTTCTTCCTCCTTTATCTTGCCCCAACAGATCACACATACCGCTGTCACGTGCTAACTCAATGCTAGATGTTGGGGAGAAGGGATTAGATTTAGATAACATTTAGGTATCACGAATTTATAACAGTAGAAGCACTGTGCTACAGGCAGTGACTCATTTAATCCTGAGAACAATTCAATGAGATAGAGGATGTTGTTGTTGTTGTTGTTGTTGTTAGCTTCTGTCAAGTCAGCCCCTGACTCATGGCCACCTCATGCACAATAGAATTGTACTGCTGTGATCCCTAGGGTTTTCACTGGCTGATTTTCAGAAGCAGGTCTTCAGGCCTTTCTTACTAGTCTGTCTTAGTCTGGAAATGCCACTGAAACCTGTTCAGCATCATAGCAAGACTCAAGCCTCCAATGATAGATGAGTATGACTGTGCTTGAGGTGTCTTAGCCAGGAACCAAAACTGGTCTCCATGGAAGGTGGGCATTCTACCACTGAACCACTAAAGCACTCTCAGGATAGATAATATTGCCTCCATTTTACAGGTAAGGAAACTCCTTCTCCCTTCAGGAAGCTGAAAATCAAAGTAGCTTGTCTAAGATCAAATAGAAGGTATAAAGTGGTTAAGTATTGGGTTTTGAAGTTCAGCAGACCTAAAATCAAAGCCTAGCTCTTCCCCTGATTAGCTGTGTGATTTTGGACAACTTAACATCTTGGTCAAATGATCAATAGAGGATAAAATCAGAAAAACTTCACTGAGTGCTTAAACCAAAAAAAACCTGTTGTCGTTGAGTGTTGAGTCAATTCTGACTCATAGTGACCCCAGAGTGCTTACTAGTGCCTTAGGCACTCATTTTATTCTGACAATACAATCAAGATAAGGACACACTGTTATCTCTGTTTTACTGATGAGGAAATGGATGTTCAGAGAAGTTCCATTAACTTGCCAAGGTCACCCAGCAAGTAAATGATATGGCTGGAATTTGAGTCCAGCCGTATCTGCATTGGAACCATGATTATTAACCACCCTACTGTACACATTCAACATCACAGGAACTCCTGACTGAGCTAGATTCCTTTTAAGAACCATGTTTTTCATTTTAATTGAGGAAACCCTGGTGGCGTAGTGGTTAAGTGCTATGGCTGCTAACCAAAGGGTTGGCAGTTCGAATCCACCAGGCGCTCCTTGGAAACTCTATGGGGCAGTTCTACCCTGTCCTATAGGGTCGCTAGGAGTCGGAATCGACTTGATGGCACTGGGTTTCTTTTTTTTTAATCCAAGTGATTGGTTCAAAGTGGTATAAATTTCTGGCTGGGGGAGTTTCAGCCAGATTTGTGGGCCCTTTCATTACTGATACTGGGATCCTCCTCTGTAGCAGGCACCTGAGAAAGCAGAAAGCCTTCCCTGAGAAGCTGTGGTGCATTTCAAAGAAAAGAAATTGTGGAGGTAGGTGGAAGAGAAGAAAAGGAAGTTACAGGTAGCCTGTCATTTGCTCCTAGGAAGGAGGTTGTCTTAGTGGTGTCATAACAGAAATACCATAAGGGAGTGTCTTTAAGGAACAGATATTTATTTTCTCACAGTTCAGGCAGCATAAAGTCTGAATTGTGGGTGTGGGTCTACAGAGAGGCCCTTCTTTGTCTATTTTAGCTTCTAGTAACTGCCAGCAATCTGTTTAGTGTTTCTACATGACATCTTACCCTGTGTGTGTCTGTGTCTACCCTGCTGTTTGTATAACTCATAAATAATTAGGTTTAGGACCCACCCTACTATGGTATGAGCTCATTAACATAAAAAAGAAAATCCCGTATTTCCAAACAGGGTCATATTTACAAGCACAGTTTTAAGATTTGAACACATATTTTGGAAGGACACAATTCAATCCATAACAGAGTTTCTCTTGGGTTTGGAAGCAAACCAACAAGGTATCTGATAAACCCTGCCTTTTTTTTTACATAGTCACTACCAAGAGAACAATGCCTTCTGAGCCTTAGAGCAATTTAGGGCAAGGGCAAGGATGCTAAATACACTCCAACCCCTGAGCCAACCTGGTGGTAGTAGCAGCCGGGACAGTTGTGTTAGGAAAGATCATGAGACTTTGCCCAGATTTGGTTGGAAAAAAAAATGCCTCAGTCCACTAATAATGTCTGCCACTAGCTTAGGAGTGGGAAGGGCCCCACACGTGCTCAGAATTTGCCATTTCTGCTTTAGGGAATGGCCAACCTGAACACATTCTGCAGGAGAAGCTAACTGGGGTTAGTTCCAGCTATGGAACCAAAACGTCCTACTGGCACCCCTACTTCCGCCTACTTCACAAACAAGGGCAAAACAGCATTGACAGCAAGAAAGGACCTAATTTGAATTCCTTTGGTTTTAATTATTTTGAATAGAGAGGCAGGCCACCAATGCCAAGACCCCTTAGGAAGAACTCAAAACCAAAGAGACTCAAGCCAGCTGGAGGGGATTGAGGGGGGAGTTCTAGCCAATTAGCCTTCTTTTGTGACATGGCCGCCCCTCACCCCACTCTCCAGAAGCCTTAATAACACTCATGTGTTAACAGGACCTCCAGAGAGGGGAAAAAGCGGTGAGCCAAACCTCAAGAGTCAGAAAAAAAAAGTAAAATATGGAATTTCAGCCCAAAGTTGGACCTTTGAATGGCTTAATTGCTGTCATTATTTTTTACAGAGCCCTCACTGGGCTTTCCTGACCACCAGGAACTAGACCTCAGCGCTCCAGGGGCCACGACTTCTCTCTGGAGCCTTGCTACTGTCTTGCCAAAAGCTGGATCCACCGTCTCAGAGTCCACAGCCTTCCACCTCTGACCTCCCCAAGTGGGTCAAACTTTCCATCGCTAGACTATTAAAGGGGAAGCAGCCCCACAGTTTCCTTTACTAAGTAGCTTTTTCAGGGTGCCAAAAACCCTTTAAGGAGCTCAGAAGTCCAAAACGCTCTCGTGCATTCCAGAAATCCCAGCTTAGCCCAGAGGCAGCAGGAGGCAGAGACAAGGATGCAGTCAAATTAGTCTCCAGAAAGTCTTGTTACATGCTGTTGGGAGAGATATGGATGCTGCAGTTTATCAGTAGCGCTGATCCCAGACTGTCAGAGTCCTAATGGTAGGACAAGAAGTCTCTACCAATTGTCTTCTAAGGAAGGTGGAACCTGTTAGTAATGTATATGGAAAGCCCTTTTTTCCTATTGACCATCTTGATGGATTTGGGTTCATAAAGGTGGGCGTGAAGTAGAGTTTGAAGCCAGAGAAAATGAAATGGCTCTACTTAATAGAATAAGAAATTTTGGATTTATTGGGGCAATCCAGGGCAGAAGGTGAAAGGGGCCAGGAAAGGAAATGACTTGAGGCTAGGGTCCAGCACCTGGTGCAAAGTGCATCTTGAAGGATGGGTAGGGGGGTGAAGGTTGGGGATGCAGGGATCGTGGTACTTGATGTTCAGTTTGAACTTCTTTGATTTTGGCAATATAAACCTCTCCTCACCTCAAAATTTCAACCCCACCTCAAAATTTCAGTAAAATCTTATAAATACATACAAGGCTTTGTGTAAGTGGGGCTCTTGTGAGAATCTAGTAAAGGCTTTAGTTTTACTTCAGGGTCAATGCAGAAGAGAGATAGCTAGCGTGGGTTGGCAAATATGTGGCAGAGGTTTGCAGCCAGCGTGACACTGGGTCCAATTCTTAAGAATTGACTCTTCCAGTGCTTCCCCTACTTGATTCTAAGTGGAAAGTGAATTGGATTGACAGCTCTCCCATATTTTTCAGTTTTCTTCTTTATGTTCAAGAGATATTGGACACTATAGAGAAATGGAACCCTGGTGGCCCAGTGGTTAAGAACTCAGCTGCTAACCAAAAGGTCAGCAGTTCGAATCCACCAGCTGCTCTTTGGAAATTCTGTGGGGCAGTTCTATTCTGTCCTATAGCGTCACTATGGGCTGGAATCAACTGGATGGCAATGCGTTTTGTTGGTGGTGGTCGTGGTTTATAGAGAAGTGGTAAAGAACACAAACTTAGGATTCAAACAGATGTATGTTTAAATTCCAGCTCCACTTTACCAGCTATGTGATCCTAAACCTCAGTTTCCTAATCTATCAAATGGGAATAAATAATGCATTCCTTATAATGATCATTCCTTATAAAGGATCAATGAGATAGTTGATATAAAATGCTTGGCATGGCAATTGACACATTTTTAGTACCATGTAGTTCTTGTTCATCTGTTGTTGATGGTGATGATGATGCCGATCAGGATTATTCCTGAGTGTAGAGCTCTTGTAGTTGGAGGAGGGGAAAAAAGCACTGGCTCAACAGATTTTTAAGACAAAGGAAAAGAAACAAATCTTGCAAATCTGCCCTATTGACTTTTAGTGGACTACGATGTGAATGCAAAATAAACGTTAACTACGCTTAGGGTCCTGGTGGCGCAATTGTTAACAGCCTAGCTACTAACCAAAAGGTCAGCAGTTTGAATCCATCAGCTGTTCCTTGGAAACCTTATGGGGCAGTTCTACTCTGTCCTAAAGGGTCACTATGAGTCAGAATCAACTGGAGAGCAACAGGTTTGGTTTTTCTGGTATGCTCGTCACTGAGATGTGCAGATTGTTGCTTATTGCAGTTAGCTTATGCATGCTGATGCAGGCACCCTGTACACACCGGGAAGGTTTGGTGGGGATACGAAAAGAAAGGAGGTTGGTGAGTCAGATATGAGTCTGGACAAAGAGACAAGTCAAGAGAATTATGACCTTTTGCCAGAGCCTTATCAAATCAAATGTTTTATGTTTGGCTTTTGCCCCATGCCACCTAATCTTTCCCCCAACTATTCTGTTCCAGGTGTGCTCTTTTATCCTTGAGAGATTATATACATATAATCTTCTTCCTGTTCCCATGTAGTTATTTTCTTATTTTCTACACTCACTGTGTCTTTTTGGATGGAAATATCATCCCTAATACCTCTGTCAGTCCCCATTCTGAAGACAGTTACTCTGCATTCCCTCCTTCTGGTCTGGTTGCCTCAGAGGAAGCTGTTGAGTAGAGCTTGGCACACACAGACCCCCAGGTTATCGTTGTCTGAGGCCCATCATCTTGTTTTCTGTCTGAAAGATAATGCCTCCCCCAAGCTGTAGAAACCAAAAGGAATGTATTTCCTTCAAAAGAAGTTTCAGGAGAGGCCCTATCACTGGCTTAGACAAATCCAGCTTGATTACATTCATTGTTTCCTTGTCTCCCCTCACACAACAGCCAGGTTGTTAAAAGAAAGTTTAATGTAAAACCGAGCCCTTCCAGTTTCACTTTTTTCATTCTACTGTCAGTACAAAAGACCATACTTGGAAAATGAGAATGAGAATTGTTTGATTAATCACAGGATTTCAGCTCTTTCCAACAGGCAATAAGGAATATGAAAATAGTCCTTTTCCAGAATCAAGGTTTGAAGACACAAAAGCACATGAAAAGAGAAGGGCCCTTGAGGACAAAGGAAAAAAATCAATCGGCTTAAAAAAATAAAAAGCTAAGTGACAAACTTTCTTTGAAGGAAAAAAAAAAAAAAGCCATGTTTTATGGTGTGATTGGCATGGCATTGGCAAATATTCCTTTTACTGTTGGAAGTCACTTCTAGGAGACTGGTTTCTTTAAAAACAAATCCACTTAGTACTCAGTCGTCACTAGAGTATTTCAGCATGGTTTTGCTGGCTATTAATTTTACCATTTATTCTGTCCCCCGTAACTGAGTGGGAAATCCTATTTTATGAAATGAAGTGAAAAATAGTCCAGGCTTCTGAATCAGACCTGGTTTTTGAATCGCAACTAAACTTCACCAGGTATTAGTTTCCCCATATGTAATACCGACGTTATAGGGTAATTTTTAGAATTAAATGAGAAACTGTATTTATAAGAGTAGCTAACATTGTATACAAAGTACTTTACATGTGTTAATTTATTTACTCCTCCCACAATCTCATAAGGTACGTACAGTTACATTACAACCCCATTTTGCAGATGAGAAAACAGAGGCACAAAACAGTAATTTGCTCAAGCTTACTCACTGTATCTGCCAGGGAGATAGGCATGGTCAAACGGGAAACTTAGAATGCTTAATAAAGGTAGAGCAGAGTTAAGGAAAGATAGTATCGCATCCAGGGACCCAAGAAAAAGTTATTATCACTCTCAGGGACAAAAGACTGATATAGTTGAAATCAGGTGAACGCTGTAGACATTGAAAAGATGGTATAGCTAAAGAATCCCAGCCACTGCCAAAAACACAGCATGGCAGGAAGGTAGAAAGGAGACTAATATCCTGACCTTTCTTTTCTCTCAGCCTCTAATCTTCTGCCAGTACCTCCCACTGATTAAACTCAACTGGAAACCAGAGGACAAGGGAAGCTAGGTGACACAGGCCATAGAGATCAACCTCTCAAGGTAGAGAGTAGGGATGAGAATAGATCAGTAGTGGTAGATCTAGCATTCATACCCGCACTCTTAACAACTCTTTCTATTGTCTCTTTTCTCCTCTATTTCTGCAAAGACTGAGTGCCTCAGCTCCACGTCTACCTTGAAACCAAATAGTCCTTTTACTGAAAAGCATGACTTTCATGATACCATTAAAGATTTGTCAGCATGGAGGCTCACACCATAAGGAGTACAAAGGTTCACTTGAAACTGTTCCCATCAGACAAATTTTATTCCTAAGTCTCTCCTCCTGGTTCTAGCCACAGGGTTCCTCTCCTCCCCTAATTTTCTGCATACAGAAATTCTGGAGCTTTCTAACAACAACAAAAAAAAAAGCCCTCCGTATTTTTTAAACCTGGGCATAGCCTGACCCTCAGGTCTCAAAGGCTTCCTTCTACACATCAGTGGGTTGAAGAAAGTACCTTTTCTGCAAAGGAGTTTCTCTCCACCAAGAAATTTCACAACATCTGCTAAGGAAACATATGTGCTTTTTCAATATATGTGTAAAGGGCTTGGCATAGCACATGCACAAAAGAGGACTAATTAAACGAAAATCATTATTATTACTATGACTAGTATTATTGTCTCTTCACTTGAATGAGGTTAAAGAGAAAGCTCACAGTGACTGCAGAGAATGACAAAAATGCAGAAGGGCCAAGTTCTAGGTGAAGTGAGACAATGCTTCTGTGAGAACATCCTGAGACAGGTCCCTGAAGATGTATAGCTACCTCTGACACCATAGCACATTTCTACTCAGCCTCTTCACTGTGGCTTTTGGCAACATTCTTTGGGCAGCTTTTCTCCAGAATCACTCTCCTAGGCACCTTCATCCATAAAAAGATTGCGTTTGATGAGTTACAGATGTTCGTCTTTTCCTGAGAAGCACCCCAACCCATATTATTTTTCAAAATGTTGAGTTCCGTGCCATTAAAATTGTATTCCTGGCCTTGGGTTCACATAACATAAGAAACTTGAATAACCATGACCAATGAAGTACTCATCTTTTGTTTTTTCACTTTTAAACAGATATTTTTGACATTGCCCATAAGTCTCCTACCCTTTGAGACATTTATCTAAACCAAAATGCACTTTCTTGTCCAAATATATAGCAAGTTCGGGCTTGTTCCCATTACTTCACCCTCTTTTGCCTCCACAATCTATCAAATATGTTAAACACAAAAGACATCTAAGGCTAAAGATGCTTGTTTTCAGGTTATTAAATCTTTATTCATCAATTTTCTTTGCTTTAAATGGTAAACATTGATTCCTAGAAAAGAGATAGTCATAGGAAGGAGAACAGGACCATTGAATAGAGATAACATCACAGAGGCAAGGCAAGATGGTGTGAAAGTAGGGACTCACCTCACTGGAAATAGAGATATTTCTATTCCAATGCAAATTTTCACTAAGCAATTTGGATGTAAGATGTGGACATATGCACTTCTTACCACCTCACCACTACCATCCAGATCCAAGCCCCTATCATCTCTCACTGCGCTAGTCTCTCTATCGGACACTTCCTGAATATAACCTGCCCTACCAGGCCTCAGCTTTTCCACAGACCTCATGCTGCTGTCACTTGCTTAGGATGTTGGATGATGTCTATGGAAACTGCTCAGCTATTCTGCCTCATACCCAAACCTGGACATGCAAAGAAGTGAACACCTCAACAGGAGGCTCAGACAAATGAGGGAAAAAAGCTAGTCAATTCTGAGGTGTATTGCTACATAGCCTCTTAGAGGGTCCCTGGTGGGATGGAGCCCCAGGTGTCTACAGAATTTATCAGCGTCTTCCATACCACTGGACTGACTTTGCCTCCTTTCTTGTCTAACACATCCCAGTCCTCCAATTCTGTTCATTGGGTCACTTCCAAATTAAACTACCTCCACATAAGCATTTGTCTCAGGCTCATCTTTTTGGAGGAACTCAGGCTGAGACATCCTCCTAACTGTTTCCCAAGCTATCACTCTTAACCTTCTATCGTCTGTTCTACAGCAGCCAGATTAGACCTTCTGAAATATAAATAACACTATGTTATTCCCCTGCACAAAAACTTCTAATGGCTTCTATCACACTCAGAATGAAATTCAGAGTCCCTTCAGTGGCTCGAATGGCTCAGCATGATGCAACCATTACCTCCCTCTCTGACCTTATTTTATTCTCCCCATAGCATTTACCCCTGCATGACATTGTGTATTTTTTTTATCCGTTTATAAACTATCTCCTTTAATAGAATGCAAGCTCCACGACAGCAGAGGCTTGTCCATCTTATTTATATCCCCAGTGCCTAGTACAGTGCCTGCACAAAGTAAGCACCAAAAGCTATTTATCAAACGAATGAATGGGACACATGATTTTCATTATGCACATTGTTATAATGCTAGAACATTACACCAGACAAAGAGAAAAAAAGAGCTTGCTGTCAGCTGCTTTGTTTGAGTGGCTTTGTGATATGTTTATCCAACAATGGGTGATAAATGTGATAAAAATTGCTAAGAAACCCTGTGCCAATGGTAGTCTTGATGAGGATAAGAAAACAAAGACCATTACTCTTGATCAAAAGCCAGATGTAATCAAGGCTGGATTTGCCCAGGGATGTTTTGCTTTATAACTGTAGACTTAGGGCTATAAAAACACCAGTATTATTGAAATGACTGCAGGCAAAATTATTCTATTATTATAAGTCTGAAATACTCCATCCCCAAATCCCCTTTTTCTCTTTGAAATAATTATTTTTAAACTGATTTTCATAAAGGGGCTTCTTAAGAATGCAACTATAACACTAAAGCACAGATCACACCCCTATACCAATGAATGAGAGAGAGAAGAGCTGCAGCTAAGCTATAAGAAAATTTTCCATGACATAATAAAGGGAAGTCTTAGAAATAGTACGACATGGCAAAACCCTCAGAAATCATAATTATAATCTTAAAAGGAGATTGGAGTTTTATATACCCAAAAGAATTGGAAGCAGGAACACAAAAAGAAACTTGTACACTGATGCTCATGGCAGCATTTATTCACAATAGCCAAAAGATGAAAACAACCTAAATGTCCATCAACAGATGAAGGAATAAACAAAATATGATACACACGCACACATGCAATGGAATATTACCCAGCCTTGGAAAGAAATGAAGTCCTGACACAGGTTTCAATGTGGTTGAATCTTGAAAATATTATGCTGAGTGAAATAACTAAGTCACAAAAGGACAGATATTATATGATCCCACTTATTTGAAATATCTAGAAATAGGTAACTGTATAGAAACCAAAGTTTATTAATAGTTACCAGGGGCAGGTGGAAGGGAGGAGAAAATGGGAACTCATTACTTAACGGACTCTGAGCTTCTGTTAAGGGTGATGGAAAAATTGGGAAACAAATTGTGGTAATAGTTGAACAACATGGTGAATGTAATTAATGTTATTGAGTTGTACATGTAAAAAAGGTTGAAAAGGCAAATATTTTGTTACATATATATTGACCGAAAGAAAAAAGAGACTGAACCCCAAAGAAAATGTCACCTACTGAGACCATAAGTACTAAAATTAAGCATGGACAACAACTCCAGGGGGGCAATTGTGATAGTTAAGTTTGTGTGTCAACTTGGTTGGACTCTGGTTTCCAGTGGTTTGGCATTTATGATGTAGTTTGCAGTCATATAATGATACAATCACCTCCATGATGAGATCTGATATAATGTGATCACCTCCATGATGGGATCTGCTGTGAGTAGCCAATCATTTGAAAAGGAGGTTCCTTAGGGGTGTGGTCTGCACTCAATATAGGTGGACTTTCTGATAAGGCTTGGGGGCTTTTGCTTACTCTGGATTCTGCAGCTGGCTCCCGTTCGTGTGACCTCTGGTTCTTAGGACTTGAGCTAGCAACTTACCTGCTCTTTTGCCTGCCAATCTTGGGATTCATTGGTCTTCTCAGCCTGTGAGCCAGAGCCCTGCTGTCTGACCTGCTAATTTTGAGTTTGTCAGCCCCTGAAGCTACATGAGTCAGGGGAAGCCTCCAGCCTGACCCACGGACTTGGGACTTTCCAGTCTCTACACTCAAGTGAGCCATTTCCTTAATATAAATCTCTCTATACACTTTACTGATTTTGCTTCTGTCGAGAACCCAGCCTAAGACAACAATGTACCATTTGTTTGGCAGCTACTCAGGCCCTCAAGTATAGCCCCAGATCTTTCACTAGTTACATGAATGAACCTGAATAAGTTACATAAACTTTGCCATCAAATTCTCTTGAGGGCAAGGACTATGTCTCATTCACTGTAGATCCCTAGATGCAGCACAGTGCCTGGCACAAAAGGATTGGCCAAAAGATAAGTGTTGATTGAGTAGTTTGCTAAACTAGGTGAAGCATCCTATAAAACCTATACAGCCTTACAAATAAACCATATAATTTGTGCTCTTAAAGAGCAAGTGTAAATTTTAGCAAGAATCAGTAGGAATTACTTCTCTGTTCCTTTTGAAGATACCCATTCATATTTTTGTCATCACCTTATTTGCACCATTAGGGGGGGGTGGTTGGTGTCAGAATCAGTAAAAAGGTTAGAGAGAGGAGGTGTGTCCGACTTCCGCCTCATAGGAATCAGCTTTGGGCTGTTGATCTTGATTCTCCTTTCCCCTTGTGAAGTTAGATGAGGAGGTCAGATGCCCTGCCATGCTATTTTTACCCTGGGATTGCTGCTGCTATCCTCCACTCATCTATCAATTTGTCATACCGTGGTGGCTTATATGTTATTGTAATGCTGGAAGTCCTACCACCAGTATTTCAAATACCAGCAGGGTCACCAATGCAGGACAGATTTTAGCGTGCTTCCAAACTAAGACAGAAGAAGAAGAAATGGAAAATTACTTCCAAAAATTAGCCAATGAAAGTCCTGTGGATCACAACACACTATTGTCTAGTATAGCACTAGAAGATGAGCCCCACAGATTGGAAAACATTCAAAATACATAGGGGCCACAACAATGGACTTGAGCATATCAATGATCATGAAGATGGCACAGGACTGGGCAATGTTTTGTTCTGTTTTACATGGTGTTGCCATGTGTTGGAGCCAACTTGACAGCAATTAACAACTGCTACTTTTTTACTTTTTTTACTATCACCAGTAAATGATAGACGGTCAGCAAAAAAGAGGAAGGCCTTCAATGAGATGGATTGACATAGTGGCTGCAACAATGGGTTCAAACACAGCAACCATTGCAAGGATGGCATAGGACCGGGCAGTGTTTTATTCTGTTGTACCTAGTGTTGCTATGAATCAGAACTGACTCAATGGCACTTAAGAGCAACACTATCACCACTATTTACTTTTTGAAGCCACATGTATTTTACATGCATTAGTTCATTTAATCCTCACAGAAATCCTATAAGAAAGATATTAGCATTCGTGTCTTACAGATGAGAAAACTGAGGCTTAGAGAGCTTAAGAAACTTTCCAAAATTACCCAAGAGATTAGAGGTAAAAGCAGGATTCAAATCTTTGTGCTAATTTAGCTAGCTACCAAATATTTATTGAATGTTTTCTATGTACCAGACTCTGCATCATTATTCTATATATTCACCCACTCCGTGTTCAACAGTAGCTTCTCAGGCACATGCCTAGAGGAATTCCAAAGAGAGTAGGTGAATAAATGTCGGGAAAAAAAAAAACTACAATGAAATGAGTTTCTGCCTTTTATCAAAAGTTGAGTCTCTGGGACCTTGCACTACAAAACACCACCCTACCCTCACCCCATGATCATCACTTTCCCTTAAAGCCACTACATTTCTCCTTGGAAGCTCAGAAGACTGAACTTCCCAATTTGGGGCTGCTGCTATCCCTCGTGATCACGTGATTAGGCCTTGGCATGTCTTTGAGTTTTCTATTGCTTCACTGACATCCCACCTTTCATCATCGCTGCTATTGACCTGGACACTGCAAATATTGTTGATGACTGAAGGTCAAGTCTTGAGGATAAAGACTGAGAGAAATGATGAAACCTTAAATCTTATATTCTCACCTCAACACTCAATTTTTGGCAGTGAGAACCCTTGTCCAGAACCCTGAACCTGCAAATACTTCAAAAATTACAGAAAAGTTCATGATATTCTCTAGACTTTACTACTGAAATGTGAAAGAATACTCAGTCATCTTGGATATATTCTGAAAAAAACATTTTGAATTAGTTGCGAGTACACATTTAAAGTAAAATGCGCCATCTCTAATGCTCTCAAGCACTCTGATTAAATGAGATTTTCCTGCATAAGGCACGGATTTGGCCTCTTTGAGTAATGTTTGGATGAAAGACAGGCCTTCTTTATAAGAAACAACTACAGAAGAACACAGGCTGAAAAGAATCAAGTGGAAAAGACAATAAAGTATAATAGAAATTCAGAGAAGACATAAAATAGCAGGGTGGCCTGTCCCTAATAAACATTATTGGGAAGTTGGAGAGTTGCCTAGGAATGGGAAGTGAGGGCTAAAAAGAACAATTTCGTGAAGAAATGGGGGAAGACTATTAAGTTGCATCTTCTCCACATGGAATCTGAAAGAGAAGGGATGCATTTCTAAGAAGATGAGAAAGTGGCTGCCTGCCTGACTGGTTTCATTTGAAGAAGGTAGAACAGTCCCCTTTTCTTGGTCTCCTAAGAAGATGCTCCTGTTGCCCCATCACGGTGAATAAAATGTCTACCAATAAGCCACTCCTTCAAAAAAAAAAAAAAAAACTTTTTTTTTTCTTTCCAATTTAGGAGTTAGAAGACCACTGTTAGACCACTGTTGTTGGCTGCCATTGAGTCAATTCTAACTCATAGTGACCCCATGTGTCAGAGTGGAACTGTCCCAGAGGATTTTCTTGGCTGTGATATTTATGGAAGCAGATCACCAGCCCTTTTTCCTGCAGACCTGCTGGGTAGGTTCAACAGCCAACTTTTAGGTTAGCAGGTTAGCAGCCAAGTGCTTAACTGTTGCACCGTTAAAGAGTTCCCAGAAGGGAAGGAGACAATAAGACTTTATGTCCAGTTGTCCTCGAGTCAATTCTGACCCATCGTGACCCCATGTATTGCTGAGTCCATAAGCTCCTTAGACCAGATGGATTTCTGGATTTTTTTTAAACAGAGGACCTTCTCTGAACTTTATAGATGATCTATAATGATCAATTATTACTTTTAGACTCAAGAAAATGTCCACAGTGAGATAGAAATAGACACTATGATGAGATAGTAATCAGGATTGGTAAGCTATGGTGTAAGTCAGTAGAGTTAAATTAAAGTAAAGGTTTGAAGCTTAAAGGGCTGGCTGTAGTGGGGACAGCATGAAGACAGTAACCGAGGACAAAAAAAAAAGTAAAGAAAAAGAGAAAAATTTTCTTAAAACTTTATCCATTTCACATTTTTTCTAAGTTAGCTTCATAGAAAAATGGGGGTCAGTTCCATTCCAAAGAAAGAAACCACAAACTTAGAAAATGGGATGTGAAAATATTCTTAAGCCTCCTGAATAATTAAGATAGAGTGGGTTGATTCTCCTGCTGAGAAAAGATTGTATGCCTTCCATAACCTACAGGACATCTCCTAATCTCCATTTCTGTAGGAAACAAGGTTCCTTAATAGGAATACTGATACTTAGAAGGGAAATACAAGCAAAGTTTTCTTACAAATGTATGTTTTTCATTATAAATATGAAAACCACATACTTCACAATAGAAAAGAAAATTTACCCTTAATATAGTTTGGCTTTCTGATTTTTCCATTTACTGTATACAACATAGAAGGATCATTATTCTATGTTGCTACATAGTCTTCATTACCACTTTTTAAATGGCCACCTACTATTATGCACCATAACATGTAGATTCCTTTCGAATGTTGAGCTACAAAGCAGGCAAGCCATCCAATTGGAAAGGTCCTCTAGGTAAGCTATAGAAAAAAAGCATTTCTTGGTTGAAGCATTCAACTCCTTGCTTTCTATTTTATGCAAGTATCTCTCTCTCAAAATAGATTAATTAAGTTCTCAACGCCTAAAGACAGGGCTCTCTGTAGGGACATTCAACATATTCACTTGTTAATTGGATGAGGGCATAGCTTGCAATTTTACCAATTTGTAAATGGCCCAGGAGATGGGAGTCATAACCACTATGCTAAATGACAGATTGTGAATCCAAAGAGTTCAATAGACTGAAAGAACAATAAACCCAGTGCCGACCCTATACGTCAGAGTAGAAGTTTCCAAGGAAAGAACAATAGGATATATCAAACAAAATGGCATTTCATAGGGTAAGAATTGAAAGAATTGGGAATGTTTCAACCAGAGAAGTCTTAGAATGGACAAAATAATAGTTTTCATATACCTAAGGGGTTTTCATTATGAGAGAGGGAATCCCAAAGGGCAGAATTGGAACAAAAGGTAAACATGAATTAAGACTCAAAAGAAGAAATTACTTCATAACAAACAGAGCTGTTAAACAAAAAGCCATTGCTATCATTTGTTCATTTATCCTATAAATATTTATTGAGCACAGGAAACTCTGGTGGCGTAGTGGTTAACAGCTGCTAACCAAAAGTTCAAATTCCTCAGGCGCTCCTTGGAAACCCTGTGGGGCAGTTCTGCTCTGTCCTGTAGGGTCGCTATGAGTTGAAATCAACACGATGACAACAGGTTTGGTTTTTGGTTTTTTACTATGTGCCAAGCACAGTACTAAATACTGAGGATGCAGCAGTAAACATGGCAAACATGATCTCACCCCTCAGGGTGTTCACATTTTAGCTAGAAAGATGGACTGAAACAAATCAAATAAGCAAATAAGTCATTTTTTAAAAACTGTCATAAAAGAAACAAACAAACAAAAAAAGGCTTTTTAGTGAGAGTTACCTGCTTTAAATAGGTGATCAGGAATATTTCTGTGTGCGTGACATTTCGACTGTGACCAAATAAACAGAAAGAGCCAGCCACATAACTAGTAATGGGAATAGTGGTCCAGGCAATAATCCTGAGGCAAAAAAAGGAGCTATATGAGTCTGAAAAACTGAAAGAGAGCAAGTGTTGCTGGAGCATAGTGTGTGAGGAGGACAATGCTGAGAAAGAGGTTGGAGAAATAGGCAGAAAGCAGGGACTCATGGGCAAGAAAGGAGTTTGGGTTTTAATCAAAATGCACTGAGAAGCTGTTGAAGACTTTTAATCAAGGGACAGACTTGGTTTTTGTTTTATAAAGATCACTTTGGCTGTTGTGTGTAGAATGGATTAAAGAGAGGCTGAAGTAGATGCGGGGAGACCAGTTAGGAGGTTATTGGGGTGGTCCAGGTGAGAGACAATGACTTGGACAAAGTGGTGGCAATGTAGATGAAGGCAAGCAAATCCAGGATAGAATCTTGGGAGGAAGCATGTTTCATGCCCTAACCAAAAACTCATTGCCATTGAGTCGACTTGACTCATAGCAACCCTACAGGACAGAGTAGAGCTGCCCAATAGGGTTTCCAAAGAGTGGCTGGTGGATTTGAACTGCTGACCTTTTGGTTAACAGCTGAGTTCTTAACCACTGAGCAACCAGGGCTCCTTCATGCCCCTAGAAGAGTTCAATCTGAGCTGGAACAGCCACTTATCAATAGGCCATAAAAGAGGTTCAGATCTCTTAATGTTCCTTCCAACTCTATGACTCTATAATTCTAGTACAGACATATGGATATGAACAAAGCCCCACGTGGATTCAAGGCATTGTTCCCATTGATTTACATACACAGGCTCTGTTTTTCTGAAAATTATAGCAATGAAAGACACCAGGTTGGGCCAAATTCCTCCAAAGAGTTAATTACTGGCCTGGCCCCAGGAGGATCAGAATAAAACAGGAGCATGTGGAAGGCATCAAGCTTACAATGTGAACATGAGCAGCACTAATGGGAGCACTCCACTGCCAGGCACCATCCCCATAATTCTACAAATTAGCCAGAGCCTCTGGAATCCCAGTTCTGCAGCTGCTGCACAGATGTGTGCTGAGCATTGGGATGGGAGCAGAGAAGAAAGGGAAAGGAGGTTGGGGCATAAAGAAGGTTTATCCAAATCAAACCAGACCTCTTGGCATTGAAGGAAATGACCACTATTCTTGTCTCCACAATGTGACCAGAAAGATCTTTTCAAAATGAAAACGTGATCATGTCCTCACCCCAACTCCACAGTGACTTAGCATTACTTTAAGAATGAAGACCAAAGTCGCTAGCATGATCTGTAAGTAAAGTGAGCATATGTTCTGATTTGCCCAGGACAGCTGTGGTTTATGCCTATTTTAAAAATTATTGATAGCCCCTCATTTTACTCTCACAAGCCTCCCGGTTTGGGTGATAAATTATGTGTTCACCCTACCTATAAGGTCCCATGTTGCTTTGGACTGAATTATGTCCCCAAAAAATATGTGTCGTAAATCCTAACCTCTATGCCTATGGTTATAATCCCATTTGGAATTAGGTTGTCCTTGTTACATTAATGAGGCAGGATTAGTGTAGGGTGTGTTTTGACTCAATCTATTTTGAGATATAAAAGAGATTAAACAAGTTAGCAGAGAAGAGATGGGGTAAGATAGATGCCAAGACACATGGAGATCTCCAAGGAACCAGGAAACAAACAAGCTGAAGAGACAAAAACCTTCCTCCAGAGCCAACAGAGAGAAAAAGGCTTCCCCTAGAGCTAGTGCTTTGAATTCTGACTTCTAGCCTCCTAAACTATGAGAAAATAAATTTCTGTTTGTTAAAGCCATCCACTTGTGGTATTTCTTTTATAGTAGCACTAGATAACTAAGCCACATGTGGTTTCCCATTGCTGGTCTCCATCTTTAGCTCCTACCATACTCTGAATGGCAGTCACAGTGGTCTCCTCTCTCTCCTTTCAATTCCTCCTCAACTCTCCTGCTATAGAGGCTTCACATAAGCTGTCCTCTCTACCTGAACCTAGACCCCTTCTTCACCTAGATCACTGCTACTCCTGAGTATCTTCCTTGACCAGGAAAGTTCTCCTTTAGACTGTTCCTTAGCTCCAAGCATGTTCCTCTGCTCCACAGTGCTTACCACAGTGGGTTTTGGGTTTTTTATATTTATTTGGATGGTTCTTTGATTAACGTTCAACTATTTCTTCCATTTAAATGAGGATAGAGACCATGTCTTTTCTTCACCATCGAAAGTCAAGGACAAACAGTTTTTTACTGAATGAACAAATAAATTAATTCATGATTAATTAATTAATGATAAACAAATACTTACTGGTTACTCCTACAAAAAAACAAGCAAGTAAAAACTGTTTAGGGCACTTACGAAAGGTGACTGAGATCTTTCTAACAAGTTTATTGGTATGTAAAAACCAAAAAACCAAATTCATTGCTGCCGAGTTCATTCTGACTCATAGTGATCCTATAGGACAGAATAGAACTGCCTCCAAGGAGCAGCTGGTGAATGTGAACATACCTTTTTATCTATGTATTGGTATATAGACAGTAGACATAGATATAAATGCAGATATAGATATATTACAAATAAATATTGGCTTCTATACTTCTTAAAACTGGACCCTGGACCCTGGTCTCAAAGACACAGCAATATTTAAAACAATTCTAAAACTCCTCTTTGAAGCTTGCCTGAAAAGTCTCGGGGTTTTTTATTGCATCTCCTCAGTGATGGCAAGACTACATTTGGAAAGAGGTTTTGATTTCTGGAAAAGCCAACTGGCATTTCATTCCAAGTCTTATGTATGAGGTTAGAGATCGAACCAGATAGTGGTGTTTAGGTCAAAAAATGAGGTGAAACATTAAAGAGACCAAATCTCACACGTGTCTCATAAACTGTCTCTGAAGGTAATTCCAAATACTCCCTGAGCCCTGACAGCAAATGTGGAAGAAACAAACAGGCCTCCAATGTGACTATTTTATAAAATAAGTCTCATTCGGTCATTTGAAAACATTTGTGAAAAGTCTACCTCCAGAAACAAATCTCTTGGAATGACAATGCCACCTTCTAACTGTGTGCTTGTAAAGTGCTGTCCCAGAACTGATCAGAGACATTCTTTTCAATGAGTGCCCATTCTAAGAGACTGTGCTATTTTCATTTTGGGAGAGCAAGGCAAATGGGATTGAGGAGGTAGAGAAGTGGAATCTGAGCTCTCATGGGGTCATGAGTCATGAAGGCTTTAGAGAAATCTAACACCTCCCAGGACTAAGCGTGACTGGAAAAATAAATACAAACTCCCTGGGACAGCACCACAACGCATCCCAGCCAAGTGTACACATTCTGAGAGCCCACCTGTTTGTGTTCCCTCACTCCAGATCTGCCAGGGCCTGCCCTACCGTTGATAAAAAAAATTCAGCTCTGAAATTCCATTACTACCAGAAGATTCATCTAGTGGCTAGCTGCCGGGTGGGGCAGGAGGAGAAAAGTGCTTTCTGAGCCCCACCTTACTTTTGCAAGGGCCAAGTGCAAGGAAGAGCTACAGAGCCCAGAGCTTTGTACCATGTGATTCACTTAATTAAAGGTATCAAGAAGTATTGAGAATGAATTTGATGGGGTCCTTGAACACTTGTGTGTTGAGGGCTCTCTATTTTCCCACTCTTAACCATCCGATGTCAAAGCCAGTTTCAATTTCAAAAATTCTGTAAAATAGTTTGGTCTAAAAATGTTTTGCCTCCTGTACTTGAAAAGTAGCCTTCTACTTCCAACCTTAAGTGCGAACCATTTTGGCTATTTGGAACACCGTGTCCTCTATCAGAGACAAGGAGACACAAACACCAGAGAAACCATCTAAGATTCACAGAAATGCTCTCTTTATCGTGTCACTGATAGCAACAGAAGTTCAAGGGAGTTGAAAATGCATACAGACTGGTCTTGGGTGGAGGCAGCATAACCAGAAAGACAACCAAGACTGGAGAAGTGAGAGGTTAGACCAAGTGTTAGAACACGATCTGAGAGCTGGCACCAATCTGGGAATTGCCCAAAACATGTCAGAAATGTCCCCAAATATCTGGTATCAGGACCATTGACTGAGGAGGAATCTTTTTCCTGGTCTTGTGCCTTAGCAACAACAACAACAAAAAATAATCAGGGGTATTTATTTCTCTAGCTTGTTAGATTCATTTTTACCTAATCCCTAAGACAGACCATGCTTCCCTCTGGAATCTATTATAACTAGTGTGACCAAAATTTATTGCTTAAATTGACACATTTTTGAAAGCAGAAGAGGGCATTACTAATAATTTTTCTGAGAAGCAGTAGTTAACCTGGGACTATCTCAGAAAATCAGACTTATGGTCACCCTTCTTATAACAGATGCATTCTCGGTGGATGACCTCCAACTCATTCTGTGTTTCCCAGGGAGGGAAAACAAATAAAATGATGCCCCTTTCTGAGCCAACTGAAACTAACATGTCCTCAGGCTGGTGTCTGACAACATACAGCAGATCCTGAAACCGCAAACCACATCACCTACCATTCCTTGGCAAACAAGAAGAGACCTGATAATTCATGAGGACACCCAGACATTTGCCTCCATGACTAAATCTCCTTTGTCCAGTCTCAGGAAAGCCACAGCCTCCCCATCTAGGCTCCAAACCCCCACATCTCCATGTCTGCCCCACCTCTAACTCCATTTTCCAAGGGAGTGGAGTGCCTTCTGTAAACATGCTAATTGGAAGCATCTGGTTTCAAAGAGTTTCTTAAGATGATCAAAGTCTATAGCAGTGCTTCTCACACTTGAATATAAGAATCCCATGGAGGTCTTGTTAAAGTGAAGATTCTGATTCAGTAAATCTGGGGCAGGGCCTGAAATTCTACATTCTAAACAGCTCCAAGATGATGCTGAGGCTGCTGGCCAATGACCCACATTTTGAGTAAGAAGGGTCTACGGCATTTAGTTTAAGGGCTTCATGGTACCTTAAACATCTTCAGTGTTGAATGACATGGGGGAAAACATGCCAATTAAATCTATATCCAGAAGGCCGAAAAATTTAAAAAAAAAAGGGGGGGAGGAGAAAATATAGGGTGCTAGGTAGAGAAGGAAGTGGTAGGTGAAACAAAGAAAAAGGAAGGAGAGCAAGAAAAAGAAAAATAGAAAATAAGAAGGGAGGGCAAAATAAAAATACACTAAGTCAGGCTAGAAAAGAAGAAAATAATTAATCAGGGGCTTGGGGGGGCCTTTTGGCATAAATGAGAAGCAACAGCTCCACCTCCACTACTTACAGCATGAGTGAGAAGTTGTTTCCATTCTAAAGGGTCCACTGTAATAGAAATGTTAAATTCCTTCATTTTCATAATTGTCTGCAAATCATTTACAGAGCCAGAAAGTAGAGCCCTCTAGTCTATGACTTTCAAACTATTTGACCATTACCCATCCAAGAAATACATTTTACACTGTGACCTACTAAACACACACTACAAACGTTTTATGGGATAATAACTTTAATATGTGCATGATATTTCTTATTCAGTTCTCTCTCAATTTTTCAATTGATTAGATTTTTGTTCAGATAAGGGAGAACACTTGCCTAAGGTCATAGAGCTGATTGTTAGCAGAGCGGAGATTAGAACCGAGGACTCCAAACTCACTCTCCATCCGCTTCACAGCCACTGTGCCTTGCTTGGGTTCACTTCACAATACAAGCTCTGAGATTCCAGAAATCAATTTAAAGGTAAGTTAGCAAGCTGAGATTTGGACTATGTGTGGGGAAAATTTTTTTTAATATTAATAGTTTTCCTTCTCTTATTTTCTGTTCCATTATCTCCAGCTCTCACCATTCAGGTAATCATGTTCTCCATAATCATTGTCTTCAAAAAGTAATGAGACAACACACAAGAGTAGAAATCATTTTGTGTGCTTTTCCTGACTTTGGTTTATGGAATCTTAAACCATCACTGGAAATTAAAAGTTTAGCCAAAAAGGTAATTGTATTTGAAGAGAGACCTTCCAACCCCCACCTGTAAGATTTGAAAAAGACGCTCCCAGGTGAAGGTGAAGTGGAGGAATGATAACAAGGGCCCAGCGAGTCCCAGAGGGAAGAGTTCTGCACCTTCTTTCCTATATAAGGTCTTAAGAAGGCATCCAAACATTAGAGATTTTGCAAGGCAGAGAGAAAGACCCCAAAAGAGAATGGGTATGGAGTATGTTCAGGCAGGTGGGTCCCTTCCAACTTTCACTGTGGTCCAGAGAAGCAAGCAGAAGGTGGCAATACCACTAACCCAAAGGGGCCAGATAGATAGGAAAAGAGAATGTCTCAACAATAGTTGGCCTGCATGGAAGATTAGCCAAGCCCCCAAATGCCATCAGATGAAGCCCCAGCACCTTGACCCTTTGTAAATTCACTCAGAATTTAGAAAAAATAAACATTGTGTTCACCACAATAGCTAGGGTAGATTCAGTTTCTACCACCCAAACATATTGGTGGCCCTGAAAAAGTTGAATTAGTGAGCACTAACAAAGAAAGTTTTATTTCTTGTGTTTCTCAGTGGGTGAAATAAGAGCCTCTCTTTTTCAGAGACCTACATAAGTGGAAACACATAACTTGCTTATGGATAGAAAGACTTAACATTGTAAAAAATGTCTATTCTACCAAAAGCCATCTATAGATACAACACAATTCTGATCTGAATTCCAACAACATTTTTTAATGAGATGGAGAAACAAATCAACTTCATATGGAAGGGAAAGAGGCCCCAGATAAGTAAAGTATTACTGAAAAAGAAGAACAAAGTGGAAGGCCTCATTCTACCCGATTTTAGAACCTATTATACCGCTACAGTAGTCAAAACAACCTGCTACTGGTACAACAGATACATAGACCAATGGAACAAAATTGAGAATCCAGACATAATTCCATCCACATATGAGCCGCTGATATTTGACAAAGGCCCAAAATCAGTTAAAGGGGGAAAAGAGAGTCTGTTTAACAAATGGTGCTGGCATAACTGGATATGCACACCATGCACAAAAACAAAATCAAAATGGATTAAAGACCTAAATATAAAATCTAAAACAATAAAGATCCCAGAAGAAAACATAAGGACAATGCTAGGAGCCCTAATACATGGCATAAACAGTATACAAAACATTACCAACAATGAAGAAGAACAACTAGATAACTGGGAGCTCCTAAAAATCAAACATCTATGCTCATCCAAAGACTTCACCAAAAGAGTAAAAAGGCTACCTACAGACTGGGAAAAAGTTTTTAGCTATGACATTTCTGATCAACACTTGATCTCTAAAATCTGCATGATACTGCAAAAACTCAACTACAAAAAGGCAAATAGCCCAATTAAAAAATGGGTTAAAGATATGAATAGACATTTCACTAAAGAAGACATTCAGGTAGCTAACAGATATATAAGAAAATGTTCACGATCATTAGCCATAAGAGAAATGCAAATCAAAACTACGATGAGATTCCATCTCACTCCAACAAGGCTGGTATTAATCCAAAAAACACAAAATGATAAATGTTGAAGAGGTTGTGAAGAGACTGGAGCACTTATACACTACTGTGGGGATTGTAAAATGGTACAAACACTTTGGAAATCGATTTGGCGCTTCCTTAAAAAGCTAGAAATAAGATTACCATATGATCCAGCAATCCCACTCCTTGGAATATATCCTAGAGAAATAAGAGCCTTTACACAAACAGATATATGTATACCCATGTTCATTGCAGCTTGTTTACAACAGCAAAAAAATGGAAACAATCAAGGTGCCCATCAATGGATGAATGGATAAATTATGGTATATTTGCACAATGGAATACTACACATCGATAAAGAAAAATGATGAATCTGTGAAACATTTCATAGCATGGAGGAAACAGGAAGGCATTATGCTGAGTGAAATTAGTCAGTTGCAAAAGGACAAATATTATAAGGAACTCAAAAAATTATAAGAACTTGAAAAATTATAAGAACTCAAAAAATAGTTTAAACAGAGAAGAAAATATTCTTTGATGGTTACGAGTGAAATAGTCGATAAGAACTATTTCAGGTTAAGAGAAAGACAACACACAATACAGAAGAGGCCAGCACAACTGAACTAAACCAAAAGCAGTTTCCTGAATAAACTGAATGCTTCGAAACCCAGCAGAGCAGTGGCGGGGTTTGGGGACCATGGTATCAGGGGACAACTAAGTCAATTGGCATAATAAAATCTACTAAGAAAACATTCTGTATCCCATTTCGGAGAGTGGTATCTGAGGTCTTAAACGCTAGCAAGCATCCATCTAAGATGCATCAGTTGGTCTCAATCCACCTGGAGCAAAGGAGAATGAAGAGCACCAAACACACAAGGTAATTATGAGCCCAAGAGACAGAAAGGGCCACATAAAGCAGAGACTACATCAGCCTGAGACCAGAAGAACTAGATGGTGCCCGGCTACAACCGATGACTGCCCTGACAGGGAACACAACAGAGAACCCCTGAGGGAGCAGCAGAGTACTGGGATGCAGACCTCAAATCCTCTTGAAAAACCAGACTTAATGCTTTGCCTGAGAGTAGTCCTCACAACTGGACCAATGAGCAACATCATGATAAACGGAGAAAAGATTGAAGTTGTCAAGGATTTCATTTTACTTGGTTCCACAATCAACAGCCACGGAAGCAGCAGTCAAGAAATCAAAAGATGCATTGCATTGGGCAAATCTGCTGCAAAGGACCTCTTCAAAGTGTTGAAGAGCAAAGATGTCACCCTGAAGACTAAGGTGTGCCTGACCCAAGCCATGGTATTTTCAATCGCATCACATGCATGTGAAAGCTGGGCAATGAATAAGGAAGACCAAAGAAGAGTTGACATCTTTGAATTGTGGTGTTGGTGAAGAATGTTGAATATACCATGGACTGCCAAAAGAACGAACAAATCTGTCTTGGAAGAAGTACAACCAGAATGCTCCTTAGAGGCAAGGATGGCGAGACTGCGTCTTACATACTTTGGACATGTTGTCAGGAAGGATCAGTCCCTGGAGAAGGACATCATGCTTGGCAGAGTACAGGGTCAGTGGAAAAGAGGAAGATCCTCAACGAGGTGGATTGACACAGCGGCTGCAACAATGAGCTCAAGCATAACAATGATTGTAAGGATGGCGCAGGACCGGGCAGTGTTTCGTTCTGTTGTGCATAGGGTCACTATGAGTCGGAACCAACTCAACGGCACCTAACAACAACAACAAGGACCCCAGAGGTCATGGTCTCCAGACCTTCTGTTGGCCCAAGACAGGAACCATTCCCAAAGCCAACTCTTCTGACAGGAATTGGACAGGACTCATCAATTCTTCCTTTTGCTTTAGCTGCTCGACATTCGAAAGCAAGTTTCAGAGTCTCATCTGACATCCATCTTGGTCTTTTCTTTCTTTCCTGTCTTTTCAATGAGCTCTTGCTTTTTTCATGTATGATGTCCTTGATGTCATTCCACAACTCATCTGGTCTTCGGTCACTACTGTTCGGTGTGTCAAATCTATTCTTCAGATGGTCTCTAAATTCAGGTGGGATATACTCAAGGTCATATTTTGGCTCTTGTGGACTTGCTCTGATTTTCTTCAGTTTCAGCTTGAACTTGCATATGAGCACTTGATGGCCTGTTCCACAGTCAGCCCCTGGCCTTGTTCTGACTGATGATTTTGAGCTTTTCCATTGTCTCTTTCCACAGATGTAGTCAATTTGATTTCTGTGTGTTCTATCTGGTGAGGTCCATGTGTATAGTCGCCGTTTATGTTAGTGAAAGAACATATTTGCAATAAAGAAGTCGTTGGTCTTGCAAAATTCTATCATTTGATCTCCAGCATTGTTTCTATCACCAAGGCCATATTTTGCAACTACTGATCCTTCTTCTTTGTTTCCAACTTTCACATTCCAATCACCAGTAATTATCAATGCATCTTGATTGCATGTTCGATCAATTTCAGACTGCAGCAGCTGATAAAAATCTTCTATTTCTTCATCTTTAGCCCTAGTGGTTGGTGTATAAATTTGAATAACAGTCATATTAACTGGTCTTCCTTGTACGCCTATGGATATTATCCTATCACTGACAGTGTTGTACTTCAGGATAGATCTTGAAATGTTCTTTTTAACAATGAATGCAACACCATTCCTCTTCAAGTTGTCATTCCCAGCATAGTAGACCCATTGTCTACCCATTGTCCCATTCACAATGGCCAGTACCAGTCCATTTCAGCTCACTAATGCCTAGGATATTGATGTTTATATGTTCCATTTCATTTTTTATTATTTCCAATTTTCCTGGATTCATACTTCGTACATTCCAGGTTCCAATTATTAATGGATGTTTGCAGCTGTTTCTTCTCATTTTGAGTCACACCACATCAGCAAATGAAGTTCCCCAAAGCTTTTCTCCATCCATGTCATTAAGGTTGACTTTACTTTGAGGAGGCAGCTCTTCCCCAGTCATCTTTTGAGTGCCTTCCAACCTGGGGGGCTCATCTTCCAGCACTATATCAGACAATGTTCCACTGCTATTCATAAGGTTTTCACTGGCTGGTGCTTTCCAGAAGTAGACTGCCGGGTTCTTCTTCCTAGTCTGTCTTAGTCTGGAAGCTCAGCTGAAACTGGTCCTCCATGGGTGACCCTGCTGGTATCTGAATACTGGTGGCATAGCTTCCAGCATCACAGCAACACGCAAGCCCCCACAGTACAATAATTGTGGCCTTAGAAAAAGTACAACCAGAATGCTCCTTAGAAGCAAGAATGGCGAGACTGTGTCTTACATACTTTGGGCATGTTGTCAGGAGGTATGAGTCCCTGGAGAAGGATATCATGCTTGGCAAAGTACAAGGTCAGCAGAAAAAGGAAAACCCTCAACGAGGTGGATTGACACAGTGGCTGCAACAATGAGCTCAAGCATAACAACGATTGTAAGGATGGCTCAGGACTGGGCAGTGTTTCATTCTGCTGTGCATAGGGTCACTATGAGTCAGAACCGATTTGACGGCACCTAACAACAACAACAACAACATGGGATAGAAAATGATACTGGTGAAGAGTGAGCTTCTTGGATCAAGTAGGCACATGAGACTATTTGGGCAGCTTCTGTCTGGAGAAGAGATGAGAGGGCAGAGGGGGTCAGAAACTGGCCAAATGGACACGAAAATAGAGAGTGGAGGGAGGGAGTGTGCTGTCTCATTAGAGGGAGGGTAACTAGGAGTATATACTGAGGTATATGTAAGTTTTTGCATGAGAGACTGACTTGGTTTGTAAACTTTCACTTAAAACACAGTAAACATTTAACAAAAAAAAGTCTCTCTTTTTCTATTTATATGATTGCTATTTTTTCTCAAGAAGGAAACCCAATAAACAATCAACTACAGTTACTTCTGAGGAAGGGCTATTATTTTCATTGAATACATTTTTATGTTATTTGTATTTTCTAAATCTGTACATATATTGGCTTTATAATTTTTTAGTATCTCCTGTAATTGAGCAATGAAAATTATTAAAAATTAACTATGTTATTTAAGACAAACAATTGTGTGTGTGTACAATTACAAAATATATGAAAATTTTCTAAACAAATATGCAAGAAACTGTTAGCAGCTATTACAACTAGAGGTTGGAGTAGAAAGTAGACTTACTCTCTTCATGTACTACTTGAATTTGTTTCATCATGTTATACATTTATTATATATTACTTTTAATTAAAAATTTTTATTTGCTTCATGCACTGATTTCTCCTTTTCCTGGTCTCCTTTTATACTGAGTATGTGCTACAAAGGTAAGCACTTACAATCCTTCATCACTTCAGAGAGCACATGCTTTTCTCGTTGAATGGTAATGACCTTGAGGACAGATGCCATCTTAGCCCGCTTGGAAACCCCACAGCACAAGCACAAGGCTGAGCACAGAGAAGGCACTTGAAAGCTACTTGTTGATGGACTTGTCATAGTATTTACACATTTATTTGTAAAACTATTTAATTAATGATTATCTCCCCTACTGAGCAGGAGGGAACTAATAATGACTATTCTGCTGACCTTTGGGTCTCTGGCACTTACCTCGGGACCTGGTACATCATAGGTAGTCAATAAATATTTTTCAAAGAATGAATGAACGAACGAGTAGACCAAAGCATAAGCACAGATCCATATCATTTCCATGAATGTCTCCGGGCTCATTTTATTCTTTCCACTTAGATTATATAGACAATTGTCTAGTAAATTTCATTTCTTGCAAGCAGTAAAAGTATGACCTCATCTCCCCTTGAGTCACAGGCCAGTATTCTGTCACAGGGATGAATGTCCAGAATTTTCATGTAGTTTTAACTCCAGTAGAAAACAACAAGCTGTTTTTTCAGAACAAAGAATTCCCAACAGCAACACTTATTTTTATTTGAAGTTTTACAGAAGAAAACTGGAGAAGCAGCTGGAGACTCATATTAGATGTTTTTGGTCCAAGATCTTGAGTTAAATAACCCCTCTCCAATAGAGTTGCCAGTTTGTAACTTTTAAGATAGTTTGGGGAATAACCCTGAAATTTTGTAAAAAACTAGAATTAGCAATGCTTCAACACTGGAAGAAATTATAACAAGGACAGTGGTTAGCTCTGTGTTTTACAGTTTTTGTTTTCATCCTTTAACTTTTTTGATATGTTCCAAATTTCTAAAATTAAAATATATTGCTAGAATAATCAGAAAAAAAAAAATTTAAGTTATTTCTTTCTGCTCTTTCATCCCCAAACTCCTCCTCCTCCTAGGTTTCCTAGGTCTGTGAATAGGACCATCATCCACACACTTTCTGCCCCAAATCTGATATCATCTTGGTCTCCTCACTATATCTTATCTTCCACAGCTAATGGGGCACTACATACTAAAATGATTATCTATTGCTACTGGAAGTCCAAAATGGCTCCACTCACATGATGACAGCTGATGGTGCCAGTCAGCTGAATGTTCAGATGGAGCTGTCAACCCAAGTGCCCCCATGTAGCTTTTCCATGTGACTTGGGCTTCTTACAGCATGGCAGCTAGATTCTGAGATAGAGTGACCCAAGAGTAAGCATTCCAAGTAGCCCAGGTGACAGTAAAGTGACTGTCATATTTCCTGTACACTAGTAATTAGATATAGAAATTTGATGAGATTCAGATTTTACTTTTTGGTAATAATATCCCCTAGGTGGTATTGTGTACTTCCATTGGGCAGCGTATCATACTTGGTTGTTTCTCTTTTTATGATATCAGCAGTCATTAATGATCATTACCTAAAAAAACTAATTCTCCAGGAGTTCAATTTTGTGTTTTTCAGAGATCATTCTGGCTATAGTACAAGTTATCCTAAAAAGGAATAAATTGGCATACTCTTTCATCAGTATTATTAAATTTTGGGGGGAAATTTCCGTTTAAAAAAATTTTTTTGAAATAAAACATCAGCCCTAAAAAGTTAACAAAACATTCATTTACCTCACAACCAGAGTAGATGACTAAAGAATTAAATTATTGGTTTGCTCAAAAGTGTGCTTTTTCTTTCTTTTCTTCCCTTTTCACTATCTCTTTATTTCCTTTCCTCCCTTTCTCCCTTCTTCCCTCTCTCCCTTTCTCACCCTCTCTCTCACTTTTTTCTTTCAGGTAAGAAAATATCTTGAGCTTTAAAAAAAAATAAAGGCAGCACATCAAAACTTAACACAATTGCAAACACTGTGATAAAAGCAGTTTTTATTCAGAAATTTCCTAAACAGGGGAGCATGCTTCCCATGGTAATAGCTGTGGTCAGAGTGCTAATAGAAAGATCAGATTTCATTTAAGCAATAAATCAGACCTTATCTGCAGCACCTATAGAGAAGGCAACCCAGCAAAGAGAATAGAACATGAAAGGGCTTTGGGGTCTGACAGATCTCTATTGGATTCCTCACTCCACTATCTACTATGTCGTCCTTGTTATTTTCCTAAGTGGGGTGGTGTGTCCCAAGCTTTACTGCATCTGCCAATCAACTGTGGATCTTATTAAAATGCAGTCTGATTCAGTAGTCCTAGGGTGGGCCCAAGACTGCATTCTGACTAGTTTCCACTTGATGCCTATGCTGCTGGACTATGGACCACACTTTGAGAGACAAAGCTCTAGAACCTGGAAGAGCTACTGTCTCTGCTCTTAAAGAACATGTTCCTTGTAAGCTTTTCCTATGTGGAACAGTATTCTCCTCATTGGATCATGAGCATATCAAATGACATCATCACTGACTTAATGATCCCTATTAGTTGAAAATATTTCCCAAATAATTCTATAATAAATGATATCATTTACTCCTTGACCATCGGGTGTTTATCGTAACTTACTCCAACTAACACTGCATGTGAAAAAAAAGACCCAGCACTGCCCTATGCAAAGAGCAGACAGCAAGAGGATTTGGAGGCCCACCAAGAAGTAATACTCTTGTCTCTGTCCAAAAGAAGCCAAGATTTCACCACAGGGCTGAAGCCTGGGTGGCCCTTTGGGTTTCCAGTCTGCATCTGAGGCAAAAATGACTTTACAATAATTAGCCTCTACAGCATGCTTTCAAGGGAGATTATGAGACCCGTGTAATAGATGGGAAACCATAGACATGGGGAAGTTATTTTGCTCACCCAAGGCCACCCAAAGTGTCAGGGATGAAAATAAGATTAGGAACAAAAAAATATGGGTAATCAGTCCTCAGCAAAAGCAATGGTAACATTCTCCATAAGGGATGTTTATGCACTAGTTAAAAAGTATATATTGAAAGTGAAAGATAAAACACACACACACACACACACAAAAGAACGCTAGATGAAATATTTTGTTTTTGTTATAATTTTGAACAGAGTCATGTTTATTCATTTGCCACAAGAATTTTTCACAATCATCAATTATTGAATATTTCATTATTATGCCTGTGTAACTGGGATGAATTATTTAACTTCTCTGTGCCTCAGTTTCCTTGCCTGTGAAAAATTAAGATAACACCCATATCCTAGTCTAATCATGAGAAAATCACCAAACAAACCCAGACTGGGGAACATTCCAGGGGAAACATGGCCAGTCTTCCTCCAGTCAAAGGCATCAAAAGCAAGGAAAGTCTGAGAAACTCTCACAGCCAAGAGGGGTCTAATGGGACAGGATAGCTAAATATCATGTGGGTCCTAAATAGGATCCTGGAAGAGAAAGGGGACACTAGGAAAAAACTAAGAAAATCTAAATAAACGGTAGACTTCCGTTAATAATTGTGTCTCATATTGGTTCACCAATAGTGACAAATGTACCACACTAACATAAAAAAAAAAAAAACTCTGTACTATCTTCTTTATTTTTTGTGTGAAATTTAAAACTGTTCTAAAATAAATAGTTTTCCTTTTAAAAATTGGGATAACAATAGGACTTTTGGGGGATGAAATGAGATAATTAACACATGTGGGGATTTAGTAGAGTCTGGCATATGGAATAATAAATGCCAGTTTTTATTCTCTGAACAGATGGAAACCCTGGTGGCATAGTGGTTAAGTGCTACAGCTGCTAACCAAGAGGCTGGCAGTTCAAATCCGCCAGGCACTTTTTGGAAACTCTATGGGGCAGTTCTACTCTGTCCTATAGGGTCGCTATGAATTTGGATCGACTCAACGGCAGTGGTGGTGGTAGTGGAAACAGACAGTAAGATACATTTTCTCAATCTCAACACAAAATTGCCCTTGGCAGGAGTCATGGACTTCTCTTTTCTTTTGTTCTCTGTGATGCTGGGTGATGCTCGACATAAAGGAACATGTTGTTGTTGTTAGGTGCCATTAAGTCAATTCCTACTCATTGCAACCCTGTAGACAACAAAATGAAACACTGCCCAGTCCTGCACCATTCTCACTATCATTGTTATGCTTGAGGCCATTGTTGCAGCCACTGTGTCAGTCCATCTTTTTGAGGGTCTTCCTCTTTTTTACTGACCCTCTACTTTACCAAGCTTGATGTCCTTTGCGATAACATAGTATAAAAAAGAGGAACATAAAACCCATTGCTGTTGAGTCATTCTGACTCATAAAAAAAAAAAAAAATAGCGACCCTATAATAGGCTTAAAAATCAATTTGCTGTCCGAATCTCAAAGGCTTAGCTTTATGGGACTCAGCTACCTTCCCAAGCTTCATGATGTTGTTAGGTGCCATCTAGTCAATTCTGACTCATAGCAACTCCAATGTACAACAGAACATTGCCTGGCTCTGTGCCACCCTCACAGCGCATTGCTATGTTTGAGCCCACCATTGCAGCCACTGTGTCAATCCTTCTTATTGAGGGTCTTCCTCCTTTTCCCTGACGCTCTACTTTACCATGCATGATGTCCTTCTCCAGGGACTGTTGTTCCTGATAACATGTCCAAAGTAGGTGAGATGAAGTTGAGGATGGATTATCCAATAGGCAAGATAAACCCAGTGCTTACCTTGCTTACCAAATCATCTGTAGTGAACAATTTCACATTTTTTTCACCACGTCAAAGGTTCTGCTTCTAGGTATGGCTGGCATCTGACTCTTTCCCAACCCATAGCACCTTCCTACAGAATCAAAGCCTCTTTTCAAATTTACAATTCCTGATAGGGGTGGATGACCCAGTGAGCAAGGTAAGTACGGGCTTGCTTGTGCTTACTTACTAATCTGTACTGAACAATTTCACATGGATTTCACCACATCTTTGATGTGTTTACCTTTCTTATTGGATAATCTGCCCCTGGATAGAGTCTCACCATCCTCACTTCTAAGGAGCATTCTGGCTGTACTTCTTCCAAGACAGATTTGCTCATTTTTCTGGCAGTCCATGGTATATTCAATATTCTTCACCAACACCATTATTCAAAGGCATCAAATCTTCTTCAGTATTCCTTATTCATTGTCCAGCTTTCACATGAGTATGAGGTGATCAAAAATACCATGGCTTGAGTCAGGTGCACATTAGTCTTCAAGGTGACATCTTTGCTTTTTAAAACTTTGAAGAGGTCTTTTTGCAGCAGATTTGCCCAATGCAATATGTTGTTTGATTTCATACTGTGCCAGAAATACTTGTCTAACTTTTCAAGAATATTTACTATTATGTACATGATAAGGAACCCTGGTGGTGCAGTGGTTAAAGTGATTGACTGCTAACCGAAATGTTGGTGGTTGGAAACCACCAGTGGTTCTGCTGGAGAAAGGCATGGCAATCTGCTTCTGTAGAGATTTACAGCCTTGGAAACCCTATGGGGTAGCTATGAATCAGAACCAACTCAACAGCAGTGGGTTTTGGTATTATGTACACGAAATGCCCAGGTTTCAAGAACATTTTTTAATTACCATTATTTCTTCATATTTTATAATCCTCAAAGTGATTTCACAAGTATCATGTCATTTAAACTCAATAACAATTCTGTGAGGAAGGCAGAGCCTTAATGTGTCCATTTTATGGAGAAGAAAACAGTCCCACTGGAGTAAAGTAACTTCCTCAAGATATTACTAATTAATAGTCATAATAATAACAGCTACTACTACTATCATTTTTGCAGAGTTAATATCGGGTTGAACACATGAAATTCCCGATATTCTACTATTTTTGATCTACCAAAAAAAAAGAAGGAATTTTACATTTTTCAACCTAAATGTTAAACGTATCATCTTATTTTTAATCCCCGTATAAATTTTTTTTTTTTTTATTTTTTATCAACCCTACAGGGTCAGAACAAATCCCCCATTTTACCAAGAAGAAGAAGAAAGTCTTGCTGGGCAATGACACTTGCCCAGGATCAAACAGTACAGCTAGGGTTCAAGCCCAGGTCAATATGATTCCAAAACCCATACTGTAATGATTCTACCATATAGCCTCTCTAGTATATGAGTAGGAAGTAACAGAATTTGCGTTGCTACCCAGGTCTCTGTTGATGTAACATGTTGTTGTTGTTAGGTGCCGTCGAGTAAGTTCGACTCATAGTGACCCTATGCACAACAGAACGAAACACCACCTGGTCCTGAGCCATCCTTACAATGGTTGCTATGCTTGAGCTCATTGTTGCAGCCACTGTGTCAATCCACCTCTTTGAGGGTCTTCCTCTTTTCCACTGACCCTGTACTCTGCCAAGCATGATGTCCTTCTCCAGGGACTAATCCCTCCAGACAACATGTCCAAAGTATGTAAGACGCAGTCTCACCATCCTTGCCTCTAAGGAGCATTCTGGCTGTACTTCTAAGACAGATTTGTTCGTTCCTTTGGCAGTCCATGGTGTATTCAACATTCTTCACCAACACCACAATTTAAAGGCATCATTTCTTCTTTGGTCTTCCTTATTCATTGTCCAGCTTTCACATGCATATGATGCAATTGAAAATACCATGGCTTGGGTCAGGCACACCTTAGACTTCAAGATAACTTCTTTGCTCTTCAACACCTTAAAGAGGTCCTTTGCAGCAGATTTACCCAACGCAATGCGTCTTTTGATTTCTTGACTGCTGCTTCCACTGTCTTTGATTGTGGATCCAAGTAAAACAAAATCCTTGACAACTTCGATCTTTTCTCCATTTGTCATGATGTTGCTCATTGGTCCAGTTGTGAGGATTTTTGGTTTCTTTATGTTGAGGTGCAATCCATACCGACAGCTGTGGTCTTTGATCTTCATTAGTAAGTGCTTCAAGTCCTCTTCACTTTCAGCAAGCTAGGTTGTGTCAACTGCATAACGCAGGTTTTTAATGAGTCTTCCTCCAATCCTGATGCCCAGTTCTTCATATAGTCCAGTTTCTCAGCTTATCTGCTCAGAATATAGATTGAATAGGTATGGTGAAAGAACACAACCCTGGCACACACCTTTCCTGACTTTAAACCTATCAGTATCCCCTTCTTCTGTCCAAACAACTGCCTGTTGATCTATGTAAACGTTCCTCATGAGCACAATTAAGTGTTCTGGAATTCCCATTCTTCGCAATGTTATCCATAATTTGTTATGATCCACATAGTCGAATGCCTTTGCATAGTCAATAAACCACAGATAAACATCCTTCTGGTATTCTCTGCTTTCAGCCAGGATCCATCTGACATCAGCAATGATATCCCTGGTTCCATGTCCACTTCTGAAACCAACTTGAATTTCTGGCAGTTCCCTGTCCATATACTGCTTCAGCCATTTCTGAATGATCTTCAGCAAAATTTTGCTTGTGTGTGATATTAATGATATTGTTCTATAATTTTCACATTTGATTGGATCACCTTTCTTGGGAATAGGCATAAATATGGATCTCTTCCAGTCAGTTGGCCAGGAAGCTGTCTTCCACATTTCTTGGCATAGACGAGTGAGCACCTCCAGCACTGCATCTGTTTGTTGAAACATCTCAATTGATATTCCATCAATTCTTGGAGCCTTGTTTTTCACCAATGCCTTCAAAGAAGCTTGGACTTCTTCCTTCAGTACCATCGGTTCCTGATCATATGCCACCTCTTGAAATGGTTGAACATCGACTAATTCTTTTGGTATAATGACTCTATGTATTCCTTCCATATTCTTTTGATGCTTCCTGCATCATTTAATGTTTTCCCCATAGAATCCTTCACTACTGCAACTCGAGGCTTGAGTTTTTTCTTAAGTTCTTTAGTATTAAAAATGTGGCACGTTTACACTCATTCCCCATAACAACCACATATGGGAGAAAATATCATCAGCATATTAAAGATGAGAAAACTGAGGCTCAGAAAGTTTTAGTGACTTGTTCAAAGTCACACAGCTAAGACGTGTTGGAGTTAGGATTCACACAAGTACTGTGCACCTTCAATGTTTGAGCTCTTTAAACACTACATCAGTGGTTCCCAAAACCTGTGGAGATCTTTTAAAACTTCCAAAGTCCAGCTTACTCTCCAGACCAATTAAGTTACATCTCTGATGGTGGGACACAGGTATGGGTAATTTTTGAAACTCCCCAGATGATCCCAATGTACAGACAAGCTTGGGGTCTACTGTACTACACTCCATCTCTTCCCACCCCAGCCTACTGTCTCTTCTACCATGTCACACCTCCAGTCTGATAAAATCCGGCCCTGAGGTCTCTGCTGCCCATTTAATACCATAGTGATCTTAATCATGTTTTACTCAGTCAGTGCCTATTTCCCAGATAAGAATTTTTCAGAAAGCTCAAAGCAAAAACCAAAACAATCCACAGCAATGGGCCAATCTTGAGATCTTCCAGTTGAAACCAACCAGTTGTAACACTCAGCTTTCCTGGGTGTTTAGCTTTGGCTTCTGTAGGTATCCCAAACCAAGACAGCTGAGTCTGGCTGGGGAGCAAGAAGGGAGGTCCTGGCCAGCCTTGCTGCGTGGGACCGCCCTGCATGTTCATCATTAGTCATGTTGGCCACGAGCAGGGTCAGGGCCATGCTACTGAACGTAAACTGGGAGGCACACCTTCCCTCCAACTGTGTCTAGTCACCACCAGTCCAGAATACTTCATCTTTACAAACTTCTCTGATTTTCTAAAATATGTTTCTTTGATTCCTTCAAGCCAAACCCATGGAAAAATAACAGAAACCAAATGCCAGGGAAATGGAGCCAAGGCAAACACATGTGAGCCCTGAAATAACAGGAGATACTGTGGTCGCGTCTGACCTTCTGAACTGTGCTATGGGCTGAAGCAAAAACAGCTCTTGCTGCTGCTTAAGGGTTGCATGGTGATGGTTTATTTGTAATGTGGAAGAACTCGGATTTAGAGAGCTCGCTTTTTAAAACTGTAGGGACTCAGCCAAAAGGCCAGAAATAATGTCATTTTGAAGAACGATATTTTTTAAAGAATGGCCACCCTTCACCTTCCTGATAAACACAAACCCAGAATCATCTGATTTTTATCAGTCAAATGATGAATATCTAAGACCTCCAGAGTTTCTACAAATGTTTCTCTTCTGATTACACCAATATTTGGTGCAGTCTAGCACAAGAGCAGGAATGCAAGCCCATGTGTTTGTTTCAGCAGCCTGCAAGAGATAAATATAGCAGAGTCCAGACAGAAATGTAAAATGATGGCCTAGGGTCAAAAGTGAGTACAGAGAAGGCTCCTGGTTTTCACACTAACCAGTTTGGTCCCAGCAGTATGGCAGCATTGGACCTGCTGGGGAGCTGCCAACAGTTACATTCCTGTGAGACGCCAGTAGCTGCATTCTTGGGCACACAAAACAAGTCACCAGGAGGAATTTTCTCCATGTTAACATTACCAAGAAAAGACCACAAGCTAAAGAGTTCATGCAAATGAAGGCCGGTTCCCATGGAAGAGACTCCCATAGCAAAGTAACTGCCAAGTTGGCCTAAAAATTGATATACTCAGTTTCATATTGTTTTCAGATGATGATATTCTCCTTTTACTTATATCATGTGATGCATAATATCTAGAAGATTTGAAGTCTAAAAGAGAAAAAGTACATTGTAAAATAGCTTTACTGTAATTATTTTTAGGGAAAATACCACATACATGAAATAATAATTAGAAATTGTCTGGTTGTGCTTACTTTGTGTTTAGGCACGGTAAACTTTACTGCTTTACAAGTATTAATATGTTTGATCCTTACAAACAGTGGTTGCTCTTATTATACAGGAATTTTTTGTTTGTTTTAATGGAGTCATATTTTTATCAATCTTTTCTTCTGCTCTTTCTCTTGTTTAAGAATCAAAAAAATTTTTTTTTTTAATTTTTAAGAATCAAAAAAAAAACCCTCAAATCATAAAAATATTCCCCCAAATTTTTTACTATAAGGTTAAAATATTCAGTTTTCATATTCTGGTTTATAATCTAACCTAAAATTTATTTTGGATTAGGATGTGAGATAGGAATCAAATACATTTTTTATTTTTCCCAAATGGATCCCAATGTTTCCAATATTACCATCCTTTCCACACTGGTAATGCCACATTTGTCATATATGAAGTTTACATATATGTGTAACTCAGCTTTTTGCTCTTTTCTATCTGCCCCTGTCTCAATACTACGCAATCTTAATTACTATAATTTTATAAATTTACATCCACCCAGACAATTCTATTACATCACCTTTTCTCCCATCTTCTCTCTCTCTTTTGATCTTGACCTTTGATTTTCTATGTCAATTTTGGTATCACTTTATGAGGTTCTAGGAAAAACTCTATTGAGATTTTTGTTCTAATTTGCAAATCAGTTTGGGGAAATTGATATTTTTTTGGTACTGAATCATCACATCAATGAATATGGTTTTCTCCTCCATTTTTTTAGCCTTTCTTTTGTCATTCAGTCATTTAAGAAATTTTACCATAAAGACCTTTGTCATAGATTAAATTGTGTTCCCCCAAAATATGTGTATCAATTTGGCTAGGCCATGATTTCAAGTACTTTGTGATTGTCCACCATTTTGTCATCTGATGTAATTTTCCTGTATATGTTGTAAATCCTACCTCTATGTTAGTGACATGAGATAGGTGGCAGTTATGTTAATGAGGCCGGACTCGATCTACAAGATTGGATTGTGTCTTGAGCCAATCTCTTTCGAGATATAAAAGAGATTAGTGAGCAGAGAGACAAAGGGACCTCACACCACCAAGAAGGCAGCCCCGGGAGCAGAGCACATCTTAAGGACCTGGGGTTCCTGTGTAGACAGGCTCCTAGTCCAAGGGATGATTGATGACAAGGACCTTCCTCCAGAGCCAACAGAAAGAGAAAGCCTTTCTCTGGAGCTGAGACAGTGAATTTGGGCTTCTAGGCTACTAGGCTGTGAGAAAAGAAATTTATCTTTGTTAAAGCCATCCACTTGTGGTATTTCTGTTATAGCAGCACTAGATAACCTAGACAGTCTTATACATTATTTTACACATATTCTAAATTACATTAATTTTTAATACTAATATAGATGGTATATTTTTAAATATATTGCTCCAATTGTTTTAATGGAAATATAGTTGAACTTTATATATTAATAATTTATCAAGAAATCTTGCTGAACTTTATTAATTCTAATAGTTTAGAAATTTTCTTGGATTTTCTATAGAGATAAGCATATTGTGTGAGAATGATTAGAGTTTCTTCTTCTTAAATTATTTTACATTTTATTTCCTTTTCCTATTAAGAGAAAGAAACTGTGTTGTGTTTCTATGTCATAGAAAAAGCTATTATCATTTTATCCTCAAAAAGGACTGTTGTACGTTTTTAGTAGATACACTTTATCAAGAAAGGTTTCTTCTTAATTCCTTCAAAACTCCTGTTTTGCTAAGAGTTTACTAAGAGTTTTTAATCATAAATAGGTATCGAATGTTTCAAATGCTGTTGAGACAATCATATGGCTTCTCTCCTCTAATCTTTTTAATGTCACACCATCTTTGCATTCAATTTTATTTTAATACATTTATCAATTTCATAGAATTTCACATATTTATACACAAATGAATAATTTCTAAGAATTAGCACAAAGCTGGTTCCTATGAAGCAGAGGTTAAAGATGTTCCAAATGTCCAACTTTTCGAAGCTGCTGTACCACTCCATCGTCTCTAACATCAACTACTCCCTCTCCCCTCAGTACTCTCCCTCCCATCTTTAGGTTCCCTAATTCCTTGCAACGTCTCACAGAACTCACCAACTATATAAAGGAAATGGCTCGCACGGTTGTGAAGGCTAGAAAGTTCCAAATTCATGGCTCAGGCATAGGCTTCTCCCTGGCCCTCGGTCTCTGTCCAAAGACATTCAGTTTTCTCATTCCATGGACTGGGAAGCCCACTGCGCCACCTTTTTTTGGGTCTTTCCTTCCTTGGCAGTAATGGGCTCTTCTCTTTCCCACCTCTGTAGTTACGTGCCACAGAGTCGATTCCAACTCATAACGACCCTATGCACAACAGAACAAAACATTGCCCAGGCCCGCCCATCCTCACAATTCTTGCTATGCTCGTGCCCATTGTTGCAGCCATTGTGTCAATCCATCTCATTGAAGGTCTTCCTCTTTTTCGCTGACCCTCTACTTTTCCAAGCATGATGTTCTTCTCCAGTGATTGATCCCTCCTGACAACATGTCCAAAGTATGTGAAGTACTAGAATGCTCCTGCCTCTGGGGTGCCTCATTTCAAGCCCCAGCAGAATGGCAAAACACCCTGTCACACAGTCCTGCCCAATCACCTGGATGGGAGTTAGAAGACCATGCCTAGAAAGGCCACACAAAAAGTAATCCATTATACCACAATACATAAATATTTATAAGTGAGGTTTGTTTGCAATCTTCATTTCATATGCTTTCCTATCTGAGTTAGGAAATGTTCTCTTATTTTTTATTCTTTGGTAAAATTAGCATCAGCATGCAATTATCTTTTCCTTGATGTTTAGCCAAACTCATCAGGGTCTGTAGGAGGACAGGAGGTGGTAGCAACTTTTAACAATTGATTGCATTTCTTTAATAGTTAAGGATGTAATCCTGTTTCCATTTCTTCCTGAGGCAGTCTTGATAATTTATATTGTTCTAGGACATTGATCACTTCTGGTCTTTCAAAATTATTGGCATAATAATATCTTCTTTTTTATCTTTATGGCATCTATAGTTATGACACATTTTTCATTTCTAATATTGTTTGTGGATGCTTACACCTTTTAAAAAAAAGTTTTAGTAAATGTTTGTCTATTTTATTAGCTTATTTCTCCAAAAGTAACACTCATAATGGACACTGTATTCTCTACTCAGGTCCCCTAGGATCCTTTTAGCCCTCTTCCAAATGCAGAGTGGTTTTGCTTCCAAGGGCCAGCGCTTAAAACTCTTCTTCAGAAGATTGCCCTCAGGCTGCTGAAGCCACTCTGCCCACCTACCCAAGTGCCTGGGAATTCACTTTTCCCATCAACTTACTTTAGTCAATCACTGAGAGCTGTAGAAGTATAGAAGTCCAGCTCCATTGTCCCAAGTGAAACAGCTCTGAGGTGTAACTGGCACTTCAGAAGTCCACTGTGGGATCAGGCTGAAGCTCTTCTCTGTGGGACCTTTTCCGAGCTTTGTATCCTTGCTTAGTTTTTTCTTTTTCTTGACCCACCTTCACTGTTAACTTCCTTATCTGCATCTTCAGGGAGCATTTCCTTAGTAGATCAATTGTACACATCTTCATCTCAGAATCAGTTTCTCCAGCAGTTTTATTTTTTTGGATTCTCTGTATGATGTTTTGTTTTCTGACTATATCATTAATTGTCCAGTACAGTGCTGGAAGATGAGCCCCCCAGATTGGATGTTATTGTTAGGCGCTGTTGAGTTGGTTCCAACTCATAGCCACACTATGGATAATAGAGAGTGACAAAGTGCTTAGTCCTGCACCTTCCTCACAATCATTGCTATGTTTGAGCCCACTGTTGCAGCAACTGTGTCAATCCATCTCATTGAGAGTCTTCCTCTTTTTTGCTGACCCTCTACTTTACCAAGTATGATGTCCCATTCCAGAGAGTGGTCCCTCCTGATAACATGTCCAAAATACGTAAGACACAAGTCTCACCATCCTTGCTTCCAAGAGCATTCCAGCTGTACTTCTTCGAAGACAGATTTGCTCATTCTTCTGGCAACCCATGGTATATTCAATATTCTTCACCAACACCACAATTCCAAGGCGTCAATTCTTTTTTCGTCTTCCTTTTTCATTGTCCATCTTTCACATGCATGCGAGTTTATCAAAAATACCATGGTTTGGGTCAGGAACACCTTAGTCCTCAAAGTGACATCTTCGCTTTTCAACACTTTGAAGTGTCTTTTGCAGCAGAATTTCCCAATGCAATGTGTTGTTTGATTTCTTGACTGCTGCTTCCATGGGCTTTGATTGTGGGTCCAAGTAAAATGAAATCTTTGACAACTTCAATCTTTTCTCCATTTGTCATGATGTTTCTTATTGGTCCAGGATTTCTGTTTTCTTTAGGTTGAGGTGTAATCCATACTGAAGGCTGTGGTCTTTGATCTTCATCAGTAAAGGCTTCAAGTCCTCTTCACTTTCAGCAGGCAAAGTTGTGTCATCTGCATATCACAGGTTGTTAATGAATCTTCCTCCAATCCTTATTCCCGGTTCTTCTTCATATAGTCCATCTTCTCAGATTATTTGCTCAGCATACAGATTGAATAGGTATGGTGAAAGGATAGAACCTGACACACACCTGTCCTGATTTTAAACCATGCAGTATCTCCTTGTTCTGCTCAAATGACTGCCTCTTTGTCTATGTACAGGTTCCGCATGAGCATGATTAAGTGTTCTGGAATTCCCATTCTTCACTATGTTATTCATTATTTGTTATGATCCACACAGTAGAATGCCTTTGCATAGTCAATAAAACACAGGTAAACATCTTTCTGGTATTCTCTGTTTTCAGCCAAGATCCATCTGACATCAGCAATGATATACCTCATTCCATATCCTGTTCTGATTTTGGCTTGAATTTCTGGCACTCTCCTGTCAATGTACGGCTGCAACCATTTTTTGAATTATCTACAGCATAATTTCACTTGTGTGTGATAACAATGATATTGTTAGAGAATGTCTGCATTCTGTTGGATCACTTTTCTTTAGAATGAGCACAAATATAGATCTCTTCAAGTCAGTTGTCCAGGAAGTTGTCTTCCAAATTTCTTGGCATAGACCAGTGAGCACTTCCAGCATGCATCCATTTGTTGAAACATCTCAGTTGGTATTCCGTCACCTGGAGCCTTGTTTTTCACCAATGCCTACAGTGCAGCTTGGGCTTCTTCCTTTAGTACTATCGGTTCTTGATCATATGCTACCTCCTGAAATGGCTGAAAGTCAACAAATTCTTTTTGGTACAGTGACTGTGTATTTCTTCCATCTTCTTTTGATACTTCCTGTATCATTCAATTTATTGCCCATAGAATCCTTCAATATTGCAAGTGGAGGTTTGAATTTTTCCTTTACTTCATTCAGCTTGTGAAATGCTGAATGTGTTCCTCCCTTTTGGTTTTCTAACTCCAGGTCTTTGCACATTTTATTATTTTGAGTGGAAGGCACTCAAAATACACAGTGGCCACAAAAATGAACTCAAGCATGCTAACGAAAATGAAGTTAGCACAAGACTGGGCAACATTTGATTCTGTCGTATCGTACATGGTATCACCATGAGTCAGAGCCGACTTGATGGCAACTGATAACAATAAGTGTAGTCATAGCATCAGCTCACACTCTTTCTGCTTTGGTTTTCATGGCCTTCTTTGTTGTTGTTTTCCTTGGAAGATGGAGAAAGCCTAGGGATTTTACTTACTATCTTACAAGCTTAGCTGTGCTTTTAAAAGGAGTTTTACTGCAGAAGGGTTTTAGGTTATCTGCTACCAGCAGAACTAGACATTATCTTAATCACATTCCCTAACTCTATGTCACTAATGTTTTTGCCTTTCTGAGCATAGAGATGAGTGGTCTGAAAGCAGAATTTGCCATAAGATAGAGAAAAGATCTTTGTGTTCCTGTTCTTTGGAGGGTAGTTTCTTTATTCCACCAATTTTGACTGAGAGGATAATAATCACCATCATACCTTAATTTTTTTTATATTCTCTCAGTTTTATTTTTTTTTCTTGTCTCTCCCTATATATTTTTCTGCGGAGGCAAAAATCAGGGATAAGAGATTCAGGTAGCTTAGACAGATAATCAATGAATAACACTGGTGATGATAACTAACAGCATTAATGATAAGGTTGACACTTATTAGATTTAAATAACTCAAACCCTGAGCAAAGCACTTTACACATGTCCTTTCATTGAAACCTGAAGGTCTTACGAGCATGAGTCCTAGAAATGACAAGTAATTTGCTCAGGTTCACACACCTAGGAATTGGTAGAAATCCCAGTCCTAGTCAAACTAAACCAGAGCCTCCACTGGCCTGCGCTCTCCCTCAAGCATTCCAGGTTGAATATTTAAATTCCTCTTCTTTTCTTACTGCCACCTCTCTCCCCCATAATATCTACTTAGTCTTTTCATCTCTTGCTGCATAGCAAAGGGATAGCATATAAATATATATTCCTGGAGATTAACTCCTAACTATGCTGCAAGACCCAGCTCAGATGACACCTCCCCCAGGAGGCTTTCATGGATGCTTGCAGCCTGGTTAGACATCCCTCTTCAGAGTTCCTTTAAGCACACTGAACCACAATATTTACCTCTGAGAGTCTATGCTACTTGTCTATGAGCTTTCTGAGAGTAGAGACAGTCTCTCATTCTTCTTTGCATCTCTAGTACATAGCACAGGTCCTGGCACATAGGGGGCAACTTGGAAAACATTGAATGAATAAATGAATGAGAGTGAAAAGAAGGAAGGAAGGAGGGAAGGAAGGAAGGAAGGAAGGAAGGAAGGAAGGAAGGAAGGAAGGAAGGAAGGAAGGAAGGAAGGAAGGAAGGAAGGAAGGAAGGAAGGAAGGAAGGAAGGAAGGAAGGAAGGAAGGAAGGAAGGAAGGAAGGAAGGAAGGAAGGAAGGAAGGAAGGAAGGAAGGAAGGAAGGAAGGAAGGAAGGAAGGAAGGAAGGAAGGAAGGAAGGAAGGAAGACTGAGAGAAAAAGGTAATATTGTTTTTCTGTGAAGAACAGGGCCTCAACTAACATTTGCAAAATGAAGATGTTCTTTTATTATTTTTAAAAATACTAATTTATTCTACTTGTATTCTGACAACATACAACAACCTCTCTGGAGGTTCATATTTTTATTTATTTATGTGTAACCCTGTTTCAAAACCACTAAGGTATCATAGGCCAAGTATGAGTGCATCTAGGGTCCCATGGTCTTACTCAGCTCAGCATATTCTGAGCCTCGGGAGGTCTGTTGCCTCAGGGCTCCAGTCTAACTACGTGTCTTCCTTCCAGCTAATAAGGAACGTTCTGTCTTACCCTGTGCCCAGGCATTGCTCTCCCCTGTTGTGACAGCATGACGACCAGATGTTGCTCCCTCTGTGGGTGGCCGCTCTGGGAAACCCTGTGAATTTTTGCAAACCGATGCATTTATCCTGAAAGCAGCATTTTGGCATCTTCTTAGTCTCTTTGTCCCAAAAAGCCACTTTCATGGGATGTCCTGTAAAAACAAATGTGACAAATCCACACACAGGTTCCAATGCATCTACCACCTGTCCAAGGCTGACACTGAAGGGAAGCTTTATTTCTCACTCATTAGAGGTGACGAGCCATCTTGCTCTCTCAAAAATAACAGAAATCTCTCAGTAACCTGGGCCGTATTAAACCATGCCATGCTTCATGTGCCAAAGACTTGCTGGAATTTTTCCTCTCCTGAGAAAAGGAAAACCACATATACTTAGGAACACAGTTCGTTTTAATTGGCCCCAGATGGGATTTGTTAGTATCCCTCCTCCCATTCCATAATAATTCCTTGTAATTAAATAGCAAATACTTGTTATTCTTGTGCATGTGGAAGCCAGAAGAAGCTTTTCTCAGCATAGAAGAGTGGGAGAAGTGAGAGCTGAGAGGATGCTGAGATGAAGTAGGAAGAGTATGTTCAAGGTGGACACAGCAGGGCTTGCCTGAAGAATCTCATGGTTCTTAGGTTTCTGCTCTGTTGCTTGATCAGAAAAGAGGAAGCTGCATGGCTAAGGGCATGGGCTTCAGTTTGAGCCCTGTCTCTGCAATGTAATAGCTATGCGATGGTAGGCAAGTTACTTAACCTCTCTGGACTTCAGTTTGTTCATCCGTAAAATGAGAATAATTCCTACATCTAGAGGTTGTTGTGAACATTAGATGAGCTATTAACAATCACATGTAATAAAGCCTCTGATTGTTATTATTTTTTAAAAAATAGGGCTTTTTTTTTTTTTTGTACTATATAATTAGGGAGTTACACAATGTGAAATTGTACTAAGGAGCCCACAGACAAAAACGGTTTCTCATCCATGGCTTTGGCATGGTGCCTGTACTGTCCCGCTCTAAAGCTATTACCTAAAGGCCTTCTGGAGATGGGTGTTTGACTGGATTAAGGAATTTTGATAGGCAGATAATACAATAGCTAGCTTATACTTTATCAAGGATTTGTTAAAGGGACCAAAGCCTATTAACAGCCAGGGTTGGGTTGGATAAAGCCAGTTCTTGAGAGAATCAGAGGACAGCTAAGTTTGATGAGGGGAGAAGTCAGGGGGAGATAATGAATGGTTCAAGGCGTAGAATGATATTACAAGATTAGGAGAGGGAAGCCTTGGAAAACCAGGTCACCCATGAAGTACAGAATAAAAATTAAAAAAAAAAAAAAAAAAAACTAAACCAGTTGCTGACAAGCTGTTTCCAACTCATGGTGACCTCACGTGTGTCAAAGTAGGATTATGCTCCCTGGGGTTTTCAGTGGCCAATTTTTCAAAAGTAGGTCACCAGGCCTTTCTTCTGAGGTGCCTCTTGGTAGCCTTGAACCTCAAACCTTTCGTTTAGCAGTGAGCAAGTTAATCATTTGCTCATGGAAGGGTAAAAGGGAGGTGAATGGAGAAGAGGAATGAGGACTAAAGTCCAGTTTTGCTGACTTTAAATTTTTGCTTCAGGTAAAAACTAAAGAAAAGGTAATAGTTTGGAAGTTGGAGCCATTTCTAAAATTCTTATTGAATGATCTGGTTGTGTAAAAATCCATGAGTAATCATGAATCCTCATCCTGTATTTCATTTAAGGCTTAATTCAGGCTGAATTTAAGACAGACATGCAGGAAGTCTTAAGCCCCTGTAATGAAGCAGGGTAAAGTCCTTATGAGCAGCAACTATCCTACTTCACTCTGACACATACAACTCCGGGGAAAACAGCTCTGGACCTTGCCCCAGGTTTATTCCCCAAGTCAGGAGTTGAAGGCTACTCTGCTGCGTGAGGAACTCCCAAAGGCACAGGTATCTCCCAAGTCCTGGGCCTGAACAAGTCAGTTACCCAGTAATAAGCATTGTGTCCACATTCTATACAAGACAAAGGAATTGCTCCCAGTAGTAAAACTGGGCTAATGGGCAAAAGCCACAGGGAGACAACTCTTGAGTCCATATGAGGAAAGCTGTTCTAACAATCAGAGCTCTTCGAAGGATAGAGTGTAAAGTAGTAAGATCCCCATTAACAAAGGGTTTCAAGCAGAGGCTGGCTTGACGAGATTCAAATATTAAAGAGGAAATTGAACTTGATGACTTTAAAGGTCACTGACAATCCTCCAGTCCTATAATATAGAAAGCATGCTCTCCAATCATAACAAACTTACAGTTTAACCAAGGAAACAGAAATTGTGGAAGTAATAGTAGACTCCAAGCAACAAACAATGAGCCAAATTAATTATCTAAATGGCAATTGCAAAAAACAGCGCTCCTGACAATATTCAAAACCTATCTGAAATTTCTCCAAAGCTGAAGAACTCTCATCCATCTACATAAGCAATAATTGGAGGAGTTCCTGGTAGTGAGGATACAGATAAAGCACACAGAGGATTTGGAGCCAGAGGAATCGGTCACAGACTCTAATCCAATTCCTGCTGGGATCCTTGTTCAGTGGAGTGTAGAGCATGATGCTTGCCAACAAGAAAACATCCTCAGATAGTGGCTTTGCCATCACAGGAGAAAAACCAGATCTCCCTGAATTCTGCTCTGTGTGTGTGTGCTGCAGGTCTATTCTCAATATTTTGATTTGCAGTGAATTAGAATTTGAAGTCATTGCTGACCCAACTTAATAGTTAAACCAGAATCTGTGACCTCATGATTTCCCCTGGGCTTTGAAATCATTACTTATTCAATTCTTCATTTCCGAAAATGTCTAAGGATCAGATTAGAAAAGGTATTCCTTATCCTACTAACATCACACAACACCTTGAAACAGGAAATAGAGATAACAACAGGGCCTTTTGATTATAGTCGAGGAAACACTATGGGGCAGTTCTACTCTGTCCTATAAGGTCTCCGTGAGCACGAATTGACTCGACAGCACACAATGACACACTACTAAATGTGGTCCAAGGACCAGCAGCAAGGGCATCACCTGGGAGCTCCACAGAAATGCAGTCTCAGCTCCCGCCACCTCCAACCCCACCCTCAGATCTACTGAGTCAGTCTGCATTTTAACAAGCAAAAAAAAATTTTTTTTTCCCCTTGGGAGCCACATGCATGTTAAAATTTTGGAAGCCCTGAACTAGGGAGCAGTGATTTTGTTACCCACCTTCTGCATCTCACCACTGGAAAGTTTAAGAAACAGCAGCCTCTGAAAAACAAAGTGGGGAGAAAATTACTTGGACTGTAATCACTAATGGAAGTCATTGATCAAGCTGTTTGCATTGTTTTAGAAATTTTCCCGTTGCTAATATGGTCTGGCGATGCATGAAGTGGACTGGCAGAGCCTCCAGCTTGTTCTGACCCAAAACAGCTGATTCGTCCCAGTTAGTTATTAGACTTCAGAGGAAGGGAGGAAGGAGCCTTAAACAAAGTGCCTCTAACAGGGAAGGCAGCTGTTTTGCATAAACTACAGTGAACAAGCCTAGTAGGGCTTCATCTTTATAACCTGCAACCTCCTGCCTTTCTGACTGTCAGCATACTCAGAGAAAACCCTTTCTGCTGAGGTGACTTCTGAGACTCCAATGGCTGCAGTAGAAGCTACAACACAGTAGCGAGCTGTTGTGTGCCTCCCAGTTGATTCCGACTCATAGTAACCTTGCAGGACGCAGTAGAACTGCCCCATAGGGTTTTCAAGGCTGTAATCTTTACAGAAGCGCTTTGCCAAACCTTTTTTCCACAAAGCGGCTGGTGGGTTTCAACTGCCGAGCTTTTGGTTAGCAGCTGAGCGCTTAACCACATCACCACCAGGGCTCCTTCACAGTAGCGTGGGGGAGATTTTTTAGTGCTTTCAAGTGTGAGAAATATATGGGAGGAAGGGAGGAAAGGAAGAAAAAAAAATTCTGGAATACTTTTTCCATTCAAAAAGGCCATTGATTGTACCAAAGCTGTTTAATAACAGCTTTTGGGGGCTGACAGGTCGAGGGAGGTCTACATTTCTTTCAATAAGACACAGTCATATCCCCAATTTTAAGAAGGAAAGTTGGAGGAGTATATCTTAGAATCGAGGAAATTTGGCAGATCCCATGATTGACAATTTTATTACCAGTTTTGCCGATTAATATTAGTAAGTAAATCTATAGGCTGCTCCTTGCAAATGTATGCAGAAAAAAAAAAAATGATGTTCACTGGTTTTGGAAGGCATGTCTTTTGCTGCAGGACTTAAATACAACCTAGAGGACGTTGTTGTTAGGTGTCTTAAGTTGGTTCTGATTCACAGTGATCCTGTGTACAACAGAATGAAGCACTGCCTGGTCCTGGGCCTTCCTCACGATGGTTGCTATGTCTGAGCCCATTGTAGCAGATATTGTGTCAATCCATCTTGTTGAGGGTCTTCCTCTTTATTGCTGACCCTCTACCTTACCAAGCATGATGTCTTTCTCCAGAGACTGGTCCTTCCTGAAAATATGTCCAAAGTGCTTGAGATGAAGTCTCTCCATTTTTGCTTTTAAGGAGCATTCTGGCTGTACTTCTTCCAAGAGAGATTTATACATCCTTCTGGCAGTCCATGGTATATGCAATATTCTCTGACAACATCGTAATTCAAAAGCATCAATTCTTCTTTGGTCTTCTTTAGTCATTCATTGTCCAGCTTTCATATGTATATAAGGTGATTGAAAATATGTAAGTCCTCAAAGTGACTTTTTAGCTTTTTAACACCTTAAAAAAGTCTTTTACAGCAGATTTGCCCAAAGCAGTACATCTTTTGTATCCTGACTGCTGCTTCCGTGGTCATTGACTGTGGATCCAAATAACATAAAATCCTTGACAACTTCTTCTTACAGCCCAGTTTCTTGGATTACTTGCTCAGCATACAGACAAAATAAGCATGGTGAAAGGATGCAACCCTGACACACATCTTTCCTGATTTTAAACCGTGCAGTCTGCCCTTGTACTCTTCGAACGACTGCTTGTTGGTCTACGTACAGGTCCCACAGGAGCCCAATTAAGTTCTGGAACTCCCATTTTTCCCAATGTTATCCATAATTTGCTGTGATCCACACAGTCCAATGCCTTTGCATAGCCAATAAAACACAGGTAAACGTCTTTCTGGTATTCTCTGCTTTCAGCCAAGATCCATCTGACATCAGCAATGATATCCCTAGTTCTATGTCTTCTTCTGAGTCTGCCTTGAATTTCTGGCAGTTGTGTCGATGTGCTGCTACAACCATTTTTTGAATTATCTTCAGCAGAATTTTACCTGTGTGTGATAGAATATTTATTGTCCAATAACTTCTTCATTCTGTTAGATCACTTTTCTTTGGAATGGGCACAAATACAGATCTCTTCCAGTTGGTTGGCCAGGGAGCTGTCTTCCCAATTTCTTAACATAGACAAGCAAGCACCTCCAGCGCTGCATCCATTTGCTGAAACATTTCAGTTGGTACTCCAGCCATTCCTGAAGCCTTATTTTTCATCATTCAATTCAGTGCAGCTTGGACTTCTTCCTTCAGTACCATTAGTTCTTGATCATATGCTACGTCCTGAAATGGTTGAACATCAACCAATTCTTTTTGGTACAGTGACCCTGTGTATTCCTTCCATCTTCTTTGATGCTTCCTGGGTTGTTCAACATTTTCCCGATAGAATCCTTCAATATTAGAACTCGAGGCTTGAATTTTTTCTTTGGTTCTTTCAGCTTGAGAAATGCCGAGTATGTTCTCCCCTTTTGGTTTTCTAACTGCAGATCTTTGCACATTTCATTATAATGATTTACTTTGTCTTCTCGAGTTGCCCTTTGAAAACTTCTGTTCAGCTCATTTCTTCCTTTCAATTTAGCCGCTCCAAGTTAAAGAGCAAGTTTCAGAATCATTTCTGACATCCATTTTGGTCTGTTCTTTCTTTCCTGTCTTTTTAATGACCTTTTGCTTTCTTCATGTGAGATGTCCTTGACGTCATTCCACAACTCCTCTGGTCTACATTAGTGTTCAGTGTGTCAAATCTATTTTTGACATGGTCTCTAAATTCAAGTGGAATATACTTAAGGTTGTGCTTTGGCTTTCATGGACTTGCTCTAATTTTCTTCAGCTTCAACTTGAACTTGCATATGAGCAATTGACGGTCTGTTCTGCAGTCTGCCTCTGGCCTTGTTCTGACTAATGATACTGAGCTTCTCCATTAACTCTTTCCAGAAATCTAGTCTATTTGAGTTCTGTGTTTTCCACCTGGTGAGGTCCACATATACAGTGGCTATTTATGTTGTTGAAAAAAGGTAATTGCAATGAATAAGCTGATGGTCTTGCCAGATTCTGTCATGTGATCTCCAGCATCCTTTCTATAGCCAACACCATATTTTCCAGCTGCCCATCTTTTTCTTTCTTTCCAACTTTTGCATTCCAATCGCCAGCAATTATGGATGCATCTTGATTGCATGTTTGATAAATTTCAGACTGTTGAAGTTGGTAAAAATCTTCAATTTCCTCATCTTTAGCTTTTTTTTTTTTTAGCATTAGTGGTTGGTGCATAAATTTGAATAATAATCATATTAACTTATCTTCCTTGTAGGCATATGGATATTATCCTATCACTGACAGCATTGTACTTCTGGATAGGTCTTGAAATGTTCTTTTTGTTGATGAACACTATTACTCTTCACTTTGTCTTTCCCAGCATGGTAGACCATCTGATTGTCTGATTCAAAATGACAAATACCAGTCCATTTCAGCTCACTAATACCTGATAAAGGTCGTTATGTGGTCCATTTTTGACAATTTCTAATTTTTTTAGATTCATACCTCTTACATTCCATGTTCTGATTATTAATGGATGTTTGCTGCTGTGTTTATCATTTTGAATCATCCCACCTCAGCTTATGAAAGTCCTGAAATCTTTACTCCATCTATGTCATTAAGGTCAACTCTACTTTGAGGAGGCAGCTTTTCCTCAGTTGTCTTTTGAGTACCTTCCAACCTGAGGGGCTCACCTTCCAGCACTATACTAGACAACGTTCCTCTGCTATTCATAGAGTTTTCACTGGCCAATTTTTTCAGAAGTAGACCACCAGGTCCTTCTTCCTAGTCTGTCTTAGTCTGAAAGCTCCACTGAAGCATGTTCACCATGGGTGACTCTGCTGGTATTTGAAATACCAGTGGCGGAGCTACCAGCATCACAGCACCATGCAAGTCACCATAGTACGACAAACTGACAGAAGCGTGGGGAGAAGCCTATAAGGAAAAGAAATATCAAGACTCTATCTTCTCAAAATAAATTTGGATTGAAAAATCTGATAAATTTAAGAGCTTTGTGCTCCTGCAAATATTTGCCTTTCATCATCTGGGGCCTGAGATTTATCCCCTAGTATTCCACACTTCACGAAGACAGACCATCTGACTATTTCTGTATATGTGTGGGGTGAGGATATGGGATGGGGATCAAAATCAGAAAGAGAAACTGAGGCCCCAAAAGGGAACAAAAATTACCCATTATACACTCAGGGAATCAGTGAATTTCTGATCCCCCCATGTGCAAACCCCTCATGTCTTTCTCTCTACTATACCTCCTCCTTCAAACCATTCTGGGGTACTCTGGTGTAACAGGCTCTTTTAAAGGAGTAAGATTCTTCTCACTCTAGCCCTACCATGAGGACAGCACACCAATTAAGAACTGCAGAGATTGCCATTAGAAAATCCAAAGCAAGACTTTTAAGCATATGCCAAAGTTAGACAATGTACTTCCCCATCCTGCCTAGGCACAAAAATCCTCTAACACTGCCATGTGTCATAGAATTTACAATGAATCATTTTTGCTCATGGAAAAGTAATTTCTTCCTATGGACTTCTGCAAAATTATGTTTTCTAGTTTTTTTTTTTTTACTTTTAAATTGATTATGCACAAATACTAAGAACTAAATTTAGAGAAAGTCAGAAAAATGAATCCTATGGATTAATGGGTAGAAAAAATTGTGTCACAAGGAACCATGGTCATACTTGTTTTCATAGCATCTATATCTGAGTTAAAAAAAAAAATGAATGAATGAAAAATCTAAGTTATACACATAAAATGCAAATATTTTTATTTTAATAATTAATTCCTCATAGAGGCCTCAAGCTTTCAAGAATAGCCACCATTAGTTTATCTTTCCCCTGAACCCTAAAGCTCCCTGTAGTGACCAAGAACATACTCCTACTGTGGGTACAGATAATAAACATTTTCTAAAGCTTCTTGCTTTTAATAGCACTTAGCAGCTTTCAAAGCATTTTCATAGAGATCTGACCATTTAACAAAAAATCTGTATGAAGTAGGAAGAAGAGGTAATCTTCCCCCATTTAATAGATAAGTAAACTGAGGTTCAGTGGGGCCAAGACTTGTACAAGTTCACATGGCTGGTAACGGGAACTAGAACTGAAGGCCTAGTCTTCTAACACCTAGGCCAGTGCTTTTCTGCTACACTATTTCGTATTCTATGGCAAACCACTCCATGGTTTAAAGTCAGAAAAGGCATGTGTCAGGGTTGTGTCCTCTCACCATACTGATTCCGTCTGTATGCTGAGCAAATAGTCCAAGAAACTGGACTATATGAAGAAGAATGGGGCATCAGAATTGGAGGAAAACTCATTAACAACCTGCGTTATGCAGATGACACAACCTTCTTTGCTGAAAGTGAAGAGGACTTGAAGCACTTACTGATAAAGATCAAAGACCACAGCCTTCAGCATGGACTACACCTCAACATAAAGAAAACAAAAACATTCATAACCAATAAGCAACATCATGATAAATGGAAAAAATGCTGAAGTTGTCAAGGATTTTATTTTACTTGGATCCACAATCAACACACATGGAAGCAGCAGTCAAGAAATCAAAAGACACATTGCATTGGGCAAATCTGCTGCAAAAGACTTCTTTAAAGTGTAAAAAAGCAAAGATGTCACCTTGAAGACTAAGATGCACATGACCCAAGCCATAGTGTTTTCAATCTCCTCATATTCTTGTGAAAGCTGGATGACAACTAAGGAAGACCAAATAATTGATTGACGCCTTTCAAGAATATTGACTATACAGTGCAATGTCAAAAGAATGAACAAATCCATCTTGGAAGAAGTACAACCAGAATGCTCCTTAGAAGCAAGGATAGTGTTATCAGGAGGGATCAGTGCCTGGAGAAGGACAACATGCTTGGTAAAGCAGAGGGACAGGGAAAAAGAGGAAGACCCTTAATGAGATGGATTGACACAGTGGCTGCAACACTGGACTCAAGCATAACAACATTTATTAGCATGGTGAAGGACCAGGCAGTGCTTTGTTCTGTTGTACATGAGGCCACTATGAGTCGGAACTGACTAGATGGCACCTAATGACAATAACAACATGACAATTATGTAAAATCATACACAAATACACTCATAGGCTGTATTGCCCTTTGCACCCTCATGGAAGCACTTTCAAGGGATCTATACAAATGATCCACCACCCATCTGTCACTTTGTCATACTGTGGTGTCTTGTGTGTTGCTACGATTTTAAGCTAGGCCACCAGTATTTCAAATAACAGCAGGGATTATCAGGGGCAGGGCCAAGATGGCGGACTAGGTGGACGCTACCGCGGATCCCTCTTGCAACAAAGACTCGGAAAAACAAGTGAATCGATCACATACATAACAATCTACGAACCCTGAACAACAAACACAGATTTAGAGATGGAGAACGAACAAATACAGGGAGGCAGCGATTGTTTTCAGAGCCTGGAGCCAGGGTACCAGTCAGCGGATTTTCTGGAAAAAGTAGTTTCCCAGTGATGGCTCGGAGACAGCAGTCCATATCAAACCACATAAAGAAGCAGACCATGACAGCTTCTACAACCCCCCAAACAAAAGAATCAAAATCTTTCCCAAATGAAGATACAATCCTGGAATTATCAGATACAGAATATAAAAAACTAATTTACAGAATGCTTCAAGACATCACAGACGAAATAAGGCAAACTGCAGAAAAAGCCAAGGAACACACTGATAAAACTGTTGAAGAACTCAAAAAGATTATTCAAGAACATAGTGGAAAAATTAATAAGTTGCAAGAATCCATAGAGAGACAGCATGTAGAAATCCAAAAGATTAACAATAAAATTACAGAATTAGACAACGCAATAGGAAGTCAGAGGAGCAGACTCGAGCAATTAGAATGCAGACTGGGACATCTGGAGGACCAGGGAATCAACACCAATATAGCTGAAAAAAAAAATCAGATAAAAGAATCTAAAAAAATGAAGAAACCCTAAGAATCATGTGGGACTCTATCAAGGAGGATAACTTGCGGGTGATTGGAGTCCCAGAACAGGGAGGGGGGACAGAAAACACAGAGGAAATAGTTGAAGAACTCCTGACAGAAAACTTCCCTGACATCATGAAAGACGAAAGGATATCTATCCAGGATGCTCATCGAACCCCATTTAAGATTGATCCAAAAAGAAAAACACCAAGACATATTATCATCAAACTCACCAAAGCCAAAGATAAACAGAAAATTTTAAAAGCAGCCAGGGAGAAAAGAAAGGTTTCCTTCAAGGGAGAATCAATAAGAATAAGTTCAGACTACTCAGCAGAAACCATGCAGGCAAGAAGGGAATGGGACGACATATACAGAACACTGAAGGAGAAAAATTGCCAGCCAAGGATCATATATCCAGCAAAACTCTCTCTGAAATATGAAGGTGAAATTAAGATATTTACAGATAAACACAAGTTTAGAGAATTTGCAAAAACCAAACCAAAGCTACAAGAAATACTAAAGGATATTGTTTGGTCAGAAAACCAATAATATCAGATACCAGCACAATACAAGGTCACAAAACAGAATGTCCTGATATCAACTCAAATAGGGAAATCACAAAAACAAACAAATTAAGATTAATTAAAAATAATAATAATAATAATACACATAACAGGGAATCATGGAAGTCAATAGGTAAAAGATCACAATAATCAAAAAAAAAAGGACACATTGAACTGCCAGATGGAGAGTGATACAAGGCGATACAGAACAATACAAGTTAGATTTTTACTTAGAAAAATAGGGGTAAATAAAAAGGTAACCACAAAAAGGTATAACAACTCCATAACTCAACATAAAAGCCAGGAAAAACGTAACTACTCAACTAACATAAAGTCAAACACTATGAAAATGAGGATCTCACAATTTACTAAGAAAAACGTCTCAGCACAAAAAAGTATGTGGAAAAATGAAATTGCCAACAACACACATGAAAAGGCATCAAAATGACAGCACTAAAAACTTATTTATCTATAATTACGCTGAATGTAAATGGACTAAATGCACCAATAAAGAGACAGAGAGTCACGGACTGGATAAAGAAACACGATCCATCTATATGCTGCCTACAAGAGACACACCTTAGACTTAGAGACACAAACAAACTAAAACTCAAAGGATGGAAAAAATATATCAAGCAAACAATAAGCAAAAAAGAGCAGGAGTAGCAATATTAATTTCTGACAAAATAGACTTTAGACTTAAATCCACCACAAAGGATAAAGAAGGACACTATATAATGATAAAAGGGACAATTGATCAGGAAGACATAACCATATTAAATATTTATGCACCCAATGACAGGGCTGCAAGATACATAAATCAAATTTTAACAGAATTGAAAAGTGAGATAGACACCTCCACAATTATAGTAGGAGACTTCAACACACCACTTTCGGAGAAGGACAGGACATCCAGTAAGAAGCTCAATAGAGACACGGAAGACCTGCTTACAACAATCAACCAACTTGACCTCATTGACTTATACAGAACTCTCCACCCAACTGCTGCAAAGTATACTTTTTTTTCCAGCGCACATGGAACATTCTCTAGAATAGACCACATATTAGGTCATAAAACAAACCTTTGCAGAGTCCAAAACATCGAAATATTACAAAGCATCTTCTCAGACCACAAGGCAATAAAACTAGAAATCAATAACAGAAAAACTAGGGAAAAGAAATCAAATACTTGGAAAATGAACAATACCATACCCTCCTGAAAAAAGACTGGGTTATAGAAGACATCAAGGAGAGAATAAGGAAATTCATAGAATGCAACGAGAATGAAAATACTTCCTATCAAAACCTCTGGGACACAGCAAAAGCAGTGCTCAGAGGCCAATTTATGTCAATAAATGCACACATACAAAAAGAAGAAAGAGCCAAAAGCAGAGAACTGTCCCTACAACTTGAACAAATAGAAAGTGAGCAACAAAAGAACCCATCAGGCACCAGAAGAAAACAAATAATAAAAATTAGAGCTGAACTAAATGAATTAGAGAACAGAAAAACAATTGAAAGAATTAACTTGAAAGAATTAACAAAGCCAAAAGCTGGTTCTTTGAAAAAATTAACAAAATTGATTAACCATTGGCTAGACTGACTAAAGAAATACAGGAAAGGAAACAAATAACCCAAATAAGAAACAAGAAGGACCACATCACAACAGAACCAAACGAAATTAAAACAATCATTTCAGATTACTACGAAAAATCGTACTCTAACAAATTTGAAAACCTAGAAGAAATGGATGAATTCTTGGAAAAACACTACCTACCTAAACTAACACATTCAGAAGTAGAACAACTAAATAGACCCATAACAAAAAAAGAGATTGAAACGGTAATCAAAAAACTCCCAACAAAAAAAAGCCCTGGCCCGGACGGCTTCACTGCAGAGTTCTACCAAACTTTCAGAGAAGAGTTAACACCACTACTACTGAAGGTATTTCAAAGCATAGAAAATGACGGAATACTACCCAACTCATTCTATGAAGCCACCATCTCCCTGATACCAAAACCAGGTAAAGACATTACAAAAAAAGAAAATTACAGACCTATATCCCTCATGAACATAGATGCAAAAATCCTCAACAAAATTCTAGCCAATAGAATCCAACAACACATCAAAAAAATAATTCACCATGATCAAGTGGGATTTATACCAGGTATGCATTTTTTTTTTTATGCAAGGCTGGTTTAATATCAGAAAAACCATTAATGTAATCCATCACATAAATAAAACAAAAGATAAAAACCACATGATCTTATCAATTGATGCAGAAAAGGCATTTGACAAAGTCCAACACCCATTTATGATAAAAACTCTTACCAGAATAGGAATTGAAGGAAAATTCCTCAACATAATAAAGGGCATCTATGCAAAGCCAACAGCCAATATCACTCTAAATGGAGAGAACCTGAAAGCATTTCCCTTGAGAACGTGAACCAGACAAGGATGCCCTTTATCACCGCTCTTATTCAACATGGTACTTGAAGTCCTAGCCATGGCAATTAGGCTAGACAAAGAAATAAAGGGTATCCGGATAGGCAAGGAGGAAGTAAAGTTATCACTATTTGCAGATGACATGATCTTATACACAGAAAACCCTAAGGAATCCTCCAGAAAACTACTGAAACTAATAGAAGAGTTTGGCAGAGTCTCAGGTTATAAAATAAACATACAAAAATCACTTGGATTCCTCTACATCAACAAAAAGAACACCAAAGAGGAAATAACCAAATCAATACCATTCACAGTAGCCCCCAAGAAGACAAAATACTTAGGAATAAATCTTACCAAGGATGTAAAAGACCTATACAAAGAAAACTACAAAGCTCTACTACAAGAAATTCAAAACGACATACTTAAGTGGAAAAACATACCTTGCTCATGGATAGGAAGACTTAACATAGTAAAAATGTCTATTCTACCAAAAGCCATCTATACATATAAGGCACTTCCGATCCAAATTCCAATGTCATATTTTAAGGGGATAGAGAAACAAATCACCAATTTCATATGGAAGGGAAAGAAGCCCCGGATAAGCAAAGCATTACTGAAAAAGAAGAAGAAAGTGGGAGGCCTCACTCTACCTGATTTTAGAAGCTATTATACAGCCACAGTAGTCAAAACAGCCTGGTACTGGTACAACAACAGGCACATAGACCAACGGAACAGAATTGAGAACCCAGATATAAATCCATCCACGTATGAGCAGCTGATATTTCACAAAAGACCAGTGTCAGTTAATTGGGGAAAAGATAGTCTTTTTAACAAATGGTGCTGGCATAACTGGATATCCATTTGCAAAAGAATGAAACAGGACCCATACCTCACACCATGCACAAAAACTAACTCCAAGTGGATCAAAGACCTAAACATAAAGACTAAAACGATAAAGATCATGGAAGAAAAAATTGGGACAACCCTAGGAGCCCTAATACAAGGCATAAACAGAATACAAAACATTACCAAAAATGATGAAGAGAAACCCGATAACTGGGAGCTCCTAAAAATCAAACACCTATGCTCATCTAAAGACTTCACCAAAAGAATAAAAAGACCACCTACAGACTGGGAAAGAATTTTCAGCTATGACATCTCCGACCAGCGCCTGATCTCCAAAATCTACATGATTCTGTCAAAACTCAACCACAAAAAGACAAACAACCCAATCAAGAAGTGGGCAAAGGATATGAACACACATTTCACTAAAGAAGATATTCAGGCAGCCAACAGATACATGAGAAAATGCTCTCGATCATTAGCCATTAGAGAAATGCAAATTAAAACTACGATGAGATTCCATCTCACACCAACAAGGCTGGCATTAATCCAAAAAACACAAAATAATAAATGTTGGAGAGGCTGCAGAGATATTGGAACTCTTATACACTGCTGGTGGGAATGTAAAATGGTACAACCACTTTGGAAATCTATCTGGCGTTATCTTAAACAGTTAGACATAGAACTACCATACAACCCAGAAATCCCACTCCTCGGAATATACCCTAGAGAAACAAGAGCCTTCACACAAACAGATATATGCACACCCATGTTTATTGCAGCTCTGTTTACAATAGCAAAAAGCTGGAAGCAACCAAGGTGTCCATCAACGGATGAATGGGTAAATAAATTGTGGTATATTCACACAATGGAATACTACGCATCGATAAAGAACAGTGACGAATCTGTGAAACATTTCATAACATGGAGGAACCTGGAAGGCATTATGCTGAGCGAAATTAGTCAGAGACAAAAGGACAAATATTGTATAAGACCACTATTATAAGATCTTGAGAAATAGTAAAAACTGAGAAGAACACACACTTTTGTGATTACGAAGGGGGGAGGGAGGGAGGGAGGGAGGGAGAGGGTTTTTTACTGATTAATCAGTAGATAAGAACTGCTTTGGGTGAAGGGAAAGACAACACTCAATACATGGAAGGTCAGCTCAATTGGACTGGACCAAAAGCAAAGAAGTTTCCAGGATAAAATGAATGCTTCAAAGGTCAGCGGAGCAGGGGCGGGGGTCTGGGGAACATGATTTGAGGGGACTTCTAAGTCAATTGGCAAAATAATTCTAGTATGAAAACATTCTGCATCCCACTTTGAAATGTGGCATCTGGGGCCTTAAATGCTAACAAGCGGCCATCTAAGATGCATCAATTGGTCTGAACCCACCTGGAGCAAAGGAGAATGAAGAACACCAAGGTCACACGACAACTAGGAGCCCAAGAGACAGAAAGGGCCACATGAACCAGAGACCTACATCATCCTGAGACCAGAAGAACTAGCTGGTGCCCGGCCACAATTGATGACTGCCCTGTCAGGGAGCACAACAGAGAACTCCTGAGGGAGCAGGAGATCAGTGGGATGCAGACCCCAAATTCTCATAAAAAGACCAAACTTAATGGTCTGACTGAGACTAGAGGAATCCCGGCAGCCATGCTCCCCAGACCTTCTGTCGGCACAGGGCAGGAACCATCCCCGAAGACAACTCATCAGACATGAAAGGGATTGGTCAGCGGGTGGGAGAGAGATGCTGATGAAGAGTGAGCTAATTTTATCAGGTGGACACTTGAGACTGTGTTGGCATCTCCTGTCTGGAGGGGGGATGGGAGGATAGAGAGAGAGGGAAGCCGGCAAAATCGTCACGAAAGGAGAGACTGAAAGGGCTGACTCAAGAGGGGGAGAGCAAGTGGGAGTAGGGAGTAAGATGTATGTAAACTTATATGTGACAGACTGATTGGATTTGTAAACGTTCACTTGAAGCTTAATAAAAGTTAATAAAAAAAATAGATAACATCAGGGTCACTCATCGTGAACAGGTTTCAGTGGCGCTTCCAGACTAACACATACTAGGAAGAAAGACCTGGTAATCTATTTTCAAAACTTAACCAATGAAAATCCTATGAATCAGAACAGAATATTTTTCAATATAATCCTGGTTGATGAGCTCCCTAGTTGGAAGGTGCTCAAAATATGCAGCAGCAACAGAAATGGAGTTGAGCATACTAACAATCATGAAGATGGCACAGGACCAGACAACATTTCTTTCTGTTGTACATGGGGTCACCATAAGTTGGAGCCAACTCTACAGCAACTAAAAACAACTAGTAAGAGTGACTCTTAAATTTTAGGTAATCCCTTTGAGAATATGATGACACTCACGGGCCCATACTTACATTTTTTTCCATGCAATACCGGGAAATTCATAGATCACCCTTTCAGATGCTTACTGACCCTCTTATACTCGATGGACACAAAGCTAAGAACTCATCAACACCTGTTGGATATAATCTTAAGATGTCAAGAATCCAAGGAATATGAACTTTTAAATTCTTTTACTTTTCCCCTTAATTACAATGTTTTCTATGCGTATCCAGTTATCTCTTTAGTCCATTGTTCAGAGTATTTAAAATGATTGAACAAATTAGTATATATTTGTTAACATTTAAGGAAAATCCTATGAATATTGGCATCAAGGCATTCTAGCATTCCCACAGGCATGCCTGGGATTAGCAGCAAACTGAGATGTTTCTAGGAACGTAGCAATTTGGAAGCATTTTTTCAGATGTAAGAGCATACCACAGTCTCACCAGCTGGCTCTGTGGAGAGCCTGAAGGAACAGCACAGTGAATATAGGACTGGCTTTTTTCAGTGAACAAAAACCAGTTGTTTTTAGGTGCCATCAAGTCAGTTCTGACTAATAGAGACCCTAAGTACAACAAAGCAAAACACTGCCTGAACCTGCTCCATCCTTATGAGCTTGAGTCTATTGTTACAGCCACTGTGTCATTTCATCTCATTGAGGGTCTTCCTCTTTTCCACTGACCCTCTGCTTTACAAAGCGTGATGTCCTTTTCCAGGGACTGGTCCAGTGCAGCTCACTAATACCTAGGATATCAACGTTTATGTGGTCCATTTCATTTTTGACAACTTCCAATTTTCCTAGATTCGTACTTCTTTCACTTCATGTTCCAATTATTAAAACCAGCACTGCCTCTAAATTCTTATCTCTTTTCATCCTGGTATTTCCAATGGCTTTAGAAAAGTCTGAATGAACAGTGATGGCTAGTAGTTCATATAAGTCTCTCCCACATAATCCCCCAGGGGATAGGAACAATGTCTATATTGTTCTGTTGCATTCCCAACACTCAGCATAGCCCCTGGCACCAGTGCACACTCAACAAATATTTGATGAACAAAATAATTTGATGGTTCTCATCGCATCATCACCTCTGAGACCCTGTTCACTCCCCTCCTAACTAATCAGTGACCTCTGGTTACCTGGGACATTGCCCTAGAAAACGCCACACAGGTAACCTCAGGTTCTGAATTCTTGGGTGCTCTTATGAAAGTTCTGCTCTCTGTTCTGTGATCCACTCCTACAGCCTAGATTGGGTGGCAAACAAACCCAAGCAGTGACTACAGCTTCCTCCCTTAGCTCTCCCAGAAAGGGCTTCATAGCTTAAAAGGGATCTATCAAAATTTGAATAAAAAGGATTCTAATGGCTAGAAGAACATTCAGCCAACAAGGCCAATTATTAAGGCTTTGTCTGAGTTAGGAAGGCCTTTTTGGATCATCTCAGAGACCATCTATATGCATCATGCCCTTCCATGCCTCTCAGCTTTTATCATGTAACTTTTCTCACTTCTCACTGACCAGGGCCGCCTAGTGAAATGCTACCTCAAGTGTCTTCTCTAGCTTTCCTGGTTATCGACTCCCCCCTGTTTCTATAGCAGAGTTTATACCTTTATGAGTGTCCTATGATACTATTGTGATTTTATATGTTCTTGTCTCTCCCATTGTCCCCATACACAGTAAGCCAACAACAACGGCAGGAGTTGCTGAATTCAATAATGAATTACAGATCCCATTCACCAGCTTACTTTGCTTACCTTGATTCTGGCAAATCCACTTCTCTCAGCATTTATTGGCAACTTCCACATGAAAGCACAGGGACTTCTCGATGAAGAATTAAGTTCTGAGACACCACCACGCTACGATTTCAGGCACAGTTCTGAGACACCACCACTCACCAATCTTTTCACCCATAGCGGTCTTCTTTTTCCAATTGCCCTATTGGATATCATATTTAATCAAAGTTTCCCAGGTATTTAAGCACTACTTTCATAATTTTTGTCATAGCCAAGTAGCACGTGAACTAATATTTACTGAATATCTTTCTCTACTCATTTTTGTTTTGTAAGTAATAGCCATGAAATGTTAGATTTGATGCACTAGTTGTTTTTTCCTAGAACACACTAAAATAAACACAAATTTATTAAAAAATTTGAAACATTGCATTAAAATGAACTCATAACTATTAAAATAAAATAAACAACATTGCCTATGTATCCATGAAAATTGCCTCAAGGGCCATTAGTGGTATGCCTTCTCCATTTGAATCCTCTTCTAAGCCTTTTCTACTCAACCTGTGCCTTCTACTCAAACCCCCTTCATTCTCAAAAGACTACTTCAATTCTACACTCTTGAACCAAGAGGGTTCATCAGACTTAAATTACCTCAACTTTCTTGTCTTATCTTCCCACTCCATATACACACCTGGAAGCATACCTGCCTCTGTTCCCATCCTTGCCTCTTCCTGCTATGGTCTCAGAAAAGGAGGTGATCTTCCTTCTGTTCAAGAAATGCCCATGCACTTGTGCTCTGAAGCCCATCTCAATCCATTGCCTCAAGGATTCTACTTCACCAATTAACTTCTTACTTGTATTTTTCTTAATCATTTTAAATTGGGAAATACATCATACACATAAATGTATGTAAAAGTATCTGTTTGGTTTAAACACTAATATAAAACAATGACATGCATGCCCATCACCCAGGTTAATATAGAGCATTATTGGTACCTTGAAGCATGCTTTGTACAGCACTCTACTGCATCTCTCTCCCTCCCACTCAAGAGTAACTTCTGTCCTTTGTTTATAATTTTAATAATTATGTATGTAGAAGTAACAACATATTGTTTAATTGCTGCTTAGTTTTAAATTGTATATAAATAGCATCATTGTGATTATATTGTGACTCATTTCTCTTACTCGATGTTATGCTTTTGAGATTTATCCATTTGAGTGTGTGTAGCAGTAGTTCCTTTATTTTCACTTCTGATAAGTATTCCATTTCATGACTAATCTACAAGATTCTCTCATTTTTATTCCTGTAGAATATTCCATTAGATTACTAATTCATCATTTATCATGTTACTGTCATTGGATAGTTGACTATTTTCAGCTTTTTGTGACTATAAGCAAAACTATTACAGACATTCTTATAATTATGTCCTGCTGCTCTTATGAGTGACTTTCAAAAAATTTCTAACTCAACTCACAATAAGAAATATATTTTACAACACAGCCCAAAAAGATTAGCAAAACAATTCAAAATCTTACTATTAGCATCCAAAATGATTAGCAAAACAATATATAACCTTATTATTGGCAATGCATTCTGATATTTTCTATTTCTATTCTGTTCTGCTCAATTACGTCATATTTTATTCTACCACTACTAGTTGCCATTGAGTCAGTTCCTACTCACGGTAACCTCACGTTTCAAAGTAGAACTGTGTTCCATGGGGTTTTCAATGGCTGTGACCTTCCGGAAGTAAATTTCTTCTGAGGGGTCTTCGGGTAGGTTCAAAGCGCCAACCTTTCAGTTAGTAGCCCAGTGCTGAACTATCTGCAACACCTAGTGCATTAGCAAAAAAAAACCTTGTTTACCCCTAGTGTGACCTGACCGCAATCAAGAAAAAGTAAAAACTGCTTTGGGAGTAACATTGCTGGGTTATGGAGAATGTGTTTGTTTTTAACTTTTGTAGGTGGCGTGGTGGTTAAGTGCTACAGCTGCTAACCAAGAGGTCGGCAGTTTGAATCCACCAGGCGCTCCTTGGAAACTATATGGGGCAGTTCTACTCTGTCCTATAGGGTCACTATGAGTCCGAATCGACTCGACGGCAGTGGGTTTTTTTTTTTTTTTTTAGGTAATGATAAACAAAAGATTAGCACCAAAAAAGTGTAAAGAACTTTTAGGACTATATAAGATGTAGACAACCTAATAGAAAAATGCTGTAAATATATTAACAAGCATTTCACGGAAGAAAAAGCACAAAGAACCCAAAAACATGGAGAGATGATTAGTCTCATAAGTAACTATGGAAATGCAAATTAAAACCACAACAAGATAGTGTAAAATACTAACAAATTTGAAAAAAACAAGAAGTTCTTTTATTACGAAATTGGCAAGACTATGGAGCATCGTAACTTACATGTTTTTTTGGTGGGAGTATAAATCGAATTCTTCTGGAACATGTTTTATCATTACCTAGGAAAGTTAAAACATGCACACACTCTTTTGTTGGAGCCCTGGTGGCAAAGTGGTTAAGCATTCGCTGTTAACTGAAACGTCGGGAGTTGGAACCCACCACCCAAGGAAAGGGCAGTCTGTTTCGGTAAAGATTACAGCCTTGGAAACCCCACAGGGCAGTTCTACTCTGTCTTATGGGGTCATTAGGAGTCAGAATCAGCTCAATAGCAATAGGTTTGATTCTGAGTTTTTTAACCCTTTATTGAAAATGATTTGCAAATATCATCTCCCACTTCATGTCTTGTCTTTTGACTTTATTGAGTTTTTTGATGAATTCATTTAGTTTAATTTATCAATCTTTTTCTCTATGGTTTGCAGTTGTTTTTTTTTTTTTTCACTTGTTTGTTAATGTCTAAGGACTCCCTCCATATTAAGAAGTTGTATTCTACTGTAAGCCAAAAACCAAACCCATTGCCATCGAGTCGATTCCAATTCATAACAACCCTGTAGTAGAACTGCCCCATAGGGTTTCCAAGGAGTGCCTCGTGGATTCCAACTGCTGAGCAGTCGAACTCTTAACCACTATGCCACCAGGGGTTCCCATATTCTACTATTAAAAAAAAAAAAAACTATACAGACCTTTAAAAGCTTGTGCTTATGTTTTCACATTTAAGTCTTTCATTCACCAAAACTTGATTTTTTTGTGTATGGTGCAGGGTACGGCTCAATTTCTTTTGTATTCTTTAATCTACGTGGGTCATTCCAGGATCATTTATTAAATTTTCTTTAGAACCTTAGGGTAATTCTTTGAGCCCTGATTTAGAGCTGATTTCCTTCAGAAAGCCTTTGTGTTTGCTTATGTCAGTGACTTGGAAACACTATTAGTTAAGAACCACTTGAAAATTGAATTCTTCACTTGAGTTGTAAGAACAAATGTGTAGTTACAGATTTTCAGGAAAAGTTTCTCCTCCTTCTCTGAGCACCACAGTTGAGAAAGGAAAAGTTTCTTTCCCATTCTGCTTTGGAAGGTTTATGTCTTTTTCCCCTTTATACTGAGTCCTTACCCTTTGGGGTCCAGCTTTATGCATGCTTCTTTTATTGCAAATGCTAAATAGACAGGATCTGGGTGTTATATTTTGTCCCACACACTCCATACAGCCATCAAAAGTGAAACTCGGCATCTCTAGGTTCAGGAACCCTCAGAACAAAGGCCAGCTTTGGTGCTGGATTATCTCTCATGGTTCCTTCTTTCATATTGTTTTAGGTGTCTGTGTTGTTGTTGTTATGTTTCATCAAGCTGGTTCCAACTCATAGCAACTCTGTGTACAACAGAATGAAACACTGCCTGGCACTGCACCTTCCTCACAATCGTTGCTATATTTGAGCTCATTGTTGAGGCCACTGTGTGAATCCACCTCGTTGGGGGTCTTCCTCTTTTTCACGAACCCTCTAATTTACCAAGCATGATGTCCTTCTCCAGGGACTGGTTCCTCCTGATGACATGTCCAAAGTACATGAGACAAAGTCTCGCCACTTTTAAGGAACATTCTGGCTGTACTTCTTCCAAGACAGGTTTGTTTGTTCTACTGGAAGTCCATGGTATATTTGATATTCTTTGCCAACACCATAATTCAGAGGCTTAGGTCTTCCTTATTCATTGTCCAGCTTTTTCATGCTTATAAGTTGATTGAAAATACCACAGCTTGGGTCAGGCACACCTTAGCCCTCAAAGTGACACCTTTGCTTTTCAACACTTTAAAGAGGCCTTTTGCAGCAGGTTTGCCCAGTGCAATGTGTCATTTGATTTCTTAATTGTTACTTCTATAGGTGTTGATTTAGGATCCAAGTAAAATGAAACCCTTGACAGCTTCAAACTTTTCTCACTTTATTGTGATGTTGCTTATCGGTCCAGTTATGAGAACTCTGTTCTCTCTGTGTTGAGGTGTAATCCACACTGAAGGCTGTGGTCTTTGATCTTCATCAGTAAGTGCTTCAAGTCCTCTTCACTTTCAGCAAGCAACTTTTTGCCATTTGCATGTCACAGGTTGTTAATGAGTTTTCCTCCAATATTGATGCCATGATCTTCATATAGTCCAGTTTCTCAGATTATTTGCTCAGCATACAGATTGAATAAGTATGGTGAAATGATACAACCTTGATGCACACCTTTCCTGATTTTACACCAAGTAGAATTCTCTTGTTCTGTTTGAACAACTGCCTCTTGGTCTACGTATAGGTTTCCCATGAGCGCAATTAAGTGTTCTGGAATTCCCATTCGTTGCGATGTTATACATAACTTGTTATCATCCACACAGTCAAATGCCTTTGCATAGTCAATAAAACACAGGTCTGTCTGGATTCTCTGCTTTCAGCCAGGATCCATCTGACATCAGCAATGACATCCCTCGTTCCATGTTCTTTTCTGAATCTGACTTGAATTTCTAGCAGTTCTCTGTCAATGTAGTGCTACAGCCACTTTTGGATTATCTTCAGCAGAATTTTACTTGTGCATGATAGCAATGATAATTTCAATAATTTCCGCATTCTGTTGGATCACCTTTCTTTGGAAAAGGCACATTTGTGGATCTCTACCCATCGGTTGGCCAAGTACCTGCCTTCCAAATTTCTTGGCATAGACAAGCAAGCACTTCCAGTGCTGTATCCATTTGTTGAAACATTTCAGCTGGTATTCCATCAACTTCTGGAGGCTCGTTTTTAGCCAATGCCTTCAGTGCTGCTTGGATTTCTCTCTTCAAACCATTGGTTCTGGATCATATGCTACCTCCTGAAATGTTGAACGTCATCCAGTTCTTTTTGGTACAGTGACTCTGTGTTTCCTTATATCCTCTTTAATGCTTCCTGTGTCATTCAATTTTTTGCCTATAGAATCCTTAAATATTGCAACTTGAGTCTTGAATTTTTTCTTCAGTTCTTTCAGCTTAAGAAATGCAGAGTGCGTTCTTCCCTTTTGGTTTTCTAACTGCAGATCTTTGCACATTTCATTATAATACTTTAGTTTGTCTTCTCAACTGCCCCTTTGTTCGGCACTTCTACTTCATCATTTCTTCCATTTGTTTTAGCTACTCTATGTTCAAGAGCAAGATTCAGAGTCTCTTCTGACATCCATTTTGGTCTTTTCTTTTTTCCTGTCTTTTACATGCCCTTTTGCTCTCTTCATGTATGGTGTCTTTGATGACATTCTATACCTCACCTGATCTTCAGTCATTAGTATTAAATGCATCAAATCTATTCTCAAGATGGTCTCTAAATTCAGACAGGATATACTCAAGGTCGTACTTTGGCTACTCGTGGATTTGCTCTAATTCTCTTCAGCTTCAACTAGAACTTCCATATGAGCAACTGATGGTCTGTTCTGCAGTTGGCCCCTGGCCTTGCTCTGACTGATGATACTGAGCTTCTCTATCATCTCTTTCCACAGAAGTAGTTGATTTTATTCCTATGTATTCTGTCTGTCTAGGTGGAAGTATATAATCGCCATTTATGTTGTTGTAAAAAGACATTTGCAATGAAGAAGTCATTGGTCTTGCAAAATTCTGTCATCCAATCTCCCACCTCATTTCTATCATCAAAGCCATATTTTTCAATTACTGATCCTTCTTTTTGGAATGAAAACTTTCAGGCATCTGTAGAGTCCTTAATTTCATAGCAGTTCAGCAATTTCTTTCAAAGTTTCACTCCTGAATTTTAACTGCTTCTGTTTCAAGATGTCTATTCTGCCGTGCTGATGGAATCAAGGCTCTCATTTGTATCTTCAGCCTCTTCTTTTCTTCTGGCTCCTTCTTACTAGCCAATAATATCTATCATCCTTAAAAACCACTCGTTTAACCCTGGATTCTCTTTTTTTGGCTATACCCCTTTCTGGCACTAGTCTTTGTCTCTACTTTCTAATCTTTAATTCATATCTTAATCCATGGCAGTCTGTATCTGCCCTCACCTCTCCACCGAAACTGGTCTTTTGAAAGCCAACAATGATGACCTCCACCTATCTAATCCAACAGACATTTCTTATTTCTCTTATTTGAGCAATTCATAATATCTGACGCTTTTGATTACCCCCTCCATCATGAAATTCTTTTCTCCTTTTTCTTTCACATTATTCTTTCTGATCCTACTTCTGCCTCCCCAGCCATTCCGTGTCACTGTATCCTCTTCCTCTATTTCTTTCTTTTCAGTGATCTGAAAAGTTTTTCCCTTGAGTTTCCCTTTGTGGCATCATCTTTCACCAAGCCTCATGAACCATACATTACTAATTGGCAATCCCAAAACTATTGCCCTTCCCTCCTGGGTAAAGATCTCCAGTTTTTATCTGGACACAGTCTTGCCCAGAATGACTCATTTTCCAGGCTTCCTAGTATTTAAATAGGTCCAGGTGACTATGTTCTGGCTAATGATGTAAAAGTGTTTTATGAGATTTCCAGGAAGACTACTTAAAGAGAGCTCATTCAGCTTGAAGGGACTTCTCTTTGTGCTTTTGTCTTTCCTCCCTCTTCTGTCCTGCAACATAGACATGATGACTGGAGCTCCAGCATCTATCTTGGAACAAGAGGAGACTTTAAGGTTGGAAGCTACGCACTAGAAGAACAAGGCAGAGAAACAGGAGCATGGGTTCCTCTGTTATTCTGAGGTGTAGAGTAGAGAGGTTTGTTACAAATAGCAAAGTCTAGCCCTTAACTCATATATTTCCGAAATCTGAAACTTCAATCATCCTAGTTTCTTTTCTCCTCTTATCGCTCACATCAAACAAATCCTGCTGATTTTTGACTTCCAACTATCTGCCAAATCTCCTCTCAACTCTTAGTTAACACTACCTGAGTCTAAGTTCTGGGATTTTTTAGAGTCTAAGTTCTGGGCCTCAACATTTTTTTGCTTAGGCTACCATGGTACCCTCCTAAAGGGTCTTTCTCTCTCTAACCCCTCTCTAATCCACTCTCCACATTGTGGTTGAAAGGTGTTTTCCAAGACATAAGCATGTCATGTTTCTCAACATTTAAGACCCTGCATAGGTTCTTCTTTCGCTATAAAATAAAGTCCAAGGTCTTTTATTATTGCTTCCTTGGCCCTTCACAGACACTTACCTTTTTCTTCTTCCCTTCCATTTCAAACTCTACTGCAGTACTATGTGCTATACAATGTGTTTAGAATTATCTAAATGTACCCTATGGTTTCGTGCCCCTGTGCCTTTGCTCATGTTGCTTGCTTTCTCTGGGATGCGTTTCCTCTTTTGCCCACATGGTTAACTTTGTTTTGTCCTTTAAATTCTAATTCATTTATTTAGTCATCCAACCAGTCTTCCTTGACACCCTCTATCCCTCCCCTATACTTCCTCCTTTCTGCCATCTCTGTATTTTATACATATTTCTATTACTGAATTTATTACATAATAACTTTTGTTTGGATTTCCTTCCCTTCTACACAGTGAGCTATGAGGATGGGGAAAGTACCCTACTGACCTCTGTTGCCCAAAACATAGTACAGTGGAGTTCCTAGCTGTTCTGGACGGAAGTGTGTTCCAAAAAATACGTGTTGTAAATCCCAACCCCTTTTTTATACCTGTAAATGTAATCTCATTTGGGAATAGGACTTTCTTTGTTATGTTGATGAAGTCATAGCAGTGTTGTTGTTGTTGTCAGCTGCCATGTCTTTTGCAGCAGATAGCAGTGTAGGATGTGTCTAAAACCAGTCACTTTTGAGATATAAAAAGAATAGATTAGGCACAGAACCAAGGAAGCACAGGTAGGGGAAGACAGGTGCCACTCATCACATGAAGATCGCCAAGGAACTGAGGAACAGAAGCTAAAAAGGGACAAGGACTTGCCTCTAGAACCAACAGAGAGAGTAAGCCTTCTTCTAGAGCCAGCCGGTGCCCTGAATTCATACTTTTAGTCTCCTAAACTGTGAAAGGATAAATTTCTGTTCATTAAAGCCACCCACTTGTGGTATTTCTGTTATAGCAGCACTAAGAAACTAAGACACTAGCTCACAGCTCATATCCAAAACTATGAACTAAATAACTGAAACCACATTTTAAGAAGACATTAATAAGGAAGGTGTAATAATTCTGATGACTCTCAAGAAAGAATATTTCTCCTAAAAACTGTGAATAGTTGTGTAACAGTATTTTAACAAATTTGACACAGACCAAAAATCAATAAAATGAGTATAATAAAATCTATCTAGTAGAGGTGATGAACGAATTATGTGAGCTAGGCACATAAAGGACATAGCAAGGTGCTAGAAACCTAGTAATCCCCCACTAATTTTAGCTAGCATCATTATTTTTATTAATGTGTAATTGAGTCATAAGGCATCAAAAAAGGGTTATTAAAGGCTATGGAAATCTTTGTGGTAGGAAGAAACTTAAGATACTTTTAAGACACTGCTGGGAAATTAATTTCACAAGTGTAAAAAGTAAGAAGTTTCCTTGCTAAAAATGAGTTCACCACATAGCTGCCCTAAGTGACAGTTATTGCTTGGATGGGGAAAATTACCACTCATTTACATGACACCATTTGTTTGCTGAAATTGAAGCTACGTGACTTCCCTTTTTTACGTGCATGAGGAGCCAAAACTCGGAATCAAGTTTAAGGACTCAAACCATATTTCCAAGAAGTTGAAATGGGTGTTTGCATTTTATACGCACGTATACATGAACAAAGCAAAGATACAGCAGGATATGGGAAGAGTGCAATAGGAATTTAAACAATAGACACATTGTCTAGATTTTCTCTGCTATGAGAGATTAAAGGAGTGATCTTAGCTTCACACATACTGCATGTATGTGCAGTAATAATGCTTTACAATTGGTTCTGGTTTTTCCATTAATGCCAAAGGTTCTTTTTAGAATGTGATAGATCTTTTGGGCTTCAGCATACTGGTTCCAAACATTCCTTTGTGTGTGTGTGTGTGTGTTTGATGACGGAGTTTTAAAAGCCTACTTTTTTTTGTATAGCTCTGGGGTGTTTGAATTTATGTGTTGGAGGCATGGATAGAGTTGGGATTATAGGAGAGGAAAAGAGAGAATGGGGCTTGAAGGACTGACCACAAGACATTCTCAAAGTAAACTTACATGGCAACCATTCACAGATTTTAAATAAATAAATAAATAAATAAGATAGCTAGATAGCAAAACTTGAGATAGAAAAACAATCTCAAAAAATAACTTAAAAAAAGGTAATTTTAAGATTGTTACGGACTAAATTCATTTGCCTGGTACCATTGATGAGAAAGTTGGAGCAGTTGCTTTAATGTATTATGTATCAGTTGACATTTAATTTGCTAAAAATTAGTTTATTCCTTTCTGATTTCACACTGATGCATAGATTTAGGTCACCCTAAATAGGCCCCATGAACTTAGTATTTTTTTCTGTTATTACCCTCCAACCCTTATTAATAAAGCCATCATAGGAAATGGGAAGGATTACTGTTATTCTGACAACTTGCCAACATTTCCCTTTCTCTAAGTACTAACAGTATAGTTACTACCTGGTGGCAAAGTGGCTAAGAGCTTTGCTGCTAACCAAAAGGTCAGCAGTTTGAATCCACCAGCCACTCCTCAGAAAACCTAGGGGGCAGTTCTCTGTCCTATAGGGTCACTATGAGCCGGGATCAACTGGACAGCAATGGGTTTGGTTTGGGTGGTGTTATATACCAGGTATTATGCTAGGTATTTTGGAACCCTTCTCTAACATTAAGGTGCCCTCATAGCACAGTGGTTAAAGCGTTCGGCTGCTAACCAAAAGGTCTGTGGTTTCAACCCACCAGCCACTCTGCAGGAGAAAGATGTGGTAGTCCGCTTCTATAAAGATTTACAGCCTTGGAAACCCGATGGGGCAGTCTACTCTGTCCTATAGGGTTACTATGAGTCGGAATTCAACCGTCGGCAATGGGTTTTATTCTACTAACTGGCAAGTTACTTAGCTCCTCTATGCTAACACTGTTTTCTCGTTTGTAAAAGTAAAGATAATGAAAGTATCTACATAAGCGTTTGTAAAGATTAAATAACATAAAATGCTTAGAACAGTACCTAGTGCATGAAGAACACTCAATAAATGCTCAGCACCATTATTATATACTGAACTTCAGTTAATACTCAAAACCATCCTTTGAAGCAGGTGTTATAATTCCATATTACGGATCAGGGCATAGAGGCGAAGAAATGTGCTCAAAGTTACTGAGCTAACAAGTGTCACAGCTGGAATTTGAACCCAGTTCTACATGCCTATGAAGCCCATGCTCCGCATTATGCTCCACTGCCTCTTCAATTTGATAGCTTTTCATCCTTACCATGGACCTATGTCTTAACCTCTCTGTACCTCAGTTTCTTCATCTGTAAAACAGGGATGATAATAGTACCTAGCTCTTAGTGTTGTTAGAGTAGCACTCAGTAAACATTATTATTTGTCTTCTGCTGTTTGTTCTAAGAATGGCATTTCTTTCTAAAACTTAGACCTACCTTAAGATTTTCTATGCACTTTAAAAAAAAAAAATGAGAAGGACCCCAGCGGTCATGGTCTTCAAACCTTCTGTAGGCCCAGGACAGGAACCATTCCCGAAGCCAACTCAGCAGACATGGAAGGGACTGGGCAATGGGTTAGAAAGAGATGCTGATGAGGATTGAGCTACTTGCATCAGGTGGACGCTTGAGACTATGTTGGCATCTCCTGTCTGGAGGGGAGATGGAAGGGTAGAGGGGGTTAGAAGCTGGCAAAATGTCATGAAAAGAGAGACTGGAAGGAGGGAGCAGGCTGTCTCATTAGGGGGAGAATACTTGGGAGTATGTAGTAAGGTATATATATATAAGTTTACACATGACAGATTGACTTGATTTGTAAACTTTCACTTAAAGCACAATAAAAGTTATTTAAAAAAAATGACTCTGACTACACAGTAAAGTGATGACCACTTTTAACCTCGTCTTTCATCCCGTGACATGCTCATTATACAGAAGGTCCTTTTAGTCTGTTTAACATTTTATTTCTAAAATTTCTCTTTGAACCTCTCTTGGAAGAACCCTAACATCTTTATGTAAGAATAACATACTCAAACCACCTGAAATAACAGAAGTGGGGATTTTTAAAGGGGATCTATTTGTTCTGGAATACCATGAAAGAAGCCAGCTAATTCAACAGATTACTAGCTTCAAAGCAGTTCAACTTGACCATCTTGGAAGCCAAAATAGTCCTCATGGTCAGAATACAAATGTGAATTTAACAACTGGCCTGACAACTACGTTATAAAAGTTGTACGTAGGAGAAAAGAATAAAGTGAGGCCAGGGAAAGAGTGATTGCTTCACTTTGATGGAAGTCTAGTTTATGATTGCTGGGTTTTAGTTTGTTTCGATAGCAAAAGTTAATACATATATTGTCCAATTTGGCTCAGGCGGGTACTTCCAATTAGACTCTTTCTGGTTTTTTTTCTCTGAAACATGACTTTGTCTTCCTTGTCTTAAGTAGCAAAGAATTTCAAACAACATTCTAAAATCTGAGGGACTGAACAGCGCATTCTTGAAAAATCAGCTTGTCAAAACTGGCAAGAACTCGAAACTTCTTCAAGGAATTAAGTATCAAATCTTTCATCAAAGACTGCTTATCATATGTGGCATCATCAGTTCTTGATTACACACATTTGTGGAGGGGACCAGTGACCCAGATAATCCAAAAATCACTTACTCGATTTTGGAATGTGTTTTGCTATTTACATTTGATCTTGGGTGTATCTGGAGTTCTTAGAATTAGAAACTGGAACAAAATAATGAGATCGTACTGTTTGATTGAAAGAACCAGGAAAAGCAGACCAGGCTCTCTATCTTGAATTTGTACTCAGCTCTGTTTTCTGTTTTATCACGAGTTGAAACTTTACTGACAGACTGCTAACCTAGGTAGAACTTGCTCTTTGTTAGCCTGCAGTCTTTGTGGCTTGTATCTTCCATTAAGTGAGGGACAAACTTGCCTTTGGTAATGAAAAAAAAACTTCCTTTTGCCTTCTTTGGCACCAATTGAGCCATTTAATGTATGAAGCTAGAATAAATAGTGATTTTAAAGTATCCTAGTTTGATGAGTGGCGCCTGGGGTCTCAAAAGCTTGCAAGAAGCCATCCAAGATACAAGGAGTAGTCTCTATTTCCTAGAACAGCAAAGGAAGAAAGAGACCCAGGAATCGGAGAAAGAAATGCCCTGCATGTTAAATTGTCTCCATGAACTACTACCTCCGTTACCATGAAACCAAAGGAAATGGCCGGCTACAAGTACTAAATATTTGGATCAAAGATCCAACAGATAGATCCTGATCAAAAGGAGGAAAAGTGTGGATCAGAACTTCAAATTCATATGGAAAACAGAATTACTGAATCCACTGAGACTGGGGGAATCCCCCAAATCTAATGCCCAGAAAGAATCTTTAAACCCTGAACCAAAACTATGCCATGAAGCCATTGCTAAACTAAACAACGGTTTAGCACAATTAATAACATTTGTCTTCAGCACTGCACTCTTATAAGGAATTACCTAGATGACTTAAAATTGACAACAGTTAATCTAAAGCAGATGAGAATGTTAAGGGACAGAGAGCTAAATCAATGGAGATGAAGCAATACAGGTAGAGGTAGTGGGAAAGGTGACACAATGTGCAGCATGTAACCAATGTCATTGAAATGTTCACGTAGAAATTGTGAATGAGTATATGTTTGGTTGTCCACATTGGCACAAAAAAATAATAAAATACCTTTTGAAAAAGAATAAACAGCAATCGGATGATCTCAAGTAGGTTACTGCCATCTGTACCCTCCGTTTCCTTTGTGCTACAAGCAGATTCTGGTAAGGGTTAAATGAGACAATGTGATAAATCACTCAGCCTAGATCTACTACATATTTAATTCTGTATAAACGACGACTCCATTATTATTAGCTTGAGGTTGAAAGGAGTTCTGCTTCTGCTAAATCACAGTGAACTATCAGTCTATGGATAAAAATAAAATATAATCCCATGCAAAATATATTTTAAATCATTTACAGACTAAAGGAAAAAGGCCATTGCTTCTCCACCCCATCAAGACCTATACCCAGTCACATATTTAAGGGCTACAAAATATCAAAGGACAGGAGGTAGGAAAACATTGCATATGAGTATGAAAAACACAGCCAGAAAAAAAATCCTGGTGTTTCCAACAAAAATCCCTTGCTCGGTTGCCTGCAACTTATTCCTTTATATTATCCAAGTAAGGTACTGTGCCACCTGTATTTTGTGATCATTTCGTTACACTGCTGTCTCACTTATTGATGGTTTGTTTATTTATCTCCAGTATCTCTGGTGGCACAGTGGTTAAGGTCAGCAGTTCAAACCCACAAGCCCGATTCTGGGGAGAAAAATGTGACAGTCTGCTTCCACAAAGATTACAACGTTGGAAGCCCTATGGGGCAGTGCTACTCTGTACTGTAGGGCGGCTATGAGTCGTAATCTACTTGATGGCAGTGGGTTTGGTTTTTGGTTTTGGTTTATTTAACTCCAATAACACAAAAGACCTGCATTATCTGAATGCAATGCCTTGAAAAGTGAGTTCAATATACTCCAAAATTTCTTCATGATAGCAATAAACAAAGAAGAATTTTTAAAATATCAGTAAGTACTAACTATAACTTGGAGGTTGTTATGCAGTAATAGTTTTTCAACTGCATTTTCAGTTTGGGGGAGAGTAATGTTACTTGTCTAATTATGTCCTTATTGGTAATTTCTGTGTTAATCATATAGAGGTGGTGTTTTTCAGTGATTTAATTCTGTGTTTCAGCTCAGTAATTATCAGGTTAGTTGGAATTTGTTAAATTTTTAGGATTTTAATTCCACACAGTTAAAACTAAACAACATTCATTTGTAGACTCATGCCAGTTAACTTCCCAAGCATCAAATTGAAATTGTCATTCACTGAATATACAACTTGATTGTTTCATTTCCCCCTATACCAACTGAAGTTGAGCTTTCGATCTACCTGGATTATTCTAAGTGAATACATTAACTTCTTCTCAAAGAATCCCAGTGGTTCTCAAAATTTAATGCACATGAGATTCTACAGGAGAGCTTGTTAAAGTGCTGATTCCTGAGCTAAACCATTAGACTGAATAAGCCTATAAATTCAGGGACAGGATCCAAGGATCTCCATTTTTAACCAACACCATAGGTGATTCTGACACAGTCTGTTTGTAGCACTCATTTTTAGAAACATCAATTTACACTCACAGGTGACAGACACACAGATAGATAACTGCTGTCCAGTCAACTCCTACTCATGGCAATCTTATGTAAAACAGAAGGAAGTGTTGTCCAGTCCTGCATCATCCTCACAGTCTCTGGCATGTTCATTGTAGCTATGTCAATCCATTTCACAGAGCATCTCCCTCCCCATTACCTGCCCTCTGCTTCCAGCAATGGATCCCTCCTGATGCCGTGTCCAAAGCAAGTGAGTAGGACAATGTTCTGGTGTGATCCATAAAGTTCTCATTGGCTAATTTTTAGTAGTAAATCTCCAGGACTTTCTTTCTAGCCTGTTTTAGTCTAGAAGATCCACCACGTGTGACCCTGCTGGTATTTGCAATATTGGTGGCACAGCTTCCAGCATCACAGCAACATACAAGCTACTGCAATATGAAAAACTCACAGGAGGGTAATGGATTTACACCAATACATTCGTTGGCTAGATTTAACAAGGAATGTCATTGTCATGACTATGCCTGTTAATCATAATTACAAGCATTATTCTAAAAAATGAAATTGAACACTTTTAACTTGTTTATTAATACTGAGAAGTAAGGTATACTTTAAAGGGAATTTTTTGGCTTGTTGAGTCACTAATTCAAACATTTACTGTATGCTTATTCCATAAACTCTGCACTGAAACATACAGGACTTTATACTGTACTCAAGGAGGCAAGCTATAACCATAGAGAAATTAAATCATTTTACTTAGTTTGAATGATTACATGGCAAATAAAGGAGAATTCAGAGGGGATACAGGCAGGGATTGAAGTGAGAAAAAAAGTTCTTCCCAGGAGTGCAAGGCAGGGAGAGGGAGGACTAACACAGACCCAGAGGGCAGGTTAAAAAAAGCCAGAGGAGTGATTATACATCTGAGTGATTATACTCTTGGACTGCCAGGAGCACATGACATCTCAGCAATGCATATTTGGCCCCAAAGTCTAGAAATGCCAGCTATAATTAAACCCAGATGCATATATAAAGTCACTGCTTACTGTAAGATGGGCAAAGCTCGACCCACAATTTGGGATCCTCTCAAACTGTCCAATTTTCTAATGCCAAGAATAGAAATATAAATAAATAAAAGCAACCCTCACTTATAACCAGTATTTATCAGAAAATGACCACAATTCAAGGGGAAAACACAAAAATCTAGTGTAGAGGTGCATTTTTAAGAAAACTGAAGATTTTTCATTCATTACTTCAAGTTCTGTGCTGGAAGCAGACCTTCGAACTGGTTCTCCCAGTTCAGTCATGGAAGAGGAAGCAAAATCGGAACAAACTTGAATTTTTAAAATTTGGGTGAACAAGAATGATAACCAGAACAGGAAAAATTATGGGTTGACGCCCTGCTAGAAACCTAATCTCCCTCTTAGAAAACAAGGCAGCGTACATGTTGCATAACAACGAAATCTCCTGCCTGTCTGATTTTGAGCAGAGTTGGACACAGAGGTGCCCGGCTCAAAGAAGACAGACAATCATGCTGCTTTGAATATTTGTTGCTTTCCACAGCCCTGCCGATAATCCAATCTCACACATCAGGGGCCTAAAAAGGCTTACTACGTCTCTTCTGAGTCTCCCATTCCAGGGCTTTGACCCATAATTTTCCCTGTTCCGGTTATCATTCTGGATCATCCAAATTGTAAAAATTCAAGTCTATTCTGGTTTCACTTCATCAGCCATGACTGAACAGGTCTGAAGCCCTGGCTGGAAGGAAAGTGCAGGAATTGAGGGAAATGGATACCTCCAGCCTCTTTACGTAGACCAGAGAATGCAAATTCAAAAGCTGAAGAGGACGGGATGGTAAAGCACGTGAGTGAAGCAGGCCAAGGTGAGAGGCAACAGGCAGAGTTAAGAACTGTGGCAAAAACAACCCAAACGTCCATCAACTGATGAATGGATAAACCAGGTGTGGTATTCCCATACAGCAGAATATTACTCAGCCATAAAAAGGAATGGAATATTGATACATGCTACTATACGGATGAACCTCAAAAACATTACGCTAAGTGAAAGAAGCTAGAAACCAAAGGCCACATATTTTACTATTCCATTAATATGAAATTTCCAGAAGAGATAAATCTATAGTGATGGAAAGGAGATTGGTGGTTTCCAGGGCCTGGGGGAAGAGGAAATGGTAGTGACTCCTTAATGGATAGGGAGTTTTATTTGGGGATAGTGAAACTATCTTGGAACTAGACAGAGGTGATGGTCGCACAACCTTGTGAAGGCACTAAATGCCCCTTCATTGTTTACTTTAAAATGTTAATTTTATGGTACATGAATTTCACCTCAACAACAACAAAAGAATTGTGAAAAACTGAAAAGCGTGTACCTTGTAATAGGAGCATCCACTACCCATTTGTCGCCAGCTGTTGCCATGTCAGAATGTACACGTGGTGCTGTCAGACCTTATTGTTTAGGAGATAATAGAAATGGAATGACCAGAACCGAAATAACGAAAATGTTCATGCGTTGTGAAGAATGTAACCAATGCCACTGAACAATTTGTGTAGAAAGTATTGAATGGTAACATAAGCTGCTGTGTAAAACCTTCACCAAAAACACAATAAAATATTATTTAAAAAAGAGAGACAGATCATGGAAACCCAGGTTTTTATGTAAAAAGTCCCTCTTTTAAATATTGGGCAACTAATTTAAAAAATTAAAAAAACATGCAGGCCAATGAGAACATGCTGGAGGGCTAAATGAAGTCCCATAGGCCCCCAATTTGCAAATTCTGGTACAGTCAATCCCAATTTAAATCAGAACCTTTTTAATAGTCTATAAATTCCGTATTGTTTTATGAGGGACAGATCAGGTTTGTCTGATGTTTTCTCATGATTAGACTGAGGTAATTTTTTTGGTAGTGGGTTAATGGACTTTGGGGAAGATTACCACAGAAGTGAAGTACTGCTATCATCATCAATCGTGTCACATCAGGGAGTCCATGATATCAGCCTGACTTATTACTGGTGATATTAAGCCTGATTGCTTGGTTAAGGCAATGTCAGCCATATTTCTCCATATTCTCTTCATTAGCATTGAGCCACTGTACCTAGGCCATACTCAATGGAAAGGAAATTTAATTCTACCTCCTGGAGGGGGAGATATAAAAAAAATTTATGGACCATGTTAAAATCACCGGAGTAATTAATGAATATCTTGAGGGAGAGAATTTGAGGCTATACAAATATCCTGTTTCTCAAAGTTTCACCTACTAACTTTAGCATTCATCAGTGGATCTCATCTACAGCAATTACTACTAGAGTGCTCTAACGGTAATTTTCTATTTCCCTATTCCTTCTACGTGTATTAACTGGAATTCTCTAAGAAAGATTTGACCTTCCCCATCCTGCCCGTTTATTTGCTTGTTTAATGTATTTATCTATTCATTCATTCAATCAATCATTTATGGAAAATGGACTCATGGATATGTATTTAATTCTTTAGATTATAACCCAATGCCCATTTTTATTTATTTTATTGCTCAAATTATTCCATCTTTGGATATCAGGAGATCTTTCAGGTTGGTCTCTGTGTCCTTTTGACATGCCCCCATTTCCCTACCCCCCCCTTACTTTCTGACATTATAAAGATGCTCTAGGCTTATTTCATATTTTCTCCACCCCAGCCCTAGAATTAGACATTTCTTCAAGAAGCCCTAGTTCTGCCTCTTGTATTTAGAAACCAAAATCTGGTTGTTGAGTATGTTCATCGCTACTTGGGTGTCATTGTTTCTCAGCTCTCTCAGGGAACAGCAGTGGGAAGTACATGTTTTATACTACCCATTATAAACACACATATCTCTATATCTGTACTTTTCTTTATGCATATGAAAATAAACATGAGTTCATGCTAATGTCTACAACTCTGATCCAGTAATCTTTCCCCCCCTCCTCTTATTTGCCACTCCTGTCTCTGATAGTGAGACCTGGCCATGGCTTCCAGTATCTACACTATATTTACTCATTTGTCCAGCCCTAGTATACGTGGAAAGTGGTCTCAGAATTGCTAAACTTCACCCCTGAGATAAACAAACTTAATGACTAGAGTACCGTATTTTTTGTACTCTTCTTTTTTGTCTTTAGCCTGCTAGTATCTAAACAAAACAGTTTTCCACAGTTATTCAGGTCAGATCCTTCTTCCCCAACCCTTCAGAGAAGTTATGTCCTGTATTTGTCATACAGTTAGATTCATTTGTCACAGTCTGCATTCCATCTTAAGTTCCCCAATATCCTGGTTGACTTCTTATTTGCCTACAGTAAAATCACTCTTTGCGGTGTACAATTCTATGGGTTTTGAAAAACACATAGAGTCATGTAATCCAATACCACAGTATCACACAGAATAGTTCCATGACCTAAAATCTCTTTGTGCAACAGGGGCAGTATTTTTAATCCTTTATCCAGACTGGTACCCTTTAAAAATCAAACATACAATTGACTAAAATAATTTTTTATAGATTATTGTTCTTTTGCACTCACTACTTCTACTTTTTTTCACTCAGAGTTCACATTACACTTTGAGAAATCTCCATTATTTACGTAATGCTAAAAAATGATCTCTAGAAGAGGTATCAAATCTCAATTACTAATGTCATGTATGGATCAACCAAAGCGTGTTTTGGATCCCAAGTCAATTTCCCAACATGCCCATTTCCACTCCATACAATAATTGCAAAAACATTTTTATACTAACCCAAAAATAATAAGATCAGAAAAATCAATAGATACAAAAATAACATCATAGTATAAATCACTACTACAACTGATGGCACTGGGTTTTTTTTTTTGTTTTGTTTTTTAGTATAAATCATAATCAAAAATGGCATTTTTTATTGTCCAGAGCTTTCAATTTTCAGTGTCACTGCTCTTGTCTTGGGCAAAAGTTGGCTGCAACCCTGTCCCTTTATCCCATAAAAATTTAAGTAATCACTTTTCTATTTCTGCAAGTCACAATGTTTTCATTGCTTTCCTAAATTCTTAATTTGGAATGGGAGTAAATGAGGGAGAATCATGTAAAAGAAGTGAAATTCAGAAGCCAGAAAGTCAGGTGGCAACAAGGTAAGTTATTCTTGCTGGTTGAAGTTTATAAGGAGGTCTTTTCAGAAGCCAACTCTCAAAGATGCACAGTAGCTAGCAGGTGAATAAATTAGTGACTTGTTTAGTCAATAGACAGGAATCCGGAATATGCTCAGGTGGCAGGCTGGGCTGAGAGTTGTGGCAGCATCAAGGAATAGCTCTACTCGGCCTGTTGCTCTTTACAAGCTGCTTTACAAGGGTAAAAGCAAAATATAGTATTTCTAAGGCCAGAATGCACCTTAGAAGCAAAGATGGTGAGATTTTATGTCATATACTTTGGACGTGTTCTCCCTGGAGAAGGACACCATGCTTGATAAAGTAGAGGGTCAACCGAAAATAGGAAAGCCCCCTTAGTGAGACAGATGGGCACAGTGGCTGCAAAACTGGGCTCAAACATAGCAATGATTGTGAGGGTGGTGTGGGACCACTTTGTTCTGTTGTACATGGGGTTACTACAAGTCAGAACTGACATGATGGCACCCATCAATGACAACAACAACAAGGAAACCACATGTTTAGATCTGCTAAGATTTGAGCAGGGGAGAAATTCTTCTCAACTCTCAAGCCTATGACCTATCATCATCACCAAGCAAGCTTTGGTATCTGACAATGGAACTATATGGCTACCCTGGGTTCAGAGAGGGGCTTGGGGGCAGGTGGTTTGGGACAGGTGGTGAACTATGAGAAATTATATGTGAAATTGTATGTATATGTGTGCCTATGTACATTTTTTTGAGAATAGAGCCCATTGTTGTTGTTAGGTGCCACAGAGTGGGTTCTGATTCATAGCAACCCCACACACAACAGAACGAAACACTGTCCAATCCTGTGCTAGCCCCATAATCTTGGCTATGCTTGAGCACATTGTTGTAGCCACCGTGTCGACCCATCACATTAAGGGCCTTCCTCTTTTTCACTTACTCTGTACCAAGCATGATGTCCTTCTCCAGGGACTGGTCCCTCTGGACAACATATCCGAAGTTCATAAGAAGATGTCTCACCATTCTTGTTTCTAAGGAGCATTTTGGCTGTACTTCTTCCAAGACAGGTTTGTTTGTTCTTCTGGCAGTGCATGGTATATTCAATATTCTTTACCAACACCATAATTAAAAGGCATCAGTTCTTCTTCAGTCTTCCTTATTCATTGTCCAGCTTTCACATGCATATGATCTTCAGTACCATTGGCTCTTGATCATATGGTACCTACTGAAATGGCTGAACATCAATCAAATCTTTTTGGTACAGTGACTCTGTATTCCTTCCATCTTCTTTTGATGCTTCTTGTGTCGTTTAATATTTTCCCCATAGAATCCCTCAATATTGCAACATGAGGCTTGAATTTTTTTTTTTTTCAGTTATTTCAGCTTGACAAATGCCAAATGCATTCTTCCCTTTTGGTTTTCTAATTCCAGGTCTTTGCACATTTCATTATAATACTCTACTTTGTCTTCCCAAACCACACTTTGAAATCTTCTGTTCAGCTCTTTTACTTCATCATTTCTTCCATTCACTTTAGCTACTCTACATTCAAGAGCAAGTTTCAGAGTCTCTGCTGACATCCTTTTTGGTCTTTTCTTTCCTGTTTTTTTAATGACCTTTTGCTTTCTTCATGTATGATGTCCTTAATGTCACTCCTCAACTCGTCTGGTAAAATTAGGTTAAGGGACAGCATTGGGGGAGAGGGTAAGAGGTCAGGCATTCCAGAAAGAGAGGACAGAAATAAGCAAAGTCATGATAGATGGGAACAATATGGTTCATGCTAGGACTTACCAGACATTTGGAGTATATGGAAAAACAATAAGATGGTAGAGATAGGTGAAAGATAAGATTAGAGAGATAGGGCCACATCAGAGGATAGTCCTGTATTCCATATCAAGTGTTGAGCCCCTTAGTTATGGGGTAGAATGATGAGAAGGAACAAGGATAAAAAGGAGAAATTATTGTTCAAGTTGCACAGGCTATGTGACCCCTTCTTCAACATTCTGACAAACTTCCTGGGGGAACATGACCAAATAAGTTAAAAATCACCGTGGATAATACTCATAGATGGATGCGTGTTATGCTAATTGATGCTGGGAAGTCAGGAAAATAAAGGGTGGAGAAGTAACGTTGTAGGTGTGGGAAGTCTTTGCAGTGTTTGAAACAGAGCAGTGGTATGGTCAGTTTTCATTTCTGGGAGATCAGTGAATTGATCAGTATAAGGGGAATAAGATTAGAAGCACAGTGACCAAATGGGAAGCCAGGGTGTAACTCAAGTGAGAAATTACAAGCACCATGGTAGTAGGGATGGAAAGAGAAGTCAAATTTCAAAAACATTTAAGAAAATTGTCCCCAAGCTTGTCTGCGCACTGGAATCATCTGGGTAGCTTCAAAAAAGCTTGTGACTTAATTGGTCTGGGGTGTGGTGTGACCTGGGCTTTGAAATTTATAAAAAATCCCCCAGATGACTCTAATGTGTACACGTGTGAGAGAACCACTGATCGCGGGCATAAAACCAGGAGGAATCAATTACTGATTAGATGGAGGTGAGAGTGTAGGAGAGAAGGGTCAAGGATAAATGAATTCCAGGTTTCTAGTACAGGACACTTGGCAAAGTTTAACCATCAACCAGGTATCAGGACCTCGCACAGCCCCTGGAACAAGGTGTACATTCCATAGACATCTGTTGAATGAATGGTTGAATGAATGAGTGAGAATACAGAAAGAAGAGCGGTTTTGGGGAAGGCAGACTAATTTCTGTCTTATGCACATTGACCTCGAGCTATTGAGGCTTCTTTCACATCTCTTGAGTTAGTTTCCAAACCCACCACCTCTACCCTAATTCAGGCCTTTGTGTCCTGACACCTATGATGACTATACTAAAATTCTCTGAACAAAACTGCAACCAGCTCTACGCCGCACACCACCGTTTCCTTCAACGGGTCACTTTCCAACTCAAAAATTTCTCATCGCATTTACCTACATACTCCTTAGTTTGACATTCAGCGATTTTTAAATTCTGGTTACAATTTACTTTAGTCTTATGTCCCACCACCACCATCCCCCGCCCACGCGAAGCTAGTTATTTTTGCGTATTCACAGTTTCCCAAATATATCTCGTACTTTTTAGCCTTTTCAGCTTTTAGGCATTCTTTACATCCAGCCCGCAATGCCCAACTTCTTCCTTTTTGTCATGTCAGATTCTCCCATCTTTCAAAACCCAGTTTTGGTCCCAGATGGTCTATTGAAAGAAGTAATTTCTTTCATTTTTGAAAGCACATAGACCTGTACATTAAAGCCCACCCACATCTAAGGTTTCCAAAAAGGCTCCAAAGCCCATTCATCTCAGAAATTTGATGGGAAAAAACATATGAATTCCTTGGTCAACATTCATGGCTGAAAAAATACAAAAGGGAAAGAAAGGCTGACAGTGGCAGGCTAGGGGGGTGGTGGGCCAGTGGGAGCAGTTTGCTATGTTGGGGTGAAATATTTATCATTGATGTTATTTGCAGATGCCAGCATATGATGATAATAAAAATCAGACTAAGTTTTTGTCCTTTTTATTCCTTTTAAATTCTCTACAGATAAATCATCTCCCTTTCTTTGGACAGGTTATTAGGAGGGGCCAATCCCTGGAGAAGGACATCATCCTTGGTAAAGTAGAAGATCAATGAGAAAAAGCAAGACCTTCAATGAGATGGGCTGCACAGCACCTGCAACAATAGGCTCAAACTTAGCAACAATTATGAGGACGGTGCAGGACCACGCAGCATTTCATTCTGTTGAACACTATGAGTTGGAACTGACTCAGTAGCACCTAACAACAACAACACAGTTAAATCATTCCATTATTGCTGGAACCCGGGATGGACCGCTCATACCTGACCTCACCGGGTATGCCATGGAAACCTGGAAGAACAGGTCTGAGGCCCAATCTCCTACTCTACCCTCAGTTTGCAATTGAAAGAGATTCTAGAATACTGTTGGGTGTGTCTCAATGCAGCATTACGTGTTTTGTGTCACTAATACTTGAAAAAAATAAAATTTAACTACAGAGGATATAAGACTTTATAATATAGGCTGTTGTTGTTGGATGTGACCCCATGGCGACAGAATAGAACTGCCCCATAGAGTTTTCTTGGCTGTAATCTTTACGGGAGCAGATCACCAGGTCTTTCTCCCATGAAGCCACTGGGTAGATTCAAACCACTAACTTTTCGGTTAGCAGCCAAGTGCTTAATTGTTGCACTAAAATGACTCCTTGTAATATAGGCTATGACAGTGAATGTAAGTGTAGTGGTCATGGAAATGGGACTCTCAAATCTCCCACTGTGAGAAAGATAATTGACCAAAGGTTCCAGCTGCTGTGCTCTGAATCTACTACTATGTTCTAGCTGAGGCCATGCTTCCACATACTGCTCCCACCAATGGCTGAATGAAGCAGGAACTCCAAGACAGGCCTGTAACTGCGAAACGTGGGCTTCTCTGACAGAAGACTTCGGCTGGACAACTCCTCATCAGCCTTGTGGGACCTTTCTTAGAACTGCACCACAATCTAATATTGTCCCGAACCAGCCTTCTTTCCTTCCCTCTCTCCTCTTCAGGGGTCAGACCTATATCATGGTCAAATGGCTCTCCAGTCCTTCTCTGGCTAGCTCCTCATTTTCCCTCAGAGGCTATTACCCAAATAATTCACTTGCATGACTAATTCTGTCTTGGTGTCTGTTTCTCAGAGAATCCAAAATAATACAATAAACTTTTAACTTTTTGTTTTAATTAACTTTTCTATTTGGTTCTTAGGAAATGTGGGAAACAACTTTCCCTGATTTCAGCCAAAGACAACTTAAATGCAGTTCCAAGAAACATTAAGAAAGCTTAGAAATTTAATTAGACACACGGAGCTAGCCAGAGAACAGCCAAAATATGCCTGGATTTCTCTCATCAAATTCATATGGAAGATTTCTGCAAAACTATAACAAAGAAACCGATTATATTAAAGGTGTTGTGTCTTTAAAAGACTGACTGCTCATAAAGCATTCACCTATCTGAAGATATTTCGGCACCTTTCAAAAACTAAATATTTTACAAAACTGAAAAAACAGCGCCACAGTCTAGTGAAGAGGACATCTCAGTAGCATTCATAGGAATTCCCCTTAATTGTACGACTTGTTGGAAAATTTGTAACCTCTTATAATCTACTGACAGGAGGTAAAATGCTACTCTCATTATTAATAAAAAAACAAAAACCAAACCCACTGCTGTCGAGTCGATTCCAACTCATAGCGACCCTATAGGACAGAGTAGAACTGCCTGATAGTGTTTCCAAAGAGTGCCTGGCAGATTCAAACTGCTGACCTCTTGGTTAGCAGCCGTAGCACTTAACCACTATGCCACCAGGGTTTCCATCTGTTCAGAGAATAAAAACTGGCATTTATTATTCCATATGCCAGACTCTACTAAATCCCGAAATGTATTAATTATCTCATTTCATCCCCCAAAAGTCCTATTGTTATCCCAATTTTTAAAAGGAAAACTATTTATTTTAGAACAGTTTTAAATTTCACACAAAAAATTAAGAAGATAGTACAGGGTTTCCTCATTATTAGGACATTAACATACCATGTAAAGTACTTACTACAATGTTTGATGCATAGAAGGTGCTTAATAAAAAAATTTTGTGTATCTATTAATGATTATTTTGTGTATCTAAAAAAATTTGATAATGATTATTTTGTGTATCTATTAATAATGATTATCTTGTGTATGTATTAATAATGATTATTTTGTGTATCTACTAATAATGATTATACACAAAATAATCATTATTAATAGATATACAAAATTTTTTTATTAAGCATCTTCTATGCATCATTGTACTAAGTACCCTACGTGGTATGTTAATGTCCACGACCATCTATGCAGCATTATTGTGCCCATTTTTAGAAGAGTAAACTGAGGCTCAGAGAAATTAAGAGACTTGTCTGAGGACCCACAGCATAGGTAACCAGTTGCCATCAAGTCAACCCCGACTTATGGTAACCCCTTGTGTGTCAAAGTTGAACTATGTTCTATTTTAGTGGTTGATTTTTTGGAAGTATGTTGCCGGTCATTTCTTCTGAGGTACCTCTATGTGGACTCATACCTTCAACGTTTTGGGTTAGCAACTGAGTGTGTTAACTGTTTGCATAACCCAGGGACTCCATAGCACAGGTACCAGAGCATGTATTCAAACCTAGCTGGGTCTCTACTGCTTCTCCTGAGGCAGCAAAAGCTGGACTCAGTCTATAGGCAGGCTTCCTAAGAGTCAGCTCTTCAGGCCACACTCCACCCTCTAAGAGGGAAACTAAGGCTGCCCTAACTGCTTTTACAAGAGATGAGCAGTGAACGAGACCTGCCTTCTTAAAAAAATACGAAAATGAACCACACAAAATAATAGACTCTTAAAGCCAGAAGGGACCTTGAACACCATCGACCTACTATCTTTGTTGTATAGATAATGAAATAGGCAAGAATTTCCTCTATTTTATTGAGAGCCGCCTCTTAAGATTTACCTTCCATATTTACCTACGTGAGCACTTTACATCTCAGTCTACACCAAGGGACAAAAGCCTTTGGCTGAAGAAATAGAGTTGTAGACAGGTAGGCGCTGGAGGGTTGTTTTGGTAAATTTATTCAAACTAAGAAAACATTCCATTCCCACCTGTGCGGCTGCCACTAGAGAGAAACAATGATTCCTTCCATCACCCCATTGCCCTCAGGTGGTTCCCAGGGCCATGAAGCTGATGGGAAGGGCGAGGCTTCTCCTTTTTTCCAAGTTCACTTGCTAGTTCTATCAGCTACAACACTATGAGTAAGAAAAGTAAAGGAGGAGGCTCGGTGGTTTCTGGGAAAGAAAAGGGCAGTGTTCATTCATAACTTTTTCTCCTGAACATAAGGCCCAGCTTTCTCCCTGGCAGATAATTGAACAGTTTCCCTTCTAAAATGTTCCTGCCTCCTTCCAGTTTTAAAGGGAAATTCAAGATGCCTCTGCCCTTTCTGAAAAATTTTATTTCTCAGGCATACTGCCATTTGCAACAGTAGTAGGTAAACGTTCACTGTAAAGTAACTGTGTGCATGTGTAAGTTTCAAGCCAATGTATGAATTTAATTTAGAATATTAATAGGCACGGTAAACACTTGAATATTATTTGTTATGTTTTCTTTTTTCAGATAAAGGAAAACTAGTTTTTAGTTTAGTCATAAAGTGGAATTTGTTAGTGTAATGTAAACTACTCCGTTATTCACCCGGGCTGTGGGTAACACAATCAAGAGTGCGGAAAATGCAACCTTTGAATTGCTAATTAGCTCACTAACAAGTTATTTCTAAATAAATAGACTCATCTGTCTTACTTGAGCTTCTGAGATCACAGATGGTTTATTTTTATCATCCAACTGCAATGTTTATTTTTCTGTGGAATTCTAAAGATTTTCTTCACAAATGACTAAGATTTTAGAAATTTCCTTTGTCGCATTTGTAGCAGTGTGTCAATCTATACAAGTCGTCTGAAAGTCTCTTTGATGTTCAAAAGCTGTCATTTCACCTATCTTTGGTCTTTATCCTTTGAGAGAAAGGTTACATATGGACCACCATTGTTCTGAGCCCATTCCTTCCTCTCCAGCCTGCAAAATGATTAAATTCTAAGTTTTGTTTATTTGGGCGCCTCAAACCTGAGTCTCAGCTTAATTATTTCCTCCTGAAAGCTTTTCCTGATTCCCAAGAAAGGTTAGCTACCTCCTGATATGCCCTCTCATAGTTTGTGTTTTAAGTTAAGTACTGGTTTAACCATTATCTCCGCTAGAATGAAAGTGCGAACAGGTTCAAGATTAGGTCAAATTTAATCAGTGCCAAAGCCAAAAAACCCATTGCTATCGAGTCAATTCCGACTCATAGTGACCGTATAAAACAGAGTAGAACTGCCCCATAGAGTTTCCAAGAAGGGCCTGGTGTATTCAAACTGTGGACCTTTTGATTACCAGCTGTAGCACTTAACTGCTAGGTTAAGCATTTGCAGGTATGGAAAACATTCTATTCCTCTTTTCTTAAGACTTTTCTCCCTCACTGTGACTGCACTGTCCTCTTGTCCTTCTCTCACCATGCCCATTGCTCTTTAGCGGCTTCTTTCCCTCTGTTCTATCTTTATGCCGTTTCCTTGGGTCCTGTCCTAGTCTATTTCTCACTACTAGCACATGGCAGGCACTTGGCCAATATGTTGAATGAACGAGTCTCCTGCTTTAGGCTGTCCTGGGAATATGCTATCCATCTGATGACTTCAATAATTGTGTTACACTAATGAAGCCTAAACCTTTATCCCTAAACTAATTGCTCACCTGGACAACAAACCTATATATCCCTATGAATGCCCGTATGTTAATACGCTCACAACTAAACTCAGATGTCCAGTTAAACACAGCAGATTAATCACAGAGTTATCTCCTTTCATTGCCCAAACATCGCTAAGATGATGGCAAAGGGATTTCTTTCACTCTTTAGTTAAAAAGTTACTTTTGGTTTAATGGTATTCCAGCCACTTTTTTAGCATCAAGGTGAGTCCCTTTTGAAATGCATGAAGCTCAGCAGACCAGATTTGGAGCCTCATTGTTGTGTAGATCGAGCATTCTATTAGGTGATGCTTCCTGGATGTGTTAGTTTTACAGACTTTTGCCTTTTTTCCCTTTATTTCTGTGAGATAAGGCTTTTAAGCATAATTATGGCTTCCCTGTGTGATAGTTAGGGAGCCCCGATGGGTTTGCTTTGGTTTCTCTGTGTCATATTTGGAAAACCAGAGGTTCCCCGAGTAACCTAATGGGAAGGCACCCACAATAAATTCTCTGTTTAGTTCTTATTGGGATATTGTCATACCACAGATTGGTGATGCCACCCATCTTATTGGTGCCTTGTATTACCAGATCATATCTCTCAAAATCCGTATTACCAACCAAAAATTTACATTTTTCCAAATTTTTATTAAAAAAAAATTTTTTTTTGATGGTGTGTGTTTTTGGTAGCAGAATGCATACATATATATATCCACAACGACAAAGAGAATACAAGTGTTGACCAAAGATTTCAACACATTTTTAGAGGATAGAGAGTAGATGGAGGTGAAATAACTGAGTTCAGAGAGAAAAACTAGCTACCACCTAAGTGGCTGAGAGGGAGATGCTGAAGAAAAAAAGAGAGAGAGCTGATTCAACCTGAAGAAACCTGAAAGGGCCAGCATATGGAGGTCCCAGGTACAAAGGAGAGCAGGGCTTATGCATTAACCAAAAAAAAAAAAGTTGCTGTCCAGTAGATTCTGACTCATAGTGACTGTCTTAGTCATCTAGTGCTGCTGTAACAAAAATACCACAAGTGGATGGTTTTAAAAAAGAGAAGTTTATTCTCTCACAGTCCAGTAGGTTAGAAGTCTGAATTCAAGATGCCAGCTCCAGGGGAAGGCTTTCTCTCTCTGTCAGCTCTGGAGGAAGGTCCTTGTCATCAGTCTTCCTTTGGTCTGGCAGCATCTCAGTGCAGGAACCTCAGGTCCAAAGGATGCACTCTGCTCACGGCACTGCTTTCTTGGTGGTATGAGGTCCCCCGTCTCTGCTTCCTTCTCTCTTTTATATCTCAAAAGAGATTGGCTTAAGACACAGCCTAATCTTTTAGATCTCAGCAATATAACTGCTGCTAATCCATCTTATTACATCGTAGTGATAGGATTTACAATATATAGGGAAATTACTTCAGAAGATAAAATAGTACACAATCATACAAAGGAATCATGACCTATTCAAGTTGACAGATATTTTGGGGGGACACAATTCAATCCGCAACAGTGACCCTATAGGACAGAGTAGAACTCCCCTGTAGAGTTTCCAAGGAGCAGTTGATGGATTTGAACTACCAACCTTTTAGTTAGAAGCTGTAGTTCTTAGCCAATGTGTCACCAGGGCTCCAACATAGACTGAAACATGAGTACAGTGAAACACAGAGCCATCTTCCCTGGCCCTGTTCAGGAACACTGGCAGCCAGGCTTATAACCCCCAGGAATACTAGAAGATTCTTCCCTAAGAATCTGCACAGTCTAAAGGGAGAGACTTCCAGGTATTTGGAAGTACCCCACAACAAAAATCTACCATCAACAAGCCCTATCTAATGCCCACATAGCTTCCACTCAGCTTTTTAATATCCTACTCTTAAGTATGAACGGACATGGGTTAATATTATGAATGTCAGACTGGGATTAACAAACATTTGAAGAAAACCTCTAAACAGAAAAAGAGAAAAGAAGGAAAAAGGAACCCAGAAGAAACAGAACCAATTAAAAAAGAAAAAAAAAATGCAACTGTCATTAATATCCTAGAGATGAGAAAACTATTACATCTATAAAATAAGAATAGGATGCTACTGAAAGAATAAACAGAGCAAAAGAAAGAGTGCTTGGAATTTAAAATAAGATAAACATTAACAATTATTCAAGAATTAGAATATCAAGGAAATCTCATAGAAAGCAACCTCCTCCCCCATAACCACCATGGGAGAAGACAGAAGGAAAAAAAAACATTTCATTTTAGTAATTAAAGGATTGATTCAGGAAGTCTAACACTTGCCTAAAAGGAATTCCAGGAATTGTGGGGAGGAGATTATCAAAGAAATAATACAAGAAAATGTCCCCCTGGGAGCAGGAATGTGAAATAGTGAAAAGTGAGGCAAAAGTCTGCTGTTTTCCATCATAAAATTTTTAATACTATTTGACTTTTAAGCTGTGTGCATATATTAGTTTGATAAACACTTTAAAAGGAAAATGATCCAATTTCTTACTCCCTATTTTTTTTCCTCTTTTCTGTATTCTCTTTCTCCATTAATATTTTCATCACCAGTTGGCTCTAAAACAATCCTCTAAATTCTGTCTCTGATGGATCTTTCATACATTTCCTATCCTCTCCATCCCTACTGCCCTCCACTGATCCTTAATCACCTTTCCCTGGAATAGTTTCACAGTTTCATTACTGGTGGCTCCGCCTTTGGTCTCTACCCTGCCAAATCATCCTGCTATGGCCATGCTTTTAAGAGCTTTTCATGACTGCAATGGACCCGTGGCAACAATACCTTCAGGGTATACCTCAAGGCTTCGAGTTGGTTGGTAGGTAGGTGTTTTTCCTGCCTATCCTGTTCCCCATTGCTACCTCCAAGCCACTTTATATCCTTCTTCAAAACTCCCAGCTCTTCTGAAGAATATTTTATCTCACTAGTCAATATTACTCCTTTTTACTGTCATCTGGCTAATCAGTTACCCTGGTTCACTGAAATTCTACCACCTGGTTCACTGTCTGTGTTCTTTGCCACTACTATTTCTGTCATAATTCTTGCCAATTTCAACATTGTTGTTGTTGTTAGGTGCCTTCAAGTTGCTTCCAACTCATAGCTACCCTATATAAACAGAACAAAACACAGCTCGGTCCTGTGCCATCCTCACAATCATTGCTATGTTTGAGCCCATCGTACAGCCACTGTGTCAGTACATCTCGTTGAGAGTCTTCCACTTTTTTGCTGACCCTGTACGGAAACCCTGGTGGTGTAGTGATTAAGTGCTACAGCTGCTAACCAAGATGTCGGCAGCTCAAATACGCCAGGTGCTCCTTGAAAGCTCTATGGTGCAGCCCTACTCTGTCCTATAGGGTTGCTATGAGTCGGAATCGACTCAACGGCAGTGGGTTTTTTTTTTTTTTTTTTTTGGTTTCTACTTTACCAAGCATGATGACCCTCTCCAGGGCCTGGTCCCTTCTGATAATATGTCCAAAGTATGTGAGATGAAGTCTCACCATCCTCGCTTCTAAGGAGCATTCTGACTGTACTTCTTCAAAGAGAGATTTGTTCATTCTGACAGAATATATCATTAAAAAAAAAAAAAAAAAAACCTTCCCAAACCTCAGCCTGTCAGTTCCTTAAATTCCTCAACTCCATCCATATACTCCATCTGGGTCACCCACTGCCATGGTCATGCTCTGGATTTTGTCATCACTACCTGCTGACTATAAGCTCCTACCTCTCCAGCAGTATCCCCAATCCAACATTCTACAATGCTACTGGAAACGCTATCTACTGAAGGCCTCTTCTTCACCACCAATCACCCATCCCTTACTAAATCCCATGTTTCAGTATAATCCCTCTCTTAAAAAGTCTTTAACTGCTTTTTCCGTTTCTCCCTTTATTCTACTTGCCTGCTTGTCCAACACCAATGAAGCCTCACTCTGGGCTGAAATCCAAGTAGCTAAACTTTTCTCCAGAAATGGAGAAAAACATGGCAGAACTGTTCATTGGTCTTACTTTATGACCAAAAATATCAAATGGCGAACAACAGTGCCCATCAGTCCCACTCATTTCTCTACTATATTTGTTTTCCCCCTTCTAGATGCTTGTTTCTCTATCACCTTTTCCTTAAACTTGCAACACCTTCTTCTACCCCTCTGCTGATGACCTTGCCTTCTCTTCATACTTCACTGAGAAACCAGAAGCTATCTGAACTACCTATATTGTCTTACTACCACAATGCATCTGAACCTACATACAATGCGTTCTGTCCTTTTAAAAAGGAAATTTCCTTGCTTCTATAAAAAGCCATCATTTTTGCTATTCAAGGACCACATTCCTAAAACTATCCTTGATCTCTCCTACATCTTCAAGTCCTCTTTTACTTGCTTCATCGCCATAAGCAGAGAAACACATCACCCATCTTAAGCAAAACAGCAAATGTCCTTGATTTTATGTCCTCATCAATTCCCATCCCAGTTACCTTCTCCTTTTTACTATAAAACTTTTCCAGAGTTGTCTTCAGTTATGGTCTCCACTTTCTCACCTCCCGTTCTCATTTCAATCTACTTTGATTGTGGTTTTGTACCAATTCTTCTTAGCATATATATTACCATAGTTTTACACAAGTAACATGCACCTTCTATGTTTGTTTGCCAACTGTGCCCCCCCACCTCAGGCTTTTTTTTTTTTACAGCAACATGTAAAAAAATACTGGCATAGGGTACTTCTGTAAATACCCTGCAGGGGAAGGGCATGAATGACAAACTTAGGAGGTGTACATTATTTGTGTAAAAATATGGTATATAAAAGAGGAAATACACAGTTGTTAAGTTTAGACTTTAATAATAAAAAAAATAGACCTCTTAAATTCTAATCCCTCTTCTGTGAATCACTAGGTATAAAAGTGACATAACTTCTCTGTGCCTCAGTTCCCTTAACTATGAGGATAATAAAATTATCTGATCAGTTATTGTGAGGATTAAAAGGGCACATATAAAAGCAAATGGAATAGTGTCAGGCATATAGGAAATGCTCAGTAAATGCTAGCTATTGTGGTCAACAATGACCTTCCTTCATCTTACCAAATCCTATTAGGTAGGCTCTCTCTCTTACTTCTTTCTCCAGCAGTACTGGAAAAAGTTTACAATTCACTGCTTTTTTTTAATACTGCTACCCATGGCTTCTGTGGCATCATACTCTATTGTGTAGACTACAGGTTCATAATGATAATATTGTGTTTTCTTCTACTGTTCTGGCTGCTCCTTGTCAGGATCCTTGCTGACTGCTCCATCTCTAAATATTGGCGTGCTCATCCGTTTCTGCTTACTATCTAAACTCTTCCTAAGTCACTTCATTCAGCCTCGTGCTTTTAAATACTATCTACATGCTGATGTTGCTTAAATGAATATCCTCAATCCTGGCTCCCCTGAGGATCAGACACATATATCTAACCTCAAACTTAACAGATCTAGGACAGAATCCTTAACAACCACCTACCCCCTTCCCATCTTAGCCCATAAACCTACTATCACATCCTCCTATTTCTTTCACCGTTATTAACCAGTTGATGAGGCCAGCTCACTACAAGTCATGTCTGATTTTTCCTCCTTCCCTCAACCTGCCATTCAAATGTTAGCAGTCTTATTTTTTTCACCTCCAGAAGATATCCTAAATTCATCTCTCCTTACCATGTCACTGCTGTCATCTTAATCCAAATCATCATGGGGTCTTCCCTGGATTCTGCAAAATCCTTCCAACTAGCTTCCTACTTTAAATCTTTACGCCTCAATAGGCCACTTCTCTCACAGTAGCCAGAGCAATCTCAAAGCATAAACCAGATCATATCAATTTCCTGCTTAACATCTTCCAGAGGCTTCCAACTACAATTAGAATAAAATCTAAGCTCCCAAACTCAGCATTATTCCAAACAAAACGTGTTTAAACATGTCTCTGCTATCAGTGGATGGCTGCAGACAAGTTCTCTCGGTAATGCACTTGTTGTCTTAGTCTCACTAGTGTGCCTTAAAAAAAAAAAATACTTATTGTGCCATGGAAAAAAATGATTTTGAGGTCAGGGTTAATATCAAATTTTTAACAAAACTTAAGCTGGCATCGTCTCAAATCATCGAAGCTTTCCAACAAGTTTATGGGAATGCTGCCCCACATAAAATAACAGTTTTTAGATGAATCAAGTGTTTTAAGGAAGGTATAGAAGAACTCAAAGATAAGCCGAGAGAGAGAAGACCGCTCAGAAGGTAGTGGTGGCTGTTTTTTTGAGATTCCAAAGGGGTAATCTTGATAGATTTTCTAAAAGAACACAGGATGATCACTGAGGCTACAAAGGAGTTTAAAAAAAAAAAAAAAAATTGAAAACTGTATTGGTGAGAAAAAGCCCAGGAAATTTACACCAAGGACTTTTTTTTTCCCAACGTTGACAATGCACCTGCTCATTCTTACCCCATCTATCCCTCAGCCCTGATCTTGCCCCCTTCGGATTTTTTTGTTCCTAAAATTTAAAGAAACATTTAAAATGAACAGGATTTGTGTCCCTCCAGTATGCCAAAACTGCCATCTTGATGTAGCGTAAATTGAAGAGCACAGGAGAGTTCCATGGTGTAACTATGCAGGGAAGGGTTGGAGATGGAAACACCACCCTCAGAACTGTGTAGACCTGGATGGAGGATACGTCGAGAAACAACAGCTTCACATTCTGATATTTTTGTTAAAGGTTTCTATGATTTTGTAGCAATACTTTTTGACTTACCCTCATATATGCTCTGCCCCAGCCTGACTCTCCAAACTTACCTCCCACTACTTTTCCTGTCATTTTTTCCACTCTAGCCATACTGTCTTTTTGAAGATCGCAAACTCATTTCCACCTTAGTGTCTTTATACTAGCTGTTCCCTCTGACTGGATGGCTCTTTTTCCAGATTTTTGGAAGTCTAGCTCATCTGCATGCTGCCATCTCATAGAAATCTTCCTTCTCACCCCATGTGAAGTAGTGCACCCTCTCCTCCACCCAGTCACTACCTATCCTAAACCCTGTTTTATCTTCTTCACAGCACTTATAGCTAAATAATCTGTTTACATGTTTAATGGCTCTCTCTGGTCAGTATAAGGCCCATGAAGGCAGCAGGGGCTTTTTTTTGTCTTATTCACAGATGAATCCCCAGCATCTAGAATTGTAACTAGCCCAGAGTAGGCATTCAATCAATTTTTATTCAATCACTTTGAAGAAAGTGAAAACAGGAGAATTCACTTTTCACTTTTAGCCATGGGGTAATGTAAGTCTACCCCAAGCACTGGAAAGTTAATTTATTCTCCGAATATCGTCAGTCAAGATGGGTATATCGACCGATGTCAATTATTATGTAAGTCAATTTTCACTAAAGAAAAAGAGCACTGGTATATTTTATCAGTTATCATAATACAAAAAAAGACTTGCATTTTCAGATACTTCCCTTATTATTTATATCCCCATGATGTTTCTAACAAAGTATTAAACTTTGAAAAATAAAAAATTAGGTATCTTCCAGATAAAGCCAGAACTCAGACAGACTCAGGTCTACCATCCCTGTTGTTACTATTAGATCATGAATTTGTTGACCTTATAGGTTACCTAGATATTTTAGAGCAGTCTTAATCAAAGTAGTAATAGAAGTCCAAGAGATAAATCTTTAAAACATCAGCAGAAATTTCAAATAGCTGTAATGCCTAAAATATGAAGTTCCTTGACTTTAGGAGAAATTACTCATGGTAATTGATTGGTTTGAAGAAGACTCTGAGTGATAAAAAAAAAAAAAAATGAGAGAATTTTAATAATAGATGTTTGGTAGTTAATATCTTTTAAAAATCTATCATTGAGGGTCGTAAGACAGGTCATCACAAGCCCATATAATCAAGTCCACACTCTGCAGCCTGTAGTAAAGTCTTTTACAATCTGACCCGTTTCTCCCCTAACTACTTCTCACCATGTATTCTTGAGTGTGGTTAGTTCTATGACCATCTAGAAAATTCCTGTTTATCTTTTACTAGCTCAAATGTCACCTCCTCTTAAACCCTTCACAGGTTGAACTCTCTCTTACCCATGTTCCCAAATGAACTCTTATAACAGTATGTAACCATGTATCACTGATAGCTGTTACATGTTCCCTGGCTAGGCTATGAATGTTTGCTAAAATAAAGAAATAATATACCATTTAAATTTCTAAATCGATGTGCAAAATGTCTGTCACAGAGTAAATATTTAAGTAATATTGGTCAAAGTAATTAATTAATGATTGAATGATAAGTCTCATTAGAATTATTGTTACAGCTATAAATTGTCAATCTACTCCTATGAAATTATAGACTAAATATGTTTTTTATATATAAGATTATTGCTACCCTGGAAAATTCTACCTTCTCTCTTTATAGGTAAATTTTTCAAGCAGAATGATCGTTTGGAAGTTGCCCTGTATCCAAAAAGTTCTGAGAAAGATGACCAGGCCTCTAAACCTCTAAATCAGAAAACTCTACTGATTCCTCCCTAAACGCTCTCTGCTTAGAAGTAAATTTTCCTAGATTTCTGATGACATGAAACCTTTCAAAGATCTGTTTTTTTTTCTTGTGTTAACCAATATCACTGGCAGATTAAACACCCAAAACTTGGCAGATGACTACCTACCAGAAACATGGAAATGTATTCTAAATAGGTACCACTTTTAAATGAATTTACTGAACTTTATATTGCCACAACAAATTTTCACTTCTTGATTGCCCTCTAAAAAGAGATACAGACTTTTAAATTTTAAAAGTTCTGAGCACCATTTTAATAACCCTTTGAATGACTTGAAATGCACTTACTAATAAGATCTCTGAACATTTAACATTTTTAACAATAAAAAATAATACACTGGTAATTCTACATTCAAGTCAAAATTTGCATTTCAAAATTAGCAAGCTAACTGATGATAATTAATGTACAGGTATTTTTACAAAGTGCAGCAAAATATTATTTCACTAGTGTCTCAAGATCCACAGTACCAAAAAATGTTTTAAATTTTCCTTTGAAAAGTCCAGTCCTCATTTCCTTGTTCCAAATCATGCTACCAATTAATTATTTTTAAATACCTATGTAGAGAAAAATACACTAAAAATCACCAAGACTGTTTTTGATTACTCTAGGATTCTAACCCATAAAGATTTTTCTAAGTTATCCTAAGTATGCAGTTTAGAAATGATTGTTTGAATGATTTAATCTTAATCCTACTATGTTCATAAACATAAAACCAAGAACACAGAGGATGAACAATGCAAGAAAAATTGTTGTTTTACTGATATTACAGTTTAGCTTTAATACACACCAAATACAAAAACAATTCTTAGACATTTAGTCACTTATCCTGCAAAACAATATGCGAAGATCAACCTTGAAACATTGTATAAAAATCAGAATATATAAAATATCTCAATTACTCCACATACAAATGCAAAAATGGGAATTTGTCAGTCATTAGTTCAAATGTGAACTACTGATCAAGTAGTAAAAAATGGTTTCTGCCTTTAAAATTAAACAGCTCCAGGTAAAAACATGTTCTTTCCCACATGTGCTATCTTTGTATTCTGTGCAGAGTTCCAAGGCAAAGATTGCTTCTGGCTTTATGAATTACCAGAGATGATGACCTGTGTGGCTGACTTATCACAGGTCTTTTATTCTTCTTTCCTGATAGATCCTTAGCTTCTTTGGGAGGAGGCATATGAATTGGTTTCCATGGAATTGGATTATAAAAGGCTGGTTCTGGATAGGAATTTCCACTGTAAAATCCTAAAATTATTTAAAAAAAAAAAAAAAAGAGAAAACTTGAAATCAAAGAAATGACTTATTTTAAAATCCTAGCAAAATGTTAAAAAATCAGAAAGGCAAAAATGTCATTGATAAACCAGTCTGATTCACTTAAAACCTGAACTCTTGAATGCTAACTCTTCTCAAATGCAGTGAATATTTCAGTAAATATTAAAATATAAATAATTCTAAGAATCCAAAAGTTAGTTTATGAAGAAATACCAATAAAAATGTTTACAAAAGTTTATGAAGAAATTAATTTTAGAACCCTTAAGTTGAACCAAACCTTCATTTTCTTAATTCAGTTTGGAGAACTATGGACTGTGTACTGTTTCTTCCTGTCAGACACTAAACGTTACAGAAAAAAAATTACTTTGCATATGAATCAAAATTCTTGTTTAGAATCACTGAAATGCTGAATTACTGTCACTCAAATCCGTAAGATTTCACATTATCACTGTACTTTTGATTACTAAGTACAGAGCGCTCGCTTACTGGGATGCACGAGGTGTTCAGTGCATCGTGATGCCTGGTGTGTGGTTACTGTATGAAGGAGGAACAGTTTGCAGATCATACCCAAATCTTCTAGTCACCATACGCACATAAGTTCCTTTATTTCGTAATTGGTAAAAAATGATATGGGCATAAAGAATAGAGATTTATGAGCAGTAGGGCATTTGCAAACAAATACACCATTTGTTACAATTAAACTCACTAAAAACACGAAAAATTAATGAAGTATTCCATTGTTTTATCAATTAGCTTTTGGTCAATATGTATTCTCACCTAAAATTTTAACTTTACCATCCAATCATGTGATTACAATTCCTGCCTAATCATTATACTTTTTTCAAGCAAACAAAAAAAAGGAAGCAGACCATGCTCAGTAGCTGTAATGAATGACCTTTGTGACATGTAAGAGAGGCCTAAACTCTGACAGCAGGAATGTGTCATTCAGACACCAGCCGCCCACTTTGACTGCAAAGATATGTCAACACACACTTCACCAAGATGGTCAAAACAAAGTCTGGAGTATGTTCTATTGTGTGAACAAAAAAGAAACGGAGTATTTTTCATAATAAATCACTTAAACAAGTGAAGGCAGCTGTCAGCAAGGTATGAGCTTCCAACGTGAAGCACGGAGAAAAGCATGCATTGCCATTTATAATCATACCAAGCCTAAAGGCCAACTGGCTTTGCGTCTGGCTCATGTGTTGTCTAGTATTCCACCCTGCAAAAAGATTGTGCCGGAGGCATTGAAGCTCTGCTTTAGAGTCAGTCAGAAGAACGGAAGGAAAAGTAACCCATTTGATATACCCTGATTAAGGCTTTATCATTCATGAACTATAAAAGAATTTTATTTGTTTCTTACTGTTAGAAATCATTAAAGCATAAGTTTGAGTTTTGCAACCATTGACTTTTAAGAAAATACCACATATCTGATTTACGTAAAATGACAATAAATTTGTGGTATCCCCACAGGAATACAGTATGCTACATATAATCTTTTGGAAAGTGGTAATTTGAAATAAAAAATATTTTTAAACATTTCTATTTGTGCCAAAAGGAAACTAAATATATAATATTTGCTCCTGCAAACCATATTTATGAAAGCCACTAGCATAAAAACTAACCTGTAAGTTTTCCATTGGCATAACCATAGCTCTTTGCAGCTGGACGAGGTTTATTTTTTGCGTTTTCCAACCATTCCTTAAATTTTTTTTCTGCTATTTCCTTTTTTTCTTGTAATTCAGCTTGCCGCTGTTTTTCTTTTTCCTTAAAATGACAAGACCAAAAAAATTTCAGGGATATTTTCTGTAACTAAAAATTCCATTCATTATCGACTGCTTTTTTCCCCCAACAGTTTCCCACCCTAGTTGCTTACTGGCCATAAACACCGAATCATATTTATGTAATTTGAGAGTGAAATTCAAAACAATCAGGAATGTGGTATTAAGGAGTCTGCCTCTGAACAACAATAGGACATGAAACCCAAGAGAAAAAAGGAATTTGCTGCTTTAAAAGAATTGTAATTACAATATATGCTGAAACCTGTGAAAACTGGAACTCGGCAGAGCTGCCTTGTTTTTCTGGATCTCACAAGTTCTCTGCCTTTGACAGGGTGCAGTCTTACCACTTTTCTCTTGTTCTCTATTAGTGAAAACATTTGAGTTTTCCTTCTCTGACAGGTTTCCGCCATTCACAGGTTCCGGCTTTCACAGGTTTTACTGTACTAAGACTTTCCATAAAAGTGGGTTGAAAAATATTTAAAAGCAACAACAACAAAAAGTTCTGAACCTGACTGAGAAAATATCAACAAGTTTATTAACATTTCTCAACCAAAGAAAACTACAAATGCATATTCATTTCTGAAGCTTAAACGCTGTATACTAGAATAAATACAAATAGCTCCATGTGTTTATTTTACAGTTAGCACATATAAACAACAAAGTCACATATTCTAGCAGGTCATTCTAATAAAAATACCTTTTCTTTCTTCTTCTTTTCACATTCTTCAGCATTTTTTTTCTTTAACCACTCTTGATATTTTTCTTTTGCTTTTTCTTGCAAATGTTCTTTCTCTAGTTTCTTTGCTGCTTTTTCCTCCATTTCTTTATTAATTTTTTGTTCTCTTTCTTTTCTTTTCTTAAATAAAAAAAAGAGAGATGTAATTGGAATACTTGTAATTACCTTCATACCAGGAAGGATCATTACATACAGTAATTAGTGAAACTTCAGTTATTTCTTAAAATAGGTGATACTACAGTGTGTGGTACAACGTGGCTTATGAAAATGTACAACATATCTGCAATTACCTGTTCAATGTTAGTCTACCAGTTGGGCTGTAAGTTTTATGAGGGCGGTGACAAATGTCTTTCTCACAAAAGTACAGTCTGAGTCTGGGACAGTAAACAATAGGTGCTCAACAAAGATTTGGTGAATAAATTTGTGAATAACAACTACAACCGGTTATATTTTCCTAAATCTTATTTTTTTTTTATTGAATGTCTCTCTTCCCTCTAAAATAGAAGCCACATACGTACACATTTCCTTTTAAGAAGGTTTGCCAATATGAATAGTTGAGCAAATCTTCTCCATCAGTGAATTACAGGAAGACAAAAGAATACTTACTTTGGCCCATTAAGTACTGCTGTAAGGGCACACGCAGGCAAATCTCTGGCAATGTAATTCTTAAAAGTCTTACACAGACCAGGGGCTGGCAAAGTACAGCCGGAAGGCCAAATCTGATCTGCCAGCAACCTATATTTGTAAATTAAGTTGTATTGGCACATGGCCACACCTATCAGTTCACATATTTATTATTTATGGCTGCTTTTGCACTACGACAGCAAAACTGAATAGCTCCAACACAGACTGTCTAAGCCACAGAGTTTAAAACATTTACTATCTAGCCCTTTATAGGAAAAGTTTGCAGACCCCCTTACATAAACTATAATGCAATGTTTGTTCCTTTCTCATTTGAAGGATGATCCACCAGATAAAAGTCTATCTACAAAATGATACTTAAGGTATGAAATAGTAAACATAAAGGATCTTTCTTTTCTCTTGTTTTAATTTCTTGAAATAAGGAAAAATCACAATAATGTCCATTAATAAATGAGTGAATAAATAAAATGTGGTAGATAGATATATACAATAGAATATTACTCAGCCATAAAGAAAAATGAAATCCTGATACACGGATGAACACTGCAAACATTAAAAAAAAACCATTACGCTGAGTAAAATAAGTCAGTGACAAAAGGACAAATATTGTACGCTTCCGTTTCTTTTTTTCCGCTTAAATGAAATATCTAGAATAAGCAGGTGTATAGAGACCAAAGTTTATTAATAGTTACAAGAGGCAGGCAGAAGGGAGGAGGAGACAGAGACTCATTACAATTTTATGCCAATACAATGCACTATATCTTGAAATACACCACTTCCCAAAACTGACTAAAAAAGAAATAAAGCACGTAAATAACCTTCTACTTGTAAAAACAATTGGATTCAAAATTAAAAAATCCTTCCGACAAAAGAAAACTCCAGCGTCTGAAGGCTTCATTGGTGAATTTTATCATATGTATTAAGGGAGAAATAATACCAAATCCTACGCAAATTATTTTAGAAAATAGAAGAAAAGGGAACACATCCAAGCTCGTATCAAGATACCAGCATTACCCAGATTTCAAAACCAGGCATGGTAATTACAGGATACTATCCAATAGGGAAAGGGTTATCTTTTCAACAAATAAAGTTGGAACAACTGCATCTCCATATGGAAAGAAATGAACCTTGACCCTTATCTTGACCATACATTAAAATTAACTTGAAGTAGACATGTAAGTAAGAGCTAAAGCTATAAAACTTCTGGAAGACAACAAAGAGAAATACTTTTACACTTTGGGGCAGGCAAACATTTCTCAAACAGGTCACAAAACAACAAACTACAAAAAGAAAAAAACTGAAATATTGAATTTCATCAACATTAAAATCCTGTGCTCTTTAAAAACCACCATTAAGAAAAATTAAATAAGAAGCCACGCACTAGGACAAAGTATTTGATGTATATATATATATATATTCATTCCAAATATTTATATATATTTGAAATATGTATCAAAAATATACATTTTAATGCATACATATTTCATTAACAACCTGTGATATGCAGGTGAAACAACCCTGCTTGCTGAAAGCGAAGAGGACTTGAAGCACTTATTGATGAAGATCAAAGACCACAGACTTCAGTATGGATTACACCTCAACATAAAGAAAACAAAAAATCCTCACAATTGAACCAATAAGCAACATAATGATAAACGGAGAAAATACTGAAGTTGTCCAGGATTTCATTTTACTTGGATCCACAACCAAAGCCCATGGAAGCGGCAGTCAAGAAATCAAAGGACACATTGCATAGGGCAAATCTGCTGCAAAAGACCTCTTTAAAGTGTTAAAAAGCAAAGATGTTTTCAATTACCTCATATGCATGTGAAAGCTGGACAATGACTAAGGAAGACTGAAGAAGAATTGATGCAATTCTTTATGAATTATGGTGTTGGCAAAGAATATTGAATATACCATGGACTGCCAGAACAACAAATCTGTCTTGGAAGAAGTACAGCCAGAATGCTCCTTAGAAACAAAGATGGCGAGACTTTCTCTTGCATATTTTGGACATGTTATCAGGAAGGACCAGTCCCTGGAGAAAGACATCACGCTTGGTAGGGTAGAAAGTCAGTGAAAAAGAGGAAGACCCTCAACGAGATGGACTGACACAGTGGCTGCAACAATGGGCTCAAGCACAACAATGATTGTGCGGATGGTGCAGGACTGGGCAGTGTCTTGTTCTGTTGTACATGAGGTTGCTACGAGTCAGAACTGGCTCGACGACATCTAACACAATATCTCAAATATATATATATATATATAAAAATCTGACAAAGAACTTGTAACCTAAAGATATAAAGAATTCTTATTACAACTTAATACAACACATGGAAACCCTGGTAGCGTAGTGGTTAAGAGCTACAGCTGCCAACCAAAAGGTCAGCAGTTCAAATCCACCAGGTGCTCCTTGGAAACATTACAGGGTAGTTCTACTCAGTCCCATAAGGTCACTATAAGTTGGAATCGACTCGACGGCAGCAGGTTTGGTTTTTTTTTGGTTTAATACAACAAATAATCCTTCCCAAAAACTGGACAAAGAGGTGAACTAATTAATGCTTCACAAAAGAGATGCAGAGATGGTCAATAAGCTCATGAAGAGAAACAACAGACCTCACGGAAATGCAAATTAAAGAACAATGATATACCACTACATGCTCACTACAGCTGCTAAAATGAAAAAGACTGACAATAACACATTTGACAAGGAAGTGGAGCAAATGGGACTTTCAGACAATGGCTGTGGGAATGTAAAATGGTACAAGTGCTTTACAAAACAGTTTGCCAATTTCTTATAAAGTGTAACACATGCTTACCATACAACCCAGCAATTTAGCTCCTAGGTACTTACCCAAGTAAAACAAGAGCAAATGTCCACAAAAAGACTTGTAACTTGTACATGAATGGTCACAGACTTTTATTCATAATACATTAAAATTGGAAACAATCCCAATTGTCCATCAACTGGTAAATAAGTAAACAATTTGTGGTATATGGGCAGACCCTGGATTATACATTGAGTTCCATTCCTAAATCTACTTTAAGTCAAATTTGTTCATAAGTTGGAACAGTAGGTATAGCTGGTATCTAACATCAGTAACTTAAATGTTTGTCTTAGTATATAGTGTACCTTTCTATGCGTAAAAAACATTAAGGAAACACTTCCACATACGCTACAACATCTTTACCTTAATAATATAGTAATAACGTTTTGATGCTTTTTGCAAGGTAGTGCCTGTTATTATGAACCATTGTGTGTACTTCAAATTTTTAATACAATAGGCTTTGTAAGTCTGACATTTGTAACCCGGGGACTGCCTGTACACACAGGATAGAATACTGTTCAGTATAAAAAGGTAAAAAGTTGAGACATTCCATAGCAGAATAAATTTAAAAACAAAAGGAGCTCAACAAAAAAGAGTTTCAATTCTATGACTCCATTTATATGAAATTCTAGAAAAGGCAAACTTAATCTAGAGGGACAGAAAGCAGTTAATGGTTTCCTTGAAGCTAGGGCTGGCTGGGGAGGCAGTACCGGAGGTTAACTGCAAAGGGACACAAGAGAATTTTTTTGGGAGTTGGAAAAGTTTGGTATCTTGACCGTGGTGTTGGTTACAACGGTATAAAACTTTGCTAAAACTCATCAAACTCTACACTTAAAACAGGCATATTTTATTATATACAAATTATAGCTTATATTCAATCTGCATGCTGAGCAAATAATCCAAGAAGCTGGACATATGAAGAAGGCATCAGGATTAGAAGACTCATTAACAACCTGTGTTAAGCAGATGACACAACCTTGCTTGTTGAAAGTGAAGAAGACTTGAAGGGCTTATTGATGAAGTTCAAAGACCACAGCCTTCAGTGTGGATTACACCTCAACATAAAGAAAACAAAATTGCTCACAAATGGACCAATAAGCAACATCATGATAAACAGAGAAAAGGTTGAAGTTGTCAAGGATTTCATTTTACTTAGATCCACCATCAATGCCCTTGAAAGCAGCAGTCAAGAAATCAAATGATATATTGCGTTGGGCAAATCTGCTGCAAAAGATCTCTTTAAAGTGTTAAAAAGCAAAGATATCATTTTGAGAACTAAGGTATGCCTGACACAAGCCATGGTGTTTTCAACTGTCTCATATGCATGTGAAGGCTGGACAACGAATAAGGAACAACAAAGAACTGACACCTTTAAATTATGGTGTTGGCGAAGAATACTAAATACACCAAGGACTGCCAGAAGAACAAACAAATTTGTCTTGGAAGAAGTACAGCCAGAATGTACTTAGAAACAAAGCCGGCCAGACTTTGTTTCTTGCACTTTGGACGTGTTATCAGGAGGGACCAGCCCCTGGAGAAGGATATCATGCTTGGTAAAGTAGAGGGTCAGCGAAAAAGACAAAGACCCTCAACGAGATGGACTGACACAACGGCTGCAACAATGGGCTCAAACACAGCAATGATTGTGAGGAAGGCACAGGACTGGGCAGTGTTTGGTTCTGTTGTACACAGGGTCACTGTAAGTTGAAACCAACTTGACAGCACTTAACGACAACAACAACAAATTATAGCTTATTCAAGTTGATTAAAAAAAATAAGACAGGTTCTCTACAGGATTTAAGCTAGAGAGGAGGGAATAGAATGCCTTTAGTTAGCAAGAGGAGAATAGAGCAGGCACTCAGAGAGAAGTACTGAGAGATAGTAGCCATCTCCTAAGCGGCTTCTGATTTTCTGACACCCTGGAACTACACCACATACAGCACAACAATAAATCTTCCTTTTCTTAAAATGGTGCCTGAGAGAACCTTCGTTTCCTGCAACGATAGGAAACTAACAAAACAACTGGCCGTTTAAAGTCTCTGAATTTCTATTTTAGTTCCTCAAGTAGTACCTGGCATATAGTAAAGTTGAATAAGGATTTGTCAAATGCATCAATGATGAGAGACAGTTTTATCAATCATACAGCTTGTGGATCTGAATGAACTTTTATATAGGCAGTCCCTGGTTTAACTAACATCTGACTTATGTACAAACAATAGTGATGAATCAACCCTTGTAAACCCTATTATATTAAAACTTTGAGATACATACAAAGGTTTGTAATAACAAATGGGAGCTACTTTGTGACACACATCAAAACAGTATTATTATTATTGTATTATCATGTTAAAGATGTTTTAGGGTATGTGGAAGTGTTTCTAATGTTTTTATGCATAGAAAGGTATACTACATACTGTACACTAAGACAAACACTTGACTGACGTTAGACATAAACCGCACCTAACTGTTCCTGACTTACGTTCAAATTTGACTTAATGACAGATTTAGGAATGGAACTTGTTCATAATCTGGGGGCTGCCTGTATTAAAAAAGTCGGTTCCCCATCTTGAGAATTAAAAAATAGTTTTTATTTTAAATATTTTTAAAACACTAAAAGTAAAGATGCTTTACAAAATATTTCAAAGCATACTGTAAAAAACAAATCTAGAAAAAAAAAATTAGTAAGGCAGTGTAGATGTAAGAAGACCAGATGAGATAAACCATTTATTTTCAGAGGACTTAACAATTTACAGTCATATTACAAGGGACTAACTTTGCTAATGGATACGTAAATTCTTTTTGTCTAATTTTTTGATAGAACACAGTGAAAATGACTTGGGGAAAATAACAACCACAGATATAGCTAAAATGTGAATGAAGCTGGAGGCAGGGTAGACCACACACCATGAAATGTAAACAGAGGAGGAAAAAACTAGATGCCAGACAGGAAGAGAAGAACCAGGAGAGCAGTCTTTACAAATAGAGGTAAATGTAACTAAGACTGAAAGAAGAAATGTGATAGGTTTTAAAGAAAAAAAAAATTAGAATAATAAATTATTTCTTAACATGCACATGATTTCTACAGATTAAATTTCTCAGGTTCATTTTAGAACTATTCTCAAACTTACAGAATCTTGCTTTCAATAATAATTAGTGATTTATGTCAGGGCAGGCCATTTCCCTTCAAAAGAAAGAATTTTTTCTCAAATAATTGGTTCAGGTTTACTGCCACTAATTAAACAGTGAATATATCATCTCCCAGCAGTATCTCACATTCTTAGATAAACAACTATATTTGAGTGGCACGGTAAAATTAGCTTAATGGAGCTAGAAGATAAGAGAGGATTTTAGAAGAGAGAGCATGCTATTCTACACATGTAATACTATTTCGTCTTACAGTTATACATTTCATACAATATTACCCAAAGTTTTGTAACTGTCACACATTTTGATTTTGGCATTTATTCACAAAAATGTTCTCTCATTGTATTATGGTATGAAGTAAACTAAAAAAACAAAACAAAGCAACAATTTACCTCTGAAGTAAAGAACAAATACATTTATGGTTAAAACACACAGCAGTTTAACGAATCTTCTTACAATACCTTGATGAAGAAGGCTACGTACGCCATTTTCAGTTTACTAATATTATCTACATAAAACGGTGCCCTTATTAATAACACCATGAATTAGATATGGACAAAAAAATTATAATGAAAAAATTAAAAACTCTGTTATATAATTTAAACATTTGTCTAAATCCAGCCAATCAGACTGTAACAAAAGCAGTACCATCTTAAATATGTAAAAACCACAACAGAAAACAGAGTATTTTTAAAATTTCTAATTTGTGATCCAATATATGAATGTTTGAAAATGAAAAAGAAGACAATACATTATTCATCCAAATAACAAATGCTTACTGTATGCAAAGCATTGTGCTAGATCTCTGTAATGGATAAAAAGTAATATAAAAAATTCCTGTCCTTAAGGGTCTTAAAATTTCAAGGAGAGTAAAGACATATACGTAATACAAAACAGCAACAAAACAAATACATAATACAAGGCAGTAGATGATAAAAGTGCTACAAAGTGCCACAAATTTAACAGAGATTTGGAGAAGGAATGATCATTTCTAGCATGTAATCAGGAATAAGGAGCCCCCACAGTGCAGTAGTTAGAAATGCGTGGCTGCTAACCATGAGGTCTGCGGTTCCAACCCATCAACTGCTCAACGGGAGAAAAGACCTAGTGGTCTCGTGGAGCAACTCAGTCATTTGGAATAACATGGTTCATAAAGATAGTGTCCTATACATCCTAGTTTGGTGAGTAGCATCTGGGGTCTTAAAAGCTTGGAAGAGGCCATCTAAGATACAACTATTGGTCTCTTCCCATCTGGAGCAAAAGAGGATTAAGGAAACCAAAGACTCAAAGAAAGTAGTCCACAGGACTAATATCCCACATGAACTACAGCATCTTCTAGCCTGAGACCAGAAGAATTATATGGTGCCTGGCTACCACTACCAACCGGTTCTGACCAGGGACACAGTAGACGGGTCACAGACAGAAAGGGGGAAAAAATGTAGAACAAAACTCAAATTCCTAAAAAAGACCAGACTTTCTGGGCTGATAGAGACTATAGGAACCCTGGAGGCTATCGCCCTAAGGTACCCTTTTGACTCAGAATTAAAGCCACTCCCAAAGGTCACTTTCCATCCAAATAATAGATCGGCTTATAAAATAAACAATACCACCAGTGAGGAATGTGCTCCCTTAAACAATCAACTATACATACGACACCAATCAGTCAACATTTAATCAAAGCCAAAGATGAGAAGGCAAGGAGGGGCAGGGAAGCTATATAAATGGAAACAGAACAAATAGAATGGAAATAATGAGAATGCTGACACATTGTGAAAATTATCAACAGTGTCATAGAAGAATCTGTACAAAAAGTGTTAAATGGGAACTTAATTTGCTGTGTAAACTTTCACCTAAAACACAATTAAATATTCAAAAAAAGAAAACAAAAGACCTGGTGATCTGCTTCCGTACAGATTACTGCCTTGGAAACCCTATGGAGCAGTTCTACTCTGTCCGATAGAGTTGTTATGAATTGGAATTGACTCGATAGCACACAACAACAATCAGGGAATGCTACATGCAGGAAATGATTTGAGTTGGATGGTGAACGGAAAGGTAGGGTAGAGGATATGATGAGATTCCAAGCTGAAGAAATATCATATATAAAAATACAGAACATTAAGAATGAAAGTGTTCTTAAAATTTCCCATGAATACATATCCCCAGGGGCTATAAAGCATAGCTCAATGGTCAAGATTTCTTTGAAACTGGTTGTGTATCTTCAAAATATAAAATTTATATCCTATTCCATAACATATCTGTGCTTGTTTTAATATAAAAAGTAACATTTTCTCTCAAAATTTTCCAGGAAAACTAATACTTTAAGAAGATGGGTTGTGATTATCCTGTGTGTATTCCTGAAAGGATCCCAGTAAAAGCAACAGTATAGGATAAGGGAAGAATGGGAGGGAGACATAACTGAAATGGAAGTTTAGATCAAAAAGCAGAAGGTCTTTAATCAGCCAGGTAGAGTTGTAAAAACCTTATCCAGAGGACAGTGGGGAAACGTGAAAAATAGTTTCTGAATTGGGGATTTCTTTAGCAAGATATAAAGGATGAATTCATTCATTCAACAAATATTTTTGAGCCTAACTACTAGAACCCTGTCACAGTGGTTAAGCGCTTGGCTGCTATCCAAAAGGTTGGAGATTCGAACCCACAAATTGTTCCATGGGAGAAAGATGTGGCAGTAGGCTCTTGTAAAGATTTACAGCTTTGAAAACCCTCTGGGGAAGTTCTACTCTGTCCTAAAAGGTTGCTATGAGTTGTATTTGACTCAATGGCAACAGGTTTACTATATGCTAAGGTACCCTGGTGGCGCAGTGGCTAAGCTTTCTGGCTGCTAAGTGAGAAGTCGGTGTTTCGAACCCACTAGACGCTCCATGGGAGAAAGATGTGGCAGTCTGATTACAGCCTTCGAAACCGTACGGGATAGTTCTGCCCTGTAATATCGGATCACTGTAAGTCAGAATCGACTCAATGTTCACAGGTTTTTGGGTTTACTATTTTTTTATGTGCTAGGTACTCATTTAGCTGATAAGGAACTGAACAAGAAAGGCAAAGATTCCTTCTGTATTATGGATCTTAACGTTCCAGAATGGGGAAATAAGCAACAAGTAAGTTTAAAGATGCAATGGGACCAGACAGGAAGAGATCGCACACAGAGGAGTAGTAATTGCAAAGAAAAGGAAAGGATGACCACAAATGACAGAAGAATTTTGATTATGTTTGAGTAACTTAGAAGACAGCAGCGGTAATAAAAGAAAGAAATTAGGAGAATGGCTCTATATAGGGAGAATGGGCAATAAAGGGTTATTTTAGATTTGCAGGCTAGATTTGCAGGCTCAGAGGTACCAGCAGACCTAACAGATGGAAATTCAGGACTCCAGAAAGTCAGGTCTAGAGATACGGACCTGCTGACAGCCTGCAGACAGGAAGTATTTATGAGGGAGCAGGGAAAAAAGTAAAGGGCAGAAGACAGGGCCTTGGATAAATATCCATAAGGAATAAAAAAACAAAAACAAAAAACATCCAGAGAAGAAAGAAATAGAAGAAAAACCTAGGTAATGAGGCAATAATGGAAAGAGTCTGCAAAAGAGGTATCACTGTGTGTCTTTTTCTCCTTACCTGTTCATTCTTTTTCTGAACCCATTCCTTGTGCTTTTCTTCAGCAATTATTTTTCTTTTTTCACGCTCTTCCATTTTTTTTCTTTTTTCTAGTTGTTGATTTAATTCCTGTGGATTTTATTTAAAGAAAAAGCAACATTTAATAGCAAGTACTCATAGCACATATTTAAAAAAGGCTGAGGTTAACCAAACGAAACAAGAATATAGTTTTTTTCATAGAAAATATACCATTAGAGAGACGCTAGCTTACTTAAGTAAGTAGTCCATGATGAAAAAAAGCATTGGTAAAAAGTATAAGTCATTTTTTAGAAATGCAAATAATTGCTTGGCAGCAAAACACTAGTTTCTTAGACTAAACTTCAGCTAAATTACCCTCAGTGAAATCAACTTTCCCACACATAAATTCTGGCATCACTGTAAGGCACTGGCAAAAACTCAAGGGAACTGTAATTTTTTTTTTTTTTACAGTTACAAAAGCTTCTAGATTCTTGATGAAGATAAAAGATAGGAATTAAATAATCCCTATATAAAAACTTGAATTCAAAGTTATACCAAATAAGAAATGTTTAACGATGCCATTCAATTTTCTTTAGGGAAATAAATAATCCAGATTTTTTCACTGATTTGATAGCTGCTGAAGTGTAAAACAAACCCACATTCATATCCCAGGTTATTTAACTGCCTTGCTGTCACTCGAATCTACACGTTTGGGCATTTCCTCAGAAGAAAGAATGTGGAAGGTATGGCCAAATAAAACTGTAAGCTGAATGCCACCACTCTGTCACTCATCAGTTAAATTACTGCATTAGTAGAGAATGTTGTTCAAACTAGACTTCTAGGATGGTACTATCATAATTACTGGTAATTTTTCTGGTCTCTCCTTAGATACTAACAATCAGATACTTTTACGTATCTCCCATGGGACCTCACTTCTCCCTTTCTAAAACCTATCTACCCAGGGATGGATGGTAGTGGGAAGGATGTTTTTTCAACTTTCAGACAAATGAAGATAAACTCTACACCAAGGATACATCTCTTGCACATTAAAACAACTGGGCCCAGGATACTGGCCTCCCACAACCTCTCATCCTAAAATTCTGCTGCACAGAAAATAATTGCCTTCACTCTGCAAAGTCTTCCAATTCTTGAACCCTACTGCAACAAGCAAATATCCATCTTGGGTTTAGCGATCTTCACTACCTCTGCATATGCTATTTCTTCATTACTCACTCAGTATATGTTTATGAAATGCCTACTAATGAGCTAACAAGAACTGAGATGTAAAGATGAAATTCCAAAGTCTCTGATCTAATCTGATCTTATATACACCCAAAAATTAAGTGTCATATTGTGAAGTATAGCCTATAGCAGGAGTTGAGATAAGAGAAAAGAAAAGAAGAGAAAGTAAAGGCAGAGAAGACACAGTATGGACCAGGGCATTCAGAAATGAGCATGCACCATGAAAGCAGCAGTAAGGAGATGGCTTGTCTAGGAGGAAGTGGTGGCAGGGGATGGGTAGTAAAAAATTAGAGTGTGGTACTAACTAGATAGAAAAAGGTTTTTTGAGACAGGCAAAGTAAATCGAACCTTATAAAGCAGGAATACATGGCAAAAGGGATGATTTAGTTAAAGGTTGAAGACTGCATCTGAGGAGATCAGAACTATTTTGAAGGAGACTGAAAAGTAAATTGCTGCAGTATATGGGCTATGAGGGAAAGAAGGTCTAGACTTCTGTTGAGTAACAAGAAGGGGGGAAATGTGCGTGTGTCTTTGTGTATATACACACATACATAAATACATAAAATAAAAAATAAGACTTTGTAACAGGCTAGATACAAAACTGACAAGTATATATTGAAAATTTTCCAGAATAGTTCTGAATTCATATAATTTTATTTTTAAGAAAAGTTAATTATTTTAATATACAATTAAAGATATCATTAATTAAATTTGTGTATGTTTTTAAGATTCTTCATATAACTAAACTCAAAACTCAGGAAAAAAAAAAAAAAAACAACCAGACTTTGTGTTCCTATTTTGTGGTTAATGCTGATACAGGAGTTTTAAGGAAGGAAATCTCAAAACGTGCCTAGAAGATACTACTACTAACCCAAACAGTGCTCCAAGCTCAGGAAATCTGTTCAAGTAATTTGGCAATTCAGAATACACATCACATTCTGAGCCCTGACTCTCCCCTCCAACGCTGGCCCCTCTTAAGATTTCCACCCTGAATGCCTCCATCTGTTCACCACCAAGGCAAGCCTCTTCCAGGACACGACTGGATTCTTCTCTCACGAGACTCCCGCATCGTCTTCTGGTACGCCAGTGGATTTCAACAGGATTACAGCTATTTTCTCACAGAGTACACATTTGATTAGGCATAACCAAAATTCACTGAGGATCTTAAACATGCTTTTTTGCCTACTTTCAAAGAACTTTTTGCCACTGAAGGTAACAATCGGAAAAATTGAGTTGTGTGTTTCACCAACTCTGTATCTTGCCCTTTTCCTCATTAAGTGCTGATGAATGAAATGGCCAAAGGCAGGATGATAAAAAAACAAAAAAGAAAAAGCACCTAGATAATTTACAAACTAGTATAATTTTTATAATTTAGAACAGGCTGTACTAAAACAGTAAAGCAAATGTTAAACATGAGAATTAACCAAAGGTCATAGAGAATTTACAGCAGTCTGCTAAAGAATTAAAAAAAGTGAAAATGTAAATAAAATTTAAACAGTCTAGAAAACCAATACTATCGTTTTTCACAAAACCAATGTTCGACGTTTACCACATGGACCATCTGAACAACAGTTACAAATGCAAAACATTTGTAAGTGGGTAATTTTGATAGGTTAAAATAATTTTTTCACTCAATCCCACAGAGAGGTTTGAAACAAATCTAGCTGTCTTACTGGAATCAAATATATGAGTGGTGAGGGTATTTTTAACGACCCAACTACCCCTTAAATCTTCATTTAAATTTTATCCTTTAAGTTTTAAAAGAAGAAAATAAAAAAGACAGAATAAGTTAAATAATACTAAGTCTGACCCATTTATTTCTAAAATACATCTCAGTATCCTGAAGAAAACACTTAAATTGGAAGTTAAAAACTGGACTATAATGCCATCAACATCACTAATTAAAACCTTGGCAAAGTTACTTCTTTGGGCCTTGTGCTTTTTATCTTTAATAGGGATCTAACATAAACTGCTCTTATGGTTAAAAATCTGTGCTTTTAATGATATGACTTGTAAACAAAGGAAATATTGTAAATAAGGACAAAAATATAAGGAAAGAAGGACTTAGAAAATGAAACAAAGAGAAAAGCATGAAAAGAATGCAACTATCACAACAGCCTAAGGTGAGTTTACAATAAATTGAGTAGCTGGCCTATATATTATGATGTCCCCAATATAATTTGTATAAGATTTGTGCTAAAATATTTTAATTGATTCAGAATAAGGGAGAAGCCATAAGAAATGTCAAGCTACTAACTGCATGAAAAGGTTTTCATCTCTCAACCAAATTAGAAATAATTATACCCTGCGATGTGCTTTTTTTTTTTTTTTTTTTTTTACCCTGGTGGCGTAGTGGTTAAGTGCTATAGCTGGTAACCAAAGGGTCAGCAGTTTGAATCTGCCAGTCACTCCTTGGAAACTCTATGGGGCAGTTCTCCTCTGTCTTATAGGGTCACTATGAGTTGGAATTGACTCGACGGCACTGGGTTTGGTTAGGTTTTTTGTACGTGCTTTATCACTGTGGTAGGGACTTTATATTCATTATTTTAATCTGCTCTCAAACAGCTCTTCATGGTAGCTATTATTATCTCCTTTTTATACATAATAACAACTAACTTTTATTGAGTGCTCCCTATATTCCAGGCCATATCCTGATGTTCATTTAGTCCTCACAACAATAACACTGTGAGGTAAGTATTATTCTCTCCCTTTTACTGATGAAGAAATCAAAGCACAAAGAAGTGAAGAATTTGCCCAAGGTCCAAGTTTTGAACTCACAAAATACGGCTCAAGAATTTGTGGTTTTAACCACTGCACTATTGCCTCTCTATCGTCTGGCTTTTAGATGAAGAAACTGAGGCTCAGAGAAGTAAAAAAACTTCTCCAAAGTTACAGAGTTAAGATTACAGTGCAGTCCTGTAATTTAATTAATTTCTTTCTTTGTATACTGACTCTAAAAATGACTTGAAGTGATCCTCCATGTTTTTAATATAAAAGGTGGCTACTAGCAAGGCTAGACATAAAGCAAAATACCATAAACTGAATTCCATTTTTCCACTGACTCACTTACACATTGGTGTTTTCCGAACTGTGAGTCTAAAATCAATTTAATGGCTTATGAGCACCCTCAAAAAGAAAAGAATACATTAGTGTATTGTACATAGTTAAAATATTACTTCAGGTAAATATTTATGCGTGTGTGTATATATACACGCTTGTATGTAACACAAAGCAGATTTCTCACTGTAAGCAAATATTTTGAAAGCCACTGCACTAAATTATGTAATTTGTAACGGTAATATTGAGGTCGAATTAAGAGAAGAGAGTCTGGCCAGGGTACCGATAATACAAACTAATTCTGAAAATAAATGAAAAGGCTTTAAGAAGGCTATGAATAACAATGATATAAAAGTACTGATAAAATTAAAACCAGCCTTCTTTATACTTTGTCTCATTTAATCCTTGTAAAAATCCTGTGACATAGATATTATGTTATCCCTCTTGTACAGATGATGAAATTGAAGCTAAAAGTTTAAGTAATTTGCCTAAGGTCAGCCAACAAATAACAAGTTTGGAACTAGAGCTTTTATTAAGCCTGCCTGACACCAAACCTTGGTCAAGCCCTGTGCCCTTCTAAGAGAAAACAAGTACTTCTGTCACAGTGTATTTTTCCAGGAATAAATCTGTATTTTAGAAAACTAAGTATCATATAATAGGGAAAATGGCATAATGTACTGGTTCCCACAATCATCTGAATCATGCCAGGCCTCCTGAACATACGACTGCCTACCTCATTAGATACCCATTACAGAAATAAACAACTAGTTTCAAAAGTGATACAGAAAATTTATTCCAAGGAATGTCATGGATATGGGCAAAACTTTAGTTCCAAGGATTTTTATGGCAACATGGTTACTTATAGGTGAGAATAAACTTAACTATCCACCAATAATGAATTGGCTAAGTATATTTTAATATGTGCATTTAATACATTTAAAATGTATTTTAATAAAATATTAGGTAGCCATTTAAAATGATGATATGAAAATATTGAATGATATGGGAATATAACAACAATGTAACAGGCAGAAAAAAACAAGTTACAAAAGGGTTTCATTCTATTTGATTAAAAACAAGTATCTTTCACAATCCAAATCTATTTGGTTCCTGTGTTTGGATAAGGAGAATTCTAAGAGTGGGCTTAGATAATGAGTGATGCCAAATCCTCTAAATCTATTTGGCTGCTAGGTGGTGGGTAGCAAATAAAAAAAAAATACTAAGGGTTTAAAGAGTGAGAGATTCATGTGAAAATCTATGTAAAATTATTTGTTTTTTGAGTTTGGTTACTTAGAGTCCAGATAGTGATGGATAACAACCCCAACCCCCAACACACATATATATACACACACACAAACACAACACAAAGTCATTCAGGGGAGTTACATCTTACACAGGGGTTAAGTTTTAAAGTCAGTACATGAGTCAAAAATTGTCTATAGTCAAAATTATCCATGAAAAATGTATTAGATCTCTTCCCTAAAGCTGTTTCAGTTGAGCTCCAAATGAAGTAGCTGACCTATATTTCAGATTCATAGTGCAAGCACATACACACAATACATATTTTTATACACTGGAATCACACACAGAGAAACGTCTATCAACAAGGCAGGCCGTCAGAGAAAAATGGAAACACCCTGAAAGATCAACAGATTTCCATCTCCCAGCATGTACTCAGTCTGGGGAACATGCTCTTTGAGTGATAAGGGGGTAGATTCCTATCTCTATTTCAATTTTTGTCTCTTTGCTTAAAATTTTTACTGACAGTACAATTAAATTTCACCTTGTGAAATGTCATTTCCTGATTTCGACTTAGCCTTAGTTAAATATACATATGATCAAGCTCCACTGTTAAATGTCTATAGATACACATTTCCACGTACAAATGTTTTTTAAATTTACTTGGAAGAAAATCTGGAAGGTTACAAACTATAATATTAATAGTGGTTATCTTCACACTGTAAAAGATTAGAGGAGATTTAAATTTTCTTAATTACGCTTCTATTTTCCAAATATCCTTCTAGTGAATATATTTTACTTTTAGTTTTATTATAAAACAGAGTTATTAAAATTGCTGTGGTAAACTGATACTGCAAATGCAAACACTTTGTTTTGGGAGACATTAACATTTTAATTTCAAGAGCAGCTCTACTTTGTGAGCTCCCAGATTAAATAAAAAGAAAACCATCTAGTTTTACCTCTAGAGCTTTCTGTTGCAGACGGTCACGTTCTTCTTTTTCTTTGCCAATAAACCACACTTCCCATGGTGTCAGGCTGCCTTCTGGTAAGCACACCTGTTTCTGTTCTTCTTGGGTATCTTCTGATTCTACCTCACTGGTACAAAGAGAGCATAGTGTGGCATTGTACATAAAACTCTTTGGCTTACTAGTCAGAATCGCTTAGCTGTACAGTGTAAGCCATGATTATGTATTTACAGTGTTCTGATCTATAAGCAATATTGTGATTTATATGTAAATATGTATGAACTATATGTAAATACATATATATGAAAAATCATGAAAAGACCAATATTTAAATTATCCATCAAACTGTCTTTGAATACGTTCATCTCCTAAAACCACATTATTTAAAAAATCCACCGAGATGACCCAAACCCAGTACATTAAACTCAATGCCAACACTATTCTTCCTCTAAAAGTCTTATATCTGGACAACTATTACAATGCGGAGTCGCTGGGTGGTGTAAAGAGTTAACATGCTCGGCTGCTAAGTGAAAGGGTGGAGATTCAAGTTCACTCAGAGGCACCTCGGAAGATAGGCCTGGTGATGTACTTCTGAAAAGTCAGCCATTAAAAACCCCATGGTTTTAAAAACCCTACTCAGACACACTTGGGGTAGCTACGAGTCAGAATCAACTCATCGGCAACTGGACTAGAATTAAAATGCATGATCCTAATCAGATCCCAGAGTAGTCTTCCCTTCCTTTTCCATTCCCTTCTTCCTTTTTAGGACATTATTGAACAAGTGGCAAAGTTTGAATAATGTATGGGGATTAGATAGTAGTATGGTAACGATGTTTTTTCTTCCTGATTTTGATAATTATACTGCAGTTATGTAGAATACACACTGATGTATTTAGAAATAAAGGGGCATCATGTCTGCAACTTATTCAAACGATACGGGGAAAAAAATTACATACAAAGAGATTAATAAAGCAATCTGTTAATAACTGGGGACTCTGGGTAAGGGGTGAACAAAAAGATACTCTCTTTCCAATGTTTCTGTAAGTCCGATATTGTTCTGAAAGTTAGTGAAAATAAAAACAAAATGGCCCTTCTCAGACATTTCAGTCGACTCTTTCACCAGATGTTTTTTTAGTCTGGTTATCTCCTACCGTAGTCTCCATCTCCACCACATACCTTCTGTCAGTGTGTCTCTTCTGGGTAAAAGGAAAACTAACTACAGACTCAAGGTAAAGAGGAGAGGGTAAGGGAAAGGTATCGAAAGTATATGCAAATAAAGAACACAGGGACTTGACCAGATACACAAACCTCCCAATACTCAGGAAAAGCTCAACAATCAGCACCCATAAAAAGTAAAGTTGTTCAGGACCCAAAGCAGCTTTAGAGAGTAGGCTACGAGTCTCTTTAACACTCCTGCTTCTAGCAACTAATTGCCTGGCCCACAGCTAAGCACAACTTTTCTTTACCTCATAGCTTCAGCTTACTTGTTTTTTGTTTTGTTTTTTTGCTGCTGTATTTCTTCATGCATCCACACCCTCAAGGAATTTGTATTCTAGTGAGAGACACTGTTGACTGATGGGTTGTTTATTTCGTAGACATGTCTTTCCTTTTCAATCCTGCGAATGACCTCATCTGCTCTAAAGTTTCAACTATCACTACATGCCGATGATACCCAGAACAGTAATTCCAAGCTAGGCTTTTCTCCTGAGCGCCAGACCTTTAGTTTCAACCACCTGAGAGACAGCTCCACTTAGATATCAAACTCAATCAGTCCAAACGCAAGTAATCATCTTCTACTACCCACCTACCTCATGTTCCCCTAAGAAAAATTTTCCTCCTTCTCTTAAAATCCTACCTCAGTGATAGTTTCCACCCAATCACCCATTTACCTGAGCCAGACACCAGGCAGATCTTTGACGCCTTCTGCTCCCCTTCCACACCTGCTCACTCTTACTTCCCACACCCATATAATCATCTTGTCATATCAGTTCCACTTCCTTCAGTTTTCTCAAGCTGATCTCCTGTTCTCCTTAGCTTACTGAGTTGATGTCCCAGTTGGTCCTGACTTACAACAGCATGTGCACAACAGGGCAAACTGCTGCCTGGTCCCACGCCATCCCCATAATCTGTGACAGATCAGACTGTTGTAATCCATAGGTTTTCATGACTGATTTTGGAAGCAGGCTGCCAGGCCTTCCTTTCTGGTTTATCTTAGTCCGGAAATTCTGCTGAAAACTTGTTCATCATCATAGCAACACGCAAGCCTCCACTGACAGACCAGATGAGTGGTGCCTGCGCGTGAGGTGCGCTGGCCAGGAATCCAACTCGGATCTCCCACATCGAAGGTGAGAATTCTACTACTGAACCTCTCTATGAGGTTGCATTCATTCATTTATTGATCACCTAATATGCATCTGACACTTGCCAAACACAATGCCTGACAAATCCTTTCTTTCTAGACCCATACCCTAACAAGTCCTTTGATTAATAGGGACTGAACTGTGATTTAAAAGAAAAAGGCAGCCTTAATCCCACCCACGCCCAGCCCCCCACTGTGATTAACTCGTTCAGGCCTTGGATAACCTGGGACATGTCTGGTTCCTTCCCTGATGGGCTCCATTTCATCAGGGCTCTGGCTCTTACGGAAACCCTGGTGGTGTCGTGGTTAAGAATTACAGCTGCTAATCAAAGGTCAGCAGTTTGAATCCACCAGGCACTCCTTGGAAACTCTATGGGGCAGTTCTACTCTGTCCTATAGGGTAGCTATGAGTCAGAATTGCCTCGGTGGCAACAGGTTTGGTTTTTGGCTTTTAGAAGGTGATGCAAGGTATCAGTAGCAGCTGTAGTGTTGATGGCCACTCTTTCCTTCATATTACTCAATCCTGTTGTTTATACTCGGAAGGTATTTTCTAAAACCTTAAAAAACTTAAAAAAAAAAAAAAACTTTGGTACCAACTCAGTCCTGAAGAATCCCTGTATAGGCCCAGGAGAAAACGGACTCCTGAAACTCTAACATTAAGGTTGATGGAGAATGCCAGTCTGGAGAAGTGATTTGCTTGGTTACTCTTTCCGATCTCCATTCCAATCATGTACTTACTTTTTCTTCTCATCCTTAAAGAGACTTACTCTTGTAACCTTGCGCGTGGCTCACTTCACATGGTTCCATATTCCATTCACTCACGCTGGGTCTAAATGACTTATACTTAAGGGGACTATCTTAATACTTATACATTAAGCATGTGTTCTCTGGTCTTAGATCTTCTACACTGTGCTTTGTACAGTCTGATGATTAAAACAACAACAAAAACCCTATTGTAGCCAAGTCGATTCCGACTCATAGTGACCCTAATACAGGACAGGGTAGAACTGCCCCATAGGGTTTCCAAGGAGTGGCTAATTGCCGACCTGTTGGTTAGCAGCCGACCTCTTAATCGCAATTAGGAACTTACGTTTTCTGAAGACGATGTAATGAGTCTACACCTGAACAGAAATTCCTGCAGGGATAAGGCCTTTGCTCCTATTTCTATATATCCAATAACAGTCAAGTAGAATAAGGAAGAGAGAACATATTGGTGCACTTGGTACTAGCCCCAGCTCGATTAATAATGAAATGTATGCTTTTGGATCAGACATTTTTATTTGTATTCTAAATTGCAGTTTTCTTATTTATAAAATGAGTAGACTGATCTAGGATTTAATTCTATGAAGGTAGAGACCATGTCTATCTTAACCACAGTCCCAAATACTAGACTAGTGACACAAAACAAATGTTTGCTGAATGCAAAAATGTAGAAGTAAACAATTTAAGATAGCCGTAATAATCCCTTTGGTTCTAACATATTTTGATTCAATGACTTCTATGTAGGGTTGCTATGAGTTGGAATTGACTCCACAACAATGGGTTTTTCTTTTTAATTCCACTGTAAGGAAGTGCTCAGATCAGACCCAATGCTGGCTCTGGATGCTGAGGTTGACATCTCTAACCTCTGTGCTTCGGCTCTTCTATGATTAAGCTCTTCGTCTTCGATTAAGTGTACCACTTACTAAAACCTACTTCACTAGAAATGGGTAGATTTTTCCAAATAACCACAGGTAATACCAAGGTGCAGTAAACCACATTTTGATATTAGGGGTTTGAACAAGAGTTTGGGAGTCCACTATCTGGCTTTTAAGGGCTCATAAAACTCCTTAAACCGTAGCATTTTTCTGGGGAGTGAGATTGTAATGATCATCATATTCTCATGAAAAAGGTTTAAGAATCATAGAAAACATGTTGTCAGCTGTAAAGTGATCCAGGACTTTGCTGCTTATGCATCACAAGGAAATCCCAAACTCTTTATGTGCAAAAAAGGCAGCAGAAGCAACCCCTGAAGCAGAAAACGGGCGTGTTTGGCCGGCAGAGGAAGGTACTTAGAGGGTCTAAGGTAACTTGGGAATGGCTGTATCGGCCGGGCGGCCTCGGGTTTACCTGGCGCACCCCTGTAACTCCATTCCTTTCAGGCTCGCCACCTTGGCCTCTGAGTCATGACCTTCTTCGTCCACATCTTCCTCATCCTCCTCGTCACCGTCATCCTCGTCAAACGGGAAGCTCTGGTGGCCGAGGGGAGACAACAGCGACATGGTGGAATTGCTGCAGCTCGGCGGCGGCGACGGAGAGCACACGGACACCGGCATCACTTCCAGCCCCTGCCCCCGGGCGCCCGCCATGAGGACGGAGAAAGACCCTGAGGAATGCCGAGACCTGGGCCTGCAGTCTACCGGGAACCGGCTGTGAGGAGGAACAGAAGCAGCCCCTGGCCGCCCCACCGCCCACATCTGGCCCGCCAAGTTCAAACCGGCCGAGTCGCGGCGGGGACGTGCCCTCCCAGCAGGCCCTGCGAGCTCTGGGCCTGGCCAATCCGAGCCGGCACGCGCCCCGGTTGCCCTGGCGACGCGTGGAGGCCGGGAGGGCTTTGTCCGGGCCTGCCTAGCTTGGCTTCCTCGGCCCGGGATTTGCGTCCCGTGTTTTCTGCCAGCCCTTCTTCTCCCCGGGTGCGGCAGGCGCCTGCTGCTTGTGAGCTTGTCTAACTCTGCGTCTCCTCTCTCCGGCAGCGGCCGGCTCTCGGTTTACAACTTTGAGGGCCCGTAGTCTTGCTTACTGTGGGGTCGATAGATCATTCGGTACATGGAAACCGCTGTCACTAAGGCAGGCTTTTAAATGGCAAGAGGCGGAAGCCTCATCTACCCATAGCGTTAAAAGACCAAAGCTATAGGCATCAGTCGTAATTTTATTCAGCACATGGCCATATTTCATGTGGGGGAGGGAGCGAACTTTAGTAACCAAGAATGCACTTTGGGGGTAAGCTTTTACTGGTTTTGATAGTATCTCGTTTGCTAGGAATCTAGTTTCTCTATGCGTGTGAATTTTTTGGTCTCTGATGTGTGCTAGGTCCTGTACTAAGCACAGGGGATAAATAAAAGCCCTGCCCTTATCCCCGAGGTCCACAGTGTTTTGTAGTGAAGAAACATATTGTTAAAATATACTGTGATATGTGTTTTATGAAGGAAAAAAAATTTTGCGGGCCCGTAGAAGGCACGCTCTTAGGGATTGGGAATGGGGTCGTCGAGGATGGCTTCTTCATGGTGCTGCTGACAAAACTGCATACACTTGCAAATAAATACGTTTTTTGTCCCCTTTATTCATAATGCATATTATTGGTAAAAATATCACAAAGTGAAAACTGATAATGGCTAAAATAGCACACAGTAAAATGTCATTAACCAAAAGTGATAGCAAAATCTTTGACAAAATTCGTATCTGCAAAATTTGACACAGAATTAGATATAGTAGAAATAATATCAACCAAGGCCAATTCATTATATCATAGGGTCATCTCATATCATCTCATAGGATCGCTATGAGTCAGAATCAGCTTGAGGGCCAATGGGTTTGGTTTTTGATTAAGGACAATTCAGAATGCAGAAGACATACTTTTAAAATACATGGTCAAAACTACTTAAGTGGAAAACCTGTTTAAAATTTCATTCAAAATTAAAGGAAAATGGAAGGAAATTGAAGCAGTTTAACTCAGTCATAAAATCGATCAAGGAGTAAAACTGGCTCAATGGAGTTTGCCTACTCTATCCTAGTTATTAAATATTGGCCTATCTCTGGTTAAATCCTTTTATCAGAACATTTCTAGAATCAAAACAACAGCATCAAAAGGCACTGGCCCCCATTAGGGCTTCATAAAAGAGGTAACTTTCAGAAGCTATTTCCCAGTAGACAAAACCTACGTAACTGTAGTGGGAAAAACAGGTTTTCATGTAAAAAAAGGACCTGGATCAATTGGCATAACAAAATGTATTAAGAAAACGTTCTGCATCCCACTATGGTGAGTGGTGTCTGGGGTCTTAAAAACGATGGCAAGTGGCCATCTAAGATGCATCAATTGGTCTCAACCCATCTGGAGCAAAGGAGAATGAAGAACACCAAAGACAAGGTAAAGACGAGCCCAAGAGACAGAAAAGTCCACATAAACCAGAGGCTACAGCAGCCTGACACTGGAAGAACTAGATGGTGCCTGGCTACCACAACAGAGAAGACCTGACAAGCAGAACAGTGGGATGCACATCTCAAATTCTCGTAAAAAGACCAGGCTTAATGGTCTGAGACTAGAGTGACCCTGGAAGTCATGGTCTGCTGAACCTCTGTTAGCCCAAGACTGGAACCATTCCCGAAGCCAACTCTTCAGACAGGGATTGGACTGTAAGACAGAAAATGATACTGGTGAAGAGTGAGCTTCTTGGCTCAAGTAGACACATGAAACTATGTGGGCAACTCCTGTCTGGAGGTGAGATGAAAAGGCTGAGGGGACAGGAGCTGGCTGAATGGACACAGGGAATACAGGGTGAAAAGGAGGCATGTACTGTCACATTTGGGGGAAAGCAGGAGTACATAGCAAGGTGTGTATAAGTTTTTGTATGAGAGACTGACTTGATTTGTAAACTTTCACTTAAAGCACAATAAATTTTAAAGAATTTTAAAAAGGACCTGGACTTGAGTCAGTGGTTTTCCTTTTACTCACTGTGTCCTTAAAACAAGCTGTTTGACCTTTGAAATCCTATTTCACTACTTTGTTAAATAGGGAAATAACGTCACAGTCGTATCTCATTCATTACTCCTAAAAGCTCCTAGCACAGGACCTAACAGATAAATGGTAAATAACCTCACTTAAACGCCAAAATATTTCTACTTTACCATTTTGGTATGGGAATCTAAAATGTCATATACTTCTCTGCCTCCTTAAAACATTTTACTAAAAAGTATAACCTTTCATTGATGCCTCAGGGTCATCATCATGATCGATGATTGCATTCTGCTGTAGCAACACTGGAGCCCCAGAGGCTAAGAGGCAAACAGCCGAATAGTGCTGGTGCTTGAACATAATCGAGTCCTGTGGTCTCCTTTCTCACGGTGCCTTTTCATTACTGGGGCTAAGAAGCCATAATCAAGCTTAGAATTATATATAAATATATAAGTAAGCTCAAAACAGAGCCTCTCCCTTGAAGATTTAAAGCATTGACTTAGTAACATCTCTCTTTACTATTATCTTCACTTTCATGGTATATTTGAGGTAATTGGTATTTCTTGCTGGCTCTGTAACCTGTGTAAGTGAAAAGTGACTTTTGCTTAAAAATTCTTATCTATAAACTTCTGACTTCTTTACAAAAATAATGCCATTACCAGTCAGCCCTGCAGCAATGTATTATGCAACTTAAAAAATTTATCTCTGGACATATTGAAGTATTTACAGATGAAATGATATGATGTCTTATATTTGCTTCAAAATAAGCCAGGGGGCATTGGAGGAAGTTACTGAGTAGGATAAAGATAAAACAAGGCTGACCATGTGCTATGGATAAATGTCAAAGTTGGGTGATGGGTACATGGTGTTATGGAAATTTCCAACATACACTGAAGTTAAAAAACAAATTTATGTCCACAATTAAGAGGTCTTGGGTTCTGGTTTGGGTTCTACTTTGCTATGTGACTCAAGTATTCAATTAAATTTCACTAAACCCTCCATTTCCTCATTTTTAAAATGTGGGCTTTGGGATCATGAATACTGAGGTATTGTGAGCAACAGAGTACATGTGGTATCATGCAGATTTTTTGATTATTAGCTTTTAATAAAAGAACTAATTGATGGTATTCTCTTAAATTTCACAATTTGTTTTTCACAGGAATGGTTCAGACTTAAGGTAGGACAAAACCTTGTAAATTTCAGCAAAACGTTCTTAAATATGTATAGGTTTTTAAGCATCAAAACAGTGTTTTTTAATGGTTACTTCCAATATAACTTTGAATACTTTTCACTTTGTTATGGAAACTATTAGTAATTCTACTTTAATTTTCTTACTTTAGCACTAAATAAATTCATTAATGTACCTAGTTGTAAAACTAAGGCAAAACAGATTTGCTTTCTAGAAACTTTGATAATTTCAAACACTTAGTGCAATATTACACATCATATTTATAGTTTACCAAATATTTTATATATCTGCTATTCTATTTTTTAAATGAATGAAATAACCAGCTTTTAGGAACCTGAATTTTGGAAAAAAAAAAAAAACTTTTCACTGGAGTATTTTTACCAAGTTATGATTTAATATTTATCAGATGTGTAAATATACAAACATGATAGCAGTTTTTAAAACTTGTGAATAGTTGGCCTTACAAAATTACAACAGACTGTAAATAAATCCCTCCCATATTTTGTACAAACTACATGATTTTGATATACAAAGATTCCATTTTTATTACACTGACAATGTACAACCAAGACTATTTACAAGGCAAAAAAGTATATAAACCACAATTTAACATTCTGCTACTGGCAGCCACTATAGTTTAGGAGGTAGCTTTAATTAAACGAAATGAACAGAAGCCACATTTCCCAACTTGTGTTCTAAAAATAATTTACATAAGATAAAAATTCATTATATGCACAGTATATACAGTTTAATTATTAAACTGCAATCTAGCTTAACGTTTTTTAGTATATCCAGAATAACTAACGTGGCAGTGGGTTTATTACTGATTTAGCATATTGTTCAAAAGACATATTGAACGTTTTAACTTTAAGACTCCATAGTGACATGCCAAAAGCCCATACACCAGAATCAAGTAAAATTTTATTTTTTAAAAACATAGGACTAAGCTTTATTCCTATTTTTTTTGTTTTTCTTAATGACATATTTGTCTTATCTCACCAAAGTTCAGTATCTGAGCTGTTGAACAGGCTCTTTTGTAATCACAGTAAAGGGAAAATGCATGGACGTGCCCATGTAATAGCACAGGTTCAGGAAACTCCAACTAAGAAGTAAGTGTAAATGCTTTCATAATTACTCCCAATGGTTTCCAATTAAATGTAATTATTTACTACAGTCTATTTTCTATTTAATTCAAGCTATAAATAGATATCATACCAACAAAGCTGGAAAATTCTTCCAATGATATTAGGTGATGTTTATTAATGGGAACATTACACGGAGCCATCAAATCCTTCAGATACTATGAAAAACCCCATACTAATTGGCAGTTTAGCCAAATCTACCAAACCTCCACAACAATTAGCCCTTCACTTTTTCCTAGTAGTATGATCACAAAACACTGAGGGAAAAAAGGGACTGTGATTGCACCCAAGCAATGTTTAATGACTGAAAACAAATGTTCTGGTATTTTGTTTTCAACTAACAGCTGTTAATATTGCTTTAAAAACACCTTAAGGTTTTCGATTTGTAAATCACTTAAACAAAACTTATGATTCTATCATGTCAAAGGTGGAAACAGAAAATACAATAAAGTAATGCCTATGTATACTCTCACAGTTCTACCTGGGAGATAATCCCTTTTTTGGCCCTGCAGTAAGTTGTCCTGAGATTAATATACTAAAAATTGTTAAGTAGTGATAATATACTAAAAAACGTTAAAATTAGCAAGAGTTTTTCTTCAGGTATATAAAAATCACATTTCAAAATAATTTTAAAAAAGATATTAACAGCTGTTCTTTATTTTGTGCTTAGTTCAGCAATAGGTATAAATTTGCTCCTTATGGATCAGAGAATGCTAACGTTATATTGCTACTCTACCTAAAATCCTTTTCAAGTTAAAAATTTGTTTCAAATAAACCACACATTGCTTGGATATATTTTTTTTTTTTTTACTAGTTTATAATTTAGGCACCTGTTCTTTGAAAATGTGTCATTTGAGACATATACTACCACCATCCCCTTCTTCTAAGTGACCCCAGGTAGTGATTACAGAAGTGCTTTCCACATGAAAGATCAGAATAAGGTTCACTCTAAAAACACTGTGATTTTGGTTGGTGAGGGAAACAGCTACAGACACATTAATTCAGTCTTTAACTCTAGGTAGGTTATAAGCATAGCGCACCAAAGGGAATCCTCGACTCTGATAGAAGCAGGCTCGTCCACAGGCCTGCACCTGGTCGGAACTGTCCGAGACAAAGGAATCTTCTTCATCTGCATAATCAGAGTGGGCAGACTGCGTGCCACAGTCAGACCAATAGCCATCTGCCCTTTGACAAGAGGCCACTGCCAATGCAGGGCAGCTGTGTGATTTTATTAAGTGTTTGCATGATATTGGCTTTGTCAAAAGAAACGATTCACAGCAGTCACACACAGTCAGGTTCCCCTGCAAGTGTGAGTACATGCCACAGTCATAGTAGAAATCTTGTTCCACACAACCACCTTGGCTACTGATGGAAATGGAAACCGATCCATTTTTCTTGGTAATACGTCGCTTCAGTAACTTCCAGTCTTCTTTAAACTTTGGGTTGAAGAAAACATACAGGACTGGATTCAGGCAGGCAGGCAATGGGAAAAATATCAGAGTAACAGACTTCATTATTTCAGGGCTGATAGAGATTGCAGTGATCAATGGTGCAAATGAGAAAAATGCAACAGGGCAGAAAAAGATGCAATTGGTGAATATTAGCCAAGCAACATGCTTAATCATGCTAGACTGTGAGTTCTCTGACAGGTCCTCTTTTTCCAAGTTGCAGTAAAGTTTAGTGTAGATAATGGCCATTAATAAAAATGCTAAGGAGTTTAAAAGCACTAAGGTTACAGTAAATCCCAAGGACGGTGTTTCCCCTGTGGGAAACGGCAAACACAAGGGTGACGCGGAATATTCCCCTCTATGGAAAAGGGGGAAACAGCCTGCTACTGCAGCACCCAGGAAAGCAAAAAGGGCAGCACCCCGGAATTGTCTGGGGTGACTGCTTTTCCCATTTTTCATTACAGATAAGCTTCTTTCAATGGCTGCTAACGTTAATAAAAATATGGCACTTTCTGAGGAGAAAACTGCCAGAAACCCAGCAACTTTGCAGCCACTGCCAGTCTCCCACCAAATGCCAAAGTCAGCGAATCTGCTCCAGGACACAGCATCCAGGAAAGTCAAGATGCCGGTATAGACTCCCATGAATAAGTTAGACACGGAGATCAAGCCTATGAACAACTTGGATGAAGGTAGCGATGTACAAGATGCAAACGTTGTTAAAATGACAAGTAGGTTGAAAAACAGTGCGACCAAGAAAATGAACCACACAGTAAGACGAATCATCCAGCTTCCAAGTAAATATTCACAGGGCTTAAAAGCACCTAAAATGAAAAAAAGACAGAGAGAAATAAAAGATAATTAGGAAAATACCGTATTTCATAATGATGTAGCCTGATGAAGAAACTGAGAGATAAATCTAAAATAATTAAACCTTCTAGCAAATTGAAAGAGATCACTACTTCTGAGATGCTATAGTCATGGACTAGGTATTTTAAAAAATAAATGACTCTAATTTATCTTATTAAACATTCGGTAAGGCCATACAGTGATTTTATTTTTTTATTTTTTTCACTTTCTCTTATACCTAATATATAATACACAGTATCTAGTACAGAGAAGGTACTTGATACACTGTAGGAATAGAGACTTTGGAATCAGAGAAACTAGGGTCGGATTTAAGATTAACAACCTGCTACTCTATCACCTGTCTGTTTGTTGTACTGTGGTGGCTTGCTGCTGCATGTTGCTATGATGCTGGAAGGTATGCTACTGATATTTCAAATACCAGCAGGGTCATCCATGGTGGATAGGTTTCAGTGGAGCTTCCAGACTAAGACAGGCTAGGAGGAAAAACTTGGAGATCTACCTCTGAAAATCAGCCAATAAAAACCCTATGGATCACAATAGAATATTTTTGGATATAGTGCTGGAAGACGAACCCCCTAGGTTGCCAGGCACTCAAAATACTCAGCGGCCACAATAGACTAGAGCATACCAACCATCATGAAGATGGTGCAGGACTGGGCAACATTTCATTTTGTTGTGCATGCCAACTCGATGGCAACTAACAACAACTTGCTACTATGACTTTGAGAAAGCAACTTAAAACACCTGCAGCATTTTCTCATTTGTGAATAATGCCTGTTTCATAGAGTGGTGAAGCTTAAGTAAAATTGTATACCTAATTACTTTTAATTACCTGCCTAGGTACCTAAGCAGGTTACTGGGCCCACAGGTGGACTTCAGTAAATATTAGTTCTCTTTTTCTTCTTCCTTCCTAATCCCAAAGTATACTTCGTAATAATTATATATGTGTATGTGTGCGTGTGTGTGTGTGTGCTTACACACAATTCTATGATTCAAAGGCAATCTGATAAGGCAGGATAAGATAAGTATAAATATCTCCATTTTCCAGCCAGAAAAGTTGAGATTTCAAAGTGTTTGATTAAACTTTAGACCAAGGATATCCAGTAAGATCATACACCTAAGAACTCACACAATAATGTTAACTACTCAAACAAAGCTATGTCCAATAAAAATCTGTATAACTTAAACTAAGATTGCAATAGCTAATTTAATAGGCCTGAATTGTGGATTCTAGTAACTGACTTTGATATATTAGTTATATCACAAATGACAAGTATTTTATTTAAAAATTACTAAAGAAAAATTTTTAAAGAAAAAATTTTGACGACAAAGCACAAGAAAACTATGTTTTACAATTGTCTAAAAGACACGTTCTGATTTATTTTTCTGAACTGTCATGGAATTTGATATACCAGACAAAGCCTTTCAGGCCTTGAGATATACAGAGTCCTAAAAGGGCCAGCTCGCGCCATTTATATCTGATTTCCAGATAACACTTCACTTTTTACTTTACAGTGGTAAAATACATAAAATTTTCCATTTTAACCATTTTTAAGTGTACATTTCAGTCGAATTAATTACATTCACAATGTTGTACAACCATCATCACTTTTTCCGAAAGTTTTTCATCCCCCGCAAACATACACTGTACCCATTAAGCAATCCCCTCTTCCCCAACGGAAACAAACAAACAAACCAAACCCATTGTGGTAGAGTCAATTCCAACTCACAGCAACCCTGAAGGACAGAGTAGAACTGCCCCATAGGGTTTCCAAGGGGCGCCTGGTGGATTTGAACTGCTGACCTTTTGGTTAGCAGCTGCTAGCACTTAACCACTAAGCCACCAGTGTTTTCCCTGTTAATCTCTAGTCTACTTTCTGCCTCTATGAATCTGCCTACTATAGACATTTCATACATGTTTGTCCTTTTTGTCTTCAAGAGACTTTGTCTTTTTTTTTTTTTTTTTTAATCCCTCCCTCAGGGAAGCAGTAAGAGAGAAAGTTTTATTTCTGCATCTTAACTCATCCTTCAAGGAAGTATTCCTTCATCTAACCTAGAACAAGGCACCCTTTGGGGAGTGTTTCATTAGTAGGTGGAGTTACTTTGCCTTAAAAGCCTAGAGAGCCAGCTCCACCCAATCTCTGTCTTTGGAAGCCTGCCCCCTCCTCCCAGTCCTAAGAGAAAGTCTAGGGCTGTCCTATACTTCCTGCTTCAGCATTAAGCATGGTGTCTCTGGGTGGATTCAGGCCAGTATACTGACCTGAGTCTGAGCGGCGGGACTGTAGCTCATCCCTGCTACAGCCTTGGGAAAGAGATGAACTCAGACCAATTTTTGCCCTGGTTGACCCAAGGCTTAGTTAGGTTCAGCATGGAAGAAACAGAATCACTCTGTGTTCAGGTCTAGCCTCACCTTTAATAAAACTGTTCCTTTCTCATTTGGCTGTCAATTCTTTATGCACATTATTCAACACATGAATCCCAGAGGGGGAAGTGAGTCCTTGGCACCCCTTAACCTCCAACAATTGATATAGAGACTAACACACAATAAAATAAATGACATAAATGATGCTTGGCAATTCACTTCAGCCATGTGGTAGCCTTAGGCTTATACTCTACAAGGTACTGTGCGAAGTATTAATTACAAAAATATATATATATATATATGTTCCATTAAGCCAAAACCAAACCCAGTGCTGTCGAGTCGATTCTGACTCATAGCGACCCTATAGGGCAGAGTAGAGCTGCCCCATAGGGTTTTCAAGGAGCACCTGGCAGATTTGAACTGCTGGCCCTTTGGTTAGCAGCCCGAGCACTTAATCACTGAGCCACCAGGGTTTCCTATAGGTTCCATTAAAAAAAAAAAAATTTTAGGAGCTCACAATTCAGCAGTAATCATTAATGAACCCATAATAATTATAATACTGTGCATGAAATTAATGTCCAGATCATCCTGTGACATTATACTAACAAAGGAATCTAACTTTACAGCACACAGTTTAGCCAAAATATTTCATATTTTCTTCTACAGTAAAATTCTAAATCTATTTTTTCTGGTACATTAGAAAGAATATGTCATTACAACACGACCAAATATGTGGCTTCAGCTCAGTAACTTTCCCAAGTCTACTAGTCATCAATGAAGTAAATTAGAGAGAAGAGGAAAGGCGAACTTGCATTTAAAAAAAGGGGTTGTGGAGGGGGGAAGAGTGGATAAAACTAAAAATTTTATAGACCTGTAACTTATAGAATAGTCCTAAAGTTAAAGGAGTATAAGACAGTGCTTCGCAAATTTTAATGCACTGGAACCCTCACCTGGGTAGCTTGTTAACACTCAGATTCTTATTTGGTAGCCTGAGAGTCTACAAAGGGATGCCTAAGCTGCTGGCCCACAGACCACATTTTGAGTCAAAAGGTTTTAAGAGATCATTTAATCATCCGAAACCTATCATAGAAATCACATCTAATCCCCAAATGTCTTAGATGCCTTTTTGCCTAATGTTGGTTTAAAGTGCAGCAAAACGGGTTGGGCGTACCTGTTGAGGGTGTACAGTGGATAATTATTTGACTATGTTCTTCATTTTCAGCACTGCTTGTAACACCTGCTGCATCAGCAGTACCTGATAGATAACATAAAGGATGTTTAATGAAAATACTATGCAATTCAAAATAACCATATTTTTCTGTAATTTTCTCTCATGTATATGAAGTAAATTTAGCTTGACGAGGCTTGATAACACAGTAGATACCAGTAACACAGAAAATTCCATCTTCTTCACAGATTTCATACTGATCCTTCGCAAAAGGATTACTATAGTAGAAACTGATGGGTGCCTTAAAGAGTGCTCTGTTTTAAAAAAAGTCCACACACTTGCCTTTATCCTTGGCCACACTGTGGTCTTGGAGGCTGCTATCTTCTGTGTTTGAATTTGCATAAGAGTCACAACCCCAAAATGCACAACACTGATAAGCATATGGTACAGATAAAGACCTGGGAAAAAAATGTAAAATCTACATTCAACAGTAACTTCAAAGGCGTGCTTTTGTTTTTAAAAAGCATTTTAATCTTTGAAACCTCCAGCCTAGGAGCCAGAAAGACCTGACTCTCACATGCTTTTGGCTGGTCACTCATTCTCTCTGGGCCTCGCTTTCCTCATCTGTAAAAAGAGCTCCGGTGTCATAGGATACCACAGTTTCTCCCTTTATATAAAAGATGCTCAAGAGTGACTGTAAATCAAACTGCATTAAAATTCTAATAGCAATATTGCAATTTACATTAAGATTTTATCAGGCTCCTTTTACAAATGAATGACCCCCAATTTATTATTTGAAACTGGTAGCTTCATTTAAAATTAATGCCCCCAGGTCCTATGACTTTTTAACCATTAAATGAATTTACCTTGCTCACATAAATGTAGTGAAAATATTTACTCTTTTCTTCCACAATAATACTTTCAAGCCCTTTCTCTACTATATTAATAAGGTTTCCCCTATAACTCTAGTTTCTTTTTTAAGTATTATAGCAACTATCAATTTTTTGTAGGTTCCCACTTACATGGTTTCTGCCTTCTTGTTGCTAATGGAAGTCCAGTGCATAGAAAACTTTCTGCTGTATCATCTTTTTGATAGCATCAATGGCTCCAGTTCATATTCTCAAAGCTATGGCACAATGGTCAAATTCTGTTTTTGACCGAATTCGTAAGAACTGATGTGGAAAATAAATTATAGACTCCCAGAACAGATAGAAACCACATCAAAAATCTGGACACCCTATAATTTAGAAGCTTACGACATATTCAACAAAAGAGAAAAATTAAACAAAAACACACCTGAGATTCACAAAATCTTTTGCTGCTAAAGCTTCTTTCAGCTTAAAGTTGCCTGCAAGCTTCAGTTGATTTAGCCCGTTCAGGCCTTCCGTAGGAAATGAAGTTAATTCATTGAAACTTAAGTCTCTAAAATGTATATGAAACTTTGTTAACTCTTAAGATACAAACCACATAAAAGCATCTGTAGATTTATCAATGTCAGAAATAAAAGTGCGCTAAGATGAGGTTTAGTTGTGCTGAGATGACAGATCTCGCATTCATTTTGCCATCATAGAAGCTGTTAACACATCAATGCAGCTTAGCATGTATACAAAGGAACAACTATACAGAAAAATATTTTCATAAGACAGCGTTAAATCACAAGTTTCTGTAGCGCTATTCACTGCGTTCATGTTATTACTGCATAAAATCATCTACTTACAGGTTAGTTATTGACCCAAGTTTGGCAAAAGCTCCGCTGTGAATTTCGTGGATCCGGTTTCTACTCAGATCTCTGCAATTTTTAGAATAACAGGTTAATCTTTTCAAATAAACACTCACAAGTCAGTTACTTCAACTACACTTTAGAATCTGAGGTAGTCATACAATACCCCTGATAAGATAACAAAGATTTTCAGTCTTGTCCAACAACATTTTTTTCGGATTATTTTGAATGCCTCCTTCACAACAATCTAGTTCTTAGAACGTGTTCCATGTAGTAGTAATTCTAACCAGCATCTGTTTAAAAATAGTTGTCAATTTTCTCGATTTTATCATTCTGGTAACAGTTCAAAAAAATATAAAAGATACGACATAACCCTTGATATTGTATTATTAAGTAGGTGAGGAAAAGCCCAGCTCATGACAAAGCTGAAAATAAAAACAGGCTTCATATTATTTGCCTTCTCAAAGGTTAGTGATAAGGCCCTGAGGGAAGACAAACAATCAATATGCAAACAAGAGCATTCCAGAAGGGCTTCAGATATCATTCTTTCCCAAGCAGGAAATAAAAATCATATCAGTAGGAGAGGCACACTCTATATTGAGAAACACCACTGAGTAATTCTGATATTACAGGATTGATAAAACAGAGAAATAATCTCCAACCACACTTAAATTGGGCCTTAGTAGAAATTTAAAGATTAGATAAATTCATTTCATGACACATCTCCCAGATAACAGGAAAACTCAAAAATTTGGTTACGAATTATAAAAAGGCCAGCTTTTCATTGTTGTCACTTATCAGTGCTCTAGAAGTGATGGCAGCTAGGAGCCAGTCCCCTTCCCACATGACCTCCGAGGCCCACAGCAAGCCTGTCAGCAGCAAGGAAAAATCTAGCAAGCCAAACTACCAATACAAGATTTCCTAGTAGAATGCATGCTTTATTTCTTAACTAGGATCTACTAGAAATCAGGATTCGATATATGTAACTTTATTTTACTTCCATTTTTCAAATTTTTTCGTATTTAAAAAAAAGTTCACTTATTTAGTTTATCTGTGTTTTCCACACTAAAGTTCTATGAACGCAGTGACATGGTCGGTCTTCCATCCATCCTGTTGCCGTTAAGTCAATTCTGACTCACGGTGACACTATGGGACAAAGTAGAACTGCCCCATAGGGCTTCCAAGGCTGTAATCTTTACTGAAGCAGACTGCCACATCTCATTCCTGTGGAGCAGCTGGTGGGTTCCAAGTGCTGATCTTTCAGTTAGCAGCGGACCACTTAACCAATCTACCACTAGGGCACCTTTAGGCCTGTCTTAGTCATCTCTACATTCCCAAGAGCTTAACAGAGTGCATGGTACAAATGCGTACTCAAATAGAAATAAATTTTTAAATGAGTGCGTCTACTACATATTGGTTATATTTGTAATGACAGATATCCTGGTGCAGGGGTCAGCAAACTTTTCCTGTAGAGGACAAGATAGTAAATACTTTGGGCTTTGTTGGTCATATGGGTTCTACTGAAACTACTCAACTATACCACTGTATAGCGAAAGCAGCTTTAAAAAAAAATAAGCAGCTTTAGACAGTACTTAAAACGGCATGGCCGCATTCCAATAAAACTTAAGTTACAGAAACAGGTCGGAGGCTAGTTTTAGCCCCCTAGCTATAGTTTCAACTCCTAATGGATGGTAAACCACACTATTACAACTTGAAAACAAACAAGCTATCTCTCTTACACGTTTTACTCGCCAAAGCACAACACCATCAATTAGCTAAGGTAAAAATTCCAAAAGTAGATTACTCATAAAGTACCATGTGATAAAGTTTAAACAATATTTATATAAAATAAATCATATCTTTAAGTCTATGTGTTAACATGGAAACTGTAATAGTATATTATTTATAGCTTGACAACAATTTTATGTCTTTGATAATCATAGACAAACTTACAGAATCCTTAGGAAAATCAGGTCTTGAAAAGTACCTTCCTTTATTTGATGGATCTGATTACGTTGCAAAGAACTAAAAAAAGGAAAGGAAAAGAGGCGAGAAAAAAGTATTTTCTATTTAAAAAATAAAATTTCTTAAACATTTTCTAACTTTAAATACCCATTCATATGTAACATTAATTGATCTGGTTAAAAGTAAAGAGAACTGGCAGGAGGGAAGGGAAAAAGGAGGGTTAATAATGATGGATAAATCACACTGATTAAGGGTAGGGTTGCACAGCTGATTATTACAATTGCTGTCACTAAGTTGTACACAGATATTCAAAAAATGACAAAAAAAAAAGAGTGGCTGCTGAAGCTGCTTATGTACAGCCAAACACCTCCTGGGATTTGGTTCCTTGGTTTGGAGGTTCAGAGTCATGGTTTCATGGGACATCCCAGTTAACTGGCCAAATAATATTTTTAGTGCTTCTGTTATATCTCCTAGTTTGTTGCATAGTTCCTGAGGTCTTAAAAGTTTGCAAGTGGCCATCCAAGGCACAACAATTGGTCTGTATTCACCTAGACTGACAGAGGAGGAAAGAATGTCAGGAATAGGAGGAGGAGGTAGAATGTGTGGCTAATTTCCTCCATGAACAACTGCTTCCTTTGCCATGAGACCAGAAGAACTGGATGGTGCCTGGCTACCATTACTTAACATTTTGATCAAAGATTTCATGGAAGAATCCTGATCGAAAGAGAGAAAAAGCAGAACAGAATTCAATTTCTCATGGACTCCAGGCTTTCTGGAGCCATGGAGGGTAGAGGTACCCCTGAAACTATTGCCCTGAGATAATCTTTAAACATTAAACCAAAAATATCCCCCAAAGTATTCTTAAAACCAAACAACAGTTTAGCTTAACTTGTAAAAAAGGTCTGCCTTGAGCATTATGCTCTTTTAAGAGCTATCTATATGGGATCAAAGTGACAACAGCAACTCTAAAAATTAGACAAAAACCTTAGGGGGCAGTGAGTTTACGTTAATGAGAGAGGAACAACTCAGAAAAGGAGAGTAAGAATGGCTGCACAACTGGAAGAATGTAATCGATGTCACTAAATCATACATGTAGAAATTGTTGATTTATGTTTTGTTGTGTATATTCTCACAACAACAAAATAAGTAAAATTTAGAGGAAAAAAAAATAAAACCATGGTTTACCCATCTATAAAATGAGACACTAAATGGTATTTCATCACAAGTTATAGTAGGAGTTAACTGGTACACCATCTAAATTCCTTATCAACCAACCTCAGAAGTGAGAGAGATGATAGATTGAGTAAAAATCCAAGAAGCACAACCATGGCAACTATAGAAAGAATGGGATCAAACCTGGGAGAATTAAATGCTTCCCTCCCTCCCACCTCCCCACCAACTTCCATCAGAGCAGAATGACATAGGTATACATGTGGCTACTGGTATCCATGTCTGGTTTCCCTCAACAGTTAGGACAAGTTTTTGTTGTACACACCAACCTCCACAACCCCCCCACCCCCACCCCCATTGCATCTCATAGAATGCCTAATACATAGGTGTCTAATAAACCCTGTTTGCACGAACATATCCAGTACAATTTGACATTTTATTCATAGAAACATCTGATTACATGAACTTCTAATTTCTTAATAATAAAGCTATTTATTTTAAAAAAGAAATGCTCAACAAACTAATAATACACCACACCTAAAAAAGTAAATCAAAGACCAACCTACATTTCTTCCAGAGCGTGGCATCCATTAAAACTTGGAAGGTCTTTTATATTGTTGTAAGACAAGTCCCTTAAAATGATGGGAAATTAGCAAATTAATTTTATGTTATGAGAACACTATATTAAAAGAGCTATACTTAGCAGCAATGAAAGAAGAATGATAAAGAGATATAACTGAACATGAAAACTAACTACTTTTTTTCTAAGACTTAGCTTCTGGAACTCCTCAGTGATACAATAGGCTTATTGTTGTTAGGTGCTGTCGAGTCGGTTCCAACTCACAATTACCCTACGTACAACAGAACAAAACACAGCCCAGTTCTGTGCCATCCTCACAATCGTTGCTAAGTTTGAGCCCACTGCTGCAGCTACTGTGTCAATCCACCTTGTTATGGGTCTTCCTCTTTCCCAGACCCTCAACTTTACCAAGCATTACATCCTTATTATTTGTAGGCTTAGTATAAGTATTTGTAAACTTCCAGCACATAACATTGAGTATAGACAATATAAAGATAAAATACATAACTTAAATATATAAAAATAAATTATGAAAATCATGTTTAAGTGTAAAGTTATGGATAGTTTTAAAAATGTATACTTTCATGATATTGTTTGTGCCATAAATAATTTCTGTGATGTTCTTTAATTAAAAAGCTATAAGAGGCAGGGTATGCACATTCACATTCTTTTTAATTATTTCTATGAAATCAAATATTAAAACTAATTAACTCTCAGCCAACCCCACTGCAATTTTTCTCAAGGGTAATCATCATGTTGAAGTTTGATATCCTATTACACCATTTAACTACTTGCTTAATCAATCAGTCACTTATTTCGTTAACATCTCCCTCTGCTGAAAACTTAACAACTTTAGTAACTTGTTTATTCTTGTGACATTTTTACCTCGTCTATTTATTTATTTAGCCCTGGGGGCACAGCAGTTAAGAGCTCAGTTTGACTCCTAACCAAAGGTAGACAGTTCAAATCTACTAGCTGCTCCTCGGAAACCCTATGGGCCAGTTCTACTCTGTCCTATAGGTCGCTATGAGTTGGAATCGACTCCATGGCAATAACTTATTTATTTATTTATAATTTCTGGGTCATCTTAAAGTTTGTGGAAAACAGCATGATCAGTTGGTTCCTGATTCAAGAAAGATTTGGGCTCTGCTTAGGTTATAGATGAGAGAGCAGAATCTGGTTAGCTAAGGCCCCTGGAAGAACTAGAATAGAGACAAGGAATTAGGCTAAGGAAAAAAAATCAGTGAAGAGCCAGCTTGGTTTTACTTTGTTCAAAGTAATGTCACCAGATGTGTGATATATACATAACCCTAAAATCAAATTCAAATGCACATTACATACCCTGTCAACTACTAAAACTGCTACTCATTTCCATGAAGGGAACAAATAATAAGTTAAAATCACCCTATGAAATTAGTTAATTAAAAATAAAACTCAACATGTATGAAATATATAAAAGAAAAATATGAGGAGAAGAGAAGAAGAATCCAACTTACAAAGTCCTAAGCATCTTTTGTTCTTGGCACAAATTATTGGGTATGCTGCTTATCTTAGTACCGGTCAGGGTCCTGTGGAAAACATTGTTCATGTGAGAAATGACTCAAGTCAAGATGGTTAAACAAAATGTTATTCTGATGTTGAAAAATAAATGTGATATATTTTCACATGGACTAGAGTTTATGCACCCAATTGCTTCATTACTCCCTAAAGTTAGGCATGTCGGAAGATGATCTAACCCTCCGTACAGATACCATCTTCACAGTAATGTAGAAAAACGTGTGAAACAGGATATCATTATTGTCCAAACAATGGGCTGGATTTCCCACACGGACCAACAGAAAAACACCAATTCACAGTCATCGCCTGCACACAATCATCTGCAAGTTCTGTCACCTCCTCACACTTAAAACGTTTGAAACTAGAGTAGCACCCTGCCCCCGAACTCTATTTTTACCTTTTTAAAAATTTATTTCTATTTTTTTCAGTTAACCTATTAAAATTTTCTCTTATTTTCCTCCTTTCTATGCTCTCATCTGTGGTCAGTTCCCAATTCCTGTTCTTTCTTCCTCTAATATCTAATATATCTGACCCATTCTGTCCATTTTTACTGCTACTACGCAGATGAGTGGTGAAAGGATGCAGAGAGGCATGGAGGAATCCCAGACGGAACATGCAACTCCAGTGACGGATTGAAGGCATGGAAGGCTCACGGTTACATGTGTTCATTTGGCCAAGTGGACTATTCCCATGGCCTGCTCACCATTTGACCCATTTCTAGTCTCTCTTTTCCTTTCCTTCCTCATATTGCCTATTCAAACATTCTCAACACTTCCAAACTGCCTTAAAAGTCAAGGTAAAACTCCTTAGCTCAGTGCTATCAATTTTTCTGTTTTCTTACAACTTGGCGCACATGGCAATTATAATACTTATATAGCGTACTGTGGCTGGGGACCTGAGCCACCTTAGGTACCACCTAGCTATTTGGAGAGTTGAGGTAATCAAAATCTTGGATACACCGGTAATTGATTCACAGGCAACCCGGTGGGAAACTTTGCCATAACCAGATATTCAGGTTTGCCATTTTAAAATCTAATCCCAATTTTTCAAATTTCTACATACCATGTACTATATCAGTATAAACATGCAATTCTAGCTGGATTTGATCATCTGTATGCCATCCCTGAGTATACTTTTGGTATTCCCATTTTTATGAAATCTTGCCTTTCTAAATAAAATACGCAGCTCTGGGAAACCTGATAGCATTCAATTTTGAAACATTCTACCTCCTCCATGAAACCTTCTCTAATAGCCTATAGCAATCACTCCCATTTCTGAATTCCTAAAGCACTGCCTTTCATTTGGCACTCAGTCACTGCCTTATATTTTCAGTGACCTTTTCAGATGTCACCTCTACAAACTAGGCTGTGTTCTACCTGAGGGGACTAACTGCAAGCTCTATATCTCCATCTCTGTGCGTGACATTCATGACGATGATCACGTAGGGGAGATTGGAAGAAAAAGCATAAAGCCATGTCACCACAGAAAAGCACTGTCACACTGTGGGCTAGCAGTGTCATGTTACACAGCCCCTCTTCAAAGGGTCACACTTACAGGCTCTCCAAATGAACAGTTCCAGTCAGATTGGGGAACCACTGTACCATGCTTGCACCCCGAATGACTCTGAAAGAAATTGGGAGAGAGAAAATTAATGTAAAACAGAGTTTTCATAGAGGATAACATTTTCATTTATCTCATATATAGTTTAAAATTGGAAACCCTGGTGGTGTAGTGGTTAAGTGCTATGGCTGCTAACCAAAGGGTCGGCAGTTCGAATCCACCAGGTGCTCCTTGGAAACTCTATGGGGAAGTTCTACTCTGTCCTATGGGGTCACTATGAGTCGCAATCGACTCAACGGCACTGGGTTTGGTTTTTTTGGTTTATAATTTAAAATTAGAGCATTATAGTAACTCAAAATAAAATTAATTTTTTCTCTTGAATAAGCACAAAAGTTTGATAATTTGGCCAAGTGTTCACATAAACCTATATCATTACAAATTTCAGAGGCATCCTTTGGATTTACCCCAAAGAAAAAAGATTTTATTTTCTGAAGCTACCATAATAAATCCTTGTTTTTCCATTAAAATGATCATTTAAATATTCAAGTTTGCTTTTTAATTTTCATAATACTTACATGGAATGCAGATCAGATAAATTGTAAAATGCTGAGTTCCCCACAAAAGACAGAGGATTATCATACAAATGTCTGTGAAAATAACAAAAAACATAAATTTTTTTTATGCTCACAAGAAATCCAATATTAAATCTATGTACACAAAGGCCATATATCTAAAAGCCTGAATTTTTATTTTCCATCCAGATGTTTGGCATTGTACAGACATAGCTTTAGATGATAACACAGTAAAAGAAACTTTCAAAAATACTTACATAGTTCTTAAGAGTGGATTCCCACTAAATGCTCCATCAGGGATAACAGAAATAGAATTACTATGAAATCCCCTAAGAAGATAGGAAAAAAATACTTTGAAATGCATACCTCCTTGTGAAATTAGTTAAAACCCATGTATCTACTGCTGTTAAGTATTACATAAAACACAACTGATAGTGACTACAGGGAAATTTTTTAAAGTGCGCGGAACATGAGCTTTTAATTCCAACTCATATTTTTCAGGACCACATCTAATTTCTTTTCAAACCTGCTACTTATCCTAGTTATCTGTCAGAGCCTTCATAAACATTTCTGTGTTGTTTTATCATCAAAGAACTTTAAACTGCAGGGAACGAGGTGTTCACCCCCAAATCTCTCACTGTTGCCTGCATTTAGTCTTTAAGCAATGTGTCTTAGAATATCAGCTGACAACTCACCATACGTGATCCCCGTTTTGCCATATACGTTATTCTTACCTCTGCTTGTGACGAATCTTAACATCCAAAACTCTCCCTCATTCCTTTCATTTATTTAAATTTTTCTGTTCTTTCAAGCCCAAATTCCTCCTCTTTATGGATACCTTTTCCAATGACCCCAAGCCTTAACGAGCCCATTTTCTGGAATGATTTCCTAATCCTACTCACTCTGCACTTTTTTCCACCTCCAAACTATCTGTCTCATGTGATCAGCCTCCTCAGTAGGACTAAGACTACAAGCTCCTTAAAGGCAGACACCATACATTATACCTTTTTCTGATACCAATATCTAGCCCTATACAATGCTCTATGCTCAAAAAATTGTCCACGCCAGCTAACACAATCCAATTTGTATGATTACGTGTATGTTTATGTGTGTGTGTTATGGATCTATATAATAGAATAAAGATGTTCTAGAATATCATGGTAGACACACTGAATGGTAAGCTATATGGGTATTAAGGCATAAAGAGAACAAAGCAATACTCACAGCTCTTTTAGGCTAGGAAGGGCTTTAATAGCCTGAGGAAATTCCCCCAAATTATTATAATTCAAGTCCCTAGGAAAAAAAGAAGTGAAAATATCCAAGAATACTGAATTGATCACAACTTGTAAGGCATTTTGGTACAGATGTATTTTTAAAAATCCACATTCTCCAGTTGGTTACCTTTCTTTACCAACTATATTACCATAAAAACCCTGTGGAATTTTATCGAATTACACTTTTCCCCAGAATACTGAATAATAAAAAAAGATACTTCAATGTTTTTAGACCAGCAATTTACAAGTTCAAAGAACTCTCAGAATCATATATTATTGATGCATTAGATAAACAAATCATCTGAATGGCATTTCTCAGGAAATTCACAGAATATAATTTATTGAATATCCATTTATAAATGAAGACACCATGAAACTGAGGTTTCCACTTGGTGTTTAGAGTGGCTTCCTGACAGAGGCAGCCAACCCAAGCCCTACCATCAGTATGATGACCTGACATGAGGATCAACAAGGAGAAGGACTATGGTGAACCAGAACAACTACTGGCCTTGTGCTGGTAACAAATTGCTGAAAGTGTTCTAATTATTAGGAAGAGATGAGTCATACAGAACTGAATTCATGAGTCTTAATTCTGAGTGTTTAAATTTTAATTTCTCTTAACCTAAAGAGCATGTTGGCATATGGCTGACTTCAAAATGAATGAAACTTAAAAGCCCACCTCCTTAGAGACCTATTTTGTTTTCCTTTCTACATAAAAGCAAAATGTAGTAATTGAAAAGTTTAACTGGGAACAAGAGATTTAATTTTCATATAACTGGAATGGTATACATGGCCTAGGATTAGGAGGCCCATTCAGTCTTCCGTCTGTTACACTAGTATTTACACACTTGGGAAAGTTGAATTAAGTATGGAACTCTTAAGAGCTTCAACTTTCAAATATCCATCGATGTTCACTGTCCTTTAATTGCTCAAGACAGGAAAACGGCTTAATAGACTCCTAAAGAGTTTATGTCTTCTCATTCACTGACCGTTAACCAGAAAATTCAGTTAAACAAAATACTACAAACACTAAGCATTCAAATCAGGTTTTAATCACCTATCTGACTAAACTGAGACATTTTATGGATCATTTACTACAACGCAATAACAAATATTGTAGATGTTCAAATAAAGGCAACTAATGTAAACTAAAACAACAAAAATAAAGATCCTACTCTCGATTACACGCAGCTGCACTGTCTGTTATTCATAATGTGGCGCAATGTATAACTAAAACAGCCAGAAACCCCTAACACTTTAGTCAGTGGAAGCAACAACAAAAGCATCATAAACAATAATGGAAAACCTTAATTTGTTGCATTTAAACATAGGAAAGCAGATATAGTATTCAATTAGCAAGACAATCAAGGTCATGGGGAAAATAACAAAACAAAATTAAAAAGAACAAAAAACAACACTATTTTTCTTCTAAGAGAGATGAGTGTGGAATTTTATCCAGAATTCAATTTATAAGCTTCAAAGTTCCAAAACTATGATACATTAAATCTTCACATACTGAGCTGCTTTTAACATGTATTTTTTTAAAGAAACATAAAATTCACACTTGCACACCATTTTTTACCATCAACTTAGATTACTGTTTCTGAGTTATGTGATGGCAAGAATTTAGTCATGTATTAAAGCAAATTAATAATGAGCTGAATTCAAGACATATATATATATATATACATATATATATATATATACACACACATTTTTTTTGTTTTTTCAGCAATGAAAAACAGAATTCACTGTCAACATCACAATCTGACTACCCAAAACATGAATACACTTACAAGGTCTCCAGGTTATCTAGTCCATGAAAACAGTGTTGACCCAGGCTTTTAATTTTATTGTTATGAAGATGCCTACAGAAAAAAAAGCAGGAAATAACTTTTACACCTCCCAATAGCAACTATTATCATTGTTTTATATGTCTGAAGTGGTATGGCTTAAAGGAATGGTGTAGATAAACATTCCAACACTTAACTACAGAAAACAAATAGCATTGGACAGTTATCTCTTGATATACAGTGCACAGACTAGAATTCATTGAACATAGAACACCGATAAAAAGGAAAATTTCTCTAATGGGAAAACTGTACACACATTGAAGATTATTTTTTATTTACCCGTATCAAAATAAAAGTTATGTTTAGCTCTTCATCATATGAAGCAAAACTTTGATGAGCTCTCCTACGGAGGTGGGGAATGATACGGAGGAAGACAGCCAGCTTTCACCAGTGAGGGGTTATAAAAGGGAAGGCATTTCATCAGTTCACGTTGTGAAAGATTCACAACACAGAGGATCATATATTCTTTGAACAGAAAAGTTGGTAAAAACATGAACTACCCCTGGAACATATTTTCTGTGAGGATCTCAAAATGATTTAGTTTCTTTTAACATAGAACACATTGTTGGCACACAACAAAAATAGTATAAGTGTTTGCTGAATGATCCAACTTCATTTCATGATTATAAATGATCATTTATCACAGAAAGATTCAAAAGTTAAAATCGGATTATTATTTTTTTTAATTGTCTTATTTTGTATTTTAAAAAGTCAGCATAATTTGATCTTCAAAAACACCAATTCCCCTAAACACTAATGATTCCAGACGGTGAGCAATGAGATACTTTCATGATAATTCATCACAATAAACCTGTTTTCTCTCCCAAATAAACACAAAAATATGGTATTAATAGGGGTGGATACTTACAGAACCACCAGACTTGAAAGGTTGGTAAAAGCAAAATCAGGGATGCTTGAGATTTTGTTGAGAGCCAAGGTCAATGCCTGCAGAGTTGGCAGATTGCTGAGGGGATGGACAGGCACCTCCGTCAAACTGTTGTCATCTAGCCACAGATGCCGCAACTGAACAAGCCCCTCGAAACTGTCCTTGGGGACTGAGGTAATATGGTTGGCATCTAAGCGCCTGACAGAGACACAGAAACAACCACGTTCAGTAACAAGTTCTAGTGGGATGAGTTGATCCCAGTCACATAATTCTCAAAGCTCTGAAAAAAAAAAAAAGGGAGTTGTAAAAATTACTAGGGCCATGTCATACCTTATTTCTTTACTTTCACTGGAGGTTCTAATAAAATCTAATAACTTTTCCAAGATCAGTGTATGACAAAGTCAGTTCTTTCCTTCACAACAAAGGGATTTACCCAAATCTGAATCCTTCAAGTAACTTTAGTTAGTAAGTAACTTTATAACAGAAAGACATTTTTAAAAAGGAAAAGAACTCTCACAAAGCTCAGGCTTGAATTTTATGTAGCAGAATTATACCTACCAAAAATACAGAATAACTAAAGAAACTAAGCTGAACAAATAAGCTACTTTACTTCCAGTTTTATAACTAATATTTGATATTAAATTTAATCGCACTCTGATTTGGTACCAAAGGATAAGAAAAAATTTAGAAAATATTCACAAAAAAAATTTAAGCAACAAACCATTTCAATAGATTTTCAACTATCCTTATTACCACCAGGCAAGTTAAAAATATAGCTGTAGGGTAATGGCAAAGCAACCTTTCTCCTCCTAGCACTGTGAAGTTTAAGTTTGCCAAAATTAACCGTTACTAGGGAAAGGTCAAATTGTCTATAGGAAAAATCAAACTGATACTCTAATCAATGTTATGACTTTCAAGTTTAATTTTCCCAAAAAATTTTGAATTAAAGACATTTTTTTTACTAATAGGTTAATTCACACTTAAAATTAAGTCACCATCTGAAAATTTGGAAAACTAAGTCCTAAATGTAATTGAGGAGCCCTGGTGGTACAGTGGTTAAGCACTCAGCTGCTAACCAAAGGTGTGGCAGTTCAAACTATCAGCTGCTCTGTGGGAGAACGATGTGGCAGTCTCCTTCTGTAAAGATTTAAAGCCTTGGAAACCCTATGGGGCAGCTCTGCTCTGTCCTGTAGGGTCGCTATGACTCGATGGCAATGGCTTTGGTGTTTTGGTTTTAAGTGTTATTGTTGGCATGATCAGGTGTAATCATTGGAATAATCACTTTTCAACACAGAGACAACCTAGTATTAAGAGAGCAAATCACAACTTTCCTCATAAATCCACTGTTCATATCTCTTTACCACGTAAGTTCATACCTTACAGGCTTGGACTTCTTGCTAAAAATTAGGGAATACAAAGAACTGGTGAAAAGTCAAAATGACAGAATAATTTTTCAGAAATAGAGTTTGGAAGCTTTCAAGAAAGTCTTTCTTTTAGAGCGGTTTTTGTAATTTCAAATCAAGGATTTGAACTGGTTCTTTCTTTCGAGAAAGGAATGGTTCAAAGCCCTGTTTCAAATATTTACTACCTCTGGTCCCCTAGCGTACTTGAAATTTAGTTCCAGACATAATCTTCCCTTTCTATTCCAGGCAAGATTGGGCCCCAGCTCCTAGTTAACTATGAAAAAGTTAAAAGAAAAAAAACCAAACCCATTGCCATTGAGTCAAATCCAACTCATAGTGACCCTATGGGAACAGTAGAACTGCCCCATAGGGTTTCCAAGGAGTGACTGGAGGATGTGAACTCAGACCTTTTGGTTAGCAGCCCAACTTTTAAGCCACTGTGCCACCATGGCTGCCTCAGGAAGCAGAATCTATTTGAGGTTTGCCATAGCTAAACTGGAGCCTAACACCAGGGCTCCAGTTTAGCTAGCTATGGCAAACCTCAAATAGATTCTACTTCCTGAGTCAGATTTTAAAAAACCAGTTGCCCTTGAGTCAATTCTATCTGACTCATGGTGACCCCATATGAGTCAGAGTAGAACTATGCTCCATAGGGTTTTCAATGGCTGATTTTTCAGAAGTAGACTGCCTGGCCTGTCTTCAGAGGAACCTCTGGGTGGACTTGAATTGCCAGCCTTTTGGTTAGCAGCTGAGCACATTAACCATCTGCACCCATGCAGGGACTTCTTGAGGCTGACTGAAACCAAAAATCAAACCCATTGATCCTTGTGGGTGTTTGACTGAGGCTTTCTTTCCGACGTAGTTAAGTGAAAGCGCACTAACAGGGAGAGCTTAGGAAAATGAGCCTTAAAAATCTGCCTGAAAACAAACATTTGTAGAGTTGTTTTTTCCTTGGGCTTTCTAAAGCCCAGCTCTAAGAAGACACAGGAATCCTCTGTATAACAGGCTGTCAAAGCATTAATCACAGAACTGTTTAGGAAATTTGCTTTAGGTAGTAGATAAAAAAAAAAAAAAAAAGTAGATAAGAACGTGTTAAATCACACACAAACACACACACACACACAGATACAATTCACAACCTCTTGGAGCTTCCATACTTAGGAAGAGAAAGACACTAATACACAGTTAGCTAAATAATTAATGTAATTGAATTATATTCTTAGCAAACTTGATTGTCTTTAATTCATTCAATACATTTTAATTGAGCACCCTGTTAGGCACAAAGAATAAAATGGTGAACATAACCGACATGCCTGCACTCCTGAGGCTGATATTCTTGGGTGGGGGGTGACACAATATGTAATAAATAAAATGATTACAGAGTGCTTAAGAAGTGCTATAAGCAGATAAACAGGAATCAGGATACTGAGGTAAAGATTAACAGGAGTTGAGGGGGAGCATATTGGTTAGGAAAAGCATCTCTGAGACCTGAAGAATGAGCAAACAATGAGAATGGACAAGGAATATTCTAGGCAAAGGAAACAACAAGGGCAGAGACAAGCTGGGTGTGGTCCAGCAACTCCCTGTAGGTCAGAGTGCTTAGAACACAAACCAAAAAACACCAGTTGCCATGGAGTCGATTCCAACTCCTGGTGACTCCATGTGTGTCAGAGTTAAGACAGGGCTACAGCCATAGAGCCATTTTTTCTTAAGCTCAAGATAGCCCCTCACCCTGCCCATGCCCAGCAGTTGTTTCTTTTTCTCCTCAGAACCTTCTTGAAGAGAAACAACCTAAACCAACTAAAACTGGTCCTGCCCCCCATCTTGGCACTCCAGATAACCTTTAGCTCATTAACTGCCTCATGCCTGGTAAATTCTCCACCCCTGGGTAGAGAGCTAACGTGCTAATGAACAAAAATGGCTAACTTCCTCCTGTTTCAGGAATCCAACAAACCCAGGCCTTAGAAAATGCTTACTCATTGCAGGCGCGCACGCCATCTTGTATTTTGTAACTGATCTTGCCCATGTAAACCAGCCTCAACAAGCTGCCTTTGAGCAGTCTTGGAAGGCACTTTTCCCTGACTGTCTCCTTGCTTGGCCCACCAAAAAGTTGTCTTTCATGAGCCCCAACTTGGTCTCTGTCTTTTTGGCCCTGATGGAGTCGCACTGAGCAGAACCTGAGTTCCCAGCAACAAGAGTAGAACTGCATTTCATAGGGTTTTCAATGGCTGATTTTTCAAAAGTAGATTGTCAGGCTTTTCTCCTGAGGAGCCTCTGGGCAGACTCAAACATCCAACCTTTTGGGGAGCAGCCAAGGGTTTTAGATTAGGATACAAGAGGAAAGGAAGGGAAGGTACAGGGAGATACAATCAGGGGCCAGATTATGCAGGCCCCCAAAGGCCAGGTAAGGGGTTAGGATTATAATAAGTACAAATAGACAATGTCTTCCAATTACAGGTTTAAAAGTCTAAATTGCTTATTGTGTTATACTGGTGATAACATGCATTTATATTCACCAAAATAATGAGTGGTACTCCTCCCCATACACATAAAATAGCCCACTGAAACTAAATCCTTCCTATAAGTAAAGTTTTTCACTAAGGTGTGGTAAAATACTATAATAAGGAAAGTTGCCAGTACCTTTTTAACATAAATCCAGTGCTATATATATCATTTACATTCCTCTGGAACTTTATGCACTATATGGCCAAAGAAAAGGAATGGCCTTAATTTATAGCAAGATAATCAGGTGAGTTTTGAGTTAAAATAGTAATGAAACTATTTTCCATGCAAAACAATACCACGATAAACCCATTTCCTTTGTTCTAAAAGACTGTCAAAATTTTGAAGTGACACATAAGATTAAAAGGAAGAATTTTGGAAAAATGGAACCCTCAAATAAAAACTTATTTGGAAGAAGGATTTGTGATGACTCAAAGGGTGAATCCTTACACCTCAATTCACACGTCAGTGTTGGTGGCACACCCATAACTGCAGAGTTTACACCTACACTGAGATCGATGCTTCACAGAGAAAAGGTCTTTCTTTTTCTTTTCTCTTAAAAACCCTGAGGGTTTCAACAGGATAACTAGAAAATACCTGTCCCATCTTCTGCACCTCCCTGGAGTTGAAAAGGATTACCCTGCAGTGGCATAAAATATACCCACTTGCTTCTTTAATCAATGTTCACTGGAGGGTGGAGCGAAGGTTAGCGGATGGGTTGAAGGGAAGTTAGAGGAATCTGTTACCGAGGAGAAATATCAGCGTTCAGGGTAATCAATCATCCATGCGGTTAATGGACTTGGATAGCTGGCCGGGACTGCCAAATCATTTCTCCTTCCAGCAAAATGAATTAGGGCTAAATTAATTCAGTCATAGGAGGCAACACACAAAGTGATTTGGTGACAATTAAAAAGAAAGATATCAATTAGTGAACAGTAAACAGAATAAATTAAATACCAAAGTGCTAAGGTGGCTAAGGAAGGGAGACATACTGGGGACAAGAACTGTGGCTTTTTACAATGACCTACTACTCTATTAATATTCATCCTAACCGACAGGCCAAAAAAATACTATAACTGAGTCTTTCTGTAGATGGTAATGGCACGAGATGTTGCACAAAGTGGAGAGGTTCTGTAGGCTTTTTAAGATATTCTGACATTTAAACTCCATACTGCAAAAGATAATTATCACCTTATTTAAATGAACTTTTATGGTTTGGAGCCCTGATGGCACAGTGGCTAAGTGTCTGGCTGCTAACCAAAAGGTTGGCAGTTGAAACCCACCAGCCACTCCTTGGAACCCTATAGGGGCAGTTCTACTCTGTCCTATACAGTCACTATGAGTCAGAATCGACTCGATGGCAAGGGGTATGTTATGGTTAAATGGTTAACAATGTATTAACTGAATTCCCTTACTATTTTCATTTTTAAAATATGCTATTTTCTATTCTCAAAAGCCTATTTTACATCTTACTCAGACTCAAGTATTTACTATTTCTTGCTCTAAATAAAATAATAATTCTGTATGCAGTTATTAACCGATGAGTCTGTTACAAAGACCTATTCTTTTGCAATCAAAGGCCCTCTCTTTTTCTCTCTACTCCTAACTGAAAAACAACATAAATATTATAGTATTATGAACAGATTTTGTCACCATTTTCTACTTTAAAAAGAATAAAGAAATTCTGTTATTGCGGGAAACTTAGGAAAGTTAATCTTTGAGATTCTTTAATAGTCAATATAAATGTAATCTAATACAAAGAAAAATTCTACTGGAGCTAATTCTTATATGTTACCTTAATATACTCTGATAATGCTTTAGCCAATTTCATGGCTTTGTGGGATGCTGTATGCTACCTTTTTATTAATATGAACAATTTCCTTTCATATTTTATACACATCACCAAGCGTACATACACATACTACATGAAGCCACTTCTGGTCAATTTCAACCTCTAATGAACTTTGTTCCTTTTAAGCACTACTTCAAAACCACAAGGAAATCTTTCGGGTAATTCAAGTCTGAAGATCAGATTTTCAAACTGACTCAAGTGCTGATAAGACTGTTTTACACCAGGGCAGAATTTCAATTGTATCTAACCTGACCACTGCACCCACTATGCTAACAAACCCATGAACATTTCCTTCTTAAATAAAACAGGCATGGCACACAGCTCTTTGTATTTCTGATACATATAAAAACATCCCAAAGCCTTTAAAAAAAAAAAAAAATACTTTGACTCCTGTCTTCCCATGCCCCTCTTCCATTTTGGAAATAATTTAAACTATGCAACTCAATGAATGATGAATACAGTGTGCTTTTTTAAAACACTGTTTTGGAGGAGGGAGAAACCTGTGAGTTCTGTGAAAAATGCCATCTTGAATGATCTATATTACCGGTAAATGTTACGTACAATTTCATATATTTATTGATCACAAATTAGAAGGAAATTATTTGCATGTTATCTTCGCAATTTTTCTGTTTTAAAGTTCAAAATGAGATTTTAACCTTCTCCTTTTAAGCCTTCTATTAGACAAAAAGAGGCTCAAGCATAGCAACAATTGTGAGGACGGCACAGGACTAGGCAGTGTTTCGTTCTGTTGTGCAAAGGGTCCCTATGAGTTGGAATCGACTCAGATGGCACCTAACAACAACAACACTAGACAAAATGATTGAGCACTTTGATTACTAAGTCTTTGGAAATAAAAACAACTCTGCCTATCCTGAAGCAAAATTATTTTTCAAGAAGCAAAATAAAACAAGATCAATTTAAAATGTCTACTGAGTTCAGGTCCAAGGGCTTCTTCCAAGGTGGGAAAGAGTAGAAAGTCAGCTAAATCACATTTCGGTAAAGAAACTCATTCCAATTAATTCATTAAAAGCATCTATTTGGAACCTGCCTAATTGTGGCTAATTCCATAATTTGGTGTTTTGGGGAAATGAGTTCCTTAGCATATTTCTACTTTAAATTAAACTTCTATTTAAACTAGAAATTCAACAGCCAACACCCAGAAACTTGTATATGATGTTAAATATACTTTTATAGCATATGATACACTTTACTAGTACATATTTTTACTTTCATATTCACTTCTCATTATCTAATCTAAAATCAAAAGATAATCTATAATTTATAATGTCTAGTAGTGTGATTTTGATGCATCTAAAACTGTTTTTTATATTAGCAAATAGATGAGACAAACAATTCACTCACTTTCACTTAAAGTTTTGTAACACACACATTTTTATTTCCTATAAAATATTACACTTACAGTTATTTCGAAAGGGAGTAAAAAAATGTGACAAATTGTTACACAAATATGCAATGTAGCTAAATGTAATTTTATAATCCTGAACACATATGCATGATAACTGTTACAGTTTCTTTCAGGATTGTTCTCAAAATTTGGGTGTACAGGAGAATTATCAGGGGTAGATTTTTTAACATATGACTTCCTGGACCTTTAAAGAGAAAATATCAGTACTTGTAGGATAAAACCCTAGGAAATGGCATTGTAGTAATCTTCCACTAACACTTCTGTGGCTGGTAGTCAAATTGCCATACTCTGAGAAACTATGCTCTAGTTCCACTGTATTTAGAACATGAATTAAAGCAGGAAAAGATGAAAATTTTTACCCATTATTCTAGTGAAGCTAACATAGTTTCTTGTTTTTAGGAATACTTTTTCATTTTGAGATGTTTTCTTCCCCTGGGTGTATGTAGTCTGGCAGCTTACTGAAAGGTTGGAGGTTCCAGTCCATCCAGAGGCGCCTCTGAAGAAAGGCGTAGAAACTTACTTCTGAAAAACCTGCCGCTGAAAATCCTACAGAATGAAATTCTACTCTGACACACTTGTAGTTGCCATGAGTTAGAATCAACTCGATGGCAACTAGTTGGTAATGGTGGTGCCTTCCCCTAGTTAGGCAAATCAGGTGAACTAGTAATCAAAGAACAATAGAACAGGTCATCATCATTATTATTAACAAAATTCATAGATTCTGCAAATGTTTACTGAGCACTGACCACAGGCTAGGCATTGTCCTGAGTGCTTTTTATGAATTAAAGTGCAAGGTAGGTAATAAACGAATTGCCATGCAGAGAAATTAATACCCAATATCACACAGTTAGTAAGTGGCAGACTTGGAATTTGAAACCAGACAGTCCCGTTTCAGAATTCTAATTAATCTGAAATTATCTTTTTTTTTTTTTTAGAGCAACATATACAAGTCTAACAAATATGCAAGGGCTGTTTAAAATTCTGGCAAAAGCCAAACTGCAATAATCACATGCTTTAGGTCAGTGCTCCTCAAACTCGTCTTTAAAAGTACCCCTAGAGACAGAGAAAGGGGCCCTAGTGCTGCAATGGTTAAGCACTCGGCTGCTAACAAAAGGTTGGCGGTTTGAACACACCAGTAGATCAGCAGGGGAAATGACCTGGCCATCCACTTCCATAAAGATTAAAAAAAAAAAAGAAAAACAAACCTGTTGCCATCTGACTTACAACAACCCTATGCCAAAAAACCTGCCACTGCTCAGTTGATTCTAACTTATAGCAACCCTGTAGGAGAGAGTAGAGCTGCCCCATAGGGTTTCCAAAGAGCAGCTGGTGGATCTGAACTGCTGACTTTTGATTAACAGCCGTAGCTCTTAACCACTGGGCCACCAGGGCTCCTAGCAACCCTACGGGACAGGACAGGACAGGACACTGCCCCATAGGGTTTCCAAGGCTGTAATCTTTGCAGAAGCAGAATGCCACATCTTTCTCCTGTGGAGCAGCTGGAGGGTTGGAACCATCAACATTTCAGTTAGCAGCGGAACACTTAACCACTGCACCACTAGGGCTCCCTAGAAAGCCCTATGGTGCAGTTCTACTCTGTCACGTGGGGTCATTATGAGTTGACATCAACACGATAGCACCTAACAAGAAAGACAGAAGAACTTGATCTTCTACCCTGCAAGTGGGCAGTTCTGGAGTTTTAGCCATAACACTAGCCCCTGACATGCAATCCAGTTATTAACAAAACTTTGTATATTTCAAATAAAAACTGCTGTTTCTCCAAAATCTTATGTGGCTTTGCATGTCCCTCTGTGGTAGCTCTGCTTCCTGACCCACCCACTAGGTGGGTGGGGAGTATATGCATACCCAAACCTTAGAAGTAATAACCCCTGTTCTCCAGGTTAAACACACACACACACACACACGAATACATGAAAAAAGGACAAAGTGAAGTGCTATTTGAGAAAACTTTTGAAATTAGTGACTGAACATAGTAAAAGCAAAATTTCAAGCCTCAGACATGCCACATAAAATCAAACTTTTCTTGAAAAAGAAAAACCTGGAAAGGGAGCTGTGAAGGCAATTAAGTTACCCCCAATGTGTACTGAATGCCCACAGATGAGGAAATATATTTGATTTGTTCTAATTGTTACTACCACCTAAAACAGAAGCTTTTGTCATAGTTATGGTACGAGAAACTAGAACTTCTGTCCACATGTAACTCTGTTTCCAAAGAGGTGCTGATTGTCAGCCCATGATGTGTGCCCAGCAGTGAAAACTCAGTTGCTTTCTCTCAGCCTCTGAGACAAGAAAGGAGGTAAACAGAACCTCGACCTCCTCTTTTTCCCTCACCAAAGGACACTTAAAAAACAACCACCTACCATCCTCATTTTTATTCTAGATGAGAGGATAACTCCTCCTTCCCTGGGATTCCAGTTCTTTACAAACAGTCAGAGTGGTCCTCTTTAACTGATTCAAGAATACGGAAAACCAAAAAGTTACTTACAAAGACTGCAAAGAACTCAGTCCTCGAATGGCTTCACTGGGTACTGTTTTCAACTGATTGTTTTGGAGTGTTCTGGAAGGAAATTTTTGGTTAGTGAATAACAAACAATTGTTACCCTTTTCTTAGGAAAATGTAATGCCATTCTTTCAAAAAAAAAAAAAAAACCTTTCAATAGCCAAAAAGAGGAGGGGAGGGGATAGAAAGTGCACAAGTCAACAGAATTGCAAAAAAGCAAGACGCATTTGTTATAAAGCCAGAAATGAAACCCAAGCAATTATACCGAGCCATCTCCTAATGGAAGTAACTCACATTTCCAATGGTTTAACTTCTTCTGGGAATTAAGGCACCCCTAGCTAACATTCACTGACCTAGGTACTGTTATACGCATTACTTTCGAGTCTATTCTGACTCATAACAAACCTATAGGACAGAGGAGAACTGCCCCATAAGGGTTTCCAAGGCTGTAATCTTTACAGAAGCAGACTGCCACATCTTTCTCCTGTGGAGCAGCTGGTGGGTTCTAACTGCCAACCTTTCGGTTAGCAGCTGAGTGCTTAACCACTGGTATTGTTAAATAGTGTTAATTGGGAGGTATAACAAGTTAATTGTGAGACGTAACAAACAAACCACTGGAATCCCTAATGCCTTTTCAATTTGAATGAAGCAAAGTCCAGAAACATGGACAAGAGGAAAAGCCAATTTTCCTATTCCTCAGTGCATCTGGGGTCAGGGCAGAAACAGAGCTCTAATCATCATATAGTTAGAGCCTGAAGAACAGTACTACAAACAGTCCTTTTAACTTTTGTCTAACTTCATTGCTAGGCACATTAATAAAATGATTGCTTCACATGAATTGTTACAATCGTAGAACAGAAGAGGTAAAGGGCAGAGAGGTCGATTGACTTGCTTAGGATCACTCAACAAGGTAATGGTAGAAGTTGGGCTGGCAGCCAGTTCACTGTTTCCCAACCAGCCACACTTGATGCTCCTGACCACAGCTAAGAACTCATTGCCATGGAGTCGATTCTGACTCATAGCGACCCTATAGGACAGAGTAGAACTGCCTCATACAGTTTCCAAGCAGCACGGAATGGATTCAAACTGCTGACTTTTCGTTAGCAGCTACAGTTCTTAACCACTATGCCACCAGGGTTCCGTAGGCTATGTAAATCATGTTGCTGTCATTAGGTGTCCTCGAGTCGGTTCTGACTCATAGTGACCCTATGTACAACAGAAGGAAACACTGCCCAGTCCTTCACTATCCTCACAATCGCTTCTATGTTTGAGCTCACTGTTGTAGACACTATGTCAATGCATCTCGTTGAGGGTCTTCCTCTTTTTCATTGACCCCCCACTTTACCAAGAATGATGTCTCCTCCAGGGGCTGGTCCCTCCTGATAATATGTCCGAAGTAAGTAAGACAAAATCTTGCCATCCTCACTTCTAGGAGCATTCTGACTGTACAGTCGGGCCTCCATATCCGTGGGTTCCACATATGTAGATTCAACCAGCCATGCATCGAAAAAATTCAGGGGAAAAAAAAGCTCCAAAAAGCAAAACTTGAATTTGCTGCACACTGAGCACTATGCTGAATTCTCAGGAACAAAGTGATGTGTAGGCACCCCCTGCTGTAGCCTCCCGCCACATCACAGACCCTCAGTGTCTCTCCAGCGTTCGTTGTTTGAGCACTGTTCACTTTGTGTCTTGTTCATTTGAACTTGTGTGTACCCTTTGTTTCTGTAGAAAATAAAAAAAGGCTCCTAAAAAGCAATTAAGTGATCAAACCAATCCCGCAAAGGCTAAGAAGGAGCGTAAAGTGCTAACTCTGGATGAGAAAATAAAAATCTTAGATCTTTTGAAAATTGGCATGTTGCTGGCTGAAGTGGGCTGTGAGGTCGGTAAGAAAGGATCAAGCATTTGCACAATAAAGCAGAAAGCAGCAGAAATTCGTGAAGCATTAGTGCTGCCCTACAAGGGCAAAAACGATCTCTCTGATTCGTGATAAAATGCTTGCAAAGACTGAGACAGCATTAAGTGTGGGGCTAGAGGACATGTCACAGAAGCATACCCGTTGATGGCAAAATTATGCATGAAAAAGTGCTTAGCCTCTATAAGCAGGACTGTGAAGGGATTGAGGAGAGCTACAGGAAGAAGTAAGAGCTGCCTGGCTAGCAAGTTAAAGCGCTACAGCCTCAAGAATGTAAAGATCAAGGGAGAACTGGCATTGCCTGACGCCAGGGCAGCATCAGGGTTCCCAGAGGAGCTCAAGAAACTCATAGAAGAGAAAGGATACCTCCCAGAGCAAGTTTCATTTGTGATTAAACAACTATTTACATATCATTTACATTGTATTACGTATTATAAGTAATCTAGAGATGATTTAAAGTATAGAGGAGGATGTACACAGGTTATACGCAAATAAATGCCATTTTATATAAGGGACCTGAGCATCCGTGAATTTTGGTACCTGAAGGAGGTCCTGCAAGCAATCCCCTGCCGATACCGCGGGACAGCTGTACTTCTTCCAAGACAGATTTGTTTGTTCTTCCGGCCGTCCATGGTATATTCAATATTTTTCGCCAACACCATAATTCAAATGCATCAATTCTTCTTCAGTCTTTCTTATTCACTGTCCAACTTTCACAAGCATATGAAGTGATGGAAAAAACCATGGTTTGGGTCAGGTATGCATCTTTGCTTCTTAATACTTTAAAAAGATCTTTTTCAGCAGATTTGCCCAATGCAATAATACATCATTTCATTTCCCGACTGCTGCTTCCAAGGGCATTGGTTGTGGATCCAAGTAAAATGAAATCCTTGACAACTTCAATCTTTTCTCTGTTTGTCATGATGTTGCTTGTTGGTCCAGCTGTGAGAATTTTTGTTTCCTTTATGTTGAGGTGTAATCCATACCAAAGGCTGAAGTCTTGGATCTTCATTAGTAAGTACTTCAAGTCCTCTTCACTTTCAGCAAGCAAGGTTGTGTCATCTGCATATCCAGGCTGTTAATGAGTCTTCTCCAACCCTGATGCTGGATTCTTCTTCATATGGTGCAGTTTCTTGGATTATTTGCTCAGCATACAGATTGAATAAGTATGGTGAGAAGGATACAACGCTGTCACACACCTTTCCTGATTTTAAACCACGAAGAATCCCCTTGTTCTGTTCAAATAACTTCCTCTTGGTCTACGTACAGGTTCCATATTAGCAAAATTAAGTGTCTGGAACACAATATTATCCATAATTTGTTATGATCCACACAGTCAAATGTCTTTGTATAGTCAATAAAACACAAAGTTTTATTGTGTTTCAGCCACAATCCACCTGACATCAGCAATGATATCTATCCTTTGTTGCACATCCTTTTCTGCTTGAATTTCTGACAGTTCCCTGTAGACGTAGCGCTGCAATCGTTTTTGAACTATCTTCAGCAACATTTTACTTGCGTGTGATATTAATGATATTGTTTGATACTTTTTGTATTTTGTAGTATCACCTTTATTTGGATCACCTTTTTTTTGGAATAGGCACGCATATGGATCTTGTCCAGTCTACTGGTCAGGTAGCTGCCTTCCAAATTTCTTGGCATAGACGAGTGAGCGCTTCCAGCATTGCATTTGTTTGTGGAAACATCTCAATTGGTATTCTGCCATTTCCTAGAGCCTTCGGTGCAGCTTGGTAAAAATCACACGTACCTCAATCCCCTTTAATTCTAAAATGATTTTAATATTTAGAGTTCCTGACTTTTTCCCTTTAGGGTCAGCTAATTCTAAGTTGTTATAACTATAGTAAATAGAAACAAAACCCTTCCAGTTAGCTTAAGTATGGTTTTGATTCAATGCGTTAGACATACAAAAAGCCTAACTCTCAACTGTAATGCACGGGAGGTCAGAATGTCTGTTATTTAGGGTTTTAACTTTTGTTATCTAGACGCAAGGTTGCTGAAATCAACCTCTAGCCTCCCACACTACCCATTGGCCACTCCTTAAATCTTTTAATCCTGAACTAAAAGAGACTGTGCTTAACCTAGCTCTAAGCATGTTGACTATGCAGAAAGAAAATACACAGCCAGCTGTGAAACTCTAAAATTGCATTACTTACAGAACTTTGAGTTCTTTCAACCCAGACAAGGCTTTTGGGTGGATAAAAGAAAGGTCGTTGCCGGCCAATCGTCTAGAAAAAAAGGCAGCGAGAGAAAAAAATAATAATTCAGACTTTTATAATTCAGAACTCATAAGAACCTAATCTGTGATTAAAGCTCTATGTTAAACATTTCTCAAGTCTATCTGACATTAAACATGGACTTAAATCTTTACTAAAATGATCCCAGGAGTTTTACAAAGGGAGAAATTTCTCTAGATTTTTCTTTTCTTTTTTTTTTCCACTCCCAATACAATCACTTAAACAGGCAGATTTTTTATTCTGGTGAGGTCAAGCAAGCCAAAACACATTAAACCAAATTAAGTTTGCTATTCATGGTCACTCTCGGCAGCTTGTGGTGGTTTCCAAGGGCCTCATAAATGCAGACTACTGGTCAGCAGGCAGGAGTGTTTATACAGATCCCAGTAAACCAGCCTGTTAAAGGACAGTTGCCTTCTGGAGGCAGACAGCATGTTATCTCTGCATAACCAAGGGCAGCGTATTCCGTGTAAATGGGAGGCAAAAAGTGAAAGTCATTGTAAGCATAACTTTCTAAAACAAAGGTTTGTACATTTTTTAAAAATAAAAGTTGTCCCAAAGAAATTTTAAACTGACAAATTTAGATGGGAGTAAAAGGAGAGGAAGGTGGTGGAAACTGGTAATGTGCTCGACAGATAACCGAAAGGTTGGAGGTTCCAGGCCATCCAGAGGTGCCCTGAAAGGAAGGCCTGGTGATCTACTTCCAAAAAAATCAGCCATTGAAAACTCTATGGAGTACAGTTCTACTCTGACACACATGGATCACCATAAGTCAGAAATGATTCAACAGCAACTTTTTGTTTTTTTTCTTTTTTAAGGGTAAAAATTCTTCGGATCCTTCTGCAAGAAATCTGAGCACAACAATTCATTCTGAGCTTCACTTTTCCTCCCATTTTCCTGTGCACACAGGAGTGGGAGGAAAAGTTGAACAGAGGGCACTAGGTAGAAGCAGCAGGAAATAGGACAATTCATATAACTTGTAAACAGGTGAACTGAAGGAACGTTGTCAGATACTTAAAAAGGATAACTGTGTGTCCCTGTGATTAAACACAGGACTTGCCTGGTTTCCTGGTCTGTCGCTGAACTCGAAAGCAGCTGGATTCTGTATCTACAGATTTTTTTTTAAACACTCTTTTCTCCTACTGTCTCGGGGCTGCATAGTTATCAAGTCATATTATTTCCTTCTTTAAGAGGTTTATTTCCACCTGTCCTTTCTATTCAGCCTGTCAACACTCTGAGTCTTATTCATTAATTCATTCATTCTCTAAAAAGTTTTATTCATTCACGGAACAAAATGAGTGCCTATCAAGTGCCCAGTCCCTTGCTATGTGGTGCAAAGTTAACACCTGTGGCTACTAATCAAAAGGTAGGAAGTTAGAGTCCACCCAGAGGCACCTCGGAAGAAAGGTTTGGTGATCTACTTCTGAAAACTCAGCCATTGAAAACCCTGCAGAGCTTAGTTCTACTCTGACACATGGGGTCTCCATGAGTTGAAGGTAACTCAATGGGAACTAGAAAAACCAAGTGCCAGGCATTGCACTAGATACTCAGGAGCCTTGGAGCACACTGACACAGCTTGCTCTTCATCTCCTTCCAATCTGTTCCACCTACTCACTCTGATTTTAGGAGCACAGGAAACTTGAAGTCACTGAGGTCTGAAAGTACTTTTAGAGGCACTGTTTTCTCTTGAAGTTTTGACCCAGTTAAAATGCAAATACTCCTGGGAAGCTTAATACCTGATCCTTACCTAGCATTAACATAGAAGCCTGAATGAGTAGGACTCCTGTGTACAGAAGGTGTGTGTAGGGAGGAAGGGGAGGAGGACAAGGTGGGTGGAGTGGAATAACCAGAGGTCATAGAAACCAAAGGGGTGAGTTTGTAAAATTATTTCCTCAATACCAAGGATAACAACACTGGATTCTCAGGCAATACCACAATTTAATACAGGGTTTATGACCCTAAATTAAATTCTTCCTAAAAACTCCTCTTAGCATGCACTTTGTTTCTCTGCACCGTAGCACCTAAACTTTATACTGCGTGACTTTGGAGGCTTCCCATAAACTGGGCTCATAGTATCTCACTTTGTGCCATCTGCCTCAGACTTCACCATATGTAAAACAAGGAATTGAAGATGCTGGTTTTATGGTCTCTTCAGTGTCTCCATTTTAAAATATCTCTCCAAAGCAAATCCTCTTGATTCTAGACTACTCAGCTTCACAATCACATCTTTTAAATGCCTCACCTAGCAGCCTCATTTTCACACCTTAAAAACTCTGCTCCAATGTTCCCTTCAAAACTTCAGTTCTTATTAACATGCTCCATGTCTGAACTCTTAGAGCTCATAACTACACTTTATCACAGGCTACCTTCTACACGTTGTTTCTTGCACCTTAGTCTTGCAGGCCAAATACAAACTCTCCAAAGACAGTCCATGATGCTCACACTTCTGTGGTGGTTGTTGGTTGTTATGAGATGATTCTGACTCATGGCAATCGCACAGTGCAGCGTAGAACTGTGTTCATATGGTTTTCAAGGCTGTGGACTTTCAGAAGCAGATCGCCAAGCCTGGATTTCAAGGTGCCTCTGGATGGTTTCGAACTGGCAAGCTTTTGGCTAGTAGTCTAGCACTTAACCAACTCCACCAGCCCCACACTTATGTTGTTGTTAGGTGCTGTCAAGTCGATTCCAACTCATAGCAACCCCATGTACAACAGAATGAAACAATGCCCGGTCCTGAGCCATCCTCGCAATGGTTGCTGTGCTTGAGCCCACTATTGCAGCCACTGTGTCAATCCATCTTGATGAGGGTCTACCTCTTTTTTGCTGACAGTGTGTTTTACCAAGCACGATATCCTTCTCCAGGGACTGGTCCCTCCTGATAACATGTCCAAAGTCTTGCCGTTCTCACTTCTAATGAGCATTCTGGCTATAACTCTTCCAAGACAAACTTGTTCATTCTTCTGACAGTCCATGATATAGTCAATATTTTTCACCAACACCATAATTCAAATGCATCAATTGTTCGGTATTCCTTATTCACTGTTCAGCAGGCATACAAAGATAATTGAAAACACCATGGCTTGAGTCAGGAGCACCTTAGCCTTCAAAGTGACATCTTTGCTTTTTAACACTTTAAAGAGGTCTTTTTCAGCAAATCTGCCCAGTGCAATAGGTCATTTCATTTCCTGACTGCTGCTTCCATGGGCATTGATTATGGATACAAGTAAAATGAAATCCTTGACAACATCAATCTTACCTCCATTTATCATGATGTTGCTTATAGGTCCAGTTGTGAGGATGTTTACTTTATGTTGAGGTGTAGTCCACACTGAAGGCAGTAGTCTTTGATCTTCATCAATAAGTGCTTCAAGTCCTCTTCACTTTCAGCAAGCAAGATTGTGTCATCTGCATAATGCAGGTTGTTAATGAGTCTTCTTCCAATCCTGATGCCACGTTCTTCTTCAAATAGTCTAGTTTATCAGATTATTTGCTCAGCATACAGACCAAATAAGTACGGTGAAAGGATACAATCCTGATGCACACTTTTCCTTTCCTGATTTTAAACTACACAGTAGCATCCCCTTGGTCTGTTTGAAGAACTGCCTCCTGGTCTATGTTCAGGCTCTGCATAAGGACAATTAAGTGTTCTGGAATTCTTAATTCTTCACAATGTTATCCATAATCTGTTATGATCCACACAGTCGAATGTCTTCGCATCGTCAATAAAACACACGTATAAACATCTTTCTGATATGCTCTGCTTTCAGCCAAGATCCATCTGACATTGGCAACATCTCTGGTTCCACGTCCTCTTCTGAATCCAGCTTGAATTTCTGGCAGTTCCCTGTCGATGTACTGCGGCAACCATTTTTTAATTATCTTCAGCAAAATTTTACTTGTGTGTGATATTAATGATATTATTCGATAATTTCCACATTCTGTTGGATCATCTGTCTTCAGAATGGACACCAATATGGACCTCTTCCAGTTGGATGGCCAGGTAGCTGCCTTCCAAATTTCTTGGCACAGACGGGTGAGCACCTCCAGTGTTTTATCCTTTTGTTGAAACATCTCAATTGGTATTCTGTCAATTCCTAATGCCTAGTTTTTCATCATTCCCTTCAGAGCAGCTTGGACTTCTTCCTTCAATAACACTGATTCTTAATCATATGCTATCTCCTGAAATGACTGAACACTAACCAATTCTTTTTGGTACAGTGACTTTGTGTATTCCTTCCATCTTCTTCTGATGTTTCCTGCATCGTTCAATATTTTGCCCATAGAATCCTTCAATATTGCAACTCGAGGCTTGAATTTTTTCTTCCGATCTTTCAGCTTGAGAAATGACGAATATTTCTCAAGAACACTTCTGTTACCACCCACCAAAATGATACCTCCTTAGCCAAAAACTGCTCTCTCAGAATCTCCTCCTTCAAAATGCTCACCATTTCAATGCCAAAGCACCCAATCATCAATCTTAGCATAAGTTTACTGCAAGCCCTTCCAAGGAGCTTTTTACACCCCAGGCTGACTAATTAAATTCAATTGATAATGTTCATAGCTGTAATGCAATGTATTTAAAAGGTCACATTTTAAAATATTAAATTGTACCATAAGGACCTAAGGGGGCAGTAGCCATCTTTTCCCAGGGCCTTATCTAGTTGTGAGACTGTCAATCTGCTCTCACAGTTGTCTAAAAGACTTGTGTTAAAAAGCCAGAGTCCACACGCACACAAAAAGAAACATAGTATAAACCAACTTTGGTGATGTTACAGGATTCTAATTCTAATTCTTTTGGCTTTAGTATTTGTTTGAAATATCCCTCTATCCACAGGCTTTCCTTGAGGCATCCAGCCCGTGTGCTGAGGCTCATGAAAAACAGCATTTTGTTAAGTAACAAAGGAAGTGGCAAAACACAGAATACCTGATAATCTTTACTTGTCAACAGATTAGAGTCTTTAACCACATCAGCCAAAATATTTGCTTCCTTTTCTCAAATCTTACTCCCTTTATAAACCACGAGAAAACTAAAGTAACCTAGCTTCAAAAAGCATCCTCTTTTCTCCACTACTTATCGTTAATATAAACGATAAAACGAAGCTCTCTGCATATGGCTTATCCTTAAATACAAGCCAACTATCTGGAAAAATAAACACTACCAGTATGTGGTGGATGGTGATAATGCCGAGCAAAAGGGCATACTACTTTGATTACTTTGTTTCATACTAGAGTAAACATATCATGTGGAACCTTCAGGAACATATCTACCTAAGTTTACCAAGCTGCTGTGTTAATGAATAATAAACATAGCAGCTTGGTAAGGACTTTGCAGCTGCAGCTGCACCCTCCAGAGCCTCTTCACATTTTGCTTATTTTATGAGCCAGTGTTCCTTGTAGCAGACCCTGGGGATGCTTCACGTCTAAAAGCTCAGATCCAGTAAAAAGCAAAGTTAATAAATAGTAGGGTTAGGGACAAAGTCCCAAAAGCTTTAGAGAAAAAAAAAACCTACTATGTAATGAGCCTACAGTAGTTACAAGCACTGTGACATGAGGTTTACACACATTCTTTCATCTCAATCATGGCATCACAATAGTCCTGCTTCTCTGGTCCCTGAGAGGTTGGGTGACTTGGCATCAGTCACACAGCTGGTAAGTGGGGAAGCCAACATTCCATCGCTGGTCTGGCCAGCTCCAATGCTTATCTACTCCTCCCTCCACAGTAATGCCTCTGGCGTGTCACTTAATTCCCAGAAAGAAGAGGTGGTAGACAGCTTTTTTGCAAGCTGGAGCAGACTGGATGTGGCCAGCTTAATAGCCTTGTTGTAAAGAATCGACAGCTTTCATCCAGCATATAAGAGCTAACGAGCATGGACTATGGCATTAGGAATTCCAAACTGCAATTAAAGAGAAATATCCAACAGACCAAGAGTACCATCCTTCCCAAAGCCAAGATGAACAGTGGGATGGCAGGAAGGATGGGAACCCTGAGCATCCAAGGGTGGGACATGCCCCAAGCCCACTGGGATTCTGCTTAGGAGATGGAACATTCTGTTGCGCTTGTTTAGCAATTTCCAAAGAAAAAGAGGTGGTTGATTCTGAGGAAGAAGATCTCACCAGTGGCCCTCTATCAACAAAGACCAACTACTCCTCATTCTATGCCTGGTTTTATACTTCTGTGCTATATTCAATGGTTTTCTTAGGTTCTTGCTTCATGAGGATCTGTTGGCTGGCTCCACAAAACCTTTTTAATTTGCTAAGTATTGATATTTACATTTTTTCTTTTGTCCCATAGATATTTTATTATTATTTATTATTTTAATGGCTATGAAGAAAACAAAAAAATCGTTAGGGTGAAAAATGATACCCTTTTCTGCTTTGCTAAAGGTAGTCCCAGGTCTCGTTCGATTCATCCCTTTATGCCCTGTATGGTCTCTGTTCCCAAAGACCATAGATAACCTTTCTCTGCAAGGTTTCAATGCATCTACTCTTCCTGCTATCACCTGAGTTTAGGCACTCATTATTTTTTTTTTCCAGATTATTGCCAAGAACTTCCACAAGACTCCCTGCCTCAAAACACTTAATTATAACGCTGTTGGGTAAATCTCATAAAGCACAACTCTGATCAGTTTTTCCAAAGGCTCTCTTTTCTACCTGCTGAATTAGCTAGACCTTCAGTCAAGGCTACTTAGTACAACCTTATCTTCCCCTCCCCACCTTATCACCCAGTGTTCCTTGTACCCTACATTTCAGCACTGTTACTATACCCAAACACACCCAAACACTGCCACGCTTTTCCACCTGACTCTGCTCATGCCATTCTTTCACCTGAAATACCCCCACTCTTATCTCTGCCAGTTGAAACCTTATTCATAATCACTGAACAAGTGATACTACAACCAGTACGAAAATCATATGCTATTACCTTCCTTTGATTCCAGATAGCTTAGACGAAGCTCTCTCACTGGGCACATCTTATTTTGCCTCTACACCCATTGCTTTTGAGTCATAGCGACCCTATAAGACAGAGTAGAACTGCCCCATAAGGTTTCTAAGGAGCACTTGGCGGATTCGAACTGCCGACCTTTTGGTTAGCAATGACCTCTTAACCACTGCGCCACCAGGGCTCCATTTGCTTTTAGTTACTATGTATGTGCCTCATCTCCCTCAACTATATTAGATGTTCCTTATGGGTGGGATCTGGAAACAGTAGTGGTTCAGTGGTAGAATTCTCACCTTCCATGATGGAGGCCCAGGTTTGATTCCCATGCAGCGCTCCTCATGCACAGCTACCAGCCACTACTCATCTGTCAGTGGAGGCTGGCTTTTTGCTATGACGCTGAACAGGTTTCAGCAAAGCTTCTAGACTACGAAGGACTAGGAAAAAAAGCCTGGCAATCTCCCTTTGAAAATCAGCCAGTGAAAACCCTATGGATCACAATGGTCCAACACACAACCAATCATGAAGATGTGCAGGACTGGGCAGTGTTTCATCCTGTTGTGCATGGGGTCCACGGAAGCTAACAACAATATGGTCAGGTTTTAGGTCATATTCATCTTGTATTCCCTAACTCACATAGGAACTTGCATGCAGCAGGTGCTTGGTATTTGGTGTAGCACTGCAACTAAGCCTTGACATAAGACTCTGGATTCGAAAAGAACACTGCTACTTACAAGAGCAGGAGAGCTTACTGATTATCTTCACTTTTCTATATGTTTTCTCCTTTCTACCCACCCTTCCTCCTTCACTCTCCTAAGCAGGAAAGAACCACTTGGCTAAATTTTAATGTATCTAGTGCTATGGCAATAATTTTCTTTCTCAACATACTGTGGGGGTATAATATCTTACGGAAGTGGAGAGGCTTTACACAAGGGAACACGGACCACTGGTCAACAGTATTATCTGAACACACTCCACATTGTGCTCATGATCACACAGAATTAAAACAAGTCTAGTAGGACTTCAAATGGGGACACAGCCTACCTTAAGGCAACTCCTCTTTATCCTGCTTGTTGCAATTGCCCCAGGAGCAAAGGCAGAGAGGAAAGAGAGAGAAAAAGGGTGGAGGAGAGGAAAATGGCAATCCATTAGACTTCCGCTCTCCCATTGGATTTGGAACCCTTCCAGGAAACAGGATACAAGTGGCTCAGTGTGTAATGTCTTTATGAATCTGTTTTGTGTGCATTTATTATTCATAAGGACCACAGATTCACATCAGGGGGTTCCTTCCAGGGGATGCTTTCGGGAGGCTAGAGTTTACAACTATATCCTCCACTCTTAATGTTTATGCTAGATGAAATTTTCTATCTACCATCCCTCCCAAAAGGGAAAAAGCAGAAACATGGCTGGTTACTAAACACGGGACACTGGTCAGTAGTATGTATAAATGAGTAGGCCACATTTCAGAAGGTAACTGGGGCCAGAGGGTTCACACCTTCATGAAACACATTGAACTAGACAGGGATTTCTTCACTTGGGAAGCAACTTAAGAAAAAAAAGAGGCATGTATGAAAATAGATAATAAATTAATTGGCATAATTTTCTGAGAAATGCCTGAATTTAGGTTTCTTCTGGTCTATTACAGCAATTTCATTGTAGCCATTTGGCTGGAATTGTAGCCAAGAATTAGTAGAGTAAGGATTACAATATTAGACTGACTAGACATATGTACCAAGCTGGGCGGGGAGGGGGGTAGTGGTGGATAGTTAACTTGCAGCAGCTGTTGTGAAGAGATGGGTGGAGCACGCAGAGCGAGGCAAGAACAACTGCAGCAGTAAGATATAAAGCATGCTCTGCATAGAAACAACAGAGAGCTTTACTAATGGCATGGACACGTGGGGGAGTAGGTGGGAAAGGGGCCACGAGGCCACACAAAGCCAGAAGATAGTGGCCACAGCCTCCATTGCACTCACATGTAGAGATGGCTACCAGATGGCCAGGCATTCTACTATTTTAAGTCCCTACTCAAAAGTGCTTTGAGTACTGACCCTTCTGATCTACAATTATCTATCTACCCCTCAGCAATGTCTTCTTCCCCCGCCCCCACCATTTCTTTCTATGCCTATTTTTCCCCTCTCAACAGACCTTCATGGACCATCACAGATTATACCCAAACTTGTCCAGGCTGTCACTCCTGCTATGCCATTAAATTCCCTCAAGTAGGTAGATCAGCACAGTGTCATGCTATGTGCAAAGTACAATAGCCACAACCAACAGCCCATGACACTGCCTTCAGAGAAGCCATTTCTATGTCCAAACTGAACTGGGCAAATATAAAAACAGGAAAACAATTAACAGAAGGTGAGTGACATTCTCTTCTCTTATTAAATATAATGTTAAATCAACCAGATCCAAAATTTTGGCAATCATTTTAAAATTAAAAAAAAATTATAAAAAACACCATTATAAGTTCTTTATTATTTATTTATATGATAAGGTCCTACTGTGTGCTCAGAACTATACTGGATCCTGTGAAAAATAAAACACCTCAAGAGGTGTACTGGATCCCATTTAGGGACATTGGGCATAAATACACATTTAAAAAAACTAACATTTCTATAGCACTCTTCATATTCACCAACCTACTATACTGGCCCTTAAAACAACCCTGTGTGACCAGCCAGGCACACTTATTATCTTCCCTGTTTCCGTTTTTTTTTTTTTTTAAACGGATAAGGAAAATGAGCCTTTTTCCTACATGCCCTGCCCAAGGTCCTATAGCACAGCTAAATAATGTAAATCCTAGAAATAAATGTTGTTTTGTTTTATTTTATAAGAATGACCAAAGGATGTGGTTATTTTCTTAGTCAACAAAGAGGATTAATATCTAAAGAGCATCCTTGATAGTTTTCCCTGGACATTCCTTCAATCAAGGTTAAATCTCACCCAGTATCGTATATCAAAGAGTCCCAAGTCAATTAACAGTGTCTTACGCTATTTCTTCACAAATCAGGGAAGACTTCTGCATCTTCATGCAACTTTTATGTAAGTATATGTAAGACCTGAATATGTTTTGAAAGCATGTATATATTAAGAACCCTTACTATGGAAATTCCCAAGGTCTTTAAAGGAAGATTATTAAATTCAGTGTAATGTCAAGGGACTTAAAGCACAAAAACTAAAGCGGTAATGCTTAAAAAAAAATAAACATGTCTCAGCTAAAACTGGGTCTACAGGCTTCTCTTCAGGGCCAACTAGTATTTTTCCTCATATGAAAAAGCTTTATTCAATGAAAGAAATTTAAGTTCCACCTGCACTCAACTGACTTATTTGTCTCTCACTTCCTCTTACAGTAATCTATAGCAAACATTATTTTATAGGTAAATCAATAAAAACCCTGGCAATGGTTACATTTCCTGAGCAAAGTTATCCTGATGACCTCGTCATTTATCCTCTGGCAATATGCACCCATGTGAGAAAATAATATGCTATTAGCTTTAAAAAAAAAATTCCAACTAACGCCAACCAACAAATATTTATTGAGCTTCTACTACTGGCCAAGAACCATAGATATAACAAAGTTAAGTACAGAGTTTCCCCAGGACATTTCTCACTCCATTTCTTTTAAATAAAGATAATTGATTAGATACAAATCCCCAATGGAATTTAATTTTTATAAAGGCTGATGAGGCTTCTCACATCAATAAACTCATAAATGGCAAGAAATTCTTTGTCTTAACCCCTCCCTCAGTTCAAAAATGTAGTTACTGTCACCAAAGGTCATAAGGGGAAACTGTGATAATAGCCCTACTCTTAGAAAAAGGCCAGTGGAGTTGAGGATACAAGTACACACTGACACACCTAGAATAAAATACAACAAAGCATGCAATTCAGCGCTAAGTGGTGAGGAACAGAGAGAGAGAGCAAGAGGGGTTCAAAAAAGGAAGACCAGGGAAGACTTCATATGTCAAAAAGGGCCTGAAGTGAACTGTATAAAATGGGTAAGGTTTGAATGGCACAGAGAAGAAACATGGCAGACACTGCTGACTGCCAAACACCCATTCGTGCCTTCATAGAAGAGCCTAGATTTGTTGAAGTATGTTCTCTTCCACAGGACTCAGCTCCACAAGTAAATTTTGATTGGTCTTTTTTTTTTTTAACCAATCATGGCGATTCTAGTCTCCTTGCCAGTGACTGGTGAGGGGTGAGTCTGTGACCCCAGTTCTGGTCTATGAAGTCAGAGGAAGCCTGCTGGGGGCTTCTGAGAAAGGTAACTTTCCTTATAAGGCGGAAACAGTAGACGGGATGGCCCTCTTCTTCCTCTAGATGTCACCATGTGTGAATATAATACGTGGAGAAACCCTAGTCATAGTGAAGCTTGAGGACACAGCCCTTACTGGGGACAGCAGACTAGGAAGATGGGGGGAAACCAGGGTTCTTGATCATGTGGTCAAGCAACTCCATTCATCAGTCCTAGGCCAGTTCTAGCACCTTTTCACAAAGATAATATATTTCTTTATTGTTTAAGCTACTTTCAATTGACTTTTGTTACTTGCTGCCAAAAGTACCCTAACTAATTACCTAACCAATAACCATTCTTGCCTTCTCTCCTAGTAACAAAACCTTGATTTTATCCCAGACAACAATATGCCCAACTCAATGGTCACATTTCTTAGCATCCTTGTTGCTAAGTGTGCCCATACGACTAAGTTCTAGCCAAAGACGTGTGAGCAAAAGTATTGTATGGTATGTTCAAGATGGCTTCTTAAAGGAAGTTGGCTACTGGGAAATAGCCCCCTCTTCCTTTTCCCTTTATCCTCCCTGCTGCTGGGAATTCAGTCATGATAGCTGCAGTTCCAGCAGACCGTCATCTTGTGATCACGAGATGGAAGTTATACCCTAAGAACTGCAGAGAAAAACATCAGGCCTTGCATCCCTGCTGACTTCATGATGCACCATAGTAGCTCCAGGTAGTGAGGCTTCAGATTTAATATTTTTAATACTAAAAAAAGGAGTCCTGGTAGTTCAGTGGTTAAGGGCTTGGCTGCTAACCAAAAGACTGGCGGTTCAAACCCACCAGCCACTCTATGGAGAAAGATGTGGCAGTCTGATTCCATAAGGATTACAGCTTTGGAACCCCTATGGGGCAGTTCTATTCCCTCCTACAGGGTCACTATGAGTTGGAATCGACTCAATGGCAATGGCTTTTTTATATATTAAAAACCAAAAAAAAAACTTATGTTCTTAAGCCTGTTATTTTGCGTTTTCTGTTATATATAATCAAACCTAATCCTGTTACAAAGGTTTAGAAAGACAGCATGTGAGGCTGTGGCAAAAACATCACAGTTAAACACAGAATATTTAATACACAAAAAGGTAGCATAAGAATGTCTCTAAGATTGTTTATAATAGCAACAGAGAGTAAATAAATACTCTACTGGTATGAGATTGGTTAAATAAAATGTGATGGATCCAAATGATGAAATACCCATATTTATTAAATGACGATTTAAGAAAACATCTACTAACATGGGAAGATTATAAAATATTAAGTTATCAACATAGTAAAAATGGTTTATATATTAAGATTCCATTTTTAAAAAGGAATTGCATATATAAAGTCGAAGAAAAATCTGAGAGGAGAAGGATATACAATAAAACATTAACCATGGTTGCCTCTCAGAGGTGAGACAATGGGTGATTTTTTCCCTTCTATTCTTTTTTTTTTTTTTTATTCTTTGTATCTTTCTACACACCTAAACCCAAAAAACCAAACCCATTGCTGGTGAGTTGATTCCAACTCATAGCAACCCCATAGCAGAGAGTGGAGCTGCCCCATCAGGTTTCCAGGGAGCACATGATGGATACAAACTGCCAACCTTTTGGTTAGCAGCCGAGCGTTTAACCACTGCACCATCAGGGTTCCTCTATATGTCTAGATTTTTTTAATTGAACATCCATTAATTTTATGATCTTTTTTTTTTTTTTAAAGCAAATGTGATACAAACATTTCTAGCATCTCAAACACGATCTTTTTTGGAATGTACAAGTAGCCCAAAGTAATAGGTAGTGAACAAGGAAAAATAATGAATAAATTCTTGAATTATAGGTTCGACTAAAGCGTATAATATTATGTTGAATAAGCATGGCTTGTCTAAGAGTGCAGAATCCATGAAAGAAATGACTCAGTCTATTTCCTTGATGGAAAATTCAAGCATGCTAGAAGAGAATGAAATATATTTTCATTTATTTGTTGTCACTAATATTTTGAGTCAAAAAACAAATTATTAGCATTGATTAAAATAAATAAATGAACCAGCAAACTGTGGGTTCATTTGCCTTTTTATACTTTCTGAATATCATATCGATCACTTTATAACAATGAAGCACTTGATTTTCCTGTTTAATTCCTCCCATTCTCTTATGAGGAGCCCTGGCGGTGCAGTGGTTAAGAGCTCGGCTGCTAACCAAAAGGTCTGTTGTTGTTTGTTGTTAGGTGCCACTGAGTCGGTTCTGACTCATAGCGACCCTACACACAACAGAACGGTACACTGCCTGGTCCTGCGCCATCCTTACAATCGTTGTTATGCTTGAGCTCATTGTTGCAGCCACTGTGTCAATCCACCTAGTTCAGGGTCTTCTTCCTCTTTTCCGCTGACCCTGTACTCTGCCAAGCGTGATGTCCTTCTCCAGGGACTGATACCTCCTGATGATGTGTTCAAAGTATGTAAGACACAGTCTCGCCATCCTTGCGTCTAAGGAGCATTCTGGTTGTATTTCTTTCTAAGACAGATTTGTTCATTCTCTTGGCAGTCCATGGTATATTCAATATTCTTCGCCAATACCACAATTCAAAGGTGTCAATTCTTCTTTGGTCTTCCTTATTCACTGTCCAGCTTTCACATGCATACGATGCAATTGAAAATACCATGGCTTGGGTCAGGCACACCTCAGTCTTCAAGGTGACATCTTTGCTCTTCAACATTTTAAAGAGGTCCTTTGCAGCAGATTTACCCAATGCAATGCATCTTTTGATTGCTTGACTGCTGCTTCCATGGCTGTTGATTGTGGATCCAAGTAAAATGAAACCCTTGACAACTTCAATCTTTATGTACACATATACAATACGTCTATTAATTGTTTAATGAGAAGCTGGTTTGCTCTGTAAACTTTCATCTAAAATACAATAAATAAATGAGTTTGGCTGCTATCTGAAAGGTCGGCAGTTGGAACCCACCAGCCACTCCACAGGACAAAAGACTTGGTGATCTGCTTCTGTTAAGATTTCCACCTAGGAAACCCTATGGGGCAGTTCTACTCTGTCCTATAAGGTCGCTAAGAGTCAGAATTGACTTGATGGCACACAAGGCCAACAACATTCCCCTATGAAATCCTGACTTATCAAACCCAAATTCTGCATACATTGTATCTTTCATTTCCTCCACCCCTGGGTTGCTAAGCAGTATAGGGCAAACTTACAAAGCCAGTTGGTTCCAGTACAAATTTATGTTATCTAGGCTTTAACTGGGACCTTTCTATCTTCAGCAATCCTTTTGTTCATTTCGGATTGTCCCAATTAAACAAACATTTCCCAGATTCTAGTGGACTATGATAGTTATGGCTTCTTTCTACCCAACATGCTTTCTTTCCTCCCATCTTCTATTTCCTTTGAGGGCCTTCCCCATTCCAAGCAGTCCTAGCAAGAATGAGTCTATAGCCCAGTTTGGACCATATCATCCTGAAGAGACTGATTCAAGTCTGACAAATCAGTGTCCCCTAGGACTTTTCTGCTGAATGCAACAAGGAAGACTTCAGATTTCATTTTGGATCTCAAAATGCAAAGATGAGCACTTGGACTGTTGAAGGTTAGATTTCCAACTACATGGAGGTAGACTATTTGCAACAGGAAAGAACGATCCCAAAACACAAAAGAAGAGACAACTGAAGATATGAAATAGAGAATATGAGAAAACTAATGAGAACTTTTAAACTCCTAGATCAGTACCACCTGAAGTCAACTCTACCTCTGAACTTTCTAGTTCTACATGAAACAATAAAGTTTCTATTATGCCTAAGCTGGGTCTCAGTCTCTTAACCAGAAGACTCTTGCCGAAACAGTGCATATTCCAAACTGTTTAATTCCCCACAAATCAAATACCACCTACTAACCTACTAGCAGTTCCAAAATGCTTGCTTCTTGACAAAAATCTTTACCTTAAAGTCACTCTCACCACCTTACTGAAATGATTCTAAAAATTAAAAAAAAAAACTCGAGGCCTTTTGTCAATATCTGGACATGGGCATCTCTCTCCAGCGTGTGAGTGCTGTTTCCTCATTTCTTTCTGAAAAACCTCTCCTCCCACGGCTCCTGAGGCATAGTTCTGCCCTAGTTATCCTGCTCCTCTGGCACTTGGTCTTCTTCCCACACCCTGATTCAAGTGTTTCCCAAGGAGTTGTCTTTGGCCTCCTTCCCTTTTATTCTACCCTCTCTTTCTTGGCAAGCTCTTTCAATCTAATGCTTCCAGTAATTACCTCAAAATAAAAGACTCCCAAATCTATATCCATGATAATAACTAGTATGTATTCTGGACTCCAGTTCTGTATTTTTAGTTGCCCCCATCCATATCCTACCTAAATTCAATATGTATATTCCAAAATGAATTTAGCACCCTCCCTTCTGAAACACTTTCTCTTCCTGTATTGCCTCTAATTTTGTCAAAAGCACCACCAGACCCCCAGTTATCTTAAACTTAAGTGCTATCGATGTCACCCCCCTCATTCCAGCTGAGTAGCCCTTTTCCGTAATACCTTTGCATAGGTTTCCTCTTCTCATCACCACTTAATTCTCACCTGCACTACTGCCATTCACTTCATTTGTCTCTTTGCCCTCTCTCAGTTCCAAGTATTCTACTCTCTGCTTTGAGATTGTATTTATTGAAGGTCTTATCTGAGCAAGCCAGTCCCTAGTTTAAAAACCTTCAATAACCACTCAAAAGCTTAAACACTTCCTTAGTCTGCCAACTAGCCCTCCATCTGGCCCGAAACTCCAGCTTCTTTCTTGAAACTTCCTTTCAAGAATCCAGCACTCCGGCCAGATTGAACAACACATTTCTACTACCTATCCTAGTCTGACTTCATATCTTTGCTCATGCTCCTTTTTTCCACATGTCTTCATGAATAACTCCTACCATCCCTCAAGGCTCTGCAGAAATGCCAGCTCTTTGATGAGGTCTTCCTTAATCTTTCTTGCTAGAAGTAATCTCCCCTCTTCTTTGAACTCCCATAACTCTAGTGTACATTTCATCTTCCTTGAAGGCAAGAATCTCATTTAATTCAGCAACACTGGACATAGTGCTTTGCCTAACAAAAGTATGCTTGATTAATGAATTGTCTAGTAAGTCTTTCCTTATCTTCCCCACATGTACAGGGGCATATTCAAACCTGGGATTGAAACCTGGATTTATTACTAACTAGTTTTGTGGTTATGTGACCTTGGGCAAGTTACTAAACTCTGAGGAAAAATCGCAGCTTCCTCATCAGCAAAATGGAGATAAATATAGCTCACAGAATTCTATAACTAAAAAATCAACTATGTTCTAGGAGGGCCTATCCAGCACACAGTAGGCTCCCAATTCATGCAAGCTCCCTTCCCATTTTTCTCTCCTCACTCTTCCTCCCAAATGACACTTCAAAGGAGACAGAATGAATCAGACAAATCATCCCCTCTACCAGCTCACTGTGTACTTACCAACAGTGAGGGCAGCGATCTTTGCTACCAAGTCATCCTACCAGATGGCTAAGGTGAAATGAGAGAATGCTCCCAAAGAATATAGTATTTGTAACTGCCAAAAATCACCGAAACAACCGAGGAACTATTTTGCTTTTTCTGGAAAATTACTGCAGTTGATAGAGCTTATCGGAAAAGGTTTCATCAAGGGAGTAAACATTAAGTAAGTTTAGAAACAAAGGAAATTCCTTATAAGTACTAGAAGAGAACAATAGCTACTTTCTACAGCTCTAAATAAATCCGAAAGATATCTGAGACTATCTATACATTTAAGTGATATAAAAGCTGATAGGATATATAGTAGAAATGGCTCTGAGCTATGTAGGTCTAATTCTAGCTCTGTTACGTACTGTGGTACCTTGGACAAGCCAGTTATCTACTATTGTGTTCTGATACTTTCATCTGTAAAATGGTATGGCTAGATACAACACCATCAATGTACAAAAAGTTCCCTCTCAATATTTTTGTTCAATGAACTTATTAAGGGAAATGTTGGGCAAGTAACCACTTTTGATAATGAGTGGATGGTCCCTTAAGCTTTCCTTCAATCCACTACCGCTGCAGGTAAGAGTATAGCAGTACAGTGTAGAAGATAAGAGGAAAGACTTGAATCAGATCAACATGGATTCAAATCCTGGCTCTGCTATTTACTATATGACCAGGGTACGATTTTTTTTTGTTTTTGATTTTTCCCACCTCTTTAAAGCCTCCATACCCACATCTGTAAATTGATGATGGTAAATTCTATTTACCTCATAATGGCCCTGTGAGCACTAAATCAAGTGGTACGTATCAAGTTTTATGCACAAAGTAAACCTTCGATAGATGTTGGGTGACAATTTCTATTGTACCCTAAAATAATTTCCCTTTTCCAGGTTTGACCAATTTTAGTTATCTTCATTATTTCAGGTAGAAACTATGAAAAAATTAGTTTTAGAAATTTGAAATGAATTATTGAGCCACAACAACCAGATGTAACTTGTGATTCTGGATTACACCCTGGACCAGAATTTTTTTTTCTTCTTCTGTTATAAAGGATGATAGTGAGATATCTATTGAAAACTGACTAAGAATTACAGATTAAATAATATATATCAATGCTAGTTTTCTGAGTTTGATGACTGTATTGCAGTCATTTAAGAGAATACCCTTTTGTAGAATAAACATTGCAATACTTAGAGGAAAAGGAGCAAATAGTCCATTTTTAAAAAGTACATACATTTTATGCATGTGTGTGTGGAGAAAGGGAAAAAAACACGGTGAATGTTAACATTTGGGGAATCTGAGCGAAGGGTATGTGTGAAAAGTCTTCATACTTGCAACATTTTGCAAGTCTGAAGTTATTTTGGTACAAATTTTATATACATAAGTAGTAGCCAAATTAAACTATTTAAAACTAGTTTTGTCCTATTCCTGTTTGTATTTGATTTTAAACCTAACTGTTCAAATTATTCACTAGTCTCCTTTTGGTAAAGTAATGCTTCCATTGAGAATTCATTATCTTGCCTGTGATAAGACAACCAGTCATCTTGAGCTCATACTCAGACACCTAAGTTACACTTTAGCACTGGAGAGTCTTCCAAAGTCAAAATACATTTCAAAGTGAATGGAATTATCTAGTCGTATGACGTGTATTAAACAATAGCTGTACAAGCGCCAAAGCTGGCAGTGGCTTCTACTGCTGTCGCAACACCTAAACCCAATGGAACATTCACAGGGATTTTTCAGTGATAGCCTATGGAGAAGTGTTTGCACATTCCTTCTACTGGTCTAACTAAATCATTTACACAACTCCAAATTTCAGCCATCCTCTAAATGGCTACAAACACTGAGAGATCTAAAGGAGAGCTGAAAACACTTGTGGCAGCTTGACATCAGACAAATAGCTCCTGCTGATTCTTAATGAGTGCTTTCAAAAATTCTAGCTTTCCTTTTACAACAGAAGCCTATAGTGGGCCCATTCCAACTCCTATCCCCAAGAAAAATAACTTCTCCCCAAATACTTCAAGAAAAAGAAAGACTGCGATGTTTACAATGATTAGGTAATTTATCTCACCTCACATGGACATAGCACTTTATGGTCCCAAAGCACGTGTACTATCCCATTTTCCCTTTTACAATAGTCCTGTGAGGACAGACAGGACAGGTATTATCCCCGTTTTAAAGATGAGGAAACCGAAGTACAAACATCAAGAGGCTTTCCCAAGATTTTAGATTCTGTGAGTATTGAATTTAGAGCCAGAATCCATGCCTTTCTATTCCCAGAGAAGAGAAAAATAATCACTGGCTAAAAATGTTCATAAGTTACAAAACTTTCAAAAGTAAGTTATCTGTGAAAATGAAACTGGCAACAACAGTATTTAAAGTACATTTCATTGAAGAAGTTGGATGAAATATTTCCTGTGAGAACACATATACATCAGTCACTGTTGTAAAAGAACAGGGCTCCAGAGATCTGACTTCGAGTCCCAGCAAAACTGCACACCAGGCACATGAACTTGAAAGAGGCATTTAACATCTTCCTTTCGGCTTCTGCCTGTGTAAAACTGATTTTCCTCTCAGAGTTTGATAATCAAATGAGAACAGACTTTTGTACATTGTAAAGCTTTATACACATGCTAGTACTTGTCATATCTTTACAAAATTGAATTCTTCATCTCTAAACAGACTGGTTCTATGTTCAGTGAATGGTATCCAGTTGTTTCAAGCAAAAATCCATCTCCTCCCTACTGCCTGCCCCTTGTAGCAAATTAAACTCCTTCAGGATAAAGTCTAAATTCCTTAGCTTAGAAAGTCTTTTTATGATCTGGCCTCGTCTCCTAACATTTCTCTATACCTGTCTCAGGCCTATATAACGTAACCACTTCATGTGTTCTAACATTTTTGGAATGTGCTGGAAACCCTGGTGGCGTAGTGGTTTGAGAACTACGGCTGCTAACCAAAAAAGTCGACAGTTCAAAACCACGAGGCGCTCCTTGGAAACTCTATGGGGCAGTTCTATTCCATCCTATAGGCTTGCTATGAGTCAGAACTGACTTGACGGCAACGGGTTTGGTTTGGTTTATGCACATGCTTTAAAGTTCTTCCTGGAACATCCTTACTACTCATCTGGCTAATTCCTATGCGTCCTTCAAAGTTACTCTTAAAAGTGTCCCCCAAATCCTACAATTTCAAGTAAATACATTGCTTCTAGGCGTCCACTGACCCTACACATACTTCAACATCAACCTTCACCATGCCATGCCAAGTGTTAGTATCTCCACCTCTCCCTCTAGGCTAGTAACGCCCAACTGAACTTTCTGGAATGACAGAGTTGAGCTACATCAGCACTTTCCAATATGGTAGACACTAACCACATGTGACTACTGAGCACTTGAAAAGTGGTTAGTGCAACTAAATTTTAAATTTTAATTAGACCAAATTTAAATAATCTCATGTGGTTAATTTAGTGGCTATGATATCGGATAAGGCAACTCTAGCACCCTGTCACCTCTTCAAGGACAAGGACCATTTCACTTGTCTCTGTACCCCTAGCACCTACCATAACGCTTGGCAGAGAGTATGATTCAGTGCTTATTTAGAGAGTAAGTGAATGCACAAATATCTATAAACACTTCGTATGTATTGTTGGGAAGTGATTTCACTCAACGACTCCAGGCATTCTACATTACCCTATTAAATTTGGCCAAACCTAGTCACATACTGTAAAATACACCTCATTAACTATCACAGAAAAAAACCCTTGGCACAGCATTCATTTCTACTCAGGGCACTTCAGCTTCACAATCACTCTTAAATGACTTCCAGATGACTTCTGGACAAACGTTTATGCTGCAGTAGTCATGGCACCATCATTTTGGAATGTCAAAATCAACTACAACATATTATAAATGAAAAACTATGGATTTCTATCATTCTTATATTAACTTGGAAAACAAATTTCCTTGAACGCTTAAAGAATACCTAGAATATTAAAGACTATTTGGAACAATTCTTTAAAATTAACCATCGGCTCTCCTAACTGAATTCATTTCCGAAACACCCTGACTTGATTGGATGGGGTTCATTACTGTGATAGCAGAGTAGAAAGAGAACTTGACCTAGCAACAGAGAACTAGCAGTCAGATTTAATTTGGTTCCAATTAAAAGTCTCGGTTGACAGGGTTAATGATGCTGACATATGTTCAGTCATTTGAGATTTTAAGAAATCCAAGACGAAAGCTTCACAAAGCAAAGATTAACCAGGTTTGACTCCATCCAGATCCCTCCATAAAATCCTTCAGGTATAATTGGTTATCAAAGGCATCAACAAAGGTGGCCTGCACACAATAGCCTCCTCCAGAACAAGGAGAGTTTCTCCATTTCCTACCTGGTGTCATCACACATCTTACAGCTGTTACACAAGGACTGAACAACCACTTGCTAATGTCCTTTCATCACATAATTACTTCTGTAAAGAGAGAATAATCCTAAAGCCTATAAAATAATCCTAATAATCCTAAAGCCTATTTCTAAGTGAAATAAAAAGGAACAGGTTAAGAATCTTAAAAGCTTGATGGCAGATGGGAGGGCCTCCAGATACATAGTTCACTCATTTTAAATTTAGTTTAAAATTTTAATTTAAAAAATGAAATAATTTTTTATTAGAAAATAATGTGTACTATAGAAAAACACAAAAAATACAGATAGGTAAAAAAAGAAAATACACCATACACTTAATTTTTTTACCCAAGGATCACATTAGGTGTACATATGCTGTGTATTCTAAGTGCTCTTTTTCCCTATACACGTTTAACATATTAAAATAAATACAAGCTAACATTTACATAATGCTCACTCTGTTTCAGGCATTGTCCTCAGCATTTAGCACGTACTAATTCATTCTGTATTCACCTGAACATCATGAGGGAGGGATTATTATTACCCCCACCTTAGATCTATGAAAAAACTGAGCAGAGAGAGGTTAAGTAACCTGACCCAGTTCATAGGCTTGTAAGTGGCAAATACTCTCTGTTCAGTTTTTGCTATGGGGGCATTAGGTTCAACTAAGTACTGTGGGAAGTAAAATGTTCTCCTTAATTTTATTAAATCCTTAACTGCTATTTCAATATTCTATCAGAAGTAGGTAGTATAATCAGTTTGTCTTATATTTATGCCCTAGTCCCCATTCTGGGGGAGGGGCTGAGCTAAGATAGGCACATTCATAGGACTTGGATGTAATACTCAACAGCTGGGGTATATTACACAGTCTGTAATATGAATTTAGATTCCTTCAGGGCTATAGCTCTTTGATGTTCTTAGTATCAAACTGTCACCTTCTTACCTCCACATATTACATAATCCATTAGCTTGGTCTTTAAAAACTTGTATTTAACTTGATTCAAGTCTGATTTTGTTTTTTCACCTGGATTTAAAATATAATACAGTTATATTTCCTAATTCCTTTAAAACTTAAAAGTGCCTATTTTAACTATGAATTTCAAAAAAGTATGGAGAACAAAACAGAATAGAGGTTAAAATAATAAGGAAACTTTTTACCACATGTAAACTGTTAGTCCATCCAAACTCACAAGTTCCCCGAAACAATCCAACTAACAAACCCATTTCAAAGATAGAGCCTCCCTAGCATTCCTTTGTCACTGACCACTCCCCTCCCCTCAGCCTGCTCATCTTCCCAGAAATTGGAAATGTGCGATCCAACATGATAGGTTCTGAAGCATCCTTAGAGACCTGGATGATGTTCCGTGCCTTCATCCCATCCCCAAAGGTCGCCTGCAATGTCCGAGGGCACCCTCAAACCACACTCAGCTGTCTGCTGACTGTTGAAGTTGTCTACTGCATCATGACCCTGAAACACCTTGTATTTTTTTTGTAAGGTTGTGTTACCCATACGGCAACTCCTTTGGCAACAATGGTAATTACACAGTAGCCTTGTTATCTCAGCATAACACTGTAATTAACTTGTGTCACTGCAGCGTTCATGGTGAAAATAATTGCAGCAAAAAAGTCCTATGAAAGTACCATTTTTTAGATCTGGCTTTCAAAAATAGCTTCAGCAATTACAGTGCTTCAAAGAAAAAAAAAAATCAAGACCCATCCCCCCAAAAAAGCCATAATTTCTTCCACACAAAGCACACTTCTGAATACCCCCCAAATACCAAACATCAAACTCTGTTATAGGAGCTTCCAAGGAGAATAGCAAAAAGAATTTCTTAAATACTTACAACTCTTCTAGGAAAGGAAAATTCTTAAATGCATCTTCTGGCAATTGAGTAATGTTGTTCATACTGATGTCCCTAGAAAACAGAAAGTTAAAAGGATAGTTAAATAAGTGATATTAAAGCATTTAGTTCAACAGAAAAGTAACTGAGTGCTGAAAATTTGTAAAGAAGCCAGAAAAATGAGCACTGAAGGCATTCATATGAATAATCATAACTTGGATCAGAATACAATGATGAGAAAACATAAAAAAGTTAAATATTTTATTATAAATTACACTCTATAATTTAGAAACATCCAACATGATTCTTTTCTACTCAGACCCTGGATTTTTCCCATTTAAGTATCTTTGAAAATAGGGTTTCAAACTACCTATAATGAGTAGGCCAGTGTGGCTTCCCAGTCGTCTACTCCTCAAAGTACTGTGCCTTATAGAAATCAACAAATGGATACCCTGGGACCTGATCAAATACATTTTCAGGCAAGCATGGCTTCTGGAGCCACTGTCAAGGATAGAAAAACATCCTGGCTCTATCATATTTTCTGAAAAACTTATAAAAGTCCTCCAGGTAATAGTTCCTAAGTGGATTTCATTTTTAGCCCATGAACAGATGCAGGCTAGAGACAAGTGCATACACGACAGGTATGCAACACAGCTGCAGCTTCCCCTTCCAGAGTCAGCAGAAAGGAGAGAACTTACTCCACGATATAACTCAACAATTAACTAGTCCAAACAGCTACAAAACACTTTATTAACTATTTCCTTCTTCCCTAGCAGCTGCCTTCTGAATTGGCTTTCTCCTTCCAAACTCCACTTAATATCAACACCGTGAAAGACAATTTAACACTGCCTCCCAAGGGGAAAGCCCTGCACGCACTGGATCAGTGGTCTCACTCAGGTTCCTCTGCCTCGCATCTAGTGTTGAATTCTGTGGTTGAGTCCTCGCTTCTCTTCTCTCTTGAAATCACCATAAAAATTCACATGTGCGACATTCTCATTACCAGATTAGACATACCGGTACAAGGAGGTAAAAGAGAAATCGAGCATGTCAAAGTCAGCTAACAAGAAGAACGCTTTATCATTTTCATCATTTCAGCCAAGAGAAATTTTCTTTTAAAGGAAAGTACCACTATAGGCAAGTCCTTTCTCCCCATCTGTTTTTCCATTAAGACTCGGGAACGGAGTTTACACTCCTTCTCACTAGCCCTTCTCAAGGCAAACCAAACCCAGTGCCATCGAGTCGATTCCGACTCATAGCGACCCTATAGGACAGAGTAAAACTGCCCCATAGTTTCCAAGGAGCGCCTGGAAGATTTCAACTGTTGACCCTTTGGTTAGCAGCCGTAGCACTTAACCACTACGCCACCAGGGTTTCCCTTCTCAAGGCAGGTTTGGAATTTTTTTTTTTTTTTTGGCTAAGAAAGGATAGTAACAATGGCAGCAGCAAACCAGCAGCAGCAGCCAACACACTCAAAACATGATAAGACTGGACAGAGTCTCACTTTACAAATGGGGAAACTGAGGCTTGCCGAGGTAAAATAATCTTCCCAAGCCCATTCAACAAGAAAGAGGTATAAGAGGAAATATGAACTTCAGAGCCCAAGATCTGAATTACTCAGCTTTCTTTCAGTATCTTTTGAATCCTGCTAATTTCTCTCCAATGGCAGTCAAGACATAAAGCAAACCCTTAAATTCTACTGAGGTTAAAAAGCAGGAGGGATACTGCCTCAAGACCTTGGCACAGTCATCACTGAATCTCAGGAAGAACCATAAACAGCTTTAGCAATTGGGGAAACAGAGTTCATCATTTCTTAGGATGAAAGTTTTTTTGAGATGAATCCTTATGGTGGTAGAGACTCACATACATTACACATCATTGAGAATAATTCAAATCCTTTTAAGAAGAAGAAGATTAACAACTTTTCCAAAATTATTATTTTTAAACACTTGCCCCAATGCTACTTTTGTCAGATGTCATTATGGGGAGAAAGGAACACTTTGTTTTTCATAAATACTCTAGCAGGGCCCTGGAGAGAAACAGCATCAAAACTGGAGTTAGAAGAAGTAGGTTCAACTCCAGGCGCTGCCATTTAGCTGTTATGTAACCCTGAGCCTCAGTTTGCTCATCTGCAAAATGAAGGAGTTGAAGTAACTGGTTGTGTGGCTTCTCAGCTTGACATTCTATATTTCCATGATTAATCTTTTTCTGTTATTTTCACGGATGAGCCCATGCTTCCTGGAGAAGTTATCGAGGTTCATTTTATGGAAGAGACATGTTTTTGAAAAGTTTACCATATGGCAAAACTTAAAGACTATCAGTTTGCCATGATAAAACTAGAGTCACTCCCACTGAAAACACATTTGGCTTTAACCAGCAAAATTCTTAAGACTACAATAAACTTTTAATCATACTGAAAGGCAAAATAATAATCTGATGAGTAGAGTGATCCTGTAAATTATCATACAATTTTGTTTCACTTTTGTCTTTCCAATAAAAGGAGAAAGAAGGACAACCATAATTTATTGCTTTACAAAATGAGACACTCCATATACTTTCCTCTAAGCTTGGCACACCTGAATCCAAATGAATATCAAAGTAACAGGAAAACTGATTAATTGCCTCATCAGAAAAGGTCTAGAGAGAACTGACTGACTCATCAGAAAAAACAAGTAATTAGAATTTATACCACACTATTTTCTGCATTGTAATTTTTTTGAAAAGATTTGTTGTGTTGTTGGGTACTACGAGTCAGTTCCAACTCATAGCAACCCTGTGTACAATAGAACGAAACACTGCCCGGACCTGCATCACCCTCACAATTGTTGCTATGTTTGAGCCCATTTTTGCAGCCACTGTGTCAATCCATCTCATTGATGGTCTTCCTCTTTTTTGCTGACCCTCTACTTTACCAAGCATAATGTCCTTCTCCAGGTGCTAGTCCCTCCTGATAACATGTCCAAAGTACAAGAGATGAAGTCTCACCATCCTTGCTTCGAAGGAGCATTCTGGCTATATTTCTTCCAAGACAGACTTGTTCATTAATCTGGAGGTCCATGGTATATTCAACATTCTTTGCCAACACTATAATTCAAAAGCATCAATTCTTCTTCAGTCTTCTTTATTCATTGTCCAGCTTTCACATGCATATGGGGTGATTGAAAACACCATGGCTTGGGTGAGGGGCATCTTACTCCTTAAAGTGACATATTTGCTTTTTAACACTTTAAAGAGGTCTTTTGCAACAGATTTGCCCAGTGCAATGCATTGTTTGATTTCCTGACTACTGTTTCCATGGGCATTGATTATGGGTCCAAGTAAAATGAAATCCTTGGCACATATATAATTCTCTCATTTTTTTCTCTCAGAGTTAACAAGAAGTGTTGTTGTAAGTAAGGTGCCACTGAGTCGATTCCGACTCATAATGACCGTGTGCACAACAGAACAAAACACTGCCTGGTCCTGAGCCATCCTTACAATCATTGTTATGCTTGAGCTCACTGATGCAGCCACTGTGTCAATCCATTTTATCTAGGGTCTTCCTCTTTTCTGCTGACCCTGTACTTTGCCAAGCATTATGCCCTTCTCCAGGGACTGATCCCTCCTGACAACATGTCCAAGGTATGTAAGACGCAGTCCCGCCATCCTTGCAGGTAGACATAGCAGGTAGTTTTGCTGTGAGCTGTAAATGTAATTAGTGGAACTCCATATTTACAAACCTACGTCAAATAAGTGGTGAGGTTTTGTTTCAAAGTTTCAGGTTCAGGAGCAAAACTTGTTTCCAAATTGTTCTGAATTTCACAAACCCAGAGAGCTTCTATCTTTACAGGTATCTTTTCCCTCACACTTTCCAAGTTTTAGTTACAAGTAATAATACATGTATGAATAAAGTAAAGAAAAAGAAAAGGGGGCTGGGGGAGGCTACAAGATGTTATCGCCAGAGAAGCTCTGGAAACGTGTGGTTACAAAGTATAAGGTGGGTGGGTATTCATTTAAATAATAAGGGCTAATGGCGATAAACAATCTACAGACAGTCTAAGAGTAGATTCCAGACCTGACATCACTAACACCAGCATGAGAATTTAAAATGCACAGACTTTAAAATTAAAAGGTTAGAAAGAATGCTGGGAGGGATGATTAAACTGTAGTAATTAAAAAATGAGAGCCATATGCCAATAATCATAAATATATTAGGCACAAAGCCATATAAATTATTAAAATACATATGTAAAAGAAAGTTGAACTGAACTTCAGTTAGAAGATGCAACTTCAGGTGCACCTCACATGAGCAACACACTCTTTACCAGTAACATCTGTAATTAAACCCAGTAATTCACCATCCAGGGTTGCTAAGAATAAATAAATATAACATAGAGAACAAACAAACAAACAAACACACAAAGCCAGAGTATCACCAACTTACAATTGCCTCTGAAGGACAATTTCAAGAGAGCTGACTTTGCCTCGACTTGCAGCTAACCTGGTGTAGTTGGAAGCGTGCAGACTTTGGAGACAGACAGACCAAGATTTAACTACAGACTGACTACCTACTAGCTATGTGATTTGGGGCAAGCTGTTTATTTTTCCTGAGCTCTGTGTCTTAGTTATCTAGTGCTGCTATAACAAATACCACTAGTGGATGGCTTTAACAAAGAGAAATTTATTTTCTCACAGCCTAGTAGGCTACAAATTCAAATTTAGGGCATCAGCTCCAGGGAAAGGCTTTCTCTCTGTGTCAGCTCTGGGGGAAGGTCCTTCTCATCATTCTTCCCCTGGACTAGGAGCTTCTCTGGGCAAGACACCAGATCCAAAGGATGCGCTGTGCTCCTGGTTCTTCTTTCTTGGTGGTATGAAGTCCCCAGTCTCTGCTTGCTTCCCTTTGATCTCTTATAAGATAAAAGGTGGTGCAGGCCATACTCCAGGAAAACTCCCTTTACACTGCATCAGAGATGTGACCTTAGTAAGGGTGTTGCAATCCCACCCTTATCCTCTCTGGCATAAAATTACAATCACAAAATGGAGGACAACCACACAATACTGGGAATCATGGCCTAACCAAGGTGACACACATTTCTGGGGGACTCAGTTCAATCCACGACACCCTGGCTCCTTCATTTGTGAAATGGAGATAATAATAACTTAACCTTGTAGGTTACTGTGAAGATCAGAAAATGTAAAGTATCCTAAGTTCAACAAGAAATGGTTATTATCTTGTCATCTTTGAAGTTTTTGCTACTCCTGATAGCTATGTGAATCCAGTGGACAGAGACTTAACTAACAGCAGGCCAACCATCACACCCCACCTCTGATGGCCTTCCCAGAAAAAAATCACTCTCCCACAAAAGAAACACTAAATTGTATGAAAGACCTAGAACCAAAAGTCATTTCTAACTACACAACTAGACTCTAAGTACCAGAAACATGGACGAGCCCTTCAAGGTCGAATGCCATATTTCATTTTAAAAAAGCTGAGGCCCAATTAATCAAAAAGAGATTCTATTGTTACAGGAAATTTTCAGAAGGACAAGGCAAGACAAGATCCATTCTCAAAAAGATTAGGATGGCTTATGCAGTTTAGTGATAAAGCAGGGGATAAAATCTAGAACTTTGGTTAGTTAGAAAAAAGTACACTTGTATGTATGCTTTCTCTGCATATTTGTTTTCGTAACAGATTTCTTTAGTTAGGTTTCTCAAGGTACACCAACTGGAACAGAGCATATGTCTGCACATTACACCCACACAATACAATAGTCCCAACTTAAACACGGAGCTCAGAAATACGAAAGCACATCACTTCACTAGGAAAAATAGCTGAATGCCCTAACACCAGCAGGCACCGATTCTAAAATTAAAATTTAAAGGGTGCAATTGTTTAATTGGGACTGCTAAAACTCCCCGGTGGTTAAACTCTCATCTTTTTTCCCCCATAAAATTCCCTAATGCTAAAGCATCTACAGAGTAAAGAAGAACATCATGTTTCAACAAGGTGCCTTTAAAATCCCTGTAAAATGCTCCCTAAGCAAGCTTAACCTGTCTGCTGATGGCCAAGCCTGTACCACTGTGGACTCTGCCATTGCGTCCTTACTACATGTGGGCCTTCTGCCACAGAATTATTTAATTTTAAATACACTGTGACAGGCCCAGTGTTATCTAAATTTGAATAAGCCCTCCTATTTGTATTAGATAAAAGAGTACTGCTGCTGCCATATTACTGACTGTATCTCAGATATGACTTGGTAGGTAAAAAAAGTCACTTTATTACATATAAATTCTAAAGAATACAAGGACTTAAATGGTGGTGAGTCTTTAAGCTCAACAAACATATGTTGAAAATGATTAAGAACTAATACCACTCCAGTGATTTTTCAGAGTCTTTTGTAATCAATTAGAAATTTCAGGCCAATCTCCAGTTAACAGTTATCTATAATATCATCAAAAAAACAAAACAAAACAAAAAAAACCTAAATTCAAAAATTGCCTCAGGCAGAATAACTTTGGAAGGAAGGTCTCTCTCATCCACAAGTCGTGTAGATCAGGGCTTCAAACTGGTTCAAACCGGTTCAGTCAGGGCTGACAAAGTGAAATCAGAACAGATCTGGGACGGGAAGAGTTACAGGTTGAAGCCCTGAAATGGAAGGTTTGGAAGAGTGAGCCCTTGCAGGAGCCTGATGCGTGAGGCTGGATTATAGCCAGAACTGAGGAGTGACACACATTCAAAGCGGTGAGGTTGGCCATCAACTTTGAAGGAGGCACTGATGTTTTTCCAACTCTATGCAAAATTAGATGGACAATTTGGTTGCTATGCAATGCATACGCTGCCCTTGTTTTCTAATAAGGAGATTAAGTTTCCAGCAGTGTTTCGACCCATATTTTCCCCTTCTGTTACGGTTCTTGTTCACTCAAACTTTTTTAAAATTCAAGTCTGTTCCAGCGTTGCTTCCTCAGCCATGATTGAACCAGGAAGAACTGGTTTGAAGCCTTGGTGTAGACACACGTAACACCCAAGTTCTAGAAAAAGCTTAAGCGTTTAGTTTTGTTTCTGTCACTATTCCACATCTTTGGACAAGTGATCTTTTTTCTCCCCACCCTCTTATAATAACAAATGTAACCTTTGTTAACTGTCTTTTTTAAAAACTGAAATACAGATAAAACCACCCACAATACCAATTCTCAGAGATAACTACTGCTATATTTCATGGGGAAACCCTGGTGGCGTAGTGGTTAAGTGCTACAGCTGCTAACCAAAGGGTCAGCAGTTTGAATCCGCCAGGCGCTCCTTGGAAACTCTATGGGGCGGTTTTACCCTGTCCTATAGGGTGGCGACGGCACTGGGTTTTGTTTGTTTGTTTGTTTGTTTTTATTTCATGGGATCCTTCCAGATTCTTTTTCTAGGAATGGCATGCATTTTTATAAATCTGAAATCATATAGTTCTGAACGTGTTCATCTCTTGACAATTAAGATTTTTCATTTACAAAATGAAAAAAAAAATTTCCCTGAAAATCTTTTTATGAACGTATAAATATTAAGTTTTAATACATTTCAATGCCATTTTTTGCAGGTCATATTATCATGAGAGGAAACATCTTTGCTATTGGAAACCACTATGCCAAAAGGAATATGATGTGCAACTTAACTGAGGGTTTTCCTTTAAAAAGAGAAAGAGCGATATCCCGTCATCCATTTAACAAATATTTACGAAGTACCGATTATCCACGGTATGTACAAGGCCCTGTTCTAGGATAGGGACGCATTAACTTCAAAAGAGTATGTTTATGGTTCTTTTTCTTTCTTTCTTTTTTTTTTTTCATTAAAATCTACTCTATTTCTAACTTGCTACACTGGGTTATTACCGTTTAAGGTGGTATTGCAACATTCAATTAAATTTATGCTTTTAAAAATTCCACTATTTTATTCTGAAAAGAGTAAGAGTAGCTACATACCTGTGAAGATACCAATTTTTATACTACAGAGATGGGACCAAAACAACAGGTATGCCATTTTAGTCAGATTTTGCTCCCGAGCTATTTTTCTGACCCCTGTGTGTTTTAGCCCTGTAGAATGCAACTAGATGTCAGAACCACCTTTTAATCCTATGTGCAACATTTCTACTACAAATGGTTTTGTGCCACAAGATAAACTGGCTTCATATTATCTGGTATCTTCCTTAGCATTTCAGGACAAAGGCATGGTGCTTCCCAAAAGAAGGAATCCAAAACTTGCCTCTCTGCAGCCTTGGAATCCTTAAGAGGAAAGCTCCTACAAGGATACTGGCATTTAATAAGTAGGATTAATTAATGCAGAGAAAAGTTATCATCTTGTAAAGCCATAAATCATTTAATCTACTTCAACATCCTAGTATATAATTTTCCTAACAACATAGAATGGCAGAGAAAATGCCAGCTTCAAATCTTAAAAAGTAAATAAATAGTTTTCTATAGGAGATGAAGAATGCTTAATATACCTTATGATTATCTACTTTCATGGATAAAAACCCCTATATTAGGCCCTTGTAGAATTTTTCCGCTGAAGACTTTCAAAGCTGTGTTGCTATTGTTAAGAAAATGAAAAGACATATCATAAACTAGGAGAAAATATTTGCAAAACACTTACCAAATAAAGGATTTGTTTCTATAATATGTAAAGAACTCTCAAAACTTAATAACAAGAAAACAATTTATACATGGGAAGAAGATTTGAACAGACACTTGACCAAAGAAGACACACAGGTCTGGCAACCTACTTACAAAAAATCAGCCAATGCAAACCCTATGGATCACAATAGTCAGGAGTGCAGGGCAGGGCCAGGCAGCCTTTCCTTCCGGTGTGCAGGAGCTGCTAGGAGTCAGGAGCTGGCTCCACAGCAGCCAACAACAATAACAACGGCTGCTGTGAGTTCTACTACATATGTATTCATTCTAAAATGCTTTTTGTTTTTTGCTTATTTTTGAGGTTTGTATAAATACTACTGGCTTAAAAAAAAAAGAAAAAGAAGATACAAAAATGGCAAGTAAACACATAAAATGTACATTAGTCATTCTGGTTGCCATCAAGTTGATTCCGATTCATAGTGACTCTACAGGATGAGGAGCGGCTGGTGAATTGGAACTGCTGACCTTTTGGTTAGCAACCGAGCTCTTAACCACTGTGCAGCCAGGGCTCCTTCATTAGTCATTATCATTAGTCATTAGGAGAATGTAAATTAAACCACAGTAAGATATTACTACACGACTATTGTATCCTTTCACCATACTTATTCAATCTGTATGCTGAGCAAATAACCCACGAAGCTGAGCTACAGGAAGAATGCGGCATCAGGGTTGGAGGAAGACTTATTAACAACTTGCGATATGCAAATGACACAATCTTCCTTAGTGAAAGTGAGGAGGACTTGAAACACTTACTGATGAAGATCAAAGACTACAGCCTTCAGCATGGATTATACTTAACACAAAGAAACAAAAATCATCACAACTGGACCAATAAGCAACATCATGATAAATGGAGAAAAGATTGAAGGTGTCAAGGATTGCATTTTACTTGGATCTACAATCAATGCCCATGGAAGTAGCAGTAAAGAAATCAGATGCACTCCAGACACCCTTTTAACTCAGTACTGAAGTCACTCCTGAGGTTTATCCTTCAGCCATGGATTAGACAGGCCCCTAAAACAAAATGAGACTAAATGGGCACACCAGTCCTGGGGCAAGGGTGAGAAGGCAGAAGGGGACAGGAAAACTGATAACAGGGAGCCCAAGTTCGAGAAGGGGAGAGCGTTGATACGTCATGGGGTTAACAACCATTGTCACAAAACAATATGTGTATTAATTGTTTAATAAGAAACTAATCTGCTCTGTAAACCTTCATCTAAAGTACAATTTTAAAAAAATCGGGCAACATGTTGCATTGGGCAAATCTGTTGCAAAAGATCTCTAGAGAGTTCAAAAGTAAAGATGTCACTTTGAGGACTAAGGTGCATCTGACCCAATCCACGGTATTTTTAATCACCTCATATGCAAAAGTTGAACAATGAATAAGGAAAATCGAAGAATAACTGATGCTTTTGAATTATGGTGTTGGCAAAGAATACTGAATATACCATGGACTGCCAGAAGAACAAACACATCTGTCTTGGAAGAAATATAGCCAGAGTGTTCCTTAGAATCCAGGATGGCAAGGCTTCATCTTAGTACTCCGGACAGGTTACCAAGAGGGACCAAGGAACCAATCTTGAAAAGAACATCATGCTTGGGGTCATGCTGAGGGTCAGTGGAAAAGAGCAAAACCCTCAAGACGTATTGACATAGTGGCTGCAACAACGCTCTCAAGCATAACAACCACTGTGAAGATGGCGCAGAACTGGGCAGTGTTTCGTTCTGTTGTACGTACGGTTGCTATGAGTCCGAACCGACTTGATGGCACCTAATAACAACACAACTATTGTGATGGCTAACATTTTTTAAAAATAAGAATAACCGACAATAACCAGTGCTAGTGAGGATATGGGGCAACTGGCACGCTCATGCACTGTTGGTAGAAACACAAGATAACATAACCACTTTGGAAAACAGTTTGGCAGTTTCTTATGTAATAATACATACACTTATGACCACATGACCCAGTAATCCTCGGTATAAATAATCACTAAAAACTAACAACAATCAAAATATCTTTCAAACGGTGAATTTTTGTTGTTGTTAGGTGCCGCTGAGTCAGTTCCGACTCATAGCGACCCTATGCACAACAGGATGAAACACTGCAGGGTCCTGAACCATCCTTACAATCATTGTTATACTTGAGCTCATTGTTGCTCATGGTGAATGGGCAAACTAATTCTGGTATATCTACACAATGGAATACTACCCAGCAACAAAAATGTTAGCATCATAAGCAACAATGTGGCTGTTAAGTTCAAGAAACCAGGCTCAAAAGTTACATATTATACGATTCCATGTATATGGCATTCTGGAAAAGGCAAACTTACAGAGACAGAATATAAATCAGTATAACCAAGGCCTGAGGAGTGGGGAAAAGGTTGGTTTCAAAGGGGCACAGGAGACTCTTTGGGGTGATAGAAATGCTCTTTATCTTGATTTTGATTGTGGTTACACGATTATGTAGGAGCCCTCGCGGCACAGTGGTTAAGTGCTCCGCTGCTAAACAAAAGTCCACGACTCAAACCCACCAGCTGCTCTGAGAAAGAACGGTGTGGCGGTCTGCTCCTGTAAAGATTTACAGCCTTGGAAACCTTATGGGGCAGTTCTACTCTGTCCTATGAGGAAGGTCTCCATGAGCTGGAATCAACTTGAGGGCAGGGCTTTTTTTTTTTTTTTTTTTTGCCTTACCCAATTATATACAGTTTTCAAAAACTTGTGTAACTATAGACTAAAAAGGGTGAATTTTACTGTATGCCAATTAAACTTCAATACTTAAAAAAAAACTGTGTTACCTTTTATAATTAAAAGCATACTTGATATTACCTACTTCTCACACTTGTCCCACAGAGAGAAATAATTCTTCCTGTAACTAGAGGTCCTCTTTCCAAACCCTGCCCCAAAACAAAAAAAATGTGAGGCACAGCATTGACGTAAGAGTCAGAAATCTTAGGGTCTCCCCCCACATCTTAGTTATTTATGGTTGCTATTTTTTTTTATATAAGAGAAATACCACAAGTGAATGGCTTTAACAAAGAGAAATTTATTCTCTCACAGTCTAGGAGGCTACAAGTCTGAATTCAGCGTGTCAGATCAAGTGGGAGGCTTTCTCTCTCTGTCAGCTCTGGGAGAAGGTCCTTGCCATCAATCTTCCCCTGTCCTAGGAGCTTCTCAGTATAGGGACCTGAGGTTCAAAGGACATGCTCCCCTCCTGGTTCTTCATTCTTGGTGGTAGGAGGTCCCCATGTCTCTCTGCTTGCTTCTCTTTATATCTTAAAAGAGGTTGACTTAAGACATAACCTAATCTTGTAGATTAAGCCCTACCTCATTAACATGACAAAAATGATAGAGTTAGAATTTACAAAACATACAAAAAATCACATCAGATGACAAAATGGTAGGCAATCACACAATACTGGGAATCATGGCTGGCCCGGCCAAGTAGACACATACTTTGGGGGGACACAATTCAATCCATAACATCCCTCAAGCCCCAGCCTCTGCTATCAACTTGCAAGGGGACACTGGGACATGTCACTTCATTCTCTATTGAGCATCTAATAGGTTTGTGCCTGTGTGCTGGGCATCAGGTAGACAGAGACAACAGTCTCCACTTTAAAGAGCTTTCCAAGGCTGTTGGTGAGACAAATAAAATAACAAATAAATGCTATGATAAGTGTGGTGCAATTCAAGAAAGGCTTCCAAAGGTAGGGGTTCTTGTGCTGAGGTAAAAAAGGATAGACCCAGAGAGCTGTTATTTCTATCTTTCGTCTCACTCATTAGATTGGCAGTGTTCCTCAGGGGGGACAAAATTTTCATGTCAAGCAGGATAACTCTTCATTGTTCAAGGCAATCCTGTTCACTATAGGGTATCTGGCATCCCTGTTCCTCCAGCACACTAATTCAGAGCAACCAAAAACACCTTCAAACAATTCTACCCTTCCCTTAGGAAGTTGGTAGCATACAGAGGGACATGAAATCTAATCAGCAGGTGGCAAACAGTATTTATTTCTTTTAAAAAACCAGAATGAATAACTAATATGATATAAAACGCAGGCCGCACTGGGTTTAGAGTTTAAAAAAAAAAAGAATTGAAAGCCCCTGAATTAGATAACTTGTGTGCTTTGGAGGTGGAAAGAGGTACCTTCCAGGCAGAGGGGATAAGACGTGTAAAAAGCACACAGTGGTTAAAGAAAGAAAACCACTAAGGAATTAGAAAATTGTAAGTCGTAGGGTCAAAAGAGATAAGACCACCAAGGAATTCCAAAATTACAAGCAGCATGGCTACAAGCTGCAAAAGCAGCAAGTAAGACAAGCAGAATGAGACTATGCGGGCAGCTCCCGTCTGGAGACGAAATGAGAGGGCAGAGGGGGGACAGGAGCTGGCTGAATGGACACAGGGAATACAGGGTGGAGAGGAGGAGTGTGCTGTCTCATTAAGGGGAGAGCAGCCAGGAGTACGTAGCAAGCTGTGTCTAAGTTTTTGTATGAGAGACTAAATTTGATTTGTAAACTTTCACATAAAGCACAATTAAAAAAAAAAAGACAAGCAGAAAGTATATTCTAAAGGGCCTTACATGAGACTTTAGAAATCACTTCAACCTAAAAGCATGGAAAGCTGCCAGAGGAAGTTTAAGCATGTCGGGTTTGCTTTAGAAACATCATTCTGGCAGCCATAAATTACAATGGGATGAAATGAGGGGAAGTTAGGAAGCTCTGGTAGATACCCAGTTTCTCTGAATCTCAGCTTCCTCTACTGTAAAATACTTTGTACTAGCTCTTAAGGTCCTTTCCAAATCCATCATCATGACTCTCACTTTGGCACTCTAGCTCCTGCGCATACCACACCTAATTAGCAGAAAATAAGAAACCCCAAGACGCATGTTTTTCCTAAATGTGTAGGCACATTTGCTTGTGTTAGCAAGTGTATGAATGAGTATAGACTTAAACATACCCCCGTCGGAATTACAAGAGTTCAGCAATTAAGAAAGACGCATGACTTCATTTCCAAAGGTAATATTTTATGCTGCAACTGTTTACGCTCTGAATGAAGCAATACTGCCCAGGAGACATTTCAGGGTGTGTTCTTCAAGGAGACGCTAACCCTACAAGTTAGAAAAGAAGAGAACTAAACACCGGTGTGTAAATATCATACTGCAAATGAACGGCAAGTGTGTTTTAAATTACACATCCTTAAAAAGGTAACTAAACAAACTATTTACGGTAACTGATTATTTTCTAATATTAAAACAAGTTTTGCTTGTTTGTTTTTCTTTGTTTTTGTCTTTTTAAACAGAGCCTAGTTTTAAAGTATGGGATGTGTTCTAAGGGGGAAAATACAAAATCCTCTAATTCTAGGAGAAATTTTTACTAAATGGCAAAGAAAAATAAATGCCAAGGACAAAACAAAGACTATTCTTCTTTCTATAATTTGATCAAGTATCCTAGCATCTGGCACCACATGGAACAGACAAGGGTTAAGTGATAATATTCTCTGTTGTCTTCCCACCTAATGAGTGTTCCCAGGCATTCTTTGAGTGTCAACAGCTGTTCTGGTAACCCTAACAATGACAAAACTGTGTTCATTACCAGCCAAGACACACAGACAAAATGCTATTTCAAAAGTCAATTTAACATCAACAAGAAGTATTGTAAGGACTGTCATCTGGCCAGATTGGAAACACTCAGTTACTTCATCCTAACAGACAAAATGTTCTATTCATAAAGAAATCAATCCAACAGCATTTATTATGGTAAATATTCTAATTAACTAAATGGTTTGTGTTTTATTATGGCTACACGTATTATTAACACTACTGATAGAAAACATGACTTCATAGTCCTTGCCTTCAAACACACACCCACGAAAACTTCTATTTAGGCGAGTATTTTTTGAACTTCAATCACAACCAATTAATGTGTTATGAAATCATTTTAATGGATCATGGCCAACATTTTAAAACAGTGAAATAGGAAAGAATAATAGGAAAAAATCAGATACATCAGATGTAGTAAAGGTAAGGATTGTTTCAGGAAATTTCATCCCAGCTTGTGTGTGCTTCCTTCTTCCCGATCGATCACAAAGTCTGAATTCCTTGGCTTAGACTCAAGTTCTTACATACTGTCAGTGAAACATGCAGAACCATCAATTCAAGGAATTGGCTGTTTAAGTCAATTATTCCTTATTCCTCCATCTAAACTGAGTTCAAACTAACACTGCTCTGCCGATGACACAAAGTTGGTCAAGTGGATTTGGTAAACATTTAAAATTTCCCTTCACCTGTCCGCAGCCCAGTGCCTTCACAAGTTCATGACATCAGCTCTCTCTAAAACTGACAGTAACAGTATGAGAGAATAATTCTGAGAACCACAGGGTATTTAGATGGCTTTATTATACTACTACTTTCAATTGTCTCAATAGAACTCTTGATAAATAAACTGAGCTAGATAAATTTCTATTCTGATACCCTGGGCTTTATTGAGGTTTTGGAAAAGTATATGATAACGCCGTGATATTTTACACTTACTGTGCACAAAATGTTTATGAATAACCCTGACCAAACCATCCTAGATAATAATGATGTAAAAAAAAAAAAAAAGTCAAAAAACACTGCACTCCAATAAGTCCTTCTAATGCCTCAAATCCAAAAAGGGCCTCCTAAAAAGCAAGTTGGGCAAGATCAGCTTCAACTTCCAAGACACTGAGGCACTGACCTCATTACGTTCAGGCAAGAAGAAAATTGTAAATGATGAGGCAGTCTATATCCTCAAGGCTAAGACCTGAACCCTAAGGAAGGCTCTCAAGAATTTCACCTTCCCTGTAAGGCAGGCTTTGCAGGCAATCGCTTCCCTTTAGGCCATGAGGCACGTGACACCTTCCCAAACACACATGCACACACATGCACACACTCTTTCTCTCATCCCCCGCCCCCCCCATATGATGGCCATTTTTAAAAGGCTTATAAAATGTATTCTATCCTTAAAGCAATGACTCAAAATTGTAACTGGATGACTCCATCATTTCTGTTGACTAAAGACAACGGACATTGATAATGACAGTTTATAAAAAGTCACTTGAGATATTCCCTTGGGAATGACTGAGAACTCATTAAAATCACTATTTATTTCATATAGGAGAAACTAAAGAGCCCTGGTGATGCAGTGGTTAAGTGCTTGGCTGCTAACAGAAAGTTAGCAGTTTGAACCCACCAGCTGCTCCATGGAGATATGGCAATCTGCTTCTGTGAAGATTTACAGCCTTGGAAACCCTATGGGGCAGTTCTACTCTGTTCTATAGGGTCACTATGAGTCACAATTCGACTTGATGGCGATGGGTTTTGGGGGTCTTTTTTTGGAGGAGAGACTATTTAATCACATTACATGATGGTCCTAAACCTTCTGAAGTAAAGATTCTGAAACTTAGTTTTGTAATACCCCTGGACAGTTCCATTTGTTGACAAGTCTTTCAGTTTTAAAGAGTCCTTGAAACCAAAAGTTTAGTTCCTTTTAGTTTTTTTCCATAGTATTTTATTGTGTTTTAGGTGAAAATTAACACCTTTAACAATTTTTATACAAACTACTCTGTGTCATTAGTTGTATTTTTTATAGTGTGTCAACACTATCATTATTTCCATTCTGCTTGTTCTGTTTCCATTGATCTAGCTTCCCTTCCCTTCCTTGCTTTCTCACCTTTGATTTTGGGTAAATGTTGACAGCTTGGTCTCATATAGTTCATTCTTTAAGGCAGCACATTACTTATGGGTGATAATATTTATTTTATAAGCCAATCTATTATTGGGCTGAAGGGTGACCCACAGAAATAATTTCAATTCCATGTTCAAAGGTTATCTCAGGGCAACAGTCTCAAGGGTGAGTTCCTCTAGTCTCTGTTGTTCCAGTAGATTCAGCCTTTTTAAGGCATTTGAGTTTTGTTCTACTTTTTTTCCATTCTATCCCAGACTTCCTATCTTGTCCTTGGTCAGAATGGTGGGTGGCCGGGCACCATCTAGTTCTTCTGGTCTCAGGTTTAAAGAGGTTGTAGTTCACGTGGGCTATTAGTCCTGTTGGAAACCCTGGTGGTGTAGTGGTTAAGTGTTACGGCTGCTAACCAACGGGTTGGAAGTTCAAATCCGCCAGGCGCTCCTTGGAAACTCTATGGGGCAGTTCTACTCTGTCCTGTAGGGTCGCTATGAGTCGGAATCCACTCGATGGCACTGGATTTGGTTTTTTTTTTGGTATTAGTCCTGTGGATTGGTTTCTTCTTTGATTCTTTGAACTCCATCATTCTCTTTCGCTCCACATAAGTAGAGATGGATATTAATTCATTTTACTTTTTGCAATCACTGTGGGTCTTACGGCCCTTTATTTTGTTCCCTGGACAGGAAACGGTATGCTATCATGAACTATGTTTATTAAAACAAAACAGAGACAGACAGACAAACACACAGGACTCCAAAATACATCCAAAGTTTTTGTTTGAGTATGCTGATATAAGAAAATCTCTCAATTCTGCAGTTGATTTAATGTTTTGTTGAAGCAGTTTTTGCTACTTAATGGATAAACAGAGAAGAAATAATGTCTTAGAAAATAAGCCCCTGTAGTGAAGGGAATGACTAATTCATCAAGTCCTCAGCAAACACCTGGTACACAATTCTAATACATACATACACACCATAGAGCTTAACCATAATTAAAGAATGTAAGATTGGAGAATCAATTCAGGTTAACAGTAAGCAGGATGACAATACATCCAAACCTGCCTGGGACAATCTTGGTTTATACCTATTGTCCCAGTATAATTATTAATAGTGATACTTTTGCTCTCAAAGGTATCCTGGTTTGGATAATAAATAATTATTCCACTAATAGTAGCTATGGCTGAATGATGGTGAATGGGTTGTGATGGTAAGAGGTGGAAATTTTGCTTTAGATTGCCTTGAGAAAAGGCTTGAATAAAATTCTAATTCCTCATCTGTACAATATTATGAAGATAATATGAAAAACAACTTACATTTACTGAGCATCTGTGGAATTTGTAAATATCTCTTTGATCGATTTCCTGCTCCTCTACTGTGACCCTATGCTCCATTAGGGTAGGTTCTGTTGTTGCTCACAACTGTATGCCAAGCCTCTAGCACAATGTGTGGCTACAGTATCTACTGAATGAATGACATGTCAGACACTGTGTTAAATGCATTACACAGTAATGGTAGCAAATACTTAACACAGTACTTCCGGAAAAAAAAAGAAAAGCTTAACAATTTTTCAACTACCTAAAGGAAGTCTTACTCTGTCCTATCGGGTCGCTATGAGTCGGAATCGACTCGAAGGCAATGGGTTTGGTTTTTGGTTTTTAAAGGAAGTCAAAGGCCTATGGCAGGGGGAAAGAAAAGAGGGACATATAAAATAACCTCTTCTTTACAAGTGACACCTGATCTGTGCTGGGAATGGCGATCAGGAACACCACATTTCCTATGAACAGACAAGAACGTTACTGACAGATTCCCTCCCAAAGTCTATTGCTATAACCAAATCATAACCTTACAAGCAAACAGATTTGGGGGAAAATAAGAGACCGATGTTTTCATTTAAATACAAGCTACTGGATTTAAAAATAATTTGAGGGGAATGATGTAAAATTGGATTTCAGTAAAACTAAGTTTTCTTCCTCGAAATTTCAAAATATAGGCTTTGTCCTATAAATAGCATCTCACAGAATCACTGAACTAGAAAGCATAGTGGTTAAGAGGTTACCAACCAGCTCTGCCCTACTCACTAGTCCTACAGCCCTGGACATATCCCTTAATCTCTCTGTGCCTTAGTTCTTTCAAGTGTAAACTGGAGATAATTCTTACCCCATTGTGAGAATCAGATTATATGACCTCTGGCCAGTGCCTAGCACAGTGCTTAGCCCATAACAAACACTCAAAGTCAGCTGTTATTTTTACTACTATCATCGGCACCTGATCACCATCTAATCTCTCATTTTAATAATGGGCAAGGGGAAGAATTTCTCTCTGACCTCAACACCAAGAACTGCTGTGTTTCTCCTGCATAAATTGCCATTTTTATCTTAAGGACAATGTGAAATCAAGAAGTGGGTACTGTCTCCCTCTTCCTATTGGCAACTAAGATGCTGTGAGCCAAAATGGAAGCCCATCTTTCACGAATGTATACATCAGGCGAGTAGCTTCTGTAATCTGTATTCAACTGACTTTTCTTAATTTGTTTTGGGGGTCTTGGTTTTCTCATATGCTTATTTCTTATCTTATACATTTCCTATAAACAACTTAGAATTCTTTGTGGAATAAGGTGGATTACACTAGCAAATTTTGTGAGCACTTCCTATGTGCCAAGCCAAAAAACCAATCCCGTTGCCACTGAGTCTATTCCAAGTCACAGCGACTCTGTAGGACAGAGCAGAACTGCCCCATAGGGCTTCCAAGGAGCATCTGGTGGATGTGATCTGCTGACCTGTTGGTTAGCAGTGGAGCTGTCAACCACCACACCACCAGGGCTCCTCCTATGTGCCTGGCATACGTAAAACAACAAATGCACAAATAAGTTTTGGTGGTAGTATGAAAGGATGATTATAGAGGCAAGAAGGTTGAGGTGGAGAGGTCAACTATAAGAGGTAATGAGGTCTTGAACCAAACAACAGCATAGGAACAGAGAGGAAACGAAAGAGTTCCCGAAGCGGCAGAACCAACAGAATTTTGTTAGTGATTAGAAGTTGAGAAAAAAAAAAAAAAAGGCAAAACTTGAAGATGGCACTGTGGTTTCTTGCTCATGGAACTGGGAGATTACCATTAACTGGGGACACACAAGAAGAAAGGTTCTACTAGGAGAGATGAGAGTAAGCTCAGTTTGGGTCATGTGGTGTTATCCAGCCCAGGATTGAGGAGAAACGTCAGTGGGGATAAAGAAGTGGGAGTCATCAACATGGTGAATTAAAGCTGCAGAAGTCGATGGTATCAGCCAAAGAGGAAGTAGAACAAAAATAAAGAAAATGCCAAGAAAAAATACTTAGAAATAACTCTACTTGAGGAGCAGAAACAGGAAGGGGAGACAGAAGAAAACAGGAGTGATCAGAAAGGAGAGAGAAGAACCTGCAAATAAGAGTTTCAAAAAGAGAAAGCACTATGCTGTCACATGCTGGTGAGAAAATCAGTAAACACATTAGCCACTGAATTTGGTAATTAGATCATTTGTCAATAGGCTTTTCATAGCATGAATATTTACACATACTAACCATGACTAGAAATTCTTTTTTCTTATTTTGGCTGGGGAATAGAACAAAGAGGGAGAGAGAGAATTTCCTGAGGTAACTGGGCAAGATTTAAAAGAGAAAAGAATAGAAATGCAAGGTTTAAAAAGGATGTGTGTAAACATGCGAGTAAGGGACTGCCTGAGGTGGAACTGCCTGGGCTAGGATCCCAAGAGACAGGGAAAGGGGAGACCTAAGATGGGACTAGTCGCCCCCATGGAAAGAGCAGGATGGGAAGGGCAAGGGCGTGAGTTTCCTCATCAATGAGCAGAAGGGCTACTCGCTGACAATACCTACTAAGAGTGCAGCGGTGGAGACAGGCCCCAGATGTCTGTGAGCACTTGGCATTTATTCCTCCCTTCTTTAAGTCCAGAAGCATTTGTATCTTCAGGCTCATTCTCATGTTGAATGTATTCCTCTCACTTCTACATCACAATTACCTATTTTTTTCCTAATGTGTTTTCCCAGCTCTTTCTCAGCTACAGTAATTAATTCAAATATGCCATCACTTAAGTGCCAATCAAAGCTCCATCGAGATCTAAGAAGAACAATAGTGTGCTTATATGCACAGTCTATTAATTTAAATTACCAGTTGAGTCACTACATGCCAACAATTAAGCAATGACACACACACAGATTATACTCCACGTTAATAAACGAGAGATCTCAGAGAACAAGCTGTCCCGGATGGCCAAGTTTTCCAGATAGCTGAGGGTTCACCCTCAGGGAAGAAGGAAGGTATTTAAAAAACTTTCAATAAAAACAATTTTTATAAAATGCTCTTTGCAGTTCTCTGCTTTCTAAAACAGCACATAGAAAATTTAACTTTTCATGGGTCTCCATTATGAGCATTCAGTAATGTCATAAACCACTAGACAAAGAATCGGATTCATTCCTCTAGCTCGTCTCCATCCTGTTTTTCTACTTCCACAGCCACCATCCTAAACCAAGCCATCATCATCTCTCCCTGGACCATTGCAGTAGCCTCCTAACGGATCTCCTTGTATCCACAGTTGCCCCTCTCCTATTCACCCTTTGGATGGCAGCCAAAGCAATATTTTTTTGGAAGAAGAAACAGTTCATTCCAGTCCTCTCCTGAGAACTCTAGGAAGGCCCTGCTGAACTTGTCCCTCTGTGCCTCCCCAACCTCATCTCAAAGCATTCCACCCAGCCCACTAGAGCTTCTCTCTGGTTCACACGCTAAACCTTTCCTGCCTCCAGGCCTTTGCACCACAACCCCCGTTTCTTTCTGGTTTTATCCCAAATGTCTCCCCTTCAGATAGACTTTCTCAAACCCCCCTAGAGTAATGCACAGTTGGCCTTATCCAGTTTTTTTTTCTCTCTTTCTCTTTCTTACCACTCAAATTATCTTCTATTTATTTTTTAAAAATTCTCACATAGCACTATGCACCAGTACAAACCATTCTACCAAGGGTTCTCAAAGTGGTCCAGCATCACCTAGTAACTTCTTAGAAATATACATTCTTTGCCCCAGTCGAGACCTACTAATCAGACATTTTGGGGGTGGGGCCCAGCAATTCGTGTCAACAAGCCCCAGGGGGTTCTGATACATGCTCAAATTTGAAAGCCACTGCAGTGATTCAGTGGCATCACTAGGTGGGTGCGGGGGGGGGGGTGTGGACCACACCCTGTGATACTGTCAGAGGGTGACACCAAAATGACTATCTGTAAAATGTTTGTGCAGTGTTTCAGCAGAAATTTATTATTTTTTATAAAAATGCCCCATTGGTAGTTATAACAAAGTAATTTTGTGTCTTAAGTTGAATAATAAAAACTCTGTGTTTATATTTTGTTTTCTTTTTTCATTTCATTTCTCTAATATTTTTATTGCATATTACAAAAGTATCAATCCACATTGGATTGAAAATTGTTTTCATTTCATTTTTCTAATAATTCATTTTTATTGTATTTTAGAGAAATGTCTGTCCATACTTGATTGAGAAAAAAAAAAAAAAAAGGACTGGCCCCTCACCACAAATAGGTTACACTACACTATAGACCACTGTGGTGGCTTGTGTGTGGCTATGATGCTGGAAGCTATGCCAGCAGTATTTCAAATACCAGCAGGGTCACCCATGGTGGACAGGTTTCAGTGGACCTTCCAGACTAGGTCAGACTAAGAAGAAAGGCCTATTGATCTACTTTCAAAAATTAGTCAATGAAAACCTTATAGATCACCACAGAACCCTGTCCACTGCTTTGGACATGTCATCAGAAGGGATCAATCACTAGAGGAGGACATCAAGTTTTGTGAAATAGAGGGATAGCAAGGCACTGGGAGACCCTTGGGGAGACGGACTGACACAATAGGCACAAAAATAACACTCAAATATGTTGGTGATTATGAGAATGATGCAGGACTGGGCAATATTTCATTCTGTTAAACAGAAGGTCACCATGAGTCAAAGTTGACCTGAAGTAGCTAACAATAAGAACACTAGACCACTCATACAGAACACGATTCTACTCTTTTCTCCCACAGCCTAATCTAATTTTCTCCAAGGTTTCCTCTAAAATGCTCTTCCTGAAAACCCCACTCAGTACGCACCTTTCTCCCAAAGTCTGTATCCATCGTCACTCATCTGCTGCAATGTTTTTATGGAGCTAAACACAAAGGCAAAACAAATCATTCACCCCATTCCTGTGCAAATTCCTTGAGCTAAGAGTATTATTTACTTCTCTTTACAAGTGGCATGACACAGAGTAGTGGTTCAATCTAGAGGCTAAAATGGGACTTAAAAAATGAAGTGCAACTCCCAGGGGCCATAGCCAAACTCTGGCCATGTGGCCTGAGGCAAGTCCCTTAACTCCTTCAAGCTTCCAGTTTCTCATTCATGCAGTGAGGCTGACATGGTATGTAAAATCTTTCCAACTCTAAAATTAAATGATGTCTGTATGCTCTTAGAAAGGCTCTCAGGTTCCTCATGGGTAAATGAGGAAAACATCTGACCTGCCACACAGGGCTGGGAAAGTATGAAAACATTAAAAAAAAAAAATACAGAGCCCTCTGAAAATTGAAGATATTATTTTTACTCTTCAGCATAAACTACACATCCAGTTACTCTCAGAATGCATTAATCAAACACAGTCATGTGTCACCTGACATCCACGATAGGTTCTGTGAAACAGGATGTTATGTGATTTGGAAGCTGTACGAACACAAAATTGGATGCTGCTGCCAACAAGTCAAAGCATATACTGTAATACAGTACACATTTTATTTATAAGTAGGGAAGGTTCACCATTAAAATAACAATAGAAAGTACAACACGGTACACACATAAGCCACTAACGGTCATTTATTACAACTAACAACTGTCCCATAGGGTTTCCAAGGAGCGCCTGGTGGATTCAAACTGCTGACCTCTTGGTTAGCAGCCGAACTCTTAACCACTACGCCATCAGGGTTTCCTTAGAGTAAAGGATAGCCCTTTAATTTATACAACCCCAACAGCCAACATCATCCTAAACGGAGAGTCTGAAAGCATTTCCCTTGAGAACAGGAACCATACAAGGATGCCATTTATCACCACTCTTATTCAACATTATGCTGGAGGTCCTAGCCAGAGCAATTAGACTAGAAAAAGAAATAAAGGGCATCCAAATTGGTAAGGAAGAAGTACGAGTATCTCTATTTGCAGATGATATGATCTCATACATAGAAAATCCCAAAGAATCCACAAGAAAACTACTGGAACTAATAGATTGCAGCAAAGTTACCAGTATATAAGAAAAACATACAAAAATCAGTTGGATTCCTCTACACCAACAAAGACGACATCAAAGAAGAAATCACTGAATCAATAACCAGTTACAATAGCCCCCAAGAAGATAAAATACTTCGGAATAAATCTCACCAGAGACCCAAAAGACCTATACAAAGAAAACTACAAGACACATAAGTGGAAAAACATACCTTGCTCATGGATAAGAAAACTCAACATTGTGAATATATCTATTTTACCCAAAGCGATCTACAAATACAATGCAATCCTGATCCAAATTTCAATGGCATTTTTTAATGAGGTGGAGAAATAAATCACCAACTTCATATAGAAAGGAACAAGGCCCTGGATAAGTAAAGTGTTACTGAAAAAGAAGAACAAAGTGGGGGGCCTTACACTGCTTGATTTTAGAGACGATTAAACTGCCACAGTAGTCAAAACAGCCTGGTACTGTTATAACAACAGATACATAGACCAATGGAATAGAACTGAGAATCCAAACATAAATTCATCCACCTATGAGTAGCTGATATTTGATAAAGGTCCAAAGTCTGTTAAATGGGGAAAAGACAGCCTATTTAACAAATGGTGCTGGCATAACTGGATATCCATCTGCAAAAAAATGAAACAAGACCCATACCTCACATCATGCACAAAAACTAACTCAAAATGGATCACAGACAAAATGACAAAGATCTTGGAAGAAAAAACAGGGACGCTAGGAGCCCTAATACATGGCATAAACATAATATAAAACATTACTAACAATGCACAAACACCAGAAGAGAAACTAGATAACTGGGAGCTCCTAAAATTCAAACACTTATGCTTATCCAAAGACTTCGCCAAAGAGACAACGTACAGACTGCGAAAAAATTTTTGCTACGACAAATCTGATCAGCATCTAATCTCTAAAATCTACAAGATACTGCAAAAACCTCAACATCAAAAAGACAAATAACCCAACTAAAAAATGGGCAAAGGATATGAACAGGCACTTCACTAAAGAAGACATTCAGGCAGCTAACAGATACATGAAGGAATGCTCACGATCATTAGCCATTAAAAAAAAAAAAAAATTTTTTTTTTAGCCATTAAAAAAACATTAGAGGAGTGCAAATCACAACTACAATGAGACACCATCTCACCCCAACAGGGCTGCCATTACTCCGAAAAATACAATAAATGTTGGAGAGGTTGTGGAGAGACTGGAACACTTATTCACTGCTGGTGGGAATGTAAAATGGTACAACCACTTTGGAAATCGATTTGGCACTTTCTTAAAAAGCTAGAAATAGAACTACCATACAATCCAGCAATGCCACTACTTGGAATATATCCTAGAGAAATAAGAGTCTTCACACGAATAGATATATGCACACCCATCATGGACTGAATTGTGTTCCAAAAAAATATCAATCAACTTATCTGGGCTATGAGTTCCAGTACTGTGTGCTTGTCCACATTTTATGTGATTTCCCTAAGTGTTGTAAATCCTATCACTGTGATGAAATGAGATGGATTAGTGGCAGTTACATTGATGAGATATACAAGATTAGGCAGTGTCCTAAACCAATCTCTTTGAGATATATAAGACAGAGAAGTGAGCAGAGACAGGGCTCATACCACCAAGAAAGCAGCACCAGGAGCAGAGCGTGTCCTTTGGACCTGAGGTTCCTGTGCTGAGATGCTCCCAGACCAAGAGAAGACTGATGACAAGGACCTTCCTCCAGAGCCAACAGAGAGAGAAAGCCTTCCCCTGGAGCCAGTGCTCTGAATTTGGACTTCTAACCTACTGGAATGTGAGAGAATAAACTTCTTTTTGTTAAAGCCATTCACTTGTGGTATTTCTGTTATGGCAGCACTAGATGGCTAAGACAACACCCATGTTCACTGCAGCACTGTTTACAATACCAAAAACATGGAAACAACCAAGGTGCCCACCAATGGATGAATGGATAAACAAATTATGGTATTTTCACACAATGGAATACTAAGCAACCATAAAGAACAATGAATCTGTGAAACATCTAATAACATGGAGGAATCTGGAGGGCATTATGCCGAGTGAAATTTGTCAGTCGAAAAAACACAAATATTGCATGAGACCACTGTTATAAGAACTCAAGAAAAGGTTTAAACACAGAAGAAAACATTCTTTGATGGTTACAAGGGTGGGGAGGGAGAGAGAGGGATATTGTCTAATTAGATAGTACACAAGAATTATTTTAGGTGAAGGGAAGGACAACACACAATACAGGGGAAGTCAGCACAAATGGACTAAACCAAAAGCTAAGATGTTTCCTGAATACAACCAAATACTTTGAGGGACAGAGCAGCAGGGACAGGAGTCTGGGGACCATGGTTTCGGGGACATCTAGGTCAACTGGCATAACAAAGTTCATTAAGAAAACATTCTGCATCCCACTTTGGCAAGTGGCATCTGGGATCTTAAAAGATAGCAAGCGGCCATCTAAGATGCATCAACTGGTCTCAACTCACTTGGAGCAAAGGAAAATGAAGAACACCAAAGACACAAGGAAAATATGAGCCCAAGAGAAAGAAAGGGCCACATAAACCAGAGACTCCACCAGCCCGAGACCAGAAGAACTAGATGGTGCCTGGCTACCACCAATGACTGCCCTGACAGTGAACACAACAGAGAATCCCTGATGGAGCAGGAAAAAATTGGAATGCAGACCTCAAATTCTCGTAAAAAGACCAGACTTAATGGCCTGACTGAAGGGACCCCAGGGGTCACAGCCCCTGGAGTTTCTGTTGGCTCAAAACTAAAACCATTCTCCAAGCTATCTCTTCAGACAAAGATTAGACTGGTCTATAAGACATAAAATGATACTGGTGAAGAGTATGCTTCTTAGCTCAAGTAGACACAGAGACTATGTGGGCAGCTCCTGTCTGGAGGCGAGATGAGAAGGCAGAGGGGGACAAGAGCTGGCTGAATGGACACGGGAAGTACAGGGTGGAGAGAAGTAATGTGCTGTCACATTGTAGGGACAGCAACTAGGGTCACATAACAATATGTGTATTAGTTTTTGTATGAGAAACTGACTTAAATTGTAAACTTTCACTTAAAACACAATTTTAAAAAAAAAAGCCCTTTAAAATGAATCAAAGCACATTTACTTAAAAATCACCACACTGTTGCTGCTGTGAGGTACTGTCAAGTAGGTTCCAACCACTGCAACCCTATGTACAAAAGAATGAAACACTGCCTGGTCCTGAGCCATCCTCACAATCATTGCTTTATTTGAGCCCACTATTGCATCCACTGTGTCACTCCATCTCATTGAGGGTTGTCATGGATTGAATTGTGTCTCCCCAAAATATGTGTCCACCTGGCTGGTCCATGATTCCCAGTATTGTGTGGCTGTCCTCCATTTTGTGATATGATGTAATTGTCCTATGTGTTGTAAATCCTAATCTCTGCCTGGTAAATGAGGCAAGATTAGGTTATGTTACAGAGAATTAGGGTGGGATGCAATAGACTTACACAGGACACAGCTCTGATCCAACATAAGGGCAGTTTCCCTGGGGTGTGGCCTGCATTATCTTTTATCTTAGAAGAGATAAAGGGAGAAAGAAGCTACCAGACTACCACAAAGAAAGAAGAGCCAGCCAGGAACTCAGCCCACCCTTCTAACCTGAGATTCCTGTGCTAAGACATCTCCTAGACTCAAGGCAAGATTAAGACAAGGATCTTTCCCAAGAGCTGAGAAAAAGTCTTCCCCTAGAGGTGGTACCCTGAATTTGTACTTCTAGCCTCATAAACTGTGAGAGAATAAAATTGTTAAAGCCATCCACTTGTCATATTTCTGTTATAGCCCCCCAAAAACCCATGATAACCAAGACAAGGGTCGTCTTCCTTTTCGCTGGCCCTCTACTTTACCAAGCATGACGTCCTTCTCCAGGGACTGGTCCCTCTTGATAACACATCCAAAGCACAAGCGACAAAGTGTGGCCATACTCGCTTCTAAGGAGCATTCTGCCTGTACTTCTTCCAAGACAGATTTGTTTGCTCTTCTGGTAGTCCAATGTACATTTAACATTCTTTACCAACACGATAATTCAAAGGCATCAATTCTTCTTCAGTCTTCCTTATTCATTGCCCAGCTCTTCCAGGCATACAAGGCGACTGAAAATACCATGACTTGGGTCAGGCGCACCTTAGTCCTCAAAGCGATGTCATTGCTTTCCAACACTTTAAAGACGTCTTCTGCAACAGATTTGCCCTATGCAATACCTCCTTTGATTCCCTGACTGTTGCTTCCATGGCTGTTGATTGTGGATCCAAGTAAAATGAAATTCTGAACAACTTCAATCTTTTCTCCACTTATCATGATGTTGCTTATTGGTCCAGTTGTGAGGATTTCTGATTTCTTTATGTTGTGCTGTAATCCACACTGAAGGCTCTATCTTTGATCTTCATCTGTGTTTCAAGACCTCTTCACTTTCAGCAAGCACGGTTGTGTCATCTGCGTAATGCAGGCTATTAATGAGTCTTCCTCTAATCCTGATGCCCTGTTCTCCTTCATACAGTCCAGCTTCTCAGATTGTTTGCTCAGCTTACAGATTGAATAGGTATGGCAAAAGGATACAACCCTGACGCACACCTTTTCGATTTTAAACCACACAGTATTCCCTTGTTCTGTTTGAACGACTGCCTCTTAGTCTTTGTACAGGTTACACATGAGTACACTTAAATATCCTAGAATTCCCATCCTTCACAATGTTATCCATAATTTGTCATGATCCACACAGTTGAATGCCTTTGCATAATCAATAAAACACAGGTAAACATTTTTCTGGTACTCTTTGTTTTCAGCCAAGATCCATCTGCCGTCAGCAACGATATTCCTTGTTCCATGTCCTCTTCTGAATCTAGCTTGAATTTCTGGCAGTTCGCTGTCTACGTACTGCTACAACCACTTTTGAATGATCTTCAGCAAAATTTTACTTGCGTGTGATATTAATGATATTGCTCAATAATTTATGCATTCTCTTGGATCACCTTTCTTTGGAATGGGTGCAGATATGGATCTCTTCTAATCAGTTGGCCAGGTAGCTGTCTTTCAAAGTTCTTAATATAGATGAATGAGCGCTTCCAGGTTTTCATCTGTTTGTTGAAACATCTCAATTGGTATTCCGTCAATTCCTGGAGACTTGTTTTTCACCAATGCCCTCAGTGCAGCTTAGAATTCTTCATTCAGTACCGTCAGTTCTTGATAACATGCTACCTCCTGAAATGGCTGTACACTGGCGAATTCTTTTTGGTACAGTGACTCTGTGTATTCCTTCCATCTTCTTTTGATGCTTCCTGCATCATTCAATTTTTTGACTATAGAATCCTTCAATATTGCAACTCCAGGCTTAAATTTTTTCTTTGTTTTTTCAGCTTGAGAAATGCCAAGCATGTTCTTCCCTTTTGGTTTCTTTTCACATGTCATTACAATCCTTTACTTCATCTTCTCAAGCTGCCCTTTGAAATTTTCTGTTCAGCTCCTTTACTATATCATTTCTTCTGTTTGCTTTAGCTACTCTATGGTCAAGAACAAGTTTCAGTGTCTCTTCTCACAACCATTTTGGTCTTTTCTTTCTTTCCTGCCTTTTTAATGACCTTTTGCTTTCTTCATATATGATGTCATCCCACAACTTGTCAGATCTTCAGTCATTAGTATTCAATGCATGAAATCTATTCTTGAGATGGTCTCCAAATATAGGTGGGATATACTCAAAGTCAAACTTTGGCTCTCATGGACTCATTTTAATTTTCTTCAGCTTTAACTTGAACTTGCATATGAGCAATTGGTGCTCTGTTACACAGTCACGCCTGGCCTTGCTCTGACTGATACTGAGTTTTTCCATCATTTCTTTCTACAGGTGTAGTCAAATTGATTCCTGTGTATTCTATCTGGTAAAGTCCACATGTATAATCATCGTTTATGTTGTTGAAAAAAGGTATTTGCAATGAATAAGTCGTTGGTCTTGCAAAATTCTATCATGCAATCTGGGGCATCATTTCTATTACCAAGGCCGTATTTTCCAACTATTGATCCTTCTTCATTTCCAGCTTTCACATTCCAATCACTAGCAGCGTATGCTGCTCTACTTTACGATAACAATTACTAAACTTGTTTAAAGCCCTGCTCTGGAGGAAGGTCCTTGTCTCTTCAGCTTCTGCTTCCTAGTTCCTGCTATTTTCTAGTGTTGAAAAAAGTATTCTTAGAAGCAATCATTAAAATCAACATACTTCATGTGTCTTGGCATCTATCTTACCCTATCGCTCCTTTGCTCACCTGTTTAATCGTTTTATATCTCAAAAGAGATAGGCTCAAGATACACCCTTCACTAATCCTGCCTCACTAACATACCAAAGACAGCCTGTTCTCAAATGGGATTATAACATTAGGCATAGAGGTTAGGACATATATAGCACATATTTTGGAGGGACATAATTCAACCCATAACAACTGTGTTGTGACCAAGGGAGCGTTGGTGGTGCAGTGGTCAAGTGCTTAGCTGATAACCAAAAGGGTGGCAGTTTGAACTCACCAGCGGCTCCACGGGAGAAAAACGTGGCTTTGGAAACCCTACAGGGCAGTTCTACTCTGCCCTATAGGGTTGATATGAGTCAGAATGGATGGCAATGGGCTTGGTTTGGTTTTTTGGCTGTTGTTACCATAGGGGAGGCACTGTGGCAAACGGTTTAAAAACTTTATCCTCATAAAAATTATAAGGGGTAGGACCATTGCTAGTCTCATCTTACAAAACTGGAAATGGAGGTACAAATAAATTCAATAACTTGCCCAAAATTACCTAGCAGAGATATCAAGCCAGGACTTAAACACCCAAGCAGCCTGACTCCAAAACCCTGTCTCCCTAATCACTATACCACAATCCTTCAAAAACTGTCAAATACTAACAAATGATTTTAAGAAGTGCTTTAAAACCATTCCCTTGTACAGAAAATTTATCCTGTAATGATGGGAATTTGGTTTGGTTTGGTAGAAAGTAAAGCCACTTATAAACATATATTCTATCGTTCTTTTTTTTTTCACCATAGGCTTTCACCATTTATGTGGAGGCAGGGGGAGAAAGAAAAATCTCAGGAAAATAAGTCATGATAACAGTAAAGATGTTTGCTAAGAGCCCTACAATTTTCATAATTATAGTTTATGACACGGTAGCAAAAACTTGCCCTTGCCACAGGTGTTAACTTAATATTGTTTGGTGATAATGTTATCATGCAGCTATCACACATCTACAACTAACTCTGGACCTAAATATCCTATGTTTGCAAATCCTGTATTTGTAATGATAGATGGCCCTTAGCCAGTCCTTGCACTGCAAGTGGGGGAGGGGACACAAAAAAATCCTGGCATGGCACTGCATCCGCCTGTTTGGTTACTAACTGGTTTTCATTTTAAATATCTCCCCTATTTTATTTTGGTTCTCTCGTTGGTTCCACCCAATATTTAGATAGCAACATGAGCCATACAACTTGAGATAGATCTAAGATTTGGAGGATGCCAGGGCTGAAAATCTTGGCCAGTGTGCAAACTGCCACTTACGTGGCTGAGCCAAGACAATCAATGTAAACATGTAAGTTAGTCCAAACAGACGCACATTCGTTTTTATTTTAAGGCTTATTTTGCATCTTAGTAATTTCTCCCTTAAAAATAGCCAGGGAACCCTACTTTTTTGACCTTTTTTTCTTTTTAATATAAATTGCTATTTTGAAGAGAAATCATAATTATCCATGCCTGGTGAACGGCTATTTTCCAGTGTTGAAAAAAGTTTTCCTAGAAAACCAAACCCGCTGCCATCGAGTCGATTCCAACTCATAGTGACCCTACAGGACAGAGTAGAACTGCCCCATAGAGATTCCAAGGATCGCCTAGTGGATTCGAACTGCTGACCTTTTCTTGGTTAGCAGCCATAGCACTTAACCACTACGCCACCAGGGTTTCCAGTTTTCCTAGACGCAATCATTAAAACCAATATAATTCCATGTAGTGGCTTTTTTTTTTTTTTTTTTTCCTCAGTGCTTTATATAGTGAGTTAAAATTGGAGGGAGTTTCTATTTTTACTGAACACTACCTGCTCAGGTATTTCCTGCAAGAACAGGGAATGGACCTGTCCTTCCAATTACAGGCATGCTACGCACAGAAAAGAAGGGGTTTCACATCTAAAATCTTTATAGATATTTCACCTAACTCTCTCATAAAGGACTGAAAACATATACATGCACACAGCACTTAAAAAGATAGCAAAGATCTTGTTTAACCCACCCCACCCCCTAGAATTTATACTGATGAGTACATCTGAGGCCCCAATGGGACAGTGTCTTTATTCAAAGCCACACAACAAAAATCAAAACCAGAATCCAATTCTCACATTCCTTCCAGTACAAACTGATAACCAATTTGTACTACATACATACGGTCATCGAAACCTTGAAAACTCAGAAAGGATAGGTAAATGAACACAAGCCTAGAAAGAGTATTTATTTTCCTGAACTAAAACATTTATACTCTTCTGGAGAAGGTACAGCAGTGGTTCTCAAGCGGGGGAGATTTTATCCCCCATGAGACATTTGACAACGTCTGGAGATATTTTTAGTGGTCACAAGTGGGAGATGCCACTGGCATCTAGTGAGTAGAGGCCAGAGATGCTGCTAAACATCATACAATTCATAGGACGCCCCCACACCAAAGTATTATCCGACCTAAAATGTCAATTGTGCAGAGGCTGAGAAACCCTGATGTCCAAGAATACTGATGTTTTCATAATGGAGATATTCTTTCTAAATTGTAGGAACGGAATCGATCTTCCACACTCATTTTAAAGTCCACTTGTCCTCCACTTCAAGTGCATCTTCAATTGGCAAGGCTCCCAATACTGGAAATTTTATTCTGTCTACCTCTTTCTGCTAACCTGACTGTGCCACTTCCCTCCCCACATCCTGGCCCTTTCATGAATCAGGTATTGAGCAAATATTTATAAATGCGGCATCCCTTAAAAAAAAAAAAAAAACAGTGAATTTTTTTTTTTTTTTAAAATATGAATAGTCACCCTCTAACTTTACTTTAGGTGCTATTTCTACAATGTGTCTTAACCAGAATGAAGGGATGTGGACAGACATGGAAAACATGGGAAGGAACACAGCTGTATGCCCAGATGACCCTTCTCCAAATCAATTCTGAAAGCTACCCGACTCCAGTCTGTGAAACCTGAGAGAGGAAATTCCCATATTACCTTGAGTTTTCTACCTGGTACTTGTGTACATGCTTTGAGGTAGAAGGTCTTTCTATTTTTTGAGATCTCTTATTTAACATGCACCTTGTGGGGAAAAGATTCTGATTTTACAGGGCACAGTACTACTGTTGAGTCAACTTTTAATCCAAATTCAATTATTTTCATGAGTTCTTAGAAAAATGTAATCCTACACACTTAACACACAATAACAGGGGACAATAACAGGTCCATGATAGGACTTCCCATGTAAGTGGAAAGACCATGAGTTTGGCACCTAATTCTTCTGAAAAGGGAACCACCAGCAGAGAAGCCAGTGACAGAGTTCATGAGGGGTAAAAGCTGAAGACCATGGACCACAGAAGGGACACAGAATGCAGGTAAGAATGAAAGTTCAATGACCTGCAGTGAAAAGGAATGGCAGGAACTTCAATGCTACGCTCTTAACCCCAAGATAATCGGGACATGGAAAACCAAGCAGCCTTTCACCAAAATGCACAAGGAAGAGTCAGTGATAAGGCTGACGATGTAAGATTATCAACAGCAGAAGGAAGGTTTCAGATAACACGGGGCAAGGGTTTGATATGGAGAAGTGGGAAATCGAGAAAAGACACCCAAGCCAGCTCAAATACCACCTTTTCTGAGAAGTCTGCAAGAAGAGCAGAATTACTTACTTTCCCTTGGGAGTAAAAATGCCATCCAGAGTCCTGCAGGCCACAAAATCAACTTTAATACTGAACAGCATATTCAACTGATAACTTAATTGCATGGAGTTACACAACTACTTTGCCACAGAGCTTCATTTAGTTTTGTTTTACAATTTTAGGGACCTCACCTTCCCATTTCAATGTACTGATATCTACAGTGGTCTTAAAAGCCTCTTATAATTGTCTTAAGAAAAAAAAAGAAAAAACAACCCAAAAAGTGGGTAATGAGTTAAATGTCATCACTATGTTGCCAGTAAAGAAGCATAAAGGTTAAATGGCTTTCCCAAAGTTACAAAGCAAGACAGAGCCCAGCCTGAGAAGACTTTCAAATTATAAGAGTACATCTTCACAGGTGGTCTACAATGTAGGACATGCCATGCAGGTTCTGGTCTAGGCCAGTGAAGAAAGGAAAGTGGGCTAGAGAGAGAAGTCACTTACTCTCATTAAGTTACCCCTGAAAACTTAACCCTCTGCTACTTGAAAATCTGGTAAGTAATGCACTAACTGGGTAAGAAGCGAAGTTACTGGACTCTTGCCCCTTGGCTTCAGATTTAGGTATGAGGTGTTGCCCACAGCAAAAGAGAAAGGGAGATAGCACTGATCAAACATTTCCTATATGCAAGGGTACTGTGCTCGACACTTAACATGCTCAACTCATTTAATTGACACAATCACTCTGAAAAGACAGTACTATTATCTCTGACTAATAAGAGTACACTGAGGCTCAGAAAGGTTAAAAATCTTGTCCCTGGAAAGTGCTGGAGCTGTGCTCTGTCCACTGCACCAGGATGTCTCAAAAGAGGAAAAGGTTGAAAGTCTTACTGAAGGAATTATGGGTGACCCCTGTTTCCCAAAGTCCCATGTTCTGCTCCTTTGTGTAAGAGAAGGAGTATCAGAGTGGAGTGTATCCTGAGAGCTTGAACCTCAGGCTCCTCCAAGCTATACCCCATTATTACACATTCAATATCAAGGTACAATGGGAGATCTCCCCAAGTAAGAGTCCTACCACTGAATACCACAGGGACCAGGAATCTTAAAGAAATGGCCAGGTGTTCTCTAGCACTCATTTGTCCCACCTAAGTCATCTGTGAAGTCTCTGGGTGATTCAAACAGTTAATGCACTTGGTTGCTAACTGAAAGGTTGGAGGCACTGTGTAAGAAAGGCCTGGTGGTCTATTTTCAAAAAATGAGCCATAGAAAACCCCACAGAGCACAATTCTACTCTGACACACTTGGGGTCACCATGAATCGAAGTTGACTCAATGGCAGCTGGTACTGGCTAAATAGTCTGTACATCAATACGGCTTGAGACTCAGTCAAGACCACTTTGTGTTTCACTAATTATGCTGCAAGGAGCCCTAGTGGTGCAGTGGTAAAGTGCTCGGCTGCTAACTGAAAGGTTGGAGCTTTGAACCCACCAGCCGCTCCACAGGAGAAAGATGTGGCGGTCTGTTTCCATAAAAACTACAGCCTTGGAAACCCTATGAGGCAGTTCTCCTCTGTGCTACAGGGTCGCTATGAGTCAGAATCAACTCAACGTCAGCAGGTTTTAATGATGCTGCAACTTTAACAAGTTATGGGGGGTTTTATTAAAATTAAAAGAGGGAAGGTTTGAAGCAACTTATAAACATACAGATTAACAAATATAAAACTTTAATGGTGGAATCCCATACATACAAAATTGTTCTAAAAACGTGTGTACATAACACACATATAAATATGCATGCATTATACACATACGCGTGCACTTATGTGTGTTAATTTTTAGAAAGAGAACTATGGAACAACTAGAGCATTAAAATCACCCTTTCATAATAAATTCCAGTGCATATTCATAACAGGAGTCAGACAGATTTGTTTTCTACCACATAGTTCTATAAAAATAAACTGTCATCACAACATCCTTGTGGTAGTAAAAGGCCATATTTGCCTGCAGTTAAATCCAACAGCAGCTGCTCTATGGAAAAAGACTGCCCAATAATTGGCTTCTTTCACCTCTGTTAATCACGAACAAAAGTGTCATTCAGTTTCAAAATGGACAAAATGCTCCAATGGATGGTCAGCTAGCTGAGCCAATGGGGTGGAATAACAATAACCCTGTAGCATTTTCCTTTTCCCTTTTGTTTGGTCTTTCAAAGCCCTTAATTAAGACCTGCACAAAGCACCCCTACAGGCTTTTTTCAATGAGGCATTACACGCCTGTTTTCTTGTATTTAAAGAAAAAAAAAAAATAGCAAGGATTTTCTGAAACACATTAAACAGAATACACAATTTCCATTTATTTGCAACTGAAATACTGTTAAAATTTTGGAGCTTAAATATTATCATCAGTAACAAAGCAGGTTCTTCCCATCTCGGGCTTAGGGAGTAGAGGGTGAATGCGGGCCTTGGTTAGGAGGGAGGTGGGGAAAGCAGGAGTCAGAATAGGGAAACAGAGTGCCAACTCTAAGTGCTGTTAAACCATTTTTCCAGAAATAAAACTGTTACCAACCATAATTTAGAATGGCCAAGATTGGTCTTCTAAGCCTTTCAATAACTTAACATATACAGATTGAAAGAAAACAGTAGGACGTGAAATATTCCTAAAGCAAACAGCTCACATAGAAAAGTGAGACAAAGGTAAAACAAGTTGGAATTGAAACTGCTTCCTCCAAACTTGAAAAATCACATAGGAAAAGGTAAAGGACTTTTACAAGTAAGCGATCTCTATAAGAACTTTGTACAGTTTTATAGCTGATTTCTGTCTGTACCTTTTTTGCCTCTATTTTGGCCTTAACAGAACTTCTTATATTCACAGTGGGTAAGAATCAGGATGTCTGCTTTAAAGATACCCATAGCCTAATTAACTTTTCGTTATTCAATTTTCTCGCAACTTAAAAAAAAAAAAAAAAGGCTGTTGTGTTCATTTTTAAATGCTCCCAAATATAATCTTTCTGGGGTTTAGATGGTTCTGAAAATACGTAATTCTGCCCATAATTTGTTCTTCCCTCACCCCTCACAAATATCCTGAGTGACAGCTTAATGTGACAGCTTTCTTGCCACAATTCACCAAAGGGGAGTGGCAGGTAGGGTTCTTGGAGAACAAATACCTAACAAAGCCATCATTCTGGGGAGTTACTTCCAATCTGTCAATCCAATCCATCAAGTGGAATGTGCTTCACTATTCTCTTGTAAATGTGCTTATTTCAAACAAGGCAGAGCTCTGGCAGCTGCCCTGCAGAAGACTAAATGACCCAGCTCAAATGTCACCTCTGCTGCGAAGCCTTTCAACTCCCTGAGGCAGAGTAAATTCCCTTCCTCCTCGCTCTCACAGCTCTTTGTTCATCCCTCCTTTATGGCACTATCACATTGTATTGTGCTTGTGTTTCAGTCTGTGTCCTCCACCAAACCGTATTACCCATGGGCACTTGTGAGGCAGCGTGGTAGAGTGGTTCAGGACACAAACCCTGGAGTCAGGCTGCTTGGGTTCAAATCCTGATTAGAGATTTGCAAACCACATGACCTCATACCAGGGCTTCAAACCAGTTAGAACCCCTGCTGAGAATTTACATTTCTAACAAGTTCCCAGGTGATGCTAATGCTGCTGGTTAGGGACCAGTTCTGAGAACCACTAGTAGAGCAGAGGGTCTCAAAATTTATCATACAGAACAATCACCGTGATTCAGTACCTCTGGGGTGGGAATGCAAATTCTCAGCGCAGGTTTGAAGCGGAACAAACTGGTTCGAAGCCCTGCGTTACATAAGTTAAACATTTTGTATCTCATTTTTCTCAGCTTAAAATGGAGATAAAGACAGTATATCTACATCCCTCTTATGTGGTTGTTTTGATAGTGAAGTAACAAATGTAAAGTTCTTAGCACAATTCCTGGCACACACTAATAGCATGGTACATGTTTAAGACAAAAAGCAGAGTCCACATTTTCCCTCCTCCCTCGAAGGGTACAGCTGACACCTGGCAGAACAACAGCCCCTCACTCAACGTTCAAGGAATATAAGTTTGCTATGCAAGTGAATTAATAAAATGTCACCTGGTAAAGTATAATTCCCAGAGGCAATCTTTCAAGTCCTTCATGTCATTCACGTATTCATATCTAAAAGCACAAATGTAGGTGAGGAAAGAACTAAAAAGATGCTGAGTGAGACTTGATCCCTGCCTTCAGAGAGGTTACAAACAATTTCGAACATGTGGCATCTGGAGATTTATTCTATTGTATTAATGACTGATGTTATGCTTTCACCACATATATGACTAATGTGCATTTTCAACAATGCGTTAAACTGTCAAATATTTAATAGACTTATGTACAACCAATGTGTCTCATTTCCCTAAATCAAGAAAAGGCAATACAGTTTAAGGATGTTTATTTAACACACTTCATTCCAAAGAACCCTGAAACTCCTAACACACCACCTTAAAATAGCACACGTCCTCACTCCAGGTATATACCCTGTGGCTCTCTCATTACGCTTACTGCTTTCTGTAGCACTGTAAGCAGTTAAAGAATTTGGATCATGAACAAATGTGCTGTTTCCATCTTTTTTTTTTCCAAAGATGTTACCAATAAATACAAGAACACTTGTTTACATGTAGAATTCTAGTAGAGCCGTTGTCTTTAGTGTAATCATTACTAAATAAAAACTATTATTAAATTAAAAAGAAATCATCCATGGCTTTAGTTGTTCTTTAATTGAAACAAATGTTATGAAAACAAAATGATTTTGCTACCCATTTGTTTATGACCCAAATTCTTTGGTCATAAAACACTGATTGCTTGAGAGTCTAAATTACACATTAAGACTACAAATAGGTATTTGTATTTGACAATGTCGGGCAGATTTGCCACATCCCGCTCTCCTTGTTGTTGTTTTGTCTGCTGTAGGGAGTCAATTCCAACTCATGGCAACCCTGTATGACAGAACAGAACTGCTCCATAGGGTTCCCTAAGCTGTAATCTTTATGGGAGCAGATTGCCAAGTCTTTTCTCCCAAGGAGTGGCTGATGGGTAGCAGCTTTTGGATAGCAGCTGAGTGCTTAACTATTGCACCACCAGGGCTCATTAGGAAGTGTTAACAAACCAATAGGAAAGGGCTCCTTAAAGCAACCACTGGAGCAAGACCCCTGAGGACAGGGGTGCTGCCTTTCACCTCTCCAAACACCAGACTAGGCTACCAAGGGATGCCTATTCATTTTCTGGGTCTCAGTGATACTTCAAATTCAAATAAGACAAAAAAAAAAAAAACCATAATAAATTCTGATTTATTTTTCTATACCAAAAAAAAAAAAACCAAACCCACTGCCATCAAGTCATAGAAATATGCAAATAGAGGGAAAAAAACCTCACCTAGTTGACAATACCTAGCTATCTGAACTGGTCTGTAGTAATAAATCAAACTACATCAAGAAGTCTTATTACCTTCAAGCAAGAGAAAGTGCTATCCATCACCTTAACACTGTCCAGATATTTCCTGGCTGGCTGTAAAGTAATTAATGCCTACTTAAATATAATGAATCTGCCAAACATAAAGGATAATAGTGAACTAAAGAATAAAGTTTAACAGAAACCTATTTCAAACATTGTGTGATATTTTAAAAATAATATCCCTTTATGAACAAAATTTTTTTTTTTTTTAATGAGCAAAATTATGTTACTTGAGATGCTATTTACAGAAATCAAATGGCAAATGAATGCACTGAATATTCTGAACTCTTGAAAAACACTCTGGGAAATACATCATTGGAGGGCCTCGCTTGTTTCTGCCGCGCTTCCCGACCAATCCTTTAAGGATCACGACTGCTTTATTATCTACATCTCTTCAGTAAGTGCTCCTTTGATTTCTTATGTTGGCAAAACGAGTCAGTTCCCCTAAAAACTGATGACTTAAGGCAAAAAAAAAATAAAGTCTTATAATCATGGAAATCAAAAGGCAGAACCTGGCTACAGAAAACATCTTCCTTCAAAATACTTCTAGCTTGTCTAATAAATGTGATATTCTACTTTGTAACAGAGTGTAGCTGTAGCCCCAAGGACAGACTAGCATGTAAGTATTTTTACTGTAGAAGATTCAATTATCTATGATTCCACTGGTATTCTAGACCTGCTCCAAGAGAAATGCGGTAATTACTATTATTTGAGGAAATGGGAAGTGATAGAATTTTCAAGCTGGGTGACAGGGAGTCTTAAGGCTAAAGCTCTAAAAATTATGTGACCAAAAAAAAAAAAAGATGTTAAACAAATCTTGTAAATTGTCAATAGAGACAGAGGCATATGACTTCACTTGAAACAAAGCCCTGCATAGAATTAATGCTTTCAATTCTTTCTCCCAGAAAATATATAGTTTCAATGCCACAAACATTCACTAGGAAAATGAAACAGAGAACTTCCCAGAATGTTGTTGCTATGAAAAATGATCTCACAGAAAGTTTTGCTCCCTATCTTTATTCTTATCTCCATTCCTTGCTTTAGGGTTCCAAATGGAAGCTATATTGAAAATTAAAAACAAATACAAAAAAAAAAAGGTAAAAGAAAACCTTCTCTTTTCCAGCAGACTAACCCTGGATTGTTGTTAACTGCCATCAAGTCAGTTCCAACAAATGGGATCCTCCTGTCCGATGAATGATGGCCTATAGCATGTTATGTAATGTTATGTAATGGTCTAGTCTATACTATTAAACTCTGGTTACATGTCACTGTCTCACAAAAACACTTGCCAAAAATACTAAAGCTTTTTAAGAATCTAATCTTATTTCCAAAGCTAGCATAACTTTTCACTTAAAGTAAGGAAAGGCTGAATTTAAAAAGAGAGACCACCACAGAGCTGTTTAGTGCTTTTTAGCTCTGAACTTTTCTTCCTGGGATGTTAGACAAATGCACCATGCCACTACTCTAATGAAGAGCACCCACCGGGCATCACTCAAGAACTGTGGCCTAAGTTACTATGTCAAAGGTATAAATTATGGTTCAAAGACAGCTCCAGGCACTGCCGAGCTTGGAGAATTGCTTACTGAGTGACCATGTTGTTCCAAATAAACTCAATGTTTAAGAGGCTAAAGGGCAGTGGAGGCAATTATTGGAAGGAAATTTCTCACTAGGCAAGAAAGGAATAATTAAGTCTTTGCATGCTAAATCACATCGCTGGGGTTAACAATGAAGTAATCAAGTGTAAATGGTAACAAAGCCTATCTATAGGACTCATGAAAGGAAATTAAGGCTGTGGGTAATCTAGACTATTGTTGCTTAAATACCACAAAAATTAGTCCCTAAAACTTCATTCATGCATCCTTTCCTTATACAAATGTGTGTGCTTTTTGTGGGAGGTAAGAAATTGGTTAATCCAGCAATTAAGGCAAATATACTGACTCATCAGAAGTAAAACACCACTCAGCTACTAATTCACAGGCAGAGATCCAACACCATTCCCCATAGTACTTAGAGTCTACAAAGCACTCAGTATGGAAGCACCTCCATATTATGAGATGGTTATGGGTTTCACTCAAATACATGACTAAAATCATTTAAATTATATACTTAATGCTTGCTTTTTAATTAAAATCTACAGGCATGTTGGAAACCACACAGCGGTGTTATTAAGCTTTCTACGCTTCAGGACACAGAATTCTCCTTCTGTCTCTCGCTGACTCATTCACTCACACACACACACTCACAATTGGGGGTGTGTAGGGGGGAGCTGGGGAAAAAGATTGAAGACACTCACATAATCTTCCAAAAACTTCCCAAGAACAATTAAAATCAATTATACTCTAGGGAAGCAAAATAATGTTAACCTGAGAGTTTATAAAAGGTCTGGATTCAAATTAGCTCTGCAACCTCAGGTTCTCATCGCACTTCAGAGACTCTGTTTCCTCATCTGCAAAATAAAGTGGTGAGGCCAAGACTAAGGCTTCTCAGGGCTCTAAATTGATCTAGTGTATGTTGTTAAAATAATATAAGATTCTCTTACAAGAAGTTGCAAAAATAGTACCAAATCTCCGTGTACTATTCACTCAGTTTTTCCCAATGGTAGTATCTTACACAACCATAATACATTAGCTAAACCAGGTAAATGACATTGGTATAGCACTATTAAGCAAAAGATCTTATTCAGATTTCACTACTTTTTACATGCATTTTTAAAATCACGTGTAGTCATAAAACCACCATAACTGTTCTATTACCACAAAGAAAATCCCTCATGTTACCCCTTTATAGTCACAAGCCCCCCCATCCCTAACCCTAACAACTTATCTGTTCTCACTATAATATTGTCATTTCTAGAGTGTTAAAAATGGAATCACGTAACCTTTTGAGACTGGCTTTTTTCACTCAGTATAATATCCTCAGGAGCCATCCAAGTTATTATCAATAGTTGGATTGTTATGTATCAATAGTTTATTCCTTTTTATGGCTGTGTAGTATTCCACTGTACAGGTGTGACTAAGTTATTATTAACAGGGCAGAAAGGAACTTTTAAAATCATTTTGTTTTGCCGTTGCTAAGATGGATTTATATTCTTACAGATAAATGACTGATTATCTTATTTACTTCATTTATATAAATAAATATATTTACTTCATTTGGGAAAACCTGGTGGCATAGTGGTTAAGTGCTACAGCTGCTAACCAAAGGATCAGCAGTTCGAATCTGCCAGACACTCCTTGGAAACTCTATGGGGCAGTTCTACTCTGTCCTATAGGGTCACTATGAGTCAGAATCGAGTCAATGGCACTGGGTATTTTGGGGTTATTTACTTCATTTAAGACTTCCCTGACTATCTTATTTAAAGCCTCTGTCATCTAGCTTTATTTTTTTTAATAGTACTTAAAATTACCTGACTTTATATATTTATTGTGTTTATTTATGTTTTGTCTACTCCACTGTTGCTGTTGTTGCTGTTAGTTGCTGTCAAGTCAATTCTAACTCATGGCAACCCCATGTGTTACAGAGTAGAACAGCTCTATAAGGTTTTCTCGGTTGTAGTCTTAGCAGAAGCAGACTGCCAGGTCTTATCTTCTATGGTACCACTGGGTGGGTTCAAACCACCAATCTTTATGTTAGCAGTTGAGCGCAAACCGTTTGTACCACCTCGGAACCTTCCACTCCCCTAGCCCCCAGATAAGTTATATCAGGACAAGGACTCAAAAGTATCATCCAAGTCTGTGTCTCCAGCACCTAGAACAGTTCCTGACACTCAAGGCACTTAATAACTATATGTTGAACATTATCTCAGTAATTATTACTTGAAGGTTGAAAGACTTATTATGTGAACCATTATACAAATAGTAGTATCTCTGAAAGAACAGTCTGAACTGATAAAATGACTTGCAATAAGCCTTTTTATTCACCTCCTACAATTTCAACAGAGTACTAGGTCCATGGAAGACTAGACAAAAGACAAGGGAGAGGCACAGGGAATCTTACAATTCAACAGGCACAAGCCACAGGTAACACATGTAAAGAGTCTCATTAAATACTAAAGGTTTACACAGTCCAAGAGAGGACCATCTATTCTGACAATATGCTTCTTCCTCTGTGCTTTGTTTTGTTTTTAACATATTCTGGAGGGCTACAAATGACTTTACACAAGTCATACAATTGTATGTAACTGCATTTCTCCTCTGTTAAACGGGAATTCAAGCCAGATCAACGGAGAAGGGAGGGAAAAATATGGAAAAGAATCTAGTGCTGTGATTCATATAATTAAAAGGTTTAGCAAATAAAGATATGTCTATAAATATGTATATATAAACACACGTCCTGGAGGGAAATGGACTTTTTGTTTGTTTCTCCCACTGAAGAACCCAGGTTCTTTGATGGGTGGTCCATCAAAGAGTTTTACGACTACTACACTAGATGATCTTTAAGATCCCTTCCAAACGTACATTCTAAAAGATGAGAACACTTCAAGAGGACAAAACAGTAAGCAAGCCAGAGGGTAGCAGAAACCCTGGGGCTTGGACCTCAATCTGCTTCCCATTTTGCTATGTTACCCGTTCCAAGTCCCTTAACTCAATAAGCAATTCATGATATCCAGGACATGCAAGACAGAAGAATGCCTTCATCTAGGAAGAGCGCCGAAAGATACTGTTGTACAACTCCCTCATACCATAAGCTCTGGTCTAAAAAAAAAAAATAAAAAAAACAACAAGATTCAAAACTCCACCTCAAAAAACCTCACTTATTACCTGTGTGCCCAGACCCTCTATGGTTTATCTCTGAAATGGGGAGAATACCAACCTGTTCTTCAAAGGGCTGCAGGGAGGATTAAATAGATAACACACGTAAAGCACTTTCCACATGCCTGGTCATAGCAGGAACTCAGTAACACTTATTATTGGTGACTAAGTTAATAACAAAATGATGATGATGATGATTTATTTGAATGGCAAGATGGACCATAACAAAGTCCTCTATGACTCAATACGTAAGATAAATGAGATGAAAAAGCAAAATGCTTCCAGGAGAAGATAACCTTAAGAGTCAACAAGCAAAGGAGTATCCAGGATGGGACTGCCTATTGCTGGCACGTTCAACACTGCAACTGTGGCCACAGATCCGTTCATGAACCGCTCTGCTCCAAAAGGAAAGAGCATGCAGATTCAAATAGGAACCCGGTAAGTCTGTAAAATATTAACAGCTTAATAAACATCAGCTAACACAATCAACAAACACAGTGTTCAACTAAGCTAAAGAGTACCAACTAAATTAATACCAAGTTGACTAAATGAAATGCCTTGGGGGAAAAAAAAGGTTCATGGGTGATTCACTTTTATGCTGACTTCCCTATAAAAACATCTTCAACAGGAGAGGCAGGAAATTCCAGTGAGTGAAAAAGGGCACTCACTATATGGAAACCATCATACTACACACTTTGCTTTTTCATTTACTTTTAGGTTTTGGTTTAAAGAAGCATATTCAGAAATTTGCTCCTAAAGAAACAGAAGGGTGAGTATACTAACAGATCTGATCCTCATATACCATGTGAGTGAATTCCACAAAAGAAGAAAAAGCAAGCCAAAAAGCACAGGCTTGATACTTTCCTGAAACTGAAAAACACCATTAACGTGGAAAATGATGAGAATGCTTTTAAATAAAGGTGGACAAGAAGCAGAAGAGACTCACTGGAAGACACTTCCCTTTCGTCCTGCTATGAGTAAAAGAGAAGCTCTGGTGGCACAGAGGTTAAAGCTCTCAGCTGTGAACTGAAAATGTCAGAGGTTGGAACCCACCAGCTGCTCCACTGGAGAAAGATGTGGCAGTCTGCTTCTGTAAAGATCACAGCCTTGGAAACCCTATGGGGCAGAGCTCTACTCTGTCCTATAGGGTCACTATGAGTCAGAATCGACTCGATGGTAATGGGGTTTGGTTTGGTGGGTATGAATGAAAGATAGCTTCATTTTACACAGTAAATAGACTTTTGAATATTAGACATTCCTCTATCAACTCATGTTTTCACTGTGTGTATAGATGTAAATGTGTGTGCTTTCTAGTATGCTTTACTTTCAGTTCTGTTTTTCCTATAAGAGCCTGTAGCTCCTCACCAATTCATTTCTCATTGTAACTTTTTGCCCTTCTCATAGACTGTCAAATACCCAAGCAAACTACACGGATGAACAAACATAACTACTGAACACCTGAGCTTTACAAACTACTATCCACTGACTCTGGGACATTTGGGTGAGTTACATAACCCTTTCAAGTCTTAGTTTCCTTGGTTATAAAGTGGGAACCATGCCATGTTGTTGGAAGGGTTATTGTCGAAATTGTAGTTAACACATGTAACACGCTGAATACAAAAGTAGACCCAGCAATTCCTCATCAAATTTCCACTTTTATGAATTAGACTTGAAAACTGGTTATATAGTGGTTAAGTGTTGCAGCTGCTAACAAAAAGGTTGGCAGTTCAAATCCACCAGGCACTCCTTAGAAACTATATGGGGCAGTTCTACTCTGTCCTATAGGGTCGCTGTGAGTCAGAATCGACTGGATGCCAACAGGTAAACATAGGACACACTAAAAATTCAAGTTTTTTCACTCTAAGCAAAATGCTCCATGTTGAGATTATTTCTCAGGAGTCTTTGGGGCTGTCACAGTAACAGCTGGACATCAAAAAAGAATTCTATTCCTTTAACAATAAAGACATATAAACAATTTTTTTACTTTTGCTAATACTACACAGCATGTTAACAACACATCGAGGCAATCAGTTGCTGCTATCAACCTCATTACATTTCCAAGACATAAAAATGTAGACAAAGATATTTTCTTATAAAGTTAAACCTACACCTACCACATGATCCAGTGATCCCACTCCTAGGTACTTAGACAAGGGAAATGAAAACTTATGTTTATATAAAAAACCTCTATGTAAATATGTACAGTGGCTTTATTTGTAATTCCCAAATACTAGAAATAAGGCAAATGCCCCTCAACTGAGGAACAAATTGTAGTACACCCCTATAATGGAATACTCCTCAGCAACAAAAAGAAATATGGCATACTGACTCATGCAACAACATGGTAGAATCTCAAAAGCCTTATGGTAAGTAAAAGCCAGATACAAAAAACTACATTGTGTGTGATTCCATTTACGAGATATCCTGGTAAAGGCAAAACTTTATAAAGTAAGAGACACAAGGTAGAAAATTGTTCAGCAGTCGCCAGAGGCTGAGGGTAGAGAGAGGGGTTCGCTACCAGTGGGCCCAGGGAAACTCTGGACAATGAAGGAAATACTCTAAATCTTGATAGTAGTGGTGATAACATGACTGCATACATTTCAAAACAGGCACAGTTGTACACTAAAAGGGTGAATTTTAAGATTGAGAGCTTTGGGTAAATATTCCCTATGAATTCACAGTCCTAAAGGTCAGTTAAGTGAAAATAAAAAAGAAAGATGGATACTCAAGGTTAAACCTTTTCTTTTAGGATAAAAATCTAGAGGCACTAAAAAGGGGGGAACCTCAAATATTCATTAAGAAACATAAAACACAAACTCAATTTAACATTCCAAGAGCCAACAAATTTAAAAGATATCTATTATCATCAAGAGCTGCAGCAGGGATTGCTCTTATGAACAGATGTGAAATGCAGTAATTCCTATCAGCATGCAGTTATACAGTTTATGCTGAGTAATGATATCAAGAACCAGCAGAAATACCTTCTAGGTGAGATTTATATGTAAATTCAAAGATTTACCTATATCTGTGATAAAATAATTGATAGGCTCTCATTTCCTTTTAGATAAATCATCAACTCATGTCAAAGCCGGCCCACATGTCTGTAAAACAATGAAACTAGAAATTCAGGATGGGCTAACTTGAGGGCTGGAAAGGACTCTGATGAAATATGTCATTACTTCCTCCGCCAAAGTCATGAATCTTCCCATCTTTGGATGTCACAGGTTTTTTTGTTTTGTTTTGTTTTTTCCTCCTTCTGGAATGCCACCTCAGCCAGGGTGCTGCCAAGGGCAAATTCTTTTATCAGAAGATGACCTGAGAAAGACAGCGATTAACTTACCCCTCTTTTTCCATGTTCCTGGTCCTCTCTGCCACACCTGCTGACTAGTCTCCACTGCAGATTCAGATGCCACAAAACGAAGTCGTTACTCTAGCTGAACTGAAGCACAGCCCTCGAGTAGAAGGCTGGTACTATGCAAGCAGGAGTGCTTAGCTAGCATGAGGAAGATCCACTGATCTCTTTCAGTAGACTGACAAAAAGAAAACCATAAAGGCACACTGTTTGCAAGACATATTCTATCAGAAATCAAGCATCTGTGTTCCCATCTTGTGTATCCATCAAACGCACACCACATATCAAATCGGAGAAGACAGCACCCAACGCCCTGTATCCACACACACACACACACACACACACACAAATCCCCTTTGGAGATTTCCTTTCGATAGAATGTAACAGGGCTTTGGAAAACACAGTTTGATTACAAACAGCAGAGCCTGTGGTTAGCTCACAAACTTGTCAACCTACCATGAAGTATGAAGCCTTCTGCTGCATGCCCTTACAGCCCCAGACTCTGTTTGCAAAAGACAGGAATGAAATATTCCATATGTTTTCTTTGTCACTGACATGACTATTGAAAGCAAGGCCACGGTAGTCTCCCTGCTGAGGGACTGGGTCAAGCTATTCATGTGTAACCAGGCAGATGTCAAGATGGTAATGGGAAAAAAATTTCATACACTTTTTTTAAAGAACGAGAACCAGGGTGGAAAATGCACAACTGTATTTGACACATTCAGTCAACCTAAATAAGCTGTGAGTACTGTCGCACACATTAAGCTGCTATGTTAGCTTTATGATTCATTTTCAAATCAGATCTGAGTCAAAACCCAGAAACTTTTAAAGTTTCTAAGATCTAACTGTGCTTAACAAGAATGCCAGTTAACTTTTTAGAAATATGAAAGACTTTAAAGAAAGGATTTAAGTTCTAAAATTTTTTCAAGAAATAAGCTTCTCTTTATCCACAAAACTGAAGCAAGTGTAAAAGTGTAAAAGGAATATATAGGTATCAAATAACTAGTAAAATACAATTTCAAAGTACTTAAAAGAAAAAGTTGTCTCATAAGCTGAATATTTCTAGAAACAAAGTGATAACAAGAAATAAGAACACAGCTAAGTTGTCAATTCTGAGTAAATCTTATCCAACCTCAGCTTTGAAGGTGATTTAAGAAACTACAGGGGGCACTAGTTGGAATGAGGGTCCCCAAAGAGTCAGCATTGTTGAAATGAGAATCCTTGATGTTTCAAGGTCTGGAAGTAGAAAACTGGTAGCTAAAGATCACACTGACAGAACAAGGTCATACGCCTGCTTGCTCTGAGGAGAAACACTGTGTTCTCCCATTAGGACTGTATCTTTCTACCTGACCAGCCATCTCAGGAAAGCAATGTCAAGTCACAAAGACTGAAGCAAGACAATATAATTTTCCCCTGAAGTCTCTACTCCAGAGAAACTATAACTACCTGCCACCAGGGTTTCTTGTCAGAAGACAAGTGTTATGTGCCATGGAGTCAATTCCAACTTACAGTGACCCAACAGGTCAGAGTAGAACTGCCCCACAGGGTTTCCCAGGCTGTAATCTTTATAGGAACAGATCACCAGGTCTTTTCTCCTGCAGAGTGGCTGGCAGGTTTGAACCATCAACCTTTTGGTTAGCAGCCGAGTGCTTAACCATTGTACCACCAGGGCTCCTAGAAGGCAAGGAGTACCATCTATACCGAAAAATTCAAACTAGTTTCTGTCAATTGGATTCCAACTCATGGCAATCCCATGTGTTCCAGAATAAAACTGGGCTCTATAGGGTTTTCATGGCTATGACCTTTTGGAAGCAGATTGCCAGGCCTTTCTTCTAAGGTACCTCTAGGTGAGTTCAAACCTTCAACCCTTCACTTAGTAGCCAAGGACCAAACCATCTGCACCATGCAGGGACTCCAGTAACACTTAAAAGAATGTATCTTCATAAAAGCATATGTATTATTCTGTCTTCACCAAGATCTACATGGTTTTCTGAATTTAAAAATCTGCTAGATGAGTAGTCTTTTTCCATTAGCACAGTGGCTCACCTGTGAGGTCTACAATAGGCTTTGAACTTGATATACATCCAAAGAACTAGAGAAATGTGGTTTAGAATTTTAAATCACACAGAGATAACACATGTGGACAACTTTAGTCACTCCCCAAAGAAATGACAATAAACAGGGTCCTCACTGTCACCAGAGTGGTCATGCTAAAGAGAGTTTCTCAGGGAGCTGAGTCTATTCCACAGCTGTAGCCGTGGAGGATTAAGTCAAGCTACCTCTATTTGAAGATCGGAAAATTGATGTTCAAAGTGATTAAGTGACTTACCCAAGCTCACAGATTTAGAAACACTCTCCTGAGCTCAGGGGTCTTGATTCCCTGTGTCGCACTCTCAAAAACAAAACCATTTTTGAAAGTTTGTTCACAAAGGTATGCCTGTAAAAGAAGACTGGGTAGCGATAGTGACAAAAAAAAAAAGAGTTGGATTACATTACCACAGACTCAAAATGACCTTGGAGAGGAGCAGAAGGCCAACAAGAAAATTTTTCTGTTACAGACAAAATAGGAAAATATTCATGAGGGAAAAAAAAAAAAAAACTAATCAAATGAAATGAACTAGCAGAAGTAGCAGAGAAAGGATGAAAACTAGAATTATGATAAATTGCTAAATACCAGTAGTAAACCCACAATGTGCAATTTACAAAAAAAAAAAAAGATGCTAAAATATTTCAGTATCCTTCTATGAACTCAGCTGAGAGTTCAAATTATATGAGAATTCTCTGTACGCTTCAAATTTGGTGAGATACAGAGAGCTTAAAGAGGACTGAAACGGCAATTACCAAATGCGAAAAATGCAAAGACTGGATTAACTTCCCCATAACAGAGGCTGAAGAGCATGTGAACAGTCTTCAAGTACATTAAGAAACCTGAAGGTCAATATCAACATTATTTGTTTTGTCTCCCCCACTACAGAGCAGAAAAGAGTTGTTTTTAGAATTCAGTTCCTAAGATGTAAGTTGGAAACTCTGGTGGTATAGTGGTTAAGCGGTACGGCTGCTAACCAAAGGGTCAGCAGTTCAAATCCACCAGGCGCTCCTTGGAAACTCTATGGGGCAGTTCTACTCCGTCCTACAGGGTTGCTATGAGTCGGGACTGACTCGACAGCACTGGGTTTGGTTTTGGTTTGGAAGGTATAAGTTATTCAAGAGACAGTGCTCTCTTTCTCTGGAGAGGTCTCCCACAACAAAGCAGCTGTCTGAGATGGTCTGCACACAAAGGAAGGGTAACAGTCTAGAACAGAGTGGCAGCCATGAGTCTCCTCCTTCCTGAAAAACAAATCTGGCCTGTCAAGCCTTTCAGAAAGACACTCAATAGTGTCCATGTAGTTTCTTCAAGGGCCTCTAAGTATGCAGCTCGACCCCTAGGGAAATGAGAAAAACGCAGAAGTTAATCAGCATCATAGCCTAGTCCCCAGAGTTTCAAGGAAAAGACTGCCAACTTCGAAGCAGGCCTCCCATCCTGCACCTTGAAAACAAGAAACGTGAAGAGAGTGAGAATTACAAAATCCATCTACCCTCATATGAAAGCAGCTGTAATCAAGCTCTTTAGAAGACTTTCGATGTTGCCACTTAAACTAAATTATCCTGTGGTTTACACACATGGGAACCTCAAAGCCTGCGGGGGGTGGAGGGGAAGTGAGACCTGAAGTGATCCCAGGCACATTCCTCAGCTACGCCTAGCACAGCTCGAAGGTAAAGGGGCTGTCTTCCTGCCAAATTTACGTCACTCTTCTCAGGAACAAAATCCTCCCCAAATAGAACTTTTAACGATACAAGGGAACAGAGGAACGTAAGTCATGAGGTTTCCGGACACTGGGTTCTAAAAGCTGATTTAAATATTCAAATTACTTTTTTGTTAGGGCACATTGAGATTTTCATTCATTCAGTGGTAAGCTTTATTTTTAAGATTACGTATATATGTAAAAATTTTTTTTTTTTTTTTATACCTTATGTTAAATATGCGTCCTCCACACGTTTTCTCACTAGCACAGACAACAGACCAGCCTGGGATCTAAGAGTAAACCCAGTCTTGGCCCGGCTACTTCCCAAAATATCTATGGTTTACATTTCCTTACAAGGATATTCTTATATACTTACGGGCCAACATGTTGCCACATGAGAGTGGTTCGATGTTTTACCCATAAGACCTTTCAATACAGAAAGCTAAGAAAACTACAAAAATATATTTTAAAAAAATGTTCATTTCTTGGATCCTAAAAGAGCATTCCTGAACCTCAATTACTTGCATCTAAAATAAGAGACGCATGATGCCAAATCTTGCTGTAGACTTACTGTAGTGAGGAGGGCCAGGCTAGTGTGCTTTTCTGGCAATTAAAAATATGGAATGGTATGAAAATACGTTTTAGAGACTAAAAACAACCAGCCCAAACATTCAGTTTTAATTGTCTGTACAGGACACAGCATATTTTGCACACTTTAAGAACCCTGCTAAAAAACTGTCCCAGGCATACACAAAGTTTAATAATAAATACTTGTCTATGTGTGGTTGAATCCAGAGTGCATTACTACATAATTACATCTTGCTATGTAAAAGAGGTATTTGAGTACTAACTTGCTAAAAGTCTTTAGAAGGTTGAGAAGTTATTAAACTTGCATGAACTATAAAATCAGGCTCTGTCTTAAGCTAAGACTGATTCCTAAACTCTATTTTGAACTCACCCAATTTCAAACAATAGAGCTGACACCTGGCATGCTGTTTGACCACCAGGTGTTTAAAGACACAAAAGAAATGTCAAGGAAGGCCAGACAAATTAGCCATTATATGAGAGTACTGATTTGCTAAATACCCTGATTTTTTTTTCCCCCCTCCATGACAGGATTCAAAATTAGAACATTTCATCATCTTCAATCAAGGTTTTTAAAAGCTACACATCACTGAACAAAGTTTGGGGGAAAAAAGGGAAAAGTTATCCATATTCTTTTATATATAGGAAAACAAGTTCTAGCAACAAACTTGAAGGTCCCAAGGAGCAGTTTAAGAGAAGCTAGATGACACATTTCTAAACTCAAAACCTTGAGGTCTAGTTACAAAATTAAAAAAGCCAAGCTGCTTTGTCAAGAATACTCTAAGTTACATTAGCTAAATTTTTCAGAGTTAAAGGTACATTTGGCAAGGTTTAGCTTTTTACCCAGGTATGCCAACAAAAGGAAACCCTGTGGCATAGTGGTTAAGTGCTACTGCTAACCAAAAGGTCGGCAGTTTGAATCCACCAGGTGCTCCTTGGAAACTCTATGGGGCAGTTCTACTCTGTCCTATAAGGTCACTATGAGTCGGAATCAACTCGATAGCAATGGGTTTGGCTTTTTGGTTTTATGCCAATAATTTCTGTACTTTCATAGATATTGTTTATAATTTTTTTGATAAAGAAGATCAAAGTGGAACAGTCTTAAATTTCAAAAAATCACTAAAAAGATTCTACAACTTAATATTCTACAGATTAACAGAAATTCAAAGCAAAGAGCAAAGCCACCATCTAGTCCAATATTCATTATGTATTGATAAGGAAAATAGGAGAGAACAAAAGAATAGGCATAACCAAAGAGCTCAGAAACCAAAATCCAAAAATCTGAGCTATCAGTGGTTTCCACTAATGTAAGGTGACTAAAATAAGAATCTGAGAGACAGACTGACAGAGACAGAGGCTAAGAAAATGCCTCAACTTGCCTGGATCTACGTACTAAAACACAGAACTTTGATCTTTCCTAAGAGATTAAGTTTTCAAATGTTACCTTCCAATCGTAATGTTAAGAGCCAAGTGACTGGACATTAAATCCTTGTGATACCATATCTGGCATACACATTTAATTTGACTGGAGATCATAAAATATTAGTGGTTAATGAAAGAGTTCTGTTATACATAGGGTCTCTATGAGTTGGAGCCAACTCAACAGTACCTAACAACAAGGAGCCTAGAATACAAGGATTGCTGGTTCAAGTCTTGGGTACACCTCACACCACATCCAGTGCACTATTCCCTTGTAAGAAAGTGAGTTCCCCATTCAACAGAAATATTCCAGTAGAGCTGGGCAAATGCAGAGTCTTCTGTGGACAGAGATTTCATGATTTAGACACCTATACTTCACTTAATACAACAGAGAGGATCCGAGAAATGTATAAAAATCAAAAATCGAATTTAACAGAAGGAGCAAATCCTTGGCAGTAAGAGTTGCTTACTTCCTTGTTTTTCAGAAGAGGAAACTAATGTACATGACCCACTCAAGGTCACTCCTATGATTTACTGACAGATCGGGAACCCAGCTTTCCATATTCCCAGCACGATGCTGTATTTAAACAGCAGTTTGAAAAAAGAAGGATCTACACTTCAGGATTTTCATATACTGTCCTTATTTAGAACAAAGTTTACTTGTATGTAAAAACTAATGCATCTTTAGCAAGACCCACTAAACAAAGCTAACATTGAAATTTACAGAGAATAATTAAGAAACCAAGAGATATCAAAACTTAGACCATCAATAAAGGATCAAACATTTAGATGGCTGATTAATGACCTGCCAGAGAACCCAGCTGATACTGTAGGAAAATACTTTCAAATGATACTATTAAAAGAAGAAAGGCGTTAAATGTAGTGAAAAACTACACCTTAGGGAAAGATCTGAGATAATTCCAAAAAAGAGAAGAAAAACCAACAGGTTCTTAAAAAACACTTCAAAAGCCCCTCTGGAAACTATCAATTCTATATAAAAAGCTCAGTAACCTGCTCATGCACAGGACACTCAGGCTTTGAGAGATGATGACTAATTATATGGAAGCGAGGACGTTGAGTAACTTTTTGTACAGTATCCAAATTACTGAAACAGAGTGATTTTATTTTCCAAGTGTTAAGCCATACCCACAGGAAACAAGCAGGCTTATTCTACCTTAGCAAAGCGCCTTAGCTAGCCCTGCATTCTGCAACAAGTCTCCATGGCAAATTTCCTAACACACACTTCCAAACACAAAGAACTGCTCCAAGTAAGCTGTAAGAAATAGGCAAGTGCTTCAACTAGAAAGATATTCTGCTGCTCCTGGGATCTTTTTATAAAAGAATGCAAACCACTACCGTCACCTTGCCACCCTAAAATGGCGATAAATTATAAAATCAGAAAGCAGCCTTAGAAATAATCTAATGAATCCAAGCGCTTCATTTTTCAGATGAGGAAATGGTCACCAGAAAAAAAGTGGAATGACTTGCCCAAGGTCACACAATTACTCAGTGGCATGGTGAGGACTCGGATGACTCACCACTGTTTCCATGAAGCCCCAGAGACAGCCTTTATAATCTTACACTATGCACCAGGTAACATCTATGATGGTGAAAATTTGTGCTGTGGGCCCAAAGTTCTCAAAATGGTGACAGTAACAAAAACCAGAAAGATATACATGCATGATCCCTTTGCCACTACCACTGAAATTTCATCCTTTTCCCCCCAGTCAAGAATGGAATGTAGGTGATTATGAGTGGCCCCATTACAGGGCTATCATAATACGGGTATCACCTTGAATCCTTTTGAAAAAAACTTTGGAATTTTAATATTAGTAACATTACTTCCTTTCACACACCTTAGGGTAAAGTGTGACAAGCCAGTGCCCTGTAATACAAGGTTGAGAACTGCTGTTCTGAAATAGAAATAATCACTACAGGTGCAGCAAATGGTGTGAAAACAGGAATCCCACAAACAATACAGCGGATTACATCTGACTCTACCCCCAGACTCTGGTGAAGCTGCTTTCAGCAGGGAATAGACACTGCTGGACTGAACAAGTTTAAACGAGCCTTAAGAAGCAGGTATCCACTCTTTGGGACCTTCTCAAATCACTGGACAAAAGGCTAAATGCTGAGCACAATGAATCTGGCAATCCCACGTGGGAATCATGTCTGAATTCCAAACCCCAATTCTGCCCCTCTGTGTGTCCTTAAGTCTTTTTCACTCCAACATTTTAAGTGCTTCGTATGTACCAGGTTCTTTGGGCTCAAAAATGAAATCCCTGCTCTCTGTCAGTCAGTCTTGAGGCCTCCAAAGTGGGATGCATCCATCCACAGGGCACTTACCTGTAAAACCAAAGGGTTTTATATTTATATATACACAGAAGTAAGTGAGACAAAGTCTTGCCATCCTCACTTCCAAGAAGCATTCTGGCTGTACTTCTTCCAAGACAGATTTGTTCACTTCTCTGGTAGTCCACGGTGTGTTTGATCTTCTTCACCAACGCAATAATGCAAAGGCATCAATTCGTCTTCTGTCTTCCTTATTCACTGTCCAGCTTTTGCATGCATGTGAGGTTATTAAAAATACCATGGCTTCATATAAATATATATATTTATGTTTTTTATGTATAAATAAACAGACTTGGATGCACATGCTCAAAGAAACTAACTTAGAGGAATAAGTGAAAAAAAGTTTGGGGACCACGGATCTCATCCTCTGGTAACTGTGGCTCACTAAAGTTGTGGGGGGAGAGAGCAGATGGGAAGTTCTTGGAAAGAGCCCCCAGGTGACTTCAAGGGGTCCTGTAAGTCCCACTGGAATGCAGAGACCTGCAGCATCTGCCCCTCTCACACACACCTTCTGAGAATCACTGGACTAGCTGGTTTCCCCATGTATAAAATGCAAATATACTGGCCTTGAAATCCCCTATAGATAGGGTTGCCATATATAGTCCAAACTGGGATATTTCCGAGTGTGAAATGGGGAGTTAGCAGAATATATGGGCAACCTACCTATAAGGCACAAATCTAGAAAATATAACACATTTGCTCACTAATGCAGCTCAGAAAATGCTGTGATGATACTAAAAAAAAAAAAAAACCCTGATGATGGTAGGTTAGGAAATCTAATCTGGACTGGTGCCAATTATTTTTGCTTCCCAAGCCATAAACAGTAACTTTTCTGAGGCTCAAAGCTGAGGATTCAGCATTTCACTCCCCTGGATGAGCCTTAAGGGAAGATGCTTGAAGCTACAGAAAGAGATGCACGTTCTCATGAAAATGTGATGTTTCTGTGTGGTTTGGGGCACCACTATAAAACCACAGCACTTCACCTTACAGGGCAGGTTTACTCATTAACAACCAAGGAATCTGCTAAGCAAAGACTTTAATACTGGTCAGGACAGTAAAATCATACTTCTCTACTGTAGAGAGAGCTTTGAAAGAGGTTCAGGTAATGGCAACTCTCCTGCATGAATTCCCTAAAAGTTTGAGGACTTGGAGGAAAATAGTCCCATCTCCTTTATTCAGGTCTTCCTTTCCTCTCTATTCACCCCTGCTCTAACTTTCCTACCTAATGTACCTTTGTGGATAAACTACTGTACACTGCAAAAGTGAGCTTTTTGGTTAAGAGTTAAATTCACCATACTGAAAGAAATGAACTTCAAATAAGTAATTAACCTGAGACAGGAAAAAAATGGGGGGGGGGGGGGGTGGGCTGCAGGCTAAAGAATGAGACAGGTTCCTGATCAACAAGCTGCAATACTCACTCAAGACCCATCTGCAGAGGGCAAGCAGAACACCTCACCACCACCAACCTGGAAATACAGCAGTGCTCTGGCCTGCATAAAAACGAGTTCATCACAGGATCTATTATGCCTTTAAAACTCTGTTTCTAAGAGGTCCCTTTCAGTAGCTATAAGGTAAAAGGAAATTCCCTTTACCCAAGGGCCTCTTGGAATCCCTTCCTCCCTCAAACAGTTCTTTCACTGCTCTTGATTTAATCACCCAACTGGCCACACAACACAACATGGAAGAACAAGGGCAAACACCCTGCATTCAATTACCCAGTGCTTTCTCTATGGGTGGCATTTGCCAACATCACCTGCAACACCGATTTTAGATGATTCTTCTTTTCTGAAAAAAGGTCTAAAGTTCCCAGGTCTCTGCTCCGGGGAGATTTTGTAAATCAGAACCATTTGAGGGACTCTCTTGACCCCAGGCAGCTTAAAAGAAAAGGGTGCTGGTTAAGGTGCAGCAGACAACTACCTTGCGAGTTGGGCCGAGTGAACATACGCTTTGGAACTTTTTCTCCAAACATTCTTTACCTCAGGTTAGCATTCCTTCTTTAAAAGGCCTTGTTGGGTAAGAAGAGTACTTTCACCAAGAGAAACCTGCAATTTCCCCTCCTTGTCCCGTGTTTTCGTCAGGCTCCCCGGCGTGCTCCAGAAGCCCGGGGTTTGTGGAGGAGTCCAGAGTGGAACTGGGTCGAGGTGCCAGTTCGCTCTACCTGGATGGGGCCAAATTGGAAGGAGAGTCGCCCTGACTGAGGTACAGGTGCTTCCTTTCCCCACGTGCTGGAACCCAGGAGGCTCCAGGTGCTTCCTCACGAAACGTGCCTCGGTCTGCAGACTCAGGCCAAGTTCTCCGCGTCCTCACCCCTGCCAGTCGCGAGGCTCCTGCCAGCTGAGCAGGGGCCCGCGTGAAAAGGGAAGGTCGCGTGAAAAGGTTGCCAGGGGCGAGATTTTCCAGATTCCTCCCTCTTTCTTGGCCCCAAATGCACTTAAAAGTTGCGGGTTGGGGGATGGATATTTAACGTGCCCGAAAAGTCTGGTAAAAGGAGCTACTTACGGCTCGGACCCGGATTGGAAAGTCTGCGACGCGAGTGGGTGCAAAGCACACACCCCCCCCGCGACACACACACAGGTGACCAGTGCCCCCCCGTGGGGGACTAACCCCTGGCTCCGCCCCCACGGCGCCCCTCTGCCCCTCCCCCCGGGTCCCCCGCCGCCTGCACTCACAGCGCTTGGGTGAAGGCACTGAGCCCCTCGGGCACGCCCGTCAGCCCCTTCCCGGAGCAGTCCACCCGACGGTCGCCGTCGCAGATGCAGGGCGCCGCGCAGAGAGGCGGCGCCGCGCCGCTGGGCCCGGCCGAGCCGCGCAGCCCCAGGGCGAGCAAAAAGAGCAGCCCCAGCGGGCCCGGCATTGCTGCGGCCGCCTCCCGCGCCGGCCTCTCCCGCGGCGCCGCTCGCTCCGCGCGCTCCTCGGCCCTGCGACGCCCCCCGCTGCCGCGGGCGGCTGGTCTGCGGGCTGGGGCGGGGGCTCTCCTCCCTCCGCGCTCGGCTCGGGCTCGGCCCCTTCAACAGTCCGCGGCGGCGGCAGCGCAGGGACGCGGCGCTCGGGAGTTTCGCCTTTGCCGCTGCCCCATGGAAGCGCAGAGGCAGCTCCGCTCCTCCGGCGGCTCAGGCTAGCTGGCCCGGCCGGGCGCAGCGTGGGGGCCGCGCTCTGCCATCGCACCCGCCTCCCTCTCTTCGGCCTCGCGCCGCAGCCGCTCTTCAAGGTTGCAGAGCGCAGCCTTCAGCCATGCCGGCCCCTCGCTGCAGTCCCCGCCCGGCTCTCGCACAAACACCCAGGCTCTTGCTCGCTCTCTCCCCGCCGCCGCTAAAGCTCTTCCAGTCCTTTTCCCTTCTAGGGTTGCACGCTCCGGTTCCCAAGCCCCCAGCCGCTGGGTTATGCAAATCACTTAGGTACATGCAAAACTAACCCCTTTCGCCGAGCGCCATTGGCCCGGGGAGGTCTCGAGCTCATTATTATTCAGAGAGAGGGGCAGCCATTGGCCGAGAGTAGGACCAGAGGGGAGTGTTTCTCGGGCGTGAGTGACAAGGTGGTGGTGGTGGTGCTTTAAGGCAAAATCCCTGACTTGGCTGGATTTGCGTGGCAGGTTGTGGATTGAAGGTGGAAAGATCGGAAGGCGAGGAGTCAGGGTTGTTTTGTTTTGTTTTTCCCTCCCCCACTCGTCTTTTTCTTTCCTCTGCAGAAATTGGATCTCCTAATTGGATGACCTGAAAAGTATAACTTGCCTCCAGCATTCAGTTAAGTTTCAAATGACTCTCCACTGTTCCAATTCCAAAGGACGAGGAGGTTAGGAGCTGTGGAAACGGAAGATAGGTTTTGAAGAGAAGAGAAAAAGTTTCCCTTTATCTGACACACATTTTTGGATTTTAGTTATATCCTAAATTGAAGCATTTTACCTGCCTTCAGCCTCTCACTTCACTTGAAATCTTTATACCTATCTTGATGCACAGGTAGTCTTAGCAATTAACCATTGACGATACAGGGAGAGTTTTGCTGAATTTGACTGCTTTTTTTCCACCCACTGTAAAATTCTAAAATACAGGGGTGTTGTAAGAGTCAAACGAGGTGTGTTTCAGGACACTGAACAATTTCTCCAGACACAAAGCATTTTAAGTGCTAGGTGACCACAGTCGAGAAGCCAGCGCCAACTTTCGTGTTAGGTAATTACTTATCAGCATTCCCTCCTTTCCTGGACTTTGACTCCCTGTGGCCTAACAGAGCTTGCAGAATCTTATCTGTACCAAATACTGCTTTACAGGCACCTCCTTTCTTGCTTTCCCCTATCCCTTTGGGTTGTTTTATTCTGTATTGGAGATATTTCTCATAATATGTTGGAGTAAGGCAGGCAGGATTAAATATGTCACTATCATATAAAGTTGACTAGTCATCTCATGTTAGGGAAATTAAAGAAAATGGAAACAGGTTGGTGCAGACTTGGAAGTCTAAAATGAAAAAAAAATTTTTCAACATCTTTTTATTCAGGTGTTTATCTTAAAAATAATGCCAGGCTGGGCACATGACTAATATACAATAAATCTATCTACATGCTACCCAGTTGTCATTGAGTTGATTCAGACTCATGGCAACCCTACACATTTCAGAGTCGAAATGCCCTCCGTAGGGTTTTTACGAATGTGACCTTCTGGAAGCAGATGACCCACCAGTCGTTTCTTCTGAGGTGACTCTGAGTCGGTTTGAACCACCAAACTTTCAGTTAGTAGCCCGGTGCTTAACCAGTTGCGCTACCCAGGGACACCATGTACATGCCAGAGAGTCAATAAATACAGACATGACTTGATTTCAAGTTTTAGGAATGACATTTCCTCAAACTATTGGGCGGAAAGAGAGGTTGAAGAAAGATGAACAGCCCTCTGGTTTTATAGACAGGGAATCTGAAGCTCTCAGATACTGTGCTGATCATCCCAAAACAAGTCCTGGGCCCCTGGCTTCTCGTCTGCTGCTCCTGGAGCCACCACTAAATTGGCTTTCATTGTCTAAATCATCTCTATTATGTTTTAGCAAATCTCATGAAAGAGTGAAATGAAAAATTGTAAAGTTAATTTCTCCAATTGATTCATTTAAGACCTCTGTCTCTCTCTCTCTCGCTCTCTTTTTTTTCCCACAACAGTGGAAGGATAACAAAATTTCTCTTGCCAAGATATCACTTTCTTCTGATTTTTAAAAATAATAAATTTAGACCAAACTGATTAATTTTATTTCTTCCAAACAACCCATTTTCTTTGTTTTAAAATAGTGGTTTTCAAATTTTAGTAGGCAAAAGAATCACATAGGATGCTTGATTAAAAATGTAGAACCCCACTGCCAAATATTTTGATTTAGAAGGCCTGGATGGAGCTCAGGTATCAGCATTTTACTGAACATCACAGGACAGGGATACAAGTGGTCCATAAACCACACTTGGAGAGCTATATTCTTTGCTTTCAAGGAATAAAATTTTATGGCTGGCAACGTAGATGAGAGGATCTGTAGTTTCAATGTAGAGTGTATGAAGAATAAATCCCTATTGTCTATCAGATAAAGAGGTGGGAAAGGAAGACTCAGATTTGCAATTTGGCCAAGAAAACAAAGGATCAGGAACAAAAGAGAGTAGAGAAGAAAGGGGTTAAGATCTGTTAGTATTTCTGATAGTTGCTTTATTATATGTGCTTTTTCCTTTGCATTAAAGATAAATTGGCCAATTTGTCTTCACTTCTTGGATAACATCCCCCAAGAGAGCAAAAAATTGCTAACTTTTAATTTACTATCCCGGATAACTAGAAAAAAACGATCAGTTCTCACATAAACCATGAAGACCTCAAAAGATATCACATTGAGCTGAACAAAGATTTGGTGGCAGGCAAAAATGAACTTTAATACAGTTGCTGCCTCCAGTGGTTGCTCTTTCTAATCTTCCGTGGCAATGCATGAGTAAATTTTGTCATGTCCCTGGGCTGTTGTTGTTAGTTGCTGACTCATGGCGACCTTACCTGTAACAAGGAAACATTGTCGCGTTCTGTGCCATCCTCATGATTGTTGGTATGTTTGAGTCCCTGGGCTAGATAAGAGGAAGTAGAGCCTGGCTGCAGCGCTTCCATAGCCTGTGTGGTGCTTTTAGACAAAGAAGAAGGCACCCATCCTAGTGATGTTCACCTTGGGCACAGAGCTTGTTGACTGGTAGACAATCTGGGATTTGGCCCACTGACCCCTTTGTCCAGACACTCTTGTCAGCATGGAGCCTGCAGCACAGTGCACAGAGGCCCTGCTTGCTGGGCAAATGGTTCAAGGGGCCCCATTAAGGAAACAGAAGCTAGGAGACAGTGGGGGCTCTCAGGCAGTGCAATAATGATTGACAAGATAAAAAAAACCCTCAAACACATAGAATTTCACTTTTTATGAGATATTTCCAGCTTCTAAAAAGGAACCAGTGTGAGTTTACAAAGAAACCCTGGTGGCGTAGTGGTTAAGTGCTACGGCTGCTAACCAAAGGGTCAGCAGTTCAAATCCGCCAGGCGCTCCTAGAAAACTCTATAGGGCAGTTCTACTCTGTCCTATAGGGTCGCTATGAGTCGGAATTGACTTGACAGCACTGGGTTTGGTTTGTTTTTTTTTTTGGCAGCTTAAGAAAGAAATACTACAAATGTAGTTGAAGCTCCTATTGTACCCCTCCCGAATCATATTCCTTTTCTTTCTTCCTCTCGCTGAGAAGTAAAAGCATTCCTAAATTTTACAATTAATTTCTATACATATTTTCATGCTTTTAGTATGTATGTATCCCTAAACAATATGTAGTATTACTTTGCCTGTGTAAATAATATCATTCCGTACTCTTCAGCAATTTGCTTATTTCATTCAACTTGTGAGTTTTACTCATATTCATGAAATATGTGGCTACTTTTCATTCCTTTTCATTACTGTATAGTATTCCATTTAAAGACTATAAAACCAAATCAAACCGGTTGCCATCAAGCTGCTTCCAACTCACAGTGACCCTATAGGATAGACTAGAACCACCCCATAGAGTTTCCAAGGAGCGGCTGGTGGATCCAAACTACTAACCTTTTGGTTAGCAGCCAAGTTCTTAACCACTGTGCCACCAGGGATCCTTAAAGACTATAAAAAACCCAGTATTTATTTATTTATCCATTCTCTTATTAATATTAAATTTATTTCTGTTTTTTCTTATAACAATGCTGCTATGAAATATTCTTTACATGTCTCCTTGTGCAAATATGCAAGAGTTTCTCTGAAATGTGTGTATTTCCTTTATATACGTGTATGTGATTGTGTGTGTGTGTATCTAACAGTGGAATTGCTGGAATTCCTAGGTCATAAATTATGTGCACTCATCTTTATTAGATGTTGCTAAGTTGCTCTCAAAAGTGACTGTACTTATTTATGCTACCCTCAGCAGACGATAAGAGTGCTCATTGCTCTACAACTTACCAACACCTGATATTATCAGAGTTAAAGATTTGCATGTGAAATGGAATCTCAGTGTGGTTTAAGTTTGAATGTTCCTAATTACAACCTCATCTTTTCATGCATTTGTTGGCCATTACAGTATGCTCTTCTGTGCACTGTCTATTTATTTCCTTTGCCTATTTATTTTCTATTGGGTCGGTCATATTTTTCTTCACTGTTTTATAGCAGAGGCCAGCAAACTTTTTCTGAAAAGGACCCATAGTAATAATTTTAGGCTTTGTGGGCCATATGGCCATAGGATAAACTATTCAACTCTGCCATTGTAGCAAGGAAGCAGCCATAAATAACACATGAACAAATATGTGACTGTGTTCCAATAGAACTTATTGACAGAAAGAAATGGTAGGCTAGATTTGGCCTGTAGGCCTCAGTTTGCCAAGCCCATTTTATAAGATGCTAAGCCTTTGTTGAAATCTACTGATTATTTTGAAAAGTGTTGGCAAGATGATGTCAAATTCAGAGGAACATAACTCAAAGATGACCATCTTTTCTTACAAACTGAGTTCAAGCACTTTCAAAGATCTGGTTTCCATGCTAAGCTCACGCTAAAAATTATATTGCAGAATGAACCAAAAAGAGCCCATTACAAGCTTAAAAATGTTCCATTTCCTGGAAGGAATGGCCCAGAGAGAGTCCTGGGAACTTAAGGTTCACTTTCCGTTTATCCAAAAAGCATGCCAAATATTTTTGACTCAATGCAATCTCATGAACTGTGAGAAACAGGTATTGATAAATAAAAGCACAGGTGCCAAACTCACCACCTAAAGTTAGAAGCTGAATATGTATATTAGAAAAATATATATATATATACACACATATGCACGTGTATATATACATACATAAACATTTCAAACCATAATAGACTCAGGGAGTAAAGAAAAAATATCGGGTCTAATCCTACCCATCGGACATCTGATATACTGAGTCTGTAATAATTGAGCCCTCAAGACATGTGTTATTTCCACCATCAACAGATTGTTTCTATACCTGATACCTCCATATTTGCATTTGGGCTTTGGGATGGAGAAGGTCCCATATAGGGCCACAAAGGCCTGCAGTCATTCTATAAAAACCAAACCCAACTCATTGCCATCGAGTCGATTACCGACTCTTAGCGACCCCATAGGATAGAGTAGAACTTCCCTGTAGACTTTCCAGGGAGTGCCTGGTGGATTTGAACTGCCCACCTTTTGGTTAGCAGCTGTACCTCTTAACTACTATACCACCAAGGTTTCCAGTCATTTTATTCTGATCTTAAATAAGGTGGTTTTACATATCGTCCTTTCCTTCTGTGTCCTTATGATGGTCCTATTGTGCACAGAAAATAGTCTCTATATTTTATCACTTTAAAACAATGATTATTTTGAAGCATAAAAAATAACAATGTAAAATTGTTGACAAATCAAAAACATCCTTTAACTTGCACACATGGGTGAATCTGGGCTTCTGGTCACTCTTTCCTCTACTCCCCTTGGAGCTCAGGCAAGGACTGAGGATGCTGGGCAGCGACAAATGCCACCTGTGCAGAACCGACATATCTTTGGGATGTACTGGCTTATAGCGAGGCTTCTGGCATGACTGGGTGAAGTCTGCTCTTGAAGCAAGCCCTTTTCAAAACATCACCAAAAAGTCTCTTTGCCTCCTGACCTGTTCCTTTTAGGGGGTTCACTCTGAGGACCCATGTCCTTTTCAGTACTTTGGAAGACTCACATTGACCTGAAATTTTAAAACATGTGGATAGATATCAGAAAAAATATTTCTATTCATGCCTAAACAAACACAAAAACCAAACCTCTTGCCATCAAGTTGATTCTGACTCACAGGGACCCTACAGGACAGAGTAGAACTACCTCATAGGGTTTCCAAGGAGCACTTGATGGATTTGAACTGCCTACCTTTTTGGCTAGCAGTTGCAGCGTTTAACCACTGCACCACCAGGGTTTCCTATTCATGCCTAATCCTTTGTAAATTTGATTTTCTGAGCTTTCCCAAACCGAAGAGGAGAATGGGACTCAGAGAAATAACTTCTGAATTGCAGAACCACATGTGGGTCCCAACATCTGAGTACATAAACTACTAGTGAGAAACGAGTGTTAAAACCAGATGTGATAAAAGATACAAAAGTAAAGACAGAAAAATCAAAATGGAAAACGAGGAAGCGTACCACCTAAGTATACTGAGAATTTGTTAGGACCAAATTATTGACACAAAGCAGATGGAATTGGGTTCCTTTCCACATTCCCTCAGAATTCTAAACACAACTTTAAATGTTTCGGGAAGATCTCAGCATGAGGCAATTCGTTTAAGGAACTACATACAAAAAAATCTGTGCGTACCACCAAAACTGTGCATACAGAAAACCTGCTATTTGTGAAGGATAAGGAGTTCTGGTGGCACAATGGTTAAGCACCCAGCTGCTAACCAAAAGGTCGGTGGTTTCAAACCCCCACCCCAACCCCGCCACTCTGCTGGAGAAAAGCTCTGACAATCTGCTCCCATAAGGATTAAAAAACAAACAAACTAAAATAAATCTGCTGCTCTCGAGTCCATTCCAACTCATAGTGACCCTATAGGACCGAGTAGAATGCCCCATAGGGTTTCCAAGGAACGGCTAACAGATTCAAACTGCCAGCTGAGATCTTAATCACTGCACCACCAGGACTCCTCCCATAAAGACTGCAGCCTAGGAAACGCTATGGGGCAGTTCTGCTCTGTCTAATAGGGCCTCCACGAGTGGGAATCGAAATCAACAGCACACAAGGACAAGATGGTGGTGGTGGTGTTGCTGGCGCTGTCACTGAAACGTTCTAGAAAGCTCTCCTTCATCTACATGGAACATATGGAGGAAGAGACACAGAAAAGGAGAAGGGAATAAGAAATTTCAGACCCAAGGAGAAACTATGGAAGGAAGGCTATACATTCTGTAACTCTGCATTCTTTTCCTGACTTGGACACCTAATATTGTCTCAAAAAAAGATACTCTTAAACTCCTCTTAAGGAGTCCTGGTAGAGCAGTGGTTAAAGTGCTCAGCTGCTAACCTAAAGGTCAGCAGTTAAAATCTACCAGCCACTCCACGGAAGAAAGATGTGGCAGTCTGTTTCTGTAAAGATTACAGCCTTGGAAGCCCTATCGGGCAGTTCTACTCTGTCCTATAGGGTCACTATGAGTCCAAATCGACTCGACAGCAAAGGGTTAAACACCTTTTGGGTAATTCCCAAATGTACCAGGAAGGAACAGTCAGAGTAAAAATTTTAACAACCCCAAGGTCACTTTTTAACAACCCAGCAACAATGAAGATGGCACAAGGCTAGGCAGGGTTTGTTCTGTTACACATAAAGTTGCCATGAGTTGGAGACAACTTGATGGCAGCTAACAACAACCGTAACAACAAGGTTTTGAAAATGTTTTTGAACTAATTTTAAAACCAAACCTCCAAAACGATACTTTTTAAAACAGAAGCAAACTACCATCCATTTGTAATTTTCAGGGTTCCTTTTTTTTTTTTTTTTAGAAAGGAGGCAAAGCAAAGAAAGCTGTGGGAACAGGATCAATGGTGCTGGATGCAGGGATGATGCAGAAAGTGCTGTTCTTGGGGTCTGGTTGGCAAAAGATGGTGCTGTTTATTAAACTTTTTCTTTTTTTCCTCATGTTAGCCTTAAAACATATGAATTTGATTAGTAAAGCAGAGTGGGGAAAGTTTAAAAAAAATTCAATGCAAAAGAGATAGTGAAAGCTCTTAAGGTGATAGGAAATGCATTATAGTAACTGCCAGTTTTCTCCTTTTATTCTAAAGTGACATAAAGTTGTTGAGTTTTTTCAACAATTTTTGGATTTTTTTTTTCAAGGAATGTTTACCATGCGCCTATTCTTCAGAATCTACTCTGCTAGGATGTAAAGAGTTTAGATTAATAATGGGCTGTCTACATATAGAACGCCTGTGGAAGATTTTAAAAATAGAAATTGTACATTCCACTCTCATTGACTTGGATATAGTAGGTCTGGGATAGGACCCTGGGTTCTCAATGCTGAAGAAGTTTCTCATTCTGATGTACCACCCCTCGCCCCCACCATTTGGAACTCTGATCAAGGAATATGTGAGTTTGGGTCTTCTGAGAAGCAGACACCACGATGGGGTTATTCACGCAAGAGACGTATGAAGGGAAACACTTGGAAGGGAGAATGGGGAGGGCGCCGGGGAGGCTGGCAGAGCCATTACAGTGAGATGCAGATCTGACCCTGGTTAAGGGATAAAAGGAAAGAAAAGAGATCGGGTGAAAGAATCTTAGACCACACTACAGTTCTATAAAAGTCCAGCAAGCCCAGTGGGGAGCCCTCAAGACAAAATCACCCATCAGAGGAGTTCCACGTCTCCCAGGAGTGGGCCTGCCTTACTATGCCTGCTGAGCTCAGCCACTGGCTGGGGGTAGCCTACGGAAAGCAACACCTTGGCACAAATGCGGTAAAGGTTTCACAGTGGGGACTGTTAGTCAGTCTCGCACAGTCAGAGATCTGAGAGGTACATTTTTATGGCGGCCTTGGGATATAAGGTATGACATGCAGTCCCTCCCTTCAAGCAGCTTCTAATTCAATTTAACTTACAAAATTTAGAAAACTTAAACACAGTTCAATCACCTACTAAAGGCTTAAGAATGCTCAACAACATCCATGCTGTTTTGGTACTTCTTCCAGTTGTCATTAAGTTGATTCGGGCTCATAATGACATCATGTGGTTCCGAGTATAACTGCATTCCATAGGGTTTTCATGGTTGTGGCCTTTCAGAAGGAGATCGCCAGGCCTTTCTTCTGAGGCACTTCTGAATGGGTTTGAACCACCAACCTTTTGGTTTGTAGTCAAGCACTTAACCATTTGCAACATCCAGGGAGTTCTGGATCCCTCTAAAATAAAAAAAACCAAACCTGTTGATGTCAAGTTGATTCCAACTCATAGCAACCCTATAGGACAGAGTAGAACTGCCCCATAGGGCTTCCAAGGAGCAGCTAGTAGATTTGAACCACCAATCTTTTGGTGAGCAGCTGTAGCTCTTAATCACTGCACCACTTAGGGCTCCTTGACAACCTCTAGGGATAGTGTATTTGCTTCTTCATAGGCAGTAGAGTCCATTTCTGGGTGGTTCTGGCTGTTAGAAAGGGCTCTCTTATGTCACGCCAAACGCTTTCTCCTTGGCGCTTTTCAAATCCTTAGAAATAGAAGGAGCCTTGGAGATCGTCTGTTAAATCCCCTCATTTAACAGTGAGAAATGAGACCCACAGAGAATAACTAAATTATCCAATGCACCATAGCAAGTTACTAGCAGAACTAGAGCAAATATCTAGGTCAATTGCTCTTTCCACTGTATACTTGCTTTCATTTTTAAATTTCATGGAAAAGTAAAAGTTTTTGACAAATTCAGTGTCTTACAAAGCAAATTAATCTGAATACCTCAGTTGGGCTTTGATTTATTTAAAGGAAGTTGCCATGCCCTGCCTAAATCTACTTTTCTCTTAATTAAACATCTTGTTTGAGCTTGGTTGAAGACAACTAAGAGATGCAAAGCCAAAGATAATTTCCGTTTACTAAAGTTGTCCACATTTAGTTGTTGTGTGCTGTCGAGTTGATTCCAACTCATAGAACCCTATAGAACAGAGTAGAACTGCCCGGTAGGGTTCCCAAGGCTATAAATCTTTAAGAGAGCAGATGGCCAGGTCTTTTCTTCCAAGGAATGGCTGGTGAGTTGAAATCACTCGCCCTTTGCTTAGCAGCCAAGCACTTAACTATTGCTGCCACCAGGGATCATTATATTTAGTAAAAGGACTAAAACAATTTTACATACATTCCTCTCCCCTACACACACTCACTCAGAAAACCTATGTATTAAATGGTGGATATTTATGTAGTTTGGTAATTTATATAGCTTTGTTGGCAGTTCGAATCCTCCAGGCACTCCTTGGAAACTCTATAGGGCAGTTCTACTCTGTCCTATAGGGTCGCTGTGAGTCGGAATAGACTCCAGGGCACTGGGTTTGGTTTTTTTTTTGGTTTTTGTTTTGTTTGGGAAGAGTTGTTTCTCCACATTTACAATACTAGAATATTATAAATACAATATTTAGAATATTGTAAAATAAACTTAAATATTAATTTCGAGTTTAAAAGATTGTATACGTTTTTAAGCATAGACGTGATCTTGTGTTAAAAATTGCTCCCCTCAAAAAAAAACTAAAATACAAAAAGTAGTGCTCTCTCGCCATCTTGTGGTACAATATGAAAAAGTAGGACAAAACGGGAAAAAATGATTTAAAGCCGTTTTAACCAGCTTTGAAATAACCCTAGAAAAATATTAATGTTATAAAATAAGTCACATTTTGGTTTCTAGAATTCCAATTCTGTCAACATTTGCTACAAACGTGGTTGAATAATGTAGGTTTCAATTTTCTTTTCAGGTATTCTGCTCAAAAGATATTTTTATATTTTCATGCTTTTGCCTGGCTTCCGGGACACCACACATTCTAGGTCTTACTTCTACCTCAGGGTCGCTCCTAACTGGTTTCCCTGCTCACACCCTTTACCCACAGCTGTCTTCGTATAGCTGCCAGAATGATATTTTAAAAACACAAATCAGATTACATAACTCCCCTGTTTAAATGCTTCGATGAAGTCCTATTTCACTTGAAATAGAACTTAAACCCTTTACCATAGCCTATAACAATCTCTGGAGCCCTAGTTGGCTCCAGAGATTGGGTAAGAGCTCAGCTGCTAACCAAAATGTTGGCAGTTCAAATCCACCAGCTACTCCTCGGAAACCCTATGAGGTAGTTCTACTCTGTCCTTCAGCGTACCTATGAGTTGGAATCCACTCGACTGCAACAGGTTTTTATGAGAACCTCTAGAATCTGGCCCTTTCCTAGCTCTCTAGCCTACTCTCAAGGTTCTGTCTTCACACAGCCTCACTGGCCCTCTAGGAGCTCCTCTGATGTCCAAGTCTTTCCCTTCCAAGGGCCTGTTCTCTTGCTGTGCGCTCAGCCTCTGTGCTCTCCTTTGTTAGGTAAGGATGTTCTCCTTTACCCTTGGGATTGTCTTCTGTTAAAACAACTCCTGGTTATCATCTGCAACATTGTTCTGTTTGCTCCACTGAATGGAATGAGGATCCAATTGGTATACCTGGGAAGAAGGAAAGGCTTGCATATGTCACCATTGCTCTTTTCCCTGTATGGAGTGCACAAGCTCTGCTCGAGCAGGTTACGGCTGTGGAGAATTCAGTCCTGGTCCTGAGTAAGTCAGTCTTTGAGGAAGCCCTTTTAGTTCTCAAGCCTAAATTATTTTCTCCTGCTCAGCCTTTAACAGAATGTAAGCTCCACGAGGAGTCTCTGGGTGGGGCAAACAGTTAATGTGCTCAGCTGCTAACTAAAAGCTGGAGGTTGGAGTCCACCCAGAGGCACCTCAGAAAAAGACCTGGTGATCTACTTCTGAAAAATTAGCCATTAAAAACCCTATGGAGCACAATTCTACTCTGACAGACACGGGGTCACCATGAGTCGGAATCAACTCGATAGCAACTACTAGGCAGTTAATTTCCACTAGGGCAAGCGTTTGTTTTCTTCTCTGCCATATTCCTACTTCCTGGAACATGACTGGCACTAATAGAAATTCAATAAATATTTGTGGTATGAAATGAATAAATAATAAAGGTGATATGTTGTCCCCCATCTACCACTCATTTATTCCTACCATACTCAGAACCTTAGTGGTGAAGAAATTCTACTTATTGGCTCATATCAAAAAAACCAACACCCCGGATATTTGCATGACTGACTGGCTTCTTCAATTCACAGCATTCAGGTCTGCCATCAAATGTTACTTCCTCGGAAAGACCTTTCCTGACCTCATAGTGCCCATTCGTGCCAGTCACTGTTCCTCACTGGCTCTGGGTATATGCCTTTGAAAAAAACAGATAGGTGCCTGCCTGTCGCAACAAGTCTATAATCTTGGGGCGAAATAGACAAATACATCAGCAGAGGGTGGAGGAGATTCCAGGCAGAGGGAATAAACAAGTCTAAAGGCCTGCCACATGGGAGACAGGTGAAAAGCAGAGGTGTAGAGGGAAAGAGAATGAGTGAAGGCTAGCGAGGGAGGCAGGACCTGGACACTGCAGGCTCGGTGGATCATGACGAAGTGCTTAGGTTTTTATTCTCCTTGGGGTGGGGAGCCAGTGGATATGTGACGACTAACTGACGGAGAGGGGTCATCAGCACAGAGTAAAAAAAAAAAAAAGGTGCTCTAAAATAGTGCTGTAGATAACTGTCATCAAGTCAAGGCTAACGCGTGGTGAGTTTGTGTACAACAGAATGAAAAGTTGCTCGGTCCCATGTCATCCTCACTATGGCCGACATGTCCGAGTCTATTACATTTGTGGCTATTGTGCCAGTCTGTCTCTGCAAAGGTCTCCCATGCCTTCTACCACACCAAACATGATGTCCTCCTCAAGTGATTGATTTCTGCTGATGAAATACATCTCCAAAGCAAGCGAGTCAAACAAGGTGATTCGTAGGTTTTCATTGGCTAATTTTTGGATGTAGACTGCCAGACCTTTCTTCCTTGTCTTAGTGGGTAAGTTCCACTGAAGCATGTTCACCATGGGTGACCCTGCTGGTATTTGAAATACTGGTGGCATAGCTTCCAGCATCACAGCAACACATAAGCCACCACAGTATGACAAACTGACAGATGGTAAAAACAGTGCCAAGACTTAGTAACTGCAAGCATCATGGGAAGGGTGCTGTATGGAGGTTCCTGCTAAAACCACAAACCTAACTGCTCAGACATGTTGGACCCGCAACCCTGAGCCCACCCTAGACACGGCCTAGTATGGGGGGAGAACTATGGGTTCACTAGTTGTGAACGTTAACAAGTGATTCAATGTCCCTGAGTCTTATTTTTCTCATCATTTTCTAACCCTCCCACCCTGCTAGACTTCATAACACTCATCACCTAAAATTACATTTTCTGTATCTTGACTCTCCCACTAGAACATGAGCTCATATCAGCACAGATGCACAATAAACACTTGCCGAGCAAAATAAACACTTGCCGAGCAAACGGCTAAATGGGAGGAGAAATTTTACGTTTCTACTTACTGAAACGGGACTCAAAATTAAGTTTACTGAAATGAATGAAAACACAGCCAATAAAGTTCTTCTTTCAACTTTTCCCATTGTCACTTCTGCAATTAGTACCTTCCACTTCTTTAAACAGTCATTAAAATACTCTTTTGTCATTTTTTAAGGTTTTTTTTTTTTTTTTTTTGCTATGGCTATAATTCACTTAAATTGCGGTCACTTTCTATAGCATTCATAGCGTAAATCTTTTTAACTGCTACAACCTACTTATTATTTGTAATTTTGTGATTCAGCGTAACCCATTAGGTAGAAAGTGATATTGTGCTAACGTGGTTTAATGGAACTCTAATATCTATACCTATATACTGGGGAGAAGATGCCAACCTGAAAATATCCAAGCGAGTACTGATGTGTAAAAATTGACTGGTTAAACATTCTCTGCTTTTCTTCTGACACAGGACTCTAACTTAAAATAGAAAATATCTAAGCAAAAACCATCAAGAAACCTAAAAAATAAAATAGAGGAAAAAACTAGCTAAAAGTGCAATGCGGTATTGGGGAAAAAGTAAGAGTTTCAGGACAAACTTGGAGCTGAATCTTGGCTTTGTTGATTACTAACAGTGTGATCTGGGAAAACCGATTTGGCCTCTGATTCCGGGAATGTGGGCTAACACCTACACTGCTGGGTTGTTACATTCAGTGCCTACTAGATGCTTAACGGAAAACAGTTATTATTATCGATATTTCAGATATAACAACAAATGCTTTATATATGAACTATTTAGCTTATATGTCACATGATAAAAATCACTTGCATTAAATCAATAGCATTTTAATACTGAATTTTAGAACAGACATGGATCTTAGAGATAGTCTAGGATAGAGGTTTTCAAACTGTGCTCAGAGAAAACCATAAGCTCTGAGGCATGGGAAGGAGCATGGGGCGGGGCAGGATAAGGGTTTTCCCAGAAGTCCTTGAACCAGAGTAGTTTTGATCACTACATGGATGGAAGGGAGAGAGGGAGGGATGAAGGAAGGAAGGAAAGGGGAGGAAAGGGCTGGAAGGGGAGGAAGGGAGGAAAAGGAAGGAAAGGGGAGGAAGGAGGGAAGGAAAGGGGAGGAAGGAGGGAAGGAAAGAAACAGGAAGAGAGGGAAGGGAGGAAGGGGAGTGGAGGGAAGGGGAGGAAGGGAAGGCGAGGGAGGAGATGAAAAGGAGGAAGGGGAGGAAAGAGAGGGGAGGGGAAGGAGGAAGGGGAGGGGAGGGAAGAAAGGAGAGGAAACACAGGGGAGGGGAGGGAAGAAAGGAGAGGAAACACAGGGGAGGGAAGGGAGAAGGGAAAGGAAGGAGGGAGGGGAGGAAGGAGAGGAAAGAAGAGAGGGAGGGAAGGGGAGGGGAGGGGAGGAGGAAGATTGAAAACCATCAACCTCCCTCATCAAGGAAGTTAGGACTCAAGGGCCACACGTTCACTGGCAGAATTGGAACTTAAGGCCAGCATTCTTTCCCTTATAACACAAAGTGAAAGGTTAGATAGCATCTAAACTTTGGGCTCAAAAGCACATTGCATAAGAGATACCAGAAATAAAAAATATTGTCTTATTTCATGACTTTTTTTTTTTTTTGGCCAAATAGAAAACAAAATTTAAAGTTTAGGTTTTTGTTACCCTAAGATGAAGTGAATTAATTTTTTAAATTTTTATTGTGCTTTAGGTGAAAGCTTACAAGTCAAGTCAGTCTCTCATACAAAAATTTATATACACCTTACTATACACTCCTAGTTACTCTCCCGCTAATGAAACAGCACACTCCTTCCCTCCACTCTCTATTTTCGTGTCCGTTCAGCCAGTTTCTGACCCCCTCCGCCTTCTTATCTCCCCTCCAGACAGGAGCTGCCCACATAGTCTCATGTGTCTACTTGATGCAAGAAGTTTATCTTCACCAGTGTCATTTTCTATCCCGTGGTCCAGTCCAACCCCTGTCTGAAGAGTTGGCTTAGGGAATGGTTCCTTCTTGGGCTAACAGAAGGTCTGGGGACCATGACCTCTGGGGTCCTTCTAGTCTCAGTCAGACCATTAAGTCTGATCTTTTTCCAAGAATTTGGGGTCTGCGTCCCACTGCTCTCCTGCTCCCTCAGGGGTTCTCTGTTTTGTTCCCTGTCAGGCAGCCATCGCTTGTAGCCAGGCACCACCTAGTTCTTGCCTCAGGCTGATGTAGTCTCTGGTTTATGTGGCCCCTTCAGTCTCTTGGACTCATAATTACCTTGTGTCTTTGGTGTTCTTCATTCTCCTTTGCTCCACATGGGTTGAGACCAACTGATGTGTCTTAGATGGCCTCTTGCTAGCTTTTAAGACCCTAGATGCCACTCTCCAAAGTAGGATGCAGAATGTTTTCTTAATAGATTTTATTATGTCAGTTGACTTGGACGTCCCCTGAAACCATGGTCCCCAAATCTCCACCCCTGCTACACTGGCCTTCGAAGCGTTTAGTTTATTCAGGAAACTTTTTTGGTTTAGTCTGGTTGTGCTGACCTCTCCTGTATTGTGCGTTGTCTTTCCCTTCACCTAAAATAGTTCTTATCTTCTGTCTAATTAGTGAAAACTCCTCTTCTTCCCTCCCTCCCTCACTCCTCACTCTCATAACCATCAAAGAATATTTTCTTCTTTGTTCAAACTATTTTTCAAGTTCTTATAACAGTGGTCTCATAATATGTTTGTCCTTTTGCAACTGAATAATTTCACTCAGCATGCCTTCCAGATTCCTCCATGTTATGAAATGTTTCACAGATTCATCATCGTTCTTTATTGATGTGTAGTATTCCATTGTATGAATATACCATAATTTATCCATTCATCCATTGTTGGACACCTTCGTTGCTTCCATCTTTTTGCTATTGTCAACAGTGTTGCAATGAAGATGGATGTGCATATATCTGTTCTTGTAAAGGCTTTTATTTCTCTAGGATATATTCCAAAGAGTGGGATTGCTGGACTGTAAGGTAGTTCAATTTCTAGTTTTTTTAAGAAAGCTCCAAATTGATTTCCAAAGTGGTTGTACCACTTTACATTCCCACCAGCCGTGTATAAGTGTTCCACTCTCTCCACAACCTCTCCAACATGTATTTTCTGTTTTTTTTGATTAATGCCAGCCTTGTTGGAGTGAGATGGAATCTAGTTGTAGTTTTTTTTTTTTATTAACTTTTATTAAGCTTCAAGTGAACATTTACAAATCCAATCAGTCTGTCACATATAAGTTTACATACATCTTACTCCGTATTCCCACTTGCTCTCCCCCTATTGAGTCAGCCCTTTCAGTCTCTCCTTTCGTGACAATTTTGCCAGCTTCCCTCTCTCTCTATCCTCCCAGACAAGAGTTGCCATCACACTCTCAAGTGACCACCTGATATAATTAGCTCACTCTTCATCAGCATCTCTCTCCCACCCGCTGACCAGTCCCTTTCATGTCTGATGAGTTGTCTTCGGGGATGGTTCCCGTCCTGTGCCAACAGAAGGTCTGGGGAGCATGGCCGCTGGGATTCCTCTAGTCTCAGTCAGACCATTAAGTACGGTCTTTTTATTGAGAATTTGGGGTCTGCATCCCACTGATCTCCTGCTCCCTCAGGAGTTCTCTGTTGTGCTCCCTGTCAGGGCAGTCATCGATTGTGGCCGGGCACCAGCTAGTTCTTCTGGTCTCAGGATGATGTAGGTCTCTGGTTCATGTGGCCCTTTCTGTCTCTTGGGCTCTTAGTTGTCGTGTGGCCTTGGTGTTCTTCATTCTCCTTTGATCCAGGTGGGTTGAGACCAATTGCTGCATCTTAGATGGCCGCTTGTTAGCATTTAAGACCCCAGACGCCACATTTCAAAGTGGGATGCAGAATGATTTCATACTAGAATTATTTTGCCAATTGACTTAGAAGTCCCCGCAAACCATGTTCCCCAGACCCCCGCGCTTGCTCCGCTGACCTTTGAAGCATTCATTTTATCCCGGAAACTTCTTTGCTTTTGGTCCAGTCCAATTGAGCTGACCTTCCATGTATTGAGTGTTGTCTTTCCCTTCACCTAAAGCAGTTCTTATCTACTGATTAATCAATAAAAAACCCTCTCCCACCCTCCCTCCCTCCCCCCCTCGTAACCACAAAAGTATGTGTTCTTCTCAGGTATACTATTTCTCAAGATCTTATAATAGTGGTCTTATACAATATTTGTCCTTTTGCCTCTGACTAATTTTGCTCAGCATAATGCCTTCCAGGTTCCTCCATGTTATGAAATGTTTCACAGATTCGTCACTGTTCTTTATCGATACGTAGTATTCCATTGTGTGAATATACCACAATTTATTTACCCATTCATCCGTTGATGGACACCTTGGTTGCTTCCAGCTGTTTGCTATTGTAAACAGAGCTGCAATAAACATGGGTGTGCATATATCTGTTTGTGTGAAGGCTCTTGTATCTATAGGGTATATTGCGAGGAGTGGGATTTCTGGGTTGTATGGTAGTTCTATTTCTAACTGTTTAAGATAACGCCAGATAGATTTCCAAAGTGGTTGTACCATTTTACATTCCCACCAGCAGTGTATAAGAGTTCCAACCTCTCCGCAGCCTCTCCAACATTTATTATTTTGTGTTTTTTGGATTAATGCCAGCCTTGTTGGTGTGAGATGGAATCTCATCGTAGTTTTAATTTGCATTTCTCTAATGGCTAATGATGGAGAGCATTTTCTCATGTATCTGTTGGCTGCCTGAATATCTTCTTTAGTGAAATGTGTGTTCATATCCTTTGCCCACTTCTTGATTGGGTTGTTTGTCTTTTTGTGGTTGAGTTTTGACAGAATCATATAGATTTTAGAGATCAGGCGCTGGTCTGAGATGTCATAGCTGAAAATTCTTTCCCAGTCTGTAGGTGGTCTTTTTACTCTTTTGGAGAAGTCTTTAGATGAGCATAGGTGTTTGATTTTTTAGGAGCTCCCAGTTATCGGGTTTCTCTTCATCATTTTTGGTAATGTTTTGTATTCTGTTTATGCCTTGTATTAGGGCTCCTAGGGTTGTCCCAATTTTTTCTTCCATGATCTTTATCGTTTTAGTCTTTATGTTTAGGTCTTTGATCCACTTGGAGTTAGTTTTTGTGCATGGTGTGAGGTATGGGTCCTGTTTCATTTTTTTGCAAATGGATATCCAGTTATGCCAGCACCATTTGTTAAAAAGACTATCTTTTCCCCAATTAACTGACACTGGTCTTTTGTCAAATATCAGCTGCTCATACGGGGATGGATTTATACCTGCGTTCTCAATTCTGTTCCATTGGTCTATGTGCCTGTTGTTGTACCAGTACCAGGCTGTTTTGACTACTGTGGCTGTATAATAGGTTCTGAAATCAGGTAGAGTGAGGCCTACCACTTTCTTCTTCTTTTTCAGTAATGCTTTGCTTATCCGGGGGTTCTTTCTCTTCCATATGAAATTGGTGATTTGTTTCTCTATCCCCTTAAAATATGACATTGGAATTTGGATCGGAAGTGCGTTATATGTATAGATGGCTTTTGGTAGAATAGACATTTTTACTATGTTAAGTCTTCCTATCCATGAGCAAGGTATGTTTTTCCACTTAAGTATGTCCTTTTGAATTTCTTGTAGTAGAGCTTTGTAGTTTTCTTTGTATAGGTCTTTTACATCCTTGGTAAGATTTATTCCTAAGTATTTTATCTTCTTGGGGGCTACTGTGAATGGTATTGATTTGGTTATTTCCTCTTCGGTGTTCTTTTTGTTGATGTAGAGGAATCCAAGTGATTTTTGTATGTTTATTTTATAACCTGAGATTCTGCCAAACTCTTCTGTTAGTTTCAGTAGTTTTCTGGAGGATTCCTTAGGGTTTTCTGTGTATAAGATCATGTCATCTGCAAATAGTGATAACTTTACTTCCTCCTTGCCAATCCGGATACCCTTTATTTCTTTGTCTAGCCTAATTGCCATGGCTAGGACTTCAAGTACGATGTTGAATAAGAGCGGTGATAAAGGGCATCCTTGTCTGGTTCCCGTTCTCAAGCGAAATGCTTTCAGGTTCTCTCCATTTAGAGTGATATTGGCTGTTGGCTTTGCATAGATGCCCTTTATTCTGTTCAGGAATTTTCCTTCAATTCCTATTTTGGTAAGAGTTTTTATCATAAATGGGTGTTGGACTTTGTCAAATGCCTTTTCTGCATCAATTGATAAGATCATGTGGTTTTTGTCTTTTGTTTTATTTATGTGATGGATTACATTAATGGTTTTTCTGATATTAAACCAGCCTTGCATACCTGGTATAAATCCCACTTGATCAGGGTGAATTATTTTTTTGATGTGTTGTTGGATTCTATTGGCTAGAATTTTATTGAGGATTTTTGCATCTATGTTCATGAGGGATATAGGTCTATAATTTTCTTTTTTTGTAATGTCTTTACCTGGTTTTGGTATCAGGGAAATGGTGGCTCCATAGAATCAGTTGGGTAGTATTCCGTCATTTTCTATGCTTTGAAATACCTTCAGTAGTAGTGGTGTTAAGTCTTCTCTGAAAGTTTGGTAGAACTCTGCAGTGAAGCCGTCCGGGCCAGGACTTTTTTTTGTTGGAAGTTTTTTGATTACCGTTTCAATCTCTTTTTTTGTTATGGGTCTATTTAGTTGTTCTACTTCTGAATGTGTTAGTTTAGGTAGGTAGTGTTTTTCCAAGAATTCATCCATTTCTTCTAGGTTTTCAAATTTGTTAGAGTACAATTTTTCATAGTAATCTGAAATGATTCTTTTAATTTCATTTGGTTCTGTTGTGATGTGGTCCTTCTCGTTTCTTATTCGGGTTATTTGTTTCCTTTCCTGTGTTTCTTTAGTCAGTCTAGCCAATGGTTTATCAATTTTGTTAATTTTTTCAAAGAACCAGCTTTTGGCTTTGTTAATTCTTTCAATTTTTTTTCTGTTCTCTAATTCATTTAGTTCAGCTCTAATTTTTATTATTTGTTTTCTTCTGGTGCCTGATGGATTCTTTTGTTGCTCACTTTCTATTTGTTCAAGTTGTCGGGACAGTTCTCTGATTTTGGCTCTTTCTTCTTTTTGTATGTGTGCATTTATCAATATAAATTGGCCTCTGAGCACTGCTTTTGCTGTGTCCCAGAGGTTTTGATAGGAAGTATTTTCATTCTCGTTGCTTTCTATGAATTTCCTTATTCCCTCCTTGATGTCTTCTATAACCCAGTCTTTTTTCAGGAGGGTATTGTTCATTTTCCAAGTATTTGATTTCTTTTCCCTAGTTTTTCTGTTATTGATTTCTAGTTTTATTGCCTTGCGGTCTGAGAAGATGCTTTGTAATATTTCGATGTTTTGGACTCTGCAAAGGTTTGTTTTATGACCTAATATGTGGTCTATTCTAGAGAATGTTCCATGTGCACTAGAAAAAAAAGTATACTTTGCAGCAGTTGGGTGGAGAGTTCTGTATAAGTCAATGAGGTCAAGTTGGTTGATTGTTGTAAGCAGGTCTTCCGTGTCTCTATTGAGCTTCTTACTGGATGTCCTGTCCTTCTCCGAAAGTGGTGTGTTGAAGTCTCCTACTATAATTGTGGAGGTGTCTATCTCAATTTTCAATTCTGTTAAAATTTGATTTATGTATCTTGCAGCCCTGTCATTGGGTGCGTAAATATTTAATATGGTTATGTCTTCCTGATCAATTGTCCCTTTTATCATTATGTAGTGTCCTTCTTTATCCTTTGTGGTGGATTTAAGTCTAAAGTCTATTTTGTCAGAAATTAATATTGCTACTCCTCTTCTTTTTTGCTTATTGTTTGCTTGATATATTTTTTTCCATCCTTTGAGTTTTAGTTTGTTTGTGTCTCTAAGTCTAAGGTGTGTCTCTTGTAGGCAGCGTATAGATGGATCGTGTTTCTTTATCCAGTCCGTGACTCTCTGTCTCTTTATTGGTGCATTCAGTCCATTTACATTCAGCGTAATTATAGATAAATAAGTTTTTAGTGCTGTCATTTTGATGCCTTTTCATGTGTGTTGTTGGCAATTTCATTTTTCCACATACTTTTTTGTGCTGAGACGTTTTTCTTAGTAAATTGTGAGATCCTCATTTTCATAGTGTTTGACTTTATGTTAGTTGAGTCGTTACGTTTTTCTTGGCTTTTATCTTGAGTTATGGAGTTGTTATACCTCTTTGTGGATACCTTATTATTTACCCCTATTTTTCTAAGTAAAAACCTAACTTGTATTGTTCTATATCGCCTTGTATCACTCTCCATATGGCAGTTCAATGCCTCCTGTATTTAGTCCCTCTTTTTGATTATTGTGATCTTTTACCTATTGACTTCCATGATTCCCTGTTATGTGTATTTTTTTTTTAATTAATTTTAATTTGTTTGTTTTTGTGATTTCTCTATTTGAGTTGATATCAGGACATTCTGTTTTGTGACCTTGTGTTGTGCTGGTATCTGATATTATTGGTTTTCTGACCAAACAATATCCTTTAGTATTTCTTGTAGCTTTGGTTTGATTTTTGCAAATTCTCTAAACTTGTGTTTATCTGTAAATATCTTAATTTTGCCTTCATATTTCAGAGAGAGTTTTGCTGGATATATGATCCTTGGCTGGCAGTTTTTCTCCTTCAGTGTTCTGTATATGTCGTCCCATTCCCTTCTTGCCTGCATGGTTTCTGCTGAGTAGTCTGAACTTATTCTTATTGATTCTCCCTTGAAGGAAACCTTTCTTTTCTCCCTGGCTGCTTTTAAAATTTTCTCTTTATCTTTGGTTTTGGTGAGTTTGATGATAATATGTCTTGGTGTTTTTGTTTTTGGATCAATCTTAAATGGGTTTCGATGAGCATCTTGGATAGATATCCTTTCGTCTTTCATGATGTCAGGGAAGTTTTCTGTCAGGAGATCTTCAACTATTTTCTCTGTGTTTTCTGTCCCCCCTCCCTGTTCTGGGACTCCAATCACCCGCAAGTTATCCTTCTTGATAGAGTCCCACATGATTCTTAGGGTTTCTTCATTTTTTTTAATTCTTTTATCTGATTTTTTTTCAGCTATGTTGGTGTTGATTCCCTGGTCCTCCAGATGTCCCAGTCTGCATTCTAATTGCTCGAGTCTGCTCCTCTGACTTCCTATTGCGTTGTCTGATTCTGTAATTTTATTGTTAATCTTTTGGATTTCTACATGCTGTCTCTCTATGGATTCTTGCAACTTATTAATTTTTCCACTATGTTCTTAAATAATCTTTTTGAGTTCTTCAACAGTTTTATCAGTGTGTTCCTTGGCTTTTTCTGCAGTTTGCCTTATTTCATTTGTGATGTCTTGAGGCATTCTGTAAATTAGTTTTTTATATTCTGTATCTGATAATTCCAGGATTGTATCTTCATTTGGGAAAGATTTTGATTCTTTTGTTTGGGGGGTTGGAGAAGCTGTCATGGTCTGCTTCTTTATGTGATTTGATATGGACTGCTGTCTCTGAGCCATCACTGGGAAACTAGTTTTTCCAGAAAATCCGCTGACTGGTACGCTGGCTCCAGGCTCTGAAAACAATCGCTGCCTCCCCGTATTTATTCGTTCCCCGTCTCTAAATCTGTGTTTGTTGTTCAGTGTTCGTAGATTGTTATGTATGTGATCGATTCACTTGTTTTTCCAAGTCTTTGTTGCAAGAGGGATCCGCGGTAGCGTCCACCTAGTCCGCCATCTTGGCCCTGCCTCTAGTTGTAGTTTTGATTTGCATTTTTTTTTAATGGCTAATGATTGCAAACACTTCCTCATGTATCTGTTAGCTACCTGAATGTCTTCTTTAGTGAAGTGTCTGTTCATATCCTTTGCCTATTTTTTAATTGGGTTATTTGTCTTCTTTTATTTGAGTTTTTGCAGTATCATGTAGATTTTGGAGATCAGGCAGTGACTGGAAATTTCATAGCTAAGAACTTTTTCTAGCCTGTGGGTAATCTTATTACTCTTTTGGTGAAGTCTTTGGATGAGCATAGATGTTTGATTTTTAGGAGCTTCCAGTTGTCCAGTTTCTATCCTGCGTTCTTAGTAATGTTTCGTGTACTGTTTATGCCATGTATTAGGGCTCCAAGTATTGCCCCTATTTTTTCTCCCATGATCTTCATTGTTTTAGATTTTATATTTAGGTCTTTGATGCATTTTGAGTTAGTTTTTGTGCATGGTGTGAGGTATGGGTCTTGTTTCATTTTTTTGAAGGTGGATATCCAGTTATGCCAGCACCATTTGTTAAAGAGACTGTCTTTTCCCCATTTAACTGACTTTGGGCCTTTGTGAAATATCAGCTGCTCATATGTGGACAGATTTATGTCTGGATTCTCAATTCTGTTCCACTGGTCTATGTATCTGTTGTTGTACCAGTGCCAGGCTGTTTTGATTACTGTGGCTGTATAATAGGTTCTCAAATCAGGTAGAGTGAGGCCTCCCACTTTGTTCTTCTTTTTCAGTAATGTTTTACTTATTTGGGGCCTTGTTCCCTTCCTATGAAGTTGGTGATTTGTTTTTCCATCTGATTAAAAAATGTCATTGGAATTTGGATCGGAATTGCATCTTATCTAGAGATTGCTTTCGGTAGAAGAGACATTTTTACAATGTTAAGTCTTCCTATCCATGAGCAAGGTATGTTTTCCCACTTAATGTAGGCCTTTTTTGGTTTCTTGCAGTAGTGTCTTATCGTTTTCTTAGTATAGGTCTTTTACGTCTCTGGTAAGATTTATTCCTGTGTTTTATCTTCTTGGGGGCTACTGTAAATGGTACTGATGTGGTGATTTCCTCTTCGATGTTCTTTTTGTTGGTGTAGAGGAATCCAACTGATTTTTGTATGTTTATCCTGTATCCTGATGCTCTGCTGAACTCTTCTATTAGTTTCAGTAGTTTTCTTGTGGATTCTTTAGGGTTTTCTGTGTATAAGATCATGTCATCTGCAAACAGAGATACTTTTACTTCTTCCTTACCAATCTAACCCAGTGCCTTCGAGTCGATTCTGACTGCATGTCCTTTATTTCTTTGTCTAGCCTAATTGCTCTGGTTAGGACCTCCAGCACAAGGCTGAATAAGAGTGGTGATAAAGGGCATCCTTGTCTGGTTCCCGATCTCAATGGGAATGCTTTCAGAGTCTCTCCACTTAGGATGATGTTGGCTGTTGGCTTTGTATAAATTCCCTTTATTAAATGTTGAGGAATTTTCCTTCTATTCCTAATTTGCTGAGAGTTTTTATCATGAATGGGTATCGAACTTTGTCAAATGCCTCTTCTACATCAATTAATAAGATCATGTGGTTCTTGTATTTTATTTTATTTATATGATGGATTACATTGTTTTTCTAATGTTGAACCATCCCTGCATACCTGGTATGACTCCCACTTGGTCATGGTGAATTATTTGTTTTTATATGTTGTTGAATTCCATTGGCTAGAATTCTGATGAGAATTTTTGCATCTAAGTTCATGATGGATATAGGTCTGTAATTTTCTTTTTTTGTGGTGTCTTTACCTGGTCCTTATGGGTCGCTATGAGTTGGAATTGACTCGACGGCAGTGGTTTTTTTGGTTTGGTTTACCTGGTTTTGGTAACAGGGTATGCTGGCTTCATAGAATGCATTTCGGAGTATTCCATCCTTTTCTGTGCTCTGAAATACCTTTAGTAGTAGTGGTGTTAACTCTTCTCTGAAAGTTTGGTAGAACTCTGCAGTGAAGCCATCTGGGCCAGGGCTTTTTTTTTTTTTGGTGGGGGGGAGGAGTTTTTTGATTACCTTTTCAATCTCTTCGTTTGTTATGGGTCTATTTAGTTGTTCTACCTCTTGTGTTAGTTTAGGTAGGTAGTGCGTTTTCAGGAATTCATCCATTTCTTCTAGGTTTTCAGATTTGTTAGACTACAATTTTTTTTTTTAACTTTTATTGAGCTTCAAGTGACCGTTTACAAATCAAGTCAGACTGTCACATATAAGTTTATATACACCTTACTCCATACCCCCACTTGCTCTTCCCCTAATGAGTCAGCCCTTCCAGTCTCTCCTTTCGTGACAATTTTGCCAGCTTCCAACTCCCTCTATCCTCCCATCCCCCCTCCAGACAGGAGATGCCAACACAGTCTCAAGTGTCCACCCGATACAAATAGCTCACTCTTCATCAGCATCTCTCTCCTACCCACTGTCTAGTCCCTTCCATGTCTGATGAGTTGTCTTCAGGAATGGTTCCTGTCCTGGGCCAACAGAAGGTTTGGGGACCATGACCGCCAGGATTCCTCTAGTCTCAGTCAGACCATTAAGTATGGCCTTTTTGTGAGAATTTGGGGTCTGCATCCCACTGATCTCCTGCTCCCTCAGGAGTTCTCTGTTGTGCTCCCTGTCAGGGCAGTCATCAGTTGTGGCTGGGCACCAACTAGTTCTTCTGGTTTCAGGATGATGCAAGTCTCTGGTTCATGTGGCCCTTTCTGTCTCTTGGGCTCATAGTTATAGACTACAATTTTTGATAGTAATCTGATCCGATTCTTTTCAGTTGGGTCTGTTGTTATATCACCAATCTCATTTGGGTTATTTGCTTCCTCTCCTGTTTTTCTTTTGTCAGTTTGGCCAATGGTTTAGCAATTTTGTTAAATTTTTCAAAGAACCAGCTTTTGGTCTTGTTAACTCTTTCAGTTGTTTTTGTGTTCTATTTCACTTAATTCTAATATTTATTATTTGCTTTCTTTTGGTGCCTAAGGGTTTCTTTTGTTGCTCTCTATTTGTTCAAATTGTAGGGATAATTCTTTGATTTTGGCCCTTTCTTCTTTTTGGATGTGTGCATTTATTGATACAAATTGACCTCTGAGCAGTGCTTTCACTGTGTCCCAAAGGTTCTGATAGGAAGTGTTTTCATTCTCATTGGATTCTATGAATTTCTTTATTCCATCCTTAATGTCGTCTATAATCCAGTCATTTTTGAGCAGGGTATTGTTCAGTTTCCAAGTGTTTGATTTCTTTTCCCTGCTTTTTCTGTTATTGATTTCCACTTTTATGGCCTTATGGTCAGAGAAGATGCTTCGTAATATTTCAGTGTTTTGGATTTTGTTAAGGCTTGCTTTGTGACCTAATATGTGGTCTATTCTAGAGAATGTTCCATGTGCACTAGCAAAGGAAGTATACTTGGTTGCTGTCGGGTTGAGTGTTCTGTGTATGAGGTCAAGTTGGTTGATTCTGGCATTTAGATCTTCCGTGTCTTTATTGAGCTTCTTTCTGGATGTCCTGTCCTTCACCGGAAGTGGCATGTTGAACCCTCCTACTATTATTGTGGAGCTATCTCACTTTTCAATGGTGAGTTTGTTTTATGTATCTTGCAGCCCTGTCACTGAGTGCATAAATATTTAATATGGTTATATCTTCTTGGTATATTGTCCCTTTAACCATTATATAGTATCCTTCCTTATCCTTTATGATGGATTTAACTTTAAAGTCTATTTTGTCAGAAATTAATATTACCACTCCTGCTCTTTTTTGATTGTTTGCTTGATATATTTTTTTCCATCCTTTGAGTTTTAGTTTGCTTGTGTGTCTCTTGTAGGCAGCATATAGCCGGATCATGTTTTTTAATCCATTCTGACACTCTTTTTTTTGTGGGCCACTCTTTGTCTCTTTATTGGTGCATTTAGTCCATTTACATTCAGCATAATTATGGATAGGTGTGAATTTAGTGCTATCATTTTGATGTCCTTTTTGTGTGTTGACAGTTTCTTTCTCCCATTTAATTTTATGTGCTAAGTAGATTATGTTTATATATTTTCCTTTCCTGATGTTTTGAAGAGTTCTGTATATTAATCTTTTGTATTTTGCATCCAGTAATTCCAGGAAGGCTCCTTCTTCCAGAAGATCCCTTGATTCTTTGTTTTCAGAGCTTGTTGAAGGGATCATGGTCTGCTTCTGTATGTGATTTGATATTGACTGTTGTCTCTGAGCCATCTATGTTATTGTATTAGTTTGTTTGCTTACTGTATCCTAGCTTCTTGCTTTGTTTTGTTTTGATATGCCCAGATAGGTTGCTTGAGTGAGCTAGCTTATTTTCACCTTTGAGGCTCTGATGTCCTGGCACCAGATGGCTAGAGCTGTTATCAGGTATATCAGCCTAGGGTTCCATTCATTTTTCTTGTATGGATTCAGCTTAGGTGTCCGGGTACTTGGTCATCAAGTGTGTGGTACAGACTCTGTCCTACAGACTTAGAGGAGAAGGGGTGATCGGTGTAGGTACAGGTATTCGGTTGCAGTAGGGGGTCAAGGTCTGAACAAGGCAGGGGGCTGACAACCAACTCTTGAGTGTCTGCGAGGAAAGCACATCCTTGTTCCCTAGAGCATACAGGTGGGTGGATTCTGCAGACACACCATGGGTACCAAATGCTTTTGGTTGTAAGGACTGGGAGGTACCAGTTACCCTTGGACCTTTGTCACAGATGGCTGGGTGACCTGAGTGGAGCCACTAATCCTTAGGCCCCTCATGTGGGTAAGTGAGGACCCTGTTTAACAGGCAAAGCGGTGTCAAACATAAGCCACCCACCTCTCCACCACACAGCTGAAACAGTTGCAGTCTGTCAACAAGGGCCTATTCTCCTGAAATAGGCCCATACAGGCCCATGCTGTGGGGAAAGGTATTCTAAGTCCATGAACTGTTTATGCCTGGGCAGAAGCCACTTCTGTCCTGAGGTCCCCAGGTTAGTGGAGCTGGCAAATTATCTTTTCCCCTGTGAATTTATTCCTTCTCCAAGGCCAGGAGAATGGCTCAGGACGCTCAGCAGGACCTATCTCAGGCCCAGGGAAATCAACAGCCACTGAAACCAGTTTGGGGGAAGGGGGCACTTTACAATATACGCAAGTACTTGGCTTTTGCCAAGAGCGCCGTTCTTCTCTGGTTCTGGAGCTGTGAGCAGGCTGCGCGGCTGGCTGTTTCTCCCTGAGGAAACTTCAGTCAAAAGCTACCACCAGCCCATCACAGCTGCTCCTAGGAATGGTGCTTGAGGGATCCTGGCAATTGAGGTCTAGCAGCTCCTCTCCACTTCTGAACCCTCTCTCCCACCCCCTTGCTGCTCAGTCCATTTTCTAACTTTGCCTTTGATGTTCAGGGCTCCTAGGTTGTCATAAATATACTCATTTCACGTGTTTTTTTTTGGGGGGGTCTTTGTTGTAAGAGGGATCACCGGAAGCGTTTGGCTACCCTGCCATCTTGGCCCCACCTTGAAATGAATTAGTTTTGATTACTGCCATATAAAGGGACCTTACCTGCAGCCAATGGCTAAATTTTCTTCTTTTTTATCCAACTAGTTAGAACAATTCTGGAGAAATTGTAACATGTTAAAATTCTTTGAGACTTCCTCTCCTAAAGAAAACACTTTAAAAAGGACCAAGTCTTGACTCTGTTCAAAAAAACTTTGGCATTTGATTGAGACTTAGGAGCACTCTTACATTTACCTGGTTATTTACGTGAAGCATGTGTCCCATTATTAAAAGAATTAAAAGATACCAAATTGACCAATAGGTTCTGACTGAATTTACGTTTTGCTCTTAAAGCAACTCAAAGATTTCATCAGGTGGAGGCTATCTGCCACTAAAGAAATAAACATACAAACATTGGCTCATCACTTCATTATATTAAAAATCAGAATAAGCAACAATAGTGACTATAACAAAACCAGAATCGATTTACAGAACGGGTATTCTGGTCTACTAAAATTTTAAAGAGAGGTCTAACAATAAATGTTTTTAGTTGTACCTGATTACTTGTACATTACCATGCCTTTTCAAATGTCACAGCAGTGAATTTTACACCCATTCCAGCAATCCATTGCCTCTAGAGTTAGGACATAATCTCCCTACAATTTGCTTTTCTAATTGAACAAATCCTTTACTTGGACATGATTTTCCTGATTTTTCATTCTGAATGTGGCCTCAACCCCCACCTTGTGTCTGGAAAAACCCCACTAATTTTAGAATTCCATACGAGTTTCTTTGATCAGAATGGACAGAAATCTGAAAATTCCTTTGTCTTAATCTTGATAAAGGTATAAAGCATAATTTAAGGGTTATGTTTTCTAGGCATCAAAAATAGGGACTTGCTAATTTTAATCACTTCCTCACAGTATCTTTCTTGAGCTAATAAGGTCTTGAAGGTATTTTACATGAAAATAACAGCAAAAAACAAACAGTGCTTACTCTGCTCTGCACGAAATAATGACATCCTTGTAACACTCATGGGCGTTCTGATTTCTGATGACAGTGAGGGAATTAAGGCAGAGAGAAGTTAGGTAACTTGTCTAAAGTTACTCAGTTAATGAGTGATGGACATGATATTCAAGTCTGGGTCGCTGTACTCCCTACCATACTGCCTCTCTTAAAATATTACAAGAATTTTTTCTTGCAGTTGTATTTTATGAAAAATGAAAGCCAAAATATAGGAATTTGAAGTTTCATTTCCACAACCACCACTGATAACACTTTTACTCCATTTAAAACTTATTTTACACACAGCTTTAAGAAACACACCTACTGTGTACAGTTATATCTGATTTTTTTCAAATCCACAGGACAAGAATTTAATAGGGATTTCTTTTGAATGAACCTTAGAGTCAGAATTAAATGGATAAATAATGAGGTCATCTGTTGGAAAGAGTTCTTTTAAATCCACTTGGGTATTGTATTTCTTTACTTCAAACTAAAGTTAAAAATTAAAGCAGAAGCATACTATTTGCCATTACTAAAAACCATATCCAGGTACAAATTAGTCTGCAAGTTCTTGTTAATTAATAAGCAAGTGACCCGTTCCCCCCTCCCCTTTTACTTAACCATTAGAGAACCGCACAACCTTTGAAGCTAATGAAATGTGGGGCAGTAAAAAGTATAAAAACCAGACTGTTAGCAGTTAGAAAATTCATAAACATTCATTTATTCAGGAAATACAATTACTAGTATCCTTGATATTTCAATGATCTTTCCACATTATAAAATATTCACATGTATTCTCTTAAATCCACACCAAGTCATGCTGACATTCTTTTCAGTTAGGTCATAACCATTTCTTCTATTAAATGCTATAATATCCATTTTAATTGTAAACAAAGTACTTGAGCCAAATTACTTAAGTACTTGAACAAAATGACTTAAAAATTTAGAGGAGGACAATGATTAAAAAAAAAAACAAAAAACACATCTCTGAATCATCAAACCCCAAGAACTAGGCACTATAATCTGATATTATACGAATGGATAACGTGGCCATTTAAGACAGCACACAATTCTCAATGACAGTACTTCTCATCTGCACTTTTAAACATGCTTTCTCAAATAATAAACATCTACTTTTGTAAGTTTTAAAGGTGAAGAGAGCGGAAAGATGACAGACATTTAACATTTAAACTCCTGACAGATTATATCTTAAAAAACAATAATAAAGGTAGATTGCAATTACTTCCCAGATAAGGAATGCCAAGTACCTTTTATTCCTAAAGAAATTACTAAGAAATATAAGCAATCATTAAGTAGTTGCAAACTGAATTATTCTGATACTTCCAAACCAAGTCCAGTGTGATTAGAGCATTTTTAAAGGGGGAAAACTAGTGACCTTCAACTTCAGGTGTCCATTAGAACCACTTAGAAAACTTTTAAAAATTTTAAGTGCCTACCCTCACCCTGGAGACTATGATTTAGTTGGTGAGGGATGGGACCCAGGAATCAATATTGTTTTAAAACTCAGCAGAGTGTTCTAATGTTTAACTAAGGTTGAGAACCAAAGAGTCACTCCATTTTGAAATACCATGAAAATAAATGGAAACTGGGGAAGATACTTTATAATTTACAAATCAAACATCTATTATGCACTTAAATGTGCCAACTTGTGTTCATGAACCATACATTTATAAGATAAAAATTCCTTTCATTTCCTCCCTATACTAGACCACTACTGTACATCTTTGTCACTGAATGACTTTTTCTATGGTCAAGATTTAAAATTCTGGGATACACTGAAAACCGTATTAATGAAAACAAACTACTGCTGCTCAGGCTTAATAGTAGCAAGTAAAACTACTGTATTTGGCTCCTTTAAACTATCCTCATTTTAAGAATTATAAATACTTGCCAACCCACACAAAGAACAGATTGTGGATTACTGTGGAACGAAAAAAAAAAAAAACAGCTTACTCAATTTACTAAGTTGCAACACCAAAAGAGATTTAACTTGGCTGAAAGTTCTGAAACAGCTGATATTGAACCAGGAAGCTATAATTTATAATGAAATGCTGACATACCCTTAAAAACTATTCAGCTGTAGCTACACTAAAATAAGATTTCTTCAGGGTTTACTTACCCTGTAATGCAAGAATACAAGCATAACAATAATATTACTGTTTTTTATATGCACTGATACCTCTCTTTAATATATAAACCTCTACAACAAATATCTCTAATAATTTCACAATTAAATTAAGTCCTTAATTCTCCTACACTACTTTGGTCTCAACATTTTAAAAACATCAACTAATTTTGAAAATATACAATTTAACAACACGATCCTATCAATAACAAGCACATTTGGAGGCGGACTAGAGACACATTCAACCATGCAATCCAGTGTTCAATACCTAAATGATAAATAACAATGCTGACTGACTTTTTATTCTGAAAATCATTGAAGACTGGAATAATCTTTTAAGACTAACAGTGCTCACAAACATGCAGGAAAAGGTACACATTTCTATTCTTCCTGAAGGAATGTTACAAAATGCCCACTTTTTACACAGGGTAATTAAGCCAAATTCGTTATATATTTCAATCCATTATCTTCTTTTTAGCATCTGTCACCTAAAATTTTTAAAAACCATACAAATTTTCCTCTAAGTTGTGATGAAAAAGGAACCTCATTTAACTTCAGCCTTTAAAAAGACCTCAGTCACAGTCATATACTAATAGCTGCCTTTCAGTGAAACAGTGACCTCCAGTGGACAAATGAAATAAAGTAACCCCTCAAAATCCCCATCGTTCTGATGACTAAACAAAGGTTGCATTTCTAAACCCAACCATTTCAATATGAATGAGTTCTTATTCATTTTGACAAAGAGTCTGCAGATTCTTAATGTATCACCTCATAATTTCTATACATCTTAAATACATCTTTCTTTCTTCTTTAAAATCAATCATTTAAATTGAGCTAGTAAAACTGTGTAACTCTTGCAGCTAGTTGAGGTGAAAAGAATTGCTTTTTCTTCTTTGCTTCCACTATTGCTCATGAAAACTAAAACTGGCTCATCTCTAGGAACGAAAAGGACCAAAATAAAAGAACTCTATTTAAATAAAAATGAATAGCATTAAACAAATTTGCGAAAGATGGAATTTGAACTTGTTTATGCACTTGTAGTTTAAGATATATTACTGAATATAAATAGAAAGGGATGTAATCCGGGATGCTAACAATCAAATTACATCCTCTTACCTTACTGCTCTAGTATTTTGAAAGAATACATATTTTAGCAATGATTGTTTCAGTGTTTAAAAACTTTTTATAAATCAGTATAAATGAATATTCCTTATGCATTATGTTTAAATAAAAGTAAAAAACTTCCACTGTGCCAAGTTATGATTTACCATTGATTACGGTATTGTGTGTGTGTTCAAAAGTACAAAACGCAGCAGTGATGTTAACACTGACAGTGTAGTGAACTGCTGAGCTGAGACTTGATGTCGAATTTCTTGGAAAACCATAAAGAAATTTTACAGGTAAAAAAAAAACAGAGTAAGCAAAAAAAGGATTGGAGAGCTGTTATTTTTAAATAAGCAGCCAAATGAAGAAAGCTTTTTTTAAAAAAAGATTAAGAATGTCAAAAGTACATTTTAATATTAAAAAAGCATTTTTAAAAATCTATAACAACTTTATGACAAAATCTGCATTTGAAAAATGCCTGTAAAAACAGCGGGACAGAATTGCCCTCATCCCCTTTTACTTTTTCTTGTCGGAAAAAAGCATCTGCATCTCTGGAACCATAAATGATGTTAAAATAGGCATTTATAAAATGGCAAGGAGAATTCATGGAAGTTTTTGTTTGTTTTTTACAATCATTGGCATTGCGGCCATCAGTAGGTCACAAGCAAAACTTCTCTAGCTAAAAGCAAAGTGGAATATAAAGTTGTAAACTGCATTATGTCTGTTGCCTGCGTTTTGCTGATCTCATTTTTTCAAAGCGTGACTCCATTTCTTCTAAGACTTTCGGTGTATATCGTACTACTAGTTTAACCTTCCCTTGAGCTGCTTTCAGCAGTTCTACAGCTTTTTCATGATGTTCTCCTTCAACGCTCTAGGAAAAAAAACACACACATGCAATTATTATCTAGGTTTTGTAAGTAGCTCAAAATGTAAAAATATTTAAAATGCATATAAATAAAATGTTGTTAGATCATTTCAGTACTATAAAACTAAACAAAATCCAGCCTTGTCATTTTAACCAGTGTGAAATCCTCTGCTAAATCATATTCTGCTTATAGTCTAGGTACTGGTTTATAAGTTCCGAATATCAGCACATCAATCTACCAGCCCTGTTATTTCACTAAGTCAGAAGTAAATCAAGCAATTACCATTCTAGGAGACTAAAATGAGGGTAGATTTCTACTTTAATGTATTGCCTTAACTACTAAAGAGCTTAATTACTTCATAAAAACCATACTAAACATTGCTAATTTACACTGGAAAGAAACAAAAAACACTTTTAAGTTCTTTAAAAAAGACAATACTGCCTGGGATTCACCCAGGGGATTTCTAAACTACAAAGTTTCTTTGGTCCCCCCCTCCCCCTTCGCCCCAGTCAACATCTTGTTTCTATAACTTGAATACACCCCCAAGTGGTCACAACACATTACTATGAACAGAAATAAAATGCATCCTTACCACTCCATTAACAGAAAGGAGCTGATCTCCTCGTTTGAGGCCCCCATGTCTATCAGCAATTCCACCTGGAATTATTCGAGATATATAGATTGGAGAGTTTTGTTCTTTGCCTCCCATAATATTGAATCCAAGGCCCTCTTCTGTTTTTGGCAGCTCAACAACTCGAGGATGAGAATGTCCTTCACTGGCAGCAAATGCAGCGACAGTAGCCTGTAAGAAAATCTTACATACTTAAAAATATGAGCTTTTTTACTTCACTTCTTCTTGTCTCTTTTAAAAACTACTTTTTTTGTGCTTTAGGTGAAAGTTTACAAAGCAAATTAGTTTCTCATGAAACAATTAATACACATATTGTTTGGTGACATTGGCTGCCAACCCCACGTGCCAACACTCTCCCCTTCTCAACCTCGGGTTCTCCATTTCCATCCATCCAGCTTTCCCGTCCCCTTTTGCCTTCTGGTCCATTTAGTCTCGTATACAGATGGCACCGGGACTGGGTTTTACAGGGTTGAACTACATGTGTTATTGTTTGTTTTATAGTCCTGCCTAATCTTTGGCTGAACGGTAAACCTCAGGAGTGACTTCAGTACCGAGCTAAGAGAGTGTCCAGGGGACAAACTCTTGGGATTTCTCTAGTCTCTGTCAGACCAATAAGTCTGGTCCTTCTTTGTTAGTTTGAATTTTGTTCTACGTTTTTCTCCTGCTCTGTCTGGGACCCTCTACTGTGATCCCTGTTAGAGCAGTTGGTGGTGGTAGCTGGGCGCCATCTAGTTATGCTGGACTCAATCTGGTGGAGGCTGTGGTAGTTGTGGTCCATTAGTCCTTTGGACTAATTTTCCCTTCTGTCTTTGGTTTTCTTCAGTCTCCCTTGCTCCAGACGGGATGGGACCAGCAGATTTCTCTTAGATAGCCACTCACAAGCTTTTAAGACACTACTCACCAAAGTAGGATGTAGAACATTTTCTTTATAAATCATGTTATGCAAATTGAGGGAGATATCCCGAGACGGAAACCCTGGTGGTGTAGTGCTTAAGTGCTACGGCTGCTAACCAAAAGGTTGGCAGTTCGAATCTGCCAGGCGCTACTTGGAAATTCTAAGGGGCAGTTCTACTCTGTCCCATAGGGTCGCTATGAGTCAGAATCAACTTGACAGCAGTGGGTTTGTTTTGGGGTTTGTATCCCCCGAGATCATGGTCCCCAGTCCTCCGCCCAGTAACTCGGCCCCTCGGTGAGTTAGGATGTGTCTATGAATCTTCTGACTTTGCCTTGGTCAAGTTGTGCTGACCTCCCCAGTATTGTGTATTGTCTCAACCTTCACCAAAGTTACCACTTACCTATTGTCTAGTTAAGTGTTTTTTCCTCCCTACCCCTCCCCTCCCTCATAACTATCAAAGATTGTTTTTCTGTGTATAAACCTTTTCACGAGTTTTTACAGTAGTGATTTCGTATTTCTCCTTTTGTGATTAACTTATTTCACTCAGCATAATACCCTCCAGATTTATCTATGTTGTGAGATGTTTGCAGATTCATCACTGTGTAGTATTCCATTGTGTGTATTCACCAAAATTGCTTATCTATTCATCTGCTGATGAACACTTAGGTTGTTTCCATCTTTTTATTATTGTGACCGGTACTGCAATGAGCATGAGTGTGCACATGTCTATTCGTGTGACAGCTCTTATTTCTCTAGAATATATTCCTAAGAGTAGGATTTTTAGATTGTATGGTATTTTGATTTCTAGCTTTTAAAGGAAGCACCGTATTGTTTTCCAAGATGGTGGTACCATATCTCATTCCCACCAGCAGTAAGAATTCCAGTCTTCCCACGGCCTCTCCAACATTTGTTATTTTCTGTTTTTTTCGATTTGTGCCAGTAATGTCAGGGTGAGATGGTTATCTCACTGTACTTTTGATTTGCATTTCTCTAATGGCTAGTGACTGAGAGCATTTCCTCATGAGTCTGTTAACTGCCTGAATGTCTTCTTTGGTGAAGTGTCTGTTCATAGTCTTTGTTCATTTTTTAATTGGGTTATTTGTCTTTTTGTTGTAGAAGTGTTGGATTTTCCTATAGACTAAAAACTACTTTTGAGGCACATGTTTCTGAAGTTTGAATGTTGACAAATTTTTTTCAGAGATGACTGGAAAGAATACCCTGGGATTATGTAGAAAGTGTTAAGATATTTCAGGTCACTCCTGGCCCATCCAGTGCCTTGAAGTGCTGTGCAGTCCTGTGTGCACAGCACCTGGCAAACAGGCTTGGTGGGCAGACGAACACTGTACACATCCTAACCCCTACTCTGTAGGTGTAATCCTATTTGGAAATAGGGTTCTGTATTATGTTAATGAGGCCATACCTTTGTAGGCTATGTCCTACAACTAATCACTTCTGACTCATAAAAAAGCAGATTAAACAGGCACATGCACACACTGGGAAAGATGGATACTAAGTAAGGAACACCAAGGAACACCCGAGACTACCAACAAGGAAGGAATCAACAAGGCCACGACCTGGATTTGGACTTTCAGCCTCCAGAACCATGAGAAAATAAATTCCTGTTCTCACAGCCACCTAACTGTGGTACTTCTGTTAACAGCAGCACCGGCTAACTAAGACACTAAACCGAAACCAACCAAACATGCTGCCATGGAGTCAATGCTGACTCATAGCAACCCTACAGGACAGAGCAGAACTGCCCCATACAGTTTCCAAGGAGCTGCTGGTAGGTTTGAACTGCTGACCTTTTGGTTAGCAGCCATAGCTCTTAACCATTGTGCTGCCAGGGCTCCAGCTAAGACATTATTAATGAAAAATCATTTATTAATATTAATTCTAGTGTAAGTCACCTTCTGCTGGTAATTTACCCTAATGGAGTCTAATGAACATAGAGGTCAATACCTGAATTATATGAGGAAAACACTGGTGTAGAAAAGCACATAAAACCTGCCATGTGCAGCTCTGAACAGGTCATCCATACAGACATTATACTGTATCTGCAGAGCTAAAGCAGACAGCAAAGGCTGTGGAGAAAGTGCCCTAGCCCCATCATTTACTAATTTTGTAGTTTGAGACATGCAACCCAATCTTGCTTGCCATAGTTGTCCTCATCAATAAAATAAAAGTAATAATTTATACCTCAGAATTTTGATTAAAATTTGCATAATTCCAGGTATAACAATTATGTAGTGTATATGTATGTTATCATTTGTGTGCAAGTTCATTTTTAATGCACTATCTAAACTTCAGAAAATATCCTATAGGAATCTAATTTAAAAATCTCCTGCTTATCTTAGCACTTGAGAAGTTCAGTACAGTTTGAAAGACACTGTGTTAGTTTTCAAAATAAGCCTATTATAAATCTAATAATCGCATTTATATGTTTTAAGTCTCTAATTTATAAAGAATTCTCTCACTTTTGGTAAATGAAAAAAATTTACCTTTGCAGTCGCATTAGCTCTCACTTCAGGACTGCTACTGATGTCCACAGTCTCATAGACGTGTTCGTATACCTGTAAAAAACGTTAGCACCACAATTTTAAATTCCAGAAAATACCACATTTGAGGTCTTTTTGGGGTTAACGAATGTTAAAATTTTAGCAAAGTTACACATCTTTGTAAAGGGTTTTTTTAGAAACCCAAAAAACAAGCAGGGTAAATTCTAATGTTTTTCTAAAGATTATTTCCTTACAAAATTGTGAACCCGAATTTCAGGGTATTATCTTACCTAATCTGCTCAAGTTTTTAGTAAATTTTAATCTGGTTTACTCACCTCTCTTACGGCATTGCAGAACTCACTTTGCAGAACTCTTTGTAATGCCTGAAGTTTCTGTGGTGGTACCTCGCCACTCCTTTGTAGTTTTTCCAACAATTCAATTGCTCTACAAATATCTATAAAGTTAAGCAGACACACATTAATAGATCAATTTCTCTGGGGAGTCTCTACATGACTATGTAACAGTGAAGTTATCAGGATTCACTCCTTGAGGAGTAACTAGAAATACGTAGAAGATGGACAAAAAACTGTCAGAGTGTGAGCGTGCATATGTGTATAAGTGTGTGTGCATGGAGGGTAGGAAAGCAAAAACTAAGAAGAATGATAAATCTTACAGTACATTAGGAAGATAGACTGGTGTCATGTTGTTGTTGTTAGATGCCATCAAGTCAGTTTCAACTCATCGTGGCCCTATGTACAAAAGAACAGAACTGCCCAGTCCTGCACCTTCCTCAAATCATTGCTATGTTTGAGGCCACTGTTGTAGCCACTGTGTCATCCATTTTGTTGAGGGTCTTCCTCTTTTCCGCTGACTCTACTTCACCCAAGCATGATGTCCTTCTCCAGGGACTGGCTGCCCCTGATAAGACGTCCAAAGTACATGAGACAAAGCCTCACCATCCTTGCTTCTAAGGAGGATTCTGGCTGTACTTCTTCCAAGATAGATTTGTTCATTCTTCTGGCAGTCCACAGTATACTCAATATTCCTGTCCAACACCATAATTCAAAGGCGTCAATTCTTTGGTCTTCCTTATTCACTGTCCAGCTTTTGCATGCATACAAGGCCACTGAAAATACCATGGCGTGGTCAGGCGTACCTTAGTCCTCAAGGTGCTATCTTTCAACATTAAAGAAGTCTTTTGCAGTAGATTTGCCCAACGCAGTAAGTCATTTGATTTCCTGACTACTGCTTCCACGGGCATTGATTATAGATCCAAGTAAAATGAAATCCTTGGCAACTTCAATATTTTCTCCGTTTATCATGATGTTGCTTACTGGTCCAGTTGTGAAGACTGCATACAAATTAAGTAAGCATGGTGAAAGGATACAACCCTGACTCACACCTTTCCTGATTTTAAATCATGCAGTAGCCCCTCCTCATGTCTAAACAACTGCCTCTTGGACTTTGTGTCCAGGTTCTGCACGAGCACAATTAAGTGTTCTGGAATTCCCATACTTCACAATCTTATCCATAATTTGTTATGATCCACACAGTTAAATGCTTTTGCACAGTCAATATAACACAGGTAAACACCTTTCTAGTATTCTCTGCTTTTAACCAAGATCCGACATCAGCAATGATGCTGCTCGTTCCCGTCCTCTTCTAAATTCTGTTTGAATTTCTTGCAGATCCCTCTCGATGTGCTGGCATAACCATTTTTGAAGTTATCTCTAGCAAAATTAAACTTGTGTGTGATGTTGATGGTAATGTTCAATAATTTCCATTCTACTGGATCACCTTTCTTTGGAATGGGCATAAATATGGATCACTTCCAGTTGGGTGGTCTTCCAGATTTCTTGGCATAGAGCAGTAAGCACTTCCAGCATTGCATCCGTTTATTGAAACATCTCAATTGGTATTCCGTCAATTCCTGGAGCCTTGTTTTTCACCAGTGCCTTCGGTGCAGCTTGGAATTCTTCCTTCAGCACCATCGGTTCTTGATCATATGCTACCTCCTGAAATGGCTGAACGTCAACCAGTTGTTTTTAGTACAGTGACTGTGTGTTCCTGCTATCTTCTCTTGATGCTTCCTGCATCGTTCAATATTTTGCCCTTCAAATGCATACAAGTATAAAATTTGGAAAATAACATCTTTGACAGACACAGAAAAATTGAAAACAAAACACTACAGATGTCCAGGAAAGAACTAATATTGAAATGTGATAGACAACACAAACAATGTACTGCTTCAGAAAAGGTGACAGTATTATGAGAAACTTTGTTGTCATAAAAATTTATCTAATTATCATTATTAGTAACCAAAGCACTGAACAGTACAAAACACTGTGTGCTGGTGAAATCACTGTTCTTTTCTCAAAGGAAAACAGATACATATATAGATATAAACTGTCTGTGGCAGAGACATATTTGAAACAATAGTATAAATGAATAAAACTAACTGGTCTATTTTCAAATTTGGATCATTAACATGGTGTTTTAATCAAAACAAGATTAATTCAATACACATGCTTACAAAATAGAAAAATAAAAACAATTAATTTTGTCAATCCAGCTCCAAAAATAGCTTGGACAAGTTATTTAACCTCCCTCTCAGTTAAGGAGCCCTGGTGGCAAAGTGGTTAAAGGGATCAACTGCAAACTGAAAGGGAGGTAGTTCAAACCTACCAGGTGCTCCATGGGAGAAAGATGTGGCAGTCTGCTTCCATAAAGATGACAGCTTGGGAACCCTATGGGTCAGTTCTACTCTGTCCTACAGGGTCACTATGAGTTGGAATCAACTCCACGGCAATGGTTTTCTTATGTCTCAGCTGCCAACACCGTAAAATGGAAATAATGCTATCTTCCTCATAAATTACTTGACAACAGAACCAAACAATATATGGAACAGGGCCTGGCATATCACAAGCATAAGTATTATACTGGCATCAATTAATCATAAGAAATAATAAGGAGTTATATATATTTATAAAAATATATTTAGCATGTTAGGCAATTCTCAATGGGAAGTGTGAGGATAAGTGTTCAAATACGTTTTCTGAATTATGAAATTTTATAAGTTTCAGAGTCATGTTATAATAGTGTTAATGATTATCTCTACTTTATTTATTTTTTCTTGTTTTTTTTACTCCAGGGGGCTATAATACCTATTATTCTACTATTACCGTATCTCTTTTTGACTTAAAAAAAGGAAGTTCTGAATGTCATATTATACTGAAGGACTAGAAAAATTTTTTTATGGAATTATACAGCCTTTATGTTTACAGATGGAAAACTAGGAATAAACGTAAAGAAGAAAGAAGTAGATTTTTCAATTTCAGGTAATAAAAACGTTGCTGTTGTTAGGTGCTGTCAAGTTGGCTCTGACTCTTGGCAATCTTATATATACAGAACAAAAGGTTGCCCAGTCCTGTGCCATCTTCACGATTGTTGGTAAATAAAAGCTGAAAACGACGTTAATCAATCGCAATGGAAACAAACAAATCTCCACTATGATTTCCCACCACCAGGATGGCTGATGAACAGGACTGATGGTTCATCAATTATTTTGGTTTATAAAGTTAAGATACATAAGCCATATAAAAATTTCCAATTAACAAAAAATTTGCAAAAGTAAAATATTCTTTACACTGTACCTAATACGTGATTAAATGCGTTCCAATGAATCACGTTTGGATGATTCAGAAGGCACTCAGGATCTTGATCAGGCATATCAATGTGACACTGTAAAATGCATTGAACTGTTTGACAATAAAGTCTGTTAAGAATTCTAAAGAATCAGAATTGATGTTAATCTGACTGTCTTATGCTGCTAAATGGTTACCACCAGTAATGCATACTATTAATTAGAAACTGAAGAAGGGGGACCTGGGGTGGGGGGAAGGCCATAACTACCAAAACTAAATAAATGTCAAATGTGAAGTTCCCTATTATTGTGTGCTGCATGCAGTTAAAAATACAAAAGACCGCCAACATGTCAGAATCCTACAACTAGCTTTCAAAGAAAAACACCTACTCCTGTTAACACCAAACAAATTTGTTCCCAGCTACAAAGCACAGTGCCACTGTACTCAGGAGGAAGACGTCACAGTCTTAGGCCTAAGTTAGCAAATCTTCCCAGAGTAGCTACTCCTCTGTCAAAAATAATGCTTTAATAGCCTGGTGGGCTGCAGAGAAACAATTTCACTTAAAAAGAGGCTTCCCAACTGAAAACCATAAGGAACAAACTAACAATGTTAAGCATGCATTTGTTTGTGTGACGGTATGATGAAAAAGGTTTCTGTAAGTACAATAATTCTGAAAATGTATTCCCTTCTTAGAGAAGTTACTTAGCATGCAGACTGTAACTGCAAGATGTTAATATCTGCAAGATAATTTCAATCTACATTGTCATTAACCTGGTGCTATCCAGCCAATTTAGACTCCTGGACCTACACCATGTGTAAGAGAGTAATACTGCTCCTAATGGGTTTTCCTGGCTGTAATCTTTACAGAAGCAGATCACCACGTCTTTACTCTGCATTGCCAGTGGGTGGGTTCCAGCCTACAGCCTTCAGGTTAGTCCAATGCAACCCGTGTGGGCCACCCAGGGACCTACTTTGTTTACTACTGGTACTCAAATTGTTCATTCTGTACTCCTTAAGTCTCATCGATGACTTCTGACACTGCTATGTCAAACGCGTACTTTGAAATTGTTTGAAATAAAGGATTTGGGGAGGAAAGAGTGGAATGCTGAAAATCTGTAGCAGGACACTGGTAGGAGCACAGTCAAGGATTTTCAACAAGCTTTCTCTAACTACTCAGCAGAACAGGTTTTATTCTTCTTGGCATCTTTCCTAAAAGGCAAGTAACCAACTGCAGCTAGCAACTGTAGGGTTTGTACAAAACGAACGAGATTGCAATCCCAATTACTTACCATCCACCACTATTCCGCCTAGGTAACCAAGTTACGCAACTCCCTTTCCAAGACTAAGTCAGTAAAACACCTACACCACCCCTGGGAGGGGCACTAAAGGCAGGAAATACCCCGCCCCAAATACAAGTGAAGTGGTGAAAGTAACGACAGAATTTTTCCGTGTAAATAAATGGGGTTCTGTGGGAATGTACTTTGCGTCTGAAAAGCGTGCGATATGTAAGTGAAGGCGAAGACACTGGGTTTATGCACGAATATATAGAGGCACTGCGTGAGGGCTACATAACGAAAGCTCTAAGTGGTGTGTGATGTTTCCTTCTCCGGTTTACGTGTCTCTGAATGCCACGTCTGCTATGTGCAACCAGACAGCGAGTGTGTGTTTGCGAACGCAGGAATCATGTTGTGTGTGACTGTGCTGTGCTTCGGGACAGTTCGTGAGAGCAAAGGCGGGGTCTGGGTATCAATCAAGAGACCGCAAGCGCCCTCCCCGGGGTCGGGCGCAGCGACTTCGGTGGTCGCCGGAGCCAGCGCAAGAGACGCCTAGTTCCGGGTGTCGGAGCCTGGGTCTCCCCTCCTCCCCTCCGGCGACCCGGCACACTGCCACCCCCTCCGCCCATCCCGATCCGGCCTTGGCAGCACTCACCCCTCTCCAGCCGCACAGGTTCCCCTAGCGCCGCCATCTTCTCCCTTTGCCTGCAGACCCACAGGAAATGACGACAGAGGGGCATCTGTGTTGGGCGGGGCTTCGCCCGGAGGACGAGGGCCGGCTAGTATCGCGAGAGCGGGAGGTGCGGGTGAGGGTGCCGGTCCGCTGTGCAGTGGGGTTACGCCTTGGCCTCTCTGTCAGGAGTCTGGAAATTCTGGAGTGCCTTGACCTCCCGAGATTTACCAAAGCTTCTTTCCAGACACTTAGTCCTTGCCTCGGGGTTCAAGCTTTATCCTACTCTATTGGAATTCTTGGCCCCGCGTAAAAGAGTCAGGAAGCCTGGACTTCTAGTCCTTGCGTGACAATTAGCGGCTTCGTGACCCTGTACAGTTCACCCTCGCATTCCCCGAATCCCTTCTGTGGAACTGGGGTATTATCCCCAAGCTCCGTTCCATTCTTAATCTCTGGGAGTACGTGGCCATTAGGCGTGTAAATGAGATGTTGAAAATAAACTGCCTACGCATAGCACTTTCTCCTTTTGTGGCAGTTCTTTAATTTTAAAAATTCAACGGTTGAATCTTCCCTACAAATCTGTTTGAGAGTAAGGGTGGAAATGTGCGTTTAGTAAAAACAGCGTGAAACAATCTGGGTGAGGCAGAGAGCAAGGCATTTCAGTACACCCTAAAGTAATAATTTTAAAAAGCTAATCCAAAATCTCATATAAATGAAATTTTATAAAGCGAATAATATTCTCGATGCGTTACGGATTCCTAGGACCACTGAGAAGTTCCTGAATCAAGAAAAAAATAGGTTTCTAATTTCAGTTTAGATTCCACTAACATTTACCCAAGCCCTAGGCTGTGTTGACCTTGAGTTAGATGCTTTCATGTACAAGTTTTAAACATTTCATGACAGGATTACTTTAACATCTCCTGGTTGCCCTGGGTCTAACCCTCTCCATTCAGCTATTGTATTTTCTTCTCCTAATCCATCATGAATGTCACCACTACTTTTCTTTTTTTTACTTTGAACAGTGGTTTCATCACCACAGGTGTCTGTTCAGAAACTTTCAATGTTTTTTTCCCTATTTCCTATTGCTGAAACCTAGCATATTCTGACCCTAACTCATCCAACTCACCTTTTTTCTCGTTACCCCCCCAAGAGCAGCCACCACTCCATTTGAGGTAGTATATTCAAAACCATGTTTATTCCTGCTTCCAGTTTTCACTCCTGTTGTTCTTGCCTGGATTTCCCTTCTTTATCTCACCTGATTCTCTGAACTGTGTCCACCCTTAAGTTGAACCCTTTCTTCAGCTCCGTGCCAAATAAATACCACTTCTACTAAGCCTTCCCTTTTTCCATACTGTTCTTCTTTGAAGGAGCCCTGGTGATGCAGTGGGTAAAGCCGTCGACTGCTGACAGAAGGGTTGGTTAGAAACCACCAGTGGCTCTGAGGGAGACGTATGTGGCAGTGTGCTTCTGTGTAAGGATTCACAGCCTTGAAAACCTTGTGGAGTTGCTCTGTGTTGGAATTGGCTCTACCACAATGGGTTTTTTTTTTCCCCCCTCCCTTCTTTGGTCTTTCATGGCCCTTAAAAACCCTGAGGTGGTATTCATGTGCTTATCTCTTATTCAGTGTTGTCATTTGTTCTATAACAAATGTATTCAGTAAGTGTTTATTAAATGTTTAATATCTACCAGGTGCCTTGCTAGGCACTAGGAAGACAAATGCAGACATTGCTCTTATACTGTCTGGGTCCATTTCCTAACAGTTGTATGAAATTTCAGCATTCCTGGGATAAACTCAATTTGTCATGATGTATTATCATTTTATATACTGCTGGGCTTGATTTCCTAAATTTTAAAGGAATTTTTACATCTACATTCATGAGGAATATCAATCTGATTCTTTCTTAGCATGTCTTTGTCCGGTTTTCGTATCAGGATAAGGGTAGACTCATAGAATGAGTTGGCAGGTATTTCTTCCTCTTCAGTTTCTTAGAGGTGGTTGTGTAGAATTAATATTATTTATGTCCTAAAGGGTTTGACAGAACTCACCAACATAGTCATCTGAGCCTAGATTTGCATATATATATATATATGTGTGTGCCCATGGGAAGGTTTTTAACCACAAATCCAATTTTTAAAATACATAGGGATATTTAAAGAGCATATTCTTGAATGAGCTTTGGTAGTAGGTATCTTTCAAGAAATGTGTCCATTTTATCTAAGCTTTATTGAATTTATTGACAAAGTTGTTAATAATATTCTTATTATTTTTATTTAGTCTTCCCTCTCTTTTTTCTAAACCATTCTAGATAGAGTATATCAATTTTATTGATTTTCTCTATGAGCCAGAACTGGTTTTCTCTATTTTTTTTTTTATTGTTGTTCTTATATTTATTGTTTCCTTCATTCTGCTTAGAGTTTAATTTGCTCTTCTTTTTTCTGACTTCTTAATGTGCAAGCTGAGTTCTTTGATTTGAGCTTTTCTCCTTTTCTAATACAGGGATTTAAAACTATAAATGTCCCTCTAAATTTTGCTTTATCTGCATCTCACAAATTTTCATTCTCCTCAAAATACATTCTGGTTTTCTTCTTCCACCCAAGAGTTATTTAGAAGTGTTCATAGTTCCCAAATATATGCGGGTATTTTAAAGATATCTTTTTGTTATTTCTGATTTTTTTCCATTGTGATTAGAGAAAATATTGTATACGATTTGAGTTATTTTAAATATATTGAGACTTGTTGCCTTGCCCAGAATTTGTTCTATTTTGGTAAAGGTTCTGTGTGTACTTAAAAGGAACTAAAGTCTGCTGTTGGGTAGAATGGTCTATAAACGTCAATTAGGTCAAGGCCGACGGTGCTGTTTAAATATTTTATATCCTTACTGTGTTCTATCTACTTTTTCTATCAAATATTGAGAGAGAAGTGTTGAAATCTCTGACTCAAATTGTGGATTTGCCTATTTCTTTTTGCAGTTTTGTTATTTCTTGCTTCATGCATGTTGAAGCTCTGATATTAGTGCATACATATTTATTTCCTCTTATTAAGTTGACTTCTTTATCATATGCTTTTATTTCTTTATCCATGGTAATATTGTTTGCTCTGAAATCTGCTATGAAATAGAGCCACTTGAGCTTTCGATTAGTATTACTGTTGTATGTCATTTTTCATTCTCTTACTTTTAATGTATTTTTGTGTTTATATATTGTGTTTTTATTTAAAGTATTTATATGTAAATTATATGCATATAATTGTGTCATGCTTTTTATCAAATCTCACCATCTCTGCCTTATAATTGGCAGAGATTTTAAATGCAAAATCACATTTATATTTAATGTGATTATTGATAAATTTCAGTTTAAAATCTAGCATCTCACTATTTGTTTTCTATTTGTCCTATCTGTTGTTTGCTCATCACCAACAGATGTGCACTGCAAGAAATGTTACAGGAAGTTCTTCAGGCAAAAGGAAAATAATTCCAAAAGGAAATGCTGATCTATAGAAAGGAACAAAACTATGAAATAGATTGTTTAAAACAAAAATTATAACAACTTATTGAGGTTTACCAAAGGAGAAGGGGAAGTAGAAATATACTGTTGTAAGATTCTTATACACGAAATGGTATATTACTTTGAATGTAGACTTGAATAAGTTAAAGCAACTATGAGAGAGAGATAATAAGCCAAAAAAGAGAAAATGGAATCTTAAAAAATAATCAATCCAAAAAAAGATAGAAAAGGTTGATATAATTATTTTTTTAAATACATGCTGTTGTTGTGTGTCACTGAGTTGATTCCGACTCATTGCAAGCCTATGGGGCAGAGTAGAACTCCCCATAGGGTTTCCTAGACTGACATCTTTATGGCCGCATATTGCCAGGTCTTTTCTCCCATGGAGCAGCTGGTGGGTTCTAACAGCTGACCTTTTGGTTAACAGCCAAGCACTTAATCATTGCACCACCAGGGCTCCTTAAAAATACATAATCTATGTTATATCTTATCATGGATAGAAAAAAACTTCATATCCTCTTTTTATAATGGCCCTAGTTCAAAAATAAAAACTAAGGTAGGGCAATTGTGGCTTTTAATCTGGGGTGCCAAAATTTAAAATGATTTTTTAAAATTCCGCAAATTTTAATTGCTTCTCTGACCCACTCTGGCAACAGTAGGGAGCTCTTCTTTGGGTCCCAGCCAGGAATCCAGAGAGAAAGCAGGAGCTAGAGACCCAAGGTCAGGGGCAAGGAGAAGCAGTGTGGCCACCAGCCAGGCCAGAGAGGACCCGTTTGTGAGCTTAGGATACCTCCTCCCCTGGTGAAGTATAGACGGTGTGGCACCATGCATGGTTAACTAAGGGCTCTCCTTTGTAGGGTCTGGGGGCAGAACATCTTCCCTCAGAATGGATAAGGGCATGGCAGGCAATGTATTTGGCCTGTCTAGTATATTACGTATACATTTGGGAAACAACATGTTTCAAATTTGATGAGTAGCAGTTTGATATTACGGGAAAAACACTGGATTAGGTGTCAGGAGCTTTGGTTTCTAATCATGGCTAAGCCACCAAGAGATAGTGTGACCTTGAGAATATCACTTTCACTATATGCTCCAGATCTGTATCCTCATCTGTTGACTAAGATCTGTCTGCATATGAAAATTGTCTATAACCAAACCCATTGTCGTCGAGTAGATTCTGACTCATAGCGACCCTGTAGGACACAGTATAGTACTCCCTTGTAGGTTTTCTGAGGAGCAGCTGGTGGATTCTAACTGCTGATCTTTTGATTAGCAGCCTGAGCTCTTAACCACTTCATCAGCAGGGCTCCTATACATACATATGTATGTATACATGCATATGTAAAAAAAAAAAAAAATAAAATATGTATGTGTATATATATGTGTATCCCAAAAACCCAGTCAATTCTGACTCATAGTGACCCTAGAGGACAGGGTAGAACTGCCCCATAGAGTTTCTAAGGAGCGCCTGGCAGATTCAAACTGCCGACCCTTTGGTTAGCAGCCGTAGCACTTAACCACTACGCCACCAGGGTTTCTTATATGTGTATCCCAGCCCAGTGCCGTTGAGTTGATTCCGACTCATAGCGACCCTACAGGCCAGAGTAGAATTGCCCCATAAACTTTCCAAGGAGCGCCTGGTGGATTTGAACTGCCAACCCTTTGGTTAGCAGCCGTAGCACTTAACCACTATGCCACCAGGGTTTCCTGTATGTGTGTGTATATATATATACATATATATATATATAAAAACCAAACCAACTGCCATCGAGTCAATTCCGACTCATAGCAACCCTATAGGACAGAGTAGAAATGCCCTTGGAGTTTCCAAGGAGCACTTGGTGGATTTGAACTGCTGACCTCTTGGTTAGCAGCTGTAGCACTTGACCACTATGCCACCAGGGTTTCCATATGTATATATATACACATATAAATATATATATACACACACATATGTATATATATAACTTAATGTGTTAATATAAATATATATTTATTTAAATCCAGATTCTCTTGGCCCTCTTGGGCTTAATAAATCAAAATATCTGGGGATAGGCTCTGAGAATACACATTTAAAAAACTTGCCTGTGATTCTGATGCAGCCACCCTGACACAAGGGCCAGTGTTTTGGGGTCTTTTGGACTAGATTATTTCTAGTGTTTTTCTGGCTCAAAATCTGTTTCTCTGTGACACTGAAGAAGCAAATTATTGAGAGAATTATTTCTATTAGAAAAGAATACAGTGATCTTACATGAAGGGCAGCATTTCTAGTGGACTAAAATTTTACACATCATTAATTATTTGATGCATAGGCAAGAAAAACTATTTAGGAGCTCCTTCTGAGAGGGTGAAACACGATTCAATTAACTAACAATCCATTTGTATTCAACTTACAAAATTAAAAAAAAAAAAGAGGCAGCTATTGTAGAAGGAGAGATCTAAAATGTTCCTCCTGTATCATGAAATTCTATAGTATGAGAGTTGGGAGGGACCTGGAGAGCCCATCTCTTTCACTGCATAGAAGGCTGATTGGAGTCCCATGTCTCAACGGAGGCAATTGTGAGCACGAATAGGGCAAAGCTGCTTTTGCTTTTATGCCTCTGACAGGTTATTAAATCGCCAGGCTTCCTAATCAAGAACTGCTCTTCCTGTGGAAGAGCTCCTCTTCACCTCTCGCTTCCTCCTATTACTTCCTGCCTTGAATAAAGAGATACACTCAAACTAGAATAGGAAGTCTGGGTCTAGACAAATCCCAGAGAAAGCAAAATTATGCAAATTTAGCCTTTGTGTAAAAAATGAATGTCCTAAGCAGGCTGCCAGGTTATAGAAGCTTTCTTAACCTGAAACTTTGCAGATATAATGTTCTAAACAGCATCAATAAGACCCAAAATGGAGTGAGGGGGGATAGTTGGGGGTAGGAAGCTGTCTTGAACTAGGAAAGTGGAAAGTAGTACAAGGAAGCAAGAGGTAAACAGTGGAATATTTTACTAGTTTGTTGCCCGTCAAACCATACACAGTGATAAAATTTGCACATTAAATGAACATGCAAATTACTATATAGTATAGATATTTACATAGTACAGTTATTTAGGAAACCCTGGTGGTGCAGTGGTTAAGAGTTCGGCTGCTAACCAAAGGATTGGCAGTTCGAACTCACCAGGTGCTCCTTGCAAACCCTATGGGGTAGTTCTATTCTGTCCTACAGGGTCTGTATGAGTTGGAATCGACTTGACAGCAACGGGTTTATAGATATTTAAAGCAGTTATGTCTTATTATGGAGTAAAATATTATTCTTAAGTAAAGGGAATGATGCAGGCATTTAGCAGTACAATTAAAGTATCAGCTTCTTTCTTGTACCAACAGAATTCCTGTGATATGCCCCTCAGAAATGTAAAATTTTGGATAAAAGACTTGCTTTATTTGAAGTGAATGATATTGTAAAATGTAAAACAGCCTGTGTTTTAAAATGAATTGAATGATATATAGAACTACTTGGTCTGATCAATTTGGGGAACCTCTTTTCAAGACCACATTTAAAGGGAATTTTTCTAGTCACAGATCTCAGATCAGAACACAAAACTTCGTCTTGGGGAACCAGAGATCTAAAGTAAACCCTCCTTTTCCTTGTTATGATGAGTTGCCAAAAGAAAAAAAAGAATCAAACACGCTGCCGTCAAGTCCATTCCAACTCATAGTGACCCTGTAGGACAGAGTAGAATTGGCCCATAGGGTTTCCAAAGCTGCAAATCTTTAAGGAAGCAAACTGCCCATCTTTCTCCCACAGAGCGGCTGATGGGTTCGAACTGCCGACCTTTTGGTTAGCAGCTGAGTGCTTAATCACTGCACCACCGGGGTTCCTTATGATGAGTTGCAGATTATATTAAAATGAAGCTTTAGTTTATTAATGTCACTTGTTTCATCATCACTCTATAGAACATGTAAAGGCACAAACTGATGTATTTTTCTGGCATCTTCCTGACGCACCCTTGCCCTAAATAAATCTGTTTGCCAGGATCTTGTCGCTTAAATTAGCCTCCCCAAACTCTTGATTCTGCCAACACAGGCGACTGTGCCAGTGTTCTCAGCATTTACTGGCACACGAGCTGTTGCCTTTTCCTTGGCTTTCTACATGTACCTGAGGCCATCATCCTTCCTTCACAATACAGTGCTCTGGCTTATGTGTCCCACAGACAGATTTCAGGATTGGTTGGAGTTACTCTGGTTATCTCCAGGGTGTGCATTCTGCACGATGTATTTTCAGCCACACAATATATTGTTCAGAATTTGTCGTGCACATACTTGCAGATTGGCAGAGCCACCTGCCAGAGATGAGAACCTTTTAAGTTGTTGTCAAACGTCATAAAATGTGTTCCATGATTAATTTTGTGGGCACGGATTGGTTTTTGCACAGAGTCCAAAATTTGGGATATGTCACAGTGACTAAATGGCACTGGCATGCTGAATGAATTTGGAATTTGTTTTGTCAAGTGTGGGAGCAGGCACACAGATGGGCTTTGATCCAGTGGCGCTGCTTGGAATTCTCAGTATAGCAATGATGTCAGCTGTCACGTGGAGTGGGTAATAATGCTGCCAAATTATGGAAAAAGCAAGGCTAATAGCAAAGTACACAGACCAAAGAGAAAGGACTTTTGGTAGCCTGGAAACCTTTCATTATTCACTGATTTCTGCTTAAAAATATATAAACATTGTGTCACAGCTGCCACAAATATGAGTAGCAGACATGCAGGCAGAAAAGGACACTTTTAACTGAAAGGGTCCTTTAGGAAGGGCCCATATAATCTAGGAAGTCCTCACCTCACAGAGAAAACCAAGTAAAACAAATGAGTCTTTCTGTTGTGGACTGGGCTATGAAAGAAATCTTTGAGCTGCATGCAAAAGTCTTTCTGCAGTGTCTAATCAAATCCAAATCAAGGCTTTATAAGAAAAGCTTTGTTTACTCAAGGATTAGCAACCATGCTTGGGAATAGAAAAAACAAACATAGAGTTTACAGTGGCAAAAAACTGCAGGAATCCTCACCAAGCATGTACATCAGAGTTCTCTGCAAGGCTTTAGAATATAGTCATGATGCAGCTAAAGCAATGCTTAGAGGGAAATTTGTAGCTTTACATACTTGTATTAAAAAAGAAGAAAGTTTTCAAATCAATAACCTGAGCTTTTATCTTAAGGACCTGGAAAAGGAAGAGCAAATTAAACTCAAAGCAACTAGAAGGAAGGAGATAATAAAGATAAGAGGGGAAACAGAGAGTGAAAAACCATAGAGAAAATCAACAAGATGGAAATTTCGTTCTTTGAAAAGGTCATCAAAGTTGACAAAACTTTAGACAGACCAAGAAAAAATTAGAGAAGATTCAAACGAAGAATGTAAGAAGTAAAAAGAATTATAAAGGAATACTATGAATAACTATATGCCAACAAATTATATAACTTAGATGAAATGAACAAATTTTAGAGGGACACAAACTACCAAAAGTGACATAAGAAGCAACAGAAAATCTGAATAGACCTAAAGTAAAGAGATAGAATTAGTAATCAAAACACTACCCACAAATAAAAAGTCCAGGTCTAGATGGTGTCACTGGTGAATTCTACCAAATATTTTTAAAAGAATTAATAACAATTCTTTACAAACTCTTTGTAAAACCAGAAGAGGACAAAACAATTCCCAACTAGTTCCATGATGCCAGTGTTACAGTATTTTTGCGCAAATAATGCCTGCCCTCTGTGTTTGTTTGCCAGCGGTGCTCCCCTCCCCCCTTGAGGTATTTTCATAGGTGCACTATGCTACTTCTTTTTTTACAGCAACATGTTAAAGAGTTTTGGCAAAGTGGTACTTGTGAGAGTGTCTGGCGGGGTGGGGGAGCAGCCAGCAGGCAAACACAGATGGCATGCATTATTCGCATAAAAATGAAGTACCCTGATACCAACACTAGACAAAGACATCAGAAGAAAACAAACAAAAAGGAACAACAACAACAAAAAAAAACTATAGACCAATATCTCTTGAGAATATAGGTGCAAAAGCCCTCAACAAAATACTAGCAAACCAAATCCAGCGACATATAAAAACGATTACACTCCATGACCAAATGGGATTTATTCAAGGAATACAAAATTAGTTTAACATCCCAAAATGAATAATGTTATGCACAATATTAAAAGAATAAAGGGGGGAAACATGATCACCTCAATAGCTGCAGAAGAACATTTGAAAAAATTGAACTCTCCTTCATGATAAAAAGACTTAACAAACTAGGTATACAAAGAAACGTCTTCAACCTGATGAATGGCACCTACGAAAAAAACCCATAGCTAACATTATACTTAATGGCCAAAGAATGAATGCTTTTTGCGATCCTTAAGGTTGTATGTCAGCTTGGCTGGGCCCTGATTCTCAGTGGCTTGGCAGTTATGATGTAGTTTGGCAGTCGTATAATGATATAATCACCTCCATGGTGAGATCTGATATAATATGATCACCTTCATGATGGGATCTGCTGTGAGTAGCCAATCAGTTAAAAGGGAGTTTCCTTGGGGGTGTGACCCGCATCCAGTATGTGTGGAATTTATGGCAAAGCTCGCTTTTTTGTTCTGCTCTGGAATGTGGATTTCGCTCCCCAGTATCTGACCTCCAGTTCTTGGAACTTGGACCAGCAGCCTGCCGTCTGATGTGTATATCTTGGGTTTGTCAACCCCTGCAGCTATGTGAGTCAGGAGAAGCCTCCAGTGTGACACTTGATGCCTGACCCATGGACTTGGGACTTGCCAGCCTCTAAAACTGCATGAGCCATTTCCTTGAGACAAGTCTCTTTCTTTCTCTAATATATATATACATATGGAAACTCTGGTGGCACAGTGGTTAAGAACTATGGCTGCGAACCAAAAGGATGGCAGTTTGAATCCACCAGGTGCTCCTTGGAAACCCTATGGGGCAGTTCTATTCTGTCTTATAGGGTCGCTATGAGTCAAAATTATATATATATACAAACCAACCCATTTCCATCGAGTCAATTTTGACTCATAGCGACCCTACAGGACAGAGAAGAACCAGACTAACACTGCCCCATAGAGTTTCCAAGGAGCACCTGGTAGATTTGAACTGCCAACCTTTTGATTAGCAGCCATAGCTCTTAACCACCATGGTTTCCATTATACACACACACACACACACACACACACACACACTCTTCACTGGTTTTGCTTCTCTAGAGAACCCAGCCCAAGACACTTCCTAAGATAAGGAACAAAACAAGGATGTCTGTTCTCATTTTTTAAAAAAACTGTGCTTTAGGTAAAAGTTTACAGTGCAAGCTAACTTCTCATTCAAAAATTTATACATATATTGTTTTGTAACATTGGTTGCAATCCCCACAATGTGATAGCACACACCCTCTTCCTATCCTGGGTTCCCTGTATCCGTTCAATCAGTTCCCATCCTTTCCTGCCTTCTCATCCTGCTATTGGATAGGAACTGCCCATTTGGTCTCATATACTTGAATGCACTAAGAAGCACGTTCCTCGTATTATTTTTTATATTCTTGTCTAATCTTTTCCTGAAGAATGGGCTTCAGGAATGGTTTCAGTTCTGGATTAACAGAGAATTCAGGGGCCTTGGTTTGGGGGTTTCTCCAGTCTCTGTCAGACCATAAACTCTGGTCTTTTTACGTGAATTTGAATTCTGTTCTACATTTTTCTCCTGCTCTGCCTGAGAGTCCCTGTTGTGTTCCCTGTCAGGGTGGTCATTGGTGGTAGCCAGGCACCATCTAGTTCTTCCGGTCTCAGGCTGGTGGATTCTCTGATTCATTTGGTCCTTTAGTCCTTTGGGGTAGTATTTTTTCCTTGTGTCTTTTGTTTTCTTCATCCTTCTTTGCTATGAGTAGAATGGGACCAATACATGTATCTGACATGGCTGATCACAAGCTTTTAAGATCCCAGATGCTACTCACCAAAGTGGAATGTAGAACATTGTCTTTATAAGCTATATTGTGACAGTTGACCAAGATGTCCCCTGAAACTATGGTCCCCAGGGCCCAGTCCCAGCTATTCTGTCCCTCGAAATGTCTGGCTGTGTCTAGGAAACTTCTTTGCTTTTGCTTTGGTCCAGTTGTGCTGACTTTCCCTGTATTGTGTGTTGTCCTTCCCTTTACTGAAGTTGACTCTTGTCTACTATCTAGTTAGTGATTCCCCCCTCACCTCATAACTATCAAAGCATGCTTTTTCTGTGTTTAAACTTTTCTTGAGTTCTTATAATAGCTGACTCATACAACATTTGTCCTTTTGTGACTGACTTATTTCACCCACCACCATTTCTGTTCAACATTATTCTGGAAGGTCTATCCAGGGAAATAAGGCAAAAAAAAAAAAAAAAAAAGATTAGAAAGGAAGAAGTAAAAGTCCTTATTTTCAGAGGATATACTCTTATAATGCATATATATATATAGAAAATCATATAGTAAAAAAATTACAATAAACAAGTTCAGCAAGGGTGCATGATACAAAAACCAACTGTATTTCTATCTACATGCACTGAGCAATTAAAAAATGAAATTAAGAAAAACGTAAATTCCCTTTACAACAGCATCAAAAAGAATAAAGTATTAAGGGATAAATTTAACAAAAGAAGGACAAAACTTGTACTAGGAACACTACAAAGCGTTGCTGAAAGAAATTAAAGAAGACCTAAATAAACAGAAAGACGTTCTATGTTCATGGAGCAGAACACTTAATATTGTGGAGATGGTGATGTTCTCTAACTGATCTGCAGATTGATAACCTGATACTAGAATTCTTATGAAAATTCATGGAACCCAGTAGCCAAAAAAAATCTTGAAAAAGAAAAATGAAGTTGTAGGGCTCAAATTTACAGATTTCAAAACTTATTACATAGCTACCATAATCAAGATATTGTGGTACCAGCATAAGGATAAACATATAAATCAATGGAATAGAATTGAGAATCCAGGAAGAAACTCATACACTTATGGTCGGTTGATTTTGACAAGGTTGTCAGGACCATTCAATGGGGAAAGGATAATCTTTTCAACCAAAGATGCTGGGACAACTGGACAACCCAATGCAAAAGTTGAAATTGAATCTCTATCTCACACTGTATGCAAAAATAAACTCAAAATGTTTCAAAGAGCTATATACATAACTATAAAACTATTACAAGAAATCATAGGGGCAAATCTACATGACCTTGGATTAAGCAATGGTTTCTTAGCTATTACACCAAAAGAAAAAATAGATAAACTGGACTTCATCAACATTGAAAACTTCTGTGTTGCAAAAGGTACCATCAAGAAACTGAAACTCACGGAATGGGAGAAAATGTGTTCAAATCATATATCTGATTCAGATTGGTATAGAACATTTAAATAACACAATTCAATAATAGAAAGTCAAAGAATTAGTGTCTGGCTCAAAAGGTCAATAGTGCCAAGGTTGAGAAATTTTGTTTTAGGGAGAAGGAAACATTTGTACAGGAATGACTAGAATTTTCACAAGTAGATAAATGGGGAATGGGAATCTCAGCGAGAGGACTATGTGAGCCAAGCCATTCAGGAAAAAATGTGTGTCCTGTTTAGGAAAATGTGGAGGGGTTCAGTAGGACATAGGGTACGTGGCTGGGGTTGAGGAGACTGTGGCAGAAAAGCAGGGTTGAAGAGATAGCTAGAGGCTGGTATAGAGGCTCCTGAAAGCTTAGATTTTATTCTTTGGGCTAGAGTCAGCTGCTGAGGGATTTAAAAAACAGAAATGATAGGATTAGAACTATGTTTTAGAAATACAACCAGAGAGAGCAGCTTTGGTTCTCCCAGTACCCATTAAAAACTCATTGCCATCAGGTCGATTCTGACTCACAGTGACCCTATGGGACAGAGTAGAACTGCCCTATTGGGTTTCCAAGGCTGTAATCTTTATGAGGAAGCAGACTGCAATATTTTTCTCCGGTGGAGTAGCTGGTAGGTTCTAACTACCGACCTTTCGGTTAGCAGCGAAGTGTTTAACCAGTGTACCACCAGGGCTTCTTACTCTCACAGTAGAGAGTAAGAGCATTCCTTTTGGTGAGACAGTCAACTTTGCTAGAGTATTGTTAATTGATAAGACCTGGCTGTTGGAAAATGCCAAAACTTCAAAGAAGAGAAGAGCAGTTCTGCATAATTGGACCTGGATGGATGTGGGGGAGAGGGGAGTTTGACAAGGAGAAGCAAGGCAGGGCTGTGAGAGAGAGGTGCGATGCTGAGATTTATATTGTGACACCCTTCCTCATGGCCTGCAAATCTTCAGTAACATCTACAGAAATCACTTCATGCTTGTTGTGTTTATATTTCTTATGGAAAATTGCTATACTTGGATTGACTAGGGACTGGGGTAGAAAGGTGGGGAGGATGTACAAAGACATGGAGCAGGGAGGCCCCAGCTAAAACCCAAATTTCAGAAAAATCATTCTGATTCATTGTGGAGAAGTGACGTCTAGAAGTCAAGGCTAGAAGTGGAGCAAAGTGTTCATTTTCCACTGCTCTCTTTTAGGTTCCTATAGGCCTGTCCCACAGAACTGCTCATGTTCCCTAAATAGGCCGTGTTTAGTCATGTCTGTCTGCCTTCTGCTTGACATGCTTTTCTTCTCTGTCCAACAAACTTCTATTCACCCTTCAACACCCACTTCAAAAGTTTCATTCTCTGTACTGCGCTTTATGTGGTGTTTACTCAAGTATTTGTTCTCTCCAACCAGATAGTGAACTTCTCAAGGGTACGAATAGTATTTTATTCCTCTCTAACTCTCTGGCAGGTAGCAAGTGCCTGGCATATTACCCATGCGCAATGATCATTTATTGAATGAAGTATGGGTGGAGCAAGTGAGTGGTAGAAAGATTAGAGCTCTGGGCCTACATAGGCTTTGCATGGTTGTTGTTAAAACTATACTTTTCTTCCTTATTATGCTTAAAAATTACATTTGAAATTTCATCCTCTAGCTTAAATATTTCCTTCCGATAGATGATATTCCATATCAGGAAGAAAAACAACCAAAAAACAGCAGTATGACTTTAATTCTGAGTGAGTGGATTAAAATCATGTTTCACTATGCTTTTTAGAATGCTTCCATGTTATTAATTTAACATCGACCTGCTTATTAAGATTCCATTATTAAGGAAACAATTGTAAAAATCATTAAGAGCATTTCTACAGACCTTAGCCACTGACTCATCTTGCTAGATCTCAGTTAACTTGATCTGAATATCCCTCATTCAGAGTTATCAGGTACAATTTTATTTTTGTAACCATTAGTAAACATTTATTGTTGAGCTGATTTTTACGTGTTTTGTTGTTGATGATGATGATATGAAGAAGGTTCTATACAAGGACAGCTGCACATACAGAAAAATACCCACCATGTGGCTGTGGCTTTCCAAACATCTTCTCCCTACAGGTCTTATGCAATGCCTCTAGTCTCTGAAATTAATAAGGCTTTCATGAAGCCTCTAGTCATACTAGCTTCTTTGTGGATAGGGTAAGACTCTTCTGGTATCAGATATCTACATTTGGAATGTGCATATTTTGTCCTTTCTGTTTGTTACTTCTTTTACATACTTCAGAATTTAGTAAACCTCCTTATGAAAGTATGAACTGATTCAGTTAAGGGTTTTTCAACTCTTTTAGGGCAAGGTTTAATGAAAGAGCTATGAATTCTGGGTCTGAGGGCATGGTGATGATGGCACCAAATTTCAAAGCATTCCCAGCACCCTGGCAAGATCCTGGCCATACTCTTGCCTTCTCTTCCCTCTCAATACCCACAGCCTTCCTGCCACAGTCTGCCTAAGAGACAGTCAAGAACAATCTCACCACTCCTACTTATTCCTGTTTACAGCAGTTACCACATGTCTTAGTTATCTAGTGCTGCTATAACAGAAATGCCACAAGTGGTTGGCTTTAACGAAGAGAAATTAATTTTCTCTGAGTTTAGAAGGCTAAAAGTCCAAATTCAGAGCGTCAGCTCTAGGGGAAGACTTTTTGTCTCTGTCAGCTCTGGAGGAAGGTCCTTGTCTTTTCTGAGCATCTGGGGCTGCACAATCTTCATGTGGCTTGACACCTCTCTTCTTCCATCTCTGCTTTGCTCCTTGTTTAATCTGTTTTATATCTCAAAAGAGATTGACTCAAAATACACCCTACGCTAATCCTGCCTCATTAACATAACAATAACAACCCATTCCCAAATGGAATTATAACCACTTGCACAGAGGTTAGGATTTCCAATACATATTCCTGGGGACATGATTCAATCCATAACACCACAAGAAGACCCAAATTCCCAGGCCATTCCTGATAAGCAACATTTCATCTGTAGAGCTCCTAATTTGACCCCGTGCCCCATCTCCCACTTTTCTGTGGTCCTTCATCAATCTCTTCTCTGAACATTCCCTATACATTCTTGTTCTAACTGAAACTTGAAACTTCCAGAGTTCTGCTTTCTTGCAGCCTGGTCAAGTCGTGCTTAAGTTAAAGCAGAAGGCCTATAGTTATACCAGCTTCTTTGGGGATACAGTATGACTCTTATGGGATTGGTAGCCTATATTTGAAATGTGAATTTAGAATAGAATTCCGGACCTAGAGGTTTTCATTGCTCGTACCAGGCCAAGTACTTTTCTCCCTTAAAGAACCTTGGCAAGAAGTGTGTGACATCATTACCAGCTGCTGCTCCTTATTGCAGTCACCTTCTAACTTTGGGTCACTCCTCAACATTCCTTGAAGATTTGAGTTCCCAGGTCACCATCATTTGCCCCAACAATATACCTGTCATAATTCTTGCAATTTCAGTCATCATGTATATTATCATTTCAGTACTCAGGCCTCTGAGTCCCTTGATGTCTTCTCTAATGATCATGTTCTTTTTCAGCCTCAGCCACTCATTCCCAAAGAAAGGGCTATTCATACCCTATCTTAGACCTTATCCTTATCCATAACTGCTACCCTTCTATAATCTCAACCTCAAACATTCCACTCTAAGACCATGACCATTATCTTTCTAGCTCACTGTTCCTAGCACTCTAATTTAAAAATTCTTTTACCCAGTTCATTTTTCCTGCCATCTTTTCAATGTCCCTCATACTCCACATACCCGTACTTCACTCCTTATCCATCCTAGATATCATAGTCTATCATTATAATTACTCACTTCACATACCCTCAACTCTGGCACCTCTCACACTTCTTTTTCCTTCTTTGGCAAAACTCCAATCCTGGCTATTTACAGTGCTCTTCCTACCCTGCATCTGTTTTTACGGTTGCTGAACTTGGCTGGAGACCTTGCTTCATGGTCTCATTTCAAACTTATGAACCACTAAACTCAAGTGGGCCCAGCAATTTTACCTCTAGTCTATTCGCTCTTACTCCACACACAAAATTTCAAAACTCCTCGCCTCTCCTCAGACTTTGAACACTTCCTCATGTCTCCTTATTCTCAGATGATGACCTTGACTCCCTTTTCACTGGAAAAAGATGGAAGCAATTAGAAGAAACCTTCCACATGCTGCTTCTATCACTTCTACCAATCTACTTGCATCTATGCCCATGTTCCATCTTCCATTCTGCTACTTCGAAGAACTGTCCAGGTTCCTATCCAAGGTAGACCCCCCCTTTTGTGCAGCAGGTTCTAGTACCTCACATCTGTATAGAATGTTACACTAGCAAACTCACTGTTGCAATTTTAGAGAGGATCTCTCCTTTTCATCATCAGTTTATTTCCATAAGCATGTAAACATGTTGTATTTCTCATATTAAAATACCGTCTTTTGGGCCCATGTTTCCCTCCAGCTATCTTCCCATTTTTCTTATCTCCTAGATAGCAAAACTCCTCCAAAGAGTTGTCCATGCTTGTAGTCTTTGCTTCTGCTTCCTCTCTTTCTTGACTCCACCCTAATCAGACTTTTAGCCTCACCACCCCACCAAAACTTTCCTTGCAATGTCGCTAATGACTTCCATATTGCCAAGTCTAATTGTCACTTCTTAGACTTCATCTCACTTGACCCACCAAAACCACTTGAAACAATTAATCCTGCCCTCCTTGAAACCTTGTCTTCTTTTGACTTCTGGAGTATCATCCTCTTGAGTCTTTCCTGACCTCATTAGACACTCTTAATCTTCTTCAATTGTTCCTTTTTATTTCCCTGAACATGGACCTCACCTTGATGTCCAGAATTATATTCTAAATCCACATTTCAAATATAGGTTACCTGACTTCTTAATTTTGCAGGGACCCAGGATTCCATCCTTAGACCTCTAATGTTCTCTATCTATATCTACTCCATAGATTATCTTATCCAATCTTGTAACTACATACTCTCTATATCAGTGCTTCTAGTAGAAATGCAAAGCAAGCCACAAATGTGAGCTAAAAGTATAATTTTGAATCTCTAGCAGCTATAGTTTTTTATAGTTTAAAAAGGTAATTTTAATGACATGTTGTGTTTAATCCAATGAATGCAAAAAATGTGTACTATATAAAACTATTAATGAGATGTTTTCCATTCTTTTTTTCATACTAATTCTTTGAAATTTGGTGTGCATTTTACACTTACAGACCATTTCAATTTGGATTAGCCACACTTTAAGTGATCAGCAGCTAGTAACTATCGTATTGGACAGTATAGGTTTACATGCTGGTCATTAGCTTTACTGAGCGAGATGAGAAGCCATTGGAAGATTTTAAGGAGAGTAATTACACGACTCAACTTACTTCTAAAAGGTCATTCTTGCTGCTGTGTTGAAAGTAGATGATGTGGCAGCAGGCAAGACGCAGAGAGACCAGTTAGGAGGCTGTTTACAACAATGCGGGTGAAAGGTGATAACGGCTTAGATCAGGGAGTTAGTGAAGCAGGTGGTGAAAAGTGGTTACGTTTTGAAGGTAGAACAAACAGAATCTCTAGGTGTATTGTACAGAAAGAAAGGAGTTCAGAATGATGCCTGAATTTTTGATCCGAACCACTGAAAGAATTGGAAGAATGCAGTTGCCTTAAAATGAGATGGAGAAGACTGAAGATGGAGCAGGAGGTTTGAAGCAGGCAAATATGTAGCTCAATTTTGAATTTGTTAACATTGAGTTTTCTATTTAGGCAAGTTTAAAAAATAAAAACTCAAAATCATTTCAGATAGTGATATGTGTAATGAAGAAAAGAAAATAGCTGTGGGAGTGACTGGCAGGGGCTCATTTAGATAGGCTTGTCAGTGAAAGCATCCATGATGGTTAATTTTATTGGCAACTTGGATGGGCTATGGCACCCAGTTGCTGTATTTCATAGATGTGATTAACGTGTGCAATCAACTGATTTTAAGTAAAGGAGATTGCCCTTGATAATGCGGGTGGGTCTCATTCAATCAACTGAAGGCCTTAAGAACAAAAACTGATGCTTCTCAGGGAAGAAAAAATTCTGCTTCAAGACTACAACACAGAAACCCTGCCTGAGTTTCCAGCCTGCCCTATGGATTTCAAACTCAATACTACAGCATCAATTCTTGCTTGAGTTTCCAGCCTGCCCCACAAATTTCAAACTTACCAGCCCTCACAATTGTGTGAGTCAATTCCTTAAAATATATCAATCTCTCTCTGTGTGTGTATATGCATATATATATGTATCAATATGGATTACAACTCAGCTTAAAGAAAACAAAAACCTTACAACTGGACCAGTAAGCAACATCATGATAAACAGAGAAAAGTTTGAAGTCGTCAAGGATTTCATTTTACTTGGATCCACAATCAACGCCCATGGAAGCAGCAGTCAAGAAATTAGATGATGCATGGCATTGGGCAAATCTGCTGCAAAGGACCTCTGTAAAGTGTTAAACAGCAAAACTGTCACTTAAAGGGCTAAGGTGTGTCTGATCCAAGCCATGGTGTTTTCAGTCACCTGATATGCCTTCGAAAGCTGGGCAATGAATAAGGAAGACTGAAGAAGAATTGATGCCTTTGAGTTGTGGTGTTGGCAAAGACTACTGAATATACCACGGACTGACAAAAGAAGGAACACATCTGTCTTGGAAGAAGTATAGCCAGAATGCTCCTTGGAAGCGACGATGGCGAGACTACGTCTCATGTACTTTGAACATGCTATCAGGAGGGATCAGTCCCTGGAGAAGGATATCATACTTGGTAGAGCAGAGGGTCAGCGAGATGGATTGACACAGTGGCTGCAACAATGGGCTCAAGCATAACAATAGTCATAAGGAATGCGCATGATTGGGCAGTGTTTTGTTCTGTTGTACATAGGGTTGCTATGAGTCAGAAGTGACTCAACAGCACCTAACAACACAACATATAAAGCCACACCAAACCCACTGCCGTTGGGTCAATTCCAACTCATAGTGACCCTATAGGACAGAGTAAAACTGCCCCACATGGTTCTCAAGGCTGTATAAATCTTTATGGAAGCCAGCTTCCCCATCTTTCTCCTTTGAAGTCGCCAATAGTGTCAAACCACCAACTTTCAGGAGCAGCCAAGTGATTTAACCACTGCACCACCAGGGCTGTTTATGTGTGTGTGTATATATATTATACACACACACACACACGTATAATACACACACACACACACATATATATATGGAAACTCTGGTGGTGTAGTGGTTAAGTGATACAGCTGCTAACCAAGAGGTTGGCAGCTCAAATCCGCCAGGTGCTACTTGGAAACTCTATGGGGCAGTTCTCTGTACTATAGGGTCACTATGAGTCAGAATCGACTCAACCGCAGTGAGTTTTTTTTTTTTTTTGGTTTATATGTACGTATATATATTTGGTTCTGGTTCTCTGGAAAACTTGGACTGTTATAGCTTCTCTGAGGAAAGGGCATGTAATCTGAATGCTAAATGACGAGATGAGGCTAGCCATACAAAACTCTGTAAGAAAAGCATTTCAGTCAGAAGGTACCACAAAGATAAAAGCCCTGAGGCAGGAATGTTAGAGGGACAGAATAATGTTCAGAGTGTCTGAAGTGAGGAAGTTGAAAATGTAGGCAGGGGCCAGTCATGCAGGTCCTTGCCCGGTCATGGTGAAGGAGTTTGGATTTTATTTTACCCACAAGGGGAAACCTTTATGAGGTTTTAGGCTAGAGTGGCATGATCTAATTCAAATTTTTAAAAACCCTGGCTTCTGAGTGGTGAATGGATTATTATTATTAATATTACAGAGAAGAAAATAGAAGCAAGAGGTGGTTAGAAGCTTTTGTGGTAACTGGGAAGACACTATTGGTCTTTTCATTACACAGCTCAGCCTCTTTTGCCTCTGTCTTTTCTTGATTTTGAGAAATTTCTGGAGGTAGAAAGTGCATATTCCTTAATATTCATATCCTCCAGCATGCCTAGCACTACTTCATGCCCTTAGTAGGAAGTTCAGCACATACTGTTGCATGAATTATACAGCTCTTCTCATCCAGGGGAAACCCTGGTGGCATAGTGGTAAAGTGCTATGGCTACCAACCAGAAGATCAGCAGTTGGAATCTACCAGGTGTTCCTTGGAAACCCTATGGGGCAGTTCTGCTCTGTCCTATTGGGTCGCTATGAGTCAGAATTGACTTGAAGGCGATGGGTTTTTCATCCAGGCTCAGGAGCATGTCTTTCATACATTTGCATTTCTTATATCAAGCATATTGTCTGTCCCATGGTTAAAACTCAATATTTGTTGGAGTGTGGCAAGTCTTTGCTTCGGATAATCAGTTTACTGGGAAGAATCCTTGGATAGTTAGAGGCAGCAAGGAGGGTTTGGGCCTTGCTGAGGTGAAGGGTAGGAAAAAGACAGGGAACGTAGAGCACGTTGAAAGAAGGGAGATGGGTAGAGACACTTGGCTTTGAGCACACCAAGGACAGATTTGGCCTACTTTTTAATGTGGCCCAGAACTGGCCTGGTTCCATTGATGGTGATGCGATCCCTATTGTGAGGGAATGGCTGAAATGGTTTGATCACCATGGGACCATAATCCATCCTTGAAAGCCTTCATTAAGCAGATTTTTCTGTTCAACCTTGTACAAAGCCAAGCCTACAGGGATTTGCCACCCGACATCAAAATTCTCTGTTGATACTGATGTTGCAAGTCCCAACAAACATGGGAAGGCAGGCCGAATTCAAGCTTTCTGGCACTCCTCCTCTCCTGGCTGGGACAGATGTCCTCAGGCCTGATCTCAGGCTGGCGGTGAACTAAGTGCTGGGCTGGGTCTGTGCATTGCTGAACGTGCTGAGCTTGAGTATGGTTCTGTCTAAAAGAGGTCTGTGGACCAGAGGGATGACATTTGACACCAAGAAAGCAACCCAGATGTCTGGTTGATTTTCAGTCCCAGGAGTCTTATTCTTTTCCTTCAAGTCTCCGCAACCATTTGAAATCTGTTGCTCATCATCCAGGAATTTTAGTGCCTGTAGATTAGGGAATCCTATACCTGTAACTGACAATCCACTGGACTACCACACTTGGCATCTGAACAGAGCCAAAAGGGCTGGTTACAAATTTGTTGTTAATTCTAGATCCAAGACTGGAGACACCCTACTTTGTTGTTATTGACTTATAGATGAATTGTGTATATAATTAAAAAAAAAAAAAACCTTGCAATTTTTGCTTTCTATTTTTTTTTTTTTAATTAGGATATGGGGGTTTAGAGCAGCACCATTGTGTTGTTATTTAATCACGACTTTTCTAGGGAGAGGAGGACAGAAAAAGATCCTCCTTTCTCCATCAACAATTGGTCTCATTTCTGCATTAAGAGGGTGGAAACTTGGCTCCTCCCTCATCCCCTTTAGGCAAAAAGTCTAAGGCTTAGATTCATAAAGGTTGTTGATTTTGACTTTGGGTTGCCCTACTCTGTTTTTCCTCTTCTTTCTTGCTACTTAACACAATATGTAAACCCTTCTAGCTTACATATTCTAGCATTCCCTAAGGGTAGGGCAAGGAAGACAGCTTTTTTTTTTTTAAGCTTTGGGTAATCTGCTTTTATATTACCAAAATAAACAAGGTTGGTGGCGTAGTCTCCTTTGTCCTTACATCTGAGATGAACTTAAAGTTTAAATGGTGTCAGAATGAATCACATTGCTTACATTCATGTAACCAACTGGAAAACATCTCAGGCCTGGGCCCAGGAACCCACAGAAGATGACATGCAGGTGGAGTGTCACTGCTACCACAGATTATCCACTCCCTGCTCTGTTAAAAAATTGTATTTGTTACATACGGCCCCATTCCCATAGAGAATGGACAGCACTTCTGCTATTATTCTTGTCCATCATCTCTTTGAGTAGGAGTCAAATTTTCCCTTTTCCTACCCATTCCCATTCCCACTTTCTAGCTTTGCAATCTGCTGTGTAACCTCACTGAGCCTCAGTTTCCTCATGAGTAAAATGAGGATAGTAAGAAAAACCAGTGTCAGAGTTACTGAGGATCAAATAAGTTAATGGATATGAAAGTGCTTTATTTATACAAATGTGGGCCATTGTTATTATCATATACTAATGCTCTCCTGTGAGCTAGGTACATGATGTAACCTACCTGGTGGGTGGTCTTGCTGATCCTAAGTGGAAGACAATTTCAACGTTCCAAGAAAATGACTGGAAATGAGCCAAAATAAGAAAATGTTCTTGTTGGATAGTTCATTGAATTATCATGTATGTTATTTAAATTCTCTTCGTTTGGGTATAGGTTGAACTGGGCTGCCAGCCCTGTGAAGCAAAAGACAATAAGTCCTTTGGTGATCAAGCATTTCTACCCAAATGGCCACCACTCAGAATTTGATTTCCGATAAATAGAGGACAACAAAATCTTATTCCTTCTAATTACATAGCAACAGTAATTCTAAACATTGCTTTACAAAGAACTGCTTTAATGTCATGATAATGAGTTCTGAAGGGAAGAGCTCTGAGACTTTTAGTGTATGCCTTAGTTATCTAGTACTGGAAACCCTGGTGGTGTAGTGGTTAAGAGCTATGGCTGCTAACCAAAAGGTCGGCAGTTTGAATCTACCACGTGCTTCTTGGAAACCCTGCGGGGCAGTTCTACTTTGTCCTACAGGGTCACTATGAGTCAGAGTCAACTTGACAGCAATGGGTTTATCTAGTGCTGCTGTAACAGAAATACTGCAAATGGATGGCTTTAGCAAAGAGAAATTTATTTTCTCACAGCCTAGTAGGCTACAAGTCCAAATTCAGGGCGTCAGCTCCAGGGGAAGGCTTTCTCTCTCTGTCGGCTCTGGAGGAAAGTCTTTGTCATCAATCTTCCCCTCAACTAGGAACTTCTCTGTGCAGGAACCCTGGGTCCAAAGAACATGCTCTGCTCCTAGCACTGCTTTCTTGGTGGTATGAGGTTCCCTATTCTCTACTCACTTCCCCTTTCCTTTTATCTCATAAAATAAAAGGTGGTGCAGCTCATACCCCAGGAAACTCCTTTTACATTGGATCAGGGATGTGACCTGAGAAAGGGTGTTACATCCCACCCTAATCCTCTTTAACATAACCTAATCGTGCCTCATTACCCACAGTCGGAGATTAGGATTTACAACACACAGGAAATTATATCAATCACAAAATGGAGGACAACCACACAATACCGGGAATCATGGCCTAACCAAGTTGACAAATGTTTTTGGGGAACACAATTTAATCCATGACAGTGTACTTTTTTTTCATTATTTTATCCCTGGGAGGAAAGTGGATAAACTGAGGCATAAAGATGAGGATAAACTTTCCCAAAGTCACAGAATTTTTGTCTGAGTTGAGATAGATTCTCACCTCCTTCTTTTTCATTTACACATTTAAAATATTTCTACAAGCTTTAAAAATATAAATTAATAAGTCTATGTCCACAATTTTCAGCGTGGATTTTAATTTATTTTATCCATAGATCCGGGTTGAGTTGACCCTGGATCTATGAAGTTTTGAGCTGCCTGCTAAAAGCAGTCTTCTCTGTCCCCTAAGAACATTTAAGTTGTTTCCATGGAGTCAGAACCTGCCAGGTGGAGCCTATCTCCACAGAGGGAAAAGCAAAAGGAACCACTGTGTATCACATGTCTACTCTGGACTGTGTTTCGTGCTAGGCTCTTTACAAATGTCATTTTACTTAACCTCCATAGCAACTCTGCAAGTTATATTATCCTCATTTTATCGACAAGTAAACTGAGGCTAGTAAGTTGCATCATCAATATTGGAAACCCTGGTGGCTTAGTAGTTAAGTGCTATAGCTCCTAACTAAAGGGTCAGCAGTTCAAATCCACCAGGTACTTCTTGGAAACTCTATGGGGCAGTTCTACTCTGTCCTATAGGGTCGTTACGAGTAGGAAGGGATGCAACGGGTTTGGTTTCTTTTTTTTTTGGTGCCCTCTTCCTATGACATATTTAATTCACTATGTGTTCTGATCTAAAGCATTTACATTATTGACACATTAAAAAATCCTGCAAAATCATAGTCACTTCCTTGACCTTGGCAAATGCCACTGTATTTGATTTTTTAAAAAATAAGTGTCCTTTGCATCCAGAACAACAGTAAAGACTTATTTATACCTTCAAAATTAAATATAAATCTGTAAAATGCTAATGATACAAATAATTTATTAATAATTGCTAATAAACTAGAAGGATAAAAGAACATATTACTGTTCCTGCACACATAATTTTATGAAGAATTAAAGCTTTTCTTAATTATGACCTTTATCAAATACCCCAAATTATATTATGTGGTTTTAATAGACAGAGCATGCAAATCGTCCTCATAATTTTACTTTGAAGGATTTTCTTACTAAGAACAAAGAACAAAGTTAAAGACTTCTCCTGGATGAAATGGACTAACCCACCAAGAGATAGCATCATTTTAGTGGGCGGTAAGATGGTACCCACACACGGAGGCATGCTGCTTGGAGATCAAAGAAAAGGAAACTGCTTAAGGTATTTTTGAGGCTGGTTGGGCTCTTTTGGGTAAAAAAAGTGTTCCCCAGTATGAGTTGTCTGAGTACAAAGACTTTCTGGTGGCTGGAGAACTGCCAGCATGTACATTGATATATGTGCACTTAGGAAATATTGAGGCTATTCCCTGGTCTGCAGCTTTCTTCACCGAAGCTCCATCAGTGTACATTTGTGCCTTACCTTTGGTGGGAAAGTTGTATCATCTTTGCCCAAGGTAAGCCTCAGGCAGGTTTAGAAGTCTGCTTATAGTTAATGTTACCTTTTTCAGCCAAATATGAGCCATTTAAAAAGAAAATATCATTCTGAGCAGTGTGTTCACCCCCTAAAGGAAAACTTGCAAGTAATATTACATCAATAGATTAAAGGGCCTCAACTAAAAAAAGGGCACTGGTAGCGAAGTGGTTAAGAGCTCAGCTGCTAACCAAAAGGCTGGCAGTTCAAATTCACCAGCCACTCCCCGGAAGCCCTATGGAACAGTCCTACTCTGTCCTATCGGAGAGTCCAAATAGACTCTACAGCAACATGTTTGATTTTTTTGGTTTTAAAGAGACAGAAAGAAATAGTGAGATAAAACAGAAGATTCCAAAAGGTGGCTCCAGAAGACTAAGTATTGTAATGAAATGTGGAAAGACCTTGAGTTAGAAAACCGAAAGGAAAAACATGCTCAGCATTTCTCAAGGTGAAAGAACCGAAAAAAAAAAAAAATCAAGCCTCAATTTGCAATATTGAAGGTCTATTGGCAAAATATTGAATGACACAGGAAGCATCACAAGAAAATGAAAGGAAAGCACAGAGTCACTGCACCAAAAAGAATTGGTGTTCAGTCATTTCAGGAGGTAGCATAAGATCGAGAACCGATGGTACTGAAGGAAGAACTCCAAGATACACTGAAGACACTGGTGAAAAACCAGGCTCCAGGAATCGACAGAATACCAATTGAGATGTTTCGACAAACAGATGCAGCGCTGGAAGTGCTCATTTGTCTATGCCAAGAAATTTGGAAGACAGTTACCTGGCCAACTGACAGGGAGGGATTCATATTTATGTCTATTCCAAAGAAAGGTGCTCCAACAGAATACAGAAATTATCGAACAATATCATTAATCAACAATATCATTAATAAACACAAGTAAAATTTTCCTGAAGATCATTCAAAAACAGTTGCAGCAGTACATCGAAAGGGAACTGCCAGAAATTCAAGCTGGATTAAGGAGAAAATGTGGAATCAGGGATATCATTGCTGATGTCAGATGGAGCCTTGCTGAAAGTGGAAAATATCAGAAAGACGTCTACCCGTGTTTCATTGACTATGCAAAAGCATTCAACTGTGTGAATCATAACAAATCATGGATAACGTTGCAAAGAATGGGGATTCCAGAACACTTAATTGTGCTCATAAGGAACTTGTACATAGACCAGGAGACAGTCACTGAAACAGAACAAGGGGGTATGTGTGGTTTAAAGTCAGGAAAGGTGTGCATCAAGATTGTATCCTTTCACCACACTTATTCAGTCTGTATGCTGAGCAATCAAGACAAGAAGCTGGACTCTCTGAAGAAGAAGAGGGCATCGGGATTGGAGGAAGACTCATTAACAACCTGTGTTAAGCAGACAACACAACCTTGCTTGCTGAAGGTGAGGATGACTTGAAGCAGTTACTGATGAAGTTCAAAGACTACAGTCTTCAGTATGGATTACACCCCAACATAAAGAAAACAAAAATCCTCACAACTGGACCAATAAGCAACATCATGATAAACAGAGAAAAGGCTGAAGTTGTCAAGGATTTCATTTTACTTGGATTCACAAGCGACATCCATGGAAGCAGCAATCAAGAAATCAAAAGATGCATTGCATTGGGCAAATATGCTGCAAACGACCTCTTTAAAGTGTTGAAAAGCAAAGATATCACTTTGAGGATTAAGGTGCACCTGACCGAAGCCATGGTCTTTTCAGTTGCCTCATATGCATGTGAAAGTTGGACAGTGAATAAGGAAGACCAAAGAAGGACTGATGCCTTTCAGTAATGGTGTTGGCGAAGTATATTAAATATACCATGGACTGGCAGAAAAATGAACAAATCTGTCTTGGAAGAAGTACAGCCAGAATGCTTCTTAGAAGGAAGGATTGTGAGGCTTCGTCTCGCATACTTTGAATATGCTATCCGGAGGGACCAGTCTCTGGAGAAGGACATCATGCTTGGTAAAGTAGAGGGTCAGCAAAATAAAGAAGAGCCTTAATGAGATGTTTTGATACAGAGGATGCAACAATGGACTCAAGCATAACAATGATTATGAGGATGGTGCAGGACCTGATAATGTTTCATTGTGTTGTACATAGTGTCGTTATGAGTCAGAACTGACTCAACATGCAATTTAATGGGCAGAAGAGCAAATGGACCCTTTTCAGTTGTTGTTTTTCAAATAGCTATCATTTATTGGACCAATTCTATGTGCCCAGTTTTACAGATGATATTATTAGATTTATATCTCATAACAATTCTATAAGGAAACATAATTATTCCCATTTTTTTAGATGAGGAATGTCTAAGTAACTTGCCCAAAGTCATGCGTAGGCCCAGATTTTAATCTAAATCAGCCTGGCTTTCTCCACTATACCCTTCTTGGGAGAAAACATTTCCCAGAATTTTCTTCATAGAAGAGTTATCAAATACAACAGACCAAGTGCCTTTTTAAAAATAATATACATAAAAACTTGTTTGCCAAAAACATGTCTGCTCAATTGTCAAAGTGTTTGGATTTCTGGATTATTCAGGGAAATATCAGATAGGACCTTTACTAATCTACTTTATTTCCATCAGTCTGCCACAAGCTGAAGCTACTGTATAAAAGCCAGTCACTTTGGGTTCAAGGTGTAACCTGGAATGTAGAATTATACTGCTTTTGCTCTCAGGTAGCTTGGGAAAAATCCATGGAAAATTAAAGATAGAGAAACGCAGTGTCAGAAAGGGTAAAGTAAGTGGACTTGACCACTTACTAGTTATGTGATTCTGGGCAAGTTACTTTGACTTGGACTCTCTGTTTCCCTAGCTGGGAGTACAAACGGTGATATGAATGATTAGTGTGTTCGGCTGCTAACCAAAAGGCTGAAGGGTTGAGTCTACCCAAAGGCACCTCAGAAGAAAGGCCTGCTGATCTACTTTGGAAGTATCAGTCACTGAAAGCCCTATGAAGCACAAATCTCTGACAAACATAGGGTCACCACGACTTGGAATCTACTCAATGGTAACTGGTTCCTTAGTTGAAAATTGTTGAAGATAACAGCACCAATTTTATGGGGATCACTGTAGTAAGCATTAAACGTTAGATCTTAGTACAGAGCCCACCAAATAGTATGCATTCAATGCACAATCATTAATATCATTGGTTGTTATTATTCACTTTATCATCAGTATCATAGACCAAAGGAGCCCAAGTTACAAGTTATATTATTACCCATCATCATATATCCCTATATCACCTGGCATATGGGAAATAATGGTTGAACTGTGTTAGTGTATGATTCTTAGGATAGATGTTTTGAATGCTGTATGGTTAAGGGATTATTATACTCTTGACTAATGAGCTTGAAAATGACCAAAACACTCTGTTTTAGGGGTTGGGATCCCACTTAAATGGTGAGCTTGTTTGTTATACCAATGACTCAGTAAGGTTGGAACCCCAGTGAGTGGCAGGACACAGAAAAGAACAAAGTTAAAGGCTTCTCTTGGATGAAATGGACTAACCCATCAAAAGATAGCTTCAATACGGTGAGCAGTAAGATGGTACCCACACATGGAGGCATGCTGCTTGGATATCAAAGGAAAGGAATTTTTGAGGCTGGTTGGGTTCTGTTGAGTAAGAAAAGTGTTTCCCACTATTTATTCTGCAGAACGCTTGTCCCACATGAATCAAGTTTCCACAGTCAAATAAGAATGAGAAATATACTATATTATAGCTTTTCCTCAGTTTAGGGTGTGGCAATGCATTACGATTATATTTAAAGCTCTGAAAAACACTAGAAGAATCAACACTTCTATTTATGCATGATCATAAGTGATTCCCCATATTCCCCAGGAAAATTGTAAAAAAAAAAAAAAAAGGGATTTGGAGGAATATAAGTACATACTGGGTGGGTTGGGAAGTACGTACTAGGTAGCATAGTGGTTAAGAGCTTGGCTGTTAACCAAAAGGCTGGCAGTTGGAATACACTAGCCACTTCTTGGAAACTCTACAAGGCAGTTCTACTCTGTCCTGTAGGGTCGCTGTGAGTTGGAATCAACTTGATGGCAATGGGTAAGTACATACTAGAGATGCGTGAAATAAGCAAATGTCTACTTACAATATCTGATCTATGAATTTAGATGCATGTGGATACCGTAATTACATAATATAGAACAATATATATGTAGAAATACTGCTTTTTTAAAACTCAAATTTCATGTGTTTTTCTTCTGCTCACATTTTATGAGGAAGACATCAGTGTTTTCCTCATTATTAAAATTGCCTTTTGAGTCATCTAACAGTTTTCTAGAGCACTTATCTTCTTCCTTGTTTGAGCCTCAGCACTTTTAGACTCTGTGTGTCAACTGTCCTAGGAAATTACACCACCAGCTTCAAGTACCCATTTATATAACTCTGGGATTTTTTTTTTTCTTCATTTATTTGTCTTCTATGTAGTGATTATTTTAGGTAAACACCTAAATGGCAAATTCAGTTCATGTGTCACTTCTAAATAATACGCCGTTGGTTATAATAAAGCAACTACAAGAAAATCCAGTAATATGAAAGACTATAGAAACTGGAATGTACAACAATTCTTTCTTTTCTGAGGGATAATCTGGAGGGGGGGACCCTTGTCTCACACGTATAATTGTCTAACCCTGTGTTTTCCAAACTTACTCAATCACAGAACTTTGTGTGTGTGTGCTATAATATCTATTTACATCCTGGGAAACATCCTCTTGGCAATTGTGGGCCAGTGAATAGCTTTTGCCTTCAGGATTTTAGGTAGGAATAGGCTGCTAACAAGTGCTATAGAGTGACTGAGATTATGGTAAAAAATCTGTATTTACAACTCTATTTTCTTCCTGTGTTTCCTTGGTCATTTTACTTTGGTTCTCCCTCAGAATTTAGTCAAGCCTTTTTAAAAGTCATGGCCTAATCACTTCTATCCCTCGAGAAACAAGCTTTAAAAGAGATAGACACTCCCCTGAGGTCAGTATGGTGTTGGATTGGCAGTTAGATCACAGAAAAGCCTCCAGAGCAAAGTGAAGTCCAGGGCATACAGACATGGCCCCTCATCATCTGTCACCTTCTCTCCTTAGAGTCTCAGTGCTGAGGACTCACTAGAATCTCCCTGGGAGCTTTACAGATTACTAGTGCCACCTCAGAACATTAAAGTCAGAATCTCTGGGAGTAGATCCCAGACATTAGTATTTTTCAGAGGCTTCCCCATGGTTGAAGGAGTTAAAACCTCTTAGAAGGCCATCAGTCCCCTTATGTTGGCCACTTGAAAATTTGGAGAAGAGTAAGGACCTATTAGAAGCCAGGAGCTAGATCTGAACTGAGAAAGCATCTGTGTAATGTGTTCTGTTTCTTTATGTATCTCCTCCACACTCCCAAGTCACTCCTAATACTCCCATTATAGAGCTAGACACAGAAAGCCCTTGTGTGGCCCCAGTGAAGAAGCTGCATGCTCTCAATGGGATGGGATGTTATTGGTAGTGGACAATCTCATTTCTGAATTGAACTTGTGTGTGGCTAAGCATATTGGCTAATGTTCAGTCCTCTGGTAGAATTTGTATCTTTGACAACAAATACCTGTGTGTGTGTTGGGGAAGGGGATAGACAGTTCTAATCTCTTTCCATTCAGGCAAGTTCCTCTATGGATTCTGTCTCTGATGGGAAAGAGAATCTGCAGCTACTCTTCTTCTTAGCCAATAGACTCTTCTTGTGAGTTGCAGACAGGATAAGAGAAAGAGTAGGAAGTGAAGACTATGATCCCTCTTCTATGGAGGTGTCCTATTCAAAAAGCAGTCAATTTTAGAGATAAAAACCAGGAAGACCAGTGAGCAGAAATGGTAATAATGCCTTGCAAATGTATGATGTATTCTAACTTTTAAAACACTTTCATATTCATCACTTTTTCTTTGAAGATTCTAGAGAGATTACTGTAACAAATGTCAATAGCCTTATTTTAGCATGAAGAAACAGAGGTGCTGTGAAGATAAATCAGTTCCCCAAGAACATACAGGCAATGACAGAGGTGGAAAGAGTACCTGAACCTTCAGTAATTTCCAACCTTGAGCAGCTTTAAAGGTCATGTGATAGACCAGCGGTTCCCAAATCTGACTACTTACTAGAATGGCCTAAAAAAATTATAAAATAACACTATTACCCCAGCTCACATCCAGGGACTCTAATTCAATAGTCCTGGGACAGAGCTTAGGGAATCTATAATTTACATAATTCCTCCATAGGTTTTCTCAATACTGACTAAATATTAGAATCAACTGGGGGCTTAAAAGACCATATTTCCCAGACTGTAATTACCCCAGACCAATTAAACCGGAGTCTCTAAGGTTGGTTAAGGTTGGTACCCAGGCATCAGGGTTTTGTTAATCTTCCCAAGTGATTCCAATGTGCAATCGAGGTTGAGAAACACTGTTCTATATCAGAGCCTTACAAATTCTATTTTCCAGAATTTCAGTCCAGCAAGTAGGGAAAGATGAGTGTAGGATTGGGAGTAAAAACACCAGGATTCAAATCCTGGCTCTGCCACTTGGGGAAAGTCATTTCATCGGTTTGGACCTCAGTTTGATATTTTATGAAAAGAAGACAACAATAGTATTTTTCAGGGATGCTGTGAGGATTAGACGAGATAATGCATGTGAAATCAGCAAATACTGTACAGTTTTCAGCTACTCCTATCATTTCCAAAAGAATTCTGTCTTTGTTTCCTCGGGCTGCCATAATAAAATAGCACAAAATGGGTGGCTTTAACCACTAATGCAAAAGATGAAGAAATTAAAGATTTTTTACCCACTACCGTAGTCTGAAATTGATCAAATACACAATCAAGATGAACTGATAATTACTGGTGATTGGAATGTGAAAGCTGGAAACAAAGAAGAAGGATCGGAAGTTGGAAAATATGGTCTTGGTGATAAAAACAATGCAGGAGATCATGTGATAGAATTTTGCAAGACCAACAAATTATTCATTGCATATACCTTTTTCAACAACATAAAAGGCAACTATACACATGGGCTACACTGGATGGAATATATAGGAATCAAATCGACTACATCTGTGGAAAGAGACCATGGAGAAGCTCAATATCATCAGTCAGGGCAAGACCAGAGGTCAACTATGGAACAGACCATCAGTTGCTCATATGCAAGTTCAAATTGAAGCTGGAGAAAAAATTTTAAAAAGTCTATGAGAGCCAAAGTATGACCTTGAGTATATCCCACCTGAATTTAGAAACCATCGGAAGAATAGATTTGATGCATTGAACACTAATGACTGAAGACCAGATGAGTTGCCAGGTGACACCAAGGACATCATACACGAAGAAAGAAAAGGTAATTAAAAAAAACAAAAAGCAAGCAAGAAAGAAAAGATCAAAGTGGATGTCAGAAGAGACTCTGAAACTTGCTCTTGAACATATAGTAGCTAAAGTAAAGGGAAGAAATGATCACATAAAAAAGCTGAAAGAAGATTTCAAAGGGCAGCTCAAGAAGACAAAGAATTATAATGATATGTGCAAAGACCTGGAGTTAGAAAACCAAAAGGAAAGAATATGCTCAGCATTTCTCAAACTGAAAGAGTGAAGGAAAAATTCAAGCCTTGAGTTCCAATATTGAGGGGTTCTGTGGGAAAATATTGAACAGCATAGGAAGCATCAAAAGAAGAGAGAAGGAATACTCAGAGTCATTGTACCAAAAAGAATTGGTTGCCATTCAAAAATTGCAGGAGGTAACATATGATCAAGAACTGATAGTACTGAAGAAAGAAGTCCAAGTTGCACTGAAGGCACTGGTGGAAAACAAGGCTTCAGGAATTGATAGAATACCAACTGAGATGTATCAACAAACAGATGCTGTGTTAGAAGTGGTCATTTGTCTATGCCAAGAAATTTGAAAGAGAGGTACCTGGCCAACCAACTAGAAGAGATCCATATTTATGCCTATTCCCAAGAAAGGAAATCCAGCCTAATGCAGAAATTACCGAAGAATATCATTTACAGCACATGAAAGTAAAATTTTGCTGAAGATAATTCAATAGCTTTGCAGGATACTGCAATAGGGAACTGCCAGAAATTCAGCCCGGATTCAGAAGATGACACGGAATGAGGGATATCACTGCTGATAGCAAATGGATCTTGGCTGAAAGCAGAGAATACCAGAAAGATGTTTGTTGTTGTTAGGTGCCATCAAATCATTTCTGACTCATAGAGACCCTGTGTACAACAAAAAGAAACATTGCCCTGTCCTGTGCCATCCTCAAAATTGTTGCTATGTTTGATCCTATTGTTGCAGCCACTTTGTCAACTCACTTCTTTGAGGGTCTTTCTCTTTTCCAGTGACCCTCTACCAATCATGATGTCCTTCTCCAGGCCCTGGTCTGCCTAATAACATATCCAAAGTACTTGAGACGAAGTCTCGCCATCCTAGCTTCCAACGGGCATTCTGGCTGTACTTCTTACAAGACAGATTTGTTCATTCTTTGGGCAGTCCATGGTATATTTAATATTCATTGTCAACACCATAATTCAAAGGCATCAATTCTTCTTCAGTCTTCCTTATTCATTTTCCAGCTTTTGTATACATATGAGGTGATTGAAAATACTGTGGCTTGGGTCAGGTGCACCTTAGTCCTCAAAGCGACATGACTGACCCAAGCCAAGGTATTTTCAATCACCTCGTATGCATGTGAAAGCTGGACAATAAATAACAAAGACTGAAGAAGAACTGATACATTTGAATCATGGTCTTGACAAAGAATATTGAATATACTGTAAATTGCCAAAAGAAGGAACAGATCTGTCTCAGAAGTAGACCCGGAATGCTCCTTAGAAGCACGGATGGCAAGAATTCATCTCACATACTTTGAACATGTTATCAGGAGGGACCAGTCTCTGGAGAAGGACATCATGCTTGGTAAAGTAGAGGGTCAGCGAAAAAGAGGAAGATGCTCAGTGTGAGATGGATTGACGCAGTGACTACAACAATGGACTCAAGCCTAACAATGATAACGAGGATGGTGAACCAGGCAGTGTTTTGTTCTGTTGTACATAGGGTAGCTATTAGTTGGAACTGACTTGATGGAACCTAACAACAACAACAAAAAACAGAAACTCATCTTCTCACAGTCTAGAGCCTAGAAGTTCAAATCGGTAACAACCGTGCAGATTCCTTATGATGACTCTGAGAGAGGAACTTTTCCACACCTCTCTTCTAGTTTCTGTTCCTCTGTTGCTTGTAGATTTATCTTCAAAGGCTTCTCTCTTCCCCCTTGTGTGACTCAGTCTCTGTGTCTGTTCTCTCTTTTTATAAGACACCACTCAGAAGGGATTAGGACCCAACCTACTCTAGTGTGGCCTAACTGATAACATCCATAAAGAAAAACTGTGTTTCTCCAAACAAGGTCACTTTCACAGGTACAGGGGTTAGAACTTTAACACATCTTTTTGTTATTGTTGTTAACATATCTTTTTGGGCTACATAATTCAATCCATAACAAGCTCCATTAAAGAATGTGTAGTTTTTGCAGATGTTCTTTTGTGTCCACAGGTCCCTGCAACCTTACCTCAGAGCTAGGTTTCTAGGGCATGAAACAGAGCTCCAAAAGTTTCCACTAATGAAATAAGGCTTGGAAATTGGAGGTGTGTCCTCAAGACTTCTTTTCACTGTTGCTGTTGGCATGTTCAGTCCACTGGAGCTATGTATCTGCCAATTTGCTAAATGTTTACTCAGAGGGACAATTTTGTTTTCAGAATACAGGAACACTTTAGCTATTACTATTCACCACCCCCATTCCTCTATCTAGCTCTTTGAGTTCCCCTAAATGTGCCCCTAAGCACCTCTTGTTTAGTCCCATTCAGCGAATTAAAGAAGATTCTAGCAGGTGTTTCTTATCCTGTAAATGCTGAGTTCACTGCAACCCAGGCCTGCTGGAGAACAAATAAACCCATACTGTAAACACCCACTCCCTGGCCTAACAATTTGTACTGGTTAGAATGAAGTCTTCTAATATTAAGAAAGGTAGCATGAGGATCATTTCATAACCACAAACACAGGCAAAAAACATTCATGAAACTATGGATGACTCACAGTCAAAGGAACCTGAATCATCTTGACCAACCCCCTAGGCTGATCAAATGGGAAATCTTTTGCACCAAACTCACTGTGCCATTTGCCTTCTCTCTAATTGATTGTTATTGCTGGGTTTATCTTGCCCGCATTAGATGTATTTTTAAACCTCTCACAATTCCCTCCTCACTAGTAAAATATTTTTGTGAGCACCTTTCTCTTACTTTTTACATTCTTACTTGTTTCTTTCTCAAAATAGATACTTAGTGCACATGAGGACAGGAATTATGTCTTTTTTATCTTGAGTAGTACCCAACACACAGTAGGTGTTAACACATACATATTAATTTTTTTTCCCCCCAGTGAAGAGGAGGTTTATTTCTAACAAGCTATGGAAGCTGAGATTTGCTTGTATACCGCTTTCTCTAGGGTCCCATGAACAACGGAATTTTATTGACATCACATGTATACATATACATGCCAGAGAGAGAGACAGAAATAGAAAGAAAGAAGGAGAAAGTGCTAGATACTATTCTAGATTCTGGGGATACAGCAATGAACAGAACAACCAAAATACCTGCTGTCACGGAGTTTCCATTCTAGTATATTAGTTTGTATGAGTGTGTGTTGGGGGAACTGACAACTGTGACAAAAAGGCAAATAAGTAAAATGTAACAATGTCAAATGGTGGAAAATGCTACAGAGAAAAGTAAGGTAGGGCAAGGGCATAGAGGGCACTGGGTGGAGGGTGGGCTGTGGGAATTTTAAATAGAGTAGTCAGGGAAGGTCTTTCTGAGAAAAGGGAATTTGAGCAAAGACTTACAGGAGGTGAGGTATTGATTCTTGAGGCCCTTTGGGTGAAGAACATTCCAGGTAGAAGGAATAGGAGGTTTAAAGTCCTTGAGGTGGAGAGAGCCTGGAGTATTCCAGAATGGCATGGAAGCTAGTGGGTCTGGAGTGGAGCAGGTGCAGGTGAGAGCAACAGGAGAAGAGGTCACAGGGGTAACTTGGTGAGAGTACACTGTCAGAGAAACAGAAATAGGATATGGTATACATACACACACATACACACACGCACAGAGAGAGAGAGAGAGAAATAGATCTATTTTAAGAAATTGGCTCACTTGATTTTGGGGGCTGGCAAGCTTGAAATCTGTAGGGCAGGCAGTCTTAAGTCTGAAATCTCTGGCAGTCTGCAAACTCTAGCAGGGTATCTGTGTTACAGTCTTGAGGCAAAATTTCTTACCCTTCGGGAAACCTCAGTTTTTGCTCCTAAGGCCTTAAATTGATTGGACAAGTCCCACCCACATTATAGAAGGTAACCTGCTGTACTTAAAGTCAACTGATTGTAAATGTTAATAACCTATAAATACAGTCATCACAACATCTATACTAGCGTTTGACCAAACAACTGGACACCATAGCCTAGCCAAGCTAACACTTAAAATTAACCATCACGGCAGGGTAGGATGGGTGGCAGTTGTGGCAGAGCTCTGGAGGGATGTTTTAAGCCACTGTAAAAACTTTGACTTATTACTCTGACTGAGATGGAAAGCCAGTGGAGAATTTTATTTGACTTATGTTTAAAAGTGTCGCTCTGGCTGTGGTAGTGATAATAATGAGTGGCAGGGCAAAGGTGGAAAACCAGTTAGAAGGGTATAAAAATAGGAAAAGTGGCTCAGACTGTGATGCTAGAAGAGAAGGCAGTGAAAGTAGAAGGATTCTGAATCAATTTTTAAAGTAAAAGTAATGAAATTTGCTCTCAAATTGATTGTATGTTATGGGAAGAGTCAAAAATGACTGAGTTGTTTGATCTGAACAACTCAGAGGCTGGATGGAACTGCCAATAATTGAGAAGGAAATGCCTATAGGAGGAAGAGGTTTTGTAGTGAATGGGAAGGTAACCTGTCCATCTGTCTATTTATCTATTTAATAAGTTCCATTTTATATATAAGCTTTCAAGACTCAGAGAGGTTAAGTAAATTGATGAAGGTCTCAAAGCTGATATGTGGTGATATTGGGGTTTGAAGTGAAGTATTTTGGACTCTAATACCCCCACTTTTTCTCCCCTACTAGACTCTTTCCTCTTTTGATATATTATTACTTTTTAATTCTCACAGCAACTTTCATTCCCATTTTTAAAATGAAAAATCAAAGTTTAGAAAGTTTAAATAATGGACTTAGGTCACGTGGAGCCCTGGTGGCACAGTGGCTAAGAGCTTGGCTGCTAACCAAAAGGTCAGCAGTTCAAATCCACCAGCTGCTCCTTGGAAACCCTTTGGGGTAGTTCTACTCTGTCTTACATGGTCACTATGGGTCGGAATCAACTTGATGGAACAGATTTTTTTTTTTTTTTTTTAGGTCATACAGCTAATAAGCAAGAGAGGAAAGATTCAAACTCCAGTCTCTGATTCCAAAACCTATGCTCTTTCCATGAGACTATCCTCCCTATTATTTATACCATGCAGGATGGTGGTAGAGATTAAAAGTACATAAACTACCTTGCATATGAGGGCTCCTGTCTGGTACATAATATGTTTTAAATAAATGATAGTTATTGCTAATTGATATGGTCTCATTTGTGCATATTCTGTCTCCTCAAATATCTTCAATGAGTAAATGGATAAAAAAAACTGTGCTACATCCACACAATGCAATACCACTCAGCAATAAGAAGGAACAAATTCTATGGACACAGGACTTTGATGAATCTAAAAGGCATTAAACCGAATGAAAGAAACCAGTGTCAAGAGGTTACATACAGTATAATTCCATTCGTATGATATTCTTGAAAAGATAGAACTTTGTCATTATTGTTGCTGTTAGATGCCATCAAGTGGGTTCTGACTCATAGTGACCCTATGTACACCAGAACAAAAGACTGCCCAATCCTGTGCCATCCTCACAATTGTTGCTATGTTTGAGCCCGCTGTTGTAGTCTCTGTGCCAATCCATCTGATTGGGGGTCATCCTCTTTTTCGCTGACCTTCTACTTTACCAAGCATGCTGTCCTTCTCCAGGGACTCATCCCTCCTGATAACATGCCCAAAGTACATGAGACAGAGTCTCACCATCCTTGCTTCTAAGACGCATTCTGACTGTACTTCTTCCAAGACAAATTTGTTCTTCTGGCAGTCCATGATATATTCTATATTCTTCGCCAACGCCATAATTCAAATGAATCATTTCTTCTTCCATCTTCCTTATTCATTGTCCAGCTTTATTCATTGACATAATTTTATGTCTGGTTGCCAGAGACAAGGGATGAGGTGAGGGTGTGACTACAAAGAGATAACACAAGGGAAGTTGGTGGGGAGGATGGAACTTTCTGAATCTTGATTGTGGAAGTGGTTACATGAATCTATACATGTGGAAGATTCATAGAAAAGTGAAAGTGAGAGATTCCATTTAGGAAATTATGGGTGTGGATGAGTTTTCCTAGGGAGAAAGCACAGAGTGAGACAAAGACTGAGTAGGTAACCCAGGGATATCTATTTTTAAGGGAAAATGAGAGGAGGAGCAGTTAATTGGGAGTAGGAGGAGAAATGAGGCATTGGGGGAGCAAATAGGTCACGGTGACCAAAGGAGGAGTTCAGTAAGGAAAGAGCAGTCAGCAATCCCCAAAGGCATGGAGAAGTTGAGTAAGATGAGGTTTGAAAGGCTGTCATTATGTTGGGCAACTGGGAGGTGGTTAGTGATGTTACAAACGCACTTTTAGGAGAGAGGTGGGGAATACTAGTCTGAGGGACATAGCTTGATGAATAAATGAGAGATAAGGAAGTGCCTTCATACAACTTTGATTCATGTATATTTGGATTATTGAATAAGGTTTTGGTGAGATGACTCTCATCTCAAATCATCAAGCTAAGCTAAATCAGAATCTCTGTGAAATTTTGCTTTTCTGGCAAAAATTGAAGCCAAGTAATAGTTACATGTGTTTAGGGTTTAGAGACAATCTTTTTTTTTGGTAAGGTTCAGAATTAATAAGACAATTTAAAACTACTAATTGAACATCTAGATTTTTGCAGACAATGAAAGGGATGCAAAGGTGTGTTAAAAACAAAGAAGTGAGTTTATTTAACCTAACCTCATTTGACAATGTTCCGCTGCTATTCATAAGGTTTTCACTGGCTAATGCTTTTTCAGGGAAACCTTGGTTTTTTTTTAAATGCTTTTCAGAAGTAGACTGCCGGGTCCTTCTTCCTGGAGAAGGACATCATGCTTGGCAGAGTACAAGGTCAGTGGAAAAGAGGAAGACCCTCAACGAGGTGGATTGACCCAGTGGCTGCAACAATGAGCTCAAGCATAACAATGATTATAAGGATGGCGCAGGACCGGGCAGTGTTTCATTCTGTTGTGCACAGGGTCGCTGTGAGTCAGAATCGACTCGACGGCACCTAACAACAACAACAACCTCATTTGAAAGATGAAGAAACCGAGACTCAAAGAAATGAACTAACTTGGCTGAGTTTACTCTTAATCAGCTTTCCTCTTTTCCCACTGCCATATTTTGCCAGTTCTCAGCTCTTTTCTTTTACATGAGCTATTCTCCACCAAATGTATAGAACATATACAGAAAATACTCGTAACCTCATGTTGGTCCCTTTCTAAATGGATTAATCTTGCAGTTGAGTGAACTAAAATTTATGTGAAAAGGAGAATTTCTTTCCCTGGCAGTAAAGGGGCAGGAAATTCGGTGTGAGGAGGGTAGTATGAGTGTGGTCTTTAGGATGTATAGACTTAGTATCAACAGAGAAAAGAGGTACAAGGAAACAGACTGCCTTTTGGGAACAAAACAATAGCTCTGGCAGGAAAGTAGTGGAGTGGGTAGGTACGTATGAAGAGTCCTTGGGTAACTGAAAGGTTGGAGGTTTGAGTCTACTCTGACATGCCTCTGAAGAAAAGTTTGGCTGTCTACTTTAGAAAAATCAGCCATTGAAAACTCTATGGAATACAGTTCTACTCTGACACACATGGGGGTCACCATAAGTTGGAATCAATTTGACAGTAACTGGAAGGTATATATAAACAGATATTTGGTTCTCCCCTACCTGGATACTGTCCTTTTAGAAATCTCTGCTAAAACTCTGAAGGGTTCTGTGGTTAACTCTAATGAAAGAGGCTGTTCCTTTATCATAATTCTAGATAGTGCTTTAGGGGGACAGGAAGTGGGACAGTTTGGCTGGTGTTTGGCTACAAGAGAAATTGGAGTCAATGCCAGGCTAATTTTGGAAGCATAGTAAAGAAGAGTGTGGATATTCAAGTTAGATGGCTATGTCTCTTCCTGAATTACTTACTAGCTGTTTAATCTTAAATAATTGTCTTGACCTCTCTAAGTCTCAGTTTCCTCATCTGTAAAGTGGATTGTTTATGAATACTAAAGCAAATACATATGAAGTACTTCTTGTAGTGCTGGGCTTATTAAACAAAATACTTAACAAATGTTAGGTTTTATTTTATTATTAATTAGGCATGTGGCCTTATTCTGTAGGAAATGGAAGCCAACATTTTCAGACAGAGATAGTTCCTGTCTTTTGTAGATCGATCTTTACATGGATTAAGCTGGCATGGCTAGGGTCCTCATTGGGAATTACAGAAATATTTAGAGTAGGATAAATAAAGGAATAGGCACACTATACTATGGGACTAGGAGGTGGGAGTGGTGTATTATTTATCAAGTGGCATCAATATCCACAGCTGACTGTGCCTGTAGGAGGAGGGAAGTCAGTGTTGCAAAAAGGGCCTGGAAACAGAGCAGCCTAAGTAAACTGCTGATCAGATTTCTCTAGGACCATAAGGGGATTATGATACTCTGAGAGATTACTCAAGTTTAGGAAGAGGAAATAATAGGAAGTCATCTTCTTGCCTGTGAGAATTTATGGTGTTTGATGCCTTGTTTACAATGCTTCTTATTCATTCATTCTTTTTCAAAAAAATTATGAAATTAAGATAATATAGAGGTTAAAAATGCCCACCTTATTTGTTTGCTGTAAATTTACTCTTAGACTACAAAGGGAGGAGACCATGGGAAAGCGAATGCAATTTGTAGTTCTTTCATCAATTGCTGCTGGAACTTAGAAGTTTCGTGTACATGTGCTTATACACAGGTACATGTGGACACCAGGTAGTCTATTAAAATGTGAGTCATTAATAAGGACTCACAGTTGCAGCTCTCAAAAAAGTTTTCGTTCTGGCTTTGTTTTGTTTTTTAAATTTTATGGGACTATAATTCAGTTACCTCTTCTATGGAAATAAAATTCCTGGGTAGACCAGGGAGCTCACTAATGAGCCACCGCCCTCCCCCTGCCCCCCAGTGGTTCTCAACTCTGGCTGCGCTATGGAATCAGCTGCAGAACTTAAAAAATTTGAGTCTGGTCTAGGCCCCACTCCAGGGCATTTAAATTAGACTCTCCAGAAGTAATTTCCTTCAACTTACTCTACAAGAATCTAAGAATCTAATAAATCTTCTGTGAATAACTTTTAGAATATTACAATTTTGCATATCTGACCCAGCATATCTATACTGAGGAATTGATCAGAATAAAATGGTCATGAAGGCATGCATGCAAGAATTTATCAAAAATGTTTTGCCTGTGAGGGCTGGGGACCATGGTCTCGGGGGGACAACTGTCTCAGTTGGCATAACATAGTTTTATAAAGAAAATATTCTACATCCTACTTTGGTGAGTAGCATTTGGGGTCTTAAAATCTTGTGAGTAGCCATCTAAGATACTTCACTGATTCTACCCCATCTGGAGCAAAGGATAGTGAAGAAAACCAAAGACACAAGGGATAGATTAGCCCAAAGGACTAATGGGCCACAATTACCACAGCCTCCACCAGACTGAGTCCAGCACAACTAGACGGTACTCAGCTACCACCAATGACTGCTCTGATAGTGACCACAATAGAGGGTCCCAGACAGAGTTGGAAAAAAATATGGAACAAAATTCTAACTCACAAAAGAATTATCTGACTTACTGGTCTGACAGAGACTGGAGAAACCCCCAGACTATGGCCCCCGGATGCCCTGCTAAGTCGGTATTGAAGCCATTCCTGAGTTTCACCCTCCAGGCAAAGATTAGACAGGCCTATAAAACAAAATGAGACTAAATGGGCACATCGGCTTGGGGCAGAGATGAGAAGTCAGGAAGGGACAGGAAAGCTGGTAACGGGGAACCCAGGGTCGAAAAGGGGGGAGTGTTGACATTTTGTAGTGTTGGCAACCAATGTCACAAAACAATATGTGTATTAATTGTTTAATGAGAAACTTGTTTGCTCTGTAAACCTTCATCTAAAATATAATTAAAAAAAATTTTTTTTTTTTTTTTTTGCCTGGAGAGGAGACTGTACAAGGGAGATAATATTTCCAGAATATTATAGAAGTGGTGGGAAGCTTTTGTATAGCAATAATGTTTTAACAGTAAAAATTGGAAACAATGTAAATGTGCAACAACAAGATTTTAAAAAATATATTGTACATCCATTTAATGGAGTACTAGATGGCACTGGGTTCTGGGTCTGGGTATACAGCCATTAAAAATACTGCAAAATAAATATTTAATGCATATAATTCATCAAGAGAAAAAAGGGTGTTATACAATAATATGTATGGTGAGAAATATTTCTTTGTAAAAAAATCTTTATTAGCAGAAAAAAAGACTGGCAGAATATATTCTAAAATAGTGATATTTATTATGAAGTGACAGGTTGGACATCTGATGATTTTTATTTTCTTCTTTAGGCATAATACTATTTTTCAGATTTTGTACATGAAGCAAGAATTATTTTTGTAATGAGGTAATTGACATCTTCATTTTGCGTATACAACCTGGCACGTAGAAGCCCTGGTGGTGCAGTGGTTAAGAGCTCGGCTGCTAACCAAAAGGTCCATAGATTGAATCTACCAGCCAGTCCTTGCAAACCCTATGGGACAGTTCTACTCTGTCCTATAGGGTCGCTGTGAGTCAGAATCCACTTGACTGGCAAGTAGATTCCATAGGTAAAATAACGTTATAGAAACACCCTTGAATTCTGTGTGAAACTAGTCAGAGAGAAATCCCTGTGCAATGTATGACGTTGATTTAGGAAAGGGAGTCTAGAACAACTGGCTAAATTTGGTAAAGACAGATGAAGATGGAATTCTATGCTCTGTGATTGGTTTTTGCAGTTGTTTTGAACTAATAGGTTGCTTTCTTCCTTAATGTTTTACAATTGGGAACAGCTGTTACAAGCTTTGAAGCCAGTTTCTTCTTCTTCCTCCTACCCCCTCCCTCACAAGTTAGATCTAGCTCTATAGGTAAGGAATTGGTGAAACAAAGGCGGGGGGGGGGGTGGGTGGTGGGAAGCACTGGCAGATCTGTATACTTCTTCTTTAAAACATGTGATCTAGCTGTCATGTAGAAGAACTGGACTATTGTGAGTTAGTGATATAACATTTACATTTTCCAAAAACAAAAAAAAAAACTTTTAACTTTTGCCATTAGATTGGGTGAACACAATAATATTGATTGGGCTAGTAAATAACCATAAAAGTGAGAAGACCCCCTCCTCACAAACTGATTAGCACCCAGATCAGCTAAGGATGAGTTTAAGACAGCAATGTTTGAGGGTACTTCTTTCTCCTGAACTAGAACAGTACCTCTGTAAGCTAAAAGGAAAAAATAAGGGAAGAAAGTATTCTTACACCTTATAGTTCTCTGTCAGTTTGTAGTACTGTGGGGGCTTGTGTGTTGCTGTGATGCCGGAAGCTATGCCACCGGTATTCAGATTCCAGCAGGGTCACCCATGGAGGACAGGTTTCAGCTGAGCTTCCAGACTAACACAGATTGGGAAGAAGGACTCGGCAGTCTACTTCTGAAAAGCATTAGCCAGTGAAAACCTTATGAAGAGGAGCAGAACATTGTCTCTGAAAAAGCACTGGAAGTTAAGCCCCCCAGGTTGGAAGGCACTCAAAAGATGACTGGGGAAGAGCTGCCTCCTCAAAGTAGAGTTGACCTTAATGACATGGATGGAGTAAAGCTTTGAGGACCTTCATTTGCTGATGTGGTACGACTCAAAATGAGAAGAAACAGATGCAAACATCCATTAATAATCGGAACCTGGGATGTACAAAGCATGAATCTAGGAATACTGGAAATCGTCAAAGATGAAATGGAACACATAAACATTGATATCCTAGGCATTAGTCAGCTGAAATGGACTGATATTGACCATTTTGAATTGGACAATCATATATATTCTACTATGCTGGGAATGACAACTTGAAGAGGAATGGTGTTGCATTCATCATCAAAAAGAACATTTCAAGTTCTATCCTGAAGTACAACACTGTCAGTGATATTACCCATACAACTACAAGGAAGGCCAGTTAATAGGATTGTTATTCAAATTTACGCACCAACCACTAAGGCCAAAGATGAAGAAACTGAAGATTTTTATCAGCTGCTGCAGTCTGAAATTAATTGAACATGCAATCAGGATTCGTTGGAAATTACTGGTGATTGGAATGAGAAAGTTGGAATCAAAGAAGGATGGATAGTTGGAAAATATGGCCTTGGTGATAGAAACAATGCCAGAGATCGAATGATAGAATTTTGCAAGACCAACAACTTCTTCATTACAAATACCTTCTTTCACCAACATAAACAGTGACTAATGGAACACACAGGAATCAAAATGACCACATCTGTGGAAAGAGACGATGGGAAAGCTCAATATCATCAGTTAGAACAAGGCCAGGGGCTGACTATGGAACAGACCATCAATTGCTCATATGCAAGTTCAAGTTAAAACTGAAGAAAATCAGAGCAAGTCGACGAGAGCCAAAATATGATCTTTAGTATACACCCACCTGAATTTAGAGACCATCTCAAGAATAGATTTGATGCATTGAACACTAGTGACCGAAGACCAGAAGAGTTGTGGAATGACATCATACATGAAGAAAGCAAGAGGTCATTGAAAAGACAGGAAAGAAAGAAAAGACCAAGGTGGATGTCAGAGGAGACTCTGGAGCTTGTTCATGAATGTCAAGCAGCTAAAGCAAAAGGAAAAAATGATGAAGCAAAAGCACTGAACAGAAGATTTCAAAGGGTGGCTTGAGAAGACAAAGTATTACAATGACATGTGCAAAGACCTGGAGTTAGAAAACCAAAAGGGAAGAACACGCTTGGTGTTTCTCAAGCTGAAAGAACTGAAGAAAAAATTCAGGTCTCAAGTTGCAATAGTGAAGGATTCTATGGGGAAAATATTAAATGATGCAGGAAGCATCAAAAGAAGATGGAAGGAATACACAAAGTCATTATACCAAAAAGAATTGGTCAATGTTCAACTATTTCAAGAGGTAGCATACGATCGAGAACCGATGGTACTGAAGGAAGAAGTCCAAGCTGCTCTGAAGGCATTGGCAAAAAACTAGGCTCCAGGAGTTGACGGAATATCAATTGAGATATTTCAACAAAAGGATGCAGCGCTGGAGGTGCTCACTTACTTATGCCAAGAAATATGGAAGACAGCTTCCTGGCCAACTGACTGGAAGAGATCCATATTTATGCTTATTCTCAAGAAAGGTGATCCAACCAAACATAGAAATTATAGAACAATATCATTAATATTACACACAAGCAAAAATTTTGCTGAAGATCATTCAAAAATGGTTGCAGCAGTGTATTGACAGGGAACTGCCAGAAATTCAGACTGGTTTCTGAAGAGGATGTGGAACCAGGGATATCATTGCTGATGTCAGATGGATCCTGGCTGAAAGCAGAGAATACCAGAAGGATGTTTACCTGTGTTTTATTGACTATGTAAAGGCATTCGACTGTGTGGATCATAACAAATTATGGATAACATTGCAAAGAACGGGAATTTCAGAATGCTTAATCATGCTCATGAAGAACCGTTTCATAAATCAAGAGGCAGTTATTCAGACAGAACAAGGGGATACTGAGTGGTTTAAAGTGAGGAAAGGTGTGCGTCAGTGTTGTACCCTTTCATCATACCTTTTCAGTCTGTATGCTGAGCAAAAAATCCAGAAAGCTGGACTATATGGAAAAGAATGGGGCATTAGGATTGGAGGAAGACTCATTAACAACCTGCATTATTCAGATGACACAACCTTGCTTGCTGCAAGTGAAAAAGACTTGAAGCACTTACTAATGATGACCAAAGACAACAGCCTTCAGTATGGATTGCACCTCAACATACAGAAACAAAAAACCTCACAACTGGACCAACGAGCAACATCATGATAGACAGAGAAAAGACTGAAGTTCTCAAGGATTTCATTTTACCTGGATCCACAATCAACAGCCATGGAAGCAGCAGTCAAGAAATCAAAAGACGCATTGCATTGGGTAAATCTGCTGCAAAGGACTTCTTTAAAGTGTTGAAAAGCAAAGATGTCACCTTGAAAACTAAGGTGTGCCTGATCCAAGCCATGGTATTTTCAATTGCATCATATGCATGTGAAAGCTGGACAATGAATAAGGAAGGCTGAAGAAGAATTGATGCCTTTGAATTGTGGTGTTGGCAAAGAATATTGAATATACCATGGACTGCCAAAGGAATGAATAAATCTGTCTTGGAAGAAGTACAATGAGAATGCTACCTAGAAGCAAGGATGGTGAGACTGCGTCTTACATACTTTGGACATGTTGTCAGGAGGGATCAGTCCCTGGAGAAGGACATCATGCTTGGCAAAGCACAGGCTCAGCAGAAAAGGGGAAGACCCTCAACAAGGTGGATTGACACAGTGGCTGCAGCAATGCACTCAAGCATAACCATTGTAAGGATGGCACAGGACCAGGCAGTGTTTCATTCTGCTGTGCATGGGGTCGCTATGAGTCGGAACCAACTCAATGGCACCTAACAACTAACATACTTGAACATATACCTTAACAAACCTGCTACATCAATTTTATGTTTTTGCTGGATTGCTACAATGTTAAAATAGGTATTAAAGACACGTTAGCATTAAAGGCTTGTTAAATATCTATTAAAGGCATTACAATGCTAAAACATTTTTAATACCTATTTTTAAAGACTATCAACTTCTTTCTCTCTCAACATATATACACACATACTCACTCAAATCTCTCTATGTATACACAAGGTACATTAACAATATCTGGAAATATATACACACATTAAACTATCATAAAGTTTAAGTGCATTTAAAGGCACATTAGTTTTATGTAGGTATATCTCTCTATAATGTACTATGTATCATATGCATACCTCTCTACATATATATTTATTGCTCATCATGAATTTCTGGCTCCTCACAGTAAGTAACTTGTGTATTTTGTGATCAATGCAAGGACAAAGGATTTTTGCAGCTTTAACTTGTATTCAGTACATAGTCTGTGAATAAAAGTGCCAAAACTTAAAACACTGCCTTTGGTATTTGTATAATGCTTTTCATTATGGTTGAACAAAAACTAATCTACACATTCATTTTGTGGAAATAAATTTTATAAAAGTGATTAATGTGAAATATATTCTTTAGTCCTTAAAATGACAGTGCAAAGGAATGAGTGGTTTTTTTTTTTTGGCCTGGAGAGGAGACTATACAAGGGGGATAATATTTCCAGAATGAATGAATACTACAGAAGTGGCGAGAAGCTGCTGTGTCTCATTTCCAGTGAGGCCAGAAAATGATTGTAGTAGGACATTGTGGTTTGGGCTTTGGAAAGTCCTACAGTGAAGTAACATAGAAGGAATGGGCCATTAAAGGATATTCTGTATTCTCTCTTTTCTTGATATTTGAAAAAAGGCCACCAGTTACCTGACGTTAAGTACATCAGTCTATTCCACAATCCATTCTAAGAAGAAATGTCCCATTCCTACTCCCAATAACCTTCTGCTGAGGTTGTATGTGGGTCTAGGTAGCCAGTTTTATATCACCATGAGTGAAAGGGGAGTCCCTTCATTTCTCCCACATCACCAGGAATCACAACAAAGGGAAAAAAAAAAAAGAATCAGACAGCTGGTCAGAGATACTGTGTGATGTGGCCATAAAATATGAACTGGACCTTTCTGATTTACTTTCTCAAGAATCTAGTCAAGAAATTACTAGAGAATCTGCGTTTTAACAAAGAGAGATAAAGTTGAAAGAAAGCCATGAAATGGGGGAGGGTTATGACTGGCCATTTAATAAAAAGAGTAGCAGACAAAATGAGTTAGCAGAGGAAATGATGGCTAGAGAGAGGGGATTGGATAGCTGCAGGAGAGAGAAACCCAGTAAGAGTTCTCATGACCCATGAGAAAGCTGCTTTAATCCAGGATGGCTTTCTAGACCATGTGTGAAGCACCTACCCTCCCACCCCCTTTTCCCAAGAGAAATTGAATCTCTATATCAATTGGATGCTTTTGGCTGCCAGGAGGAGAAAACCCAGCTGAAGGCGAATTAAACTAAAGGACATTACCTCACATAACGTGAAGTCTCTAGGTAGGAAGGTTTTAGGGATGCCTCAGTGATGTCGTCAGGAGCACACTTCTGCTTTGTCTTTCAATTTGCCCTTCTTAACGTATTGGCTTTTGGCAGAGCATGTTCCCTCAGGAAAGCCAGATGTCTTTGGCAGCTCCAGGCATCTCTTCCATACTCAGCTGAGTCAGAGGCCCGAAAGGGCCAGATTACCTTGTTGCAGGAGTCCCTGGGTGGTGCAAATGGTGGTGCTTATGGGAAGGTTGACGGTTCAAGTCCACCCAGACGCACGTCAGAAGAAATGCCCGATGATCTTCCATGATATCAGCCATTGAAAACCCTACAGAGCATGATTTTACCCTGACACACACGGAGTTGCCATGCCCGGTGCAACTGGTTTATCCTGTTGTGCTTCTTTTTCAAAGAGCTCTTGAAATTCAGAATAAAAGACATAAAAAAATTCAATAAAAATATTGGAAGATAAAGTTCAGGAAATCTCCCCCCACCCCCAGCGTAGATCAAAACTGAAATAAAAAGTGGATGGAAGAGGGGGAATAGTAGAAAAAAAAAAAAGGTCCAATATCTAAATAATAGGATTTCCAGAAAAGAGAAAGAAAAAACAGAGAGGAAGAAATCACAAAAGCCTAATAACAATTTTAAAATCCTTGAACTGGAAGTCTCAAGTTTCCAGATCGAAGAGGCCCACTGAATGCCAAACAGTTGAATGAAAGTAGATCCACACAAAGCATATCATCATGAAATTTCAGAACAAAAAGGGTATATTATAAATGTGGAGAAAAAAAAAAAATCCATACTAAGGACCAAGCAGTGTTTTGTTCTGTTGTGCATAGGGTCACTATGAGTCGGAACCAGAACAAGGGGATACTGTCTGGTGTTTAAAGTCAGGAAAGGTGTGCATCATGAAGAAGAATGGGGCATCAGGATTGGAGGAAGACTCATTAACAACCTGCGTTATGCAGATGCACAACCTTGCTTGCTGAAAGTGAAGAGGACTTGAAGCAGGGAAGATCAAAGACCACAGCCTTCAGTATGGATTGCACCTCAACATAAAGAAAATGAAAATCCTCACTACTGGACCACTAATCAACATCATGATAAATGGAGAAAAGATTGAAGTTGTTAGGGATTTCATTTTACTTGGATTCACAATCAACAGCCATGGAAGCAGCAGGCAAGAAATCAAAAGATGCATTACATCGGACAAATCTGCTGCAAAAGACCTCTTTAAAGTATTGAAAAGCAAAGATGTCACCTTGAGGACTAAGGTGTACCTGACCCAAGCTATGGTGTTTTGAATTGCCTTATATGCATGTAAAAGCTGAACGATAGATAAGGAAGACCAAACAAGAATTGATGCCTTTAAGTGGTGGTGTTGGCAAAGAATATTGAATATACCATGAACTACCAAAAGGACAAACAAATCTGTCTTCACTGTCTTCAGAGGAGTACAGCCAGAATGCTTCTGGGAAGGAAGGATGGTGAGACTATGCTTCACATACTTTTGATGTGTTATCAGGAGGGATTAGTCCCTGGAGAAGAACATCATGCTTGGCAAAGTAGAGGGTGAGCAAAAAAGAGGAAGACTCTCAATGAGATGAATTCGACACAGTGGCTGCAACAATGGGCTCAGGCATAACAGGAATTGTCAGAATAGCTCATGACCGGGCAGTGTTTCGTCCTGTTGTATGTAGGGTCACCATGAATCATGGCCAACTCGATGGCACCTAACAATGACAACAAGGATCAAGAATCTTAATGGCATCAGACTTCTCCATAGTAACATTGGGAGCTGGGAGATAATAGAACAATGCCTTGAAAGTTCCGAGTAAAAATTACTTCTAAACTATAGTCTATACCCAGTTGAATTATCAATCAAGTGTGAGGCTAGAATAAAGACATTTTCAACTATTCAAGGTCTCAAAAAATTACATCCTACATACCCTATCTTAGAAAGCTGCTAGAGGATTTTTTTCTTTGTGCAGAAATAGCATCTTGTTCTTGCTTCATAGATGTAAAACATACCCTTATCTCCCTGAGACATGGAAGGCCATTATTTGAAGTTTATGTCTCCCTCTGTCATATTTATGTCATATTTGCCTTGGACTTTGTCCTTCACGTGAGAGCCTTCCTCAAATATCTGGTGATCACTTGTAGTCTAATCTTATTTAAGAGTAGGCCATTGAAAAGCTTACCAGAAACTCTATGCACATGATTGACCTTGTCCACTGTAGGCTTAGCTGCTATGTGATCTAGCTGGGCAGATATAATGGGGGAATCTCTGATGTTATAATCTTTAGGGGTTTTTTTCTCTTGTGCTGGACAGATTCCCTGGAGAAGAATCCTCCAGTCTCTTATCTGGAGGGTATAATCCTCGCTACCAGCATTTTGGGAACTCAACTCATGAAAGAGGGTTGAAGATCTCAATATTAAGTATGTGGAATTTCACTCCTATTCTCAACTTTTTTTTTAATATTTATTGCACTTCAGATGAAGGTTTACAGAAAAAACTAGTTTCTCATCAAGCAGTTAGAATACACGTTGTTCTATGACATTGGTTAACAACCCCACAACATGTCAACACTCTCCCTTCTCAATCCTGGGTTCCCTATTACCAGCTTTCTTGTTCCCTCCTGCTCAGGAGTGACCTCATTACTGAGCTGAAAGGGGCCATGCTATTCTCAACTTTGCCTGGTGTTCTCTAAGCTAAAAAATTTCACTTTTTCTAGAGGGTAATCCCTCAGCATAGGGAGAGGCAATTACTAGATGTATAGAGGAGTGTCTGAGGAGCTCTGTCTCTCTGTTTTTTAGCAGAGTTTTAAAAATTCTTTTATTTTAGGCTAAGTCTCTACTCTTATAACCAGGGGTTCTACTTCCTGAGACTTTGGGGCATTTTTGTGAAATTGGGTTGCTTGTCAGCTTTGTCCAACTGATGGCTTAAGATTCAGCTTTCTTGGATCTGCGAAACAAATTTCTACTTGTCTGTATGCTTTTAGCTTTTAGAATGTTGTTGGCCTCATCTCTCCTGTTTTGTTTGTTCTTACAGATTTATGCCTTAAAAAAAAATTCCTTTGCTGTCTTTTTGGTGAGGTCTTGGAAGGAACCAGTGGTGAAGACATATATTTAATCCGCCAACTTTAATGTGAAGACTTTTAATGTGAAGTCATATATCTTTTAAAGACTAAAGACATTTCCCCCCAGAAGTTCCCCCACTAGGCTTGCCCTGCCATATTATTTATTATTGGCCAGGGCGGGGGTACATGCTCATGCCTAAACCAATCACTGGCAAGAGGAATGAGGTGACTTTGATTGGCTTAGACAAAATGTGATTCACTCCTAGCAGTGAGGTGGAGCCACTGCTCTGAGCACATGGCTGTATGGAGGGTGAACAACTAGTGGGTGATATCAAAATATTTAACAACTTATACAGTATGGGCACCGACCAATCAGAATGGGCACACTGTCTAATCAGAGCAAAGAAAACCTAATGAATCTTATTTTGCCAACAGTGAAGAAGGTAGAAAAGGGTTTGTGTAGGTCACCACCAGTGGGTGCAAAAAATCTCCATTCTTAGCACCTATAGAACAATCGGAGAAAACAAATGCAAAGCTGCTTTAGCGGAAGGGCCAAATCACTTCATAAGTGCCATTCCAGTCTTTTACCAAAAATAGAATAGTTCCTTTTATAGCTTTTCTCAGAGAAATATACCAGCCTTAACTGAATACCATTGCAGAGAGCCAGATTACCTGCAAATTACAGACCTGAAAGCACTTTCTAATTCTGGCACAACAGAAGGCTTTATGTAAAAGGTTACTTCAGCACAGGCAAGATTCTGCCTTAATGATCTTTACAACCAATTGGCTTTTATTTTACATGCCAGCTCTTGATTAATGAGGGCCGTCTGAAGGGCTGGCCTGAGTATAACTGTGAAGTTGAGCTGGAATCAACTGGAAAGAATGTTATGTTCATTCAGTCACGTGGGTGTGTATACTGGCATGTGGAGTAAAAACACTTGGGTCATGCCTTTGCTTTCTTCTTCCAGATCATTCCCATGTGGGTTGGGGCTGCATGCAGTCACCTGAACTAGAGGCTTCCAAGTTGCAAAATGCAACTAAGACAAGGAGACAACCTTTTCCTTGGATGGCATACTTGGTCTATGAAAAGAGGCATTCTGGAAGAAGAGTTCTCAGGATTTTGTTAAAATCAGAATCAGAAAGATAAGGAAGTTTTGTTGAGTTCTGTCCTTGAGAAGAGCGCTAGAAGGCAAAAGTCCAAGGGTGTTTCAGTTAATCTGAAAAGGAAACATGAATGAAAGAACTATAAAATGTTTCCAAAGCTCTGTGACTAACAACTCCAAGTTTGCTGATTTTGGTTTCTGGTAGTAACTTGTTTGCTTGTTTCGGTGTGTAGGGTATGTAACTAGCCTGGGGACAATATGATTTCAAGATATTGAGTGAGTGGTGACAGTTACTAGAGGAGAGGAAAGCAAGCTGAATCTATGGCGCCTACTGTAAAGAGGGAAAGTGAACGTGGGGAACAGGCTTGCGAAGGAACTCTGGGCAGTGTTACAGAGAGGTTCTTACAGGTTTCCAAATATAGTGCCTTGTACTATTCAAAGCACTTCCTGTTCTCTAATATACTTCTCTGAACTAGTATTTGGGTTAGGTAGTATCGGTATTTTTAGCTGTTTGCCTAATATCTACACTAAGTTTTAGGGAAGGTAAAGTTATCCAAAGGTACATAACTAGATAGAAGTGGGTCTAGGATTACAAACAAGTTCTCCCAACCAATAGGTCAGACTTTTCCCACTATGTCATAATGCTACTGAAACCTAAGATAGAAGTTTCTGGTTTGGAGGATGTCTAGGAATATATTAGGCATTAGACATAGGTGGGGCTGCGGGTAGGAGGAGATCATGTTCCAAACTGAGGAAACAGCGTTTTTAGGGCCCTGAGGAAGAAGAGAATGGTGCATCTGAGCAACTGAAAGCAGGCCTTTAGGACCAGAACAAACAAAACAGCATGGACACTGGTGCAAAATGAGGTTATATGTATCAGGGACCAGGCCATGAAGGGCATCAAAGGCTAGTTTTCCATTTCTTCAGCTGGATCTTCCTAGATTCATCAGCAGATTAGCTCTAAAATAAGATTAGCACATTTTCTTCTCTGGATTTTTTTAATATCCCATGGTACCAACCTTTGATTCACTTGGTGGCTATGGAATTATCCTAAGTACATAAAGCCATTTGCATATCAATATATAGTCTGAGTAAATAACATGTTCTTCATTTTATGTGCTAAAAACCCCAAATATGTGTTATTACTCTTCAAATGAATGTAGATGTTGTTGTGATGAATGAAACTCACATTTCAAAGTGCTCCTAAATTCTTAGGAGTTTTTAGCTATCATGTATATGATCCCTATTTCTCTGGCTTCGTTAACCTGTGATAACAAATAAAGTTATATCCTCTACACATTATTGTCACTTGAAAGATGGCCCACTCAAAGAATCATTCAGCTATTTCTGAGTGTTTTTGTGGGTATGAAATAGGTCTCTTGGGTTCTTTCTACCTGAGCTGCTCGTCTTTTCACTACTGTTTTCCCTGCTCTGCTCTTCTGAGTCCATCTTCATTCATTGATACTGCTCAGATCCCCACCAATACCTTTGTTCAGCCACACTGCTTGTTTCCTGATTTCTCCGCTTTGATCCAAAGGTTGCTTTCTACTTGAAATGGAACTCTGACATAAACTTTTGAGGCTGGAGATTAGCCCCAACACTTTCCTAAGGTTAACCCCCCATCCAACCATCATCTTCTGCATTTCTGCATCTACAACTATTGCTTATATAACCAGTGCCAGCACAGATATGTGTGGAAACCAAACACTTGCTCTTCCTCCCCTCTTGCAGCCTCCTCCCTTGTACAAGGGCAGCTTATCCCCAGCAATGGTACGTCTCCAAATGACTCTACACCTGGGACTTCAGACCCACTAGTTCCTCAGAAAAAGAAGAAACCTCTAATCCATTGGAACACAGCCACTCCTGTTTGTTTGCATATTGTCTATGTCCACTTTTGCACTACAGTGGCAGAGCTGAAAGATTGTAATAGTGATGGTGTGGATGTAAAGCCAAAAATATCTAATCTCTGGCACTTTTCAGGAAAGGACGCCTGGTGGCGCAAGGGCTAAACACTCAGCTGTTAACCTAAAGGTTGGTGGTTTGAACCCACCAGTGGTTCCGAGGAAGAAAAGATATGGTGATCTTCTCTTGTAAAAATTACAGCCTGGGAAACCCTATGGAGCAGTTCTACTCTGTCCTATAAAAAAAAATTTTTTTTTTTTTTTTTTTATAGTCCTATAGAGTCGTTCTATATTGGAATCAACTTGATGGCACACACCAACAACAACCTTTAAAGGAAAAGTTTGCTGACTCCTGATCCTGTCCATAAAAAAACAAAAACCAAACCCATTGCTGTTGAGTTGATCCTGACTCATATTGGCCCTATAAGACAGAGTAGAACTGCTCCATAGGGTTTTCAAGGAGCAGCTGGTGAATTTGAACTGCTGACCTTTTGGTTAGTGGCTGAAAACTTACCCATTGCGCCATCAGGGCTCCGATCTTGTCCATAACAAAAAAAAAATTTTTTTTTTTTTTTTAAATTATAAACTTGCCATATTTTGTGCTTGGAGAGTAAATTCTTCCTAGTGGAAGTATCCATTCCCTTAAGGGGAAAAGAATATTCCTCCCTTCTAGGATATGGTTTTGTCCTATGAACTTCGCCTAACAATCATACTCCGAAAATGGTAATTTTTCCAAAAGCTCTTATGTACTTTTTGTATAACCAGAAGTACTATAAGGACAACCACTGGCATGTTAATAGTTTGAAGTTAATAGTTTTTCTATGTGTGTGTGTGTGTGTTTATGCCTTGGGCACACAGGGACACATCTGTTTCATATGGTATTTTCATACAAAAATATGACTGTAAACACTTTAATTTGCTTTATTCACTGAACAATAAATCAGAGATACCAGAATGTTTAACAGCTGCATTATTTATTTATTTAACAAGTCTTTTATTATTGTACATTTAGGTATATCACAATTTTTCTTGCCTCCAAATTATACTCTCTCCAGAAAGGCATCATCGTTTGCTCCAGCAAAGCTTGATGGCTAATGACACAGACACACTGTGGATTGGGGATGGAATATTCTAGTTGACCAGGTTTGGTCTGAAAGGGGTCTAATCTTGAACTTTGAATGTGGGGTCAATCCCACACAAACCACTTGGACCGGAAAGAGAAGTTAAGAGAAGTGAATCCCTCAGACAAGATAATATATATCTTCTATAGCCAGGCACAAAATTATTTTTCCCTTAGGCCCATGGAGTGAAGAGTTGGGTATACAAATGCCAGTGCTTTTGTAGCTCCTCTCCCTCCTTAGCTGAGCATTCCTAACTGTTGTAGACCAAGCCCAATTCTAGTCACTGTACCAAACCAGCTATAATGGAGAGGATACCTACCCAGCCATAACCCATTATCCTGTCATTCACTGGGAAAACTAAATATTAGCTACTGACCATTTTTGAGAGACCAGGTACTGTGCTAAGTGGTGAGGGTAGAGTGTTAAACAAGACATAGTCCCTGCTCTCATGGAAATTTTAACATCTAGAGGAGCTTCACAGAATTCCAATATAGCAGGATAATGTATGATTAAAAAAAAAAATGTGGTGTGCTGGGAGCATGTCACTTAACTGATTCTGGTTCATATAGAAAGTTATACTTAGGCTGTGACTAAAGGATAGCAGGCATTAGCCAGATGAAGAAAACAGAAAAGTGTCTCAGGCAGAAGCAATAGCACTTTGAAAAGGCCTGGAGAAGAGAAAAAGCATGCCATGTTTAGAGAACTGAATATTATTTAATATGCCTGGACCACAGAATATTAGGGAGCACAAGTTAAGAGACAATAGTGCAGAAATAAGTGGGGACCACCTCATGAAGAAGCTGGTTAAGTCATGCTAAAGATTTGAACTTTATCCTGAGGGAAATGGATTACAGGGAATGGTTTTAAAATGGAAATTGGGTGATACGATCAGGTTTATACTTTTAAACGGTCATGCCAGCTGCAGTGACAAGGGAGGCAGAGAAATTAGATAAGAGGCTGTTCCAGCAATTCAGGAAAGAGGTGATGGTGGCCTGAACTAAGGCAGCAGCAGTAAAGATGGAGAGAAAGTCATGGATTTGAGTTATGGAGGAGGTAGAACTCATGAAATTGATAGTCGATCGAGTGTTTAATGCCTCTTCTCTGAAATCCAGCCTTAAGGCTCAGGGAACCGTAGTTCTGATTGTGGGTTTTCTGTCTTGTTTCTAGGTCCCTGGGTGGTACAAACGGTTTGTATTTGGCTACTAACCAAAAATTCGGTGATTTGAACAGCTCTAACAGTGCCATGGAAGCAATGTGCTTCCGTAAAGATTACAGCCAGGAAGATCCTATGGAGTTCAGTTCTACTCTGTAACACATGGGGTCTCCATGAGTCATAATCAACTCAATGGCAATTTTTTTTTTTTAATTTGTTTCTGTAGTTTCCCTGTTCCTAGGATTTTGCCTGGGTCTTTTCCTTTTCCCTACATTAGCCCTAGAGTTTTATTCTCCTACTTATGCCTAATGACTTGGTCCTGCTACTGCCTGACTACCCTCTCTGAGACAGTAGTAGGGCTTCATGCTTAGGATTCCATGTCTCTTGCCTCTGTCCACATGTGGAAGATGCCAACTTGAACTCATATTGCCATCTGATACCATGGACTGGAATCTTAGTGGGACTCCATGATTGCTCTGTTTGACTCACTTCTCTGCTAGCAAGTGTGTATTTCAGGGAATGAAATCTAGTTCCAAAACCTACCTTTAATAGTTTGCTTGGTTCTTTTGACAGTACTTAAGATGTGCTGAGCCAAGTCCAAGATACAACTAAGGTGAAGAAGGGTAGGTAGATGTCCTGTGACTTCATTCTATTAAACAATGCCAATTCTGTGTTTTGTTTGTTTGTTGTTTTTCACTTATCTCAGCTGAATGGGTGTTTTTGATGGGATAAAAAGTGAGACCTCTCTTCTTCCTCCCCTTTAGGGTTTATTCTCTGCTCACTCTATATCCTTTTATGTTTATGACTCCCAAATCTGTTTCTGTCCTGAAGTCAACAACATATTCATCTGCTCACTAGATTCTTCCACTGTATGTTCACAAAGTTTAAACTATCTAAAACCTGAGCCCTTTATGTTATCATTCCTTTTCCTTCTCTGTTTCCCACATTCTTTGTGCTGATAAATGGCTTCACCTATCAACCCAGTCACACAAGCAAAAAATGTGAAAGTCATTCTGGGGTTATAAATGTTTTCTATTTCTTTATTCCAGAAACTACCATGATTCTATCTTCTAAATACATTTTTAAATTTATCATCTATTCTACATTCCTACTGACTCAGTTTAGTCTTTTCACGTCTCACAATGACTAGTCATTTCCTGAGTTCTTTCTCTGCCTCTGGTCTGGTTCTAATACAATCCTTCAAGGACAGAAACTAAATGACCATCATCTTAATATTACCAGAACTGAATACAAGATGGAAACATGGAGGGTCCTTGTTAAAGTATGCATTTGACTCTGAATAAAGAGGAAAACCAGGATCATATGTGTTGCTTCCTTTTGCTACTCTTTCTGAAATAAGGTCTCCTTTTGTCAACATCTTCCTTCTGGGTCCTAGAATATTCCTCCGGGTGCTTGGAAACCTCAAGTGAGATTTCTAGTAAGACTTTGAGAAGATATAAAGCCCTTTCAAAATAAAAAGTTTAGCTTTTTCACAGGCGCTGCTACGGCTCACTCTGGGGACGTGGGAAGACCTTTTGCTAGGATGAGAATACAAGTTGGGCTCCTAAATTTTTGTAACAGAATGTCAGCCTTGCCACCTGACAGTCTAAAACATATGTCTAGAGCATATGGATCTCTTTTCAATCAACACAATTGCTGCACTTTTTCCAAAGAGCTCAATCTTGGATTGACTGATATTTAGCCCTGTCAAAAAGCTCATTTGAAAACAGTGATATTTGAGAGATATTTGGAGCTAACCATTCAGTTTTTAAGTTTTAACCTTGAATCAAGTTAGAAATTTATTTGAATTACAGCTCTTATTCCATTAGAAATATCATCGCGGAACAACATTTAAGTAATATGCTTTCTACTTTTGTTCAAGTTAGATAAAGACATGTCCGCTTTCAAAGAACCACCCCCAGAATATTTGTCCATTATCTTACTCAATATGTCTTCAAGAAAAATTTCTTCTAAAGAAATGGGATGCTTTTTATATTAGGTAATGAGAACTACTGTAGTTCTGTTCAAGACAGCATAGTGAGTTTAATCTTTGAGTCACCCCCTTCTTCTCTGAGAATCAGCAATTATAGATAAAATAATAAAATAGAAAATTTTTGACACTATTTAAAAAGCAAGATAAAAATTTATTTGGATCAGAAAGTGAATAGAAATGCAAAGCAGTAAACGGGGCTAGACGTGAAGGTCTTATAGACTGGAAATGTAAAGAGAGGGACTTAGGAGGTCAGCTCCTGTTGGGTATCAGGGTCTAATGGTCCCAAGCAAGCAGAGGATCAGAACTGGGATCATGGTTTAAAATCAGGGTGTTGGGTGGGGTACCACATCATGAAAGGAAGCCAAAATAAAACAAAACAAAAACTTCATTCTACGAACTAAATATTCAGAGAGAAGTAATAATGTAGACAGCCTTGAAGCCAGGACTCGAGTCAAGTTACCTTCTGGCTCAGCGACTAGAGCTATGATGTCATGACTATCCCCATGGGGTAGAGTCTTGATCTGATAATATGAGATCTGTTTCTGGCTTTTGCAAGAGGCAATTTAAAAATCACCAGAAAAGAAGGACAGAGACTAGATGGAGGAAGAAACCCTCAAACAATTGACAAATCTCTCTCCTACTGTAGGCAAGTCTGAAAAACTAAATTCCAAAATTCATGAAGAAAACAATGCTGTCTTGGTCATCTAGTGCTGCTATAACAGAAATATCACAAGTGGGCGGTTTTAACAAGGAGAAGTTTATTCTTTCACAGTCCAGTAGGCTAGAGGTCCAAATTCAGGGATCCGGGTCCAGGGGAAGTTATTCTCTCTCTGTCAGCTCTGGAGGAAGGTCCTTGTCATTGGTCTTCCCTCGGTTTGGGAGCATCTCAGCACAGAAACCTCAGGTCCAAAGGACATGCTCTGCTCTTGGCGCTGCCTTCTTGGTGGCATGAGTCAACCCCTCTCTATTAGCTTCTCTTTCCTTTTATTTTTTGAGAGATAAAAGGTGGGGTAGGCCACACCCCTGGGAAATACCCTTTACATTGGATCAGGGATGTGACCTGGTAAGGGTGTTATAAGCCCAGCCTATTCCTCTTTAACGTAAAATTACAACCACAAAATGAAGGACAACCACAGAATACTGGGACTCATGACCTAACCAAGTTGATACACACCTTTTTTGGGAGATATAATTCAGATTAATTCTTTTCAGATGAAATGAAAATAATGGAGCAACCTGAAAAAAGTTTTTAAAATAAGGCATTTATGGTCTTTTACCAACACGTACTTTTGGACATGTTATGAGGAGGTACCAGTCCCCGAAGAAAGACATCATGCTTGGTAAAGTAGAGGGTCAGTGAAAAAGAGGAAGACACTCAAGTAGATGGATTGACACAGTGGCTTCAACAATGGGTTTAAACATAGCAACGATTGTCAGGATGGTACAGGACCGGGCAATGTTTTCTTCTGTTATGCATTCGGTTACTATGAGTCAGAACCAACTCAAAGGACAACACCTAACAACAACAATGACCAAAAAGATAAAGGAGCTGAACATTCATAAGGAAGAATTAGAAAAGTTTTGTTGTGTACAACAGAGCAAAACACTGTCCAGTCCTGTGCTGTTCTCACAATTGTTGCTATGTTTGAGCTCATTGTTGTAGTCACTTTGTCAATCCATCTCATTGAAGGTTTTCCACTTTTTTGCTAACCTTTTAGTTTACCAAGCATGATGTCCATCAGGGACTGGTCCTTCCTAATAACCAATCTAAAGTACGTGAGACAAAGTCTCGCCATTCTCACTTCTAAGGAAATATTCTGGCTGTACTTCTTCCAAGATAAATTTGTTCGTTCTTCGGGCAGTCCATGTCTACGTTCAATACACTTTTCCATCACCATAATTCAAAGGCATCAATTCTTTTTTGGTCTTCCTTGATCATTCTCTAGCTTTCGCATGCATACAAGGTAATTGAAAACACCATGGTTTGAGTCAGGCACACCTTAATCCTCAAAATGACATATTTGCTTTTTAATGCTTTAAAGAGATCTTCTGCAGCAGATTTGCTCAACGCAATACATCATCCGATTTCTTGACTGCTGCTTCCATGGGCAGTAATCGTGAATCCAAGTAAAATGAAATTCTTGACAACTTCAATATTTTCTCCATTTATCATGGTGTTGCCTACTGGTCCAGTTGTAAGGATTTTTGTTTTCTTTATGTTGAAGTGTAATCCCATCTTGAAGACTGTGGTCTTTGATCTTCATCAGTAAGTGCTTGAAGTTCTTGGCACTTTCAGCAAGCAAAGTAGTGTCATCTGCACATAGCAAGTTGTTAATGAGTCTTAATCCAATCCTGATGTCCCTTTTTTCTTCATGTAGTCCAGCATCTCAGATTAATACAGATTGATTAATTATGGTGAAAAGATAAAATCATGACACACACTTTTCCTGATTTTAAACCACACAGTATACCCTTGTTCTGTCGAATGACTGCCTCTTGGTTACATACAGGTTCCTCATGAGCACAATTAAGTGTTTTGGAATTCCCATTCTTCTCAAATGTTATCTCTAATTTGTTATGATCCACACAGTCGAATGCCTTTGCATAGTCAATAAAACGCAGGTAAACATCTTTCTGGTGTTCGCTGATTCCAGCCAAGATCCATCTGACATCAGCAATGATATCCCTCGTCCCATATCCTCTTCTGAATCCTGCTTGAATTACTGGTAGTGACCTGTCAATGTACCGCTGCAAACAGTTTTGAATGATCTTCAGTAAAATTTTACTTGTGTGTGATAATAATGATGTTCTTCATCTGATTGGATGAGGCCCACCCACATTATGCAGGGTAATCTGTTTTACTTAAGGCCAGCTGATTTAAATGCTAATCACAGGTAAATACTTCATAGCAACATCTAGACTAGTATTTAACCAAACAATGGGCATCATAACCTTGCCAAGATGACCAATAAAATTGACCACCATATTAGCCTTTAAGGAAATACAAATTAAAGCTACATGTGATATTACACATGTATTAAAAAAAATTGCAATACACCTAGTGGAATGACTAAAATAAAAAGTATTGATAATAATAAGTCCTGGTAAGGATGCAGAGAATTCCTCTCTCTTACAGTGCTGATGGGAGTGTAAATGGTACATGCATTCTGAAAAACTGGCAGATTCTTATAAAGTTAAATACACTCACTGTGTGACCCAGCAATCTCTATCCTGGGTATTTACCCTAGTAGAAAAAGAGATCCAACAACTTATGTTCACACAAAAGTTGGTACATGAATGCTCATAACTTCTTTACTTGTGATAGCCAAAAACTGGGAACCACCTAAATGTCCTACAGTAGGTGAATGGGAAAACGAAATGTGGTATATCCACACTATGGACTGCTCAGCAATAAAATGGAAGGAATTACTGGCAACAGGTAGGATGGATCTCAAAGAAATCATACTGAGTGAAAGAAGCCAACCTCAAAGGGTTACATACTGTATGATTCTGTTTTTATAATATTCTTAAAGTGACAAGACCATAATGGTGGAGAGCAGATCAGTGATTGCCAGGAGTTAGGGTTGAGGAGTAGGATATGACTACGAAGAGGTAACACAAGGGGGCTTCTTTGTGGTGATATTGATTGTAGGTCTGGTTACACCAATCATACAACTATATACTCATTCACACACACACACATGCACGCACACACGCACGCACAAAGTCCATGTAAAAACTGGTGAAATAAAAATAAAGTCTGTATCTGAGAAGAGTACTGTACCAATATCAATGCCTTGATTTTGACAATGTAGTATAGTTATGTAAGATACCATCTTTGGGGGAAACTGGCTGAAGGGCACATGGAAACTACCTGTACTATTCCTGCAATTTCTTGTGAATCTAAAACTACTTCAAAATAAGAAGTTAAATTAAAAAAAAATCAGTGGTAACATTTTTAAAAAATGTTCTAGTCTCAAGCCTGTCTGACTTCAAAGTCGGTAGTAGTCTTAACACACCACACTGGTAATAGTGTATTGGAAAAATGCCTATGTTAGCAGACAAATAAAGAGCACAAAAAGCCACTCAAATTTCTTCTTGTTACAGTGCAGAAGGGAAAAACTAAACAAAACACAACAACAACTGGGAAATGTTTCATTGAGGCAATTATGGCATTTGATGTGGGGTGATTTTAATAGATTTTAAACATGTTATCTCTCAGAATAAATTCTACTTGTTTCTTGTATAGTGATCTCATAATGCATTATGAATTCTACTTCCTACATTTTCACATCTATATCCATATGTCATGGATTGAATTAGGTCCCCCCAAAATATGTGTCAACTTGGTTAGGCCATGATTTCCCAGTATTATGTGGTTGTCCTCCATTCTGTGATTGTAATTTTATGTTAAAGAGGATTAGGGTGGGATTGTAACAGCCTTACTAAGGTCACATCCCTGATCCAAGGTAAAGGGAGTTTCCCTGGAGTGTGGCCTGCACCACCTTTTATCTTACAAGAGATAAAAGCAAAAGGAAACTAGTAGAGAGTGGGGACCTCACACCAACAAGAAAGTAGCACCGGAAGCAAAGTGTGTCCTTTAGACCTGGGGTTCCTGGGTGGAGAAGCTCCTAGTCCAGGGAAGATTAACAAGTACCTTCCTCCAGAGCCAACAGAGACAGAGAGAGCTTTCCACCGGAGTGGATGCCCTGAATTTGGACTTCTAGCTTACTAGACTGTGAGAAAATACATTTCTCTTTGTTAAAGCCATTCACTTGTGGTATTTCTGTTATAGCAGCACAAGATGGCTAAGACACAATGCATCACCTGATTCTAGATGTTTTTCCTTGGGTATTCTTTTTATAAGAATATTATGCTTCAAAAGGCTCTTTCCTAGTATTTTGGTCAGTTAATTGGGAACAAAGCTTAAAGGGAAACCAACATGTTTAAAATAAGCATTTTAAAGTTGTAACCTATATGCTTTTTATTATTTTTCTTGCCCTAATATCTCATTAGTTTTATCACATTCCTGAAATATCTAAAATGGTCTAAAGTGTAAAAATTAAAAGTTTGGAGAGAACTTAGCTGACTATATTTTAAAGCTCTCAAAAATGTTAACTGTGAAATATGTAAAACAGCTCTATTTGTCTGGGTTAAGACCATGGGAAGTACATCTGTTTGCATTCGTGGAGTATACTGTCATAGAAAACTATGCCTCATGAAGCCACGGTGCAAAAAATACGGCAGTAATATGCAATTACATCATCTGCTAAGTACGTATATCACAAATTGCTTGAAAGCAATCATCATAATGTTCCGGGTCCCACCAAAATGTTATGATTAACCATCCACAACAAAGGCTGTGCCCAGAAGGATCTCCCTTTTGTTCTTAGCAGGGTTTATTTGAAAGAAATGGAATGTGATTGTAATAAGAAGCCTGGGCTGGCTCTATCTTTTCAACTCAGGCTGCTGAATGTGCAAGAGGAGGTAGGGTAGAGGGAAACAGGCTGGAAAGAGGCTCATGAGGCCCACACAACACCCTGGGGCTTGACAAGGAAGAGGGGTTGACAGGTGCAGAGGAGATATATGAAGTCCTCTGTCAGATAACTCCTAGGGAGCTAGAGTCCGAGCCTTCAGGGCAGAAATCTCAGGAGGATACACTCTATCATAGTCAAAGACTCTAGTGATACATTGTTCATGAGAAAAATCAGACAAGGCAATTACAGGAAAGAGCAGGAAGCCACCTCTGTCGTCCAATCAGATTTTCAATATTTAACCATCACTTCCTAAGTACAGTTGGGCTCAGTGAATTATGCAGCATCCACAAGGCTGTCCAAGGAGATTTACTCCTAATAATGGATTTTTGCCTCACCAATGAATAGGGTTCTTTGTCTTTCTATTCATCTCTCTTTTCTGTGGTTATTTCTGCTTCATTTGTACTTTTACCTGTAACTTGGCCTTTATTACAAGAAATGTACAAAATATGAAGAATTCTCTTTTATTATCATGGCCCATGAGTACCCCAGTGTCTTGACCCTGCATTAATTACATGTATATGTTTGGCTACTGTTCTCACTTGCATGTGGGGATTCAACTGGGTGCACATAATAAGCAGTCGAGTCCAAATGTGCTCTTTCCACCAGAAGAATATAAAGCAGGCATTAGCCTGCCAGAAGCTGAAGGTGACAAAGTGGAAATAGGCATAGCTGAGGTTAATCAAATAGAAAGTGGGAGCCTTGGGCATTTTTCATAGCAGGACTGGAGTTAGTGCTTGTCTGGGAATGGATAGTGTCCTGTGGATAGCTTTGAAGCTGTAGGGAGGTCATTCACATTTAGCGCATTACTCTCGGGCTATAGGGGTAAGGGCAGCAGGTGAGCATAGCAATCATTTCCCCTGAAAAGGAAGATTGCTCATTTGTTGAGAGGCTGCCTGGGCTTTGGCCTCTTCCAGGAACCATTTAACTCTTAGGATTTCGAGATCATACTTGGTATTAAGGATGTCATAACAAATTCTACTTTCTTAGGCTTCTGATCCTAAAGTATAAGGAGCCCTGGTGGCACAATGGTTAAGCACTCAGTTGCTAACCGAAAGATCAACGGTTCCAACCCACCAGCCTGCTCTGCAGGAGAAAGATGTGGCAAGAATATCTATATAATGGGCAGTCTTGCGTATTCATTCATTCAACCATGTATTCATTCACTCAGCAAAAGTTTTTGAGTGCTTGCCATGTGGCAAGTAGGCACTCTGCTAGGCTCTAGAGTAATCATAGCTAACAAGAAACAGCCTCTTTCCTGGGGATTTTAAAATCCAGTGTGGGACACAGAAAAGTAACCAGGCAATTGCAACCCAATGTGTAAGTGGAATAACATCTTATAATGATGATGATGATGATAGTAACAACAGGGACATATGTTCATTAGGTCATTCTCTCAACAATCCTTTGAGCCAGCTACTAATGTTACTTCCATTTTACTGATGAAAAAAGCTTGAGGCTGAGCCAATTTTGCAAGTTCATGAAGTTAAAAAGTGTAAAGCTTGGATTTGAATCCTGACCTGTGCAGTGGATTTAACTCAAGCACTTTATTACAAATAGATTGATTGCTAGGGGAAAACGCATGGTGAAGATATACAAATAAGGTAGTCTTAGAAGACCGAGAGGGTGATCAGAGAAGACGTCTCAGAGGAAGTTGCTGTTAATCTGAGAGAACTGAAGAAAGATTAATAGTTTAAAAAATAGGGCCTGAAGAATAAGATACATTTGGCTATGAAACCTAGCTATTCCTACTTCCTAGCTTGGGTGAAATGTTTAACTCCCAGCCTCAGTTTCCTTATGTATTTATTTCAAATAAGGTCAATATTATTATTTCAGAGTTGTTAGAATGAGAGCATATGTGAAAGTTCTAGAATAGGGTTTTGCATTAGGAAGACACCCGGTAAATGTTTCTTTTCTACACAGAACCAAGAGATAATATTCTGCATTTCACTGTGTACCCAGGAACATCTGATCTGCATGAATGCCAAGGCCATAAGATAATAAAAGTTTAAAGTGAGAGTTTAGGTTATTTATTATAATTTATATTAACACTAACCCTAATATTTCTTTGGTTATTTCGGTACTTAATTTGTCTACTTTCTTAACAACTCAATAAGCTATTACTAGATATATTTCAAGATAAACATTCATGGAGGAAAAAAGATGTTTGGCTATTTCTCAGAAATAATAGCGCCTGAGAGGACCATTTATCAAAACAACTGAATTAAAAAAAAAAAAAAAAACTCTGTGACTGGTTGTTCAGATAAGAAGGAAAAGACATGAATCTAAAAGAATAAACTTTCCAATTTTTTCTCAAGTTTGTGGCCATTTGTAACATTAAAAAAAAGTATACTTTATGAAATAACTACTTTCAGACATAAGTAGCACTTCTTCTCCACACCTTTTGTCTTAGGCTATGTTCTCTAGAGAAGCAAGGCCAGTAAATCGTATAAATATATACATAGAGAAAAATTTACACCAAGGAAATGGCTCATGTAGTTGTCGAGGCTGGAAAGTCCCAAGACCATGGGTCAGGCTGCTCCTGACTCACGTAGCTTCAGGGGTTGGTGAACCCAAGATCCACAGGTCAGACTTCAGGCCTCTGGCTCATAGGCTGTGGAGACTGACAAATCCTGAGATCAGCAGGCAGGATGGCAAATAAGCTTCTAGCTCAAGTCCCAAGAACCAAAGGTCAGACAAACAGGAGCCAGCTTCAGGATCCAGAGCTAGCAAAAGCTCACGAGTCTGGCCAGAAAGTCCACCTATATTCAGTGCAGGCTACACTCCCAAGTAAACTCTCTTTCAACTGATTGGCTGCTCACAGCAGATCCCATCATGAAGGTGATCACATTATATCAGAGCTCATCATGGAGGTGATTACATCATTATACAACTGCCAGACTACGTCATAACTGCCAAGCCACTGAGAATCACGGCCCAGCCAAGCTGACACACAACCTTAAAGGTCACACCTTTTAATTAAACATTAGATACTGCTGGAATGAACAGATTTAAATGGTTTAGGATAAATTGATGTACCACTGACACTTCTAGTTAAACGATATCAAAGAAGATTTATGATTTTTCTTATTAAATTCTTCCATCCATGTATCATATCTCAGTTAACAAAATCACCATCCTCTTAATTACTCAGGCTAAAAACTTTGAGTGATCTTTGTCTCCTCCCTGTGTCAAATCAGTTGTTACATGTGATAGGCAGAATTCTAAGATGACTCCCAAGAATCCTGCTCCCCTTTTGTACACAACTTGTATGTAAATGTCCCCTTGAGAATGAGAGAACTTGTAAATATGATGAATATCGAACCAGTCATTAGGTTACGTTATATGCCAAAGGTAAAGTGATTTTGAAGGTGTAATTAAGGTCCCTAATCAGTTGGCTTTGAATCAATCAAATGGGGATTATCCTATTTGGGCCTAACCTAATCTGGTGAGCCCTGTAAAAGAGCTTTGGTCTTCTCTGAGCCCAGAGACTTAAAGCAGTGCCGATTCTCTTGTTGGTATTGAAAATGCAATGTGAGATGAGGAGGCCAAGTAGCAAGGACTGAGAATGGTCTCTGGGAGTTGAGAGAGGCTCCCAGCAAATAGCTAGTAAGAAAAAGAGGACCTCACTCATACTGCCACCAAGAAGTGAATTCTACCAACAACCTTGAAAGCAGACTACTTCCCCAGTCAAGCCTCCAACCTTGGTTTCAACCTTGTGAGACCCTGAGCTGAGGCCTAGCTAAGCTGTATTCAGGCTCATGACCCACAAGAATTGTGATATAATAAATGTATATTGTTTTACATACGGGTTGAATTTGTGTTAATTTGTTATGCAGCATGGAAAATTAATACATTAAGTCCTCTTAATTCTCCCTTCCCAATGTCTTTATCTACTTTTCTTTGTAACTATTGCCCTAGTGCAGGCCCTCGTGCCTCACTTGAACTATAACTAACTGGTCTTCCCATTTTCAATTTCTTACTCCCAGCAATCCATTGCTACTGTATTTTATCTTCCAGAAACACAGTTTCGATCGTTCCTCCCTCTCAAAGAAGTTCATTGACTCCCAGTTTTCTTTACAATTAAGGAAGCATAATTACATAATTTTGGCTATGGGCTGTAGATTTAGAGAGCTATGAATTTGAATCTAAATTCCAACATTTAGCTAGGTGTTTGAATTTGGGCAGGTTAGTAAACCTCTTTAAGCCTCTGTATTCTACTTTGTAAATTGGAGATCATAACTGTATCTTCCTTGTATGCTTATTGTGAGAACTAAATGACATACTGCGTGCAAAGATTATGGAACATATGCATGGTCAGTAAATAATAGCCATTACTGTGGTTATTATAGAATGAAATTCAAACTCTTTACTGTGGTATTTAAAGCTATTGATGATCCTTAATAGCTTTTTCAGCTACATCTCCCTCTACATTTTCTCACAAATTGTAGGGATCACCCACAGCAGTATATCAATGAACTTGAAGTTCTTGGTTACATATCATGCAATCCTTTCTTTTATTTTTTTCCATTTGTACCTATGTTTATTTTCTTCCCTCAAATTAGAGTATTTTTTTCTGCCTTTCTACTTATCTATCAAATTTCTACTAATCTTTTGAGGCTCAGGTCTTATGAAACCTCTTTAACAAGCTTTCAGGAGGTATCATTATCTTGGAGTCTTTTCTGACTGGTCAGTGGGCCATCCTGATTGGTTGCTGTCGTAAATGTTGTTAAATATTTTTAATAACAACGCTGCCAAAACCTTTTCCTTTTTTTGATCTCTCAGCTTAGAATTATTGTTTCATCTCTTTGTGTTCCTGAAATAATTCACTTGTATCTATGTTTGGTATTGGAAACTATATTTTAAACTTTGACCTGCTCACATGATTGTGGCCTCACTGTATAAACACGCTGTGTAGAAATGAGGAATCGTCTTTGATTCTCCAGTTCACTTGACACGTAATAATTGTTGGATAATTAGGAGTTAGTTTCATTGAACTACTTGTCTGTCTTTAGAACAATAAAGCAAATTTTTGTAATGGATGATATCTACTAATGGTTGACTGGCTTTAGCAACATCTTATTTGGCTTAAATAATTAAATATTCTACATAAGAATGCATCATTGTTTACTATGTATGATTTATAAAGCCCAAGAAAATCTATAAAGATCAGGATGACCAATTTATTTCAATGAGAATATATCTATCACCATAACAATGTTTCTTTATGAGAAAAATTTCAGATCTTTATTATTATAACAAATCTTTTTATGCCAAGCTACTGTATTCATGAACCTGGAAAAAAATCTTGAGATACCACATAATCTGTGAATCGAGGGATTTGAATCCATGTGAAGCACTTAATCTGTCTTCCCTTTCTCTAGCTTTCTAACTTACTTTTTGGTACTTATTCTCTTTGCCTGGCTTCCTATTCCTTTTCCTGGGAATTCTTCTTGCTTGAAAATGTCAACCTCAAGTGGAAATTACAAACTTCTGTCTTTTCTTTTTCATCTAGTGACTTGCATAATAGTCTTCAAAGAGTAAGTGTATTCTGTCCTTGTTCTTCCTTGAAAATGTAGCTGAAGAAAAAGTACTTTTGCCTTAGAAATATGACTTCATTTCTTTCTTAGCACCAGCCTTTTAGAACTCTAATCTTACAGATTTGTGATAGCCTTTGGTATTTTTCATAGTTGTTTCTCCCTTTATTCCATCTTCTATTTATTTTAAATCCAAGTTATCCAAACTAGTTTCTTTCATGAATCTTTCATTTATTTCTTAGAATTTTAGAGTCCATAAAATATCTTCTCTAATGTGTGTTTGTGTCTATTTTTAAAACTGCTTACTATTTGGCAAACACAGTGCTAGGTATTTTACATGCAATTCCTTAGTTAAATCCTCTGAACAAACCTATGTGGTATATCATAACTAACCCCATTTCTCACCTCTAGTCCATCAGTTTGTCATACTGTGTTGGCTTGTTCGTTGCCATATTGCTGGAAGCTATGGCACCGATATTGCAAATGCCTACAGGGTCACCCATAGTGAACAGGTTTCAGTGGAGCTTCCAGACTAAGATAGAATGGGAATAAGGATCTGGAGATCTGCTTCTGAAAAAACTGGCCAGTGAAAACCTTAGGAATAGTGGGGGAATATTGCCTGATATAGTGTTGGAAGATGAACCCCTCAGGTTGGAAGGCACTCGAAATCTGACTGGGAAAGAACTGCTTCCTCAAAGTAGAATCGACCTTAATAACACGGAGAAGTGCAGCCAGAATGCTCCTTAGAAGGGAGGATGGCGAGGCTTTGTTTAATGTACTCTGGACAGGCTATGAGGAGGGGTAGTCCCTGGAGAAGGACATTATCCCTGGTAAGGTAAAGGGTCAAGGAAAAGAGGAAGGCTCTCAATGAGATGGACTGACACTGTGGCTGCAACATTGGGCTCAAGCATAACAATCATTGTGACGATGGTACAGGATTGGGCAGTGTTTCATTCTCTTGTACAAAGGGTCACTATGAGTCGTAACTGACTTGATGGCACCTAAGAACAACAAAATCTCCCATGTTTCAAAAAGGAAAAAAAGCTTAGATAGGTTAATTGATTTTCCCAGGCAGTCTCTTCCTTAGTATCCTCACTTTTTAAATAAAAACTCTGAGGTTTGGAGAGGTTAAATATCCTGCTCAATGTCACAACTAGCAAGTTGTATAGCTAGGACTCACACCTACATTTTCTTGAATCTATAGTCTGAGATCTTATCCTCTATGCTGTAACTTCTTCATTTCCTTTGAAGCTTTTGAAATCTGCTTTCTTAAAATCTTCAGCACACATCAGTCTCTGCCCCATATTTCCTTCCCTTATTTCAAATTCCAGGGGGACATGGTAACCACTCAGTTATTCCTTGCTAGAGGGAAGTTTATCCAAAATAGCAGTCTTTCTGCTGTAGCTTGTATTATTTCATGGACGATATTGTCAGCAAGGTAAGTAAAACAGGTTTTAACCACTTTACTTTGAGCTATAAAAGACTTCTAGTAGGTGTCAAGAAAGTTGAGATTTCCATCAATGTATAGCTTGTCTCTGTGTGAGCTTTGTCAGAGAGGTGATCCATTATTTTAGTACATGAAAGTTCTCAGAGACTGTGCAGGAAATCAGATGTAGGAACATTGAATAGTAGAAGTAGACTTGTGCATTATAATGAAGAACTCTGTTCCAGAAGAATAAAGAAACCATAATTATACCACAACTTTTAGGAAAAGAAAAGGCGATGGTAGTTCTTTTTCATACATTTTCTTTAATGTTGCTCTTTTCCTTTACAACTAAGCACAGATTTTGCAGCTTGATCCCAACAAGCCCAACTGATGACAAAACATCTGCTAATTTTGGCACATCTAATGATTTTATTTAACAAGCCCATGAGAGCCACAGTACAACCTTGAGTATATTCCACTTGAATTTAGAGACCGTCTCAAGAATAGATATGAATAACAAGCTTAGATAGGTTAATTGATTTTCCCAGGCAGTCTCTGCCTTACTATCCTGATACAGTGCAGCTAACCATGAAAGATGCAACAGAATGCTTAAGTAATTGCAAAAAATGTGTAGTAAGGGCAAAGGTGGCTAGTTTGCTAAAACTAAGCTGTTTGGCTAACCGACAGGCAGTGCCACCCAGTGACAGTTTGATACGTTTGATTGACAGCTAACGGATGTATGTCCAATTTCAATGTATGAAAGCAAATTTAGGGGTATTAATGTGTAATTACCAAAGCTCAGGGCTGCCAGTATGTTTTGGAAGGCAAAAATGTCTATAACTTCTAATGGATTTAACAGGCTACAGCATTCTTCCATAACTATCAGTTGTTTCTCTTTCATTTTATCCTGGCCCAAATGATTTCTACTCTGCTTCCAGTGTCAAGTTCAAGATTTCCCACTAACCTTATACCTTATGTCTGAGCTCTGCCTCTTTCTCTTATATTTGATCCATTTCTCCCCAAGAAATCATTCCCTTTGCTTATCATATTCTTGACATGAATATTCTACCAAATGTCAGAAACACTTATGAGTTATAGTTACTTTCTATATTAAAATGTCAAATTCACCTTTGTTGTATGCCTTTGTCAAGACTCTTTATTTACAACTTACAGAAATACACTAAAATTATCTTGAAAAAAAAAAATTATTGGAAAAGAGTAGGGATGGTTCATTAAACCCCAGGATAAGAAGTGAAGTTGAGCTTTTTGAGGATCTGGAACCATCACATGCGAAGCCAGGAGTTAAGGCTTTGTTCTCTGCCTCTTTGGAGCCAAGGGCTGCTAACACAATGAAGCCTACCCATTCTACAGGAGCCATAAGCTATGAGCCATCCACGGGACCAATAGATCAAGGATCCCACGAGATGCTTTTCCATTCCAAAACCCATGCCGTCAAATCAATTCAGACTCATAGTGACCCTATAGGACAGGGTAGAACTGCCCCATAGGGTTTCCAAGGCTATAATCTTTATGGAAGTAGACTGCCACATCTTTCTCCCATGGAGCGACTGGTGGGTTTGAACTGCTGACCTTTTAGTTAGCAGCCGAGTGCTGTAACCACTGTATCACCAGGGCTCCTTGCTTTTCTGTTAGGCTTATATAAATATTTATTCCTTCTGTGCTTCATTTCCCCATGTTTTCACAACCCCCTACAATTTCCTAGGAGTAGTTTCATGCATGTAGTGTGTGCTGCCTATTTATTGAATGAATAAATGTTATAGCTCACTTTTAGAGTGTGATCACACTTTCCTTCTTGGCTATGAAGGAGATGTGGCAATGACATCTGTCCCTCCACTGATGAAGGGGGTTGACTTGACTGATCTGATGCTGTATCTTTGTGTTTCCTGTGGATTCGAATTTGCCACCCAGTGCGTGAAAGTCTTAGAAGGCCAAATAATACTAGTCTAGGGTAATTATCTTAGAAAACCATTGTGTTAGTTTTCTTTGACAGCCAGGCTTCCTGATTTTTTTTTTTTAAAATAACCAAATAGTTTGAATTAATTAAAGGTCTGCATTAAGGAAATCTTTTCAAGAATAGACTTCATTTTACTGTTTTGTACAAATTAAAAAGCTACATAAATGCCAGGAACTTAGTACTTTGAGATATTTTGGTGGTGAGAACAGGTCAATAAAAAGCTTAAGAAAACAGTAAAAACTTCTTTGGCAAAACCATCCTGTACAAGACCCTCCCTAGCTCCTGTCTGTACTCTCCCTTCCTTTATTGCTCCTGACCAAGTTTGGTCCTGGGACCCTGGTCCTTGGATCTGCTTTTTTCCTAGCATCTTGGAAGCTCTTTGTGATTCCCAACCAAACTCTCCCCATTCTTACACTTTATATCCCCAATCTGGTTTTGTACCATCTTTCTTTAAATATCTCTTGGCATCCCCTTCTGAAAAATACTAATTGCTGACACTATTATATGATTTAACCTATGGAAAAAAATTTTTTTTTTTAATATCCACACTACAGACTAAGTCTGATTCCCCATCACCCACTCCTGTTACAGATTTGGCTCTATCTTGTGAGAGTACAAATATTAATTATTGATGTTATTTTTAAGCATGGGTAACTGTTCTAATGAAGAGATACAACTCATTTATTATTGTAAGCATCAACGACAGTTACCATATAATTTATCACCTATACCAGGAAATGTTTAGGAGTGGAAGGCGGCACTATTAATAATTACTAGAGAATAACAGGTATACACCAGGATTGCCCTGGCCCAGCTTAGACTATTGGCACCCTCATCATTAGGGTTTGTCTGATTTCTCTAGGGAAATATTTTCCTTTTTTTTCTGTTGAGGTTAATTTTACTTTATGTGCTTAACTCTCTCTGACTTTGCTAATATTTGTAAATGAGCAATTCAAGAAATAGATTAGGGATCAGTTTTATTGAAATGCTCTTTAAAAACAAGCAAACACCATCCCAAAGGCCTTAGACTTTTAAAAATAAGGGGCCATTTGATATTTTGCAACTTAACTTGAGAAGGATACTCTTTTTAAAATAAGGAATTGGTTACGTTGTTAGACTTCCACAGAGACGAAAGCTGCCTACTTCTTTCTTTACTCATGAAAAATTACCAGTTTTAAGACCAGTTTAGGACAGTTTTAGATCTTTTGTTTCTCTTTAGAAGGCTCTGTGACTCTGACCAGTGCAGACTAATTTAATGTTCTGCTATGGAGACACACTCAAAACTGATTAAACAGCTTAGCCTCTTTTGTGCATATATATGTCTGAATTGGTAGGCATCTCGGAAACCATATAATCCAGTGGTTCTCCACCTTGGTTGCCTATCTGAATATTTGGGGAGCTTAGAACACTGTTGTCTTTCTCAGCCCTAGCCGTTCTGATTTAATTGGTCTGGGATGGGACTTACCATTGGCATTAAAAAAAAAAAAAATTCCTCAGGTGATTCTGATGAGCAGTCAGCGTTGACTATCTCTGATTTAATTCAACTCCCACATTTTACATGGGAGAAAACAGGGGCCCTCCAACTTCAGCTGTCACTGTTGGTTAACAATCCAAATATCCTTGGGAATTGCTAGATGTTTTTAAAAGGGCTCTGTGGATGTGACATCACCTTCCTTATTTAGAACTGATCATAATTTTTTATGGCTTCCACCAGATGTCTTGGTTTCTTGAATTATCCTTTTACGTCATGGGGCTTCTAAGGCACTTATTGCCAAAGAAGCCGGAAGGTGTGCCTCTTTTTCTGTTTTCCAGGTAGTAGAGCATATTTTAGCTTTTTATTTCTTGCCAGTATTTTTGCATCAATTGCTTCATTTATCTTTTTGCTGACTAAAATTTGTCCTCTAATACTTCAGTTTATATGGATTATGTCTCCCAAGATCTCACAACTTCAAAAATATTTTGCTGTTGCCTTTATGTACGAATGATAGCTTATCACAGGGGTTGGCAAATGATGGCCCATAGGCCAAATCCAGCCTGATACCAGATTCAGAAGAGGACGCAGAACCGGGGATATCATTGCTGATGTCAGATAGATCCTGGCTGAAAGCAGAGAATACCAGAAGGATATTTACCTGTGTTTTATTGACTATGCTAAGGCATTAGACTATGTGGATTATAACAAATTATGGATAACGTTACGAAGAATGAGAATTCCAGAACACTTAATCGTGCTCATGAGGAACCTGTCCATAGATTAAGAGGCAGTTGTTCAGACAGAACAAGGGGATGCTGCATGGTTAAAGTCAGGAAAGGTGTGTGTCAGGGTTGTATCCTTTCACCATACCTATTCAATCCTTGGAAACTCTATGGGGCAGTTCTACTCTGTCCTATAGGGTCGCTATGAGTCAGAATCAACTCGACGGCACTGGGTTTGGTTTTGGTTTTATCCAATCTGTATGCTGAGCAAAATAATCTGAGAAACTGAACTATATGAAAAACCGGGCATTAGAATTGGAGAAAGACTCATTAACAACCTGCGTTACGCAGATGCACAACCTTGCTTGGTGAAAGTGAAGAGGACTTGAAGCACTTACTGATGAAGATCAAAGACCACAGCCTTCAGTAGGGATTGCATCTCAACATAAAGAAAACAAAAATCCTCACAACTGGACCAATAAGCAACATTATGATAAACGTAGACAATATTGAAGTTGTCAAGGATTTCATTTTACCTGGATCCACAATCAATACCTATGGAAGCAGCAGTCAAGGTATCAAAAGACACATTGCATTGGGCAAATCTGCTGCAAAAGAGCTTTTTCAGAAGCAAAGATGTCACCTTGAAGACTAAGGTGCACCGGACACAAGCCATGGTGTTTTCAATTGCCACCTGTGCATGCGAAAGCTGGACAATGAATAAGGAAGACCAAAGAAGAATTCATGCCTTTGAATTGTGGTGTTGGAGAAGAATATTGAATATATCACGGACTGCCAAAAGAACAAACCAATCTGTCTTGGAAGAAGTACAGCCAGAGTGCTCCTTAGAAGCAAGGATGGCAAGACTATGTCTTACATACTTTGGACAAGTTGTCAGGAGGGATCAGTCCCTGCAGAAGGCCATCATGCTTGGTAAAGTAGAGGGTCAGCGAAAAAGAAGACCCTCAATGAGATGGATTGACACAGTGGCTGCAAAAATGGGCTTAAGTGTAGCAATGATTGTTTCATTCTATTGTACATAGAGTTGCTATGAGTCAGAACCAACTCGATGGCACCTAACAACAACAACAACTTCTTTTTTAAGTAAAGTTTTATGGTACTACAGCCACACCCATTCATTTATGAGTATAGTCTTTGGGTGCTTTCAGGCTCCGATGTAGAATTGAGTAGTTGCCACAGAGGCCATATGACACACAAAGCTGAAAATATTTATTATCTGGTCCTTTACTGAAAAAGTTTTCTGACCACTGATTTAGGTCATTTTAAAATCCTTGGGCTACAAGATATTTACAGGCATAACTCCTCCATCTCCTCATGTTAAATGATGCTGTGGAGATGTTTGAGGTCACCCTGATTCCCATTCACCCTTCTCTTGCTCCACATTAATGACTTGGTCTTTTTGCCTGAATGTCCAAAAGATTCTTTATCTCTGATATCTAGTAACTTCTAGGCAATATCTTAGTGTTGACCATTAATTTTCCTTGCCACACTATATACTCTATTTTTTTTTTTAATTTATTTTTTGAATATTTTCTTGATTATCTACAGAACTGAGCACCAGTAATCCAAGGACCTGGAGCCCTGGTGGCAAAATGGTTAAGAGCTATATGTTTGCTAAACAAAAGGTCGGTAGCTTGAATCCGCCAGCTGCTCCTTAGAAACCGTATGGGGCAGTCCTACAGGGTCACTATGAGTTGCAAGCAACTGGATGGCTTTTGGTTTCTGTTTTTGGTAATCCAGGGAAACTAGTTAAGCCCATTTTCATTGAACTTTGGCTTCTATACTTCTGTGTTCTGTCTTTTTCTATAGCTCTGTCATTTTGCTCACCTTTTTGTAACTCTCTCTTCCATATACTTCACAGTGTTTTCAGTAACATCTATATATTCTGTCTCTAACTTTTTATCTCTGTTTTGAGATTGTTAGAATTTTTGTTAAATTCTTGGGCTATATGGCAATATGCTTGATCACATTTTATGTGTCTGGTGGCAACATTTTTTGGGTGAATGTTCTTCAGATCCCATTTGTTGTTTCTTTTCTCCCTTTTCTTTTAATATTTTCATGTAGTTTGTGTAGTTTTTCCTTTTCTAATCACTACTTATCTATGAATGAGGTAAATTCCTTCTGAATTAGCTATTGGCAGGAGGTTCATGGAGACAGGACAGAGTCTTGTTTCTGAGCTGTCAAGAATTATCTCTAGTTCCATAGCTGTGGTTGTTGTTAGCTGTTGACAAGTTACCTCTGATTCGTGGCAACCCCATACACAATGGGATTGGACTGTTGTGATCCACAGAGTTTTCATTGGTTGATTTTTTAGAAGTAGATCCCCAGGATTTTCTTCCTGGTTTGCCTTAGTGTGGAAGCTCTGCCGAAACCTGTTCGGCATCATAGCAGCACGCAAACCTCCACTGACAGATGGGTGGTGGCTGCACTTGAGGTGCATTAGCTAAAATTAAACCTGGGTCTCCTGCACTGAAGGGGAGGAGTCTGTCGCCGAACCACCATTGCCTCTGCATGCTCCATTACTGTTGTTTAAATGCTGTTGGTTCCTCTCCTTAGGTTCTCCCACTTGTTAAGAGAATGGTGCTCTGCAGGCTTTACCTGAGCTCTGCATTTTCAGGTAGGTCCTGGCTCTGTCTTCCCATGGGCCTCTCTGGTGGTCTCTGCATCGGGCAGCCTTCCCACACATATCATGTTTCACACTTATAGATGTTTCCCAGTTTTGTTAAAGAGAGAGTCTGCATTCCTGTCTTTCTTTCTGCTTGTTGTTGAGGGGTGACTGGAGAAGAGAAGGGATACAAATAGCTTTCCTCCACCATTTCAAAACTGAAAGTTTCTGTTTTATTAAAAAAATATATTTTTAGTTACAAAAGTGATACAAACTTATTGTAGAAATATTAAAAAATGCTGAAAAGCAAACAATAAAGGTAAAAATTATGTATAACCTCACCAATCAGTGATAACTGTTGTTAACATTTTAGAGAATATTTTTCCATATTTTCTCACTCAATCTCTCTACATCTCTACCCTTAAATAGGTAAATAGCTTATATATTCACAGACTTGTTATTTTTTAACTTATTTATTTAAGTTTTAGGGAACATAATATCATTAAATAGTCTACAACATGATTTCTGATCGTTCTTTGGCATTTCAGTGTATGAATTTATCATAAGTTATTTAATCAGTCCCCTAGTTTTGGACCTTAATTTTTTACCCAAACCAAAGCAGTATTTAAATATTATGAATAATGTTGTTTGTTTACTTGTTTTTTAAAAAACAGGCTAAGTATGTCTTATTTTTCTCATTTCCTTAGGAAAATCTTTCTAACTGAAATTTTAGCTCAGATCAGATGGTCATTCATTATGAATTAGTAGCTGACTATGAAGTTCTAATTATTACTCAAGTCAGTTAAGAGACAGAACGGTACATGGGAGCCCTAGAGCTTGGAATTATTTCATCTTCACTAGAATTGAGATGATGTTCTTTGAATCCATGGTGGCCCCAAGTTGTATATATGCACGTAGGCTCAAAAGTCCATAGGCTTTCAAGGATGAAGACAATTGCCTGTTATGGATTGAGCTGTGTCCCCAAAAAATGTGTCTCAACTTGGCTAGACCGTGATTCCCAGTATTGTGTGATTATTGTCCACCATTTTGTCATCTGATGTGATTATCTATGGTATTAATGAGGTAGAATTAGAGGCAGTTATCTTAATGATGCAGAACTCAATCTACAAGATTAGGATGTGTTTTAAGCCAATCTCTTTTGAGATATAAAAGCGAGAAGAGAGACAGGGTGACCTCATACTATAAAGAAAGTAGTGCCAGGAGAAGAGTGTGTCCTTCAGACCTTGGGTCCCTGAGCTGAGAAGCTCCTAGTCCAGGGAAAGATTGATGACAAGGAACTTCCTCCAGACCTTCCCCTGGAGCTGATATCCTGAATTTGGACTTCTGGCTTACTAGATTGTGAAAGAATAAGCTTCTGTTTGTCAAAGCCATCCACTTGTAGTATTTTATTGCAGTAGCAGTAGATAACTAAGACACTGCCCCATTGATGGTTCCTAACACCACAAAACTCAAAAGTCCTCATGAGGTCTTTTTATTAAAAAAAAAAAAAAAAAATTAAACCAAGTTTTAACTTCTAGAATAGTTGCAAAAAAAGTACAAAGAGTTCTCTTTGTCTGCTTTCCCTAACATTAACGTCTTACATAACCATAGTATAATGATCAAAAACAGGATACTAACATTGGTATAATTCTGGTGACTGAACTATTGACCAAATCTGAATTTCACTAGTTTTTCTACTAATGTTCTTTTTCTGTGCTAGGATCTCAACGAGAGTTCAACATTGCATTTAGTTGTTATTTCTCCCTACTTAGTCTCGTCCAGCCTATAGCATTTCCTTAGTCGTTCCTTGTCTTTTGTGATGTTGACACATTTGGTAGGTACTGTTCAGTTACTTCGTTAGAGTGTCTTTTAGTTTTGGGTGTTTAATGATTTCTCATGATTATATTGAGGCTATGCATTTTTGGCAAGAATACTATAAAAAGGCTCTTGTATCTTTCTCAGTGCATCATAACAAGGGGTTCATGATGTCCACATGTCTTATTGCTGATGATGTTTACCTTGATCACTTGGTTAAGTTGGTGGTTAGCCAGTTTCTTCGCTGCAAAGTTATCACCTTTCCCTTTGTAATTGGCAAATACCTTGGGAGAGATATTTTCAGAACATGTAAATTCTGTTCCTTCTCAAATTTTGCCAGTAATTTTAGCATCCATTGGTAGATCTTGTCTGCAACAATTATTGCTATTGTGTTTGCCTAATGGTGATTCTGTATTTCTCTTGCCTTTTAAGTTCATCAATTGGAATGTATTGCGAGGAAGAGCTGTCACTTTCCTCCATTTATCTATTTGATTATTTATATCAGTATGGACTCACGGATATTTATTTTATTCTTTGGTTTAACATCTAATAATATCATTATTTATTTCGTTGTTCACATTGTTCCAACTTTGGCCATTAGGAGCTCCTTCAGGTTGGCTCCTATTTTCTTGACATGCCCTCATTTTATTTCTGCCTTTTCTTACTTTTTGACTACATAATGTGTCCCATGCTCACCTTAGGTTTATCCTGCTCCTGCCCTTGCCTTGAAATCAACCATTCCTCCTAGGAGTTCCTTTCTTTGGACAATGGTGTAGAGACCAAAATCTGGGTACTGTTTTTTCTGTTGTACATAGGGTCACTGTGAGCTGGAACTGACTAGATGGCATCAAACAACAACAACATACCCCCTAGTAGTTTGCAGCATTGGTGGACACAAACACACAGAACTCCTTCAGGTTGGCTCCTATTTTCTTGACACAAAGAAAGAGGCACTGCAGCAGGAATGACACTTAAATCTTTGCCCCCCACGATTTGTCTGTGACCATGGCTTCAACGACCGAAAAAATTACTCTGATCCATTATGGTGTGCTGTCATAAAATACACATGTCCTCACCTTTTCTTGTATCATCTTCTAGTGGTGAAAGATGCAGGACTGAAATTAAGAAGACCAGGATATAGTCTCTTAACCTCTCTAGGATTCAGTGTCCTCATCTATGAAATGTGAGTGGAGTATAGTCTCTTAACCTCTCTAGGATTCAGTTTCCTCATCTATGAAATGTGAGTGGAGTAAGGTATTGAAGCGATGATGGCTATGGACCTTTCTAGAGGTAATCTAGCAAAATTCTTAGAAGATCTTAATTGTAAAGTGATATACACGGGGGTAGTTGTGCAAGCACCTGGAGACAAAGATCCTTCAAAAATATTATGAGTCATCACAAAAGCAACAAGAAGAGTGGACTTTATCTCATATAATCACAAATGAACTATATGTGAACTTAAAATGTGTAAGGGGAATATTAAATTTTTTTCATACAACACTAAAATAAGTATGAGAGGCTAGAGAACAATGTCTTGGCTAAAAGGGTATTTTATATTAGTTGAACTGTAAATCTTCAGGAATTCAATATTGATTACCATTGTACACAAAGAGGACAGAAGGAATGGCATGGGCTGCTATCAGCCAGGAAATAATGTTGTGCTTGGAGCCATGAGAAATATGCACGAGTAGTCAGGGTTCTGAAAGAAGGGGGCTGAAATGGGCTGTCAAGAACACATGAATGATTAATAAGTAAGTGCAGCCATGTGGATCAGAATATATAGCACATTTGATTGAGTGGAAAGGCTGTGGGCGGGGGGCTAATACTTATAAATGCATGTGGGATTGTTGTAATATCATGCATTAATAGATACCAACAAGATCCATTAATAGATTGTCACTAAGACTCATCAATTTTTTCCCTACATTATATGCCTTCAATTTTATTTCCTTTGCCTTTTTTTTTTTTTTTTCCTAGTACAGGCCCAGCAGTTCATGTCCTGGCTATTGCATTTGTCTCTCGATCAGTTTGACTAAAAATAGTCTTCCCCAAATCATGTTAACCTCACCTAAAACCACCAAATCTGTTATTTCTAAAACATCCCTTTCATTAAGTCACTCTTCTACCCAAATCTTTTATTCTCCTTCTCCTTATCATTGTTGTGTTGTTAGTTACTGCTGAGTTGCTTCCTTCTCCCTACCCCAGCAGAATCGCCCAGTATAGTGGGTCTCAAACTGCTTTCTGAGGTCTATGTATAGTATGTTCCAGCAATAGGGACTGTGTTAATTTTTGCTCAGCCGTTTTCTTTCTAGCAGCTAGCACAATGTCTGGGACAGCGTAAGTGTTCAGTATATGCTTACTGAACAAATGAATGGATGAATAAGGTAATCGATTTGTTGCTGGGGATGGAAATTAGAGAAGGGCAAGATACTGGATTCTGAGCCCCTTTCTTCTGTAATCTCTTTTTTATGTGGTTGTTCCCGATTATGTTTTGTTCGAAAAGAATCCTGCTGTTTTAAGTGTTTGTTTGAAAAGCCAATGGACTCAATAAAGATGTTATCTCTTACAGCTGACATTCAAAATCCCAAATTTATCTTTCAAGGTCAACTGCCACTAATCCCCAAAATGTAGAGACCATCCATCAGTTTTTTTAACAAGCACCCCTCCGCAGAGTCCCATGGCTGTATGAAGTCTACCATGTTTGTTCTTATATGACCTCATCCCTGAAACACAGGGTTTGACCCAAATCTGGCCACTTAAAGTGCCCTGATACTCAGGCCAGGCATTAATTGTTTGGAGGTGGGCACCCAACCTCAGCTGGGCTGTTCATTATCCTTTCCTGAAGTTTAAAACAATTTTAATGAGAAACTAAGCAATAACAATTTGTTTCTGTAGCTAAAATTAGCAAAAACTGTCCATCATCAAGTTTTCCAATATTTAGAAAAAGTTAATCTGGAGTGGAAGAGACAGGAGTAAAGACGGAGAGTGAAGTAGAGATGAGAGACAGAGAGCATATCCTGCCACATTTGATTCCCTTGTTTTACGTGTTTCTTAGGATGTTGAAGGTTGGGTTCTATGGAAGCAGACCCTGAGATGGAGTTTGGGGTGCAGGATATTTATTAGAGATCAACACTTATGGAAGGGAGTGAGAGGAAACAGGCCTGGGGAGAGGGGGACCTTGAACTGCAATGCGGGCCTGATGAAGCCTTGGCCAACCCCGTATGGAATTTATATGGCCCTTTGGAATTGTCCCCCATGAGCCAAAATACCCTAACCTTTCTAGTCCTACCATGATCAGTTAGTGAATGTGGGCTGCCCAGGGAAGAGGGTGCTCTTGGTCAAGGCAACTCTCTGCAGCTAAAGTGAACCCTGATGTTGCTGACGGCTGAAGGCTGTCTACTGACCCCGCTGCCAGCATATTGCCAGTTGCTGTTGAGTCGATTCTGACTCATGGTGACCCCATGTGTGTCAGAATAGAACTGTGCCCCATAGGGTTTTCAAAGGCTGATTTTTTAGAAGTAGGTCACTAGGCTTTTCTTCTGAGGCACCTCTGGGTAGGCTTGAACTTCCAACATTTCAACGACAGTTTGAGACCATCCACAGGTACCTCAGAATAGGCAAGATAACTAAGCATCCTAGAAGATTCACCACCACCTCCAGTTGCCTTTGCACCAATTCTGACTGATGACAGCCCCGTGTGTGTCAGGGTAGAATTGTGCTCCACAGGGTTTTCAATGGCTGATTTTTCATACGTAGATTGCTGGCCTTTCTTCTGAGGTGCCTCAGAGGAGATTCAAACTTCCAACCTTTAAGGTAACGGCTAAGCACATTAACCATTTACATCACCCAGAGACTCCGCGGGCATATAGGGTAGCATATTATTTCTTTGAAAGGAGGTCTGGGTAGCATATCTCCATGTCTACCACAGAGGCCTGTCTTCCCCTGCCTTTCTGCATTGTTAATGTTCAGTTCTTTCTTTCGATTATGTGAGAAACTATAACATAAATGTCTATATTGTCCAAATCAAGATCAAGTTAGATTTTTATCACTTGTCACCAAGAAAGTCCTGATTGATATCCTCCAACCATATTATTATAAGGAATACCCTTGACTACGACATATCTGTATTTTTTTCTTCTCTACCCATTCATTCATGCAACGAATATTTCTTGAGTACTTACTATGTGCCAGGCAGAAATATAAATCTTACCTTTCCCAAAGTTCCAGTGCTGCCCCGCCACCTCTGGGAAACCTTTTGTGACAGATGACCCCTCAGGAAGTTTGTCCTCCTTTGAACACCAATAGTACTCATTGCCTCTATCATTCATTTGGCATTACTTTACCTCCTACTGGACCATATTGTACTGGCCTCTAGCAGAATTGTTTTTGCAACACTGTTCTGTGAAATAATGGGCTTCAACTGAGGATAAGAAGAGAAACAACTCGTGGGACTTGTCCTACCCTATAAGAGTGTTGTTCACTGTATCACAGTGTTGTTTTTGTGAGACTCTCAGAAGAAATTTTTTTCTGATTTTAGTATCAATAGTCTCTTTGCTTCTGAATAACACCTTGGTTTTTATCTCACCACCCTGTGAACTATGTAACTGGCTAAATTTCCCTTTTCGCATTGCCTGCTAAAGAGCTCAAGTCTAATTTGTGGCACCCTGTTAGCAAATGCGTACTATTCTATGTAAAGGCCACAAACAATTGCCTTTGGGCCATGAGGCTGAGAACGTGTTTTGTTTGTTTTGCTGGGTTTTTTGTTCTGTTTTTTAATCTGAATGCCCCTCAACTAGCCATATAGTCTCTTGGTTGCTACAAACATACCCACTTCCTGTTGTAAACATAACTTGTCGCTTCACATGTGTATGCTACCTGCTAGACCCCTGAAGGCATTTGCATTTCATGATTTCTCCCCTACGGTTTACATTTTTGCTTTAGCCTCATTTCATGTTGTAACCCTTGCTCTTTCTCCCTAAACTGTTTTTAACCCTTATCTGAACTGTGTGCTGTATAAATAAATATTTTCATTCTTTTTGGCTTCAACAAGACTGTAAGCATCTTAAGGGCAGTAACCAGCATATTCTTGACACAAAGGAGGTGTTTGACTCATGTATTAGTTGGCAAAAGTGTCCCTGGAGTCTAATGTGGGGAGTAGGGTAAATAGTGGGGGCAGCAGTGCCTGCCTGTACCTTGGTTGGGGCTAAGGGCAGACACAAAACAGGTGGCACCCTTTGGCCATCTTATCTGTGTTTCATGATCTTGCATTCATTCTACTTCCTCCAACATCTTTTCATGATGGCCTTAGTAATTGCACTGTCAACATAAATTATCTTTAAAACGTTGGAATGGGGCCCCTTTGGGAGGAGACGCATGAGCTGGGAATTGTTTTTCCTCTTCTTCCCTCCTCCCTAGTCTAGCCTCACTGCTGTGCTTGGTGGAGAAAACCACGGTGAGCTCAGGATAGACTACAGTGTAAGGTTGCTTTAAAGCTAAGAGGTTTTCCACTATTAAAATTCACAGAGAAATGCTTTTAAACTTTTAAAAATAGGTATACAGTTCACTCATTTTAGGGAAAACCTTCAAATACCAACTTAAAGGAGAAGCTTGGGAGAGAACCTATAAATAGAGCCAGGTTGTCCCAGAAGGCAGGCACATCAGGTAGGTGGCTGTCCTGTTGGATAATTAAGGGATGTGAAAAGTCTCCCAACCCCACCCCCAGCAGGCCTGTGGGGAATTCTCCCATTTTGATTGAGGGTGTTAACTCTAGAAGACTCCTATGAAAAATCTGCTTGAGTGGAGTGAGGCAGGGCTGTAGTGGCACGATGACACAGATGCCCTTAGTATCGTAAACTGGAGGGGTTGGAAGCAGGATCAGAGGCATTTAATCCAACCTAGCAGAAGCCATATTGATACCCTCCACAGCCTGACCCTGACGGGGGCACCGAGCCCGTGTTGGAACCATTACAGATATGGCAGCTCACAACCTCCCCCTCACCCACGTAGCTCACTCTTGTTTTGGACAACCTAATTGTTAGAAAGGTCTTCATTTTGCTGAGAACAAAACATAATTCTCTAACCATCTCCTTTGGATTGTGACTTGCCTCAAAACACAAATGTCTAACCCTGAATGGATATGCTCAGCTAGCCAAAGGTTGGTGCCTGAGGGACATGTAAACTGGACCAAGTAATTTTCTAGATATAGGACAGGTTTATGTTAATTAAGCAGGCAAGTCCAAGGAGACTCCTGGTAGAGGATGGGGTGAGCTTGTGAAGGATGGCAGCAGCTCTGGGCAGCAGGAAGGCTTTGAGTGATACCTGAAGACAGGCCAAAAAAGGGTCAAGTAGGCCAAGACATGTTTCATTTATTTACATCCCTACTTTCTCCTGTGGTCTTCCCAACCTAGAAACTTGAGGGTTCAGAATTCACTGAGCTCTGAACTAGAAGTTAGGAAACCTTGGTTCTTGTACCGGTCTATATTCTCACTAGTTCTGTTACTTTGGGAAGATCATTAAAGCTCTTCATGCCTCAGTTTCCTCATCTGTAAAATTGGGCTAATAATGCCTAGCCTGCCCACTTCATAGAGTTGTGTTAAGGATAATTTGTGGCATAATGTAAATCCTAGTAAGGGTAAAGGACTTTAAAGCACATGTATCTAGTAACATAATATTCCTCTGCTTCTGTTTCATTTTCCTGCCTCCAATTTTCTTTACATTATGTGAAAACATATTTAACCTGTTGTATAATTTTAAATTGTTTGCATATTTAAGATGCCTCAATTCTTTTAGAAATAAGCTGTGGTATTAAAAAATAAAAAAAAAAAACAAACCCTCTGTCGTCTAGTCAATTCCGACTCATAGCAACCCTAGAGGACAGAGTTGAACTGCCCCAAAGGGTTTCCTAGGAGCGTCTGATAGATTTGAACTGCTGACTTTTTGGTTAGCAGCCGTAGCTCTTAACCATTGTGCCAAGAGGGTTTCTGGTATAAATATATAGGTAACATAAAATAAAATAAACATTTAAGGGATTGCTATGATTATCATTGTCTTGGGGAAATATATTAGGGGAATTAAGTAGTAGGTATATAGGAAATATATTATTTAGGGACTATATTAGAGAATATTTTATACAGGGAATATGTTATACTGGGACTATATTATACAGAGACTATGTTCCACAGAGAATATGTAACATAGGGAATACTTTATACAGGGATATATTATAAAGAGAATAAATTATACAAAAAATATATAGGGAATATATTATACAGAGGATATATGGTATTATATATTCTATTCTAGGTGTCTTGGTTATCTAGAGCTGCTATACCAGAAATACTGCAAGTGGATGGCTTTAACAAAGAGAAATTTATTCTCTCACAGTCTAGTAGTCTACAAGCCCAAATTCAGGGTGTCGGCTCCACAGGAAGGCTTTCTCTGTCCATCGGTTCTGGAGGAGGTTCCTTGTCATCAATCTTCATCTGGACTAGGAGCTTCTCAGCACAGGGATCCCAGATCCAAAGGATGCACGCTTTTCCTGGCACTACTTTCTCAATGGTATGAGGTCCCCCACTCTCTGCTCACTTCCCTTTTATCTCTTGTAAGCTAAAAGGCGATGCTCGCCACACCCAGAAAAATTCTCTTTACATTGGACCAGGGATGTGACCTGAGTAAGGATGTTATACCCCACCCCAATCCTCTTTAACATAACATAATCTTGCCTCATTAATCACAGGCAGAGATTAGGATTTACAACACATAGGAAAATTACATCAATCACAAAATGGAGGACAGCCACATAATACTGGGAATCATGGCCTAACCAAGTTGACACATATTTTGGGGGGCACAATTCAATCCATAACACTAGGTTTAGGCCTTGGCATAAGCACTTTAAAAGTGCTACTTTTAGGCGGAGCCAAGATGGCAGACTAGGCAGACGCTACCTCGGATCCCTCTTACAACAAAGACACGGAAAAACAAGTGAATCGATCACATACATAACAATCTACAAACCCTGAACAACAAACACAGATTTAGAGACGGAGAATGAACTAATACGGGGAAGCAGCGATTGTTTCCAGAGCCTGGAGCCAGTGTACCAGTCAGGTACTGCACGAGCACAGAGAGCTGCTCCACCCCCCTGAACTAACCCTGGGAGGGGGACCAGCCGGTTCCATGGGCGGCGTGGGACGCAGCTGATAGGAGAAGTCCCCGGGAGGCAGTGACTGGTCTCGGAGCAGGAAGAGAAGTGTCCCAGCCGGGCAACCGTCCCGCCGGGATTTGGACTGGACGCAGGTACGGCATAAACACGGAGAGCTGCTCCACCCCCCTGAACTAACCCCGGGAAGGGGCCCAGTGGGGTTGCGCGGGCGGCATGGGACGCAGCCAATAGGAGAAGTCCCCGGGAGGCAGCGACTGGTATTGGAGCGGGGAGATCAGCGTCCCAGCCGGGACACTCGGTCACGGCACAAGCACGGGGAGCTGCTCCACCCATCTGAACTAACCCCGGGAGGCGGCCCAACTGGTTCGCGAGGGCGGCACGGCCACGCGGCTGGAGGGACGAGAAGTCCCTGGGAGGCAGCGACTGATTTTGGAGTCCAGAGTGCACCGTCCCAGTAGGGGAGCCTTGACGCTGGGCATGGGGCTGGAAGCGGAGGATCTGACCGTGACTCCAGCGGGCCAGACCCCCCAGGGGCAATCTCCACACAGCCAGCACACATAGGCGACGCGCCCGCGGGAATCTCAGATATAATAGTCATTCCAAGCAAGACAAGCAACTCTGGCTATATTCTGAGGTGCTACTCTCCTATCTCTCTGTTCCCTCCCCCACCCTCCCCAGGCGGCTTCATTAACATCCGAATAGCCTGAGCCAGAGGGAGAACTCTGATAGGGATCTGACTGCATTTTTTTTTTTTAGCGGATTTTCTGGAAAAACTAGTTTCCCAGTGATGGCTCGGAGACAGCAGTCCATATCAAACCACATAAAGAAGCAGACCATGACAGCTTCTCCAACCCCCCAAACAAAAGAATCAAAATCTTTCCCAAATGAAGATACAATCCTGGAATTATCAGATACAGAATATAAAAAACTAATTTACAGAATGCTTAAAGATATCACAAATGAAATTAGGATAACTGCAGAAAAAGCCAAGGAACACACCGATAAAACTGTTGAAGAACTCAAAAAGATTATTCAAGAACATAGTGGAAAAATTAATAAGTTGCAGGAATCCATAGAGAGACAACATGTAGAAATCCAAAAGATTAACAATAAAATTACAGAATTAGACAACACCATAGGAAGTCAGAGGAGCAGACTCGAGCAATTAGAATGCAGACTGGGACATCTGGAGGACCAGGGAATCAATACCAACATAGCTGAAAAAAAAGCAAATAAAAGAATTAAAAAAAATGAAGAAACCCTAAGAATTATGTGGGACTCTATCAAGAAGGATAACCTGCGGGTGATTGGAGTCCCAGAACAGGGAGGGGGGACAGAAAACACAGAGAAAATAGTTGAAGAACTCCTGACAGAAAACTTCCCTGACATCATGAAAGACGAAAGGATATCTATCCAAGATGCTCATCGAACCCCATTTAAGATTGATCCAAAAAGAAAAACTCCAAGACATATTATCATCAAACTCACCAAAACCAAAGATAAAGAGAAAATTTTAAAAGCAGCCAGGGAGAAAAGAAAGGTTTCCTTCAAGGGAGAATCAATAAGAATAAGTTCAGACTACTCAGCAGAAACCATGCAGGCAAGAAGGGAATGGGACGACATATACAGAACACTGAAGGAGAAAAACTGCCAGCCAAGGATCATATATCCAGCAAAACTCTCTCTGAAATATGAAGGCGAAATTAAGATATTTACACACAAACACAAGTTTAGAGAATTTGCAAAAACCAAACCAAAGCTACAAGAAATACTAAAGGATATTGTTTGGTCAGAGAACCAATAATATCAGATATCAACACAACACAAGGTCACAAAACAGAACGTCCTGATATCAACTCAAATAGGGAAATCACAAAAACAAACAAATTAAGATTAATTAAAAAAAAAAAACACATAACAGGGAATCATGGAAGTCAATAGGTAAAAGATCACAATAATCAGAAAGAGGGACTAAATACAGGAGGCATTGAACTGCCATATGGAGAGTGATAAAAGGCGATATAGAACAATACAAGTTAGGTTTTTACTTAGAAAAATAGGGGTAAATAATAAGGTAACCACAAAAATGTATAACAACTCTATAACTCAAGATAAAAGCCAAGAAAAACGTAACGACTCAACTAGCATAAAGTCAAACACTATGAAAATGAGGATCTCACAATTTACTAAGAAAAATGTCTCAGCACAAAAAAGTATGTGGAAAAATGAAATTGTCGACAACACACATAAAAAGGCATCAAAATGACAGCAATAAAAACTTATTTATCTATAATTACCCTGAATGTAAATGGACTAAATGCACCAATAAAGAGACAGAGAGTCACAGACTGGATAAAGAAACACGATCCATCTATATGCTGCCTACAAGAGACACACCTTAGACTTAGAGACACAAACAAACTAAAACTCAAAGGATGGAAAAAAGTATATCAAGCAAACAATAAGCAAAAAAGAAGAGGAGTAGCAATATTAATTTCTGACAAAATAGACTTTAGACTTAAATCCACCACAAAAGATAAAGAAGGACACTATATAATGATAAAAGGGACAATTGATCAGGAAGACATAACCATATTAAATATTTATGTACCCAATGACAGGGCTGCAAGATATATAAATCAAATTTTAACAGAATTGAAAAGTGAGATAGATACCTCCACAATTATAGTAGGAGACTTCAACACACCACTTTCGGAGAAGGACAGGACATCCAGTAAGAAGCTCAACAGAGACACGGAAGATCTAATTACAACAATCAACCAACTTGACCTCATTGACTTATACAGAACTCTCCACCCAACTGCTGCAAAGTATACTTTTTTTTCCAGCGCACATGGAACATTCTCTAGAATAGACCACATATTAGGTCATAAAACAAACCTTTGCAGAGTCCAAAACATCGAAATATTACAAAGCATCTTCTCAGACCACAAGGCAATAAAACTAGAAATCAATAACAGAAAAACTAGGGAAAAGAAATCAAATACTTGGAAAATGAACAATACGCTCCTGAAAGAAGACTGGGTTATAGAAGACATCAAGGAGGGAATAAGGAAATTCATAGAAAGCAAAGAGAATGAAAATACTTCCTATCAAAACCTCTGGGACACAGCAAAAGCAGTGCTCAGAGGCCAATTTATATCAATAAATGCACACATACAAAAAGAAGAAAGAGCCAAAATCAGAGAACTGTCCCTACAACTTGAACAAATAGAAACTGAGCAACAAAAGAACCCATCAGGCACCAGAAGAAAACAAATCATAAAAATTAGAGCTGAACTAAATGAATTAGAGAACAGAAAAACAATTGAAAGAATTAACAAAGCCAAAAGCTGGTTCTTTGAAAAAATTAACAAAACTGATAAACCATTGGCTAGACTGACTAAAGAAATACAGGAAAGGAAACAAATAACCCGAATAAGAAATGAGAAGGACCATATCACAACAGAACCAAATGAAATTAAAAGAATCATTTCAGATTATTATGAAAAATTGTACTCTAACAAATTTGAAAACCTAGAAGAAATGGATGAATTCCTAGAAAAACACTACCTACCTAAACTAACACATTCAGAAGTAGAACAACTAAATAGACCCATAACAAAAAAAGAGATTGAAACGGTAATCAAAAAACTCCCAACAAAAAAAAAGCCCTGGCCCGGACGGCTTCACTGCAGAGTTCTACCAAACTTTCAGAGAAGAGTTAACACCACTACTTCTGAAGGTATTCCAAAGCATAGAAAATGACGGAATACTACCCAACTCATTCTATGAAGCCACCATCTCCCTGATACCAAAACCAGGTAAAGACATTACAAAAAAAGAAAATTATAGACCTATATCCCTCACGAACATTGATGCAAAAATCCTCAATAAAATTCTAGCCAATAGAATCCAACAACACATCAAAAAAATAATTCACCCTGATCAAGTGGGATTTATACCAGGTATGCAAGGCTGGTTTAATACCAGAAAAACCATTAATGTAATCCATCACATAAATAAAACAAAAGACAAAAACCACATGATCTTATCAATTGATTCAGAAAAGGCATTTGACAAAGTCCAACACCCATTTATGATAAAAACTCTCAGCAAAATAGGAATTGAAGGAAAATACCTCAACATAATAAAGGGCATCTATGCAAAGCCAACAGCCAATATCACTCTAAATGGAGAGAACCTGAAAGCATTTCCCTTGAGAACGCGAACCAGACAAGGATGCCCTTTATCACCGCTCTTATTCAACATCGTGCTGGAAGTCCTAGCCAGGTCAATTAGGCTAGACAAAGAAATAAAAGGTATCCGGATTGGCAAGGAAGAAGTAAAGTTATCACTATTTGCAGATGACATGATTATATACACAGAAAACCCTAAGGAATCCTCCAGAAAACTACTGAAACTAATAGAAGAGTTTGGCAGAGTCTCAGGTTATAAAGTAAACATACAAAAATCACTTGGATTCCTCTACATCAACAAAAAGAACACCGAAGAGGAAATAACCAAATCAATACCATTCACAGTAGCCCCCAAGAAGATAAGATACTTAGGAATAAATCTTACCAAGGATGTAAAAGACCTATACAAAGAAAACTACAAAGCTCTACTACAAGAAATTCAAAAGGACATACTTAAGTGGAAAAACATACCTTGCTCATGGATAGGAAGACTTAACATAGTAAAAATGTCTATTCTACCAAAAGCCATCTATACATTTAACGCACTTCCGATCCAAATTCCAATGTCATATTTTAAGGGGCTAGAGAAACAAATCACCAATTTCATATGGAAGGGAAAGAAGCCCCGGATAAGCAAAGCACTACTGAAAAAGAAGAAGAAAGTGGGAGGCCTCACTTTACCTGACTTCAGAACCTATTACACAGCCACAGTAGTCAAAACAGCCTGGTACTGGTACAACAACAGGCACATAGACCAATGGAACAGAATTGAGAACCCAGACATAGATCCATCCACGTATGAGCAGCTGATATTTGACAAAGGCCCAGTGTCAATTAATTGGGGAAAAGATAGCCTTTTTAACAAATGGTGCTGGCATAACTGGATATCCATTTGCAAAAAAATGAAACAGGACCCATACCTCACACCATGCACAAAAACTAACTCCAAGTGGATCAAAGACCTAAACATAAAGACTAAAACGATAAAGATCATGGAAGAAAAAATTGGGACAACCCTAGGAGCCCTAATACAAGGTATAAACAGAATACAAAACATTACCAAAAATGATGCAGAGAAACCCGATAACTGGGAGCTCCTAAAAATCAAACACCTATGCTCATCTAAAGACTTCTCCAAAAGAGTAAAAAGACCACCTACAGACTGGGAAAGAATTTTCAGCTATGACATCTCCGACCAGCGCCTGATCTCTAAAATCTACATGATTCTGTCAAAACTCAACCACAAAAAGACAAACAACCCAATCAAGAAGTGGGCAAAGGATATGAACACACATTTCACTAAAGAAGATATTCAGGCAGCCAACAGATACATGAGAAAATGCTCTCGATCATTAGCCATTAGAGAAATGCAAATTAAAACTACGATGACATTCCATCTCACACCAGCAAGGCTGGCATTAATCCAAAAAACACAAAATAATAAATGTTGGAGAGGCTGCGGAGAGGTTGGAACTCTTATACACTGCTGGTGGGAATGTAAAATGGTACAACCACTCTGGAAATCTATCTGGCGTTATCTTAAACAGTTGGAAATAGAACTACCATACAACTCAGAAATCCCACTCCTGGGAATATACCCTAGAGATACAAGAGCCTTCATACAAACAGATATATGCACACCCATGTTTATTGCAGCTCTGTATACAATAGCAAAAAGTTGGAAGCAACCAAGGTGTCCATCAACGGATGAATGGGTAAATAAATTGTGGTATATTCACACAATGGAATACTACGCGCATCGATAAAGAACAGTGACGAATCTCTGAAACATTTCATAACATGGAGGAACCTGGAAGGCATTATGCTGAGCGAAATTAGTCAGAGGCAAAAGGACAAATATTGTATAAGACCACTATTATAAGATCTTGAGAAATAGTAAAGCTGAGAAGAACACATACTTTTGTGGTTACGAGGGGGGGATGGAGGGAGGGTGGGAGAGGGTTTTTTATTGATTAATCAGTAGATAAGAACTGCTTTAGGTGAAGGGAAAGACAACACTCAATACGTGGAAGGTCAGCTCAATTGGACTGGACCAAAAGCAAAGAAGTTTCCGGGATAAAATGAATGCTTCAAAGGTCAGCGGAGCAAGCGTGGGGGTCTGGGGAACATGGTTTGCGGGGACTTCTAAGTCAATTGGCAAAATAATTCTAGTATGAAATCATTCTGCATCCCACTTTGAAACGTGGCATCTGGGGTCTTAAATGCTAACAAGCGGCCATCTAAGATGCAGCAATTGGTCTCAACCCACCTGGATCAAAGGAGAATGAAGAACACCAAGGCCACACGACAACTAAGAGCCCAAGAGAGAGAAAGGGCCACATGAACCAGAGACCTACATCATCCTGAGACCAGAAGAACTAGCTGGTGCCCAGCCACAATCGATGACTGCCCTGACAGGGAGCACAAAAGAGAACTCCTGAGGGAACAGGAGATCAGTGGGATGCAGACCCCAAATTCTCAATAAAAAGACCATACTTGATGGTCTGACTGAGACTAGAGGAATCCCGGAGGCAATGCTCCCCAGACCTTGTGTTGGCACAGGACAGGAACCATCCCCGAAGACAACTCATCAGACATGAAAGGGACTGGTCAGCGGGGGGGGGGGGGGAGAGAGATGCTGATGAAGAGTGAGCTAATTATATCAGGTGGACACTTGAGAGTGTGTTGGCAACTCTTGTCTGGAGGGGGGATGGGAGGATAGAGAGAGAGGGAAGCCGGCAAAATTGTCAAGAAAGGAGAGACTGAAAGGGCTGACTCAAGAGGGGGAGAGCAAGTGGGAGTAGGGAGTGAGATGTATGTAAACTTATATGTGACAGACTGATTGGATTTGTAAACGTTCACTTGAAGCTTAATAAAAGTTATATAAAAAAAAAAGAACAATTTCTGCAAGGGTAAAAATAATAATAATACATTTGTTTACTCTGATACAGCCGAATTCTCACAAATATTATATGTGAATAAGTATGAAAAAAAAAAAAAAGTGCTACTTTTTCTACTAGATGGTAAGCTCCTTACACTGAAATGTGTATCTCAAACTCAAACCAAAAACCCACTGCTGTTGAATCAATTTCAACTCATAGCTACCCTATAGGACAGAGTGGAACTGCCCCATAGGGTTTCTAAGGAGTGGCTGGTCGATTAAAATTGCCGACCTTTTTTGGCTAGCAGCTGAACGTTTAACCACTAAGCCATCAGGGCTCCGTCTCAAACCTAAACACATTGCTGTTGAGTCGATTCCAACTCATAGCAACCCTATAGGACAGAGTAGAACTGCCCCATAGGGTTTCCAAGGAGCAACTGGTGGATTCTGTCTGCTGACCTTTTGGTTAACAGCCATAGCTCATAGACACTACTCCACCAGGGCTCCATCTCAAACTCAGTTCTATAAAGGAAAGCTCCTCTCACCAGGAGGTGCTGCAGGTTCATGTGTACAGGATGAGGATTTTTCCCATTTCATCACCAAAAAGCCACTTACTTTGCTTCTGAATGAGGTCTGTCAGTGAGTTGAAATGCAGCCCAAAGTGTGACTTCCTTTTATTTTCTCTGTTTTTAGGTTGCCATCTGTAGAGTCCTCTGCAAACCATGATTTGTAAACTCCCTTCCTGACAACAACCACGTAAGGTCAGGTAGGTTGACTCCCCTCAACAGATGGCTAAGGAGTGCACTGGGAGACAGTGTTGCACGGAGGGGCATGTGAGCTGGAGGCAAACAGACCTGGGGCTGCATGCTGGGCCCACCAAGCACCTGTCTGGGTGAACAATACCTGTTTGGCCTGGGAGCTAGTAATTAAAACTCTCTGAGTCTCAATTTCCTCATCTATAAAATGGGGAAAATAATAGTAGCCATAGAACAGAGTTGTAATAATAATGTTGTTGTTGTTAGGGGCCCTGGGGGCACAGTGGTTAAAGTATTCGACTGCAGCTGCTAACCAAAACATCCACAGTTCAAACCCACCAGCCGCTCCGCAGGAGAAAGATGTGGCAGTCTGCTTCTGTAAGGATTACAGCCTTGGAAACCCTATGGGGGCAGTTCTACTCTGTCCTAAAGGGTCACTATGTGTCAGAATCCACTCGAAGGCAGGTTTTTGATTTGTTGTTTTTAGGTGCTGTGGAGTTGGTGCCAATTCATTTCAACCCCATGTATAACAGAATGACCCCATGTATAACAGAACCACCCCATGTATAACAGAATGACCCATGCATAACAGAATGACCCATATCTAACAGAATAACCCATGTCTAAAAAAAAAATGACCCATTGTCTAACAGAACTAAATTGTATAATTGTATAGCCCTAAGCTTTTTGGCACTTAGTACTATTGTTCATAAATTATTTTCTACCCCTACTCTTTCATCTGACTAAAGATACAACACCAGCTTTGCTTAAAAAAAAAAAAAAGTTTTTTTTTTTTTTTTTGTGTTACAGGAAAAGGGAAATTTAAAAAAAAAAAAAAATCTATTTCCCTGTAATACCTGAGAACTGTTTTCTGAACTGGAAATCAAATATTCTTACGGACCTAGCAGGTAAATGAAAGCACAACTATGTCACACCAGACTGAAAACATGTTTGCCTTTAACAAGCTGTCAGGATTAAGCTGTCTAGTTTTCAGCCTAACCAGGACTCAGCCCAGTTTGTGAATCCTGATCCATGTGCAGGCTCTGAACCCAACAGCTGGTAAGCTGGGCTTCAAGGAGAACTCTATTAAGGAACAACCCATCTCCTATTACCATCCTCACCCTCCCATCCACAAAGGATACATACCTTGCATTTGATTTTTGCCCATATAATGCACATCATAACATTTATAATTTCACTGAACACTTTGCTGGTTCTCATATATAACAGGCACGTTAGAATCAGCAGTTCCATCCAACTAAACATGCCATCTAGCTAATTTTTGAGGAAATACACGAGAAAGGCCTGGCAATGATTTAAGGGGCACCACCAAAAGATGCATCCACCTGGAAATGTCACTATCCTTGCTGTGCCACCGGTCCTGGAATTCAAAGAATCCAGAGATTAAACCTTGGGGTTCAGCAGTATTGCTTCTCCATGGCACTGAGAGAAATGCAAACATTAGGCACTGTACGTACTGTTCACAATCTATTGGAAAGCTTACTTGCATGTGTGTCTGACCTGCTGTGTTCCAAGTCCCTCTATGAGCTCTGCCTCACCCTCCTCTCCTACCTCTCCCTGCACCACTCTGCCCTGACCATCCTGGTCTCCATGTTCATTGAACAATCAAAGCTAGTCTTGCTTCACGGTATTTGTACTTGCTAGTCCATCTGCCTAGAACATTCTTTGCATGGCTGGCTCCTTTCATCACACAAGTCTCAGACAAAATATCACCTCCTTAAAGAATTCCCTCATTACCACTGTAAAGTAGCACTCATCAGCTTTTCTCTGTAACACTTCTGTTCTATTGCTTTTATAGCGTTTGCTACTATCTGAAATAATCTTTTTTCTTTATATTTTTTGTCTGTCTACTCCAATAGAAGATAAGCCCCACAAAAGTAGGCACCTTGTCCACATTCCTTTTTATTATACATCCAATGCTTAGGACAATGCCTGGCATAGAGTAGGTGTTCAATAAATATTTGTTGAATGAATGAACAAATTGAGTGTGTAGAGTCAGGAACTCTGTGGTCTCCACGTTCATATCTCCCGATCCCACTTCATCTTGCACTTTACTTAGCCCAGTGCAAAACACATAGCGTTAATGTCATAACAACAATAACAACAACAAAAGTTGCTGAAGTACAATGAACTGAGAAGGGTAATATATCATTTGATGAATTTCGGTAGGGAGAAATAAGATGAAATAACTTCAAAGCATATGTCCCTTTTAACCAGGAATTGGCAATAATATCTTCAAATATCAAGGACAACGCATTGCTGGTTATAATGGCCTGATCTCTGTATTCAGGAGGTGTTTAAATTAGCCTTTTACAATAAGAATGCACTTCACCAAGATGTTGAAAGCGTTTATCTCTAGCCAGCAGGATTATGGGTATCTTCCTAGTTTTCCACATTTTTCATATTTTCGATAATGAGCACATGCATGACTTTTTAAATAAGAAAAATAATCATTCACAAGGAAATTAACATTTTTGGTTATATTTTATCCTGGCTTCTACACTAGAATATGCCAACAGATTAATAGAGCTAACAAAAGAGTCTAAATTCTGCAGCATTTTTACAGCTCCTTCTTTATTTATGAATGTCTCAGAATAAATGTGGATTCCTAAATTATCCTTCATGAAATCTATTCAGAGTTTCTATTAACTCCAGCTAATGAGAGCATAGCACGTTACTATGTCATGCAAGAACAGAAAATAACCTGGTAAATTCTCCATGCCCCTCCACCAATGTCAGCCGCCCTGCCAACATTCCTTACTGACGTCCTTGAGACTGACATTACCCTTTCATTGATGTCACTGAGTCAGGAAGCTGAAAAGCTGTTGCAAAGTGACTGTTTCTATTGCAAAGGTTTAAAACTTTAGAGATTGAAAGGTTAAAGTTAAAAATATGTATTTTAATTTGAACAACAGATGGCCTTGGAGTGACTACAAGGCTGAATTAACTCTCGAGGCTCTATGGCTGTTTGTGGAAGGAAAAAATAAAAAAGACAACCAAAACTCTTAAAAAACCCACACTGGAACACACAGCTCAAGTGCTGGTGACATCAGCAGAATCTCTCTGTTGAATTAGAGTCCCGAATTTGGCTTCAGAGCCATCTGTTAGCCTCCAGATAGAATAATCTTCTATGAAATTATACGGCATAGTTTCACTAATGAACATTTCCAATTGTCAGGGCCTCAGCCTCACAGCTGTCCCACCTCCTGAAATCCCCATGGTTCCCTGAGTCTCTGAGATACACAGAAGGATCCCACTTGCTAAAGCCCACAGTAGATCTGTCCTTTAAAAAGATGTGTCCTGTCTTAGATTAAGTTCTATGGAAACAGGCTTTGAGATGGGAATTTGCATGTAGAAGGTTTATGATAGTGCTCTTGGGAGATACACCTGTACAAAATAGAGGGAGAAGATGACTACCTGGTAGTTGCAACTCAGACCTCAGCTATCCTATGGGGAGCTTTATTGCTGGGAAGACCTCTAAGAATTGCCCCAAATTGGCTCAAAGAAGCTAGGTCTTTACCTCCTCACATCAGCTGTCATTGGACTCCAGGCAAGTCCCTGTGACCAAGGACAATTTCCAGTGAGAAACTCAGTCAGCATCCCCAGTAGCTGAGTGATGAGAATGGTGACTCTGATAAAAGCACCCCAGTCTCTACTCCACCCTCATTCACTGAGATCCTTCAGTAACTATGACACCCACATCTCTGGAACTCCTTGCAGCTGTTCAGCTCATGACTTCCCTCTCAGCCTTCTTTTCTACACCATGGTATCCTAGAGACAAATCGCAGCTACCTAGAATATTTAGGCATTCATTCAGTCATTTATTCTTTCAACATCCTTTGAACACCATCAACCATATGCTGAGAATAAGCCCCTTGTTTCAGGGAATTAAGGAGGTAAGCGGTGTTACAGGCAGAAGGAATACTATGTGTGAAGGCCAGCAGACAAGACAGCACTGACAAGTTCAAAGAACTGGAAATGGGTCAGAGCTCAAGAGGGCAAGTAGTGAGAGAAGAGCAGGAGATTGTGAATGGCACTGCCTCCCATAACACAGTTTGGGAATTGTCTTGACATTATTCTTCCATTGCTCAGACAAAACACTTTGGTGTCATCCTTGATTCATCTCTTTCTCTCAGGCAACAAATCCAGTCTGTCACTAAATCCTATCAGCTCTACCTTCAAAATGTATACCTACATAGAATCCAATCCCTTCTCGCCGCTCCCACTGCCCTTACCCTAGTCCAAGCCTCCATAATTTTTTGCCTGGGTTATTGACATAGCTTCCTAATCGGTCCTACTGATTTTGCCTTTGCCCCTCAGCAGTCTATTCTCAATAAGCAGCCAGAGCAATCTCATAAATGTATCAGTTCAGGTTATCTTGTGCAGAATAAAAGCCAAATCCCTCAATATGACTTATAAGACCCTCCCTACCTGATTTGCCTCCTCCTCCCATTCCCACCCCAGCTGCACTCACTGCTCCCACTCTGCTGGCCTCCCTGCTGATGTACAAACCACCTTAGGCCTTTGCATTTCTTTCCTCTTAGACCATCCTCCCCCAGCATCGAAAGAGCCAGTTCCCCAACTTCTTCCATATTTTATCAAAAGTCTCTTACCTAGTGAGGCATTCCCTTGCCACCCTATCCAACATTTCAGTCTTCATCCTCAATATTTCATGGTCTCTCTCCCTGTTTTATTTTTCTTCTCAACACTCACACACACACACACTCCATATGTGTATAGTGTATATATATAATTATATATACACAAATGATATATACAATTACATATATAATTGTATATATACAAATGATATATTACAAATTATATATACATGTACATATATGATTTGCTCATTGTCAGTTCTTCCCCAACAAGAGTGTAGGCTTCATAAAGTCATAAAAGCAGGACTTTTTGTGTATTTCGTTCACTATTTTTCCTAGCACCAAAATCAGAACCTGACAGAAGGTAGATGGCTCAATAATTATTGAATGAATAAATGATAAATAAATGGATAGGGAGGATTTGAAGGATTTTTCTGGGTGGTCGAATTGCCAGAAAACAGGTCTGTCTTACTAAGTGTAAAGTCTTCTTTTTTTTTTTTTCAATTTTGAACATTATTAGCGGACTGCTTTCCAAATCTATTACATCATTACCTGCAATTTTAAACAGACTAAACATAGTCTTGTGTGCTAAAGTAGGGACACTTTCAGCCGCTCTTGAGATATACGTTCCAGTGCTAACAGCTCTTGTTCTCGTGTTTTATATGTTTCCTCCTGTTTCTTCACTTACTAGCAGACTTTCAGCTATCAGTGTGCCTATGACTTCTAACATATTAAACCAAACAGCAGTCAAAGACATTAGCCTAGAGTATTACAATAACTGGAAAGTCAAATGGTTCCTTGGTAAACTAGAAAGAGTGGAGGAGTGGGAGTTAGAAGATCTGGGTTCCACTGTAGCTGCTAATAAGCTAAGTGATATAGGGAAGGGAGAGACTGTTAGTTATGGAACTGTTATCTTATTTGACACACATAATAACTAGGTGATATTGGTATCATTCCCATCTTACAGATAAGGAAATCAGACTATGGGAGATTAATATGCTCAAGATCAGACAGCCTGTCAATAATAGACCCCAGATTGATTCCAGGTCCCCAAATACTATGCTCTTTCCACAATACTGAGGCTGTTCTTGTTGTCAGGTGCCGTTGAGTCGATTCCAACTCATAGCGACTCTATGCACAACAGAACGAAAAACTGCCCAGTCCTTCGCCATCCTCACAGTTGTTATTATGCTTGTGCCCATTGATGCAGCCACTGTGTCAATCCATCTCGTTGAAGGTCTTCCTCTTTTTTGCTGACCCTCTACTTTACCAAGCATGATGTCCTTTCCAGTGACTGATCCCTCCTGATAACATATCCGAAGTATGTGAGATGTAGTCTCACCATCCTGGCTTCTAAGGAGCATTCTGGTTGTACTTCTTCCAAGACAGATTTGCTCGTTCTTTTGGAACTCCATGGTATTTTAAATATTCTTCTCCGACACCACAATTCAAAGGCGTCAATTCTTCTTTGGTCTTCCTTATTCACTGACAAGTTTTCACATGCATATGAGGTGATTGAAAACACCATGGCTTGGGTCAGGCGCACCTTAGTCCTCAAGTTGATGTCTTTGCTTTTCAACACCTTAAAGAGGCCTTTTGCAGCAGATTTGCCCAATGCAATGCATCTTTTGATTTCTTGACTGCTGCTTCCATGGGTGTTGACTGTGGAGCCAAGTAAAATGAAATCCTTGGCAACCTCAATCTTTTCTCTGTTCATCATGATGTTGCTTATTGGTCCAGTTGTGATGATTTTTGTTTTCTTTATGTTGAGGTATAATCCATACTGAAGGCTGTGGTCTTTGATCTTCTTCAGTAAGTGCTTCAAATCCTCTTCACTTTCAGCAATCAAGGTTCTGTCATCTGCATAACACAGGTTGTTAATGAGTTTTCCTCCAAACCTGTTGCCCCATTCTTCTTCATATTGTCCAGTTTCTCAGATTATTTGCTCAGCATACAGATTGATTAGCTATGGTGAAAGGATACAACCCTGACACACACCTTTCCTGACTTTAAACCTTACAGTATCCCCTTGTTCTGTTCGAATGACTGCCTCTTGAACCGTGTACAGATTCCTCATGAGCACAGTAAAGTGTTCCAGAATTCCCACTCTCCACAATATAATCCATAATTTGTTATGGTCACACACAGTCGAACGCCTTAGTATAGTCAATAAAACACAGGTAAACATCTTTCTGTTATTCTCTGCTTTCAGCCAGGATCCATTTGACATCAGCAACGATATCTCTGGTTCCACGTCCTCTTCTGAATCGGGCTGGAATTTCTGGCAGTTCCCTGTTGATATAATGCTGCAGCCACTTTTGAATGATCTTTAGCAAAATTTTGCTAGCATGTGATATTAATGATATTTTTTGATAATTTCCATATTTCGTTAGATCACCTTTCTTGGGAATAGGCATAAATATGGATCTCTTCCAGTCAGTTGGCCAGGTAGCAGCTCTCTACTTATTTCTTCATGAGAAATGTCAAACCCACTAAGTCAGAGCATCTGCAATTAAAAAAAAAAAAAATCCTCTGTACCATGGCTGATTGTCCGTAGAATAGTGATTAAGCAAATGAGTAAATGTCAGGCTAACCCAGGTTTGATTTCTGGCTCCAGAAAAGTCATTTAAGCTTTCTGAGACTCAGTTTCTTTATTTGCAAAATGGGGGCAATAATGACAGTGCCTATATCAAAGGGCTGTTGTGAGGTCTTCTAGTATAATGCACGTAAAGCACTTGCTTTAGGACTTGGCATATAATATGCGTTAAGCAAATGATTGGTTTATTTTCATTAATATTCATTATTAATATTACCAAGGTAAGTTAATCCTCCCCCCCAATGTTAGGCACCAGCTATTCAGGGGCTTCGGGGCCTTTTGTGACTGAAAAGGCTCCAGGGCTGAAGGTGGAACATAAGTCAGTTGTGCAGCACTGGCATTAACAGGAAGGCAATGTTGCCCTGGCATACCTATAGATATGTACAGAGTATGAAAACATAGGGAAGCCAGACATTCTACCCAACAGGGATGAAGTACCAGAGTCCACTTGCCTGAGCATCTTGCTGCTTTAACCGGAAAGCTCCCAGCCTGGACTGCTGCCAAAGTAGGTCTGAGCGGTTCCTTTTTAGGCAGAGCATTATCTGGATTGGATTACAGGGCTGTACACTGATCAGTGCATATTCATATGCTGTCAGACATCTGAGTTCAAGCAATAGGACTATTTTAATAAGATTAGGAACTTGGCCCCTTCCTTCAATTTTCTCTCTTCAGGATTCCATTCAGAATCCACTGGAGAAAAGCATCTTAGGGATGCCCTGCATCTTCCTTCCTGAAGCAGACACTGCTAAAATAGACCATGGCTGCTGCCCAGAACTACTTGTGCACCCAAAAATGTGCCAGAGAAATCCCAAAGTCAAGAGACTCACTCGTAGTGTGCACAGGAGGTTTAATAGGATCAATACGAGTTCTTCTATCATTATCTTGTACTGGTAGAATACATGTATAGAAGAATATCATTTCCATTCTTTAACGGTAAACCTCACAATGAGTGAGCATGTAGTTCAGCCATGAGTTTACGGCCAAGATCTCTTCCATATATCCGATTTTGTGAGGCAAGATTTCAGAATTATATAATGGTTAAGGTGACTGGCTCATGGAATCATATTGATCTGGCTTTCCAAATCCCAGTTCCTCCCTCCACTTACTAATTTTGAGAAGTTGGTCAAGTGACTTAACATCTCTAGACTGGTTTAGTTTTCTCCTCTTTAAAATGGAATAACAATACCTACGAATGGCAAATGGACCTAAGCCAACTTTCTTGCTCATAATTATTAGGTTCTTTTTGATAGATGATAGGTAGCCTCTGTTAGTTACAAGTAGGCGGGAGCTGTTTCCAGCTCCAAAATCTCTCTACTAGGTAGTATTTTGCAATGAAAGCAATCCTCAGGCCAAATTCCCAAATTCTATTACATGGAAGTAGGCATAAAAGCAGTCATACAACCCATTCTGTAAGCATGTCAAAGTTTCTTTAGGTGACTGTGACAATTTCAAAATGTAGAATTCAGCTTAAATTTCTAGTAGGAGCCAAGTAACATAATCCTCTCTTTAGAATCCTAAATCTGGGGATTCCTTCTTGTAGCAATCGGGCTACTGGACTACTTACATTTTGTTTTAGTAAGGGGGAGAATGCCTGTACAATACTTCCAGTCAATCTAGTTTCTCTAACACTATCCATTTCACCAGTTAAAAATCATCTTCAATATCCATTACGCTAATTATTACATCTCTGGTGTTGATCAGAGGTCATGAAAGCTGAAGGACTAAAGTAGTTTTGTAACTACCTCTGGAATGTGGGATTCTAATAGGGTCTTTCCAAGGATAACTAGCCATCCTTGGAGAGTGTTTTCCTGATTAGAGTTCTTTGAACATCCTCAAGAGCAGCAGAGCAACTACTGTATGCTAGGTTTCTTCAAGTAAGACATACTTGCGTAATTCAGGTTCTTTTCTAAAATAGGAAGAGAAATACAAGGAGACTGGAATTTTAAAAGCAAATCAATGTGTATTTTTAAAAATGCAATTGTTGGAATACAGACTTGAAGACATTTCTCATGGAACATTTACACGAATCCAATTTGCTTGCCTCCACAGGAGAGGCAACATTTTGGGTGTTGTTTTTTACAAAAGCTAATTCTTAAGCTTTGTAGGGTAGGTGCCAAATGGTATTTTAAAAACACACGTTTAAAAAAAGAAGAACGTGCCGTTTTGCCTGGAGTGCAGATGGAGTCTGTGTCAATCGAAGGCATTTTGCCTAAGGACGCAGAGAAAATCACTTTTTCATAAAGACCATAAACTCCACTCTGATGTTTCTGTTCGCTTCAATTTGTGGAAGGTGGGAAGAAATCAAACAGCAGCTTAAGAGCTGTTTGATATGAATTATGAAATAATCAGAAATTATCATATTTGTTTATATATAAAATTATGTTACTAAATTTTATATCATTTATGCTGTCAACATTATTTGACCCTCAAAATTAGTAATATAATTTTATATATATAGAAGAATGATAATTTCTGGTTTCTGGTTATTTCTTGTTATTTCTCTTACTGATCTTTTCTATTGTGTACAGATAGGATTTAATTTTATTCTATACATAAAAAAAAACAAAACCAAACCCACTGCTGTCGGGTCGATTCTGACTCATAGTGACCCTATAAGACAGAGTAGAACCTCACCATAGAGTTTCCAAGGAGCGCCTGGTGGATTCGAACTGCCAACCTCTTGGTTAGCAGCCGTAGCACTTAACCACTACGCCATATATGATATAAAATAGAATAGAGGGATATTCTATAGAGAGATAGAGATGTTTATATATGCATGTTGTTGTTGTTAGGTGCCATCGAGTCGGTTCTGACTCATAGCGACCCTCTGTACCACAAAATGAAGTACTGCCTGGTTCTGTGCCATCACAATTATTGTTATGCTTGAGGCCATTGTTGCAGCCACTGTGTCAATCCATCTCATTAAGGGTCTTCCTCATTTTCGTTGACCTATACTTTACCAAGTATGATGTCCTTCTCCAGGGACTGATCTCTCCTGACAACATGTCCAAAGTATGTGAGACATGGTCTCAGCATTCTTGTTTCTAAGAAGTATTCTGGTTGTACTTCTTCCAAGACAGATTTGTTTGTTCTTTTGGCAGTCCATGGTATATTCAATATTCTTTGCCAACACCACAATTCAAAGGCATCAGTTCTTCTTCAGTCTTCCTTATTCATTGTGCAGCTTTCGCATGCATATGATGTGATTGAAAATACCATGGCTTGGGTCAGGCACGCCTTAGTCTTCAAAGTGACATCTTTTCTTTTCAATACTTTAAAGAGGTCTCTTGCAACAGATTTACCCAATGCAATGTGTCATTTGATTTCTTGACTGCCGCTTCTCTAAGCCCTGGGGGTGCAGTGGTTAAGTGTTCAGCTGCTAACCAAAAGGTTGGCAGTTTGAACCCACCAACCACTCCTTGGAAACTCTATGGGACAGTTCTACTCTGTCCTATAGGGTTGCTTTGAGTCGGAATCGACTCGACAGCAATGGGTTTGGTTTTTTGGTTTTTATCTCTATCTCTTCTCTCACCCTCACCCTCTGGGACACACAGAATTAATAATATTAAAGATCATCATGATAGTGGCTCTCATTATGAAGTGCTATGGTGTGCAGTGCTTTGTGCTAAGTACTGTAAAGGCATGATTTCATTTACAACACAAAACAGAAATGAGAATCCAAAGATCCAGGATCTGAGCCAAGCATGTACTTTAACCCTCAACTCTTGTCCTTTACTGCTTCAAGAACATTCTTTATAAAACCATATATGTGAAACTGCTAGTAAAAAGGTGATGTAAATTTTCATTTACTGACATGGAAATATGTGTGTTACATACTGTTACGTGCGAAACTCAGTTTGTAATACAGCGCATGCATTAGGATCCCATCTTATAAAACTAAATTTGTGTGTGCGCAAAAGTGGCAGGGAAGATAGACTCCCTAAATGTGAAAATCGGTTACCAGTGATTTTTAATACTCTTCTTTACATTTTTTGGATATTATTTTTCAGGGAGCATTTTCAGCCATGGTTCTCTGTTGCAAGCAAGAACACATCCATTGCAAGCATATGGTATTTTACCAATCAGGGGAAAATATATGTTTATAAATTCTGGGGGGAAAAAAGCAGCAGCACATGGCCACAAATAGAGTCTTTGGTTTAATACCATGTGCTGCTTCATCTCTTATAGATTATAATCTCCTCCCTTTTAATTTCTTCCTTATCCTTTTGGTTATAAAACCGATTCTCGTGTTTTACAAATAGTTAAGATCAAGTGATTTCTGGCAATACTTTCTCATCAATTTTCTATTTTTAAAAATTAACTCATTTTTGTCTGTCCTTCCTGTTTCAGTTAGAGATGATGTGATGTCAAGCTATAGAAATTTCCATACAAATTAGCTTATAAAAAAATAATAAATTTATGGACTCACCTGACTGAAGAGTGTAGGAATGAGTCAGAGAGTCTGAACATCCTCAGGTTCTGGAACTGCTTCTCTGTGATTCATTAGCTTTTGTCCTCCTCCCTGTGACAGGTTCACCCTCGTCTGGGTCCTCATCCCGGTGGAAAAAAGCTGTAGCTATTCCAAGCTCTGCATCCTTAACCCACACTCCTTAGAGGGACAAAGCCCATCACCTCTGATAGCTCCTCGGGAACCAGTACCAGTTGTCCTCAAGTTAACTCCGACTCATGATGACCTCATGTGTGTCAGAGCAGAACTATGCTTCGTAGGGTTTCCAATGGCTGGATTTTGGAAATAGATCTCAGGCCTTTCTTTTGAAGTGCTGTGGTTGGACTCAAATTTCTAACCTGTCAGTTAGCAGTGGGACAATTTAACCATTTACACCACCCAGGGACTCCTTTTCCAGAGAACCTGTTGCCATCGAGTCAATTCCAACTCACAGAAATCCTACAGGGCAGAGCAGAACTGTCCCATAGGGTTTTCAAGGCTGTAAAACAGGCTGTAAGCAAACTGCCACATCTTTTCTCCCTAAGAGCGGCTGCTGAGTTCCAATCACTAACTTTTCAGTTAACAGCTGAGTTCTTAACCACTGCACTACCAGGCCTCCTTAGTCCCAGAGAAGCCCTAGATAATGTCTTCCTGATTCTTAGTGGCCCAAATAGGGTCACATGTGTATTCTTGAACCAATTACTAAAGTTGGGAACTAGAGACAACTTGAAGCTGAGGTTATTGGCAGTTCTCCAAGGGAAAATCTGGCTGCTGTTGGTGGGAGAAGGGAAAATGCAGCCTAAAAAGGTTGCCAACAATTTTCTATCCCATTCCCATTGATTTTTAGATTCTGGCTCTTCATTTCCGTATCTTCCAACTCCTCTCCCTGACCTTGTATCCCACGCACACTTAGCCCTTCCTTACTTCATTATTGCAACAGCTTTCTTCCAGTTAGCTACTGAATAATTTCCCTCATTAATGTTTTTCTCTCCACCTCAAAAAAAACCCAGCCAAACCACTGCCATCGAGTCGATTCCAACCCATAGCAACCCTATAGGACAGGGTAGAACTGCCCCATAGAGTTCCCAAGAAGAGCCTGGTGGATTTGAACTGCTGGCCTTTCAGTTAGCAGCTGTGGCTCTTAACCACTACACCACCAGGGTTTCCCACATCTCAAGGATCTAGCATAATTTCCTTTTGGCCACAACATCAACCATTTAAATTTTTATCTCCTCAATCCTGAATAAAGGTCTCCTTTTGCCCCTCCCCCACTGAAAATCTTCACTAATTCCCTGCTGTACCAGGGGGTAAGGTTCACTCACCTTACCTGTTATGTAAAAGCCTCAATAGTCCAGCCTCGTCTACAATTTAACTTTTTCTCTTGCTCTTCTACTTACTATTTCCACAAAACACCATATTCTTTCTTACCTCCACAACTTTGAAAACACTACTTGCTTCCATCTGGAATGCTTCTTTTCATAGACTTGGATAACTAAGTAACACTCTGTATACTAAGTGCTTCTGCATCTTTTAAGCCTTTTTCTGTGAATTATAACTGTCCATAAAACACAATAACACTATTTATATAAATGCTTATTTTGTTCATTAATTTATTGATCATGGTCTATAGGGTCCTGCATGAACAAGTACTCACCTACCTCCCGAGCCTCGACTGGCCCGTTCCTTCTTCTTGCTTGCTATACTCCGGCCACACAATAAACTCTCAATGTTGTTTCCTGCTTTAGGGACTCCATACACATGACCTCTACCAAGGATAATCTTTCCTCACCTCTTGACCTGGATCAATCCTTGAGGTGTCTCCTTGAATATCATTTCTTCGGGAAAACTTTCTCTAACTTCCAAAACCAGGTTTGATTCTCCTGTTACATTTATCCTACTGTAAGACACTCTACTTTCCTTTATAATACTTATTTCCATTGTAATTAATTATTCCTTCGGTTATGTCTCTAATTTCTGTTCCTCCTAACATACTCTAACTTCCTAGCACAGTGACTGGTTCCAGTGGTTGCTCCATTTTTTGTTGGCTAAATAATTATGAATACTTTTTCCCCACAGTGGTGCTTTGCCTCACTAATCTGCACTGGCTAGCAAACCACAAAAAAAAAAAAAAAGGAAACTCACTGCCACTGAGTCAATTCCGACTCACAGTGACCCTGTAGGACAGAGTAGAACTGCCCTGTAGGGTTTCCAAGGAGCGGCTGGTGGATTCGAGCCGCCGACATTCGGTTATGTGACTAGTGCCTACTTTATTGGACAGCACAGCTTTATGTGCTCATAGTGATGGATTTGTCAAAGAACAGTCACAAAAAGTGATCATTAATTCTGGTTCTCTCTCTCCTCTTTTCTCATCTAGGTAAGGGAGCTATTCAAAAGCAGAGACTTGATTCTAATAGAATGTGCTGACTATATAAGACATTCAATGCTCTAAAAATTACACATCACCTCATCTGAAACACTGAAAGATAGACTTCCAAAAAAATAATTCCTTAAGCATGTTTAAACAGACATGCTCAATTTCTTCTCTCTCAAAAGGCTCAGATGCAGGAATGTTTAAAGGGTTCCCAATCATACCTATAATATGAGAAGGTATTGTGGCTGAGTGTTTGTGGAAGTATTGCACATCCACCCAACTCTTTACCTGTTAAGTCACATCTTTGTTTAATTTTCAAGAATGAAATGATTCATAGTCATTTCATTCATGGGAATTGGTGCCAGTTCATTTCCGGAAGTTCAATTGCCAGCTCCTGGAATTGAGACACAAATATCTTACTATAAACAGGCAATATGCAAGAGCTTTTAGTCTTGCTTCCCCTTGGAAAGCATCAGTGATTTCATATTTGGTCTAATAAATCAGTTTCTGGAAGAGTAGTTGTTGATACCATTTTTGTTATTCCCTGCAGGTTTGATATGGAAAAATAGTCTGGTCATATTCAAAGCAAGAGATTGGCATGAGCAGTGTCTTTCTGCCTGTGGTAGCCCCACAGTCAGGATTTGGGGGTGCTTCTACCCTAGCAATATGAGAAATGCTTTTGTAAAAGGCACATGTGGAGGTACATTGGGCTGAAATTTTAAGGAAACTGATCTCCTTGAGGATTGTTTTCATTATGTCTGCGTTTAAGAAGTTGCGGCTTCCCTCTGCTGCTTTCAGAGACAAGACCACTTCTTCAGACTGTATTCAAATCTCTCCAGGACCAGGCCAAACTCACAAATTGAATCATGCTGTAAAAGCTCTTTTTCTTCACTTTAAAAATTTTATCAACATGAATTTTGATCAAAATTAACATTAACAGCAGCTTTGAAGGCAAAGAGAAAGGGAGGAGAGTCCATAAAGAAACAGAGTGAACATCCTTAAAGAAAAGAGAACGTTCCTGTGGGAGCCCCTGCTGCTATGACTGTATGTTCAGGAGTACAAAGGCGTTTCCTTTCAGGCTGTAGCTGTTTTCTGTGCTCCAATTCCAATACCAAGGAGCCCAGGTAATGCAGTGATTAAGTGCTCAGCTGCTAACCAAAAGGTCAGTGGTTCGAACCCACAAGCCATTCCCTGGGATAAAGACATGGCAGTCTGCTTCCTCAAGGACTTATAGCCCTGGGAACCCTGTGGGGTGGTTCTACTCTTTCCTATAGTGTCACAATAAGTTGAAATCTACTTGGTGGTAATGGGTTTGGTTTTGGTTTTTTTGAATTCCGCTACCTCACCATGCACTTACGGAGCACCTCCCTTGAGCAAAGAACTGGACTCAGTGATACGGCAGAGTCTGCTTTGTTGTTGTTGTTGTTAGGTGCCATCAAGTTGGTTCCGACTCGTAGTGACCTTGCCGAACAGGACAAAACACTGCCTGGTCCTGTGGCGTCCTCACAATTGTTGCTATGCTTGAGCCCATTGTTGCAGTCACTGTGTCAATTCATCTCATTGAGGGTCCTCCTCTTTTTTGCTGGCCTGCTACTTTACCAAGCATGCTGTCCTTCTCCAGGGACTGATCCCTCCTGACATGTCCAAAGTATGTGAGACACAGTCTCACCATCCTTACTTCCAAGGAGCGTTCTGGTTGTACTTCTTTCAAGACAGATTTGTTCATTCTTTTGGTTAGTGCATGGTATATTCAATATTCTTCACCAACACCACAATTCAAAGGTGTCAGTTCTTCTTTGGTCTTCCTTATTCATTAGTCAGCTTTCGCATTCATACGAGGAGATTGGAAACACCATGGCTTGGGTCAGGCACACCTTAGTCCTCAGGGTGACATCTTTGCTTTTTAACACTTCAGAGAGATCTCTTGCAGCTAATTTGCCCAGTAAGTGCATGTTTTGATTTACTGACTGCTGCTTCCACAGGTGTTGATTGTGCAATCTGTTTTTAGCCTGGTTAAGTCATGCATCTTTAAATCTAATTTTTATTTTAAAACAATATCTCACACACAGGAAAATTGGGAAACTAATATAACGGTCCTCCATATATCTGTCACCCAACTTCAACAATTTGCAAGCTTTTGCCACATTTGCATCATCTTTTTTTTATTTTTTCTGAAAAATTTTTTTTTTAATTCAAGATTTCATATTATTTCTCCTAACATACTTGGATGTATCTGCAAACAGTATTGTTGTTTTCCTCCATAACGTCATCAAATTTCCCTACGTATCTTAAAAATATATTTTTAATATTGGCTTGTTCAAATCAGGAAACAAACTAACTCCAAACATTAAATTAATCTCTGTCTATCTATCTATCATCTACCTATCTGTCTGTCTATCTGTCTATCTATCTATCTATCTATCATCTATAGATAGTCAAAAATAAACTACATTAGCAAATTGCTATGCAGGTTTAGTAGACAACTGTAAAGTTGGGCAGTACGTCATTACTGAGTAAATCGGTGCTCTGATTAATTAAGATTTGTACGGTACTTATATATAATTTCATCAGGAACTTTGTATAATTATATCAGAATACATAAATATTATAAGACAGCAGTATGTGCTCAAACATTATCAAACCTTAATTAGGAATTTTACTAAGACAAACGCAAGATCAGTGAGTCATGATTTTTGGACCTTTGGAGTCTTGCCAATAAGACTCATTAATTAATCGTCAATTGTTTTCTGAAAGAATCTTTCAAGTGTTTCAGTGAGCCTGATCACCTAACTACAAAAAAACCTGCTTCTAAAAGTTGGTTATAGTTCAAGGCGTAGCTATAGGCATTAAAATTATGTATATGATTATATAGCACATAAGTTTATAACATTTAATAAAATGATCTTTAATGTCCTGGGTAAAAGAACTCGTTTTCATAAAACAAAACTTGTAATTTTATCTCATCCTCTCTCTATCTATATGTATATACACACACACATACACACCACCATCCGTCTGTCAGTTTGTTGTACTGTGGTAGCTTACGTGTTGCTGTGGTTCTGGAAGCTATACCACTTGTATTTCGAATATCAGCAGGTGGACAGACTTCAGCAGAACTTCTAGACTAAGACAGACTAGAATGAAATGCCTAGTGGCCTTCTTGGGAAGACTGACCAATGAAAACCTTATGGATCACAACAGAATATTGTCTGATACAGTGCCGGATGATGAGTCACCCAGGTTGGAAGGCACTATACAAAGTCACAACAAAAGACTCAGACATACCAATAGCCATGAAAATGAAGCAGGACTGGGTGAAATTTCATTCTGTTCTACATAAGATCACCACGCATTGGAGCCATCCTAAAGGCAACAAACAAAAACATATGTACTTGTATGTACATGTGATTATTAACGTATTGAAGAAATCAGGTCAGTCATTCTACAGTCCTGATTTCTAAATTTTTCTCTTTGCTTCTTCTTTGTGTCATTTATCTAGGCCCTTTACCCCTATGGAAATTCTGGTGGCAGAGTGGTTAAGTGCTATGGCTGCTAACCAAAAGGTTGGCTGTTTGAATCCACCAGGTGCTCCTTGGAAACACTATGGGGCAGTTCTACTCTGTCTTATAGGGTCACTATGAGTTGAAATCGACTTGACAGCAATGGGGTTTTTTTGTTTATTTTGGTTTTACCCCTATATTTTCAATAAACTGAAAGTTTTACTGTAAAGGTTTAACTAGGTTCATGTTCAACTTTTCTTGGCAAGAACACTATAAAGTGGCGCCATGTGCTACGTGTTGCATCATATAAGGAGATACACAATATTGGTCATCCCACCTTCTGTGCATCCTTCTTCCCCCCAAAAAAAGTTCAGGTTGACTGTGGAGAGATCATTTAAACCTATAGAGATTCTGTTTTCTCATATGGGCAATGGGGATAATAATAGTACCTACTTCTAGAGTTTGTTGTAAAGATTAAATTATGTAATCTCTGTAAAGAACATAATGTGGTGCCTGGTACTTTGAAACACTTAAAAGATGATCACGATGTGAAGTGCTTCATACAGTACCCTGGTCTAGGGGATACTTAATGTTAGCTATTATCATTGGCAGTGTAAATTATCTTGACTGAACAGATAAGATTTTTTTGGGCAGACAGTATTTGAAGGATGAAATCAAAGAGGCAGAGATCCCAACACACTGAGACTCATCTAAATATCTCTGATAAACTGAGTCTCTTTTTAGGACTAGATTATAAACTTCAAGATGGCAGGAATTTGTTAACTCCTGTATCCATAGTATGCAGCCCAGTACATGGTCTTTAATAATGAATGAGTGAAAGACACTGCACAAATCTTGACTTCAAACTAGCTGGTGCCTTATTGCACAGTCCCTTGCTCCCACCCCTGTGATAATTACATATCAGCAACAAAAAATGTTACCCTTATTACTAGATCTGGCAATTTGCCCCTGCCACTCCTACTGATTAGATTGCTTGGACCCTTTCACACCACCAATATAAATTGGACCAATGCTTCTATGGTTACCTCTCCTTTCTGAAGGTATTCCAACCTACATCACTGTTTTTCTTTTCTCAACACCTATGTCACTTATTCTTTGCTCATGCAATTTTATACTTATGTTTACAAATGTGTAAGTTTCCTTGATTCTTAATAATTTCCGACAGTTCCATCTTATACCTCAAATTAATTTGTGAACTCTTTTGGGGCTAAGATGATATATTCTTCCTTTTCAATTTCTGTTCTCTTATTCTCCAAACACCTGCCTCCAACCCCTAGTAGAAACATAGTAGAACTTACTACAAGTGTTGTTTTTGTTATTAGGTGCCACTGAGTCAGTTTCGACTCATAGTGACCCTATGTACAACAGAACGAAACTCTGTGCAGTTCTGTACCATCCAAACACTGCTATGTTTGGGCCCATTGTTGTAGCCACTGTGTCAATCCATCCTGTTGAGGGTCTTCCTCTTTTTCACTGACTCTCTACTTTACCAAGCATGATGTCCTTATCCAGGGACTGGTCCCTCCTGATAACATGTCCAAAATATGCAAAACAAAGTCTTGCCATCCTCCCGTCTAATGAACATTCTGGCTGTACTTCTTCCAAGACAGATTTATTCATTTTTCTGACAGTTCATGGTATATGCAATATTCTTTGCCATCACCATAATTCAAAGGCATCATTTCTTCTTTGGTCTTCCTTATTCATTGTCCAGCTTTCACATGCATATGAGGTAATTGAAAATATCATGGCTTGAGTCAGGTGCAGCTTAGTCCTCAAGGTGATGTCTTTGCTTTTTAACACTTTAAAGAGGTCTTTTGCAGCAGATTTACCCAATAAAATGCGTCTTTTGATTTCTTGACTGCTGCTTCCGTGGGCATTTATTGTGGATCCAAGTAAAATGCAATCGTGGGCAACTTAAATCTTTTCTCCGTTTATCATGATGTTGCTTATTGGTCCAGTTGCGAGGATTTTTGTTCTTTTTGTCTTTGATGTTCATCAGTAAGTGCTTCAAGTTCTCTTTGCTTTCAGCAAGCAAGGTCGTGTCATCTGCATATCGCAGGTTGTTGAGTCTTCCTCCAGTCCTGATGCCACTTTCTTCTTCATATACTCCAGCTTCTCAGATTATTTGCCAGCATACAGATTGAATAAGTGTGGTGAAAGGATACGCTGCTGACACACACTTTTCCTGATTTTAAACCATGCCGTATTCCCTTGTTCTGTTCTCACAACTGTCTCTTGGTCTATGTACAGGTTCCTCATGAGGAGAATTAAATGTTCTGGAATTCCCATTTTTTGCAATGTTATCCATAATTGGCTATGATCCACACAGTCTAATGCTTTTGCGTAGTCAATAAATACTACACATAGTCTATTAAAAAAAAAAAGAAAAACATTGCCATTGGGTTGGAATAATTTAGCACCACCTCATTACACTTTTTCAATATATTTGGGAATTCAAGGACGTAGTCATCAATACACTGTCAAGATGAGGTTGGTTGTGACTCTGTGCTTAAAATCATCCTGTATAAATACCCATTACCACTTATCACCAGGCACTAGTTGCCACTGAGTTGACCCTGAGTCATGGTGACCTGTGTGTCAGAGCAGAACTGTGCTCCATAGGGCTTTCAATGGTTGCTTTTTTTCAGAAGAAGATCAGCAGGCCTTTATTCTGAGGTGTCTAAGGGTGGACCGGAACCTCCAACTTTCTTTAATTTTTATTGTACTTTAGATGAAGATTTACAGAACGAACTAGTTTCTCATTAAACAGTTAGTACACATATTGTTTCATGACATTGGTTAACCATGCCAGACACGTCAACACTTCCACTTATCAACCTTAGTTTCCTTATAACCAGCTTTCCTGTCCCCTCCTGCATTCTAATCCTTGCGCCTGGGCCGGTGTGCCCATTTAGTCTCGTTTTGTTTTATGGGCCTGTCCAATCTTTGGCTGAGGGGGCAACCTCAGGAGTGACTTTGTTACTGAGCTGAAAGGATGTCCAGGAACCATACTCTCAGGGTTTCTCTAGTCTCTGTCAGGCCAGCAAGTCTGGTCTTTCTTTTTGAGTTAGAATTTTGTTCTACATTTTTCTCCAGCTCTGCCGGGACCCTCTATTGTGATACCTGTCAGAGCAGTCAGTGGTGGTAGTGGGGCACCACCTAGTTGTACTGGGCTCAGTCTGGTAGAGGCCAAGGTAGATGTGGTCCATTAGCCCTTTGTACTAACCTTTCACTTATATCTTTAGTTTTCTTCATTATTCCTTGCTTCTGAAGGGGTGGGACCAGTGGAGCATCTGAGATAGCTGCTCACAGGCTTTTAAGACCCCAGATGCTACTCACCATAGTAGAATATAGAGCATTTTCTTTATAAACTATGTTATGCCAATTGAGCTAGATGTTCCCCAAGACCACGGTCCTCACAGCCCTCAGCCTAGCAATTTGGTCCCTCAGGGAGTTTGGATGTGTCTATGGGGAACCTCTAACATTTTGGTTAGCAGCTGAGTGCATCAATGGTTTTCAACACCCAGGGACCCCATTTATCACATTGCCTTATAGTTGTCCAGCTATATGCCTGTCTCCATCAGACTGATAGGAAGCTGAAAGCAGAAAACCTAGTGCAGGGCTTGACACTTAACAGATGCTTAGTCAGCATTTTTGAAGAATGATGAAAATAAATAGTGGACCATACAATTTGATGTAATTCACTGGTCACTGTTGTCTAAAGAAAAGTTTGACTGATGTTTTGGACTGATTTATTCAACAAATTAAGATGTTTGGACCAGTTACATTCGTAGGCCCATACTCATGAAAATACAAAACATACTTCTAGGAAGCAGATAAAATTATGAATAAAACTGAAATGGAGAAAAAAAATTAAAGAGAGTCATTGACTACTAATGGCTTTATTGTCCTACTCAGGAACATTATGGAGCTCTCAAGGTTTTAACCCTAGAGAAAAAGTTAATGGTAGAATTTTAGGCAGGAAGGGAGAGCTATTTTGAACTGTGAGACCTCATGATACCTCTTAATTTACACTAAAGCGATATCCACCTTCTGGAAGCTCCAGTCTTGTTCCTAGTTCCCCACCCAGCAACCAAAACTAGGCAACTTCAGGTCCTAGGAAGTACAAAAGAAAAACTCTCGGATCATGTTGCTGGTAGGTGTGTTTCTTCCATTATTTCAGATGGAGCTCATCACCCAAGCTGAGGCAAGTCCAGGCTACGTGCTACACATATTTTTTCCTGAATCTTGAGCCCAGGTATAAATCAGACAACTCCATCTTAGCATTCAAGAGAATAGTTGGCATTTCCATGTTTTAAACTTTGACTTCTTCAGGTATTATTGGCCCAGCCAAAAGCATGAGAAGAATTTCTTAATCAACTATCCTCATTCTCTGAGCCCAAAAGATGTCTTTCCTTACATTTTACTCCACCTGACCATTGTCTGGTTTGACAAAAGTGAGACCTTGTCAAGAGCTGGACAAATTGGCACTGATGATTTAACATTTAGTTAAAAGTTAAATCTTCCCGTCACAAGCCCCAGCTGATTTGTTTAGAGAATTACTGCCATTCGTTTTTCATTGAGTTATATCCTTCTGAATTTCCAATAATGTAGCATGATGTGTAACTAAGAAAAACATTATGATTTTAATTGCATTTTGGCATGTTAAAAGAATATTTCACACTGCTTAACATCTGTAGTCAACAGATGTTTAAACACAACTCCCTCAATGACTAAAATTTGGCAAAATGTGTAATAGAACAGCTTAAAATTCTAAATATACTTCTAGGAACATGATGCAGGCAGATGAAGTACTACTTATATGTGTTCCATATTAAATATTAAAGTATTACATATACCATTCCTCTGGGAGATGACAGGTTCCAGGGAAAGAAAAGAACAATCAGGAGACTTCTCAATCCTACAACGCCAAAAATATTCTATAAGTGGGGCTGTGTCTTATGGTCACTGTCAACTGCAGTGGGATCCTTTTGTAGTGTTGCCTTTTATCGTGTTTAACTCTGGAGGCTAGCGGAAGCAAAGCTTCAAGGCCGACAAGTTTGTCCCTTCTCCTTCCCATTTCGGTCTCCTTTTCTCTGATTCTAATCCCCAATAGCTTCCATAAAGATAGATTCCAGTACCTCAGACTTGACTTCACACCTACTGCTCAACTTTCAGTTAATTCAGGCAAAGATCTAGTCAGATCAATGTGTGTGTGTATAGTAGGGGCTGGTAGAGAGTAGAATGGCCCAATTAATGTTTGGCCTATTGTTGACCAGTTCACCAACTGCCCTGTGTGCTCGTGGTCATCGCTAACATGGCTAAAGAAATCCAGAGATAATTACGAACTTCATTTCAATCACAACTTTTGACAATCCATCCGCCTGATCTTTTATGACAGTTGTTAGCTTACAGCTTAGCTGAGAGTTGTTTCCTTTCCCCTTGTCAACCAAAACTCCAATAGGAACTCCATTGCTATATCAAGCATCCAGGAGCCTGTAGCAGAAAGAATGAGAAGCTGACATTGTCTACTTCTGAATGGTTGAGTTCATATTAACAGAAACTGTAACAAGATTGAGATTCTAGTTACTACATGAAGGTTTTCATAAGCACATCAATACTTCAGCTCATTTTGTTCTCTGCCCTCCAATGGCTTAAAATCCTATTGAGAAGATAAGATTCAAACACATAAAATAATATAAGAACAATATAAGTATGTATATGTGATATGTGGTTTCAGAGAAGGTAGGAGGAGGTAGATAAAACTTCATGGAGAGATGGATAGGGTTAGGCTAGTGGAAGAGTAATGGAGATGGTTCATCACCAAGGGGAAACAGTTTATACAATGACCAAGAGATTGGACCTGTGCCCTTAGGGTAATCAATGGAAAGTCCTAGTCTGATAATTAGGAGGTTGTGTGCTGGAGAGCAGTGGTTACTAAGACTAGATGGACTGGTGGAACCCTAGGACTGATGTGCAGAAAAAACTTCTTTCTTTTTCTCCCATGCAAAGGGGCTTAGATAAAATTATTGCATTTTTCAAAAGTGAGTCATCTTTTCTGTAGCACTGACAGCAGTCCACTTCAGACTGTCTGCAGCTGTCCCCAGCCATCACCATAACTACTGTCCTTCCTACCCACCCCTAGAGGCATTTCCTCTTCATAAGAGGGGTGCCCTCCAAAGAAATTTTTAAAGGATCACATCAAAGAAAACTGGAAAATGGCTGCAAGTGAAGATAAATTCATAATTTGGAAACACTGATGATATGACTTGAGTTGAGGGACAGATGAAGAAGTGGCAGAAAGAGGGCTCCTTTCTGAGAGTAGGGAATTTCAGTATGCAGGAGAACCCAAACTTCAGGACACCAGAGGGTGAGCATACCTCTGTGCCCAAGCATGTGGATCTTTCAAGTGATGTTTAAATGGATAAATACAGCCCATGTCTCTGGGTCAGAAATCGTGCTTTTGCTGTTGACCCTGTCCCTGTAGAGAGGCTGTCACCAGGCTGAAGGGGTGGGATAAACATTAAACAGAATTTTATTAGAAAAGTCCAAGGGGGAGAGACAGAAAGCAGAAAAAGAAAAATCAAAACTATCCATATTCTTATCACCTGAAAATTACATGACATAGTTAATAATAATGTACCAATATTGGTTCATCAATTGTAACAAATGTACCACTGCAGCACTGCAAGATGTTAATAGGAGAAACAATGTGCAGGGGGGAGGGGCAGAAAATGGGAACTCTATACTTTCTGCACAACATTTCTATAAACCTAAACTTCCTGTAAAAAAAAAAAAAGTCTACTAAAATACAAACAATAAAAAATGAAATTAAATGGTGTGAGATGTGAAATTCTTACCTCTGAATCTTGAATTCCGTTACTTGTAGTAAACATGAATCTTATTCCACAAACTCAAATGTGCAAGAAATAGCAGGTTTTTTTTTTTTTTAAAAACATGAAATTATATTCAATTCTGAGCCTACACCCTCTCCCAACCCATCAGATGATTAGGAATTCAATCTCAGCATTATTGTCACCCCAACCCCTAAGGGTTGGGCAAGGGTCCCAGAGTCTTAGGCAGCACAAGCTCTCGGCATTCAGACTGGACTCAGTCTATGATGTCTACTCTTGAGGCGTCCATGATCTCATAGCATCTGGTCTTTTCCTGTGCTGGTTCTTCAGCTACCTTTCTTGAAGTCAGGAATATCTTTGGTGAGGCTTTGGAATGGTTTCCTAGGCCAGCCCATCTGAGATCTTTCTCCTCCTGGGAGTGCTTCTGTGTAGAAATGAATACAGGGTAAGCATAAGAGGCTCTCTCTGTCCAGGACTCCGAACTTCTATCACATTTTTATTTCAAAGGCCCTCCCTTCCCTCTCCAACTCCTCCAGAATGCCAAATGTAATCTGCTTAAAGAGTTCGTTGTTGTTGTGTTCCCTTGAACTGATTCCAACTCATAGTCATCCTATATGACAGAATAGAGCTGCCTCATAGGGTTTCCCAGGGTGTAATCTTTACGGACTCAATGGAGTCCATAAGGATTGGAAAAAAAAAAACCCAAACCCTTTGCTATCAAGTCGATTCCCACTCATAGTGACCCTATAAGACAGAGGAGAACTGCCCCACAGGGTTTCCAAGGAGTGGCTGGTGGATTTGAACTACCAATCTCTTGGTTAGCGGCCAAGGTCTCAAACACTGTACCACCAAAGCTTCCCATAGAGATTACAGCCTAGGAAACCCTATGAGGCAGTTCTAGTCCATCACACAGTGTTGCTATGAGTTGATTGCAACAGGTATAATCTTTAAGGGAGCAGATCACCAGGTCCTTTCTCCGAGGAGCTGCTGGGGGGTTCCAACCTCCAACCTTTTGGGTTAGCAGCCAAGTGCTTAACTATTGTGCAGCCAGGGCTCCTTGAGTTTATGTTTTATGAAATTCATGATCAGGGTTGGAAGTGTCTTGGAGACAACTTTGGCTTCTGGCCCTGTGACAAAAACCTTCCTTATGGCAAGAGACCAAAAAAGTCTCCACCATCTGCTCACAATAGAGGAAGGGAAGAAACACAGGGAGGATAAATGTAACTTAATATTCCAAAAATTATCAAGCCACACACTCTTAATAAATTTTGTGAGTGTCTTTTCAGAATTTTCTTATGTTTACAAAGCAAAATATGTATCTATACATAAGCTTTCATTTTTTAAAACAAAATGGGTGTCCATACTTTACACGAGTCTGCAACTTACTTTATTCACTTAGGATAGCATGGATGTCTTTCTAGGTCAACCTTATTCCGTTCAATGCCCTTGGGTATTGCTGTATTGATGGATAATCAAGTTGTTTCCCTTGGCTTGCTCTTACAAACAATGCTGCATTGTACACATACACGCATGTCTTTTTCTATCATTGTCTTCAATGAAGTAAGCTTACTGGGTTGATCAAGGGGTTTTTGAATCTTAAACACTGAGGATTATTTGAAAATTGCAGGATAGTTCTCCATTTCCCTTCACTGTGGACCCTAATTTTTTGGAAATAGATCACCAGACCTTTCTTCCAGGAGGCCTCTGAGTGGAAGCAAACCTCCACCCTTCTGGTTAGCAGCTGAGCACATTAACTGTTTATACCACCCAGGGACTCCACCAGGTACAGTACCAGGGGCTTTCACATACTTTGCCTTATTTCCTATAAGAATCCTATGAGGAGGTGCTATCATTCCAATTTTGAGGCAAATTGAACCTCAGCCCAGTTAAGTAACTTATGTCATGTCCTCTAGCTAGATAACATATATAAACCATTACACATGGAATACGGTAAGTGTTTAATAAATGCGAGTTCTCTCCTTTCACTCTGCCTGCAATGTTAGCCACAGACCATTTTTAAATAGTCTGATTATCGTAGCTAAAATCCTTGGGAGAGTGTTCCCTCTCTGCTAGGCTAGGATTTGTTTAACTGTCATCATGTTCTTTGTGAATTTGATAGCCTCCTAATCCACTGAGGTCATGACCTTACTGTAATGTGTTGACTTCCTCTGCTGCCAGCCTCTCCAGAGAGACCTCCAGCTGCATTTGTTTTTGGCTGTCTCTCTCAGTGACATTTCCTCCTCTACCTGATTCCTAAGATGATTTGTTTCTCCTTTGAACTTAAATAGCCTGAGAGATAACATCAAAATCAATCAATCCCCCAACAAGCTTTGTAAATACAATCCTTTAGTTTTGCGTAAAGGATAATCTCTACTACCCGACTCTTGCTGGGGCAGTGGGGGCGGCCCAGAAAAGAACCAGGAATTTAGAATGTTTCCTAGAATATGGAATCTCAATCATGGGGAGACTTCAGTCTCAAAGCACCTGGGCCCCTATGTGGGAAGATGGGGGCTGAAGAGGTGTTATTCCCTAGGACTTCTGGGAGCTGCAGGTGGGACATGGGAAATCTTGATTCAACATGGATAACCAAGAACCTTTTTAGAGAGCTGCAGAAACAATCCCTGAGTCTTAGCTTCCCTTCTTCCTCAGCATAGCCTTCTCTTCAGCTGGCCTCAAGGGTGCCTTGAGAGGTTCGAACTGGTTTCTGAGGAAAGGTTAAGGCTGGGATTCCATGGTTACCGCTTTCCTCAAAACAAGGCCAGAGGAGAAGATGCAGACTAGCAGCCAAGGGCTGATTATAGCCTGTTGTAGATTTGCCTTATAAAGTGTTTGTAAAAAAAAAAAAAAAAAAAATTTGAATTAGTTGAACATTCGAAATGGGAGATTTTACATGGAATTGCAGATTTCCAGCTCCCCCTTAAAAATCACATCTGAAAATCCTGGTCTGGCATTCCCAAAGGGAAGAGCAGGCTGAATCTAAGGAAGCCTTCCTTAGGTGGGGTGAGGCACTCTCCTGTATGCCCCAGTCAGCACCTGGCCCTACATGCACTTTAGTTACCTATCTGGCTTTCATGGGCATTTGAGCATTGAAAGAGGGAATGAGAAGGAAAGTAACAATGGGGTTAATCAAGAGTCCTACCTTATAATAGGACAAGTAAAAGGCACTTTATGTAACTATTGTGTTTACATATTATTATCACAATTTTGCAGAAAGAAAAACTGATAAGAGCAGAGAAGTTAATTAGCATGCTCAAAGTCACATGATTGTTAAGTGCTAGGACCATAATTTGAGGTTGGGTCTCTCTGGCTCCAAGTTATGTGACCACAAAACCCTACTCTGCCTTTCTGCCACAGTGACCTCACTTGAATCTACTTCCCTCTTATGAATAGGATTTCCACATGTTCCTGAACTCCCAGGGCACCTGATGCCCTGTTGGGTCCTTCAGAGTTAATACAATGCCAATCATCATACTCAATACCAAGAAAATCCAAGTAGGGCCTCTCTTTTCTCCAACTGTGGCTGACATTCTTTCTGCTCTCTGAGCCCCTAATGAGAATGTGTGCAGTGATAGTCAAACAGGAGAGGGGAAATTTCTTTGTATATCACTGCGGTTACCATTCGTATTATAAAAGGAAAAGAGATTGAATGATAGTTCAGCAACCCAGAGGCCATCTGCACTTCACATCACTGGCCTGAATTTTCAGCCTCATTAAATTCTTTCAGGTCATCTGGTCCCAATCTTTCTAGGTGCCTGAGTACATATTTATGTCCCAGGATTTATTTGCATTTCTAACCTGTGCTTTACTGCTCCCACCACCCCACCATCCTTAATTGTTCTTGCAGCATTTCTGGTATTATTTTAAAAGTCCTCCCTCCCCCAATTATTTCCAAGAGCCCAGGGGCGGCTGCATGTGTATCAGACACTTTTTACTGTAATTTTCTACATGACATCTGCTTTGTTCTGTCAAAGATCCCTGGTGAGCCACTTTTGCTCGGCACTACAGTCTCCCACCTGGCACCATTGCCAAGAGGTGTCAAGGTCATATTGGGTTCCAGGAAGAATGCTTCTCAATTATGTCTCATGATTCAGCATGGTTACCAAACTCTGCTGGTAGCCTCCATGTCTTAGAAAGTCTTAGCTTGGTTGGTTTTTATTTCAGTGCCTCTCTGCCCCGTGTATACCTGTCCTCATACAACTATTGCTCCGTAGGATTCAGAGGAGATACCATGAGTAGCTGGGCTGGGAGAAATGAGTGGCAGAAACAATATTGAGCTAGGGCTTGCTTCTCCCCTTTATGACTATGACTTTGTCACTGTGCTAAGACCACCTTCTTGATACACTTTACCATTTGACTACTCTATGGGGCAGTTCTACTCTGTCCTTTACTGTCACTACGAGTTGGAATTGACTTGAAGGCAAAGGGTTTTTTTTTTGTTTTTTTTTTTTTATGGCTCCTATGGAGCAATAGTTTTTTTTTTTTTTACCATTTGACTGGGTTCTCTCCCAAGATGCTCCTCACTCCCTTGTGCAAGCCCTTGCTATCTTACCCATACTTGGCATGACTGGTTATAAGTGGTGGGCTTGGCGCACAGTCAACAAAACAAAACCAAAAAAACAAAACCCATTGACATGGAGTCGATTTCAATTTATAGTGACCATATAGAACAGGGTAGAACTGCCCCTGTAGGGTTTCCGAGGCTGTAAATCTTTACAGAAGCAAACTGCCACATCATTCTTCCAAGGAGTGACTGGTGGGTTTGAACTACCACCTTTCAGTTATCAACTGAGCACTTAAATGTTGCACCCCCAGGGCTCCTTAGAGTCAAGTTGGCACCCCTCAAATTTTAACTGACAGTATTTTATATGGTCAAGCCAAAATCATCTGAAATAGGCTTATCACACAGCCTCAATCCAGACACAGAGTTCTTCTGGGTGCTTGGGTATGCAGCTTCAATGTCCTCTTTCCCAAAGCAAAAAGCCTTATGAATCAGAGAAAATTTCAGGGTTGGACTCTCACATGATATGGGCTGAGTAACTGGGCTATGAGGCCACATTGCTGCTGCAATAGGTGAGACTCTTTGAGGCAGCTTAAGCAACAAGACGAATGTATGTATGGAAGAGGAAAACCAAGGACAGGATTATAGCTGGGTCTTATAATGGGCCTGAGGCAGTAAAATACCTCTTGCTTCTCCCTTCCTCTATGAACTGGTTTCAGTCTCTCTCTCCAGACTGTCTATCTCTTCCTCTCCAGTTCACAGAATATGGTCATCCCATGTTGTTGTTGTTAGATGCTGTCGAGTTGACTCTGATCCATGGCAACCTCATATAAAATATATTGGAAACATCGCCCAGTCCTGGGCCATCTTCATGATTGTTGGTACGTTTCAGTCCATGGTTGTAACTCTTCCATAGGTCTCAAGTTTACATGGAGTAGTTTCAGAAATACGAAAAATTTGTCATGACTTTTCCATTCCCAACTTGAAATTCTCAGAGGGGAGAACCTGATTGTTTCCACTTGGATCATTACACCCAGTCAACTCACCTCACCACATCTGCCTCTGAACATCAAAGGCAATCCCCAGAGAAGGGCAATGTGAGCTGGACAGCCTTAAAGGTATCCATTCTGCTGCATCATATTTTCCTGCCAACTTCTGTCACAACTTGTACCTTTCCAAAAAGGCATTGGGTGATGAGGAGGTGGTGCTCAAGAAAAGGACTGACGTCTAGAAAATAATCTTGGTAGCTAATATTTATTGAACACTTCTTATGTGCCAGGTACTGTAATGAGTGCTTCCCAGGAATTATCTCACATAATGTATACAACAGGACTTTACTACTGGAAGATAAAACTATTGGTCTGTGCTCATCTGGAGCAAAAAACAAAGAATGACACCAAAGACTCAAAGAAGACACTAGTCTACAGGGCTAATAGCCCTCTCAAACCACTGTCTCATCTATCCTGAGGCCAGAAGAACTAGATGGTGCCCAGATACCACTACTATTCTGACTAGGCACACAACAAATGGTCCCAGATAGAATGGGAGAAAAACATAGAACAAACCTCAAATTCCTAAAAAAAAAAAAAAAAGGCCAGACTTACTGGACCAGTAGAGACTAGAGGGTCTCTCAAGACTGTCATCCTGAGATACCCTTTGAACTTGTAGCTGAAGCCACTGCCAGAGTTCACCTTTCAACCAAATAATAGATTGGCACATGAAATAAATATTATCACCTGTGAGTACTGTGCTTCTTTAAATAATCACCTATATGAGACCAAATAGTCATTATTTACCTAAAGTAAAGATGAGACGATAAGGGGTGGCGGGGCAGTGGTGAGCAGGAAACAGAATAACCAGAATAGAAATAACGAGAATGCTGACACATTGTGAAAAATGTAACCAATGTCACTGGACGATATGTATGTTGTTGTTGTTAGGTGCCGTCGAGTTGGTTCCGATTCACAGTGACCCTATGCACAACAGAAACACTGCCCGGTCCTGCACCTTCCTCACGATTGTTACTGTACTTGAGCCCATTGTTGCAGCCACTGTGTCAATCCATCTCTTTGAGGTTCTTCCTCTATTTTGCTGATCTTCTACAATATGTATAGAAATTGTTAAATGGGAACCTAACTTGCAGTGTAAACTTTCACCAAAAATACAATTAAAGAAAAAAAAATTTTTTACCAGTGGTAATTATGATTAGCCTCATTTCACAGGGGGACACCCAAGCTTAGGCAGCTGGGTGGACCAAGATCTATGTGGAGAGCAAAGGTCAAACCCAAACTCATGCTTTTAATTGCTAGAGTTGGACTAGTCTCTCTGACCTCTAGTTTTCTCATTTGTAAATGGAGATAAACATACCTTTCCTATTCAAAATATTTAAGATAAGTAAAGATCATCGATCTTTCCCTCTCTGTACCTGGTTTCACCGGCCTTATCCCAGCACACCTGTTCTCTCTTACTCTCTCAGGTTGTATCCAAAACCTCCAGAGCCTTCCAGCCAGGCTGAAGATTTCCATGAACCCCTGACCTCTTTTTTTTTTTTTTTTCTGACCTCGGATAAAGTGGTAAGAATGCAGGGTTTGAAGTCAGAAGGCCTGGAATTGAATCTTGCATCATCATTATACTAATTACTTGACCTAAGGTAAGTCTTTTGCACTATTATAAGGATAACAGAGAACAGCAAAAATGTGGAAAAGTGGTGGTAGAGGTGAGGCATGTATGTCTATTGTAAGGATTAAATTAAGACATGCATGTGAAATGTTCTGGAAACTCCAAGGCACCACACGCTTGGAAGGGGTTATTTATTATTAAGGTAGAGGAACACTGGAATGACCTTTTGGCCTTTTGCCTGGTTTCCAGGATGTTTTAGACAGGCCATTGTTTGCACTCGACTTTCATACTCATCATTTGTAGCAGCATATGTTTGCTTATCTTACCTTTTAGGTGGCAGGACTCTTGAGTCTAGGTGTGTCTTTAAGGTTTCTTTACAAGACTTAGAAATGATGGGTGCCTAATAAATGCTAAATATACATACAGGTTATAGGCTTTCTATGCATCATCTTTCATGTTTTTATTTCAATGTTTTTCTATAGTCTGGAGACCTCTTAACAAGAGGGTGAAAGCCTTTGAAAATCTTGAAAAGCTTTGTGTAAATGCAAAGGTATTATTCAATTTACAGGTGGTGTTATTACTACTAATGCTGTGCAAATTTATGACTGGTAATGATGAAAAAAATGATAATAGGAGTCTCTGGGTGGTGCAAATGGTTATGTGTTCAGCTGCTAACCAAAAGGTTGGCAGTTTAAGTCCACCCAGAGGCACTTTGGAAGAAAGGCCTGGTGATCTATTCCAAAAATCAGACACTGAAAAACCCTATGGAGCACAGTTCTACTCCTACCCACATAGGATCACCATGAGTTGGAATCAACTTGATGGTAACTGGTTTTTTTTGATTAAAGATGGTAATAATTCTATGAGCAAAAATGCTTTTATTCCTATTTTGTTCTTTGGATCTGGCAAATACATTCTATATAGTTTGAATTTCTATATTTCTACATCCTTTCAAAGAAGAAACATATAGTAACATTGAATCATGAAATGTTAGAGTGTAAGTATCATTCTGTTTACAGCCCCCTCAATTTACAAATGAGGAAATTAAGTCTAAGAGATGTGATATATCTTGCCTAAGGTCACAAAGCAAAATAGTAATCATTTGTCTTGTTATTATTCTCCTTCTGAAACGTTTTTATGTCTTTGTTATTGTTGACGTTTCCTTGGAAAGAGAATAATTTGTAAGATGAAATAGTTTCTTCCAAAAGCCAACGTAGTTAGTACATTTTAGGCTCATTGTAAAGATGAAGACGATAGAAACGAACCCATGGAGAGAAGCCAGAAAAGTCCTCCAGGTCCACCAGTTGTATGCTGGCTCAGTAAAAATGCATCATTCAAGTGGCTATTCCTAGAACAAGCAGAAATGCCTCTAACTAGGTGAATTCCTTTAAATCAAATAATTGAGTCACTTAATGCAAATAATTATTTCTTGAACATTTATTTCATACCAATGGTGTGCTAGACTGTATGAGGAAACAGATTTTAATTACAGATATTAATAAGTAACATTAATAGAACAGAAGCAATATAGCACACTGGCCAAGAGCATGGACCCTGGAGCCAGACTGTCTACTTATTAGATGCCTGACTTTGAGCAAGATACTTGAACTGTTTGTGCCTCAAGTTCTTCATACATAAAGTAGGGTTTAACAATAGGTTCTGTGAGGTTTATGAGTTTAATATCAGGGGCTTAAAACATGTTCCTGACATACATAGTAAGTGCTAGTTTATAAGTGTTATTTTCATATGTATTAGCTTATTTAGTCTTTACAGCAACCCCATGAAGTCAGTACCACCAACCTTTTGTAGATAAGTAAACTGAAGCCCAGAGAGGTCAAGGAACCTACCTAAGGTCACCCAGAAACCAAATGGCAGAGCCAGGATTCAAACCCAGGCCTGCATGACGGCTTGGCCTGGCCTAGTAACCACTGTGCTGTGTGGTACTCCAGAAACAAACCTTGCTTTCAAGAAGGTTATGTTCTGGAAGTGCTATTGCAAGGCAGAGAACACTAAGTGCCACTAGAAAGGTAGAAATAAAGTGAGATAAGGATTTCAGGGAAGACCTTGTGGGAGATACTTTCTAGTTTGGGAAATCAGGGAAGCTTCAAGGAGGAAGTGTCATTTGAGTTGAGTCTTGAAGGATTTATTTATGCAGAAGCAGGAGTGAGAAAGGACAAGCAAATGGCCAGGGGTAAGAGGTGTAAGGTACAGATGGGAAACAGGCAATGGCTGGTTCAATAAAAGTGGATCCTGGAGTGTGTGCAGGAGAGAAGGGAGGGGTGAGGTCTGAAACTATAGGTTAGGCCAGATCTCTTAGGGCCTCAAGTACCAAATTAAAGAGTTTTCATCTAAAACTGAAGATTCGGTGGGGCCAAAAAGGCAGAGTAGTCAGACACTTCTGGTGATCCTTCTTACAACACAGACTCAAAAAAAACAAGCGAGCTGATTATATATATGACAAGCTAGGAGCCCTGAACATCAAAGGCAAGGTTAGAAAATGGACTGAGTGCCAGGGTGAGGGAGCGATGGTTCAGAAGTGGCAAGGAGTTGCTGGACCTGACTTGGCAGGAACCCTCAGGCATGATCCCCTGGAGTGACCTCAGCGGGACTGGTGGTAGCATTCTGGATGTGGTTTCCTCAGGGAGAGACAGCAAGCCACACAGCCTACTCATACCTCTGGAACCAGAGAAGAATGGTGCTCTCAGCAAAAGCTAAGTACTTGCATTTATTTTACGATGCCTCCAGCCCTTAAGCCAGCTTTAGTGGCTGTCAGCTCCCCTGGGCCTGAGATAGGTTCCACTGCATGTCCTGAGCCATTCTCCAGGCCTTGGAGAAGGAATAAATTAATACTTGAGGGGAAAGATAATCTGCCAGCGCCACTAAGCTGGGGAGCTCAGGACAGAAGTGGCTCCTTCCAGGCACAAATAGTCTGTGGACTTTAAATAGTTTTGACCCCTGCATGGACCGGTGTGGGCCCATTTCAGGAGAATAGGCCCTTGTTGGCAGACCGCAACTGTTTCACCTATATGGTGGAGAGGTGGGTTTTTGATATCTGATACTGCTTTGCTTATTAAACAAGGTCCTCACCTACCCACATCAGAGGCCTGAGGACTGGTGGCTCCACCCACATCTCCTAGAAACCTGTGACAGGAGTCCAAAGATAAGTGGTGTCTCCCAGTCCTTACAACCAAAAGCAGTGGGTGCCCATGGTCTGGCTGCTGAACGCACCCACCTGTGCACTCAGGGAACAGGAATGCACTTTCCTCACAGACACTCAGGGGATGGTTGTCAGCCCCCTGCCTTGTTCAGAGTGTGACCCCCTGCTGCAACCAGATACCTGTGCCTACACCAAACACCCCTACCCTCTAAGACTGTAGGACAGGGCCTGTACCACACACTTCATGACCAACTACCTGGACACCCTAGATGAATCCATACAAGAAAAGTGAATGGACTCCTATACCTGATAACAGCTCTAGCCATCTGGTGACAGGACATTAGAGCTTCAAAGGTGAAAATCAGGTTAGCTCACTCAAGCAGCGTATTTGGGCATATCAAAACAAAACAAAGAGAGAAGCTAGGATACGTAAGCAAACGTAAAATAAACTGATACAATAACTTATATATGGCTCAGAGAGAGCAGTCAATATCAAATCACATAAAGAAGCAGACTACAATTACTTCAACAAGCTCTCAAAACAAAGAGTCAAGGAATCTTCCAGATGAAGGTATTTTCCTGGAATTACCGGGTGTAGAATACAAAAGATTAATATACAGAACCCTTCAAGACATCAGGAATGAGATCAGGCAAAATGCAGAACAAGCCAAAGAACACACAGATAAATCAGCTAAAGAAATTAAAAAGGTTATTCAAGAACATAATGAAAAATTTAATGGGCTCCAAGAGTCTACAGAGACAGCAATCATAAATTCAGAAGATTAACAACAAAATTACAGAATTGGACAATGCAATAGAAAGTCAGAGGAGCAGAATTGAGGAAATAGAAGGCAGAAATAGTGAGACTGAAGATAAAACGCTTGGCAGCAATATATTCGAAGAAAAATCAGATAAAAGAATTAAAAAAAAAAAAAACCTAAGAAACCCAAGAAATGTGTGGGATTCTATCAAGAGAAATAACCTACGAGTGGTTGGAGTACCAGAATAGGGAGGGATAACAGAAAATACAGAGAGAATTGTTGAAGATAGGTTGGCAGAAAACTTCCCTGATATCGTGAAAAATGAGAAGATATCTATCCAAGATGCTCAGTGAACTCCACATAAGGTAGATCTCAAAAGAAAGTCACCAAGACATATTATAATCAAACTTGCCAAAACCAAAGATAAAGAGAAAATTTTAAGAGCGGCTAGGGATAAACGAAAAGTCACCTACAAAGGGCAGTCAATAAGAGTAAGTTCGGACTACTCAGCAGAAACCATGCAGGCAAGAAGGCAATGGGATGACTTATATAAAGCAACAAAGGAAAAAAAATAGCCAGCCAAAAATCATATATCCAGCAAAACTGTCTCTCAAATATAAAGTTGAAATTAGGACATTTCCAGATAAACAGATAAACATTTATAAAAACCAAGCCAAAACTACAAGAAATACTAAAGGGAGTTCTCTGGTTAGAAAATCAATAATATCAGATATCAACCCAAGACTCTAACACAGGACAGAGCCACCAGATGTCAGCCCAGATAGGGAAATCACAAAAATAAATCAAGATTAAAAAAACACTCAAAACAGGGAAATAGCAATGTCATTATGTAAAAGATGACAGCATAAAAACAATAAAAAGGGACTAAAAAATGTAGTAATAGATCTTTCATATGGAGAGGAAGTCAAGGCGATATAAAGAAATAAAAGTTAGGTTTAAACTTAGAAAAATAGGGGTAAATATTAAAGTAACCACAAAGGAGACTAACAATTCTACTAATCAAAATAAAATACAAGAAAAAAATAAAGGCTCAGCAAAAACAAAATCAATAACAAAAAATAAGAGGAAAAGACATTATATAAACTACTCAGCACAAAAAATTAAGTGGGAAAAAGAAACCGTCAACACACAAAACAAGACATCAAAATGACAGCACTAAATTCATATCTATCGATAAGTATGCTGAATGTAAATGGACTAAATGCACCAATAAAGAGACAGAGAGTGGCAGAATGGATAAAAAACACATCTGTCTATATGCCCCCCTACAAGAGACACACCTTAGACTTAAAGACACGAACAAACTAAAACTCAAAGGATGGAAAAAAAAATATATCAAGCAAACAACAATCAAAAAAGAGCAGGAGTGGCAATATTAATTTCTGACAAAATAGACGTTAAAGTTAAATCTACCACAAAGGATAAGGAAGGACACTATATAATGATTAAAGGGAAAATATACCAGGAGGATATAATCATATTAAAATTGAAGATCCTTAAAATGGCCCCTAAAAAGATCAAATGAAAAAGAAGAGAATAAAAAAATAAGACATGGTTATTATTCATCACTAAGAACTGGATTCTCTTCTCAAAATGTCACCACAATTTATATTTTTAAAAGACCCCTTTTATTTTTTTAACCACAAAGGAAACTGATTTTGCACACAACATACTTGTTCATTTGAAAAGTTCAAGAGTTCTTTTTGAAATATGATATAATTCCCATATTCAAATTAAAATATAATCATAGGTATTTTTCCTTGACTGGATAAAATGTATCTAGAATTTAAATTTTATTTGTGAACTGTTTCTCTCCACGCCCCCCCCCCCTTCCTTCCCTTTCTCCCTTCCTTTCACTTGCATTTCATTTTGTTTCACTCCTCTTTCCTGGACGACTTATGTCTTCTTATTCTTTAATGCTCATGTTTCCTTCATGTTTTGAAATGTTGTCTTATGTTCAAATTTCACATTCATTGTGACATGACCTTTTGGCCACCAGATCACCTGACACCCCTAGAATGACATAGCTGGAAAGGACACAGAGATGATCTAGTCTAACAGTCATATTACAGCTGAAGAGATTAAGGCCCAGAGAGGGAAAGTGACTTTTTCAGCCAGTGCAAGGCAGAACAAAGATCTGAATTCCTTCTCTGTCTCCTTTCCAGTGGTCATTTCAATGCATCATCTGAAAACCTGTGTAAACAGGGCTCTGGAGAAGAGTTTAACTTCCTGGGAATGGGTCACAGAGTCCCAGCAGATTTCTCATGTACTGCTTCAAGACTTAGAATCCACAGAGAATTCAAAACTGGAGGGAGCTTTAAGACTGTTGAATCCAGCACCCTCATTTTTGCAGAGGAGGAAACCAAGGCTGGAACAAGTGAGGAGGACTTGCCCAGATCACATAGCTGGAGAGGGGCAGAGCCAGGTCCTGGATTTTGACCTGCTGACTTGCTGGCCCACATTTTCTACTTGTGCACACTCACCCATATTTTTCAGTCTCCGTTTCAAGAACGCATCTCTTTACAGTCACATACACTGAAAGGAATTCTGCTTCATAATTCCTGGAAGAGCTTCGGATGGAATTTATCCAAACCAGGAAGAAACCATCCCCCCAGTTTTCCTCTGGACAGTTCACTCAGGCTGGTGCATAATGGGGCGGAGGATGTGGAAAGTTGGTCAATTCTGGGTCAGTAGGTTCCTTATCCTTTCTTACTCAGAATATACCATAATCATTGACTTCTTGATGAAAACAGAATCCAAAACAGTGAAAGTGGAACTGGGCACCTGGTGGAACATTAAGGAGCTCTAGTGGCACAGTGGCTAAGCATTTGGCTGTTCACTGAAAAGTCAGAGGTTCAAACCCACCAGCCGCTCCGAAAGAGAAAGATATGGCAATCTGCTTCCGTAAAGATTAAACACCAAAAAAAAAAAAAAAAAAAAACCATTGCCGTGGAGTCAATTTCGACTCATAATGACCCTATAGGACAGAGTAAACCAGAGTAGACCTGCGCATAGGGTTTACAAGGATTCGAACCCCTGAACTTTTGGTTAGCAGTCAAATGCTTAACCACTGGCTGCACCATCAGCCTTGGAAACCCTTAGACACAGTTGTACTCTGTTTTACAGGATCATTCTGAGTCAGAATTGACTCCACAGCGCTGGGTTTTTTTTTTGGTGGAGGATTACCTGACCTAGCCAAAACCGAGACCTTATATTTGGGTAGCACTTGTGTAATCACCTTGCTGTCAGGCTCACAAAGTGAAGCCATGCCCAGACTGTTTAGCAGGTGTGCCATTGAGCATAGGTGTGCATCATATATGAAAGCACTGTGTAAAGTATAAAATGCGTAGGAAGAAAAAAATGAAAAGAAACTCATAGCTCTTCCTCACATTATCCCCTTCTCGCACCTTCTTTCATGGATTAGACTCAGAGAACGCTCTTCCAAATCTCTAGTGACCACCCATAGATCTCATCCTTGGCTGCCCAATAAAATCACCTGTGGATCTATGAAAACAATACTGGGCCTTTAGCCTCACCCCAAGAGATTATGATTCACTTGATCTGGGATGGGGTAAGGACCTCGTGACTTTTAAAAAACTCTGCACACATCCAATGTGCAGCCAGGGTGAAGGGTCACTGAATTAGACTATCAAGTAGCTTTCCCTGACTGATGGGATCCAGTCCCTGTGCACACTTCTCAAAAAAAAAAAAACCCAAACCCAGCACTGTCACGTCGATTCCGACTCATAGCGACCCTATAGGACAGAGTAGAACTGCCCCATAGAGTTTCCAAGGAGCACCTGGTGGATTCGAACTGCTGACCCTTTGGTTAGCAGCCATAACACTTAACCAGGATGCCACCAGGGTTTCCATGTACCCTTCTAAAAAAGCTGCTGCTAAATACCCTTAAATGTGGTCTTATGCTGCAGAAAAGAGACCTATCCAATGTAACAGACACTTGAGTGCTTTCTAAGGGCCTGGAACTAGGATAGATGGATTGCAATGGGTGCATTCCATTGTTGTCGGTTAAATTCCAACTCAGAACCATCCCATAGGGTTTCCAAGGCTGTAATCTTTGTGAAAGCAGACTGCCACATCTTTCTCCTGAAGAGTGGCTCATGGGCTCAAACTGCTGACCTTTCAGTTAGCAGCCAAGTGCTCTAACCACTGCACCACCAAAGATCCTTATGGGTGTATAGGTGAGTAAAAATGTCCACTGCCTTAGATCACAGAGTAAAATAAGGGATTTTTCAGTCTCCTATACAAATAACTACTGCCTGGGAAGAGAGCAATTACTTTATCCTGGGAGAGGGCCTCATGGAAAAGGAAGAATTTTATCTTGGGCCTCGCAGACTCTGTAACATGCAGGAAATTTTTTTTATCTTCTTAGTACGAGATTTCTTTGTTAGGAGAGGCTTGCTTAATTGAAAAGTTGCTTTAATAAGTCTCCCATGGGGTATAAGTGAGCCTTGGACTAGTGCCTGGATTCTGGGAGATGTAAGCTACTCTGCATATAGAGTTGGGGCAGGTGATCAGGGCTGAATGCTATGTGAGGAAATGATCAAAAGAACACTTGGTGGCTTCTTGACCAAGAACAGAGGCTTGAGAGGATATTATAATAAGAATTATTTTGAATAAAATGTTGGATATTATGTAATACAAACCCCATCCTCCATATCGTCTGTAAAATACACATTGCTCACTAATGGTTTAGTGGAAGTGAATTCTGTATGGAAAAGTGCTCAGTCCTGTTTTGAGACTGGCAGAGTAAAACCCAAAGATGTACATGGGACAATCATCTTATGGGTAGTGTTGCCAGATTCGCACACAAAATTACAAGACACTCAGTTAAATTTGAATTGTAGATAAATGATGAATAATTTTTTAGTACAATACCTGGTGGCACAGTGGTTAAGCACTTTGGTTAACCGAAGCACTGTGGTTAACCGAAAGGTCAGCAGTTCTAACCCGCAATTTACTTCATGGGAGAAAGATGTGGCAGTCTGCTTCTGTAAATATTTACAAATTTGGAAACTCTAGGGAGCAGTTCAACTCTGTCCTATAGGTTTGCTATGAGTTGTAATCAACTTGACAGCAATGGGAATATTCCATGCAATATTTGGGAGATGCATATATTAAAAATTTGTTATTTATCTGAAATTCATATTTAACTGGGCCTCCTGGATTTTATCTGGCAATCGTACTGTAGATTATAGTTGAGTAGAGTTTTTATGATCAGAGAGGGAGACAGAAGGTGAACAAAAGCGGGGGTGGGGGCATCAGATGTGTTCAGGCAATAGGATGCAGTACAGTGGAAGTGCAGAGTAGGGTGTGTTGGGAATTGTCTGGGCATTAATTAGGAAAATAAGCTAAAGCCACATCCTAGGAGATCATGAATTCCAATCTGATTGGTTTGTGCTCTGTCAGTAATGGAGAGCCCTTTAACATGGTAAACGGAGGGAAGTCATATGCTCCACCCACCCACCCACCCATCCACCCACCCACCCACCCACCCACCCACCCACCCACCCATCCATCCACCCATCCATCCATCCATCCATCCATCCATCCATCCATCCATCCATCCATCCATCCATCCATCCATCCATCCATCCATCCATCCATCCATCCATCCATCCATCCATCCATCCCTCCATCCCTCCATCCCTCCATCCATCATTAACATCAATGTATCTATGTATCTGTATAAACATAGCAGAGTGGAAAGCATATGTTCTCTGAATTTACAATCTGGCTCTGCAGTGCACTCACTGAGTGATCTTTTGGCAAGTCATTTAGCCTCTATCAGCCTCTGTTCCCCGAAAAAATGGGCATTATTAAATTTGTATCCTGCACCTCTCATCAGGATTAATTCTCACACTGGCATACAATTACTTAACAGGTAAGGCCACCTCGAATGCTTTTATTTGAGGGCTTGTTTGAACATTCCAACAGTCTGTGCAACTCTTAACTCTGTCGCTTTAAAACGTCTCTTCTTGGTCTATTTCCTCATGCTGGATTGGAAGGAGAGAGACCTCTAGAAGGCTGCTATGATAGTCTGGGCAAGACATAGTTAGGACGTGAACCAGAGTAGTGGAAATGGGAGCTGAAAATGGAAGGAACAAATGAAAAGAACTACACAGAAATAAAAACAAAGAGAAGTTCTGACAACCACACTTTGGTCTCTTTGACATTGCTTCCATTTCCTCTAGGGGCATGTCCTGGATAAGGGTGAAACCAGATGCTTCTTGGCAGTTTCAGATGACACCACCCCTAACTTTCCATTGGATAATGGAAGCCCAAAATAGCTCTGGTCCCACAGGCTGGTGATTACTGGGACTCAGATTCCTGTTCTGAAAACATAGGGAAGAAGCCAGGCACTTGCCCACTTACCCTTTCACCAGCTGACCCGGGGCATTAGCACCCTGGTGCCTGCTGACACAGAGCAACTGCCAAATTCTGTTAGCCCCTTGGCCTGGCTAAAGTGGGCATGTCCTGCATTGCTGCTAGAAGAAGCCCTCTAGGAAGAAGCTCAGGACATGGAAATTGTTTTTTTCCTACTGTGTGCCAGTCACTACTGACTGTTTGGTAGTTTGATGTAGGGGTGGGGAAATGGTAAAGATATTGGAAGGAGCAGAAGACAGAGCTAAGTCTTGATGTGTCACTCCTGAAAATAGGAAAAAAAAAAAAAAAAAAAAAAAGCCCAGACAATCAACACGGATTACTTGTTTTTCTTCGCTTTGTTTGAACTTTATAAAGTATCCCTTGGAGTCCAGTAGAATAAGTCAAGCATTATCAGTGAAATGGCATGTGGGAGCATGTCACTGGCTCAGAGCAGACTTTTGGAGGTGGGACAGATGATGACCTGCCTGCTTTCTCAGCCATGGAGCTCTGTTCTCCCCACCTGTCTTAGTTACCTAGTGCTGCCACAACAGAAACACCACAAGTGGGTGGTTTTAAAGAACAAAAGTTTATGTTCTGACAATTCTGGAGGCTAAAAGCCCAAATCAAGGCTTCAGCTATCTGTAGCCACAGTTTTCCTTGGCTCCTTGGAGTTCCTTGGCTTGTAGACAATCCTCACATGGCATCTGTCTTCCCCTTGTGTGTGTCTCCTGGTGTTTTTATAGCTCAGAAGTGACTAGATTTAGTACCCTCCTACTCTGGTATGACCTCATTAACATAACAAAAGAAAGACACTGTTTCCAAACATGATCACATCCACAGGTACAGGGTTCAGGACTCAATCGGTTCAAGCTTATGAATCATTCTTACTGGAAATTCCTTGTTCATGGGGAATAATTGCAATCCCCAGTCTCCATCATGAATGAGGTTACCTGCGCCTGCTGGTGTAGGGCAATACATAATTGTAGGAGACACATTTCAATCCATACCACCACTGCTGGACTACTTGACATTCAGCTGTAGTCTCAGCCTTCCTATATTCCTATAGCCTCTAGTGCCTCTCCTATTCCTGATCACAGGGAATTTGAGAACTCTAGTTCAGTTTATGTTTACAGTGTTAGACAGAGCTTTCTAGTGGTCCCATTCTGCTCTGAATGCTGTTTTAACATCTAGACTTGTTTTCCTTGCTTCTGTGATTAGGTTCCCTACTTGTATTTGATTTCCTCCAGGACTAAGATACTAGAGGCATTAGAATCTCAGGCCAAGTCCTATCCACCAATTTGGGGCCTTGCTTCCAGTGGACAGAATTCTCTAATATCTCTGACTCCTGGTTACCTGGAGGGGCCTAGGACTGCAGTTCTACTCTGGCTGCATAACAGGATCACTGGAAAGCTTGAAAAAATACAGGTATCTGGGCCCACTCCTAGAGATTCTGATTTGACACATCTGGAGTGGGGCCTGGGCATAGGCATTCTTTAAAAGTTCCTTATGTGATTCAAATGTACAGTCCAGGATTGAGAGTCACTGGTCTGGTGGTTAAGATTGGGGACCTTGGGATTAGGGAGCTTCAAATCTGACTATATCACTTATTAACTGTGTGACCTGGGCAAGTTTTTTAAGCTCCTGCATTGTCAGTTTCCTTGTCTTTAAAATACACCTACCTCATAGTTGACACGTATTTTAGATAGCATGTAAAGCATTTACCATAACAATACGTGGTACAAAATAGGTATGTAATATTGTTGCCTATTGCCAGATTGTTCCCCTTGTGTTTAACCAATTTCTAGGATAATCACCGCTGACTGGGCTTCTGGCACATGGCTCATCTGTCTGAAGCCCATGGATACCACTTTTTATCTATGTTTCTATAGAATAGTCTTCAGTTATCTAGGCACTGCTAGAGTATTGTAGCTCTAGCAGTGCTTAGGTAACTGCCCCTTCTCCTCTCCACCAATCCCAAGCACAAAATAAGTTTGAAAGTATTGACCTAGGCATTCCTGAGTTTTGCGAGTGGTTCCAGAACACTCTATCTGTCTATCCAAGCCTGACAACTCACAGTAAGCCTTTCAGATCTGCTATGAGGTTGAAGGGGTGACAGCTGCCATATTTCTGGGTATTGGAAACAGCTAGCACAAGGCTCTAGAAACCCCACCCTGAGACTGTTCAGCACAGAGCAGTGGTGTGTCCACTTTTGGATGGTTCTCATTGCAATGTCAGCCTCTTTGCATGTTAACCCTTAAAAGACCAAGCCAGTATTCATCCTCTTGAAAGCTAAGAACTATATAGCTCCACTAGCATTCTTCTTTTTTTTTTGATGGAAGCCCAGGTTCTCTTAAAACACATGGATAGATATTTTCTCTCCCTTTTGCCTCTCTCTGTATTTTCCCAAAGCCCTTCATACTGTTTCTTGAAAAGCAGTTAAGATTTCATGGATTCCAATCCTGGCTTAGCTACTTACCAATAAATATTGTGACCTTTGGCAATTTAATTGAATTTTCTGTGCCTAAGCTTCCTCAACCCTAAAATAGAAGTACTAATATTGCTACCTTGCTTTTGGGTTGTTGAGGGGATTCAGCGAGCTGATAAGCATAAAGTGCCTCAAACGGTGCCTGCTTATAGTAAGTGCGAGCCATTATTATTGTGCAATGGGCTGGATGGAACATGGGGCAGGAAGATGAGGTAGAATTTTCCTTATTTGCCACAGCTATTTTTTAGGAATGTGGCTGAAGCTCTTGTTTCCCTGTCAGAATCTGTGAGTTCATCCATTTCACCCTGGCTTCAGTCATTGCCACTCAGCTGTGATGGACACTTAAGGATAATGGCCTTCATTTAGAATGTGCCATCTAGAAAAACTCATCCTTTTACTTTACTCATCCTTCCCCATTTGCCTAAGTGTGTGTCATGGCCCTAGCTTAACTGCCAAGGAGTATTGCTAGTGGATAAACAAGAGTTGCCTCTTTGAGTCTTCTAGAAGGGACAAAGTGGTCCTGGTTGCTAAAGAAACATAGGCCAAATGGGGTACTCCCCAGGAGTCACGGATATTAGAGAAGTCTCTGATATCTGCACCAGAGGAGTTCACTTTATCACTAGTTAGTAAATATTAAGAGTTTGAATACACATTTTGATGGTTGCCTATGGGCCCATCAATTTTCTCAGTGCTTTACATGCATTAACTTATTTGCTTCTCCAAAATTCTATGAAGTTGGTGGCGGTGTATTTACCTGTCCTTTATAGATAATGAAACTAATGAAACTGGGGCACAAAGAGGTTAAGTAACTTGCCCATGGTCATTCAGTTAGTAAGTAGCAGAGCTGGGATTCAGGCTAGCTCTGGATCTTATCACCTTAACTACTATACTATGCAGGCCTCTGAGAGGTAAGAAGTATCCCAGAAGAAACAGAGCACTGAAGGCACTAAGAGGAGAAGCTGGACATGAACTGGAAGCAGAAATGGATTGTACTAGTAAGAAAATATAAGTTTCTCAGAGATCCAGACCCAAAGAACTCTGGACCAGGAATAAGCCACAGGTGGGTGGCTGGAACGAGGAATTCTAGACACAGCTATGCCAGTGAGATTTGTCCTCTAAGCTGGTCACAGCTCACCCGGAATAACTTTCCCTGCTGTACTAGTGTTTACTGCTCTGAAGAGGCCTGCTATTGGGCATGGTGTTGCCATGATTTATTATGAGGCATCCTTGTCCTCAAGGCCATTGCTTCAAGAAAGAAGGTATGTCCAGAGTATTCAGGGGTTGCAATGAAGCCAGTTGAGAGCTTCACATCCTTGGTGAAGCTATAAAACCCAAAGGAACTGAGATGCAAGTCCCTATTTCCTCAGAGTTCTATAAACCATGACTTGACACGATTCAAATCCAGCAGTTTAATCCATGTTTTCCTGACTCTGAGACTCAGCAAAACACACTGACCTCTTTGCTGGTACCATGTAATATGTCATGAGTGAGTGACATAAAACATAGGTAAATGCCATTGTCTGCCTTTGAAAGTAAATGTAGAGCCAGGCAAAGTATATACCCTGAAGAGTATTTGGGCACCTACCCCGAGAAGAAAAACACTCAGCATTTTCTACCTGTCAAACAACTGGTAACATGTTTATAGTTGTAGATAAAAGAAAAACCTTTCTTGGTGCATATCCCCCACTCTCCAGCCCTTATACTGACCCGAAGTGCTTACTGATTTCAATCTTGCGGCAAGTGCCAAACAGTAAGGGCATGAACGATGGAGAGAGGCAGGAGATTGACAGTGAATTATCTCAGAATGTTCCCCAGGCCTTATGTGCTTCAGAAGCCTCTTTAATCTTTTGACTACAAATGATGAAGTGGGAAGAACCCAGTCATAGAACATTAGGGCTGGAATTGACTTTAAAGACCACCCAGTTTAGCCTCTTCCTATGACAGATGGGAAACCCTAGTGGCATAGTGGTTAAGAGCTATGACTGCTAACCAAAAGGCCCAGGCGCTCCTTGGAATCCACGAGGCGCTCCTTGGAATCCACCAGGCGCTCCTTGGAAACTCTATGGGGCAGTTCTACTCTGTCCTATAGGGTCGCTATGAGTTAGAATCAACTCAAAGGCAACTGGTTTTTTTTTTTTTTTTTTTTTTTGGTTTATGACAGATGAGAGCTTGGAGGTTCAGAGATTGGAAATGGCTTGGCCAACCTACTTAATGACTGAATTACCAGGGCTACTAGCTACTAAAAAAGGCAGGCTTATTAGAATCCAGGTTTCCACATTGCCTAACAGATGTGTAACGTATTTGGATACCTTCCTCCCCCAAAACAGAAAATCTTCAAATGCAGTTTGCAGTGTCTAAAACGTGCATGAGTGTGCGCAGAGACATACACATACACACAGAGATGCGTGTGGCATTGGGAATAGATTACTCTCGTCTTCATTTCCAGAAACCAGCTTCTGCCCGTAATCAGGAAGAGATTTGCCATAAAGATTGGAGAAGCCCTTTGTATTTACAATCTGGTCATTCTGGAGGGGTGAGCCTAGGACTCCTCAGCTGGACATTAATAGCTGATGAATTCAGGCAGCTTATTTAATTTGTTACCAACATAGCTCTATTTCACAGAGAGAGGGCCGTGTTGGCAGGTGCAGAGCCCAGCTCCCCAGATGGAATAATCTTTTCCTTATTAATTTGCTACATGTTGCTTCTCATTTCTCACAGTAGTTCCAAATATGTTACAAATGACTACATGCTCTGGGTCCTGAATCCACTACTGCTGTAGCTTTGAAAGGAAGAAAAAAACTGTGGGCTATAAACTGCGGTGAGCTTTCCCGGCACTCATTTCTGTGTTTGCTTTTAAATCTCAGTGCACTTTCCCAACACTAAGCATCACTCCACCTTGGGAGCACCCCTTGTGCTGGTGTTTTTGGGAAATGGAGATCTAGATGGTTTGAATGATGTCTTCAGGGCCATGGAAAGAGGTAGTGGCATGGCTGGGATCAAAACTCACAGTTGCAATTTCTTGAGAATACATAGAAGGCTGATTGTTTAGTCCTCTTTGTCTAGTGGTTCTCAGACTTGAGGAGCAAGCATCGTAATCACCCAGAGAGCTTATTACAACACAGATTGCTGAACCCCACCCTGAGAGCTCCGATCAGTAGGTCTAGGGTGGACTCTGAGATTTTATATTCCTATTTGCAAACCCTGGCAGCGTAGTGGTTAAGCGCTATGGCTGCTAACCAAAAGTTCAGCAGTTCGAATCCACCAGGCACTCCTGGGAAACTCTATGGGGCAGTTCTACTCTTTCCTCTAAGGTCACTGTGAGTTGGAATTGACTCGACGGCAACGGGTATCAAGTTCTCAGAGATACTACTGCTGCTGCTGGTCGGGGACCACACTTTGAGAACTACTGCATTAGTCCGGTAGGAGGAGAGTCTAGATACTATATCCAAGTAAACATTGCTAAGGATCTTTTGGAATAGGTCTCTGCAGTTTAGAGAGCTGGTTCCTTTTTTTTTTTTTTTTCTCCTGACATGCTCCAAATTCCAGTATAGAAATTGTTTTTTAAATGTTGGGACTCAATAGAGGATGCAGCTTGATTAAATAAATTTGAATGTGTACTGCAATACTTGCTATGGATTTTTTCCCCCCAAAATGTGAGCACTTAAACTGCACAAAAATATTTCCCCTGGGTACAGCCACTCTACACAGACCAGCTCCTGGTTTCTAAGGAACCATCTGAAACAGGATACAATACCAAAGAGCAGTGCTGAAGGAGCGTCCTTATGTCTTTTCTAAATGTAGAACATACACTTCAAGCTCTGTATTTCCATCAATGCGTTTTGGTCTTTTACAGGCTTAAGACTTGTCCTGTCATTAGCCGCAGCATTTGGTGTGGAGTTTTTCAGGACAGAAAGCTTATTTTTTTCCAAAGGAAAGATACTTTAGTTTTGCCAGATATGAAAAAATTAGCAGCTCACACTTAAATATGTGCTGAATGCAAAGGTCCTGTTTGTTTTGTATGTTTGTGTGTGTGGTGAGATTTACTTAATTGGAAGACCAGCTTTTATGATTCCATGCTACTGGCATTACCAAGCATATAGGGTTATTGTTACTCAAAGAAGCAATGCCAGGCTGGGGGCTCTGACCTGGTGTTCTGTGCCTAGCAAATATTTAGAGAAGTTGAGGTAAAAGCCTATGGAAATCCTTCAGAGAGTGCTACATAAATGGCTTTTCTTTTTAATAAGGAATAGAATGTGAGATCACAGTATTTTATGTTAATATCTAATCGCATATCAAAAAGCGAGGAGGTTGCCAATTTCTTCCTATGAGAAACTAGTGGCCAGAATTGAGGGAATAGGTGAGACTGGGGGTAGAGGGGAACTGGGGCATTTATTAGCTGGAGTGTACATAAATGCTGACCGGTTTGGTGTGGCTACACCCAATTGCTTTTAAATCTCGGTAACCAATAAGTCACATTCCCACTCCTTCCCGCTCCCCCCCCCAAAAAAAAATCAACCAACCAACCAATCTTAAAAACAACTACTACAACAGCCCACAGCTAAAAGAATGGCCCAGGTTTCATCAAACACTGATTTTGTTTGTCAACACTTTGAGGTTGGATTAGTTCCATGGACGGCTCTTTGCAGGCTTACCTACTTTATCTCTCTACCCAATTTATGTACAGATATTGTTTCTTTTCCCAAGTTTAAGTTCCTTTCCTTAACAATGGCTTACAAAAATAAGCACCCACTACCACTTTAACTGACTCCTAGAGCAGGACTGCAGTTGTTAGAACATGATGGAGACACGGATGTCTTACCTTGTGCTTAAGCCCTAATGCTACCAGCTGAACTGAGGCAAAGCCTGACAACTTGAAGTCTTTTGGTGCAGGCATTTTATTCAGAGACCAGGAGCCCTGGTGGCGCAGCAGTTAAGAGTTCAGCTGCTAACCAAAAGGTCGGCATTTTAAATCCACCAACTGCTCCTTGGAAACTCTATGGGGCAATTATACCACGTCCTATAGGGTCATTATGAGCCAGAAATCAACTCAGCGGCAATGGGTGGAGTTTATGGGAGTAACCACTTAAATGAGTGAAAATTTAACACTGATCCATTTTAAAATTTAGTTCAGATTCTCACTCACAACTGTGACATCATTCATTGAATTAGAACAGCTAATAAAAAGGACTTCGGAAACACAGCTAATGACCACAGAGGCTTATCAATATGTTGAAAATCAACAGATCAAAGCAATGCTCTGGGTTATTTCCAGCATCACAATGAATGATCAAACAAGCTTAACAGCTTACTCAATGAATAGGGTACAAATTGGACACTTCTGTTAACTCCAAGTTGGTTCATGTACAAGATGCTTTTTTTTTTTTTGGTTTGTTTATTTTGATTCTCTGCTGAAAACTTCCAGGCAGGTTTAACAAACCCCCTTAACTTCAAGGAGTTCGGATGTCACATTTAATTCTCCCTTTCTTTTTATTCTCCCCTTTCAACAATATTTTAATCTTCCTAAAGTATGAAATTCGTTATGTCTGAAGTTTACCAAAGTTCTAATTCCATGGCTGGGCTCATGTCATGACTGGCAGGCAAGGGCTTCTCTTAGAGTTTACTTTGCAAATCCATAGATTTGAGTAATTCATCTCATTCGATCTGTTCTTCCATATATACAACACAAGTCAATGTTTGTTATGACTTTCTTGATCCTTATTTATAAGACAATACAAGAGGAAACCATGTGTGTATGTTTGAATAGAAATGATACATTGCACAGATATAGTTCACCACGTTCTGGGATGGGTTGTCAGTGTTCAAATGGGGAGTCTGGAGAGTAGGAACAGATGCTTTTTTTCCTTAATGGCCCTTTCTCCAATTTAAAATCCTTCCATTTATTTCCCCAAGATTTAGTGATAACTTTAAACACTCTAAATTACCCAGCGGCTTGGCAGCCATCACAGAGGCAAATCTTTTTAGAAATCCTAGCAATCTGTTAGATCGTGGATACTATGATATAAAATCTGCATGCTTCATGTATAAAAATGAAATCAGTGCAATGGATACAAATACATAATGCAAATGGCACCATTTCCAAACTGAGGGTACATGACCTGCCTCTGAATATTGAATTTCTGTATCTCCTTCAGTCATTGACTTTCTAAATTTGGGCCAATTTATTCTCATTATCCTTAAATAAACCTACTTTGATTTTTAACTGTTAGTTTATAATCAAAGAGAGCCAGCCAGCCTTGATTCACAGATCCTGATGTTGCTAGGATACATGGGTTGGTATTTGATGAAAATATACCACTTCAAAGGGGAAAACTCTCAAGTGTCCTGGAAAATAACATTACCGTCTTCCACTGTGGAAGACAGGTCCAATCCCAGAGCTTCTCGGAAGCTCACAGACTGCAGGATTGGCCTCCCTATGCTTTGAAACAAGCAGCCTCTTTGGAGGGCTGTTTAATTGCAAAAACTAGCCAGGTTGGTCTTAAAGCAAGGAACACACGTATTTATAGTAAAACACGTTTTCATGTTTGTTTTACAGTGAAGAGAAAAAAACCCAGAATCCCCAGATTTTATGTACGTTGAAAATATATTTAAAAACATTAAAAATTCTATATTTAAAACATATATTATATGTTAATTAGTACACTTAAATAGAACTTGTATTTACAATAGGCTTCTGATGCGGTTAAGTTTTAATGCCAATTTTTCTTCAATAACATAATTATATAAATATACTAAAATACAATAAATATTTTGTTTGTTTGTTTTACATGGTGAATAATATCTTTACCATAGAGAGAACAAGGCCACAGACATTTACTTACATTTTCAATGGGAATCACCATAAAAAAGCAACAGGCCTGCTGCCATGCATGAAACACTTCTGCCACAAGAGACCACAGCAAGACTTTAAAAAACAGAACAAAACAAAACAGAAACGAACAACAACAGAGGGAAATTTCAACAAAATAAATCTTAGGTCAACGTAAACCACCAAGCACATGACTGTGAGATATTTTATTGAGTAAGAATGCGCCACTGACTACACACTTGCTGAATGTCTCCTAATCACTTAACAGATCTGGCCCTTGTAATACTTTGAGAAATTGATGGGGACTTTTTTTTTTTTGGTAAGATTTTGTCCCTCAAAAGGAAACTGCAAAAAGTTAGCATACAGCAGATATTCCAAGCATTCATTACATGTTAAAAATAATTACAAAGATAATATTTTCAAACGGCACAAAACAAACCTATACTATATAGTCTTGAAGATCATTTGCTTCTTTCTTTTAATGACAGTGACTGAGATGTACTGTAAAAGCAGGCTAGCTCTAAACAAAAAACTGAACAAATAGAAATTACTTGCTGATGGCAGCTTCATTCCCTGGGTGATGGTGGTCATCCTCTTTTGCTTATCCCTCACCCTGCTAAGACACAGCAATTAGTTTCAGATTTTCTCGTACTTGTGACACTGGCCCAGGTCTGACCACTATACACTTTCAGGTTTGGACAATGGTAAATGGGCTTAGCACTAATTTTCAATGAGGCCCATTTTTCCCAAGATCACTGAGACTCTCTTTCAGGCTCCCAACTTGACTTTTCCTAGGCCAAGATGGCAGGGGTAAGACAGGGGCCCTCTGCATGAACAAAGAGGGTAGGGAGGAGGTTGCTGTGGCCTTCACTGGGGAAAAAGCTTTGTCAACTCTCTCCTGGCCTCTTCCATCAAACAAGGCACCTTCAAACCTTGGTGTTCTAGGCATTCACACACCTTCTTGACGTGCTTCTGGATAAGATTTTCTATTGGTGATAGCCTTGGTCATCTAGCCTGAGTTTTGGGGCCTTTTCCCATCCCCTTCCTCCTTGCCAAAAGTTCTGAAAAGATAAAACCCTGGTTTCCTCAAGTCTAGTTTCATAAGCAATAAGTGTTCATGTAGCAAACATCTTCTATCCCACTGCATCAATCTGATGATTATAATGCCACATTTGGCTCCTAACCTGCTCTAGGCAAATCCAGCTTTATCCAAAATAAACTAATTACTGGAGGGTATTTTTTTTTTTTTATAGGTCTGCTTTAACACGGTCCTCCTTTGAGAACCTCTCGAGCACAGTTAGATAAATAGGCACTTAAAGCATAAGGTCCAAGCAACTCGACACATGTCATTCCAGAGCCACCTCTGAGAGTCCTTCAGAGGCCTCCCCTTTGGAATGTCTCAAGTACCATTCCCTACCCTGACCTAGACCTCAGAATGGCCACTCAGAAATTCCTCCTGCGCTGCCCGGAAATGACATGTCAGCTCCACATAGCCTCCATATCACCGTTTGTGTCATTTCACTGGCAATGTGGATTCCTTATCTGATCTAGGTATTTCTGGGTCCATACAGAACTCCACCTTTTGCTTGCAAGATACTCTGAAGTCTTATCATGATACTTTTAAGTCTTACCATGGTTAACCCAAATGTTTACTCCCTCATTAAAAAAACAAAAAAACAACAACTTCGGGGTTATTTTTTTTTCACTTCAAAAAAAAAGGGAAATCACTGCTCTCCATGCTTATATCTACATGCCACGATGTGACAAAATTTGTTCAGTTGTTCAGACCAGTGGTAAAATATTTCAAAGTGCGCAACTGATTTTTTTCCTTAAGAGAGAACAATAAAATAAAGAGGGGACCAAAGGGGGAGGGAGGGAAAGAATGTGCTCTAAGTAAATGTAGGTCTTTCTAACAAAAGCAGCTTCCCCTGACAAACGCCCAGAGGGTGAGTGGAGCCTGGGATGTGCATCATGGGAAGTGGAGTGTGAGCGTTTGATTCAGTCGCCTTAATTTTTATTCACTTTTCAGTCATCTGATTGATTTTGCGAACATCTTTACAACATACAAGTGAATCTTTAATCAACCAGAACAAATACTGAATGAATTCTTTCCCCATCCCTACTCCCTGTGGAAACTAAAAAACAAAACAAACAAAAAAACACAAAACAAACAAAAATATACCCCTCCCAGTCCCCATCCCCTAATCCAGTAAAGCGATGACAACAGCACCTTGACATTGTTTTAATTCCAACACTATCAGAAGTTAAAAGCAGTAAAACAGATATAGTACTAACAGGAACGAAGATACTTACTGTCTAAAATGTAAACGGGATGTTTTGGTTCAAATTTTTGTTGTTTTTTTGTTTTTTGTCTGTTTTCTGAAAGAGGACAGTTTATTATCAATTCACAATTAAAGCAGCATGCAATTTATTATTATTATTTTTTTTAACTTTTTACGTTTTCAATTCTTGGCAACGGCAACAAACCACAACATGATCGAGGAATGTAATGCAGACTTTTAAAGTTGTGCGCAAATGACTGTTTCCCTTCTGGTCATGGATATGTCCAATAAATAGATTGTAGAACCACTGTACTGTATAAACTTCATTTATACATGCAGTTCATAAAATTATTTTTTCTTAACTGAATAATTTACCCTGTTATGTATATATACAAATAGATAAATTTTGTCTCAATATAATCTATACAACATAAATCCACTATCTTCCCCTTTTAATGGTCAATGTACATACACAGGAAGTGTCTATCCTGATGAATCGCCAGCCAATTCTCTTTTTGCTATCCATGGTAAGGGCCCGTACGTACGACTGGGTAGTTCGGCACTGGGAGTTCCAATGCCTTTTGTCTATGCCCCTGCAGCCCTCTTTTGTGTAACCCATGGGATTGCACTTGGTCTCGTAGAAGTATTGCTTCAGTTGGCCTTTCGATACAGGGACTTTTTCAAGGACTGTGACCGTTCCGCCCGACATGTCCACTGCAGTCTTTTTATCTGCTGCTGTTACCCACTCACTAATACTGTCACACACACTCAGCTCCCCCCGGCGGGCAGGGTCAGAGTGGCGCCTGACCCTCATAGACATGTTTGCAGCATCCAGGTAATTTTTGTATTCCTCAAGCAGAAAGAGAAGAGGAGGCTCCAAAGGCACTTGACTACTGAGCATTACCCTGGAAGTGTACAAGTCCGCGTCCTTATTGTTTTCTTCATTGGGCCGAACTTTCTGGTCCTCATCCAACAGCTCTTCTATCACGTGTTCGAAAGTGTCAGCCAATGATGTCAGGCCTCTTGAACCTGCCTTGGGCCCATTCATGCTCTCCAGAGTCCCATGGGTCCGCACACCTGGGTAGGCCAAGCTGCCTTGTCCTCGGACATTTGCTTCTTTCATGGGGGCAGCCTTCATGCAACCGAAGTATGAAATAACCATAGTAAGGAAAAGGATGGTCATCACTCTTCTCACCTGGTGGAACTGTGGGGAGAAAGCAGAAACAGGGACACAAAACTGGTTAGAGCTTTCTTTCACAGGGATACAATGTGGCCCATCTGACTGTAATTCCAGGCCATCCCACAGGGTCAAGGTTCTTTATGTATTGGTGATAAACTCCAGCTGCACCAGACACAACTTAATGTCAGTAGTGCGTTTTATGTGGTTTAATATAAACCAGAGACGTGCAATGTTTTCCCTGAGATTTAGCATATAAACCCAAGATTAGATGGCTGCTGAGCAAGTGAAAAAAAAATGTGGCTTCAAGTTCTCCTTCCTCCCACTTTAGCAGCTTTGTAAGTTGAATTTTTAGTGATCTCTGCTCATGCTGTCACTGGAAACACAAAATCAGAAATGTTACTAAGCAACAACTCAAGTGTAATCGTAATTTTTTTTCAAGTTAGCAACATGGTCCTATTGCAGAACATCGTGACAGGAACAGTAGTGACCTGAGGGGTCTGAGAGGGTCTTTCTAGCTATGTGATGTTGAGGCTTGAACAGCACAATAAAACAGATGCCAGGGAGCTATAAAGAGCCTTTACATTGATGGGTTGTTTTTTTTTTTTTTTTTTCTTTCTCCCATCAAGCAAAGAAGGTTGATAATTTCCATAAACCATTCTGGTTTAAAGATAAGGAAACAAAAGGCTATAAAGAACTTGCCTTGTGTCATGAAGAAAGTTTATATTGGAACTCAGGTCTCCCCCTTCTAGGTCCAATGTTCTTTCTGCAACACCTGGGTGGTCATAACTGAAAACGTTTTGCTTATTTCCAAACAGAAATCATTTTCTGCACATTGATTTTAATGATGTGTCTATGCCTGGGGCTGATATCATGAAAACAATGTGTCTGCCTAAGAAACTGGAAAAGTCAGCATTCAAAAGGCATTGAAGTCAATCTCAAATGCCTCCCATATGCGGACTCCACACTTACCTCCACCAACTCTCTGAGGCCCCTCACCCCTCAGCTTTTCTGGCTAATATACAGATTCATCTAAGGAAGCTCAACTTCTTTTCTTATTGGAAGTAAGGCCCTGTGTGTGTGTTTGTGTGTGTGTGTCTCCACATGTGTGTATGTCTGTGTGTGTGAGAGAGAGAGCTTTGAGTTCTTCATACCTTTTAAAAGTTGAGAGGCATTTTGCACATTTTGGAATTGGCAGCTAGTGCATCTTTCTTTGCTTTTGAAGTTTCCTGGGAAGTCCCTTAATAGCATACCACAAAATTAATCTGTTCCTGTTTGCCAGAGGGTTGCTCTACTCTAAATTTGGCTCTATATCTATAAGCATGCTCCGGGAAGCCAATTAGAATAGATGAACAAGCAGAATGAAAACATACCTATAGACCAACCCAAGGCTACCATCAGGTGGTGAAGGACTTCAGAATCACTTACCTGAAGACATCGTACCCCTTAGTGGTAAAAAGAAGCATTCCCCAGCCCTGACACTCTAACCTTGTTCCTACTTCTCAGCTATGGAACACAGACTTACAAAAAGACATACGTGAGCCCTGGTTGTCATCGTGTGCAAATCAGTAGGAAAAGGGACTGTGGTTCCGTTCATGAAGTGTCAGCAAATGAAAAGGCAACCTACCTCCAGTCAACAGGTCAAATTGCAGAAACGAGTAAAAACTTTGCTATTGGGAACTGAATGTTTTTCGGTCTTCACTTTTGTATGGGATAACATATTCTGCCACTAAAAGACTTTATTACCATCCCTAAACACAAGCAAAGTTCCTTATAGATTCACTCTCACTTTGCGCAAATAGCACAAGCATGCTCAGAACTGCTTGGACTGCACAATACTCTGAGATTACAAATCACAAATTGGTTTGAATAAAACACAGATATCCATTCTGCAAATATTGAGACCTCTGTGAACGTTATGAATTCTGCACCATTCGGCATCTGTGGAGGCTTCTATTTCTGGCAGGCAGTATGCCATTGAATGAAAATTCTTTCTTCTAAAGTTCCCAGTCCAAATTAAAACAACCCAAGGGGCACCTTGAATTTTGGTCAACTTTGAAAGAATGCAAATTTAGAATACTTTATTCTAGCCACCTATATCACAGCTGCTAGAGATTTGCTGTGATCACCTATCTTTTAATACCATATTTCATCAAATCTAAAATATCATCATTACAAAACACACCACTTTATCTACCACTAAGAGAACTGTCAGAAATTCAAGCTGGATTCAGAAGAGGACATGGAACCAGGGATATCATTGCTGATGTCAGATGGATCCTGGCTGAAAACAGAGAATAGCAGAAACATGTTTACCTGTGTTTTATTGACTATGCAAAGGCATTCAACTGTGTGGATTATCACAAATTATAGATAACATTGTAAAGAACGGGAATTTCTAGCCACTTAATTGTGCTCACGAGGAATCTGTACATAGATCAAGAGGCAGTCATTCGAACAGAACAAGGGGACACTGTGTGGTTTAAAGTTAGGAAAGGTGTGCAACAGTGTTGCATTCTTTCACCACACCTATTCAATCTGTTTGCTCAGCAAATAATCCAAGAAGCTGGACTATACGAAGAGAGGGCATCAGGATTGGAGGAAGACTCATTCACAACCTGTGTTATGCAGATGGCACAACCTTGCCTGCTGAAAGTGAAGAGGGCTTGGAGCACTTACTGATGAAGATCCCCAGCCTTCAGTATGGATTACACCTCAATATAAAGAAAACAAAAATCCTCACAACTGGACCAATAAGAAGTATCATGATAAATGGAGAAAATATTGAAGTTGTCAAGGATTTCATTTTTACTTGGATTCACAATCAACACCCATGGAAGCAGCAGTCAAGAAATCAAAAGACACATTACATTGGGTAAGTCTGCTGCAAAAGACCTCTTTAAACTGTTAAAAAGCAAAGATGTCATCTTGAAGACTAAGGTGTGCCTGATCCAAGCCATGGTATTTTCAATCACATCACATGCATGTGAAAGCTGGGCGATAAAGAAGGAGGACTGAAGAACTCATCCTTTTGAATTGTGGTGTTGGTAAAGAATACTGGACATACCGTGGACTGCCAAAAGAACAAGAAGCAAGGATGGCTAGACTACATCTCACATACTTTGGACATGTTATCAGGAGGGACTAGTTCCTGGAGAAGGACAGCATGCTTGGTAGAGGGTCAGCGAAAAAGAGGAAGACCCTCAACGAGATGGACTCACACAATGGCTGCAATAATGGGCTCAAGCTTAATGATTGTCAGGATGGTGCAGGATCAGGCAGTGTTTTATTCTGTTGTACATACGGTCGTTATGAGTCAGAACTGACTCGACGGCACCTAACAACCACAACAAGGGGAAAAAAAAAACCCCACTGCCAATTAAACTATTGTTTCTTTATTACTCAGACCTTTTATACTTACTAAAACAGCTCTTTTAGACTTATTTAAGCCCTTTTTAATTATATACAACTCATGTACACATAAAAAAGAAAAATAAGCAAAATAATTGATTAAAGCAATGAAAACAACGCCATGACTACTGCCTAGCCAACAATGATAAGATGGCATCAATGATAAGAAAACACAACCCAATTTCAGATACCTTAAATATGAAAAAAAGCATATTTCTGAATCAGCGAAATATAGTGAATTTAATGACTACTCACTAAGTGCCTATACTAACTGCTAAAAATGGCCCTAAGTAGGGAGGCATTTTAGACTACAGAGTTGGAAAATTATTTCAGTACCACTACTATACTAATGAGTCTTTTAATGATACCTTCTCCTACTCTTTTTTTTTTCCTCCTACTCTTATAGAAGTCACCCTGCCTCTACCTGGTCTCGTTACATTTTTATTAATAATTTCTTGATTAGAAAAGTAGTGAATATATATCATTGTCTCATCAGTTCACAAGCAAATATTTCAGAGGAACAAATGGCATCTTAGTAAATATCACTTGGCTTCCGGCCCAAAGCCCAAACATGGGCATACCCTCCAAGGACATCTCCATGCATTCAGCAATTAACTATACACTGATAAAGTCTAACCCATCTCCAGCTCTGCACTCTGAGTAGCACTTCTGCAATGCTGTCAATCAGTTACAAAGCCTTGAAGTCTAATGGATCTACACCAAACTCAATGCTTTTTGCTGCAACAAAACTTTTTTTTGTTTGAGACAATGGTTTCTTGATATTCTGGGCAACCTAGGTCACAGGCTAGGAATCTTAGAATTAAGTTTACAACACCTTTCTCGTCTAGTCTTCAAATCTACTCAGTCAAGAAGTCCCTCCTCACATTTCCTTTAAAACATTCCTCTCCAGCCCTTTTTCTCCATTCCACTGCCACCATCTTGGTTTAGCCCTCACCATCTCATATTTTATGATTACAATGTTCCCTGATGTACCTGACATCCTTTCTGCTCCATTCAGACCTGATAACCACTACGTGACTAACCATTCTTAGGTTTTCACTCTCTTGCACAAAAACTTGAAATGCCTTTATTGTTCTATCAGATCAGATTTAACCTCTTTTACCTGGTACTGAACACTCTCCAAAATCTGGCCTCACCCTACTTAGCTAACTGTATCATATTACTCAATGATTCACTTTATCATATTACTCAATGCTTCATCACCTCTGCTCTGATCAAGCCAGAGTCCTTGGAGTCCCATAGTCATTACTGCCTGGAAGTGACATGTTCCATTCCTCTGGCAAACTCCTTTCTCTCTTCCTCTATCCGGATAAGTCTTGTTTATCCTTCATGACACACTTAAGCATCAAATTATACACGCCATGTTCTCTAGTTACTCCAAGCACACGTTGCTCTCCTTCTCTTCTAAAATTACACATCACATCTCATTCAGTATTTCAGTTCATATACACTTGTTCATTGTTAACTGTATTTGCTAATTATGGTCACTCATCATTGGATGGTAAGCTCTCTGAGGGAATGGATCATGTCTAATCCCCCATAATAGTTAACAGAGAATGATATAATAGTACCCATTGAGATTGAGTGGATTCTGACTCATGCGACCCCATAATAGTAGTACTCAGTAAAAACCTACTTATGGTTTTATTAAACTAAGAGAGAAAATAATTCTGAAATCATTTTCATGGGAAGGCTTTTCATGTGGAAAGTACCAGCAAACTCAGGTAAAGTGCAGGCTGCATTAACTCCAAATGATAAATTTTAAGGGATGTGACAGATGGTAATTATCAGGGATGAGCAATCTCTTGAGTCCTTCTAATAGGGTAGAGCTTTAGTTGAATAATTAAAAAGCAAATAACACTACAACATACTAATTGCCCCTACTTCCTGTGTAGTTTAGATCAATAGAAGACTCATAGAGTTGTCAATGATGATAATAATAGCAAAACTTGGAATTTTCAGCCTTTTAACTTCCTTTTCCTAATGAGCAATTTTAGACATTCTATTAGGAAATTATAAAAGAGGAAATCATTAAATAAGGACTTCTATGATAATTCTTACATTTTAGCCCCTCAGATGAGACTTTATTACACCAAAGATAAAGAGGCTGTACAATATTCTTAAATAGATCGTTAGTCTATATGCCTGTGTATGTATGTAATTTATTGGTGCTCTCTAATTCTTCCCCAAAAGCTTACAACGGCCAACTCCTCTACATCTACATAACGCCAGGAGGTTTTCTTAGCCCCATTCTCAGAAAATGCAATTTGGTACAAGTCTAGTTTTAAACATGACAAATCTGTAAACTTCCCGCAAGTCTTAAACATTCAACCAGATGAACAGACGTGACAGCATGCTCTTTTGCTGAATAACCTGAATTTGTCTAAAAGACAATGGGATGTTCATTTGATTGTCACAAGGACACAGGACAGATACTGTTATTCCCATTACACAAAGTGATTATGGTTCAAACAGGTTAGGTAACCTGTCCAATATCGCTAAGCTAATAGATCACTTGTCTCCTAGTCCATGCTTTTACCATTGGGACACGCTCCTGGTTTTAGAACATTAGCTGCAGGAAAGAGAGGGGTTATGTTATGTGGTCAAGGAAGAGGCTTATAAAATGTGGACACTGTTTTCTGCAGTTATGTGCTTCCTGAAGTCCAACTTTCTAAAGGCAGCACCATTAAGATACTCCTTGATAGTGCTGGATTAATCATAACCTTTAAGACCCTTTAACTTCAAGGCTTCATTATTTTAGTGAACAGAATTTCAGATAATACAGTCTTCCTTTAAGAGAAATGAAAACTTTATTTTATAAACAAAATTTACGGAAGTTGAAACCAAGTTTCCATAGTCAAAGCTAGCTAGAGGAGCCAAACAACAGTACAGATAATTCGGATATATTGAGGAAAAAAGAAAAAAAAAACAAATAAACTTTGTTTATTTCCAGTTCCTTTGGGTCTTGTCTATAACTGTGTTATCAATGAAGACAAAGTATAAAGATATGGCTGCTTGTCTTAGTCTTGTAAGCAACGAAGATAATGGTAATGACCAAGAAATTATCAATTAAAATTTAATTCCTAATATACAGGATGCAAACTCACTAAGAGACAACCTAAACGAAACCTTGCAAATCAATATAAAAAATCTTTTAGTTTGGATCCAGTTTCTCTACATGCAAATATTAGTCTTACTTTGTTCAATCGTTCATTGGACATGGATCCTATGTTTAGGTCTCATAGTCTAGGAGGGAGGTAGGACACACATGTAAGTAACTAAATTATAAAGGTAGGAAAGATTCATGAGATGTAATAAATAAAATGTTATAGAAGAAAGAGTCACTTCCAGTTAGGGAAATCAAGTAATGCTTTGTGGAAAAGGTTGCTAAGGATGGGAAAGATTTGAACATATCCAGAAAAGACTCCAGTGGATAGATGGCAGCTTGATTAAAGGCACTGAGGTAGGAAGGCATGGTGTAAGTATCTAGAGAGAAGAGTTCTAGAATAGGAATAGTGACAAATAAGAATGAAAGATGCCAGATTATGGAAAGCTCTGAGGGTGATGCTGAAGAGTTCAGCCTTGCCTTATAGGCACACTAAGGAGCCAACAAGAGTTTCTGAGCAGGAGAATGCTTCCAGAAGATCTGCTTATTACAGTGTGAAGGAGGACTTTAAAGAAAGATAGACCGGAAGAGACAAATTAAATCACTGATTTTATTCTTAGTGGCTATTGAGCTTTAAGGATAAATATCAAGCAGTTACTTAAGTGCTGGGTTAAAGGCCTAGATATATCTTTTTTTTATTTATTCATTTATGTATTTTTAGACTGAAGTGAGTTACAAAAAGAAAAGAGGTTAGAGAGCAGTGTGCAGAGCTGAGTGGTAACCATCAGGAATGTCTGGGTTGGCAGAAGGGAGAAACAGGATGACGAGAGGTGGAGGAAAGGTGGAACTACAAACTCTCATTCCAATTATAATTACACTGAACTTTGATTCCACTGTTCAGCACTTTTAATTCAAAGATCTCCAAACACTTTGCAAATATTAAATAATTAAGACTCATAGGGCCCTAGAGGTACAGATAACTATAATTATCCCCATTTTGTACAGGAGGAAAGAGGACTAGAGTTTTTAATCAACTCATCCACTTGCTGTTGTTCCCCTGATAGAACAAGGTCAGAGCCCCATATTCCAAAGGAAAACTAGGTCTTAAACTACAGGGACTAGTTTCTTCCATCTCTGAATTATTTCTGCATCATTTCCCAGTACTCATACATTGCTTAGCCTATAAGACTGTAAAAAAAAAAAAAAAACCCAGATTTCTCAAAGAAAATAATTGGTTGTTCCAATCTATAAATACAATAGAAAAAAAATGCAATGAGCATTACAGATGTTCACCTTACCTAGATGCCCATTCATCTGAAACTAAAAAATATTATAGCAAAAGATATCTGATAGTGCAAATGCTCCCAAGGCTTTGAAGGATGTGGCTTTAAAGATGTAGTTTTTAACCATAGTGTAGTTATATTTCCGAGAATATTCAAATATACTTCCTACAAAGTACTGTACTTCACACCAGAGTACTCTCTGTTCCCTTCATATATGCCCATGGTAGTGACACTGGTAGACATTACTTAACCTCCCGAAGAGTGTCAGAGAAATTGCTGATTCTTAGCTTATACCTGGAGTGATACATATATGTAAATACCATAAGGAAAAAAAATAGATATTTCCCTGAATCATTAATTTGACAGACAAATTTACGAATATGCACCTTTGATAAAAAAAAGACCATAGCTCTGGTCCTGTATTACCCACCCCTCACTATTCCCTAACCCATCCTTAAATAAAGATTTTCCAATTGATGAAAAATCTACCCCTTTCTAGAGCAAAACTATTTACCACATAAGGACATGAATTGGGTGGGTATTACTTCCTGAATTACCACCTAGAGCAAGTTATACAGTATCTTGCACAAACTAGGTTCCCCACAAACATCAAATGACTCATTTTCCTTTGTACTGGTAATACATGCATAGTATTTTGGGAGGTGCAATTAAGCAAGACCAATAATTATTAAAGTGAGCTGAAATGTTAGCATAAATTTTGGAATAAAGGATAGGGAATGCCTGGCATAAGGACCAATCTGGACAAAGAGCACCCCACCCGTGTGCCAACTGCAGGCACAGTGCTGTCACCATCCAAAGGATGCTGAGTGCTTCTATCACTATTGCCCTACAAAAACTACTGTTCTACTGTAACTGACACAGGCTCCCTGAAAACCAAAGTTGCCCAGATCAGCAAGTCCCATCCGTGCCCTACCGTCCTCTGTCTCCTCTTCACAGAACAACACTGCCCAAACAGTGTATATCTCTTGTCTATAATGAAGACGTCCCAACAGTAAGCGTATACAAGTCACTTGGCTATCAAACAAGTAGGGTTTTTGAAAATATTTTTTGTTTTACATTTTAAAACTTCTCTCTTTTAGTTTATAAGAACCAAATGACAGTTGACATTCATTAAAAAGCCTAGCCTTTTTAATTAGGATTCTGTTTTCTTTAGAACTTCAGGAGGGACTTCTTATAAAGTTCAGATTTAACAATGTCCTAACTACTGTGTTGACAAAAACAATGCTTTATTTACCAAATTCCCATATGTGGTAGACAGTGATGTTAATTAAGGAGATTCTATCTACCTGACTACATGAAGTTTCAATGACCCACTCTGTAATAAAGGACCTGGAAAAATTCGTAAACGTCATGTTTAACGATAGGTATTGATCTCTACCACTACTGTGAAATCACAAGGGGAAAAATTTCCTGTAAAGGACAACTCTGGAAATGGTGAGGAGAAGGACAGAAAACAAATGTTTTGTTTTTTAATGCAGGAATTCAAATTGTACCTAAATATACAGACTTTTTAATTTATAGGAAAAAAATCAAGTAGAAAATTTATTTCATGCAACCTAGTCTCAAACCAGGAAACTCTGGTGGCATAGTAGTTAAGTGCTAAAAGGTCAGTAGTTCAAATTCATCAGACACTCCTTGGAAACTCTATGGGGCAGTTCTACTCTGTCCTACAGGGTTGCTATGAGTCAGAATCGACTCAATGGCAATGGGTTTTTTTTTTTTTTTAGTCTCAAACTAGAAGAGCTGGTGGCCAGTGGTTAAGCGCTCAGCTGCTAACCAAAAGGTTAGCAGTTTGAACCTACCAGCTGCTTCGCAGGAGAAAGATGTGACACTCTGCTTCCATAAAAATTACAACCTTGGAAACCCTATGGGGAAGTTCCACTCTGTCCTCTATGGTCACTATGAGTCAGAATGCACTCAGCACACGACAGTCTCAAACTTCAGGTAATTTATTTGAGTGTTACATTTTAAAACTAAGCATATTAAGGGAATTCAAATTTGTTACTAAAAGTACTCCAACAACAGGAGAAATCTGTGGGACCTGAAATTAGAGTTTCAAGAAATATAGTTACAGGATAAACTCACATGGACTAAAATAAATCCTTGCTTCTCAAAGTGTGATCCATGGACCAGTAGCATCAGCACTACCTGAAAGCCTGGAAGAAGTGTAGAATCTCAGTTTTCTCCTCCCTGCTTCCACCCATACCATCTCCTAAGTCAGAGCCTGCCTTTTAACAAGATTCATATACTTCAAGGTGATTCATTTACTTGTTAAAGAAGCACTGGATTAAAGGATAAAGAGAAAGGAACCAACTTAAGGTAAGGAAATAAAAGGGTTAAAGTCAACTCAAGTCTTACAGTACATTCTCAGCATACCATGGGTTTACCTGTCATCTCCCTCTTTCAACTTGCTTTACTGGGACATTTATTATGTGGGAAAAAACATCTTTGCTTTTGTAATGGAACTACATGGAATCTGGATTCTCTTTATGTCAACTGGCTTTTCCACTATTGTGTTTATGCCATAAAGTGCAGTATATCTATAAATATGACTAGTTGAATAAGAATTTATAGAGTACTGCTGACCTAAATCTGGACTTTCATTCAATCATTAATTTTTATCTAAATGCTACAAGGCTAGCACAAGCATAAGTGGCATCCATGACAACTTACACAGCCTACCATCACTCATTCAGAATAATGCTAGAGATGATATGACCAGCTACAGCAGGTGGTGCATTTCCACATTTATATTACTTTCAGCCGGATGTCTGTGGCCCTTGTGAGCTCTCTTTGTCCTGAAAGGGTGAACTAGAGATGGAGGCAGGAAGAAATGACTCACGTGCTCAATGCCAGATTTCTTATTTCTAGACTTTTCCTAAAATGGACACTGCTATCTCCTACCAAAAAAAAAAAAATTTTTTTTTTTTTTTGGAGCACCATGAAATTAAAGCATAACCAACCAGCCAAACAAAAAACTTACACAAAATAAAAGAACAGCAGCCACAACAAAAAAAAACCTAAACTACATGGATAAGTATCAAGCACCAAATACCCTTCTCCAATCCAAATCTGACTCTACTTCAATAAGGTGCCTGGCAGTAAACTGATTTCTCAATTGAGTTCCAGTATTTGGGGTTATCTGCTTCAAGGCTGAAGTACCCTAAAAACCCAAAAACCAAACCCACTGCCTCAAGTCAACTGCAACTCATAGGACGATGAAGTACCCTAGAGTGTACAAAAAACAAATTAGATTTTCAAAGAAAAGAATAAAATTTTCTGAGTGAAACAAAAAATATGAAAGAGTTGACGGGGTAGTTTCATAAGCAGAACTGGAGACTCGTCCATTGTTTAAGCTTTTTACAAAGGACTGTGAAGATTGCTAGGTTCCAAACTCTAAGAAGTTACCAAGTTCACCAGCATAGACACAAATGACTTGCACTGGTAAGCCTGGTAATGTTGCTATTAAATCATTTACAAATGGGTGGGGCTGAGGTGACACACAACCTATAAGTATCTCAAGTATTACTAGGTTCCTCCTTGAGCCCCCCACACAGAAAAGTACACACGTCAATCCAGCTAAGAGACAGCCCCTCTAAATTACAAACAAGGCACACTTACTAACAGGAACTACTGTAAAAGCATAGCAGGTCACTGTTCCTAAAGCCAAGAAAAAGCATGCTCCGGACCTTAAAGGAAAAAAAAAAAAGCAAGGGCGATGCAGCTGCATGTCTTGTCCCTAAGGGAAGCACATGAGTTAACTCCTTCAGACCAGAGGATAAAGGGAATCCCCTTTTAGGAAACGAAGTCTGGCATTATGTAATGACTGGGAACACGCCAGAACAATCACAATCTAAAAAAAAAAAAAAAAACAAACAACAGACAGAAAGTTAAAACTAGTGCATCCTATTTCTGCCTCTTTCTTCAGAATTGGCAACTTTCAATCAACAGGTTGCCTCTAGGGTGTTGCTGGACACTCTGAGCTCCTGCCATAAAATGCTATGGGAATTCTGGCAGCTGTGAGCCAACACCTCACTAGACACTGCTGAGTTACACACTATTGCCACACAAACACACTCTTAATAGACCCCAGAGTTGTGGTAAAGGCATGCCCTTTCTGGTTTTCCCACAGATGGTGCTCCTGAAATTTTCCATGGCCAATATACTTCCGCACTTAATTAGTTATCTGAACAATTTCCATTATAGAAAGAATATTTGAACATAATTAGACCCATTTTAGGTCCAAACTGGCAGGCTTCAACTTCATTAATTCAGAAAGGGCTAAAATGAGAATGGCATGGATAAATCTCACCTGATGAAGGAACCTCTAGAGTAGACCTTATCCTCTGAAGTAGAGAAAACATTAAATTTTAAAAAGCAAGAGAGGTGAAAATAGGTGAGGAGAATAAACTGGAAAGATAAGTTGCCTCTAGAGACATAACAATAACATTTCTTTTAAAACTACTATCGAGAAACCCTAGAAGAAAGATAAATCTAGCATGAGAAGGCTATTAGCCCTCTGTTTCTCACCTTTATGAGACCATTTTCAGGAATCAGTTTCTTAAATTCCACTGAAGCGCAAAGGCGCACACCACAGCCCTTCTTCTGGGATGCACTGGCATACAGAAGCGTGTGGGTAGATGCCAAAACATGTGTGGACATGCAACTCTTTCTGTAGAAACTCAATGTTCTGAGTGTTAATGAGGATTAATCTTACGCACACACGGAGAAAACTGGTGGTTCAACACATCCAGTTGTCCTTCGAGTTATTTTTGCATTCAACTCTATACTTCTTTTAATTACTTACTGTAAAGCACAGGAAAGTGGTCATTATTTGTAGCTTAATGCAGGAAAACAAATATAATAATTGAATGTGTTCCCAACCCACTGCCCCAATCCAGCCCCCAACTCTTCTAAGTGTCACTGTTCATCTGAATAACGCAAGTAAGCCAGTTTCCAGGCTCCACGCATAATGAGCCATGTGGACCCTATTCAAGAAACTGGCCCTGCTCCAGAGCTACTATAAAAGAGAAGGAAAATATTAACATCTCAGATGACAAAAGACCCATATGGCTGGTCAGAAAATATCCACACCACTGAACCCATTAGAATGCATCTATATGGAAACACTCAATTCCATGGTGCCATGAGTATCAGAACTGAATTGAGTTCACACAGGCGAACATCAACGCCTACAAAAGGTGTGCTAAGTCAAATACCAATGTGTTATGTGTTAAGGAATGGGATGGGGTCGTATTTCTACACAGTACCTATAAATGAACACAATATTGGTGGTAGTGTGTATGGGGGGGAGGGGCGGAGATGAAAGATGCACTGGGCAAAAACCAAACCAAGCCCACTGCCGTCAAGTCTATTCTGACTCATGTCGATCCTAAAGGACAGAGTAGAGCTGCCCCATAGGGTTTCTAAGACTATAAATCTTTACAAAAGCAGAATGCCACACCTTTTTCTGGTAGAGTGGCTGGTGGGTTCGAACCGCTGACCTTCTGGTTAGCAGCCAAGTGCTTTAAGCACTGTGCCACCAGGGCTCCTTAATGCTCTGTGCAGCTGGATAAATATAATATGAAACTTCTCTTTATATTAAAAATGATGAAAAGCAATAGCTAACATTTATTAGCTATGAGGTAGATAATCTGATCATCCACAATTTTCAGCTGAGGAAACTGAGGCTCAGAAAGGTTCAGTGGTGGAGATGCAATCTGATCCCCAGAGTCAGAGCCTCAGCTCATAACCAGGACTGTTCTACAGTGGCTCTTTCCATATGGCGTCAGATGTGGAACTGGTGTCTCACATTTAAGGGGAAGCCTACTTCACAGAGATATCTTGCAGACCTTCTGAACCAATTTCTTATTTAAGTAAAGCTTCACACAATCATTCCTGATCAGCAGTTTACAACTGATTCCACTCAGATTGTATATAACCCTAATGTTTCTTCCTTACTACCCTCTGCCCAGTACTGGATTACCCCCTCAAGGTAGTAACCATACCCTGCATACTGAATAGGACATTGTGTCAAAACTATATATGAATGTAATTTGTTTGAGATGTCAGAACATTTTCGCCTGAGCAGACCTCTTTGGGCATTGGAACAGAGCTCCATGCTTTTCAGGCAAATAACCACAACAATCAAAACTTGTCTATCAACTCTACTTGATTAAGAATGATTTCATTCAAAACCCAAGGGCCACTGTGCTCCTTCTTTCTCTATTCTTAATACTTTTGATGCTGTGATTGAAGTGTCCAGCTGATAACCAAAAGGTCAGCAGTTTGAACCCACCAGCTGCTCCATGGGAGAAAAGATGTGGCAGTCTGCTTCTGTAAAGATTTATAGCCTTGGAAGCCCTATGGAGCAGTTCTATTCTGTCCTATAGGGTAGCTATGAGTCGGAATTGACTCAATGGCAGTGGGTTTTTTTTCGTTTGTTTTTTGTTTTGTGGCATAAAGTCTTTCTTTTGAGTACCCAAACCTAATCCCCTAGGTTCCCTAAGCCACCCCACTTGTGACTCCTCCTATTTGTCCTGTTATTCAATAATATAGCTGAGGGGCTAACATGAGAGAGAAAAGAAAGTTATGGCAAGATAAACTTTCCCACAGAATCTCACACTTATTCCCAAAGACTAGTTCAACTAGTTAAGACCACAAAGAAAGCAAAACAGATGGCCCAGCATAGGTAGAGCAGTAGACTCTCAATGGACCATGCCAGCAAGAGCAATCAAGTCAAAACAGTCAAGGGAACCAAGGGCCAGGGAGTGGAAACTTCACGAGGGTTTTCAGTCACGAAACTGGTACCCACAGGCCCTCAAGATGAATGGCAAGGGCAAAGTGGACCCCACAGCTACTCTGAGTTGATGCAAAGCATATACCTGTGCTGACATTCTGTGTTAGATGATGATGGCACAAAAGACTGAACACCTTGCTTCCAGCCATGGTCAGCCCTTAGGAGAAAGGAGGCTTTCAGAGAAGCAGCTGCAAGGAATCTGAGAACAAAACTGGAAATGCCTGTTGTGAAAGCTTTCACAGGTATTCACAAAAGAAAATGTATGTTTGTCAGTGGTGTGTCAGCCAACTTCTGGAAGTCCACCCTCTGCCCAGGAATTATCTTTTGTGCAGGCCAGGCACAGTCATCAGTGCAATTCCCCACGTGCAACTATTTCACATAGGGAAGGAGGAGTGGCTTTCCTCTTTAAAGTGGCCCTGTCAAAAATTCTAAGTAGAAAAGAATATCCATTTGGATTGCGTAGACACTCTGCCAGCCTTCACTTACCACACTTTTCTATGCAGTGCAACTAGAGGTAACTTTTCGAAAATGGAGCCCACTGTCCTCTGAGAAAAATAAAATTGAGAATCATTCTTTCCGACAAGAATGGTAAGAAAGTATATGAGCATGACCCAAAATATATGCATTTCAAAATGTGGAGATGTTATCTAGGTCATAAACCATGTGTTTTACAGGATGCCCTATTTGCATAAAGCAGGAAACTGCCTGGCAACTTTAAGGGAGAAGTCGAGCAACACTGCGTCATGGTTCAGATGTTTACGTTGTACCCTGGCAGTTTTCATTAATTTTATATAGTACTAATTATTTAACTACCAATTTTGGGGGAACGTGCAAAATCACTCCTCAAGAGAGTATCCCCTTGGGAGTGAATGTTTCAAGCTTGGGAAAACTTTCTCTGTGATCTGGGGCATATCTCTTGAATTCAGTCCCTGGAAATGATATTAACAGCTGGGATAAGAGCACTGAAAGCCTGGTACACAGTGCTCTGTGAACAATTTTCTTTTCTGTCCTAATAAACACGGTTGTGTTCTTTAGATCCAGCCTGATAGTTATATGATTAATGAATGCACACTCAACTCTCCACTGCAGAAAATTTTACAAGTGGCAATCTGGGACCATTCCATGTATGTTACTAGAGCTGATGAAACCCCATGGCCCAGGTGAGGGATCATTTCCATTGCAACTGATGTCTGTCCCAGCTCTTGGAACTGCAAACCAGAGACAAGCTAAGAGAAGTTTGCCTCCCACTGCTCATCTCTCCAATTCACGTGCTCTTTTGGTAAGGCTGTGGAAAAATCTTTTGGAGAGGCATTCTCATACACTGTTGGTGGGAATACAAAACAGTTTAAGCCTTTTGGAGGACAATTAGGCAATGCCTATCAAAATTATAAATGCATTTTCCAGCTGGCCAAATAATTCTACTTCTGGGAATAAATGAACAGATATATATGCATATGTACAAAATGATGTATATATACGGTTATTAATTGCAACAACTTATGCAATAACAAAAACACTGGAAATAACCCAATTTCCAGCTACACGAAAGCAGATAAACTATATACTTAGAATAGAATCCATGCAACTGAAAAAAATGCCAGCTTCCCATATACGGAAAGGGAAAACTCTCTAGAATATATTTTTAAGTGATAAAAGCAAGGTACAGAACAGTGTATACAGCATACCACCTTTTGTGTAAGGCATGGGAAGAAACAGTAATACGTATTTGTATTTACTTGCATTTCTATAACATACACAATAAAAGATTCACAAGAAACTAATATAAATGATCACCTACAGATGATGTGTGTTGAAAGTGGAAATAGGGGGACAAAAACATAGGTGGGGCAAGACTTTTCAATGTAGACCTTTTTATGTCATTTTGATTTTTGAATTATGTAAATAAACTATCAAAAAGTAACTACAGTTCAAAACAAATGTTAGCCTAGTGGCTTCACTTTTGGCACCATCTTTAAGAGATGATGTCAAACAATCTCCCGTGCTGCTCTGATGTAACAGGCACTCCAGAGATTTACAACAGCCCTTTGCTTGTGTGTCCCCCAGTGGTAACTACGATTATGAAATCTTGTGGATGCCAGCTCAGTTTCTAGAACATTTCCTTAGAAGAAGCCAGTACAAAGTGGGTGTCAAGAATAGTCCCTGGGCCTAGGGGCTGAAGACCCAAATTGTGGTCCTTTCTCTACCCTTCCTATTGAGTTGATCATGTGACATGGCTAATATTCAAACATTCTTACCTACAAACTAGGCAAATTTATGGGACACTCATGGGTGAGCAAATTAATGGATCCTGCTGCCTCACCTGCCTCACTGTGCTGAGGATAAGAATACCTGCCTGCCTGACTCCACTCACTGTGCCAGGAGAGGATCATCAAGATATGGGAAAGGGCTTTATAAACTATGAAGGGCAACTCTACAAACTGTGATGAAGCACAACACAAACCTAGGGGTGCCTACGGCCAAATGCAAGAGATGAACAAGACCCATTTGGAAAAGTTTCTGATACGCTGACATGCAGGGAGGAAAAGGCACTTCCAAAAGGTGCAATCTAAACAGACACAGAAAACAAAAGCAGGCTGACAAAGATAAGGCTTGAGGAAGAAGACATGTGTTTAAACGACTCCATATGAGGTCACTTGCAATTGAACAATCTACAAATTCTATAAAGCCTAATAGGGAAATTTGGGAGACATTTGGAAGCAAACTGTAAGGATACAGGCTTGGACACAGTGTAAGATCAGTATCATGTGAATGGATCCGAATGGATCACCCTTATTCTTTATGATCAGTACACTTGTTGGTGAAATGGACCTGTCACACATAGGTAGGCATCCAACTTACCTCCAAAATTAAATGCAAACTTCAAACACTTCTGAAAATGCTCCCTGAGGAGCCTTTCCCCTAAATTTGGAGACTGAATGAAAAATCACTCTTTAAAAAGGCAAAAAAAAACCTTCTCATCTCCATATGTAGAGTCATCTGGAAAGCAGATCTCCCATTAAAGGACGGCCAAAGCTGTACCACAACGTTAAACTAATCCTGAAAATCCAAGGGTTGCTTCTCTTACCTTCCTGAAGTGAAATATTCCAAAAGGCTGGAATAACCACATGAGGAAGTTCACTGGAGGTGCCCTAACATGGTACTGCTATCCAGATGCTTGGTTAGCAAACAGCCAGATAACTAGGTAGCCAAATAAACAGAGGGCAATTTGGAGCTCAGAAAAAAGAAAGCAAGGAACTCTTTTCCAGTTTGATTAGGGAAGGCTTCTGTGCAAGGTGCCAGCTGGGTCTAAGTAGTCTAACTGCTGCAACGCATTCGGGGACCACCTTCTAAAAAAACGATAAGCCCAGGCTTTTAGACCATCCTGAGAAGCTCTGAAGCCATTCTGGTTCAAATACAATATCCTCCCAGGTTCATAATTCATAACAGGCCATCCTTCCTTACAGAAATTTTTCTAGGAATCTTATCATCCTGTGTTATTTTCAACTCAGGGGCTCCTTTTGCATAAAAGGTTTACCCTGCCCCAGATTAAAAATAAGAATGTGCTATATTTTAGTTATGGGGCAATGATGATTCAGGGGTAGAATTCTTCTTCTTTTTTTTTTTTATGTGGGAGAACTGGGTTCAATTCCCAGCCAGTGCAGCTTATTGCACAGCTACCACCTGTCAGTGGAGGCTTGCATGTTGCTAAACAGGTTTCAGTGGAGCTTCCAGATTAAAATGGACTAGGAAGAAAGCCTGGCAGTCTGCTTATGAAAACCAGCCAGTGAAAACCCTACGGATTACAGCTGTCTGATCCACAACCAATCATGGAGATGGTGCACGGCTGGGCACCATTCAGTTCTCTTGTGCAGGAGGTCGCTATGCGGTGGAGCCAATTACACTGCAGATAACAACACATTTTTGTTAGTGATTAATTCATTCCATTAGCAAAGGTTATTAGAAATTTAGAGTTCAGATGCACTTTAGGAAAATCATTTTCAAGGCTGCTTCATCTACAGGAGGAATAATTAGCTAGTTAACTCTTAATGAATCCTTCAAATGACCAAATCCTGAGCTTAAAATGTTACTGATTTCCAGGTATAACAGGAAAATCAGAGAGCTATGGAGGTGGTGACACTCTCAGCTAACTATCAATTGCTTTCAAGGGAAGTATTTCAGTGTTACCCAAAATGGTCCGTTTTGCCTGGTTAATCACGAGTCAAAAGTTTACAAATGAAAGAAAAATCTTAAAAAAAATGTTTTAAGTGAACACAGGGATAATGAGCTGAAATGTACCAGATGCATGTCACGGAAAAGGATACAAGCTCATGTTTCATCAGCAGGGCTCTGGGTATGGTTAAAGCTGAAGGTCGCACCAACCCTCATAGGAAGAGAGCTCAGCTGTAGGTCATGTTTATTCCATGGGGACAAAAAAGACTTGCGCATGTTTTTCAAGCTCTTTCTGCCTCTTCCCCCTTTATAGCTATAAAGGTCACCCATCCTTTTGTGGTTGGGTTATCTGTGAAAGCCTTTCTTTTGGATGTCAACTTACAAGACTTGCAGTTTAAGATGACTGCAGCTTAGCCTTCACCTAAAAATTACATTTTAAAAAAAAACTATTTGTTCATTTAACAGACATTCTCTGAGCACAGGCATCTGGGACACCAAGATAAATGAGATGGAATCCCTACTTTTGGGGACTTCACTGTTAGAGGGAGGATGGAAAGTGGGTTAGACACATAAACTGACAATTACAGTTCAATGCAGTACATGCTGTAATTGAGATATATGCACAGGGCGTTCCCAAAACAGGAGATGAGAAGTGGGCAAAGGTGGCTGAGGAGGGGAGGTGGTGGGCCCAGGTTTTTGTTCAATATAGATCATAATTTGTGGAGCAAAAGATATTATCTGATTTGCTAACCTCTTAGCACCAACAACCTAGAAAGCAAGACAATGTATCCATGAAGAAGAGTTCGATGTTGTAAGATCCCGGGGCACATCAACTGGAAATTAAAAGACTTATTTCTAGATATTTATCTAGAACTGGTTACCAATCAAGAGCTCCTTCCCAACTGATAATGACAAGCCGAATCTTTATTTTTATTTTTTCCATGACAGAAGAACATGTTGAATCATTTAGCAAGTACCCAGAGACCACATACTACGAATGTGCCCAGCAGTCTACTATGTGATGTGGGGACTAGGATAATGTAGGAGGGCTTATTTCCATTATTTGCAACCAAGACCTTGGGCCTCACACCGCCCAGGCCATTTTAGGCAGGGAAGCAGGAACTGAGAGCAGAGGCCTCGTCAAAGCCTGCAGGAAGTAGGCCTTGCATTTATCAATTACTGCACAGTAGCTAGGATGCCAAGAACCTTCTACAAATTTGGGTGTGGCCAGTTACACAGGGTGAGAGAATTTGACACAGTGGTTCACTCCTTTGGTTCACACGCTAGACGTGAGTCCAGTGGATTGCAGATCTTTTGGGTCTCACCAATCAGATTAATCACTTCTCTTCTCTTGAAAACCAAAAACCAAACCTGTTACTGATGAGTCAATCCCAACTTATAGTGACCGTATAGGACAGAGCAGAACTGTCCCATAGGATTTCCAAGGAGCGGCTGGTGGATTTGAACTGCCGACCTTTTGGTTAGCAGCCATAGCTCTTAACCACGGTGCCACCAGGGCTCCTCTCTTCTCATGAAAAGAAGGAAGAAATAAAGACAAGAGAAAGGCCCAGAGTGCTTCTCTCTTCCCTTCTAGGAAGCAAATCTTCTCACAGAAACATAAGGATTAGGGGATATTGTTTCAGGCACATAGAATTTACCTAACTTGTCCAAGATCACAGATCAAACGTATCTGTGATCCCTTATTTCTGGGATCAAATTTATCATCAGGCCAAGAAATATAGGACCATGTGCTGCCTTAGAAAGTTTCTAGCTAGGAAATATTTCTTCAGAGTAAAAAGACTATCCTGAGTAGGATATTCTAGAATATTGAACTAGACTAGAACATCATATCCACAACTCCTGGCAGAGAACTCATCGCAGAAAAAGACACTCAATGATTATTTGTACAATTAACTACTAAATTGTGTGATACTGACCACAGATGACCAAAAGTTCACATATGCCAAGTTTATATGAACAGGAGGCTTTCTAGATGAAGCAGAATTGAGCTGAGCTGGGTCTTTAAAAAAGAGTAGGATTTAAATGGATGAAAGAAGGAGAAAGTCATAAACAAATTAGACTCGGGATTATTAAAAAAACAGTTTTAATCTTATCAACTTTGCTACAAAGTGAAGCAAATTTAGGCACTAAGCATGTCTTGGTAATAAGTCACATAAAGTGTTCTTTTGGGGCTGGAAAGTGCTAATAATAACAACAGTGAGTGAAATTCATTAAGCATTTACTACTCCAAGCACATTTACTACTACTAAGCACTTTACGTGTATTAACACATTTAATAATAACACTACCCTGTTAAAAGGTCAAGGCACAGAGAAATTAAATAACTTGCCCAAGGTCACAAATCTAGGAAGAGGTAGAACTGAAATCCAACTCGATCATAGGGTCTACAAATCTTGTCCCAGGTCTTTTGCTCTCACATGGACATTTCTGATTATGAAATTTTTTTCATGTCAGAAAAATACATTCAGCAGGCTTTCCATCTCAGAGCCCCTAAATTTCTAGTTCTTTACAAGGCTGCGAATTTTTTCTAACTACGCTCTAATCCACATATTTGGACAATGAAGTAAATGATCAGTCTCTCTAAATCACAGGATATTTAATTTACTTGGCTTCTAGTTCAGCAATTCACAAACTCTTCTGCATATCTCCTCACCTGTGGAAGTTTCTAAACATAACATATGCCTGAGCTGTATTCCAAACCTACAAATATCATGACTTTAACCAGTAACATCTTGTAGGAAACTGAATGATGACAAACCAACTGAATTCTATTTCCAGTACCAAATGCCTACCGGTACACTGCCCTGGAACAAGGCTTCATACCCTCTGATATTTCTTAGAACGGAGATGGTGAGGGTCACCCTAGATTTTTACAGGAGACTGACTCTGAAGAACAATCAGAAGTTTTGGAAGACCCTATCAAGTTTTAAGAAAGTCACTGTCAGGGATGTGAGGTCCAGAAAAATAAACTGGTATCTTAGGAAAAGTATTTTCAAATAAATCTTATTAATGATAATAAACTTTTATGGTTATTAACCATTTATTTATTGATAATAAGATAATGTCATCCTGTACTGCTTCTCAACCATTATACATCTATGAATATTTCTAAAATGGGAAAATTTTAACATAGGAGCATCTACTTTCTTATATTACCATTTGTGAATTCTCTGAAAAGTAGATGCCTACAACTCACAATGCAAGAGCATGGTGGCAGGGATGGACAGGAGGACTGTCATTTCCACAGGAATGAAGATTTATGGTTTTCTCGGCTTTGGAACTTCTACTTGTTGACTTTGGATCTAGGACAATTGTTTCCCAACTGGGTTTTGCAGAACAGACTGTTGAGGGGCCTCTTGCAAGAAGCAAAATTGAGATCAAGGGTGGACAGGGCTCTGATGCTCCCCATCTCTAGTTCAACTAGAACAGCACTGCTTATTTTTGCTTTATGTACTGGGTTCCATGTAAGATTCTGTTAGAAAACAAAACTGACCTGCGATTCATTTATATCACTGATTTAGAGGTTAGTGGACAGGTGTCTCTCCACCTGATTTTGCCTCAAATAGCTGAGAATGGAGCAGTCCCTGGCACTGTTTATTTACTGCTTAATCTGATTATCTTGTTGAGAAGTGAAAGAGAAGGCCAGGGACTTCTCCCCAACCTGTAGGCTTGGTATTAGAAGGAAAATCAGTTGCCGTTGAGTTGATTTTGACTTATGGAGACCCCCCTCCCCCACCCCCACCCCCCCACCGCCCCCTGCCTTGTGCATTAGGGTAGAACTGTGCTCCATAGGGTTTTCAATGGCTGATTTTTCAGGAGTAGATCACTAGGACTTCTTCTGAGGCAGCTCTGGGTAGACATGAATCTCCAACATCTCAATTAGCGGTTGAGCATGTTAACCATTTATACCACCTAGGAACTTCGTTTGGAATCAGCTCAATGGCACACAACAACAAAAACAACAACAACAGAACTCTATTAGAAGGAAGGTGGAACCTATTATCATTTCCTGACACTGTGATTTTTGAGATTCACCAAAGACCTATGTGAAAATTTAGTTCTTAGTGATAGTAAGAGGTGAATCATTTCTGAGTTGATGATGCCAAATGGTGCTCTAGTTGTACTGGGATATTTACAGTATTCATGACCACCACATACAAAGTCTTGCCTATACCACATTTTTAAGCAAAATCATCTCCTGATTTTGCAGTGAGGGGAGATCCATTGGATTAAAAAACAATTCCTTGTAAACTTTGAAGAGCTATAATTACTAAATTAAAACATGTTACAGACTAATGTTTATAGGCAAAGTAGTATTCACTAAACTGATTTTTCATCTTCTTTTCCTTGATAACTATGAAACCAACTTCCAGCAAATGCAAGCATATTCTCTGGGGGGGGGGACTAAGAATTTATAAATACTATCAAACAAAAGACACATTCCTAAATACTAATAGGTCCAAACATGTCCTTGTATGTAAGGAAAAAAATCCATCCTAAAAATCAGTAGAAACGAATAGCATCCTTGGTCCAGAAGCTCTCCTTCTATCGTGGCTTCGCTAAAACCAGCATTATTACAAAGAGATCTTCATAAACCAAAAAACGAAACCAAGTTGATTCCGACTTATAGCGACCCTATAGGGCAGAGTAGAACTGCCCCATAGAGTGTCCAAAGAGTGCCTGGTGGATTCAAACTGCCAACCGTTTGGTTAGCAGCCGTAGCACTTAACCACTACGCCACCAGGGTTTCCAGATCTTCATAGACTCTCCTCAAACAGTAAAATGTTTTAAGACATTGTCTAACAAGCATTTTCATTGTCATAATTTGTACACAAAATGATACTTAAAGACCAAAAAAAAAAAAAAAAACTCGCTGTTGGGTCAATCCCAACTCATAGTGACCCTCTGAGATAGCGCAGAACTGCCCCACAGAGTTTCCAAAGAGCGACTAATAGATTCAAACTGCTGACCTTTTTGTTTAGCAATCAAGCTGTTAACCACACCACCACCATCTTTAAGGGCTCACTTAAGATTATGAGGATAAAAAAAAAATCAACCTCTTAGAGAAGTAAGTCCTTCCAAAATGTTACAGCTAATTACTTGAAAATATGGTCTGGGCAGGAAGTTCTGAAATAACTCAGAGAATTTGCTCAACAGTTTTTTTTTTTCTTTTTTTCCCAGAAGAGGTTTCTTTTGGAGCAAGTACGTGAATATGTAATAGTAGCTTTAAATGGAACAATCAATGGAGTGCCTTATCAAGTAGCACCTACAGAGAGATGGATCAATACAGGGTAAAGAGACTCCACCTAGCACAGTACCTGGCACCCACTTGGCACTCAATTAATGCTTGGTGAATTAATAAAGAAAAGAATCATACCCTGTGGATAACACCAGTACTGTTATTAAAGAGAAACTCTAAAAGAGGTAAGAAAACATCCATAGAGCAACATACATAACCTATAAAATAAATGATGGCGTAAAAGTGCTGTAAAGAGTAACTGTTAGCTTTGCTGACTGACAATACTAAAACTTGAAAGCAGTAGGAGAGATCATAAAGAATAAATATTCTTGAGTATTTTCAGCGGGCTGTGCGTCCTATAGTGGAAACTGCATTTTAATGACATCTCCATGTTGGTTAATCTCCAACTGTTCTACAGAAGAGCAAAATAAATTATAAAAAAAGTAACTGTCCATATTGTAGAAGTCACATTAGGAGAAGCGCAAGGGATGGAAAGACTGTAGAGAACGCTGCAGAAAATCTGAAAGAGTTGGGGAAGGAGTTAATTCCTTTGATAGTTTACATTTAAAACAGAGAAACTTTCTGGGAAACTGTAACATGTGAAGATTTCATGGGTTCCCAGAAAGCAAAGGTGAATGTTGAGAAGTTTTCTCAGTTCAGCTGCTAAACTCTCTCTCTAAAAAAAAAAAAAAGAAAATCTAATGTCAAAAGGTAATTTCTTAAACAATTGGGGCATCGGAATCTGATCAGGACTCTTTTTTTTTTTTTTCCTCCAGACATTCCATTCTGTTTGACCCACAGAAAAAAAATAACTATTTTTGAAAATCCAGGGAAAAAAGTACACTTTGCAAAGAAATGGGCTGGATTTCTGATGCTCACTTCATGTTGCTGCACATATTTCAGATAGAGGATTCAGAGGCAAAAACGAAAGTTTATCATCATCAGGATTATATGTGAACTAAAAATAAGAAACACACTTACGATCAATGTATCAGAAAGAGTACAAATGTACTTTAGAATATACCTTTCAAAACTTCCATTTTAGTGTATGTATCCTGTCTAAAAGTGATTCAGACTCTGCTTAAACATCTGTAATAAGAAAATGACCATATTCCAAAAAAGCCTCTTTTTTTGTTAGACTGTAAATTCCCCTGAGGCAGTGCCTTGTATGCAATAAGCATTCAATATTTGCTTAATTAAACTAAACTGAAAGTTTTAGATACTACGTGTTGTTGTTGTTAGGTGTCCTTAAGTTGGTTCCAATTCATAGTGACCCTATGGACAAAAAAACAAAACACTGCCCAGTGCTATACCATCCTCATAATCCTTGTTATCCTCGAGCCCATTGTTACAGCCACTGTGTCAATCCATCCTGTTCAGGGTCATCCTTTTTTTCACTGACCCTCTACCGAACATGATGTCCTTCTCCAGGGACTGGTCCCTCCTGATAACATGTCCAAAGTACTGGAGACGAAGTCTTGCCATCCTCACTTCTAAAGAGCATTCCGGCTGTGCTTCTTCCAAGGTAGATTTGTTCATTCTTCTGGCAGTCCATGGTATATTCAATACTCTTCGCCAGCATCACAACTGAAAGGCATTGATCCTTCTTCGGTCTTCCTTATTCACTACACAACTTTCGCATGCATATGAGGCAACTGAAAAGACTATGGCTTGGGTCAGGTGCGCCTCAATCCTCAAGGTGACATTTTGCTTTTGAACACTTTAAAGAGGTCTTTTGCAGAATATTTGCCCAACGCAATACGTCATTTGATTTCTTGACTGCTGCTTTCATGGGCCTTGATTGTGAATCCAGGTAAAATGAAATCCTTGACAACTTTAATCTTTTCTCCATTAATCATGATGTTGCTTATTGGTCCAGTTGTGAGGATTTTTGTTTTCTTTATGTTGAGGTGTAATCCATACTGAAGGCTGTAGTCTTTAACCTTCATTAGTAAGTGCTTCAAGTCCTCTTCTCTTTCAGCAAGCAAATTTGTGTCATCTGCCTATTGCAAGTTATTAATGAGTATTTCTCCAATTCTGATGAATAAGTATGGTGAAAAGATATACCCCCGATGCACACCTTTCCTGATTTTAAACCATGCAATATCCCCTTGTTCTGTTCAAATGACTGCCTCTTGGTCTATGTACATGTTCCACGTGAGCACAATTAAGTGTTCTAGAACTATGTACATGTTCCATGTGAGCGCAATTAAGTGTTCTAGAATTCCCATTCTTCGCAATGTTATCCATAATTTGTTATGATCCACACAGCTGAACTTTCTGGTAGTCTCTACCATCAGCCAAGTTCCATCTGACATCAGCAACGATACCCTTCATTTCACATTCTCCTCTGGATGTGGCTTGAATTTCTGGCAGTTCCCTGTTTCTGTAATGCTGCAAAATTGTCTTCAGCAAAATTTTACTTGTGTGTGGTATTAATGATATTGTTGGAAAATTTCCACATTCTGTTGGATCACCTTTCTTTGGAATGTGCACAAATGCCAATCTTTTTGTCAGTTGGCCAGGCAGCTCTCTCCCAAATTTCCTGGCATAGATGAGTGAGTACTTCCAGCACTGCATCCATTTGTCGAAATATCTCAATTGGTATTCCGTCAGTTACTAGACCTTTGTTTTTCACCAACGCTTTCAGTGCAGCTTGGGCTTCTTCCTTCACGTGCTATCTCCTGAAATGGTTGAACGGCTGACCAATTATCTTTGGTACAGTGACTCTTTGTATTCCTTCCATCTTTTTTGATGCTTCCTGCGTCATTCAATATTTTCCCCATAGAATCCTTCAATATTGCAACTCGAGGCTTCAATTTTTTCTACAGTTCTTTCAGCTTTGGAAATGCTGAGCGTGTTCTTCCCTTTTGGCTTCCTAACTGCAGGTCTTTTCACATACCATTATACTACTTCGTCTTCTCAAACTTCCCTCTGAAATCTTCTGTTCAGCTCTTTTACTTCTTCATTTCTTCCTTTCGCTTTAGGTACTCTATGCTCAAGAGCAAATTTCAGAGTCTCTTCCGTCATCCATTTTGGTCTTTTCTTTCTGTCCTGTCTTTCTAATGACTTTCTGCCTTCTTCATGTATGATGTCCTTGATGTCATTCCACAATTTGTCTGGTCTTTGGTCATTTGTGTTCAATGCATCAAAACTATTCTTGAGATGATCTCTAAATTCAGGTAGGATATACTTAAGCGTGTACTTTGGCTCTCGTGGACTGCTTTCGTGGATTTGTTTCAATTTTCTTCAACCTCAACTTAACTTGTATATGAGCAATTGATGGTCTGTTCTGCAGTCAGCCTCTGGCCTACCACTGACTGATGATATTGAGCTTCTCCGTCGTCTCTTTCCCCAAATATAGTCAATTTGATTCCAGTGTATTCCATTCGGTGAGGTCCATATGTATAGTCACCCATTATGTTGTTGAAAAAAGTTATTTGAAACGAGTAAGTCATTGGTTTTGCAAAATTCCATCATGTAATCTCCATCATTTCTGTTACCAAAGTCCTATTTTCCAACTAGCAATCCTTTCTCTTTGTTTCCAACTTTTGCATTCCAATCACTAGTAATTATCAATGGATCCTGACTGCATGTTTGATCAATTTCAGACTGCAGAAGTTGGTATAAGTCTTCAATTTCTTTATCTTTGGCATTAGTGGTTGGTGCGTAAATTTGGCTAATAGTTGTATGAACTAGTCTTCCTTGTAGGCCTATGGATATTATCCTATCACTGACAGCACTGTACTTCAGGATAGATCTTGAAATACTCTTTTTGACAATGCATGTGATGCCGTTCCTCTTCAATCTGTCATTCCCGGCATAGGAGACCATATGATTGTCTGATTCAAAACGGCCAACACCAGTTCATTTGAGCTCACTAATGCCTACGATATCAATCTTTATACACTTCATTTTTGACAACTTCCAATTTTCCTAGATTTATACTTTGTACATTCCACATTTGATTATTAACAGATGTTTACCGTTGTTTTTTCTCATTTTGATTCACCTGTCAGCTTATTGTACTGTGGTGGCTTACATGTTACTGTGAATCTGGAAGGTATACCATCAGTATTTCAAATACCAACAGGGGCACGCATGGTAGACAAGTTTCAGTGGAGCTTCCAGGCTAAGACAGACTAGGAAGAAGGACCTGGCAATCTAGTTCTAGAAAAATTGGCCAGTGAAAACCTTATGAATAGCTGCAGAACACTGTTTGATATACTATCAGAAGGTGAGCCCCTCAGGTTGGACAGAACTCAAAATACAGCTGAGGAAGAGCTGCTTCCTCAGAGTAGACCAAAAAAAAAAAAAAAAAATTGCCATTGAGTCGATTTTGACTCATAGTGACCCTACAGGACAGAGCAGAACTGCCCTATAGGGTTTCCAAGGCTGTAAATCTTTATGGAAACAGACTGCCACATATTTCTCACACAGAGCAGCAAGAGAGTCGAGAAACAGTTGACCTTAATAAGGTGGATGGAGTAAATCTTTCATTACCTTCATTTGCTGATGTGGCACGACTCAAAGATACTACATACAATACTCCTATTTACATCATTTTTCCTAGATCTGCTCTTTAGAGCAACAAAAAATAAACTTACTCCCTCCTCCACGTAACTTTTCAAATTTTTGAAGTCTATCCTCTATACAAAAAAACAAAACCATGCCTGCAGAGTAGAAGTGTGCTCCACAGGGTTTTCAAGGCTATGATCTTTTGGAAGCAGATGGGCAGGCCTTTCTTCCGAGGTACCTGTGGGTGGGTTCAAACCACCAACCTTTTGGTTAGTAGAACCATTTGCACCTCCCAGGAATTCCTATCCTCGAAATAAGGATGTTGAAAACACGTTACACCTATTGCCACTCAGTGACTAACCAAAAGGCTGGAGTTACAAGTCCACCCAGAGGTCCCTCAGAAGAAAGGCCTGGTGATCTACTTCCAAAAATCAGCCATTAAAATCCCTATAGAGCACAGCTCTACTCTGACACACAGAAGTTCACCAAGAGTTGGAATTGGCTTGATAGTAACTGGTTAGTCACACCACTGGTTAGCATTGAACTTGCAGTTATCTAAAACATTCAGATTTCCTTTCTCTACTCTGCTGATAATTCACAGATCCCCTGCCCCAACTCCCTATTCTATCCTGTGCTTATACAATTTATTTTTTGAACCTAATCATAAGATTTTATATTTAGGTAAATGTGAATTAACCTGATTCTGTCATTTAACAGAATGACAGGTCTATTGACTTTATTTTTCATTATAACCGTATCATTTGTGCCTCCAGACACATTATCAGCAAACACGTTGGATTTATTTTCACAATGCTGTGTAAGAGAGAACACCTCCAAAAGCAGGGTCTAGGAACGTGGCCTGGGACTCCGCCAAGCAACTCCCTGCGGCACGACTGCAAAATTTCTTAATCTTCAGATTCTGCATGATGGAAAAGAAATTTGTTTGTGTTTTAAACACTCCTTATATTTCAAGAAATAAGTGAACATGTGAACAGTTAAGAGAAACTTGTTTCAGTTTGGGCACAGTTTCAGTTTTCAAAAGCATATGAAGGCAGGAAGAAAACATCAGAAAATGCACGAGCTGCTGATGGTAGCGCCTCCAAAACCAAGACCGGTTAGACTAAATCCCACGTGGCAAAAATTTTATCAATGAGCTTCTTTCTATTTTATCTATTTATATTTTTTAGTCTTTGTTTTCCCTGGGGGAGGGGGAAAAAATGAAACCAAACCCACTGCTGTCGAGTCGATTCTGACTCAGAGAGAGAGGGAAACACACCCAAAAAAAACATTTTCTACAATTGATGGTTTCTGTGAATGACAAAAACACAGACAATATAATGACTTTCTCTGGTCAGCATGCTATGATTTCTCACAGCATGGGAATTGGCATAAACTTAAGATGTACTGCATTAAATTCCCTGAAGCACTAGCATCTACATTAACCCATTGCTGTTGAGTCGATTCCAACTCATAGCGACGCTATAGGACAGAGTAAAACTGCCTCATAGGGTTTCCAAGGAGCGGCTATTGGATTCGAACTGCCGACCTTTTGGTTAGCAGCCGAACTCTTAACCACTGTGCCACCAGGGCTCTGGCATCTCCACTAAAAAAAACTCACTAGCATCTAAAAATTTGAAAACATCTGAAAAAAATCCACAGGAAATTTACTGTTGCTGTCTAAATCAACTTTAACATTTCATATGTTCCAAATGCAATAATTTTATGAGTGAATCAAATTATGCCTACTAAATTTTAGACCGAAGTCAACTAAATGATATTTATAATAGGTAATGGGAAAAAAAAAAAAAAACTACTCCTTATACTTATTTCCCTCCATTTCTGCCTCTCTTCCAGCAAAACAAATAAACATTTTTTATAAAGTTTCTTCATTGTCTACCTTACTACTCAGGATCTGAAGCAACTATTAACCACCTTATTTGTTCATGCAAAAGCATTTATCAAGGTGTCCCCTCTGTCACCAGCACTGTTCTGTATGTGATTGTAAGGGCACACAGAAATGAAACACAGCTTTTGTCACCAAAGAATTTTGAGCCAATTTGTAATTATTGGTTACTGGTTCCACTGCTATTAGTTAGTGCTGTCTTATATATCTTTATCTCTTATAAGGTTAAATATATCTTTATTATAAGGTTGGAAACACTGGTGAGGAAGTGGTTAAGTGCTGCAGCTGCTAACCAAAATGTCAGCAGTTCCACCCACCAGGCACTGCTTGGAAACTCTATGGGGTAGTTCTACTCTGTCCCATAGGGTCGCTATGAGTCAGAATCGACTCCACGGCAATGGGTTATTATTATTATTATAAGGTTGAAGGAGCCCTGGTGTGCACAAGTGGTTAAATGCTTGGTTGCTAACTGAAAAGCTGGAGGTTTGAACCCACCAGCTGCTCTGCAGGAGAAAGATGTGGTGGTCTGCTTCCTTAAAGATCACAGGCGTGGAAACCCTATGGAGCAGTTCTACTCTGTCCTATAGGGTTTTGGTTTTGGTTTGTTAATGATAAATAAGTTTGAGGCAATCCTTGTTATTTCCTTCTCTTTTATTTTTCCCCTTACTTTTTGGTGTTTAAGACCCTGTTACATATATCATTCTTTATTTTATTCTTAAGTCTTCTCAAATCTATAAAGTTAGATCATAGATCAAAGACATTCTTAAAGCTCTCTCTACTCAATTTATTTGGTGTTATTATATCTCAGAAAATGCAATGATTTGCCTGTGGCGAATGAGTAAAATCAGAGCCTTTGTACTCTATGCTTCAGTATGTAAGCCTGAAAATAATAAATGTTAAAAAGGAGGCCAGCCCTTGGTTCCCGGCAGGCTATTCTACATTTGGCTACTACATTAAAAATGCTAAAAAGACTTAGTGTATATACCAAGTTATAGTATCTGCTTTTTAAAATCTCATCTACAATCCTAATTGCATTCAGCTTCCCCACCCCATACACACTCGCTGACTCTGAATAGGGTAGGAAGGAAATCCTAGTCACTGTAACCTTGGGCAAAAGGAGCCCTGGAGGCACAGTGGTTAAATGCGTGGCTGCTAACCAAAAAGGTCAGCAGTTGGCACTCATCAGCCACTCCGCAGGAGAAATATGTGGTAGTCTGCTTCTGTAAAGATTACAGCCTTGGAAACCCTAAGGGGCAGTTCTGCTCTGTCCTACATGATCACTATGAGGCAGCATCAACTGCGTGGCAAAGGGTTTTACAGGTAACCTTCAGAAAATGGTTCATATGGCAAATAAGCCTTTTGGCTGGTAAAGCTGGCGCTTTTGTTCTCTAGGTGGCACTATTCAACTTCTGATGATATTCTTAAATTATGTGAAATTGCCCATTTATTTTCTTTCAATTTTCATTATATAAACCTTAATTTCATTCACACTACCTATAATTAAATGATAGGTTGCCATCTAGGTTTTATTTTAATAAGTCAATTTGAAGTTAAGTGTTTTTTAAAAATAACAGAATTCAGTACTTCCTAGTTATAGTGTCTTCAAATTAAGAAACCCTCCTTTGCCTGTCGCCTTCAACCTCCCCTCAATGTGCAAAGGCAAGTCAGAAACACAGAAGATCCTCAAAATATTTCAGTCAGACCAAAGGAAACAAGATGAAAGCACATTTAAGAGCTACTAGGTTCTGTGAGCTTTCAAAATCAGGATATTACTACCATGACAACCAATGAAAAGTTCTTTCAAGTGAACCTTTGGGAAAAGCTACGTAACATTCATTACTCTCTGGGTTCTTTGGAAATAAAATTTTACTTTATTATGGCTGTCACTGAAGCTTGAAAATTTACATTGCTTTCCCCCAATCACTCTGCTGTCCCATACTCCCCGCCCCCCTCCCCCCATCTAATGGATGCCATCCTCAAGCTCTAAGGCATTCTATAAATGAGACATCAGTACAATGAGCCACGTCTTAGTATCCATGATACAGTATTGGGTTATATTTGTCTCAACAAGACCAGTAAGTGTCTCAGAGTTTGTACTACAAACTTGAACACTTCCATTTCATTGAGTGCCTTCATACTCCTTATCTGACCACATACTCATGTTTTTCTACAGAAATGAGAATATCTTCCTGCTCCACTTAGAGAACACACCCATTTGCCACTCCCTTCCCCAAAAGATTTTCAAAGTCAATATATTCATTAGCTCTGCTGTTTTTGCGTCTGACATCAATAAAGTTTCCACATATTCGACAATTGGGTCCAAGACTTATCTAAGGCATCAGTATTCTAGAAAGCCAGTGGTACATTTAAGTATAAAATTACTGGGGATTAAAGGACACACATGCCTAAATTTAAAAATACTAAAGCCTCCCCCTGTTTCCTAGGGTTAAACCCCACGGGCAAATGGCATACGGATTTCATTTGCCAACATCATTTGCTGTTTAACGTTACTCTATACTAAACCAAGTAAATGGATGCACAGTGTAACGAATAAGCTTGTTCATTTACTTTTGAAGCACATCTGCATATGTTATTCATTCTAATAAAGAAAATTTATCACAACACAACTTAATGTGATTCCTGTTCAAATGATTTCTTCCTCCACTGAACAACAGCCAGCATTTTAAACCTAGAATTCTACTGAATTCTCTCCTGGATTCCTCTTTAAAATGCAATTCACAGCTTGAAATCACAGAGCCTGCCAGAGGCTGAATGGCTGCACTAGATGGCTGAGAGTCCTTCAATTAAGCAGCAATTTTGCAATTAGTGGAAACTGAGTGCTCCATAACAATTGTTTGAAAACAAGTCAAGTTAGCAATTACCCTGTTAAACTGATATATTCGCTAGCATTGGGCCAGGCTAGCCCCCTCATGTAAACTAAAGTCTTCCTCCCAGGGAGATGCAGGTCGAATATCATGTTTTAGCCATTAAAATAAAGTCAGTATTACGGACGTCTGAAGTGGGACTGCCTCTCTTCCTTCATTTCTTTCTTAAACAGCTTTATTGAGACATAGTTCATATACCATACAATTCATCCATTTAAAAATATATAATTCAATGGTTTTTAGTATATTCACAGATGTGTGCAATCACCACAATCAATTTAAAAACATTTTTATCGTCCCCAAAAGAAACCTCATATTCTTGAAGAAACCTCATATTCTTGTGCCTTTCACTTCAAAAGATATTCAGAGTTTAGGTATCATACACTCTCCTGCTCCCTGTTTTCATTCAGGGAGTCTAAGATTGTTCTCTCTACTCTGAGACTAACTTCCTAAACTTTAAAAAGTTAATAAACTACTTGTCTAAGACGTTTCTATTTTGCTTAGAAGAAGATTAAGTTTAAGATTCAGACCCAAAGCTGCTAGCTTACACAAACCCACTACCTGGATATAGAGGTGTGTGTGTGTGTGTGTGTCTGTCTGTCTGTCTGTCAAGGGGAGGGGATATTTACAGAAGGCTTTTTTTAAAGAGGAACGTAAAAAAAATGTAAACAAGCTCTCTGCTATACTATTAGGTGGGCGTGTTCAGCTTGCTATGTGTGCTGAGCTATAAACCGAAGCTATTTAGGTTAGAGAGATTATCAATCATTCTCATTTTGACTACTGAAAAGCTGGGGCTCTTAACGATTCCAGGAGGAAGGGAATATATTACATTCTAATGGTGCCCCTATTAAACAGAAAAGGCAAGGACTTCTGAACCAGGATTTTAGAAATTTGCATCATCGGCAGGACCCCCCCCCCCAGTCAAAAAGTCAAAATGAACCAATAATACTCCAGCAAACATCCCCCACTCCCCACCCCCTTGGCCGTTATGAGATCGAGGCAATTGGCTCACTAGTATAAATGAATCACTTGAGGTGATCCCTGCATTCCGGGCAAGTGATCACTTTCTAGGCTGCCTTTGTTCACAAGTACAAGTTACAAACACTGAAAAATATGTTCTCATTTTCTGAATGCTATATTTTCTGGATATTCAAATCTGGACCTACTATACACCTCAACATGAAAACGGCCTTAAATATTACCTTAAAATAAACAAGATTTCCAGTAACTCAGCTTTCAATGGACTATGAAAGGCTTCGAAGGTATGTGAGAAATTACTGTTGTTTTGCTTTTTAAAAAATGTGATGGCTAAGTGTGTCTGCAATGTTCTAATGCTTCAAAACATGTAGGCAAGTCTTGTTTATCTGGAAATCATTTCTTTCTGCTTATATCATTTATAAATAGAAAATGTTCTGTAATAACTTAAAATAGCTCTACATACATAATGCATCTGCTGTCATAATACTTATTACTGGTCTATATTTACGGACATTTATCACATTTTACAAAATAAAGTCAAAGAAAGCGACGACTTTATGGCCCTGGAATTCCAGTAATGGTAACCAAAGTGTTTTAAATTCCAGGAAATGTTATGGTTACATTTCAACAAGTGTCTCTTTCCTTTTTCTTACCTCTGCCGCTAGACCAGAGGTAAACTTACAAGAGAAAAAAAGTCTCCTTGCTTTTAAGCAAGACATAGGCAAAAGCAGGGAACAAAAAGTTAGGGGTGCCTTTCCCAGTGCCAAAACTTTCTAGTGTAATTTCCTACAAAACATGTGACCTATTACATGTAATAGCCTGAAGCACTATGCACCATAATCTCAGAAACCTCCAGCCTAAAAATGATAATGCTGCATGAGGTAAACATTGAGGGTTCCCGTGTTTACCCTAGGCACACCTGTAATTATTCCTCAATAAGTAAAAATGTAACAAAAAATTTCAAAATGTAAGTGCAAAATGGCCCTTGATCTTATAACAAACTCATACAAAATATGTATTTTGGATAAAAATAAAGGGGGGTATTTTTCCAAGGAGTTGAGCCAGTTTGGGGGTCACCTTTAATAGCACATGTAATTAAATATCAACGTTCCCAATTATATCTTGCTTTGCTTTAAAGATAACTGTACTAGGCAGATTAATAAACGCCCAGAAACATGCTTTTCTTTGCTTCCGGCCAAGAACATTCCTGCATTCTTGTCAGAAAATGTTCACTGATTGCTGCTGATACGGAGGAGTGAGTTTAAGATGCCCACTCCAAATATTGCAGGGAAAACACCCGTTGACGTCCAGTCCATTCGGACTCACAGCGACCCTACAGGACAGAGTAGAACTGCCCCCTAGGGTTTCCGAGGCTGTAGATCTTTATAGAAGGAGACTGTCACATCTTTCTCCCCTAGAGCCGCTGGGGGGTTCGAACTAACCAAAGCGCTGACCTTCTGGTTAGCAGCGGGACTGCTTTAACCACTGCGCCACCAGGGCTCCTTGTAAGATACCTCCCACCCAGTGCCGTCGAGTCGATTCCGACTCATAAAAAAAAAAAAAAAGACCCTAAAATAAGATCCAGGAGGCATCTAACCCACCAACAACTGTGGCCTGTCAAAGCTCTCCCAGCGTGAGGAAAACTTTTTATACTGGAACCAAAGAGGCGCGAGGAGTTAATATCCACCCGAGTCGAACGCCCCAGGGAGCAGGGGTCTGAAGCTTCGTCATTCAACAAGTCCCTTCTTCCACCTCCCAAAGGGATCCCGCAAAGCCATTACTCCCTCACCCCCAGAGCAGCGCTTAGCAGCTTGGCCGGCAGAGGGCACCCTCTACCTACCCTAGAGAGGCTCTCCTCACCCCACCCCCCCTCTTTTTCGGAGCCCCCCCCCAGCCCCACCCCCCGTCTTTCCACCCCGCTCCACCCCCAACACACAAACACTACATCCTTCCCCTGCGGCTCCTGTTCACTCCCGCAGCCCGAGGCTTTCTCCTCTTAAGGGTGCCTCTAATCTGCAACTCTCCCATACCCCTCCCCGTCGGGCATAAAGCCCCGAACCCTCAGCTGTTTCTTTCCCTGGGCAGCTCACTCACCCATTTCTCTTCCCTGCTCCGCATCCCCAGAGATCTACCAGAGTCGGGCCCCCTTGTCTCCTCTGACTTCTTACCCAGCCCTGGAGGTCAAAACTTTACGTCCCTGGAAGGTGCCCCAAGGGCAGGGCGCGAGTTGAGGGTACTTGTGGGCATGGCTAGCCTCAAGTCCCGCATCCCCTTCGGGTGAGAGCGCCTGGTGAACCCCAAGTTTTCCAAGCTACCCTGGCTTTGGACTTGTCAGTTTTCATCTCAGCTCCTTGGGAGCAGGTGACTGCGTGCTGCTGGGCTCGAGCCCGGGGTCGAGGATGCGGGCTGAGGGCGCACAGGTTCCCCGAAATCTGCATGGCGACCGCCCAGTCCGTGAGCAGGACTCCTATCCAGCTCCCCACGCTCACCTTCATCAGAGTCCCCGACAACTGGCGCCCCCAAACCCGCTCATGACCCCTCCAGTTCGGAGGAGGCTGCGGGAGGAGTCGCTGGGGCACCGTCTGGAAGCCCCGGGTCTCCCCTAGGCCTTCTCGCCCACCTTCAGGACTTCCTAAGAGTTTCTCCTCCTCAGAGTCCCGGCCGCCCCTCTGGATCTGGGATGGGAGAAGGGTCCCTAGGAGCAATTCCAAAGCTCTTCTCCCGGAGGGGAAGAAAGACGGAGTTCTGGCCTCTTCCCACAACTTCGGGCCCCCCCCAGCTAACTTTGCCCGCGGACGGGTGGCTCCCGCGCCAAGCCCCGCGTCCGGCGCCCGCCTACCTCGGGGTCCACACAAAGCTCACGGGTCCCCGGCGGCGGCTTCACATCGTTGTAGCGCTCCTTGCCCCTGTGCCCAGCCCCAATCTCAGTCCTAGTGCCGCTCCCCGCCGGTCCCACAGCAGCGCTGGCAGCTGCAGTCCAAGTGTCACCTCAGAGCTTCACCGAGGGGCAATGAGGGGCGCGCCGGGCCGGCTCCTCGGTGCCGCCCGGGATCCCGTGGCGCGATGGGGTGCGGGACAGCGAGCGGACGGCTGCGCCCTGGCGCGGCGGCAGCGGCGGCGGCGGCGGCAGGAACCCAAGCTCCTGCCTGCGCCTCGCGCTCGGGTCAGACATTATTTAGCTCGTCGGTTGAGCTTCGATTGGTCAAACGGCGCCGCCCACCCTCCCCACCCGGCTCGTCCGCGATACCGATACCCGTGCGGGGCGGCCGCTTAAAGGGAACGCCGCGCCTTTTCCTCGCCCCGGCTCAGCGCGGGGGCTTCCCGGGCCAGCGCGCCGCGCGCCGCCCTCCCTAACTCCGGACCCACGAGGGCCCGCGACGTCGCCCTCCGAGCCCCGCGGCCGCCCGGGGCGCCTCGGCAGGTCGCCAGCGCCGCGCCCGAGGCTCCAGGAGACGGTGGAGTCCCCGGCCGGGGGAACCCCGCGTCCCGTGCCCTCGGCGGAAACCCTGAGGGGACGTGTGCGAATCAGACGCCCCCTAGGACTTGCGCCCTTCTCTGGTCTCCCCTCCCCCATCCCGGACCCCAAGTTCTGGGGGAGAGGGGGTGCGTTTCCCGGGCCACAGACACACTTTCCCGCACCTTCCCTCCACGGAGCCTTGGAAACACGAGCACACAATGAAATTGCACAGAACATGGGGGTTGTGGGTTTACTCCGCTGCCTTAAACACGCGAACTTAAACACAGTTCGCGCACTGACCTCTCCGGAGTTTGTCTAATAGGAATTCAATCAAGATAATAACGGTATTTTTTATTAATGAACGCCCCCAGATAACATTACACCAAGTTATTCCTCCAGCCAGGAAGCCGAGGCAATGACAGACCTCACTAAAGCTACACACTTCTAGCAGAGCAAACAGAGAAAAACATAAAGAAAGGAAGAAAACCCACCTTTTCAGTCACTACTTGTCAAAGTAAACATCAAGGCAGCTGCTCAGGGGGAGACTTCGGCCCGAAAACTCTGACTCTTATTATTTTTTCACGCACCCTTCGTTTAAAAAGGAGGGGGAAGAGTCTTTGGTGCCCGGTATGTACTCCTGTTCCGCAGCAAAGAAGTTAAATTATTGATAGTGGAAATTGCATGGCGGAGGTAATACTCGCACCCCCTGAGCGAGGAGCTCCATTTGATCTCGGCAGAGGCAGGGAGATTTCATGCTAGCTCGTCTGGGGGGAGAGGCAGCGCGAGCAACCCTCTCCGCGGTGAATGGGAAAGTGGGTGGGAGTCCACGAGAGGGCTCCACGGTGTCTTGACGTGCGCCGTCATATGATACCTCCGCTGCCTCGAAATAGACACTCTAGTGCACGAATTACCAGAATCAAAATTCAGCGCATTTAAAATGATACATCTTTTATTAGAAGAGTTCCGTTCCAGGGCATTGCATGCTTCTGCAGATGTTTTCACTTCCAGCTCCAGCAAACATACACACAAAAACCAGCCCTTTTAATAATGAACTTGGGCAGCAAAGATAAATAAAAAGCCTTCTGCTTTAACCAGAGTGGGGGAGTAGGTAGGTTCAGTTCACCAGCTGCGCCCCACCCACCCAACACACACACACACCTGCACCTAAGGGTTATCAGAAAGCAAACGGTCTTTCGGGCTGTCATTTGACATTAGCCAAGACCACAAGGGAGAACTTAAATGGCTAGGGTCCAGAGGAACATTTTCGATTAACCATTTGACGAGCACTATCAATATTCTACACTGGATTCATGCTTTAGAGCTGTATTTTCTTCCCATTAATTCAGTCAATTCGTATGCAGTAAGGCAGATCTTAAAAATTTAGAATGAGAACGCTTTAACACAGGGGTACTTAACTTAGGGGTCCCTCTATCTCTTAGGAGCATAAACATCACTTGGGAATGTGTGTTAAAATGCAGGTTCTTCCTCTAGAAATTGTGATTTAATAGGGGTGGAACCAAGTCCAGTAATTAGCATTTTAACAAGCAAGGCACCCCAAGCAATTCGTATGCAGACAATGTAACGTCATGCTTAGAGAAATGCTCTCCCAAAAGGTGCATGAATGAATGTCAGTGCAATTCTCCCATCCCTCCCCCAAATTTTGTAGGTAGTTTTATGTGTATGTTCATTTTCTGTAATCTCCAAGGAGTGTGACCTAGTAATTGCTAAGACTCATTGCTCTAAGAATTTCCCTAAACACTCCAACATTCATTTTAGGAAAAGGAGAGCTTTATAAACAATTTCCTTTCCTGGACCCTCTGTGGTTAACAAGAATGTGTTGTTGAACTGAATATATAACATTATTATATACTCGGTTCAATTTCCGTAAGGGTTTACAGTTAACAAAATGAATTCAGTTACATTTTAGAGCATCTAAAGGCTAGTGACAGAAATTATTAGTCTCATTTTATAAATAAAGAACCTGAGGCTCAGTGCCATGACATAATTTGCCCAAGATCACACAGCTAAGAGCCAGAGCCGAGATTTCAATTCTCACTCAAAATACTCCTGCCTCCACCTGAAATAAATGAAGCTATCTGTTCCTTGGAAGTGTTATGAGATGTGTGATCATTCAGAATGGTTTTGCAATTTGTTGGTCTGAACAGTCAAATTATTCAAATATATGCATATTCTTCGAGTGTCACACATTTAGCTTTGCACCTCTGTCAACTTGACGGAGCACATGACCAATACAAACTACCCTACAGCACAGATGGTGGAATTTATTATGGAATATTTAATGTATATGAAATATGCAGCCTAACCAGAAAGCAAGAAAGGATAGAGGGCAGTAAGCTAGCCTTGGCCACCTCAAAGAACCTCTGTATTGGTTCCCAGGGCATAGGCTAATACAGACACAATTTGTTTTACTATCTCTACACAATTCAGCAGGTAGGTTTTATAAAACAAAGCAAAGCAAAACAAAGAAGCAAAAAAATGTACACTATTTTACACAGAATAGGAGAAATCTTGCCCCCAACTAATTTTTTTTAATAACTTTCTGCTGACTTTAAACTGATGCTTATTCTGTAACTTTTAATTTACTTGAAAGTAAGTTATTCCCCTCAGTTTTTAATAACCTCAATTGTAGTTTACTTCCTACCTGAAATATACCTAACAAACAGATGTCAAGAATCTCAGTTAGCATTCTCAACGCTGCTCAGAAGTTACGGCAACTCTTCTGTCTGCTGAATTCACATCACCAGGTCAGCACTTCTTCCAAAGGAACAACTGTTCTCATTTCCGAGACTCTCATTGGATCCATGGCCAACCGTCTTGTTTTTACCCTCCCTTGACATTATACAAAGAAATGTTTGTATCTTCCCTATCCAGTGTGTGGTGCAGTTTTACTGAGGAAAAGGCAGAGGAATCAGAAATGGTTAGAATATTTAGAAATAAAGGAAGATCAAATGCCAATTAGAGAACCTTTCTGATGAATCAGACCTATCAATACCTGTGTGTATTTCCAAACTTTCTGATTTTTGTGATTATAGCGTTACCAAAACAGTAAGAGACCAGACAAAATATTTGTCCCTTTGCCTTAAAGTACATTTTACATTGAAAAACAGTAAAGCTAAGATGAATTAAAAGGCATACAAGTGCTTTCAATGGAATTCTGAATAATTTTTTATTTAATTTGGGTAGCATTCAGAGATAGTTTTAAAATTTTAAGATAAAGCTTTTTACAAAATTATTTTCCTCTTGTAGTCAAGGGGGATGTTGAGAAGATAAAGCATGCATTTCTGACTCTTCTTCAGTACTTGTCTCTGATATGATCGATATGTTAGGGAGCCAAGAGTCCATGTCTTGGTGACGTTTTATGATCTGAACATTTTCTCTATCATCAAAAGAGAAAACTCTACTACTTGAAAACAGAAGACTCCCCATTTCACTTTTGTGGGGCTTAAAAAAATAATTTCATATTAATCTAAAAATTTTTTTGTTGTTGTTAATGGCCTGAAACTATTCTAACTCAATGTTCCAGGGGGACAACAGCCAGGAAGAAACGTGAATTCTCATCTATTCTTGTCAGGAAATATAAACTAACCCTTGTTACTCATGTGGGAACAGAGGCAGTAGGCTCAAATTTGATGTCGACATGTTTTTTTCTATTAATAATTTTAATTGGCTGGAGTTAGTACTACTATCACTTAAAGCATTTTGTTTCATTATGTTTATTCAAGTTTCTTCGTTATTCCTGCCTTCAGTCTTATTTGCAGAAAAATATATATATTTCGTATATATATAGTTGTCTAGAATCAAATGAATTGACCTCAAAAAGTATTGAAAATTGGAGTAAGTAATTAGCATAGGGAAAATAATAAGTAAACAGAACTCCCCTGCTGAAAAGAGCGACAAAGGTGTCTTCGAATTCATGCCTGATGATTTCAAAGCTCCACCCAGAGCAGAAATGTGTCACTTTCAATCCTCAAATTATTAAGACCTGTCCTGAGAAAATCCTTAAGGGAGAAATCATTACCCTCTGCCATAGATGGTACTATAATAAGTGTTAAGAACCATAACTATAGCTCTATACCACACTTAACTATGTCCACCTTGGTCAACATCTGTTACAGTGATTATGAAGAAAACAGAGTCGTTAGTGGCAAACAAAAGAAAGGAGCCACAGCAAGAAAATGTTAGAAGGGCCAAGATTAGGAGAGTAGAATGAGAGGGTCAAAACCTGATCACATCTGGGAATAATATTTAGTTGGATCAAGAAAAACAGCACAGAAACTGTTTTGAAATAACTGAGACTAACCCCCAAACATATGAAAATCATCAACTTGTAACTGTCTGAGAGACCAGATTTTCCTTTAGAACATTTAAAAATTAATGGTAAAGAATAAATTGGTTTATTCATCATAATATTTCTATAAGCATGGTCAAAAAGGGTATGAGATTGTGGCCTTAGGACAAAATTTAGAGCTAGCAATGATAGCTGACTGTGGTATTTTTTGTTCTACTGGGAGAAAAGCCATCAGAACAATTAACAAGTTTAAATCAAGGGATTCCAGGGCAACTGAAGAAAATATATGGGAGCAGATTATCTTATTTTTGAAATCCAACTATTTAGGCTATGTGATGATTAGAATGACAGGTTTCCTAGGGTGAAATTTTATATTCTAAAGGAAAAAATGGAGAAAGATAGAAAAGTATGCAAAAAGATAATTTGGAAAACAATGATTGCTGAACTTCCCAAAGTCATATTTAAAAAATACATTAAGAATTCAGAATTTAATTTGTTTTTGCATGATTCTGATACATGCATCAACATAGTGCCTGTCCATTAATGGCCTTTCTGATGAAGAGTCTGGGCGGGGTGTGCCACTGGCTGTCTTGACCTAGTCCTTGTGGTAAGGTAGTAAAGCCTGGTAGAGAGAAAATCCTCAATAGCACATGTGTAGCGGCAAGTTAAGCTTTAGATTTGTCTAGCATACAGAATCATTTGGAAATGTCTGAAACTCTTGACTTTCTCAACCACCATTTTATTTTACCTTCACTTCGTAGTTACATTCATCCAGTTGATGAAAACTTGCTGAGCACCTAGTAAGTGTCAGACATTGCTCTCAGGCTTATGATACAGGCAGATGAATAAAACACACTTCAGAACTTCAGGTGCTCGTATTCTAGGAAATAAAAGTTGTCTTGCCACCCTTTGGGTTATTTGTGAATTTGTCAAGGGTAGGAAATTACGTTTTGTTTTGTTTTCCCTTGCCATAGGTTTGATGTATAGAAAGATGAGGATCACTATGCCCCTAGTGGCCAGAGGGTGACAGTGATATACAAAAAACAAGTTCTTGAAGCTGGAGGGGCACCATGATCAGTGCCCCAGCTATTTTTGATTACCAGTGCTTTACAGAGGTGGACAGAAAATAAGGAGCTGGGGGTGGGAAGGTAGGGAGCAAATGAGACATAGTTCAGGTAAATAATTTTTCTAAATATGATTAGGTAGACTAATACATGTGATTAGGTAGTCTATGCCATGAAATTTGGAAGACAGCTACCTGGACAAAATACTGGAAGAGATCCATATGTGTGCCCATTCCAAAGAAAGGTGTTCCAACAAAATGCAGAAATTATCAAAAACAATACCATTAATATCACATGCAAGTGAAATTTTGCTGAAAATAATTTGAAAACAGTTGCTGCGGTACATCCACAGGGAACTTCCAGAAATTCGAGTCTGATTCAGAAGAGGGATATCATTGCTGATGTCAGATGGATTTTGACTGAAAGCGGAGAATACTAGAAAGATGTTTACCTGTGTTTTATTGGCTATGCAAAGGCATTCAACTGTGTGGATCATAACAAATTAAGGGCAACATTTTGAAGAATGGGAGTTTCAAAACAATTGTGCCCATGCGGAACCTGTACATAGACCAAGAGGCAGTTTTTCCAACAGAACAAGGGGATACTGTGTGGTCTAAAATCAGGAAAGGTATGTGTCAGGGTTGTATCCTTTCACCATACTTATTCATTCTTTATGCTGAGAAAATAATCCTAGAAGCTGGACTATAAGAAAAATATAGCATCAGGATTGGAAGAAGACTCATTACAACCTGCAACATGCAGATGACACAACCTTGCTTGTTGAAAGTGAAGAGGACGGGAAGCACTTACTGATGAAGATTAAGGACCATAGCCTTCAGTATGGATTGCACCTCAATGTAAAATAAAACGAAAATCCTCACAACTGGACCATAAGCAACATCATGATAAATGGAGAAAATGTCAAAGTTGTCAGGATTTCGTTTTACCTGGATCCACAAAAATGCCCATGGAACAGCAGTCAAGAAATCAAACAACATATTGCATTGGGCAAATCTGCTGCAAAAAGCTTCTTTAAAGTGTTAAAAAGCAAAGATGTCACCTTGAGGACTAAGGTGTACCTGACTCAAGAGTACTTTCAATTACCACATATGCATGCAAAAGCTGGACAATGAATAAGAAAAACTGAAGAAGAACTGACAACTTTGAATTATGGTGTGGGCGAAGAATGTTGAATATACCATGGGCTGCCAGGAGAATGAACAAATCTGTCTTGGAAGGACAGCCACAGTGCTCCTTAGAAGGATGGGGATACTTCATCTTATGTACTTTGGACATGTTATCAGGAGGAACCAGTCTTTGGAGAAGGACATCATTCTTGGTAGAGGTCATCGAAGAAGAGGAAGACCTTCAAGGAGATGGATTGATACAGTGGTTGCAACAATGGGCTCAAACATAGCAACGACTGTGAGGATGGTACAGGACTGGGCACTGTTTCATTCTATTGTGCATAGGGTAGCTGTAAGTCAGAACTGACTCAACAGCACCTAACAAAAACAACTAACAGACTTATAAAAAGAAAGCTCCAGAGTGATCTTAAGATATTATGTCATCCTCCTCTACTCATAGGCCTATCATTGCACATCAGGGAAGTAGACTATATATCCTTCTTCTGAGGATCTTTTTAGAATCCAGCAATGCTAGTACTTGGAAGTTCCCACTTGTAATACATTTTTGTTCTTGTTGCAATTTATATAATTTCATTTCATCCAACCTTAGTGGAGATGGAGAACAGCTGCTTACTAAACTTCCTTGTGTTATTAAGTCACCACTCAGACTTTTCTCATAGCAAGAGATCAGATCTCACAACCTTTCTTCATAAACTCCAACTTCCAATCCATTAATCATTTCCCTTGGTCTACCTTGGACCTCCTCCAACGTCTCCATATTCTTCGGAAACCGTGGAGCCCCGAACTAGACATGCGTGTGAAATTATCCAGATCTCAGTAAATATGGGAGCCATGGATTATCTGAACACAGCTGTTGGAAAAAACTAGAGAGAAGATTCAGTCAGATTGACAAATCCTCCCATCGCAACTTGGAGACAGAAGTGGTTGCTTTACAAAAAGATGAGCCTTCATATCAAAGTTGTATCTTCTATCCTTAGCTTTTAGATGGAGTGTTTTTCGAAAGATCAAGTCTTGTATACGACATTTAGTTTTCACTTTTTTTCTCCCTCAGCCAAATTTTTTAATAAGTGATTTTTCTGGGCTCCACTTAATATCTTGAGGTATGGACTTTAAACTGTTAAGTTGAAATAATGCTTTCATGTTCTGGGTGTTTATATTTTGATGTAATAAAACCATTACACATATTTTTAAATAAACCATAATATTTTAATGTAATGTCTCTCAGAACATAAGATCTATGTAACACTACACTATTTACTTTTGAAGCTTGCAATTCTTCCTAAATTGTATCATTTGCTTTTTTTTGCTTGTTTGCACACAAAAACTAATTAGAATAAAGTAAATAAAAATAAGTTGAATTCCCTAAAAGAGAATCATGCCAATTGACATGATGTCTGGAATCAAGTTTACCTGAATATTTCACTGTTCAGGTACATCTCTTTTATGACCTTGAAAGACAAGGTAGCCAAATATTTTGGGCCTTCTAATTCTCTTTAGAGAGCCCTGGTGGTGCAGTGGTTAAATGCTCAGCTGCTAACTGTAAGGTAGGCAGTTTGAACCCACCAGCTGCTCAGTGGGAGAAAAGACCTGCCCATCTACTCTCATAGGGATTACTGCCTTAGAAACCCTATGGGGCAGTTCTACTCTGTCATATAGGGTTGCTATGAGTTGGAATCAAGTAGACAGCACACAACAACAATTATCTCTAGCCCAGCTAAAGAGCTTGTGATTAGCAAAAATGCCATTCTCAAGGTTGTCTGTTTAGGGGATACTCATGGGTGACTTCAACATCAGTCCACTTGTCCCAAGAAAAAATTAGGTCAGATCTGGAATGAAATCAGCACTCTTAAAAGAAATGGTAGGGGAGGAGAACATTTACTTCCCCTTCATAATAGCATTCTGAGAAAATGTCAAGGGATTCTGTGACCAAAAGGGAACTACTAAGAGTATTTGCTGTAAGTAGGCACTTCTGAAACCTTAGCTTGCCAGTGAAGACTCCAAGAAGTGATGAGTCTAGTTGGACCTAAGAAAGGGTAGTATTGATGCAGATGGGCAGGGAAATATAATGTTTCATAAAAGTTGAGAACAGAGAGATGGGGCAGAATGGGGAACGGATGGGGGAGAGCAGAGCCACACATTTAAATTCTAAGACCTTGTAATTGGAATTGTGAAAGGAGTCCTTTTGTAGTCACTGTTTATGTGCACTCAGGGAAACTTCTTATTTTTTGCTTCTTGGGCAGCAGTCGTGACTAGGGAGAGGGGAAAGTAGCGGGGAGGATGTATATGGCCAGACATTTAATTTTAAAAATCAGATGTTGATGACACAACACAAATTAAATACATTTCTGGGATGCAAACTCAGACCACAATTAGCCTTTCTCAAGACAGTCTTCATGCTGAATTAGAAAAACAAAGACCCAAATCTTATTTTATTACCAAATATACCACTCCCAAATGCAATAAAATGTTTAGCATTGCGAATCTTTTATTTCATAGACATGTTTTCCTAAAGACCTTGGAAAGAATGAACGAAAGACACTATCATCTACTGATCTCTTTAATAAAAACAAAAGTTCTCAGTATAAACAACTGAAGTTAGCTTGCATTGCTTGTTTCTTTATGTCTATAGTGAATACTGACTTGAATTACCATTCCTACACAATAAACATATTCCTATAGTGTTAAAACTAGATTGTAGATGTAGCTTATCTTAGGAGTACTTTGCCAGTCAAATTTCTATTGCCTTCCATTTTGTCTGGAAACCCTGGTGGCATAGTGCTTAAGTGCTACGGCTGCTAACCAAGAGGTCGGCAGTTCAAATTGGCCAGGCGCTCCTTGGAACCTCTATCGGGCAGTTCTACTCTGTCCTATAGGGTCGCTATGAGTCGGAATTGACTCGACGGCAATGGTTTTTTTTTTCCATTTTGTCTCCACACAAAAGCTAATGAGAATAAAATGAGCAAAAATAAGTTGAATTCCATAAAAGAGAATCTACACAATGCCAACTTAACTAAAAAAAATGTGAATTCCAAAGTATTCTTGACTATTTAAGTTCTTTTTCTAACATTACTTTTTATTAATGTGGTTTTGGAAATCCAATATTTTTTATTTTTACAATTTTTCCTGCATTCCTAGGAAGCACTTATAAAGTATACAATTCCCCCTTCATTTAATTGATGCTTAGAGCACAGCTTCAGAACAGTATTTAATAATAAGAATTCATCACAAAAGCCAAATTATGAGTGTCATATGAAGAACAAAGAAACAACCCTGAAGAATATTTCTTTGGTAAATTACGTGGGTTAGAAAGTATAAATTTTAAATTAAGAAACATTTTCTAACATTTTTAATAAATACAATTAATTTTCGAGTTTTAAAAAATCATCTTCAGGGAGATAATTTAGTTCCCCCCACCCAGGGTGAGGGTGGGGAAGGGATAAGCATTTTATCCCTGAAAAACAAAGCTGCTATTAAATCAAAGATAAGAATGTAGAGCCAAATGAAGTAACCCTAAAGATATAAGTAATGATATGGGAATCAACGAAAAGTTGAGGTTTCATTTCATCTTGTCTTGGCTAGTATCTCAACCTTAAAATAACTGTGGGGTATTTCAGAAGTATGAAGTATAATTAGTTTTGTTCTACCATTTTGAAATTAATAAGGTCTTATTACCATGCTATTAACATTTTTAAAATTATGTAATTAAGTTATTATACGCATAACACTTTATTTTGAAAAGAAAGATAATTAAAATCTCCCACAAACCGTCCATTATTTTCTTATGTTTTGACTGTGGGTAACTGAAAGAAATATCATTGTCATATGACATGATTTTAAGGCCCAGCTTATTTTGGTGGGAAGAGGACAGGACAGTAGTTAAGAGAACTTGGGTCCTAGTTTAAACTCTATCACTTTCTGGTGGTGTGACCTAGGCAATCTACTTCAATAGCCCAAGCTTGTTCACCGAGACTCTCTAAGTTCCATATAGACATCTGTTGAATGAATTGCGAGATCTTTACTATTATGTACCTCAGTTGCCCCATCAATAAAATGAGGGGGTGGGGTATAAACTGTGGTTGCCAAACCTGGCAGCACATCCAGACCTTAACGCAGAAACAAAACAAAACAAATGATTCCCATGATTTCAATGCACTAGGGAAACCAGGGAACTAAATCAACTTTTAGGTAATTTTTTTTCTTCACCTAAATTTGGACTCCTTTCAGGAACTGTATGTCATTTGGTAAACTAAACATGGAACTCATGTAATTATTTCCCTAAGCTAGAGCCTTGAGCCAAGGTAAGGATTCATGCTCTTCTATCTTTTATATAGGAGGCCACTGGTGGTTCAGTGGCAGAATTCTTGCCTTCCATGAAGGAGACTCAGGTTTGATTCACAACTGGAGATGACACAGGACCAGGCAGCTTTTTGTTCAATCGTGCCTGGGGTCAGCATGAGTCAGGGGGCTGACTTCATGGCAGCTAACAATAACAGTCTTTTACATTACTTAGTTATCTCTGACAAGGCAAAATGTTCTTTAAGATCATCCTTTTCTGCTGGCCTGGCTTCTGAGCCTGGGCCATATATTTGATACATATGCCCTTTACCCCACCCTCACCCCATCCGTTATGAGTTCAGTGCGTCCTTCCCATGAGCCTCTGCATCTTTGATTCCTCACATGACTTTGACAGCTCTACAAAAATCACTGACTTATGCTATCTAAGGCTTACCAGTGTGCATCTCACACGTAGTTTAAAACCACATCTTTCTAGGAGTTGCTTTCCAGGAGGAAAATGGATGAGATTTATCAGGAAGTAGATGCGTGCCTCCCTTTCCCAATTCATCTCCCAGCTTAGTCTTTAGAACTGGTATTCACAGTCTTGAGTTGACGCAAAGACACAAAGGACCCAGACACCAATTCCTGACATTTTCCCAAAAGAGATGCTATTTCCAGAGAGTTCCAAGTTTGGAGTGGAGCTTTTGGAGGAAGAACATTGAAATGCACAAGGAAAGCCAATAAACATTTTAGTCCCCAATAGGGACTGTAAGCCTTGTAATTATGTTTCAGACTGTGCTTGTCCATCGTCCTCTGCTCCATATCTATAAACAACATGTTCGTTTTGGAGGTTTGTCATCCACTGTGTGTCTTCGGAGAGGGTGTTCCTCATCACAGCATCTGCAGTACTGTAGCCAGTAAGAGTTTGAAAAGGCAAACTTATGAAATGACTTCTAAACACACTAACCCCTAATCTAAACAATTTATAATGTTTCTTACTCAATAACTCTCAGACATTAACTAACTTGGAACTGCCCTAAACAAATTAAGAAAGGAGTTAGACATCATCCCTTGGGTTAATAAACTAAAGTATGTGGAAGGCAGAACTGCAGGTGAAGAGCTCCAGATTCTCATCTTTCTCCACAGTGACTATGTATGAATTCCTGGACAATTCTCTTTCTTGGGAGTGTTTTAAACACAAGGACAATTATGATAATAACAGCTAAGTTTGCACAGGGATTTACAGACAGCTTATTGATTAAAAGAAAGGGCTTTGGGATTATGTCTGGGTTACAGTCCAGCTTTGTCACTTTTTGGCTTCGTTAATTTAGAATAGCTCGTTAATCTTTCTATGCCTCAGTTTCCTTATCTTTAAAATAGAAATGATCAATAACCCTTGCCTAGAAAGATTGTTGTGAGGATTCAGTGAACTACGGAAAATGTAGAATATTCAAGACTCTGCACTCAAGTTAGATTTTACTGTTAATTTATTTGATCCTCACGAAACACTTTCAGTACTATCGCTATCTCCATTTTGTGATTGTGAAAACTGGGCTTCAGAAAAGATAGGTAACAATTCGAGGTTTGAAACTATTTCATTAGTTACCAAAGATTCAAAATAATTCCAAAAAAGCACTCATAAACACTAATTTTGAGACCCTCACTCATCTCAAAGGGTTGTGGTGAAGATCTCTTAACAAACTGTATTTGAAAGCCTTCTGAAAATGGGAGACCCAGACCAAATCTGGGCAGTTATTATTACACAGGGGGGCAGGATTTATAATGGACTTTGGAACCAGAAAACTTCAGGTCTGAATTTTAATTTTTCCACTTAAGATTAGCTGTATTATTTTGGGTAAGTTACTTAAACTCTCTGAGCTCCAGTTTCCTTATTTATACAATCTGAATATTATTTATCTCAGAGAGTTGCTCTGCGGGTTAAGTAATATATGTCAAATGCAAAGGAAAGAACTTAGTACTCCATAAATGCACAGTTAATGTTATCCCACTCCATCAGAACTTGCATATACAGTACAAATAATGTATTATAGTACTGTAATGCCATAAATGAAGAAGTTGAATAGTCTGTTGAGGTTAACAAGGTCACGCCAGATATCTAAGGCAGCACACTGAGTTAGCGACCAGAGTCTTAACTCTTTCTCTTTCAACAGAGCAATAGATCTCTAGGGCAGTGGGGTTGTGCTGGTGGTACTAAGGACGTACTGTAGGGTAATAGCAAGCCCAGACAATAGAAACATGCCTGCTACACCCTAATCATTTCATCAGTTGGTTCCTTTTTATTTCTCTAATGAATTTTCTTGACATATCCTCTCTCTTCTCCATTTGCTGACCCTGCAATACCCTATCACAAAGGCCAGATGGTTATACAGCCTTACCTAATTGGGGCACTGTATTTCTTCTTACAGTAGCCTTATTAACTAGGGATAATAGGTAATTGATATATTTCCTTGTTGTTGTTGTTGTCATTAGGTGCCATCGAGTCGGTTCCGACTCATAGTGACCCCATGCATAACAGAACAAAACACTGCCCAGTCCTGAGCCATCCTTACGACGGTTGTTATGCTTGAGCTCATTGTTGTAGCCACTGTGTCAATCCACCTTGTTGAGGGTCTTCCTCTTTTTCACTGACCCTGTACTCTGCCAAGCATGATGTCCTTCTCCAGGGACTGATCCCTCCTGACAACATATAAACTGACAGACAAGTGGGATATTTCCTTGTAAACCCATTTGCTTGTACCTGGAGGTAAATCAGTTCCAACTCCTCCTAGCACTGATGAGTACAGAGTTTAGCATATTCTAAGGGATTTCTAGATATCATAACATGTACTTTGGGAACAAAGATAATCAGAATGTTTTCTTCCGCTATTTATGGCAATTGGTTGGATCCTCTTTCCCAGTGTGTGGAGGTTTATGAGTGCACTTAATATTCACTCGGAGACTAAAAACATTGGCAAAATACTTTCTACCCTCTGTGGTGGTCCAGAAAATGCCCACAACTGGGCAAAATGTCTCATACAGACTATAGATTTCTTCCAGCTTCGTATTGAACTGCTGAAGTCACGTGTTGCTAAACTGCTGGTTTTTAAAACTAGATTTTAAAGTTTTCTTTTTTTAATTAATATTTTGGAATATATTTTGCCATTTGTCTAAAATAGAATTTGGGAATGATGTCTGTCATCCCTAGTGCTTCAGAAGTTATTTTAAATATGGCATCTTTATAAAAGTCAATAGCTGCCTCATCAAAGGGCAATCATGTCCAGTGTGGGTGGCTGTGCCAATTGTTTTTGAACTACTGCAGTAATCTAGCCAATCCCAGGGAATGGCTTGCAGCCTTTCTACACCCACATTTTTTCTTAATTATCTCCACCAGGCTGAGTTAGCTGAGGACAGATCTATACCATTTCCTGGATGTCAAATGCCCACACACCTTCTGCAATCCTTGGACTACCAGCTCCCTTTTGTGTTTCTCCTGGTTGGTCCATCTAATTATCTATTATCATGTGTATATAATGCATTATTTATGAGACCCAGACAATTCCAGGATGTAATATCCTTGATTTTAAAAGGAAATGACCTGAAAAATTGAAACTGCTGTCTTAAAAAAAATAACCATTGAATTTGATAGTGGGTCTCTTATCATCCCCCTTTGAAAAATAATCTGCAGAAGTTTTAAATCATTGTTCAGATTAAATCTTTCCAAGTCATCACTCCTTATAAAATGATGGGTTCAACACCTAGATTTCTACCATGGTGGGTTTTCAAATACTTTGCCCTGATTTTCAAAATGTGCTTTTAAACAATCAGGTTAAAAATTGGTGCCACCCAAAACTGAAAATCAGCAAATATTAGGGTGATATATATTTTTTATAGGCCCTATGGAAACCCTGGTGGCGTAGTGGTTAAGTGCTATGGCTGCTAACCAAAGGGTCAGTAGTTTGAATCTGCCAGGCACTCCTTGGAAACTCTATGGGGCAGTTCTACTCTGTCCTATAGGGTCGCTATGAGTCGGAATCAACTCGATGGCACTGGGTTTGGTTTTTTGGTTTATAGGCCCTATTTCCTGCCAAGAAATAGTTACCAACCACGTCTTTTATGTCACTTGAACTTTGAGATAAAAAGGAACTTAGGATTTATTCTGAAATAGAGGTTGAGAGCAACTAATTGACTTTTCTAGCTACTGACAGCCAGCTGGGAGCAAAACTTGAATTCAGGCTTTTTATCTGGCTCACTGTCCTCCCTTGAAAAAGATAAGTATTGAGGAGTAGGGATCAGGGCCAATGAAGGCACCAATCTGTGCATCTAGGCTACAAGCTCCACAAAAATAGACACCACTTTATCTTGTTTTTTTTGTTTTTGCTGAATCTCCAGAGCCCAACACAGTTCCTGGCACATAACAGTTTGTCAATTGATATTTATAGACTAAGATTATGAATGTTGGCATCTCTATAGAAAATATACCTCTTGCGCAAAGTGGGCAATAGCTAGTCAAGCTCATGATACCCGTAAGTACCATAATATCTACCAAGATAAACAAGTGGCCAGGCACCCAGGACTGAGATGAAATTCCAGAGGGTTGGAAGAAAATAAGTCATCATGAATTTATGCATCAGATATGGGCTGGGCTATGTGACCTCTGAGATCCCTTCCCACCCTCAGCTTCTATGAGTCACAAGTAAAAGTAATATACTTTTTGGCTTTGACTCTTCTTAGTCTCTGTGTTTGTTTCCTTAGGAATTAGTGACCGTGCCTTAACAGTGTGTCAGCTGCAGGCAGATTCCTGTCTTCTTTGAGCTTCCAACAATAGAACAGTGAAAAAATGGCTTAGAAGGGGAAGGTCAGAGGCTGGTTAAAACTTCCCAGTAAAAATTTCCAGTAGGCCAGAAGAATTTTGGAAACTACTTGTGGATGATTTTTTTAAAAAAAAAAAACTTAATTACAGAAATCGAGATAGGAGGAAATTAAGAAACAGAAATTAAGCCTACAACCCACTCAGATGCACTAGTGGGGTTCGAGGTGGCATGGTCTAGAGAGGAATGAGCACAGGTCTTAAAATGTGAAGAAACAGAATCTGGATCCATCTTTATCTCTAACTGGCAATGTAGTCTGAGGCAATTCCGAACTTTAGTTTCCTCCTCTCTAAAAGGTGATTGATGATTGCTGAAATCAAATGAAGAAACTTGTTCCAGAGCTTTCAAAGCACTACATGCATGTAAAGCACTGCTATTGGTGAAATACCGCAGCTATACTCCAGCAGAATTCTTTCTAGGACTCCTTTAGAATGTTGCCAAGAGAAACTAAAATTCCCCCTGAATTTTTCAAAACTCGGAATGAACGCTCTAAAAATTGCCAAATGAAGATGGAGGCAGGAGTCAGGAAGTCAATGCTTTGATCTCTGTATCATGCTTTTGGGGTATCATTCTATAGGGAACACATATATCTTTCTTTTAAGGGGTCTCAAAAGACTCTTGTTAAGGCAATAGGTTTAACTTAAAAAGCAAAAGATTAAAGATTTCATATTTTTGAAATATGGTAACTCTTAGGCCAAAAGGAGGAGAAGTTTTTCTTTTTTATTGCTTAAGTATTTAATCTTTTTCCCCTTGAAGATACCTCCCTGTTCCCATAACACTCAATAATGGTAAACTCTCAGTAAATACTAATGTTCTTTACATGGATTATGACATGTAAATTTAAAAGACTCGCTGCTTGTTAAACTCCCACTAGAAAGCACACACAGAAACATACTCACTCATACACACATACATACACACAGAGCAGTAGCTGATCTCCAGCCAGAAAAAGATAATTTGAGTTACTTCTGAGGTAGCAGTTGTAAAATTAAAATAGGCAACTCATTAAATTATCCATAGAGTGAAAAGAAAGCCACAAAAATAGTTATATTCTGGCAAGTCAGGGCTTTTCAGAACAAATTTAGTTTTAAGCACAGTTTTTAAATCAGATGGCATCAGTTCAAATTCTAATGATTTCAATAGTTAGATCAGTTTGTCCTAATTAAAAGCAAAGATTAGCTTTACTGGTCTTTCATAGAAGTATATTTAATTGAAAATATGTTCATTTAGATCTCATTTTAACTGACAGATTGTAAGCAATATGATCAAATGAATGATATTTGAGCAAGTTGGAGCCTGGTCCCAAGATCACGATCACAGAATGAAAAATAAAAACACTTTGTAAGCCATGCCTTAATGCTGATTTTCCTCCATTTCTTTTCTTTCTTTTTTTTTTTTTTTTGTGGCTGATTATCTATTTTGTGGTCATCCAGGCCTTTCCCTTGCCTTTTCTCTCTCACTGTCTGATTTTGGATGTTGTTTCTTACTAAAGCTTCCCCTAGAGGACAGGCCAAGAAAAGGAAAGAAACTAAATTCACCAGGTTCTCTTCTCATTAAGAATTTAGATCAGAGATTTGATAGGGAAAGAATCTGGCAAATGAATGAGTAAGCTTATGTATGTTGACTATAGATCTTTTTTAGGCCGCCTTTCCAATTTCCAAAAGGCAACTAACAAATATTTTGTAAGCTAACAAATCATTTGCTTTTAAAATCCTGATTTACTGCCTTGACTATATAAATGAGATGATGTTTTAAAATCGCTAGTACTCTGGTTCAATCAAGTGAAAATGCTGCATAGAAAGCGAATGTCATAAGGATATTGCCCATTCATGGAGTGTCTGCTTCCCAGTTTGCAAAGCCCTTTCACAGACATTCTCTTCTATCCTCCAAAAACTGCTGTGTTGTAGGTCTTACTATCAATGACACTGAAAAAGCTACGGGCAGGATGCATATATTTTCATCTGAATCAATACTGATCTATTCCATTGGGGGAGCTAGATCAAGCTAAAATCTCACACAGAAATATTAATATGCAAGACCAGGGGGTAAAAAAGTAGGCTAGGTTACTGTTAATATTTTGAGGTTACAGATATTCTCTATATTTCTCTGTTCTTTCTTCCCTTCACCTTAGCTTTACCACCAACAGGACAACTGAAATGTCTTGGCTCCAGGCTGTGGAGCTCAATGTAAATACACATAAACAGTGAAATTAGGTGCACCATTCTTAAAGTGACATTTATTTCCACCGATGCGTTAGGCAAAACTCTTTCATCTCACAAGTCAAGGATGTGTGTGTGTGTGTCTCGAAGAGGATGACGTGACACTTTTGAGGTTTATTTAAGTTGTTAAAGATCTCGAGGTTACAGGAATTAGACTGTTAAGCATTTTCCCTCCCTGTCTCCTAGAGATGCGAAATCTACAATTTTCTCGGTTCAGCTGTCAGAGAAATTGGCAAGTCGAGTAAAAGGATAATATTCCCTTAAGGATGCATTCATTTGAAGCCCTAGCAACTGTATTAGGCAGCTGCGAGTATTTGCTAGCAGGGTATGGCGCGGGGAAGGAACTCTACAATTTAGAGTGACAGATGATTTTTTTTCTCATCCTTCAAGCCGCCTCAAAATGTCACAATATTTACACCTCTTCCTTGAAGAATTAGAATCCAGAGACAGGCAGAAAGTAAAAAAAAAAAAAAAAAAAAAAAAAATCCTGACGGGTTGCCGCTTGACTGGGGAACAGCGAGCGTTGCACCTTTAAATTCTGCCCTTCCATTCCCCGTCCTCCCCCTCCCCCTGGGCTTTTGCAATAAATCTCCGGGCTCTGCGTTCAGCCCTGCAGATCCGTATTTAAAACAGCACCATCTGGGAAGGGTGGGTGGCGATGGTGATGCGGACGCCTTGGAGTTCCTTTGCAGCACGCTTGAAATTGCATCAGACTGATCAGAAATCCCCCCGCCCCCAAGCCCAGCCCCTCCTGCCACGCTCCCCTCCCCGCCCCTCCCCGCCCCTCCCCTCGCGTAGATCTGACTGAGAAAACGACTGGATCTCGGAACAATCTGTGCCCCATTCGCTGCGGGCTGGCTCCGTAAAGCTTGCTCCCTTTGTGTGCCGAGCAGCCTATCACCGTCATCTGATCTTAGTGCCTTTTTTTTTTTTTTTTCCTTCTAAATTTCCACAATATCCTGGCGTTGCCTATGAATCTCTCCTTTCCACCTGCGCGGGGTTAGGGTTCTTACGTTCCCTAGAACAGTTGAGTCTTGAGTTTCGGAAATAGGTTTCCGCTCTGCTTCCCCCACCCCAAGCCCTTGCCTCTTAATTAAAGGCTGATCCGGTAGGAGTCCAGAACGCCCAAGCCCTGGGGCGTAAACTGCCAAAGGCAAGGCTCGGCGGCGGAAACAAAGGGTCCGGGAAGGGGTGGAGTGAGGGTTGGAGTGTGGAGAGGCTGGTGGCCCCCACACAGTGGCGCGCAAGTCCCTGGGCTCCTCGAGGAGAGGCGGGAGGACAGCACTGCCGCGCGCCCAGGCCGCTTAGAGTCCCCCGGGGGCCGAGGCGGGGGAGGTGGAACGGAAGGCAGAGCGGCTAGGAGCTGCTTCGATCCCCCCGCCACCACCCCTGCCCACCCGGGCGGCGGCTGCGGCCCCGCGGCGAGCGAGCCGCCCCTCCACCCGCGCCTCCCGGCGCAACCTGGCTGCTGCTGGGCAGTCTGCGCGCCTAGCTGACTGGAGGCTCTGTCCAGCAGAGGCGCGTAGCTCCCGAGTGTTCTGCTTTTCCTCCGCCTCCAGGCGCCCAGGCCCCCTCCCTCGGCCCGCTCCCAAGATCTTCAGTCCGGAAAGGACCTTCTCTTCCCAGGCAGAGGCCCCCCTTTCCCTGAGTTACCCCGACTGATTCGGACCTGGGCTCAGTGAGGCATCCGGCCCGGCTGGGGAACGGAGCGCGGTCTCAGCTGCTCCCCTTTCCTTGAGAAAGCGAGAGCTCTCTAAGCCAGCGCCCGAAACTCGCGGGGAGGGAGGAAAGAAAGAAAAAAAAACCCAAGAAGAAATATCCAGCGAGGCACGAGGGCGACGGAAAGGAAGAGATAGAATGAGGGAGGGATGGAGGAAAGAGGAGGGGGCGGGGTGGAAGAAGGGGGGGCGGGAAAGAAGGAGGGAGGAGGAGAGAGAGGGAGGGAGGAATACAGAGAGAATGAATCCTTCTCACTAGAACAGCTGAAATTTCCTTGATTCATTTTGTATTGGAGATTTAGCATTACCTCCTTCCCTCTCCCCAACCTCCACCTCCCCTTTTCCCACCGCACACTATCTCCATCGCCTGATTCTAAATGGTACAAAGTCATATTTTAGGAAATCGAATATTGTGCAAACGCTTCATAATTAGTAATGGATCTACTGTACTGTACACACACAGTCACACACACACACACACCGGCAAAGAGAACAGAAAAGAGAGAGATGAGAGGAGATAGAGAGAAATCTTACATTTGAATCAGACATTTGCAGGTCCAAGTTAACTAAACTCATTATATCCGCCAGAAGACTGAGCAGTTCTTTTTCCCCCCTTTTTTTGCCCTCTCGCTTTACCCTAGGGGCAATTCAAATTGGGCAAATACCAAGAAACACCCCCCTTCCACACTCTCCCTTTACCTCCTCCCATCCACCACGCGTCCTTTCCGGAAGATCAAGTATTAAAATAGCTCAAGAATTGGGGATACAGGGGTCCCCACCCCGGTGCTTACCTTCTTTGCGGCTTACACCACCCCGGTGGCTAGATCCTGGAGATAAACACTTGCATTTCCCAAAGTTAACCCAGTATACCAACCCGGAGCTTGCCAAGAGTCTATTCCAGCCTACACCGCTAGGAAGCCAACTTCAGTGAGCTCAATGAGGGGACCAAACTGGGGCTCGCTTTCCAAACGCTCCGCTCCAAAATCTGACTCTCTCTCCAGCCCCGATCTCAGTGTGAGCCGAACCTCAGAAAAGACGCTTTTTAAGGGCGATACGGGGCAGGCTTTACTGCGGGGCCAAGACGGCTACCTGGGATACCACTACCTCGGACAAATCCATTGGCTCTGTCCAAGGTGCTGAGTAGATTCCAGATCGCTCGCGATTACACACTCGGCACAGCAGGAGAAAACGGCAAAAAAAATCTCTAATTAAGTGACACTTGATACTGCTCTAGACGGTTTCTTCCACTTCCTTACGTTTTGTCACGTGCGGATGGCTTTGCCACAGCCATCCTGTTAATAGTTGGTCACATGTTGACGAGACCCTTTTCTTCTGTGAGAGGATTACCCATTTCATTACCGGTGATATGCACTTCTGACTTATTTCTTTCCCACCAACCCCACCCCCACCCACACCTAAACTCCCAGCCCTACCCCACCCTTATCTTACCCCCACTACACCCCTTAACCCCAACCTCTAACACCGTTATTGTTTTTAGATGGGAATTCACCCCCCTTGCCAATGTCAGTTACATGCCCACATATAAATCATACAATATGCTCATACATCACACACAGAGGCAGGGAATAGAAGGCAAGACGGCAGAGAGAGAAGCATCAGCCTTGAACAGCCAATATAACCCCCCCCCTTCAGCTCCAAGTTTGTTCCACGCAGTTTCACGATGCTGTGTTAAATCTCAAATGATTCCAATTAAAGTTGCACTGTTTAAAAATCCGATTCCCCTGGCCTGAGTAGCTGCTGTTCTTCGGCGTGTGAAGTGCTAGGAAGAGCCGTGATATGCCCGTTGTTAAGCAACATGTCAAGATTTTTCAATTATAATGCAGGGTTTATTGCTACTCACCATTGTGCCTTTGCTGTCCTGGAGACTCAAATGTCTTAAAATCCCGTCTCCCCAACAGATGCTGGAAGGTAATGTGTCTTGTTTGAAGTCATCATGTGAGAAGTTCGGCTTTGCTCAGTGGATCGCCCACCACTTGGTGTGACTTATGAATCTAATAACCCTTTGCAATATCCGCAAGCTTAAACTCTCAACCACCTTGGCGACTACAGAAGACAAAGCAACTGGCATCGATGTTGAAAAACCTATAGATTTACGCAAACGCCCTCGCTCCGAGACACACGTTTCCTTTTGAGTTCTTACGTGGTTCTAATGAATGAACGAGGTTACCAATGACTGCCCAACTGCCCTGCTATATAGCGGGTGGGTCCTAGGGCTGCCTCCCAACCGCCTATTACTGGATCCTGACACAGAAAGTTCCCGGGGAAAGTGAGGAGTTTCAGGGTACCCCCCCCCATAAAAATAACCCAGCCTGCACACCACTCCCTTGCCCACTGCTCAGCTCACTTCTGGGGCTCTAACAAGCTGAGCTCCACTCGGGAGACTTCCCCGTCTCCAGGTAAGAAAACCTTCGCCTTCTCAGGCTAGATCCGGAAGACCGCAGGGGAACTTGTTGCTTATCAGCGCCCGCAGGCTACCGCTTTAATAATAATACCAGATAAGGGCGCGGGGGGGTGGGGGTGGGGGAGGGGGCGAGGGGGTGGCAAAGACAACGACTATCAGTGCTGTTTACGTGACAACTCACTGTGACTCTCTTGGTAAAAAGGAAACTTCTTAGGAAAGTTCGTGCCCCCTCTCCCCCATCATGACTAAGGGTCTCCAGCCGACGAGGTCGTGAGTGATGATCAAGTGGGGGTTGGGGGGCTGGGTGGGGGAAAGGATGGGGGGAGTAAGTGACTTGGCCTTGGGAACAACTACGTGCGTCGAAGCGCGCATTAGACTCGGCAACTTTCCTTTTCCCTCTTAGGACTGATGACTAGGCGAGAGGCACTGGGGCGAGCCACTAGTTGCCCACAGAAACCTGTGTAAGCCGAGCTCTCGAGCGACTGGGTTGAATGAAGTTATGACTGCGTTTACTTTAATGGGTTATGGCTTCTCAAATGTGAGTGAACAACTCCTGTGCGCAGCCAGGTCGGCGTGTGGCGCCGCGGAGAGCGCCAGGGAGGGGAGGCACCGAGGCGGCTCCCGGCTCGGCGCTCTGCGTCCGCACCGTGTTTCTTCCCTGGAGTCGCTTCCGCATCATCTGGGGGCTCCCTGGCCGCCAGGGTGCCGAGGTGAGCCTGGCGGAGAACAGGAGCCGCGTGCGCGGGGAGCCTGGTCTGAGGTTGTGAGCCCCCCCGGGGGGGGGGCTCTCCCAGGAAGCCGTGCGCTTAGCACCCACCAGTCCCCACCAGTGGCTGCACAGGCTGGGAAGTGGGGAGGTCACGTGTTGGCGCAAAGTAACTTGGAGGGGAAAGGATAAACTTAGAGAAAAAAGAAAAAAAGCACAGTAAAACAAACCATCTCCTTAATGTGTAAAATAAAGGCAAAGGCGGGCGGAGGTGGGGGAAGGGCTCCACTTTCTGCTGGAGGCTGAGGAAAACTCCGGAAATCTCAGGCAAGAAGCAATAACTCGAGCTTTGGCAACGTATCCCAGCCTAGGATCAAGTGGGGGTTGATCCAAGGTATCTTTCCACTGAAGCCTACCCCCTAGTCGGAGACTGTACAGCCAAGCAGAGGAACCGGGGATGAATGTAAACCAGTTGTTATGGAGATGTCCGCTTTGAGAGCGTGTGTCCTGGGAAGTCCCCGGACGCATTTCAAGTTTCGTGGTTTTGGCACCCATGACATGACTTCAATGTCCACACAGAGTTCCCACAGAGGGGGAGCCCACCAGTGGCGTCATAGGCCCTGGCCGCGGCGCTATTGACTGCAGGGATAAAGCAGAGAGATGCTGCAGAAGATGGTGGATAGCTCTTGTCAGACCACCTAGTCCCTTCCAATTTCCAGTTTCTTTATTCCAATCAAAAATACTGTCATTGAATGTCATTCGTGTTCCTTATGTATAAATGCCTCCTTTACACGATGGGATGATTAGAAACAACAGAATATATTTACATTCAGTGGCTGCTTCAAGGTCCTTCTCCCCTCCCCCTCCCATTCCAGAAATGCCTCTCTTATGGAAAACAGGCTTTACTTCCTAAATCTGTGTATGGACCTTTGCTCATTGGAGCCCCCATTGATGATGCATTATTCTTAGCAGTAAGCCTAGTGTTGAGTAAATGCCTTTCTAGAGATGTTTCCAGAGCCAATCCACGTTATCCTAGGCGCCAACCAAGGTACTTTTACGGGCATATTTCCTGGTCCTCGGGACAGTTCCAGATCTGCCTTGGTTCTGGAGGCCTGAGATAGATCCTCAGGAAAGGCTGCCACACACTCTCACAGTTACCAACTCAACAATTCCCTCCACCTAAAAAGACTGCTAGATTGTCCACAAACTGCCACTTTTTGTTGATCCGTGAATTAGCCAGTAGATGCTGCCCTAAGACTGGGACAGCTGGCACAGTCCATCTTCAGAGGTCTTGGGGTACATGGTTTGTGGGCAAAACTGGTTTCCTGGGAATGCAGTCCACAATGCTTTTAGGAAGTTCCCTTGCCTATTACAAAATTCAGTGACTCTAGAGCAGATCTGAAATCTGGAAATGGCGCAAGGAAAGGATTACTATATGATAATGTTTATTACCCAATCCCCCATCTATTTGATATATTTATCTGGCTTTTGTCAGCAGTAGAGACTATCTGCAACTCCTCTGTGGATCTTGATTCCAAAAATTAATGCCGTATTTTATAGTGGAATACCCTGAAGTGTAGGCTTAGGTGCCTGAAGATTCAGAGCATGAATGATTGATAGTTTGGAAATTATTTGGACAACACATGATTTTCTGAAAATATTTCCCAAGAAATATTTTTGACCATTGTGCCTTCTTTCCTGGAGCCATTACTAAAACCTACAATTGATGAACCAAGAAAAAGGACAAGAGTTGCTAGACAGTAAGAATTGCTATATGGAGTTAGAGAGGGGATGAAGAAATGGTTTTTGACATGTATTTTTCTTCCCCCTCTTGATTTCTCAGTAATCTGGAAGAGAATCCCCTTCTTCTGGTGCATTATCAGCTCTCAAGCCTCTCATTTCCATCCACTCACACATTTTCTTTTCTTCCAGCTGCAGAAACCCAGTGTCTAATATAAGCAAAGGTTGCAGTCATTTCATTTGTTAAGATAGATGCCAACCACTGTACCTGCCACAATTTTAATCTTGGGAGCGCTTATTCCTGAGGTCATTTCATTTTCTCCACACAGCCCTCATCAGCTGTGACGTGAATATCACACTTCTCTAGATTCATCCGACCCTATTCAATTTTAGCAATGGTAGGGACATTTCAAACTGAACAGTAAACAAATCTTGTTCCTTAAAGAACTCTACCTAACAATGTAGAAAACTTAAAGCAAAATGTTTTAACACCTTCTAGAAGGAAGGGTTTTTCCTTCAAAAACATGATATTGTGTTCCTTACAGGTGAACTGTTTAATGCTCATTCACAGTTTTTTACCAAAGCCAAAGTTATAAAGCTTGTGCTCTACCTGTTCTTGTATGAAGATGGGTAAAAAAAAAATTAGTAAGAAGGGGTTTATCAAGACTAGGAGACACAAAAAACATTAAATAGATGTGTGAAGAGTCTCAGAATTAGTGGGCAAGGGCTAACAGAGTCCACAAGTTCAGAAATGAAGGATGGCTCCTTTTTCTTAGAGCAATAAAACATCCTTAGAATATCACTTGAGATAAAGTCAGCTGTCTTGATTTGTTAAAGGAAATACACCAAGTCATATTAAAAAGGATGGTTTGGGCACTCCTTCCCATATATCTTACAGAAGTGATGAGATAGTACTTCTATTCTCTCCTCTCAAGTATGCTCTACAAATATATTTGGATGTAGTTAATTGCCCAGCTCTCCATCACACCTTGTGTTGGATAGATTATTTCCTTCCTTCTCTCCTAACCCTACTTCCTCTCCTCGTTCAGTGCTTACTTTATGCCAGGCACTTTAATAGGTGATAGTGATCCATATATTAATAATTCCTTACCCTTGAGGATATCAGAGTCTAATAGACAAAGATCTAATCTATCCAATTCATGAAGAGTTAGGGAGTCAAGTAAAGATAACAAAATTGAATAGCGCTTGGTTAATTATTTCCAAGATATCTACTGTGCTTTCTCTTTTTCCCCCTAATCATTACCTCAGGGTCACTTGTTATAATCAATGAAGAAGAGTGTTCACAGAGAGGCTTCAGGTGGTGATAGAATTGCTGTCTTGGAGGCTAAACACACACACACACACACACACACAAACCCAAAAAAACCAGGTAACAAAAGGGTTCTGTTTATGATATAAGAAGGGATTCTGACCGGGTAGGAAGAAAGATTGGCTCTCTTAGTCACTTCCTTATCTCTAATGGTTCTCCACAGGCAATAGAAGGAGAGGCAAAGAATCACGATGCACAATTTGGAAAGCTTTCTGAAAAACAAGAATAAGCAATGATTGCCAAGAACTTGGTGTTGAGCTCATGTTTAAAAAGAACTCAAGGAATCTTCCATCTACAAACCTAGTTTAGTTAGAAAAGAAACTATCAGGGCATCAAAAGGAAGTAGGCAAAAGAAACACTTGAAAAAGTCATGATTTAGTTTGCAGTAACCTCTGTGCATTCCTGAGCCTGACAAGTAAGCATGAGTCAGAAGATCTGGACATGACTTAAATCAATTTCAGGAAAACCAGACAACACTATAGTGAGGCTGAAGCAAGACCACATGGAATATTGAAGAAGAACCGAATGACTCTTTTCAAACTGTCTTAAAGACAAGAGATGAATAAGAGGAAATACAGGTAGCAAGTAGGGAAGACGTGGTACTGTAATATAAAAAGTTTAAAAAAGATATAACATGGGTCAAGAACATGTCATGTCAGGACATGCAAGAAAATATACTTGATCTAAGATCACATTAGGAATTGGATAAAAGGAGAAAGAAAATCCACAAGGAGTCATATAACTTAGGATCATAGAAAGGCAAGTGAAAACTAGGAAAAGTAATGGAGAATCTATATCATGGTGGGGCCTAGCAAGGTGTGCTTTGGACTAATCTGCCTAGAACATCTAGAGGGAACCTTTCTGATGGCAGGTGCTAAACTGTACTTCTAATAATTTAATGTGCACATGAATCTCCTGGAAAGCTTGTTAAAAAGCAAATTCTGAGTCAGTAAGTCTGGAGTGGGGCCCAAGATTTGACATTTTCCCTAAGTTCCGAGGTGATGGGTTTGGACCACACTTTGCACAGCAAGATGTTAAAGCATGCCTCTCCAGCCTATGATATCATTTGCACTGTAGCTTCATTGAAAACTAGCTAATCACTTTATTTACTGTAGTGAATGGCAAACTACAAAAAATAATTCCTATTTCTAACTTTAACCCTAAAATTACATGAACTACAAACTCTAACCCACTCCTGAACTCATTGATTCTAGAAAGTTCCTGAACACAGTGGACATCAACCTCTTATTGTCAATAACATTGGCCAGAGTTTGAATGTTTGTCATTTCATACATACCGAGGCGGGGTGGGGGGAAGAAAAGAGACTCCTTCTGGAATATATTGGGTACATTGCAAAACTGAAAAGTCAGGGGAAATTATTCTAGTCATGTAAAGAGGATTGGTTAGGTCATATTATGAGTCCTGAGCTCATTCTGAGTGTCTTTCTATAAATAGGATTATTTTGGAACTAGAGAAGGCATAGCAGAAGGCAACCAGAATGACAGAGGGATTTGGGGAATTTGCTTCTGCTGAAAGGTTAAAGAAACTAGGTCTGTTTTCTTTTGTAAGGATAGAAAAGATGGTACCTCACTGAGGTGATATCATTCTAAAAGTAGTGGAAGTAATAGGATGCGACAAGAATGCCTTATGGAAACAAGAGTAGAAAAATTCTGGCAAGGAATGAAGGCCAGAAGAATGGCTCTGGTTTTTCTAAAGGCCCTCAGTTAGCAGCATTCCTATTGGCGAAGCTCCACGAGCTGCAGGAGGAGGGGTGAATACTGGACTTAGAATAGGAAACAAGTGAGAGATGAAAAGTGAGGGTGCAAGCTGGACCTTATATTTTTCTTCATTGAGAACATTTTCAAATAGCATGTATTAGTCCTATGGAAGCTCTGCACGCACAGCATATGGTGAACTTTACCTACATTCCCTAGGCTCAAGGGCTTTGCTTCTGTAACACATCACATTTCTGATTCCTCTTGATTTCAAAATGGCAGTTTTTCCATCAGTTCAGCAAATAAATATAAATATTCAGTTATAATACGCAGGGTTCTCACTCTAAGCTACTTTGTCTTCTGAATCAAATCAATCCTGAAAAATGTTTTCTTTTTTAGTAGATAGAAAGGCATTGTCTATAACTTTGCATGTGAGCCCCCAACATCCTCATTTGAGCACTAAAGCTTAGAGATCAGAGAACTTGCAAGTTACTCTGATCAACCCCATCATTTTACAGGAGGGCGGTATAAGGCTCAGAGAGTTGATAGTCATAAACTTGTGTTAGAATATATATTCTCTCCAGAAGCTTTGACAATTCTACAGTGAGCCCTCTGGAAAATCACAGTCACACTGTGAGTTACATCAGAACTCTACTCCTCTCTCAAAACTCATCTTCTACGCAGCTCTACATTTTTTCAGTAGGACAACTTCTGAGGGGAATTGGTTTTGACCCACTGCTTTAGATAATCTCAGGCTGCTGTGAATGCACAATAATTCAGGATAGCAGATAGCAGAAGGAGGCAACTCTCTCCAGCTTCTCCTTAGAAATGTATGATGCTCATACGTGTGCCATTGTCTCTAACTGCTTTCCCTCCTGCCGAGACTTCATGGGACTGCCCATTCCTACTTCACACTACCCTGGCTTCCTATGAGTCCTAAAAGATGCATAGAGGTTTTTCTGAGGAAGAGTAAAGTATCCCAAGAAAAGAAAATAGCCCCTGTGAAGGTCCTGAGGTAGTGCTTTAGTCACTACCGTGTAACAAATCAGTCCAAATTTTAATAGCTTAAAATAAAAATGAACATTTATTATACTCATATTTTCTGTAGATCAGGAATTCTGGATCAGTTTAGCTGGGCAGTCCTACTTCAGGGGGGGAATCTCTAATGAGGCTGAAGTCAAGATTTTAGCCAATCATCTGAAGACTTGACTGAGGCTGGAAGATCTAATTTTAAGTCACTTACATGGGTAACAAGTTGGTGGTGGAAGGCCTCAATTCCTCCCCAAGTGGGCCTCTCCACAGGCTGCTTGAGTATCCTCACAGCATTGCAGCTGGCTTCCTCCAGCGCAAGCAATCCAAGAAATAGAGTCAGACAGAAGTCAAATGGCATCACTTCTGCCACATTCTATTTGTTAGAAGTGAGCCGCTAATTCTGACCTTCAAATAAAAGAAAATTAGACTCCACCTACTGAATAGAGGACTGCCAAAGAGTTTGCTGACATATTTTAAAACCACCATAGGTGAGAAAAACTTTGACTCGTACATGGTACTGAAGAGAAGGCCATGTGATGGGAACATAGTGAGGGGAGGGGAGAAAGATGCAAAATGAGGATGGAGAAATAAGCATAAAGGTTAGATCATACTAGGCTTTGCAGAACATTTTGGAAACCATTAAACTAAAGCAGTTACGTGATTAATTTTTACTTTTGAAGATGATCATTCTGGTTGCCCTATGAAGATGGATTAGAAGGGTTCAGGTATGGAGGCCAGGTAGGACTCTACCACAGGTGTCAGATGAGTGATGATAGTGGCTTAGGCTTGGAAAAGTAGATAGATGTGAGATACATTTTGGAAACAAAATTAAAATGACTCAGTGATGCATTAGTTCAGGGGAGAATGAAGAGAAAGGGGAGTCCTGGCAGGTTTGAGGGCATCATTTGTGATGTAGTGTTGGTTGGAGGGAAAACAGATGTACAGCGTAGGTGAGGGTAGGAGATATCAAGAGTCTAGTCAATTGAATTCCTACAGCCACACTGGGAGACAGGTTAAAATGATAGCCACCATCTATTGGGCACTAACTGTGTTTAAGAACACTGCCTACATTCTTCTGTTTAATCCTTTTAATACTGTGACTGTTATAAGTAAGGCACTAGCTTAGTTAACTAACTTTCCCAAAGTCAAGCAGCTTGTAAGTGGTAGAAGAGGAATTAAAAATCAGGATTGTCAGGATTCTCAGTTCATGCTTTTAAGGACTAGACAACATTTACCCCTCCTTGTTTTCTCCCTCCCTTAATACATCCATTATTGCTTTTATTGCAGTCTACTTTGTGTTAGAGTATTAGGGACAAGACAACTATACTGCTCCCCCACCCAGTGATTGGTATGTAACAGAAGCTTAATATAATTTTGTTGCATGAGTTAGAATTGAACTACTCCTTTTACCTCTGGAAATACTTGTTTTCTAACCTAATACAACATAAAAATATAGATTGGAATGCATGATGAGACTGGAAGAAGTGCAATGAACCCCAGTTGTGCTATGTTCCGGAGTGGTTTAAATCATCTCTGAAGACTTCCCCCTCCCCTGCCTTCATCCTAGAAGGTAGCAGATGTATCGTAGAAGAGGTCTAAATAGAACATAGGCCAACTCCTTTCTAAGATGCAGGTTATTCCTGAAATCCAAGAGCTACAAATCGAAGACAGGGTATATACTGCAAATTAGGGGGCACTAATGTGATGACTCAGAGTCCCAGAATGGGTCTGGGTTTACAAATCACTGTGGAGATGTTCCCAAAGTCTTGACAGATCTATGTTAAGGCAGAAACAAGGACATCATATTCTCCAATATTACTGTGATTCAGAATTTAAATAGTGACCTAAACACCAAAAATGTCAACCAAGAAATGGGAAAAGGAACAAACAAGCCAAAGATCTGGATCTGAGAGGCCCATGAACCCAATCACTTGGAATAAAGAAAATTGTGAAAAGTCTAATTTTTTTTAAAATTGTGCTTTAGCTGAAAGTTTACAGCTCAAATTAATTTCTCATTCAAAAATTTATACACATATTGTTCTGTGACATTTGTTGCAATCCGTACAATGTGATAGCATTCTCACCCTTTCCACCCCAGGTTCCCTGTGTCCATTTGACCAGTTCCTGTCTCTTTCTGCCTTCTCATTCTGCTTTTGGACAGGAGCTGCCTGTTTGGTCTCACATATGTGATTGATCTAAGAAGCACATTCCTTATGTGTACCATTTTTTGTTTTATACTCCTGTCTAATCTTTGTCTGAAGAATGGGCTTCGGGAATGATTTCGATTCTGGGTTAACAGTGCATCTGGAGGCCAAAGCTTTGGGGGCTCCTTAAGTCTCTGTCAGACCATTAAGTCTGGTCTTTTTACGTGAATTTGCATTCTCTTCTACATTTTTCTCCTGCTCTGTGTGGGACTTTCTATTGTGTTCCCTGTCAGAGTGGTCATCAGTTGTAGCCAGGAACCATCAGTTCCTCTGGTCTCAGGTTGGTGAAGTCTCTGGTTCATTTGGTCCTTTAGTCCTTTGGGTTAGTATTTTCTTTGTGTCTTTGGTTTTCTTCATTCTTCTTTACTCTGAGTCGGATGGGACCAATTGATGTATCTTAGAGAAAAGTCTGAAATTTCAAGAGAAAAGTTGAAATCTCTGATCCTCATACTGGACCTTTCTTGGTATTCCCTCCTTCTGTTTCCTGCATACTGCAAGGCAAGATGTAAGCCTTAGAGTCATCTGGTGTGGGAAGAGGGCTACATTGGAAAGAGTTCTCAGCTCTGATTCTGACTTCATTCATTGGATTGTCTGACCTCAAACCATTTCCCCTCTCTGAGCCTCAGTCTTTCCACTTATATGATGACATTAGATTTGACATTCAAATAGTCAGTGTATCTACCTTCCTGTTTCTGTGCAATTTCCTTCAATAGGTTAAGTACTGGAACCCTGGTAGTGCAGTGTTTACAAGCTCAGCTGCTAACCAAGGAGTTCGGCAGTTTGAATCCACCAGCCGCTCCTTGGAAACCCTATGGAGCAGTTCTATTCTGTTCTCTAGGGTCGCTATGAGTCAGAACCTACTCGATGGCAATAGATTTGGTTTTTTGGGTTTCCCTATCAATAAGAGGAATCCATGTTCTCTTCCTGTGAATTTGGTTGGGCTCTGTGGACTGCTTTTGACTAGTAGAATACAGCAAAAGTGATGCTGTTCCAGTTTCCAAATCCAATTCTTAAGAGACTCTTAGCTTCTTCTTCCTGTTTCTTGGAACACTTGCTCTTGGAGCTTTGGGCCACCATGTGAGAAGTCCTACTACTCTTTTTTAAAGACCATGTGAAGAGGCCCCGATACTACATAAAGAGAGAGAAGGGCCCAGTTGAGTCCAGCCTGCCAGTTTTCCTTGCTAGGATGCTGGGCATGAGACTAAAACTGTCTTGAGTCCTCCTGACCAGTCCAGCCACCAGCTGAAGGCCATTAAGTGACCCCAGCTGATGACAAGTGGAGAGAAAGGATCACCTAACCAAGCCCTGCTTGAATTCTTAACCCACAAAATCATCAGATATAATAACATGGTTGCTTATATAAGTCACTAAGTTTGGGGGTTGTTACCATAATGTGATAAACACTTCTGAACTGATTTACTAGATGTTTATGGTTATATTGTCCCTGGGTAGTACAAACAGCTAACATGCTTGGCTGTTAACGGAAAGGTTGGAGGTTTGAGTCTACCCAGAGGCACCTCAGAAGAACAGTCTGGTGATCTCTTCTGAAAAATAAGTCATTTTAAACTCTGTGGAGCACAGTTCTATCTGACACACATGGGGTTGCTATGAGTCAGAATCAACTTGATGCCAACTGGTTAATTGGTTATGGTTATACAATTCTACACAAATCCATTCTTAATAGGTATCATTTTGTGCCTAGGTAGGGAGTAAGGAACAATTATTAAGGGATTGGGCTTTCGACTGAACTTCAGCTTCTGGTTAGGTCTGCCATTAACATATCACTTGTTTTGCCTCACACAAGCCACTTGACATCTTTGAGTCTCAGTTTCCTCATCTGTAAAACCGGGATAATCATACCTGTTCTGGAGAGTCTCGTGAGGATTTAATGTGTTAATTCGTTATCGTATTGCCAGCCGGAGAGTAAGCATCCTATAAACAGTAACCACTATGACTACAATAGTAATGCTGCTGCTGATTATAATGATGAAACCAGGCCATGTTGCCCATGGCTGCCAATGGGGTTGGATGAAATGCTGCTTCCAAATAAGCAGCACTCATTGGCTCTGCCACAGGGCTAAATTCCCACCATTGACTCCTTCAGGTTGTGGTATTTCAGTTGACTACACTGGAGGCAGTGTAGTAAAGCATTAAGAGCATAGACCATGACAGAATACTGTCTGATATAGGGCTGGAAATGAACCCCCTAGGTTGGAAGGCACTCAAAATACACAGTGGCTGCAACAATGGACTCAAACATACCAATGCTCGTGAAGATGCTGTAGGACCAAGCAACCTTTCGTTCTGTTATACATAAGACTGCCATAAGTCAGAGCCAACTCAATGGCAACTAACAACATGAGCTTATTATTATACCCATTTTACAGATGTGGACAGTAAAACTGAAAAGTGACTTACATAAAGCATTACAGCTACTTGGTGCCTGAACCACAGTGGAAACCAGTTCTGCGAGACTCCAAAGCCTGTGCTCATTCTACTCACGCAACTGCAGTTCTAGTCCTGGCTTAGCCAATTACTCACTGTGTGACCTTGAGCCAGTCCCACCTCCCTAAGTAAAGACATGTTTACAGTGAAGCTAACGAACCTTAAACCCCAAAGAATCTGATTTTCACAGACCTGTGAGGATAGGTAGGTGTTTCTAGGAGCTGTGTTGGCATGATGGTAGGAAGCCAGGTAGTAATCAGGAAGCATTTCTATGTAAATATTTCTGAAAATTAGCAAGGAGACCCAAGAAGGAAGGGACTCAACCTCCAAGACTTCGATACATTTTGGGGATTTCTTTTCTTATTCTAAATAAATATTCACACTTGGACCTAAGATTGTATTTGCATTATTGTATCCTTTTCTTAAAAGGGCCCTTCAAATTGTATACAAGTCAGCTTCCACAAAACCTAAATCCACCCTGTCCACAAAGCAAAATTGAGGAAAGTCCAAGGGAATGAATTCCAGAGAAGTTTTGAATAAAGACTTGGTCCTGAGAGAGGGCAGAGGAGGGACTCTGACTGGGAAGGCAAACCAATCGGAAAGCTAGGGTGGGATTTTGCAAGCACAGGAAGGCAGTCCTCCCCCAGGACCTTCTCCCAGATTCCTCCAGAAAAGGGACTCTTTCCCTCTGTCATATTTCCATGGCCCTGAATCTGTTCTTTAATCTGTAGTACGCTGTGCCTCCTAATGAGATTACTTGTATCCATATCAGTCCCTCCACCCAGAGTAGCAGCCTCTACAAAACAAAACAGAAACAGGAGTCCCTCATCTCTGTAAACTCCGGTCCGGCACAGAGCAGGAACGAATAAATAGTTGTTGAATTAAACTGAATTGAGGACCTTTTGGACTCAAAGACACAAAAGGGAGCACAAAAAACAGTTATTAACTCATTTCTTTATTGTGTAATTTCTCTGGGTCTCAGTTTCCTTCTGTGAAATGAAAGCCTTAGACCTATTGATCTTTAGGAGGTACTTTCCAGCAATTCTGGAACTGACAGCACTGAACGAATTAACATCTCTGCACTCTTTACTCTCAGGGTACAGGTTTTCTACCTTGAATTGAGGTGAAGTCCAATCCGGAGGCCTTATGTTCATTAAAAAGGCCTACGACATTGCTTGGAAGTGTCAGATGCTGGCTTGACCAAATTCCAGCAGGGATAATTGCATTCTGACAACTTTGAGTTCTCCTGTACCGTCCAGTTGGGTAAAGTAGGATTGCTTCCCATCCTGAATTATTTTGCACTGGTGTCCTCAGCTTTTAACCAGAGATGTCACCTCTTTTGTAAGCCATTTTGCTGTTTCTTTTGTATGTCGATGTATATTTTTGCTGGGGTTAATAATAATTTTGACCAGTTAAGACATCCTATGATTCCAGGTAATTCCCCTGGATGAAACCTTGTACCTCCACATTCTTTTGGGACTATTTTAGAACCTTGTTATTTGCCCTCCAGTGCTAAAGACAGCCACTTTGAATGACATGAATATTCTGTCAGAGCAATTGATCCTGAGAATGAAATGAGATGAAAATTTGAACTCCTCTTGTTATAGATACGAGGTCTTGGCTCTAAAAGACTGTCAGGGGGCACGTGTTACCTAGCCAGTAAAATAAACTTAGGTTCCAGTGAGTTATAAATTTCAGTTGCAAATAGGCCAGATCTGACCTGATACACCTTTCAGTCTCATAAAGGAATGAGAATATGCATGAAAGATATTGGAAAGTGACGTGGCCGTAAAAATATTAGTATTATCCCAATTACATTTGTTTATTTTCTTTGTCGTGGAATGCATTAACAGGAAAGCTGATGTGCCATGACTTGCCCTCATATTCAGTTACAACAAGATACTACTGTAAAGTCATTTGTTTAATATCAAGAAGATAATATAACCCATTTTATTTTATTATCAGCTGCTATAATAGGTTTGCATCTGATCGTCTTTCTTTGGTTATAATAATCACATCCTTATCCTCGTAATGATGAAATTTCCTCCCCTCCTTTGATTTCTGTGTTAATTGCTATCTATTGTAATATTTAAATTAAGAATTAGAATGAGTTCCTCCCTTCATCTGCAGCTCTTAAAAAAAAAGTCAAGTTGTGAATACAATGACACAAAATCAAACCCAAATTTGAGATCTATAATAATCTCACTTAACAGCTTAATGACTCCACTGTTATAAATAGATGGTACATTCCTTCCATCATTGAATGTTTACTGAGCACTTCCTTTGGCTAAGTACGGGTGATGACAAGATTGCTATACCGGATATGACCCTCTTATTCTGTTCCTCCTTCACATGGATAGTATATGTCTTGAAAAATACCTAATAATTTCATAAATTTGTAGCTGGGGTTAAGATTAATGAAGAGGGGATGTGGAGAAGATGAATTGCAAAGTAAAGTCTCTGTAGGAAGTCTCCTGAACTAATTTTGGACTTTTTCTTGAAATTCCTTCTCAGAAAAATGCACCTACTTTTCAAATTTTGCATGGAAAAATTTTGCATTGCAGTATGGATATGCTGTTGTTGTTAGGTGCCATAGAGTCAATTCTGAATTACAGTGACCCTATGTACAACAGAATGAAATACTGCCCTGTTCTGCTCCATTCTCACAATCATTGCTATGCTTGAGCCCATTGTTACAGCCACTGTGTCAATCCATCTTGTTGAGTGAGGGTCTTTCTCTTTTTCACTGATCCTCCACTTTACCAAGTGTGATGCCCTTCTCCAAAGACTGGTCGCTCCTGACAACATGTCCAAAGTGTGTGAGACGTAGTTGTGCCATCCTTGCTTCTAACAAGCATCTCGTTGTACTTCTTCCAAGACAGATTTGTTCATTCTTTTGGCGGTTCATGGTATATTCAACATTCTTCACCAATACCACAATTCAAAGGTGTCACTTCTTCTTCCTTCTTTGGTCTTTCTTATTCATTATCCAGCTTTCATATGCATATGAGGTGACTGAAAACACCATGCCTTAGGTCAGGCACACCTTAGTCTTCAATGTGACATCTTTGCTTTTTAACACTTTAAAGAGGGCTTTTGCAGCAGATTTGTTCAATGTTATGTGTCCTTTGATTTCTTGACTGCTGCTTCCATGGGCGTTGATTGTGGATCCAAGTAAAATGAAATCCTTGACAAATTCAGTATTTTCTCCGTTTATCATGATGTTGCTTATTGGTCCAGTTGTGAGGATTTTTGCTATTTTATGTTGAAGTGTAATCCGTAGTGAAGGCTGTAATCTTTGATCTTCATCAGTAAGTGTTTCAAGTCCTCTTACCTTTCAGCAAGCAAGGCTGTGTTATCTGTGTTTTGAAGGCTGTTAATGAGTCTTCCTCCAATCCTGATGCCCCATAGTTGTAGTTGTACTTCTCAGATTATTTGCTGAGCATACAGATTGAATAAGCCTGGTGAAATGATATAACACTGATGACACACACCTTTCCCAATTTAAACCATACAGTATCCCCTTGTTCTGTTCAAAGCACTGCCTCTTGATCTATGTACAGGTTCCTCATGAGCACAATTAAGTGTTGTGGCACTCCCATTCTTCACAATGTTACCTATAATTTGTTATGATCCACACAGTCTAATGCCTTTGCATAGTCAATAAAACACAGGTAAACATCTTTCTGCTATTCTTTGCTTTCAGCCAGGATCCACCTGACATCAGCCAGACATCCCTGGTTCTACATCATCTTCTGAATCTGGCTTGAATTTCTGTAAGTTCCCTGTTGATATACAGCTGCAGCTGCTTTTGAATAATTTTCAGCAAAATTTTAACTGCATGTGATATTGATGATATTGTCTGACAATTTCCACATTTGGTTGGATCACCTTTCTTGATAATAGGCATAAGTATGGATCTCTTCCAGTCAGTTGGCCAGGTACCTGTCTTCCAAATTTCTTGGCATAGATGAGTGAGTGCTTCCAGCCCTGCATCCGTTTGTTGAAACATCTTAACTAATACTCTGTCAATTCCTGGAGCCTTGTTTTTCTCCAATGCCTTCAGTGCAGCTTGGACTTCTTCCTTTAGTACAATATGTTCCTGGTCATTTGCTACCTCCTGAAATGGTTGAACGTTAACCAATTCTTTTTGGTATAGTGACTCTGTGTATTCCTTCCATCTTCTTTTGATGCTTCATGCATCGTTTAATATTTTCCCCATAGAATCTTTCACTATTGAGGCTTGAATTTTTACTTCAGTTCTTTCAGCTTGAGAAATGCCGAGTGTGTTCTTCCCTTTTGGTTTTCTAATTCCAGGTCTTTGCACATGTCATAATAATATTTTACTTTGTCTTCTCAAGCTGCCCTTTGAAATCTTCTGTTCAGCTCTTTTACTTCATCATTTCTTCCTTTCGCTTCAAAAAAAAAAACTCCTCGAAATTCGAGAGCAAGTTTCAGAGTCTCTTCTGACATCCATTTTGGTCTTTTTTTCTTTCCTTTCTTTTTAATGACCTCTTGCTTTCTTCATGTACGATGTCCTTGATGTCATTTCACAACTCGACTGGTCTTCTGTCATTCGTATTCAGGCTTCAAATCTATTCTTGAGATGGTCTCTAAATTCAAGTGGTATACACTCACAGTTGTACTTTGGCTGTCCTGGACTTGTTCTAATTTTCTTCAGTTCCAACTTGAACTTGCATATGAGCAATTGATGGTCTGTTCTGCAATTGGCCCTTGGCCTTTTTTTTTTACTGATGATATTGAGCTTTTCCATCACCTCTTTCCACAGATGTAGTCGATTTGATTCTTGTGTACTCTCTCTGGCGAGGTCACCTATATAGTTGCTGGTTATGTTGTTGCAAAAAGGTATTTGCAATGAAGAAGTTGTTGGTCTTGCAAAATTCTATCATGTGATCTCTAGCATCGTTTCTATCACCAAGGCCTTATTTTCTGACTACCAATCTTTCTTCTTTTCCGACTTTCACATTCCAATCACCCGTAATTATCAATGCATCCTGAGAGCATGTTCAATCAATTTCGGGCTGCAGAAGTTGGTAAAAAATCTTCAATTTCTTCATCTTTGTCCTCAGTGGTTGGTGCGTAAATTTGAATAATAGTTTTAACAGGTATTCCTTATAGTCACATGGATATTACCACTGATGGCACTGTACTTCAGGATAGATTATGAGTTTTTTTGAATGCAACGCCATTCCTCTTCAATTTGTCATTCCTGGCATAGTAGACCATAAGATTGTCTGATTAAAAATGGCCAATACCAGTACTTTTTAGCTCACTAATGCCTAAGATATTGATGTTTATGTATTCTGTTTCATTTTTGACGATTTCCAATTTTCCTAGATTCACACTTTGTACATTCCATGTTCTGATTATAAATGAATGTTTGTAGCTGTTTCTTGTCATTTTGAGTTGTGCCACATCAGCAAATGAAGGTCCCGAAAGCTTGACTCCATCCACATCATTAAGGTTGACTCTATCTTGAGGAGGCAGCTCTTCCCCAGTCACCTTTTGTGTGCCTTCCAACCTGAGCAGTTCATCTTCCAGCACTATGTATGACAACACCCCCTGCTATTCATAACATTTTCACTGACTAATTTTTTTCAGAAGCAGACTGCCGGGTCCTTCTTCCTAGCCTGTCTTAGTCTGGAAGCTTGGCTGAAACCTGTCTACCACGGGTGACGCGGCTGGTATTTGAACACCAGTGGGATAGCTTCCAGCATCACAGCAATACGTGAGCCCTCACAGTATAACAAACTGACAGACTCGTGGGGGCTGACAGAAGTGTGATGTATATATATATATATATATATACACATACACACACATATATACACATATATACATGCACATATATATATATAAAACCAGGTATATATGTGCGTATACGTAAACCAAGCCCACTGCCCTTGAGTCAATCCCGACTCATAGATACCCTATAGGGTTTCCAAGGTTGGAATCTTTCTCCCATGGAGCCACTGGTTGTTTCAAACTGCTAACCTTTTGGCTGGTAGTCGAGCGTTTTAACCACTGTGCCACCAGGGATCCTAATTACAGTGTATTTCGGTGAAACTCAGAAAACATTTAAGCTGCTATACAAACCATACAATGTGCAACTTGTAAGGCTTAACATAGGATTATTGACATTGCTCCAGAGTTTTACACATTGCTCAGCCGTGTCACCCAAAACAGGAGTTTCCTGCTGAAAAGCCAGAGTGTCTCTATGATATAAACTTTATTGTCATTATTATAGTTAGTCAAAATTCTCCTAATCTTGTGACCCTTTTATTGATGGTTAGAAAGCCTTTTGACCATACAGTTTTTCAGTGATTATCTTCTAGTTTAGTTAAAGAACTGTCAGAATTTACCCCTTAATTTAAGCTACTGAAGGCAGAGATGTGACAAGATAATTATACAACCTCTAGGCCAGACCTGTTCACTCTTGTTTTATTTGCTACTCTCATGACTCTAACAAAGAGAGGCATGCAAAAATGCTCATGCATGATCCTGAACTTAGGGTAGGTAACCATAGACAGAGTCTGTAGACAGAGGCAAACTAAGGCAAAATCAAAATGTGTGTTATCATGGGTTTGTGAATGATAAGGTTTGTGGGGTATGTGTGTGTGTGTGTGTGTGCGTGTGTGTGTGCGTGTGAATGCTTTGGTTCCTTCAAGGAGGGAGGGAGTAGATTTGACAATCCATTTAGAGAGAAACTTCTTCCAATCAGTAGATGCTCAATAAATGTGTTTGTTATGTGACAAAAGTATCAGGTATGTATAAGGAAGCCACCTGGTTTATTAGAAAAGTCTTGGAAGTCACTATCCTTCCATTTAATTCAATTCAGTGAAAATACACTGAGTGTCTGTACCTGTCATAAATTGTGCTGTGTTCTCTGAGTGACTCCAAGGTGCACAATATCTTTCCCTGAAGCTGTTTATGGCTAGTGCAGGTCGGTAAACACATGGGCAGCCACTAACCATTCTTATTCTCACGTCAGACATTACTAATCGATCACGGTGCTCTTTCCGTCTGAACTTAGATTTGATCTCAAAAGCCTTTTAAACTCAGTGCTCTGGGCAGCTCTTTCCAGTCAATCTCAGTTAGAACTAGCAATAAAATCCATTTGCTATCCTGATTCCAGAGGCAGGACAGATATATACACAAATACTTATGGTATCAGGCAGATCATTATCATGAACAAAAATAAATATCCCCTGAGTATTTACTATATGCTAGAATCAAATTCTCAACAATAGATTATAATAGCAGATGAAAACTATTTTAAAAAATCATATTGGAACTTCCTTTTGAAAAGCAAAAAATCACTTTGAAAGCAAATCATCCTCTGATTTATCCCTTTGATGAGATCAACAGTGTATTGGATTTTCTGTGTGTGCCACACACCTACAAAGGAAAATAGGGTTCAATTTCAATTGTCTTCACTGAAGTATGAGATGAAGCAGAACAAGTAGAAAGGAGTGTTTTTTTCAATATGGAAAAAACTTGAAGTAAGAAAACGAAATTAAAGCACCCAATAGAAGTGAATGGAAGGAATATGGAAACTAAATTACTATTTAAATTTCTTATCTCCATTTGATATTAAAAATATATTAATTTTCCTTTTTTTCCCTAATGGAAAAATATTTGTTTTCAGTTATATCAGCTTTCTTAGGAATGTCTAATCCTTAATATATTAACAAAACATAGAAGTATATTTTTTTAAGTGAGGCATTTCATTTAATAAGGACTTTCTTTAGCACCTATAGGAGATTAAAACGGTGCAGAGAATATGTAAATATGCAAAGGGACATACTGTACCCACGAAAGGACCCTAGGTATGGCATTTGTTAAAAATACACATATGTACCACTAAGCAGAAAATTTCAGCCCCATTGGAATGCTCTGCAATGACTCATTTTCTAGCTTTTTCTTTTCTTTGGGGGAGTTCTGGGCTTAAACCAAACTCACGTCACTTGGATCAGTCACTGATTATTGATCATGTACCATGTAATGATAATAATAGCTACTTGGGTGCTTTCTCAGTGCCAGGGACTGTTCTGAGAGCTCAGTTTATATGTCTTAACATTTCATCTTCTCCATAGTCCTCTGAGGTAGGTACTGTTATTATCCACATTTTGCAGGTGGTGAAAAGGAGGCAGAGAAAAGTTAAGTAACTTGATTAAAGTCATGTAGTCAGCACAAAGTAGAGCTGTAATGAGAACCGTTGTAGTCTGGCCCCAATACCTGCACTCTTAACCAACATGCAGTAAAAGATGGGAAATTGAGGCACGGAGGAAGTGGTCTGGTTTTCCTTGGATAGTTCTACTTTGAAACAAAACTATTTGGACTCTTTGCTTTCATAATTGTATTTGTCTTCTTAGACCCTATGTAAGTAGAAACACAAGGATGACCAAAACCTGGTGTTTGCCCTAGAGCCCATGATCCCATTCATTCATTCATTTATTATCAGTAAAAATTAGTTATTGGAATCCTCTCTTTTGGTATTCTTATCTCACTGGCCACTCCTTCCTGGTTTCAGCTTGCTGATTCTTTCTCAGTCCCTGGTCGTCTAAATCATGGACTTCAGCTCTCAGATTTAGTTCTTGGTGTTTTTCTATATTTACAATCTTTTTTCTGTTGACTTACTAAGTTGCATAACTTTGAAGACCATCTATACAGTGTTGACTCCAAAATTTATAACTTCATCTCAGGAGTGCCCCCCCCGCAACACCTCACCTTTAACATTCAACTTATGTATGCTACTGCCTACTTGATATTTCCACTTGGGTGTCTAATACGCAGCTGAAATTTAGTATGCCCCAAACTGATTCCCAGATTGCTGTCCTTGCCTCAAAACCTGCTTTTCCCATGGGATTCCCATATCAACAAATGCCTATTCTAATTGTCTAGTTGCTCAGGCTAAAAATCTCAGCGTCATCTGTAATTCCTGTCTTTCTCTCACACCCCATTTCTAATCCATCAGCAAATCCTGTCAGGTCTATCTTTGAAATATAATCAGTACCTAACAGCTTCGTACAACTCTCCCATATTCTCCTGGCCTATGCCTCTACCCTGGGTTATTTCAACAACTTCTTAATTGATCTACCTGCTCCTACACTGGCCCATTTTCAGTAGTTTGTCTATAGTGTCTCTCAGCACAGCACTGAGAAAGATCCTTTTAAAAATAGAAGTCAGGTCAAGTTGCTCTTCTGCTCAAAACTCTCTGGGTTCTTCCAACTGCATTTGGCATAAAAGCTGACATTCTTACAGGACTTATTATGACTTTGTCCTTATAGGACCTGTGAGATCCTATATTATCTTCCTCCTCCTTAAGCTCCCACTACTTCTCTAACTATATTTCCATCCACTCTTTCCCTCACTCATTTTGCTCTAACCACACTAGTCCTTACTGTTCTTCATACATGTCAAACACAGCTTCCTTTGGATCTACTGTTCCTTTGTTCTTTGTCCCAGACAACTACATGGCTCACCCACTATGGTTAAATGTCACCTTATCAGAGAGGTCTGCTTTGACCACTTTAAATAACATCCACCTTATGCTCCCCTCCCCCGTCCCCAACTCTGACACTCACTATCCTGCTTTTTTGTTTTATTTTTCTCCATAGTATTCATCAGTGATTGATGCTTTGTTATCGCTTGAAGCTCTCCATCAGAATATCAGCTCAATGAAAAAGAAACTATTTTGTTTCTCCTTGTATATCAAGCTCTTGGAACAGTACCTTACATGTTATTGGTGCTCAGTAAATACTTGCAGGATGACTGGCTTACTGGCAGAATGAACAAACAAATAGGGTCTATTACGAACTAGACACTGGGTTTGGCACTGTGTGTATAGCAGTGAACAGACAGATGTGGTTCCTGCCTTCATGGCGCTACATTCTACTGGCTATTGGCATTCTTATTTTCTCAGTTCAAATGCCTTTAACGGTCAGTCTGAAATAGAGAGTTAAGAAAAAATGTGAAAATATAAAATGATACAGTATGATAATGGCTAAGAAAAGGAGAGTGTAAGGATTTTAATGTACGATGTGTTACAAGGGTTTTAATACTTACCAAAAAAAAAAATTTTTTTTTTTTTTTTTACTCCATTAGTGTTATCAGTACTGGAGCTTGCTTAGTAGGTCTTCAGATACTGTCTGTTCTGAAAGTTTTCCAGTGGACTCTTTCCATCAAGGGAAGAGAAAAAAAGAAGTCAAGCGAGACTACCATGATGGTGTTATCACACAGGCACCATGCACAGTGCTTTCTTTACCCGTTATTCTTAGAGTACATTCTGCATGGAAGATGCACACCTTGATACTTGCTTTGTTACACTGACTATCTACATGCTTTTTGTGGTTTGCTCACATTACCAATGTTTCATGTGTAGCAAATCTCCGCAGCATTGCATACTGCCTCAACTCTGAGGGGCAAGTTGGCAGTTCTGAGCATCATCCTCCATGTCCCCATAGAAAATTGTTGGGCCCTGCTCTGCCCCTGTCCTGACTATTTTTTAAGCGTGTTTATTTAGGGATAATGAATTCTACTTTCTTACTCTACTGACAGTTCTCCGACCACTTCAAGGTATGAAGAGGGCATTGTAGGAGTCTTGCCAAGTAGAGGGGCACAGGCAACCTTCCTTTAGGACTCATTGACATTTCAGCCATGTTTTAGACAGTAATTGGTTGATTTACTGTTTTGGAAATGGGCCTATTTGCATCTAGTCGTGTGATTCAAAGGGTCAGAAGATAGAACCACAAATTTTTTAGCTATTGGGAGTTCCCTGCAATCACAGAAGACTGAGTAGATTTATTTAGCCTCTTGATATTAAATTAGGATGGAGGATCGTTAGACTTTGGTGATTTTCTGGGTTCAGATTAAAGTGACATCAGAAGCTCAGGTGTGATATGCTGACCTGGCTCAGTGGGAGATTTCCATCTGGTTCTATCAAACATCATTTTTGCTAGAGATGGGGAATTTTTTCTTTTGAACCACTATTCAATCATCTAAGGTCCCAGGGCTAATGAAGATTCTGGTGACTGAAGGGAATTTGCTGCCCTAGCTAAGTAAGCTGGATGGGGCTGAATAAAGTCTTCGGGCACAACTGGGATTACTCTGAAACGATTATTGGGTGGTTATTGAGTGATCTTCACCAGGTGATGGGAAGAAAACTAATATAGCTGTCCACGTCAGATGATACAGTGGGGCCACAGGAATGGAGAGTGAACAGTATGGGGGTATTGACCCAATACTCCTCTGGTGTTTCCTTTGGGCTGGTGACTAACAGTGCTTCTTCTATCCAAGTTCAGCCATCTCTACCTCTTCTGTTCTTACTCTGTTCTGTCTCGATGGTGCTTCCCCTCTTCCTAGTCCTGAAATCTTTACTCTATCGAGAAGAAAAGAAAAAAACTGGATCCTTCTTTCTTATAAATCTCTTCTACCTTACACTTGGATTACAGTGTTTGAAACTCAAGGTCCAGAAACCTTTACACTTTTCTTTTCCAGTTCCACCTTGACACCCTTCTTTAATGCCAAGAGTGTACTGCTCTGGAGCTGCCTGGCCTAAAAGGAGAGTCTCAGAGTTCATGTGAAGAAATAAAATGAGTAATGAAGATGGAAATGGAGAAAGGAAAACAGTAACTAATAGTTCAAAATGTTATCTTGCTCCACTACCATTTGCTGGTTAAGACAGTCTGTGCCAAACACTGTGCTAAATCCTTTATCTGGCATCTTATTTACTCTCATAACAACCACAGGGAAAACGTATTGATTTTCTGATTTTATAGATGAGGCACATGAACCCCAGAGATGTTAAGGGACTTATAGAAGATCATACAACTAATAAGTGACAAAGCTGGGATTCAAAGTCAGGACTTCCAAATTCTCAAGTCTACTTGCTTAACCAACCATTCACTACCCCTGTGGCCAGCCCAGGGAGTCAGATTTTGAGCAAATAATGCTGTGCCCACCCCCTAACCTCATTTCTATATTTCTAACACCAGGTTAAACTGAAGGTTTATAGAGATTAGTGGTGCGGGGGTGAACATTCCTTTTGGCTTAGACCTGGACTATGTGGTGAGGCTGCCCGAATTACTGGAATGTGTAAGAGGCCCAGCTTCTTTTTGCTATCTGAGCCAGAGCAGAAGTGTCAGTATTTCTTTTATCTATTGGAGGTGTCTCCTATAGAAGCCCCAGGGACCCTCAGGCGCCCAGCCTGCATCCAGAGCTGCCCTTCCTTAGAAGGCTACAGAAAACAGCCAGCAATTGTTTTCTTCCCTTTTACTCATAACTCCCTCTGCTTTCACCTGGGCCTCCTTCTAGTAAACTCTGCTCTTCCACTTTCCCCTGGATGGCTACTCTGGCCCAGTGCCATCTCCATGAGAAAACAAGGAGATTTCCTTTCTGGGATAAGAGATTTCTCATTCCCGGCTATACCTCCCTCAGTAGATAAGGATTTTTGGCTTGTTTTCAAGGATGTTACAGCTGAATTATCCACCTATGTGCTTTCTTCCATTTGCTTTTATGACATTTCTTCCATTATCCATTGTTCCTTGTAACTTTTGTTGATGACAAAAGATGCCCTCCATTTACATTTGAAAAAGGGTAGCGACTACTGTTAAAAAGCCAGAACAATACCTACTGAAGCTCAGCTTCAGTTCCACTTATTCAATTGAATAGTCAATTAATATTTTAATAAAATAAAGACCTCTTTTAGTACCTGCTGCTGGGTCTGTGAAGTTCATGATGCATCTTTTACATTCATTTCTATGTTTAAATTCTAATATTTTCCCTCTCGCCCCAGAACAGCTTAATACACTGCAGGGAACACTTTCCCTTGATGATGAAAACAATATTTTTAAGGTAAGTGGAGCTTTTAGTTTAAGTATAACCAGGGGACTCATTAAGGAATATGTTCAATGTCCCAGTACCTGGGTTCTCATTTCTAAACCACTAGTACATGTACATGAGTTTAAACTATTGCTATTTGACCATTTCTGGGGCAATAAACAAACCAATTGTGGAAAGTTAATGAAAAATCAGTAACAAGAGTTAATTGATGCCTACAAAGCTTCAGTGATGACATTATCTTGGTGAAATCAGAGGGCCCAGGATTTGGCCTTCAAGGCTTACAGTCTCTGACCCCTGATTTGTTATTACGCAGAGAGAAGTATTCTTCTGTCAAGGACAAACTTATATTAACCAGATATATTAGACTGTTGTATAAATTGTCAGTGTCAGTTTATCAATTCATAATGGGAAGTGTAATTATCATATGAACTGGAATACTTGTGTGGCAAGAACCAGCACATTCTTTCTCTGTATAAAGGCCTCTACGTTGTTGTTAGGTGCTGCCAAGTTGGTTTCAACTCATGGTGACCGAATGTACAACAGAATAAAACACTGCCCAGTCCTGTGCCATCCTCACAATCATTGCTATGTTTGAGACCATTGTTGCAGCCACTGTGTCACTGGGTCTTCCTCTTTTTCATTGACCCTCTACTTTACCAAGCAAGACGTCCTTCTCCAGGGACTAATCCCTACTGACAGCATGTCCAAAATGTGTGAGACAAAGTCCCGCCATTCTCACTTAGAAGAAACATTCTGGTTGTACTTCTTCCAAGGGATTTTTTTCGTTTTTCTGGCAGTTCAAGGTATATTCAATATTCTTCACCAACACCATAATTCAAAAGCATTAGTTCTTCTTCAGTCTTCCTTATTGATTGTCCAGCTTTCACATGCATATGAGGCAATTGAAAAGGCCATGGATTGGGTCAGTCGCATCTTAGTCTTCAAGGTGATCTCTTTGCTTTTTAACACTTTAAAGAGGTCTTTTGGAGCAGATTTGCCCAACACAATGTGTCTTTTGATTTCTTGATTGCTGCTTCCATGGCTGTTGATTGTGGATCCAAGTAAAATGAAATCCTTGACAACTTCAATCTTTTCTCCTTTTATCATGATGTTGCTTATTGGTCCAGTTGTGAGGATTTGTGTTGTCTTTATGCTGAGGTGTAATCCATGCTGAAGGCTGTGGTCTTTGATCTTCATCAGTAAGTGCTTCAAGTGCTCTTCGCTTTCAGCAAGCAAGGTTGTATATCAGCTGCATAATGCAGGCTGTTAATAAGTCTTCCTCCAATCTTGATGCCTCATTCTTCTTCATATAATCCAGCTTCTCGGATTATTTGCTCAGCATACAAATTGAGTAAGTATGGTTAAAGGATACAATCCTGATGCACACCATTCCTAACTTTAAACCACACAGTATACCCTTGTTCTGTTTGGAGGACTGCCTCTTAACCTATGTACAGTCTCCTCATGAGAACGATTAAGTTTTCTGGAATTCCCATTCTTCATGATGTTACCCATAATTTGTTATGATCCACACAGTTGAATGCCTTTGCATAGCCAATAAACTACAGATAAACATCTTTCTGTTATTCTCTGCTTTCAGCCAGGATCCATCTGACATCAGCAATGATATTCCTGGTTCCACATCCTCTTCTGAATCTGGCTTGAATTTCTGGCAGTTCCCTGTTGAGGTACTGCTGCAGCTGCTTTTGAAAGATCTTCAGCAAAACTTTATGTGTGTGACATTAATGATATTGTTTGATAATTTCCACACTCAGTTGGATCACCTTTCTTTGGAATAGGCATAAATATGGATGTCTTCCAGTTTGTTGGCCAGGTAGCTATCTTCCAAATTTCTTGGCATAGATGAGCGAGCACTTCCACCATTGCGTCCGTTTGTTGAAACGTCTCCATTGGTATTCCTTCAATTCCTGAAGTCTTGTTTTTTTGCCAATGCGTTCAGAGCTGCTTGGATTTCTTCCTTCAGTACCATCAGTTCCTGATCATATACTACCTCCTGAAATGGTTAAACACAGACCATTTCTTTTTGGTATAGTGACTCTGTGTATTCCTTCCATTTTCTTTTGATCCTTCCTGTGTTGTTTAATATTTTTTCCCTGTAGAATCCTTCAATATTGCAGCTAGAGGCTTGACTTTTTTCTTCAGTTCTTTCAGCTTGAGAAATGCTGAGCATGTTCTTCCCTTTTTTTTTTTTTAGCTCCAGATCTTTGGACACATCATTATAATATTTTATTTTGTCTTCTTGAGTTGCTCATTGGAATCTTCTTTTCAGCTCTTTTACTTCATCATTTCTTCCTTTTGCTTTAGCTACTTGAAGTTCAACAGCAGGTTTCAGAGTCTCTTCTGACATCCATTTTGATCTTTTCTTTCTTTCCTGTCTTTTTAATGACCTCTTGCTTTCTTCATGTATGATGTCCTTGATGTCGTTCCACAACTCGTCTGGTCTTTGGTCATTAGTGTTCAACATGTCAAATCTATTCTTGAGATGGTCTCTAAATTCAGGTGGGGTGCACTCAAGGTCGTGCTTTGGGTCTCATGGACTTTGTTTTAATTTTCTTCAGTTTCAACCTGAACTTGCATATGAGCAACTGAGGGTCTGTTCTACAGTTGGCCCTGGCCCTTTTTCTGACTGATGATATTGAACATTTCCATTGTCTCTTTCTATGGATGTAGTCAACTTGATTCCTGTGTATTCCATCTGGCAAGGTCCACATGTATAATCACCATTTATGTTGTTGGAAGAAAAGCATTTGCAATGCGGAAGTCACTGGTCTTGCAAAATTTTATCATGTGATCTCTGGCATCATTTCTATCACCAAGGCCATATTTTCCAACTACCAATCTTTCTTCTTTGTTTCCAGCTTTCTCATTCCAATCACCAGTAATTGTCAATGCATTATTGCATGTTCGACCAATTTCAGACCACGAAAATTGGTAAAAATATTCAATTTATTCATATTTGTCCTTAGTTGTTGGTGTGTAAATTTGATAATAGTCATATTAACAGGTCTTCCTTGTAGGCCTATGGATATTATCCTATCACTGACAGAGTTGTACACTATATGAGGCCAAATTATAATCAGATGGTTATTGTGGTGAGCATGGAATCAGAATAAGCCAAAACCAAACCTGTTGCCGTAAATTTGATTCCAACTCATAGCGACCCTGTAGGACAGAACGGAACGGCTCCCCAATGTTTTGAAAGCTGTAATTTTTACAGAAGCAGACTGCCACATCTTTCCCCATAGAGCAGCTTGTAGGTTTCAAATGCTGACCTCTTAGCAGCCAAGAGCTTTCACCACTGCACCACCAGGGCTCCTTGGAACCAGTCGTGGTTTCCTAATCTGACTCGTCTTTAAATTACCTGAAGAGCTTTTGAAATTTTCAGGAGCTTGAGACCCATCTCTGACCTAAGGTTAGCCTGAGGCATTTGTATTTTTTTTTTTTTTTTCTTAAGGATCTCTACACGTGATTCTTTTGGTCTGTAGAGATTGAGACCATTGACCTGACACATTTGTTTCCATAATAGGAATAGCTTTGTAATAGTGAGAAGCCCTGGTGGTGCAGTGGTTAACCTCTCAACTGCTAACTGAAAGGTCAGTGGTTCGAACCCACCAGCTGCTCTGAGGGAGAATGATGTGGCAGCCTGCTCCTGTAAAGACTTATAGCCTTGGAAGCCCTATGGGGCAGTTCTACCCTGTCCTATAGGCTCAGTATGAGTTGAAATTCACTCAATGGCAATGGAGTTTTTTGTCATGATGCCATATTACTCGATGTCCATTGGGCAATATTTACGCTCTCCTGGATAGTGCTTGAAATCACAGCTTCAAGATTTGCCTCGGTTATTTCCCTATGTCTGGGATTACAAAGATGATCAAGCTCCCTTTTTAGATACGGTTTTTGCATTTACACAAATGTTTGCTTGAAGCAGAGTCATTTTAATTTTAGTTAACTTTGCCTATCTCTGCTGTGATCTAGCATGCATTGATCATATAATTAATATCTCTAGCACACACAACCTTGTTTCTTTATTTGCAAGTTTTCAGGGACCCCCCCTTTTATTTTAACTCCATGATCCAGTTTTTCAACCAGGAAAAGAAACTAGTGGGCAAAAGAAGATTTTTCCCTGAGCCATTAAGTTTGTGCAGAGATAAAATATTCACATGGAAATATATATTTGTTGCCATAAGAGCCAAAACCAGAGGCTACCAACCCTGAATTGCAGCCAGAATGATCTTCCTTAAACATAAATCTGATCATGCCCATCCCCTTCTATGAATTTCCGAAGCATTCATGCTTCAGTCTAAACTTTGAAACCTGTTTTCTACCTTGCTTATTTCTCTAGTGGCATCACTCTTCTTCATCTCCACAGGCATGCTTCCGCCATTTTTGGACGTTGTTCAGTTCCTTGAATGTGCTGATCTCTTATATTTTCTCTGCCTAGGACACTCGTGTTCCTCTCTTTCATTGGTTAGGCCTTTTTCTCCCTTGATTTTCAACCTAAATGTCACTTCCATGGCAAGGCCTTCATTCCTCAGCCATTTTAGAACTGTTAACCATGAGCTCTCATACCAGTTAGTGTAGAGTTGATAACAACTCATGGCAACTCCATGCGTGTCAGAGCAGATCTGTACTCTGTAGTATTTTCAATGGTTGATTTTTTGGAAGTAGATTGCCAACTCTTTCTTCAGAAGTGTCTACGTCTGAGTGGACTTGAACCTCCAACATTTTGCTTAGCAGCCAAATGTGTTAACCATTTGTACCACCCAGGGACTCCAATAAGCTCTCATACCCATTGCCATTGAGTCAATTCCTACTCATAGTGACCCCTTAGGACAGAGTAGAACTCCCCCATAGTGTTTCCAAGGCTGTAATCTTTGCAAAAGCAGGCTGCCATATCTTTCTCCTGTGGAGCAGTTGGGGAGTGCGAGCCACTGATCTTTTGGTTAGCAGCCAAACACTTAACCACTGCATCACCGGGGCTCCTTGAGAGTGCCCTTGATTTCCATAATTGTAACTAGTTTACATTTAAAAAAGTCTCAGTGATTTGCCATAGCTTTTAGGACAAAGCCCAAATTTAGCTTAGTACTTAATCAGCCAGACTACTTGGAATCTCATTCCCTAGTCTCTGGCCCACTGTTTCTCAAGGACTCTTTATTTCAGTCATGCTTACTTCTTAGCTTTCTCTAACTGCCTTCATCACCAGGTCAATACACCAGGAAAAAAAAAAAAAAAAAACTTGCCCTTTCATTTGAATTCATATTGTGGTTAGAATTAAACATATGTTCTTTGCAAATCACTGTAGACAAAAGTAGAGTGGTATGATATTTTCAAGGTGGATTTTGTTAAAATGTTAAGACATTCTCTTTCTTTGCTATTTCTGAGTTTAATTTCTAGAGACAGCCAGTCTCGTTAATCAGAGAGTGCTACCCCCGGCTGTGTCTTTACTGAATTGAGTAAGAGGGGAAAACCCTTTTTGTAAGCATGGGGGCTCAATCACTTTGCCAGGCTTAATTGGGAGGAAGTTAGGATGTTGATGTGCCTACTCTATATCCCAGAGTTTCCAAGAGGGTTAGGATTTCATGTAATTTTGCATTTTTCAATATTGGCATTGTGTTAAATGTTCCCCTATGTGGGAATTGATTTTTAAAACTTTTAAAGGTATGAATAAATTCACAACCCTAACAAAAAACCCTTTGTCAAGCTGTATGACTATACAACTGGATCTCTGGTTTGGTAATACTGTCGGTGGAGATATAGAAGCCTCCTCTTCCTCCAGCAGGGGTGTAAGGGAATAATGTTCTCCCAGTCTCCCTACTGAGCCGTTAGGTGGTGTAAACAGTTAAAGCACTCAGCTGCTAACCAAAAGGTTGGTGGGTTGAGTCTGCCCAGAGATGCTTCAGAAGAAAGGCTTGGTGATCTACTTCTGAAAAATCAGCCTTTGGAAACCCTACAGAGCCCAGTTCTACTCTGATTACGTGGGGTTGCCATGGGTCAGAGGCAACTGCCTTTTTTTTTAAGCCCCCATAGTCTTTCATTTCATGATAGGTGTCCACACTTTCTTCACATACGTCCCACCTATTAGACCTGAATTCAAATCCTGGCTCACTCCCTTACTAGCTCTCCTATTTACTTTCCTGCTCCAAGGGCTAATGATGTGCTATGGGCAGGATGAACTGAGATAATATACATAACATGCTCAGCATAGTCCCTTCTGCAGATCAAGTAGTAAAAAGTTGAGAATGGTTTTGATTTCTCTTCAGGCACACTGAATTCTCCATTTCCAGAACGTATCTTCAAGCTGCCATGCTATTGCCAATACTGTTTCTTCCACCATGAAGACTTTCCAAGCTTTGTCAGTTTTATTCCCTTCTTTCTCCAGGTACCCAAATCCCCTTTGTTCATATCACTCTCATAACACTTGGCCCTTTGTATTGGAAATCTTTTACTTGCCTGCCTTTCTCAAAATGCTATGAGGTCCTCCAGAGGAGAGGAGCAGCCATATTCATTTCTATGTTTCAAGAAGATGGTACTGAATTAGGCAACATTTTGTTCTGTTGTACAGGTAACCCCTGACTTACGATAGGGTTTCGTTTTGACAACTCCATCATAAGTCAGTGTCTTAGTTATCTAGTACTGCTATAACAAAATATCACAAGTGGTTGGCTTTAACAAACAGAAATTTATTCTTTCACAGTTTAGGAGGCTAGAAGTCTGAATTCAGGGCGCCAGCTCCAGGGGAAGTCTTTCTCTCTCTGTCAGTACTGGGGGAAGGTCTTTGTCATCAATCTTCCCCTGTGCTAGGAGCTTCTCAGCACAGGGACCTTGGGTCCAAAGGACACACCCACTCCCAGCTCTTCTTGGTGGTGTGAGTTCACTCTCCACTCTGCTTGCTTCTCTCTTTTATGTCTCAAAAAAGATTTACTCAAGATACAACCTAATCCTGTAGATTGTCCTGCCTCATTAACATAACAGCCTCTAATCCTGTCTTGTTAACATTATAGAGCTTAGGTTTTACAACACAGGACAATTACATCAGAGCACAAAATGGAGGACAGCCATACAATACTGGGAAGCATGGTCTAGCCAAGTTGACACACACTTTTGAGAGACACAATTCAATCCATAACAGTTGGCTCTGATGTAAGTCAAATACTTCATCTTCTTTTTTTTTTTTTTCATTATTATTATCTTTTACTATCAGTATCTTTATAAGTCCAATCTTTGTCTTTGGGGTTAGAAATATTACTTATAAACTTACAGATATATTTTAATGCATACATAAAAAATACACAAATCAAAAACATTTACTCTGACAATGAAGAAGAATTGGACGATGCTGGCATTTTGTCAGTTATAATAATAAAATAATAATTCCACTTGTGGAAGGTTCTGGATCATCTGGATTATCCCTGGGAATGGGGATGGCATTTCTAGTCAGAAATTTAGTGAGAGTTGTTTGTATGTTTTTTTCTTCATATATTTTGTGGTAACATCTCAGTTCTTCCCGAATCTGCCTATCAAATTTAGCCAAGTGATGAGAGTTTTTAAGCCCAGTTTTCAAGCAACTGAAGCCCCTGATGTAGTTTAGAAAACTAAATCTATATGGAAGTGTTTTGAACAGTCAATCTAAGACTGAACATGTGTAAGTGAACATCCGAGAGGAACATCAGCAGATTATGTGCTACAACATTGTATGTGGTGCATTTTCCTAACGATACAATGTACAAAGAAGAAAAACAAAAACCTGAAGCCAAACTTGTTGCCGTTGAGTCGATTCCAACTCATAGCGACCCTATAGGACAGAGTAGAACTGCCTCATCGAGTTTCCAAGGAGCGTCTGGTAGATTTGAACTTCCAACCTTTTGGTTAGCAGCCGTTGCACTTAACCACTATGCAACCAGGGTTCCCAAAACAAAAACAGATGGTCATAAGTGCAGTTTGTCATAACTCAAATATGTCGTAAGTCAGGGACCACCTGTATGTAAGGTGGCTATGACCCAGAGCCAACTCCACAGCATCTAAGAACAACAACGACAACAGGAATAAAATGCCTGGCAATCGGCTCCCAAAAATCCGCCACTGAAAATGCCATGGATCAACACGGCTGTTCCAAACCACTGGGATTATTGACAAGATTTCAGGTCAGCAGGATAAATCAAGTGTAGGTTAAACGGCAAATAGTTCTTTGGTCTTGCTAATCCATAAGGATGAGTTTTTAAAGCCTGAACTCTCACAAGCATCATTTTCTAATGGATTTTATTTTTTACTAGGTTTTTGGTTGTCCTCACAATTGCATTCAGTTTCTAACTTCATATAGCAATAAGCTGCTTTGAAAGTGTCTGAAGATTCAGTTGAATGCTGGTTTCTGCACTTGGGCAAGGCTGATCTACTTGCAGACAAGCAAATTTTTTAAAAAAGGCCTATTATAGCCAACACTGTCAGTTTTTTTTTTTTTTTTCCTCTTAAATTGCCAGCATGGGCAAGGATGCATAGACTTATTCAAGAAATATGTAAGCAGAATGTCATGATAGAGAGTAACTATGAAGGCATATTTAGATCATGTGGTCAGGGAAGGCCTATCTGAGGAGGTGACATCTGAGCTGAGGCCTGTCATGGGAAGATGAGGTGGAAGAGAGTTGTTGGCCGAGGAAAGAATAAGTGCTAAAGGCCCTAAAGTACAAAAGAGTTGATAAGCTTGAGAATCAGAAAGGAAGCCAGTGGGGCTGGAGCAGACTGAGTAAAGTGAATCCCATGAGGAAAGAGAAGCAGGCAGAAGACAGATCATGCAAGCTATTGTAGGCTTTGATAGGTTTAGATTTCATCCTAAGTACAGTGGAAAGTCATTGAAAGATTTCAGGCAAAGGGGGAGGGGCGCAAGATGCATAGAAATGCCTAAAGTAAGGATGCCCTTTTCTCAATTTAGACTCCAGAAAACCAGACTACTGGTGGTACTTTTTATATTCCTAGCTGTTCCAGCCACACAATGTTTCCTTATGCTGTTCTTTATTGTTGTCATTGTATGCCATTGAGTCAATTCTAACTCATAACAATTCTATATGACAGAGTAGAGTTTCTTAAGCTATAATCTTTATAGCAGCAGATCACCAGGTCTCTTCTCACAGAGCTGTTGGTGGGTTCAAACCACCGATCTTTCAGTTAGCAGCTGATTGCTTAACTATTGCACCACCAGGACTCCTTATGCTGTTCTTTACTAGTATTGAATGAGATACTGACAAATAATAATACTCAATGAATATTGCCTATACTTAATAAGAGCAGTGCCCAGAGTGGGTGCTTTGTGGAACACAGAGCGTGATCTATTAATACTTTGTGAATGGATAACTGTATTTATTGGGGGTGGTAAGTACAGGTCCTGAGCCTGGGCACCTGGGAAAGTCTAGGAGGAGAAGAATGAGGTGCTAAACTAGACACCCATGAGGACTTTGTGCATCCAAACATAAATGCCAAAAGCAGGCACAGGGGACAAAGTGGGTACAGAAGGCGATGACGACAAATTTTGTCTTCTCAACAATTTTTGGTGCAGGAACAACACAAACCGAAACTTCTATGCTCTACACAACGAGAATAAACTTCTTTAAAAAAATACAACTGAATTTCAATGAGTCATATTTCTTTCTTGACGATGTTTGGAAAGATCTAGTGTCTAGACGTGATTGCTCCCACAGAATGCATGTGTCTCTATCTCTGCTGATCAGCAGCAGGCTTGCCAGCCCCACTCAGGAAGGGGTGGGCAGCCAGGTTGGTTGTCCTTGACTACGCTACTTATCATAAGCACTCTAATAAAAAAAAAAAAAATGCCACCCAATAATCAAGGGGTGAGATTGGCCCAAGTCCTTGAACAAGGACTCTTAGGAAAATGTCAAGAAAGAAGGCTCCAGCATCAATGATTGCACTGATGACATCCCGATTTTTTTTTCCCCTCTTGGTACCAGCTCAAGCTCCAAAGCTAATATCCTGAGCTCTAGAACATTCCCAGATAGAGGTGACACATGCTTAGTCCCTGGTACAGTGGCTTTCACACTGGACACTCATCTCAGTTTACTGGAATTATATTTGGTTACAGAAAGGTGGGAAAATATAAAGAACAGAACTGACAAGGAGTCAGAGAATTCTGAAAGGCAGAGCTTCCTTGAGTAACCTCTTTACATGACTTCATTCATATCACAGTCTATATAGGTAGTACCCCTGGAGTTGTACAGCACAAGGCTGTATGGCCATTTGTGACAGCTTGAGAGCTTCCAGATTTAAAACACTCCAACTCCAAAATGCGCATATGAGTATTGACCCCTCAGTATGTGTGAGATGCATTATTATAGAAAGTATTAATTTATTATGCTCTATGTGCTCCACAAAACACATACTCTGGGTACTCCTCTTGTTTATTATAGCTAACATTTATTAAGTGCTTATTATTTGTCAGGCACTGTGCCAAGTCTATCTCTCCCAGTAGAATGTGAACTTCATGAAGGCAGGGAATTTGTTTCGTTCACAGCTCTTCCTTCTAAATGTAGAACAATATTTAGCACATGGTAGATTCTACATAAATGTTTGTTGAATGAATTTGTAATAAATTTAGTCCATAGAGCAGGGATTCTCAAAGTGTGACCCTGGACTAGCAGCTTCAGCATCACCCAGGAACATGTTAGAAATGCAAATTTTTAGGTTATAACCTGGACCTACTGAATCAGAAACTCTGGGAGTAGGGCCCAAACATTTATGGTTTAACATTCTCCAAGTGATTCTGATACTCATTCACGTTTGAGAGCCACTGCCTTAAAACAAACTTGCAAAGTATTATTAGGCCACTCGTACCGATAAGGAAAGTAAATTACAGTGAGGTTGTGTAATTCAGGCAACATAAGGAAGAAGTAACATTTATTACTACATGTTACACTATAAGCACTCAGTAATAGAATTAGTAATTGTATTCATCCACTACTCGTTTGTCAATATGTCACATTGTGGTGGCTTGCATGTTGTTGTGATGCTAGAAGCTGTGCCACTGGTATTTCAAATACCAACAGGGTGACCCATGGTGGACAGGTTTCAGCAGAGCTTCCAGACTAAGGTGGACCAGGAAAAAGGACCTGGTGATTGACTTTAAAATGTGCCAGTGAAAACCTTATGACTAGCAGCAGAACATTGTATAGTGCCAGGAGATGAGACCCTTAGGTTGGAAGGACTCAAAATATGATTGGGGGAGAGCTGCCTCCTCAAAGTGGAATCGACCTTAATGATGTGGATGGAGTAAAGCTTTTGGGACCTTCATTTGCTGATGTGGTATGACTCAAAATGAGAAGAAAAGTCTGCAAACATCCATTAATAATCGGGACGTGTAATGCATGAAGTATGAGTCTAGGGAAATTGGAAGTCATCAAAAATGAAACGAAACATGATGGATATGCTAGACATTAGTGAGCTGAAATGGACTGTTATTGGCAATTTTGAATAGGACATTCATAAGGTCTACTATGCCATAATGACAAATTGAAGAGGAATGGTGTCACATTCATTGTCAAAAAGAACATTTCAAGATCTATCCTGAAGGGCAATTTTGTCAATGAGAGGATAATATCCACACGCTTACAACGAAGACCAGTTAATATGATTATTATTCAAAATTATGTACCAACTGCTAATGAGAAAGATGAAGAAACTGACGATTTTTACCAACTTCTACAGTCTGAAATTGATCAAACATGCAATCAAGATGCATTGATAATTATGGGTGATTGGAATGCCAAAGCTGGAAACAAAGAAGGATTGGTAGTTGAAAAATATGGCCTTGGCGATAGAAACGATGCTGGAGACCTCATGATAGAATTTTGGAAGACCAATGACATTCATTGAAAACACCTTTTTCTACCTATATAAACAGCAACTGTACACGTGGGCCTTGCCAGATGGAATACACAGGAATCAAACTGACTACATCTGTGGAATAAGATGACAGAAAACTGACTATCATCAGCCAGAACAAGACCAGAGGCCAGTGCTGAACAGACCATCAATTGCTCGTAATACAAGTTCATGTTAAAGTTGAAGAAAATTAAAACAAGTCTATGAGAGTCAAAGTACGACCTTGAGTATACCCCACCTGAATTTAGAGACCATCCCAAGAATAGATTTGGTGCATTGAATGGTAATGACCAAAGACTAGACTAGTTGTGAGATGACATCATACATGAAGAAAGCAAAAGATCATTAAAAAGACAGGAAAGAAAAGAAAAGACAAAATGAATGTCTGAAGAGACTCTGAAACTTGCTCTTGAACATAGAGTAGCTAAGGCAAATGGAAGAAATGATCATGTAAAAGAACTGAAAAGAAGATTTCAAAAGCCAGCTCAAGAAGAAAAAGTAAAGTGTTATAATGAAATGCGCAAAGATCTGGAGTTAGAAAACCAAAAGAGAAGAACACACTCAGAATTTCTCAAGCTAAAAGAACTGAAAAAAAAATTCAATCCTTAAGTTGTAATATTGAAGGATTCTATTTGCAAGATGTTGAAAAACACAGGAAACATCAAGGAAAGACAGAAGGAATACACAGAATCACTGTACCAAAAAGAATTGGTTGATGTTCAACCATTTCAAGACACAGCATATAATCAAGACTCAATGGTATTGACAGAAGAAGTCTAAGCTGCACTGAAAGCATTGGTAAAAAACAAGTTTCCATGGATTTACAGAATACCAACTGAGATGTTTCAACAAATGGATGCAATGCTGGAATTGGTAACTTGTATGTGCCAAGAAATTTGGAAGACAGCTACCTGGCCAACCAAGTTGAAGAGATCCATATTTGTGCCCATTCTAAAAAAAAAGATTATCCAACAAAATGTGGACGTTATTGAAAAACATCACTAATATCACACACAAATAAAATACTGCTGAAGATAATTCAAAAAATGTTGCAGCAGTGCATTGACAGGGAACTGCCAAAAGCTCAGTTCTGATGCAGAGGAGGATGTGGAACATGGGATATCATGGCTGATGTCAGATGGATCTTGGCTGAAAACAGAGAATACCTGAAAGGTGTTTACCTGTGTTTTATTGACTATACAAAGTTATTCAGCTGTGTGGCTCATAACAAATTATGGATAACATTGTGAAGAATGGGAATTCCAGAACACTTAATTGTGCCCGTGGGGAACCTGTACATAGACCAAGAGGCAGTCATTTGAACAGAACAAGGGGATACTGTGTGATGTAAAATCAGGAAACGTGTGTGTCAGGGTTGTATCCTTTCACCATGCATATTCAATCTGTATGCTCAACAAATAATCTGTGAAGAAGAACACAGCATCAGGATTGGAGGAAGGTGCATTAACAGACTTCCATACACAGATGACACAACCTTGCTAGCCGAAAGTGAAGAGGACTTGAAACACTTACTGATGAAGATCAAAGACCACAGCCTTCAGCATAGATTACACCTCAACATAAAGAAAACAAAAATCCTCACAACTGGACCAACAAGCAACCTCATGATAAATGGAGAAAAGACTGATGTTGTAAAGGGTTTCATTTTACTTAGATCCACAATCAACACCCATGGAAGCAGTCAAGAAGTTAAACAACATATTGCATTGGGCAAATCTGCTGCAAAAGACCTCTTTAAAGTGTTAAAAAGCAAAGATGTCACTCTGAGGACTAAGGTGGTCCTGACCCAAGCCATGGTCTTTGCAGTTGCCTTAAATGCATGTGAAACCTGAACAATGAATTAGGAAGACCAAAGAAGAACCGACGCCTTTGAATTACGGTGTTCGTGAAGAATACTGAATAGACCATGGACTGTCAGAAGACGGAACAAGTCTGTCTTAGACAAAGTACAGCCAGAATGCTCCTTAGAAGCAAGGACGGCGAGACTTCATCTCACATAATTTTTTCATGTTATCAGGCTGGAATAGTCCCTGGAGAAGGGCCAGTGAAAAAGAGGAAGATCTTGACACAGTGGCTGCAACAATGGGCTCAAACATAGCGCGATTGTGAGGATGGTTCAGGACTGGTTCAGTGTTTTGTTCTGCTGTATATAGGATTGCTGTGAGTCAAAACTGTCTGGACCACACCTAACAACAACAATAATATTCACAATAATATTATTACCCATCTATGTGCCAGGTATTGTATTTAATCCTTGCAATAATTCTGTATTATTGCTTAGTCTTAGTTTACTGAGACTCAGAAAGTGAGGAATCTTATCCAAGTTCAAAAGCAAGCGAGAGACCAAAAGATTTGCTTGCTTGCTTGCTTCCTTCTTTCCTTTTTACAAAGAGATCTATCTAAGGACAGATCACTCATGTGGCAGCAAATACGCAAAGAAAAGACATTTGGTATTTTCTGAAACAAATGCCAAGATTCTACATTAGGAAATGACGAATGGTGGGTCCTGACAACCAGAGAACCCTTGGAAAGGGAAGTAGATGCCCTTTCATCCTGTTGGATTCAACTCAGAGACACTGGCCCAAGCTGATTTTCATGTGTCCCATCTTATTCGACCTTGGACACAGGAGCTATGTGGCACTTTGGATGTGGGCTGGCAAAAACCTGGCTTGGGCACCAGGAAGTATGAATAATTGTGGGCTCAGCAAATCACATGGGCCTCACTGTCTGCATGGAAGAGAACTGACATTTGATGGTGACGGAGAAGACGATGATGGAAATACATAAATATACAGACTTCTGAAGTCAAGTTACATTTGTTCTTGGAACTGCACACCCTGAACACATACAGACAAAAACCCCAAACAAAAGACCCCTAAAATTATGCCCTAGCAACCTGGTCAATTTAACCATGAATATTGATGGGAAGATTACATCAACTGGCCTTTCCATTTCCTCCTTGTTCCTTGCTCTGTTTTGGGTTTTCATAGCAGCATCAACTCATTCCCCCCTCCCCCCCTTTTTTTTTTTTATTTCTTTTATAATATAGAGACAAGCATTCATGGGATGAATATGATTTTAAGTGTGTAGTGTAGTCAAGGCTAGTGTTCTATTAATGTCCACTTAAAGGTTATTATTTTTACAGACGTATATTTATAAATAGAGGATTTTCCAAGGATCCAAGATAATGTTAAAGCACTGGCTTTGAGGTTGCTGTTGGTCTGGAACATGACAGGTAAACAACATGGGAGTAAAGCCACTGTTCTGGGAGTTACCAGAAAGAAGGGACCCTGTCTGAATTGTGTGTGTCACAGTCCCTACTCAATACCTAGCACATAAAAAAGCAACAAATAAATCTGTTTAGAGTCAGTATTTTGATGGTGAATACCCAATAGCAACTCAACAGTTTTTTGATTAGAGAAAAGGAAGAAAGGAAGGACCCTCACTGTATCTGTCATACAGCAGGCATTCAATGAATTTCTTGATTAAGAAAATACAGCTGAGAGCCTTAGTAAATGTCCAGTGAAGGTGTGAGCAAATGCTTGGTGCATAATTGGCAGTCAAAGAATGACACCAAAATGAAAAAGGGGTCATATTTCCTGCCACATAAATGATGTTTAGAGTGTAATGGAGAGACACAGATACTTCCTGAGAGCAGGATTGTTATGCTTGGAACATGCCTTTTTTAGTAAGTCTCTGTGTACTCTACAAGCATTAACAGAAACTTGGGTTGTTCATTTGTTCGGTAATGGCTTTGTTTCTTTTCACACCACTTCCCGGAGGCACACAGACACTCATTTGCCCAAGCTCACACATTAAGGCAAGAGTACAACCCAGGCTTCTGATATATCCACACTCATCAGATCCTCCAGAAAGTGATATCCCCCCAAAACATCTAAAGAGCGGCTCTGTTTGTGCACACAGATCCAGTGCGTCAGCCCACAGGACAGAGTTCTGACACATATGGTGCTGTTGGAGCCTGTGACATCATGAATTTTTCTAGATGTCTCCCTCTGCTATCCAGATACGAAGGCCATGCAACTAACTCTGCTGGGCTCTCAAACAGGACTATTGTGGCAAAACTTTTCTGGAAAACAGTTTCATCTGTGACTGGTGTTTTTCTTTAAAACTGAGGTTCTAGTCTCAGCTTGGCTTTAGTTTTCTTTGGGTTAGAAGACTAGGTGTCTCTGGGGATATGAAATCTCTTCCCATTCTGGAAGGAGGCATTCTCTGTTAGTAGTCTGAATTCCTGGGCATGTTAATTAAGCTCTTTGTGCCTCAGTTTTTTCAGATGAAGAAATGGGGTTAATAATATGTATTCTATAGGGTTGCTGTGAGGGTAAAGAGTTATGCTGTGGGAAGCACTTAAAGCAGTGGCTGGTTTGTTGGAAGCTCCAGGAAGTCTAGCTTTGGTTGACGCAGAGGTCCCAGGGTCCCATATCTTTCAAGGTAGCCTTAGTTAAGGGGGAGAAAGGGTGGACAAGGAGATGATAGTTTGGGGGAGCTCTGTGCCCCTGAGCTACTTCAATCTGTATAGCACACTTACCCACCTAATAGCTTGGGGCTCCATGTCAGATTTCAGTTATCAAAACCTTTCAGCTGTTCCTTAAAAAAAAAAAAAAACTTGATAACCATAGATGTAATCTTCCATTTTACAAATGAGAAGTCTGAGGACTCAAGAACATCTCCTGATCCTCACACCAGTTGCTTGCTTTACTTGCCAGCTCTGCCTCCTTTCAAAGTTGATTGTTCTTATCCTATAGCTACAACCTACACCGCACTGGATAGACGTAAGAGAAACGTAGTCAACTCTCTATTTCTTGTTGCGAAAACTGAGGCCCATATCTTTTCAATAACTTGCTCAATGCTAAAAGATGCTCAAACTATAAATGTGTTTCTTTTATTCATTAGAAAATATACTTTATACAACATCTACTATGTTTCTGTCTCTTCCAGTACTATTTCTACTGTTCTCTGTAGGACCCTCTGCCCAGGATAGGGCTATAACCAGAAAATATGAACATTCCCACAATGCAACGTTATTTTCCAAGGTTTTGCTCCCTCTCATTTCTCTCAAGGAGCTAAAAAGGACTTAGGAAACTTTAAAGCCTTCCAGAAAATGAGTACCTCATAACCTGAGTTGTGAGGAGGCCAGAATCTACCTTCAACAAGTACTTTCAAGTTCTTCGCATGCCCTTTTTTTTTTTTTTTTAATTCATTTGTAAAACAGAGATGAAAATGCCCATCTCATCAGGTTGCCTGAAGGGCTGAATGAGAGAATATGTGAAAAGCCCCAGGTCCTCACAGAAGAAATTCAGCCCATTAGATCTCCCTGCTCCCCTAGTGAATATGAGTATCTGTTTTCCCAGATTCCTTTTAGGGGTCTACCCAGAGAGCTAAATTCTTGGTTCTGAACTCTTTCCCTCTGGCCTGAATGAAAAGTTCTGTTTGTGTCCTAGCCCTCAAGGTCCAGTCTTCTGGTCAGCACAGTAACCGTGCTTGTGTGCGATTATCTTTTTTGAATCCTAATATTAGGCCTGAGACGTGAGCAGGGTAGGTGACATTACTCTCATTCTTCAGAAAATAACACTGTGTTTCAGGGAGGTTAAGTGACTTGCCCAAGGTCATGTAGCTCATGCTAGTATGCAAATTCAGGTTTATCTCATTTCATGTCCACTGTTCCACCTGGAAGCCTGGCCTCCTCAGGTTGGAACCTTTGTCTAACCTCTCCCAGCATGGCAAGTTGTATTTTTATATAAGGCAATTTTAGTCACCTCTCAATGGGTGGTAAAAATACTGGTGAGGGAGGTCATTCCACCTTAGTGGCTGCTTCGAAGGACTGGAAATGTGTGGGAGGCAGAAGGAGGAGGTTGGGTTGGAATGACATTCGGCCCCCCACGTGAGAGTCGAGGAGGTGGGAGACATTGGGACCAGTCAAGCGTAAAGGAAGAGCAAGGCTTTCCAAGCACTGCCCTATATAAACACAGCCGTGACAGAGGGAAGGTTGCATACAAGGACACACTTGACGTTTCCTTAAGTTTTCGAAGGGAAGGGCTGAGTCATCAGAGAAACTCTGTTGCTTTCCCTCCCCGAGGGCACAGACAATGAGGTGTGACTCTAAAATACTGTGATTGATACTTCCCATTCCTGAGCTGCTCACACATCCAGGGGAGGAGTACCTGTTTCACCCTTCCCCCCCACACTTACCCATATGCACCTTATCCCACTATTTGAGGCTCCAAATTACTGTTTTGATCTCACCCTCCAGTGTCTCCTAACCCAGAGTCATACACCTTGATCTTTAATTTACTGGCAAACCTATCTCTTACTCTCTCAGGACCTCATCTACAAAATTTCAGCTGCAGTTAACAGAAGACTCGGCTTAACATGGCTTAAACATTAAAAAAAAATAAAGTGTTATCTTAAATAACAAGAAAAAAGGAGAGAAGTGTTTGCAGGGTCGGTTAACTCAGGGGCTTCAAGCCAGCAGCTTTCTTTCATTTCTCTACTGTCATCTGTAGAGGGCCAGTTCCACCTTTAGACTCATATGATTATGGTCCCAAGAAAGCTGTCAGGGCCCCAGGCATCACAGTTTTAAACAGATAAATCCAAAGGCAGAAAAAGGGAGCTTTCTCCTTGTGAGGTTTTTCTTTTTTTAAATCAGGGAATAAAGTATTTCCACAAGCCCTCTGACAGATATCTCCCTTCTCTTCCCTTTTTGTCAAATTGCTTCTTGCCCGTAGCTAAAACAGGCTATGCCAACAGGAATAAAATTACTACCACCAACCTAGACTAATGAAGACTCATTCCTGGAGTCGGACAGGGGCTGTTCCAGGAGGACAGGTATGTCCAGGAGGAATAACCAAAATGAAATTAGGGGTTTGCAGCAAGCAAGGAGGAAGGAAAAAGACTGTTGGGTAGGCAACCAAGAGTGTCTTCTACAATATTACCTAAGACTGTTGTGATGATTAAATGAGATATGTGAAACATACTATGTATGATTCCTGGCAGATTGTAAGTCCCAAAATAAGTGTTAAATGTTACCTTCTCTACCCCTATTTTTATTCCTCAAATTCGCTTACAGCCTTATCCCATATTTGCTCTGCTTAGAAGGCCCACTTCCTGTTGCAATGCTATAACCCAAGGCCCATCTCAAATGTCAAAACCACAGTGAAGTCTTTCTGAGTTCTCAATCCTCCAAGATATTTGTTCCTGATTTATGGCTTTATCACACTTTGCCTTGTTTTTTTGCATTTTCGGAGATCTTCCTAGAGCGTGAGGTCCTTGAAGGTTAGTTTGGATTTCATTAATCCCGAAATCCCTCGAATAAGTCCCAGCAGGCCTAACACATAGTAAGCGCTCAGGAAATATCTGTGGGAATTGAATCGAATGTACTTTGTTTAAAGCTGCTGCCCTGGCTCCACAGTTCTAGAATATTAGGCAGAGCTTGTGACACATTCCTTTGACTTGTACCAGTGGTGGCAAATCTCAGACTTTGGAGGATGAATGCAATTTTTGCCATCAGCCAGATGTCATGTCAGTCCTTGTCTATCACAATCAATCAAGCCAACGATGACAGATTGCAGTCAAAAAGAAGCTGCGGGACGGATCAGCATAGTGATTCAGAATTCATGGTCTAAGCTCCATAGACCTAGTTCTGAATGCTGTCGCCACCACTTACATCCTCTCTGGCCTTCAGCAAGTTACTCTACATCACAGAATTTCAGTTTTGTTGTCTGTAAAATGGGGATAATATTAGAACCTACCTCTTTGGTTGTTGTGGTAATTAATAGAATAATACAGGTAAAGCTCTCACTGTAGGGCCTGATATACAGTAAACAATAAATGTAGTGATTAAATCATATGATAATGAGTAATGGAATAGGGTCAGATATTGGTTCTGAAAGCACTTTTGAGAGGGAAGTTTCGAACTAGCTTGATGACTGGTGATATTGAATGAGTGTTTAACCCCTGAAAGTATGTACCTTGATGGACAGAATTCATTTAGATATCACAGTTTTGTCACATGTTGCTTTAGTTAAGATTCTTTTGGTTTCCAGTAAGAAAAACCCGCTCAAACTGCCTTAAGCAAAGTGGGGACTTTATTTTAGGAATACAGAGGGTTCCTAAAGAACTCAAGAGGGAGGGCGTAGCAAGGCTGCCCATGTCTATCTGTCTCCGGTGCCCATGTATCTCATTGCTTCTTCTCTCTGGGATCTGTTACCCTTTCTGGAGACTTGTTCCTTTGCTGGCTAGTACACATGATGAGCCCATTTTTCCTGACTTTTCTGATTCTCAGTTCAGTCTCAAAAACTATATTGATGAACCTGAATCCCAAGGGCAAGTTCCCAGGAAAATCCAATTGGCTCTGGTGGGTCAGGTACTCATCCTGGATGAAATTGGGATGGGGAAGTGTGTGTAGAGGTCATGTGGAAAAAACATGGCTGCAGAGATCGGTATGGTGGTCTATGGAGAAAGTAGGTTCACGTGGTTTTGGCAGATCCATCAATAGGTGCTCACAAGAAAAGACTTTAACACTGCAGTCTGCCTCTTTTAGTCACGTTTTAAACCCATAATCTCTTCTTGGCTTTTTAGGGGTGTCTCCCATTCTCTAATCAGAAATCCTGCCCAAGAAATTGGGTTAAAGGAAACCTCAGACCAATGTCTCTTCTCAGTCAAAATATCTCATGTTCGAGATGCCATTCTGCTTTGAGAAGTGCCCAGAGTTCACACTCGACAGAACTGGTTCTTGGCAATGTTACAGACTAGTGACAGATGACCCGTCATTACAACAACTCTGGAGATGTGTTTTGCCAGCATAAAAGGGGAAAATAACCCGGAGAAGGAGAAGAAGAAGAGAGGTCTTTAACATTTTGGCCACTGAAGTCTTGTCATCCATCAGGATCTGGAACTCTGCCACCCACCCACTTGGCCACTGCTGAACTAGAAATGATGAACATAAGTCATTGTGGTTTTTTGGTTTTATAAAAATAGAAGAGATTTGGCTGGAATGTGGCATGTCTGAGTTTCCAGATACATCTGCTTACACAGGGAAATGAAGGCCCAGGACATGTTATTGTAGATATCATTATAGGGGTCCCCAAAGTCTCAAGGCTATCAGTCCCCATAGAGCAGAGGAAGATATTTTTTCTACGGGACAATTTTTATCATCTTTACCACTTTTTATGATTATAAATGTAATAGATTTTCATAAAAAAAACTTTACAGAAGTATTCAACTTAGAAAGTAAGAATTCTTTATAACCTACAGATACAACCACTAGAAGTAATTTGGTTTATATTCATCCAAATTTTTTTCCTATACATACATGCTAATATAATTAAAAACATGCTTATTCCACACACAATTATTTTTACCTAAATAGGTTATGTAACAATGTAGTTCTGCAATTCTTTTCTCATAACAATGTTTCTTGGACATTTTTTCTTGTCAGTACCTAGAGCTCTCTCATTCTTTATAAGCTGCACAATTTTTCCATCGTGTGGATGTACTTCATTTATTCAGTCCTCATTAATGGCTATTCAGAGAGTGAGGCAAATGTTTAATACTCATATTTTTCTTCATTCTCTCTCCTTCTTGCTTCCCATACCAGTAGTATTTTATTGGGCAAAGGTGACTTTTGGATCAAAAATCAGAAGTGGCTGGTGTCCACTCTAGTGGCTGCTTGATGCTTTAAAATTTGTATCTCTCTTATTTACTCATTGTGATGCTTAACAATTTGGTTACTAACACTCAGAGAAATCACACTTCATCTGGAAATTAAGTGGTAATAGAATGCTCACAGAACTACAGAAATCTAAGAGGGGTCTCCGAGCTCTGGGAAGAAGCAGGCAACAGGGCCACAGAGCTCTTCTCTAGTTTTTGCATTGCCTTTCGATTTTTTCCTCCTTGTTTGGTTTCCATGGGAATTGATGGCATGGTGTGTGTGTGTGTGTGTGTGTGTGTGTGTGTGTGTTATGCATGAGTGTGTATCTGGGAAAAAAGGTCTGAAGGATGAACTCCCCTAGAGAAAATGCTGATCTGTGCAAAGTCCAGGGAGGCAGCCAGGTGGAATTTTGGGGTCATCAGGAAATAGGAGTGACCCTAGCATATCAAGAAAAAGCTTAGATGCTATTTCTGTGGTTTTCATGAATTTAGAAAGTTGATTTATTTGCCAGTGTGACAATGCTTTGGGGGCCTCTAATTATTAAGTTCCTTTGGGCCCCTTTGTGACAAATGTGACTTCTGAGTAACACACCATTGAATAAACCAGGATGTTCTGGAAAAAACTCATGTCCTTTATAATTCATATCTTGCTTGGGCTACAGATGTTGGAAAAGAGCTTCGATTTAAGATGGATGCTGGTTGCTAGGGGGTGGGAGGTTGGGAGGTGTGATTGGAGGTTGGTGGGTAAGGATTTAGGGTGAATTCAAGACATCTTGCTAGTGTTTTCAAAATACTGTTGTCTGTAGTTAAAGAAATGTGAGGCTGTGTTGCTTAAGAAGGGCAGCCTATCTTAGAGAAGCTTTTATTCTTCAAGTGCTAATTTAAGCACAGCGTGGTTTCCCGAGTATAAATACAGATTTAGTGTGTACTCTACCCTACTCAATATACGATCGTGTATCTGCAAAAGCCACCTTGTCCTCAATCTCACATTGCTGGGTGCAGGCAAGAACAACTAGCCTCACATTCTGATTTTCTTTAGGGGTGGGGGTTATTTTCTTGGGACCAAGGAGACTATTACACCCTTTGTGGTAATAGAGATTACTCTTTGCATTAAATTGTCCTTTTAATGTATAAAGTCCCTTACATTCATGGTTTCATAAGCTCCTGTATAGAAATCCCTGGGGGGTAGGCGTGGATTATGATCCCTTTTTTTGCAGATGGGGAAAATGAGCTCAGGAACAGTAAGTGGGAGGCAGGTACCATGGTGATTAGGAACATGGACACTGGAATCAGACAGAACTGGGTTCAAATCCAAGTTTACCCTTTATTGCCTATGTGGCCCAGGCAAGTTATTGAATTTCTCTGCTTTTCAGTTCCCTTTTCTATAAAGTGAGGATAATAATTTCTACTTTATAGGGATTATTGTGAGATTAAGTAAAATAAGGTTTATTAAGCATTCAGTATAGTGCTTGGCAGATAGGAAGCCTGGCACCGAGAACGCCCTTAGCAAATGTAGAAATTGATAATATTGTCCAAGGACACAAAAATGGTAAGTTACTGTGCTAGAATTTGAATCTGACTGTGTCTAGTGTTTTTTTTTTTTTTTTTTCCCTATACCATACAGCTTGTCCCAAGACTGTCTTGGGAAAATGTATTCTTTCCTGTTGAAATAATCTATTATCACCCCTTTGTGGAAGCTGTACATTTGAAATGGGGTGATTCTGCCAATTTGGGAAAGAAAGAATGAAAAATTAGCTAATATATTCTGTCCTACTACATGGTAGGTAGGTTTACAATGTTATCTCATTTTGTGATCACATTCTTGCTCACCAGAATAGGAGGCTCATAAAGAGCTGAGGTGAACCAGACATCAAGATTCAGAGCTGTCCAACTCCAAAGCCATCTTTCTGCCACTCCAACTGAGGGCCCCGACAAAGGCTTTTTTGAGGAGGCAAAGTGGGGGCTGAGAAGGTGTGGGCTGTATTTGGTTTGCCTGCCTGCTTAAAAGACTTCTTCCTCAGTCTGACTCTGTGGACTATTTTGGGGCTGCCATGTCATTTCAGTCCCCCTCAAAGAGCCCTGGAAAATGTGCAAAGAAAAAAAAGAAATCCAAAGAAAACTATTATTGGCATTCGCCCTCAATTTGCTATTATGACGTCCATCCTGCAAAGAAGCGTTTATACCCTTATAAGGTTCCCAGCATCAATTTAACTATGTTATCTCCCAGTAGATGATACAAAATGCACTCTCAGTAGCATACGGTGGAGAGAGGTGGGAGAGTTTTCTTGGCTGTGGAATGAGAGAGAAATTAAAAAGGGCCTACTATGCTGAGTCACTAAGGCACACAGCTTACTATGGACCACATTCAGGCCTGAGCCAACACGCAGCAACGAGTCGGTTTCTGTTGGGGCCGCTAAGATGTTCCTCATTGGGAACGGCTCTTCTGAGAAGAAGCTGCAGCCAGAAAAAAAGGGGGAAAAACGCCAACATCCTGAACATTTTAAGTTCATCAGTTATATTTTTACACAGTTAAATCAAGCACAAAAACAGAAAAAAGAAAGTCATGTTTCCACCAGCTTTCCTCAAGCCTCCCCCAACACAGGCTCGCCAGCCGGATGCCTTATCCCTCCTCCCTTTGTCATCATAATAATGTCAGCTAGCATCACGGATTGTTGCTCATTACTGGGTGAGCTGGGCACTGGGCTTGGCGTGTCAAATGCCAGCTCTCATTCAACCCTTGCAGATATCCCATGGGGTAGTACATTTATCATACCCATTTTTGAAATGAGGAAACCAATGTTTAGAGAGATTGAGGAACTTGATCACGTTTCAGAGCTAGGACCAGAACCTGATTCTTTATGATCTTAGAGACTGAATCCCTAACTACTGTGCACTAAAGCTGAAAGGGACAAGTAATCTTCCAGATTAGGGGTTTCAACCTGGCTTATTATCAGAATAACCTGGTGAGCTTAAAACAATAAACAAACAAAACTACAGATTCCTGGATCTACCCTGAAGGCTCATTATTCAGAAGGTTTGTGTTGGAGACTGAGACTTCATATTTCAGTTCCCCTCCAATGATTTTAATGAAGACCCAAGTTGGAAACCACAGATCTCATCTATTCCATTCCTTTATAAAGCATCAGCTTAGAATAATGGTGACTTGCCCACAGAAGTACATCAAGTCCATGGTAGATCAGAGCCTGATTCTTAGACCTCTCCCCATATTGCTATGCCCATCAGTTGATTAATGAATCAGTAAGTCAGAACTCTGTGGCCCATAGTGGCTGTGCTCTGAGTTGGAGGAGGAGGACACAGTGGGGTCTGGGATATTAGCAAGGACAAAATTCATTAGGGAAGGCTATTAGCTGGTGATAGACCTACATTCAACAATGTTTGATAAACATGCCAGTCCCTTAGTTATCAATAAACTGGATTTGGAGAGACGGGGATTAGGAGACCAAATTGGGAGTTTTTTCAGGAAAAGGAAGAATCATTTGCCAAAAGCATGGACATACATATGCGAATGCTGTGTAGGACACAAAAAAAATGCCAACCTGAGGAGCAACCAAGTACAGATGAAGTGCTAGATGAGCTCCGTTGGAAAAATGGAAATCAGATTAAGAAAAGCCTATAATTTAATGAAGTACTTGCAACAGGCATATGCCATTTTGTTCACTGTCTAGAATCTGAACCTCCTTTCCATATGAAGAATGGAGCCTGCCTCTATGTGACTCTATGAATGTGGAAGAAGCAAGACAGATATTTGCTAACCTTTGAAAGCTGTGAATGGACACGGTGCTTGGACAATCAGATACTACTAACCAGATTGTACATCTAATCTACTGATTCACGTACAATTTATTTGGGTTGTTGTAGCAGGGGTGTCCAGGGTTCAGTGGTAGCAGAGGTGATGGGGCAGAGACTATGTCCAGTGTCTGTGCAGACTGGTCCTGGGTTATGCCCTTGATTGTGTCCTGCTCTCTGCCTGAACCAGGCCTTCCAACTGAATCTGGGAGCCAATGTCCTGGAAACAAACCTTTGCTGCTTCACTTAATCAGAGTCAATTTATGTCCTTCACAACCAAGAATCTTGACCTGTGTGCTTCCCCATGCTGAACCTACTAACTTTCTGCTAGAATTTCTCCACAGTTTTCTGTTTGACCTGTTCCACCTTTCCCCTAACAACAGTCCACCAAAGAATCCGTCTGTAAAGCCTTCATTTTCTTTAATCCTCACAACCAAATCCATTTGTAAAGATAAGGAATTTGAAGCTAATCAAAATAAGTAAGAACACCTGGGTTCAAATCCAGGCTCTGACACTTACCTCTATAACCTTGGGTAAATCTTTTTACCTCTCTGAGTCTTAGCTTGCTTGTCTTTGAAAGGGAGACAGTGACTACCTAGCATCCAGGATGAAATGTATGACAAAATATTCTGGATGTTATAAAGCTATTTTAAGTAAAACTTATCAACTGTGTGACTTCAATCTCCAGATAATCCCATGCATTTTAATTCACTTTAAAAGCTGTGTTTCAAAGAAATAAAAATTACAGCCTGAAATCCTCCCTCCCTCCAATCCCAAATGACATCCAAGTCAAAATGTAAAAACTGGATAATTTTGAACAAAACTGGTTTTCAACTACATTTTGATTCCAGTTCTGTCAGTGGTTCATTTTGTTGTCCCTGGTGGAGTGTTTTGTCTGAATTATGGCTGTTTTATAGGAACACAAGGTTGAAGGCATCTCTCTGGAGGGAGATGAGCCAGAACTAACTCCGATGAATTGACATTTTCCCTAAAACGTGTCTGGTAATGGAAAGAAAAATGATCTCTTTTAATTGGAAGGCTCGGTGAGACCTGACCTACTGGAAACAATGAAACAATAAAACCATCACTTAGAATCCATGACATCGGTGAGGGCTCAAAAAGCTCCTCTTGGATGAAATGCCAAGGGTTTAATGGTCAGAGCAGGAGTGCTAGGCCCTTCCCTTGATGCTGGTGGGGAGGAAATGCTTTTCTAGGAATGGAGGACTGTTTCTAGAGAAACTATTCTGGCATGTGCTTGGTTGGGCCTATGGTGCCCATTTTCATTTAGAACTTCAGTGATTGACACTTGACTCTTCCAAGAAAGATGCGTAAATTTGGCCTTTTTCTTCTTCCCTTCAAAGTTGGGAACAATTTGGATTTTCTAAGGTTCACAGTTTTAGAAAGCTCTTTTCAGGTACACTCCCTCCCCACTTCTGCTCCCATGCCCCTTGTACCGCAGGCCATTCCGAGTACCTTCTGTGAGCTTCAAATACAATTTATATATATATACCTCTTCATACTTCCTTTTTCCTTTCTCTAATTCCCCAACCCCTTCCCACCATTACATCTCAGAGGAAAAGAGGTCATTCATTCTTATCTAGGGCTGATCTCTATGCATGGTCTTGATTCTGTACTTTTTCACATACTCTATGTTCATCTTCTGTCTTCCTCCCTTTCTAACAGTTTAATTTCTCCCTTTATTTCGTATCTATCTATCCAGACTTAAGTGCTTGCAGGTTCCTCCTTTCTTAACAAAACTCCCTCTTGACGTGTGTTCCTCTCCAACTACCATCCTTCTGTCTTCACTTTACAAGCAGCCAGAGAGTCATCTCTATTCCTTATTGCACTTTCTCACTTCATTCAGCCTCTTATAATCTTTCCCTCTGGCTCCTGCTCCCACCACCCCCACTGAAATATCTCTTGCTTAATTCACCAGCCACCAATTCAGTAGATCCTTTCAGTCCTTATCTACCTGAAGGCTGAAACATTTGACTGTGATGACCTCTTTCCTCCTTGAAACACTCTTCTTTGTTCCCCTGACACCACTTTTCCTTCATTTTTTTCTTACTTCTATGATAACCCTTCCTCAACCTCCTTCTCTGTGGTCTTTTTTTCTCCCAATCTCTTCATTAGTGGTGATACCCAAATTCTACAGGTGACAGCTACTCAGTAGTCATTCCCCCCTGTATTTTGTTTGGCTCTTGGGCAGGGACCTATTTATCTTAGGGTAGGTGGGTTCCTATCTCAGATCTGGCATATACATCATGGCTGGTCTAAGCAGGAATAGTAATTCCATTTCCTTTCACCAGTGATTTACATGTAAACCAGTTTTAGTCAATGAGATAAGGACAAATCTGCTAGAGGATTCTGAGAAGAATTATTTTTCCTTTTAGAAAGGCAGAACCTCACAACATGGCAACTTTTATCCCTACTCGTATTCCTACCTTGAATATGCTTAGGCAAGAACGTAAAGTTTGGGCTGTGGCAACCATTTTGGGACCATGAGGCAAGAAGCCTGAGGATGAAATGCCAATATACAGAAAAGGCTGTGTGGAAAATAGGTGGAGCCTGGGTCCTTGATGACATCACTGAACTTTGGACTAACCTCAGAACCACCTACCTCTACAATTCTTATGATGCAAGACTATTAAAGGCCTTGATTAATAAGTTAAGTCACTGTTAGTTGGATTTTGGCTACTTGCAGCTGAATGCGTCCTAAGTATTATTGCAAGGCTTCAGCTTGTTTTTATTCTTTTCTCTTCTCCATGTATGTTCTCTTTTCTGGGGCAAACTTATAGCATCTATGGCTTCAAGTATCCCCTGTATACTGGGGACCCTCAAATGTACACCTCCAGCCAACTTCTTCATGAAGTAATATACTGAGCATTTGCTATGTATCAGGCATTGTTCAAGGTGCTTTACACATTTTAGTTAATCTTCACAACAATTTTATGAGGAATATCTCATTATTATCACCATTTCGTGGGTGAGAAAACTGTGCTAAAGAGAGTTAACTAACTTGCCCAAAGTTCACAGAGCTATTATAGATCAAACTCCAATTTGAACCCCATCACTTTGGTGCCAAAGCCTGGGCTCTTAGCCACTCTTCTCTGCATCACACTTTCAGAGACGTTAAATATTAAAAAGTACTTCTTTTTATGGAAGTTTAGTCTGTCCTCGTTTATTCTACTTTAGTTGGTCGTAGTCTGCATATTCAAGGTAAGTTTCTCCTGTCTTCTTCCTGTCGTTCCTTCATCCTTTTATCTTCTCTTCCCTTCCTCAAGGCAAAAGAACACCAGTTACTAAAACAGTTCCTCATGTAATAGAATTTCCAGACCTCTCACCAACCTGGCCATCATCCTAGCTATCATCTTAGTCTGGAAAAACTTTAGTCTGATTGTGTCCCTCTTAAAAAGGGGTGCTCCTTAGTGGACCTAGCACACATGTGTGGTCTGACCCATGCAAGGCCAATGGGATGATCACATCCCAGGAAGTCCAAATAATGACATTTAATAATTATTTACCACTACTTTGTGCCTGACTGCATGCTATTTTATGTGCCCCAAAGCTTCTCAAATTTTCTGCTGAAATACCCTGAAGACAGAGAAGAGTGATTGTGTACTCCCCAAGAACTAGGAGCATAGACTATACGGCAGCTAACTGCTATCTAGAAATTTCTTCACCATTTTGAGTTTTAAAAATGCAAGCAGATTTTGCTTTCTACTCAATAAGAGATTCCCTGCTTGGTTTAATATAAAAATAGGTTGTAAATGATTTGCCATTGAATAAAATAGAAACATTGGGAATATGCCTTATATTTATGCCATGGCCTCCCATACTTCTAAGCATACTGCCAAATACTCCTAGGAATTTGCCAACCTAATCTGAGAAGTGTGGCCATACATTATCTTTATTACTTACAACACTAGGCAAGGGAAGCATATTTGGGACAGCTCAACTAGCAGAGACTCAGAGATAACTTGCTCAAGCTTTCAAAGATAGTAAACCTATCCTGGCTTTGAATACAGATCTGAGTCCTTTCCACTACACTACGTACTACCTTTGAAGAGAGGATGTATGAGTGTGTACCTGAGAATACAACGTGAGTCTCCTTTATAGAAGATGAGGATCCCACTCCTGAGTCAGCCTGAGTCCCAAATACGAACACCATTCTTCTGTGAGCTCAGCCCAAGCTAGCATGTACACTGCAGGTTTCTGAACATCTTGGAGCCTATTTCCTGGGACCTGCTATAAGGACTCTGTGTGGTGAGCAATTTTTGGACCCAAATGCTGGGCTTGATGTTTATCTCAGCTATATTTCTTTCCAGCCTTATGTTCTAGTTTGTCTAGAGAGTTTTGAATCCAAAATTTGATCAACCAACCTGCTTCCTTATCCCTATGATGGGGAATTGTTATACCAGTTGATCCCGGGAGCTTTCTAGAAACCATTTTAAAGAGCTATTAGAGATAAAGATAGGTACTTTTTAATTCTGAAAACACAGACTCACACATTTGGTGTCTTTAAGGATGCTTCCGTAGAGAAAATGTCTATATTTTCTTTAACAGAGGGGTTTTCTGTGACCTTTCTCCTCTTCAGAATCTGCCTGAAGGGCTGCTCTCTGCCTGTCCATCCCACCCTTCCTTAACCCATTCTTTTACGACCAGCTGCGGCTGCTAACCAAAGGGTCGGCAGTTCGAATCTGCCAGGTGCTCCTTGGAAACTCTATGGGGTAATTCTACTCTGTCCTATAGGGTCACTATGAGTCAGAATCAACTCGACAGCACTGGGTTTGGTTTGGTTTTTTGGTTTACCACCAGCACAATGCCTAGACTCCTGCCTCTGATTCATAATTGCTGTTGTTGTTATGTGCCATCGAGTCAGTTACTATTCATAGGCACCCTATATGAGTCCGAATTGACTTGATGGTAACTAACAACAACTCTGGCATCATCGGGGCAGTGGTGGTTCAGTGGTAGAATACTCATCTTCCAAGCGGGAGACCCGGGTTTGATTCCCAGCCAATACATCTCATGTGCAGCCACCACTTGTCCACCAGTGGAGGCTTGTGTGTTGCTATGATGCTAAACAGGTTTCAGTGGCTATTCCAGATTAAGACAGACTAGGAGGAAAGACCTGGTGATCTACTTACAAAAATCAGCCAATGAAAACCCTATGGATCACAAGGGTCTGATTCATAATCAAGCATGGGGATGATGCAGGACCAGACAGCAGTTAGTTCTGCTGTAACATGGGCTTGTCATGAGTTGGGGGCTGACACAACAGCAGGTAACAACACAGCAATACTCTGCCATCAAAACCCAGAGCTCAGACATGTAGAACATGAGATCTGGACATGCTTATTGTAGATGCAGCCTCACTAGAGCTCACATTTCCCTTTTAACAAATAAGGAAAATGAGGTCCAGAGAGAAAAAATGATAGGACAGAGAAAGGGTAAATCATTGAGCTGAGATTAGATTGCAGGTTCCCTGACCAGTGGTAAACCAGTCAAATCAGCAAGAAAGGTCTGTACTGCCAAAAGCCAAGTGGGACTCCTCCCAGCATTTATCCAGAAGAACTCTTCTTTTCTAATGAGAGCAGGGGAAATGGAGTTTGAAGCAAGAGTGAGGTTCACTGGCAGGGTGAAGAGAGGGTGGGTGGGGTAAATGTTTCTCTTCCTAGAGAGACTATACAGAAAAAGGAAAGCAGAAATCTTCAGCATTTTAGGTAATGCAGAGTTTTCATAGCCCTGGGCACTGCCATAGCGGTTACCCTGGATGACCAGGGAAGTCCTGGAATTGATTGAGCCCTGCTGCTGGTAGTCTGCTGTCTGCTCTTGTAGAACAGACAATAAATAGAACAGGGTCAAGGCAATGCTATAGCCCTGTGCGCCCCACTGCTTCCAATGCTTGCAGCCTTGAGTCCAGGTGGGCCCCTCATTGCCCAGCCTTTCTTGTCAATGCACTAATTACATCAGCTTCTCTTGGTCACTGTCCTGGACTCCCAACACTGTGCACTTTCCATAGTACTATTTTGGTCCCTGTTAGGTGTCTGATACTCCTGAAGAGTATACCACTAGGAAAGATCTAGTAAGGAAAACAGGATCAAGTAGTGGTTAAGCAACAGGCCTGTGAAGTCAAACTTTCTGGGTTTAAATCTCACTTTACAGAACCTTAGACAGGTTATCTAACCTTTCTAATTGTCTTAGGCCGGGTTCTCTACAGAAGCAAAACCGGTAAAGCATATAAATGTATTTATATAGAGAGATTTATATCAAGGAAACAGCTCATGCGATTGTAGTCTGTAATGTCCCAAGTCTGTGGATCAGATTAGAAGTTTCTCCTGATTCACGTAGCTGCAGGGGCTGGCGAGCCCAAGATTGGTAGGCCAGAGAGCAGGGCTCTTGCTCACAGGCTGTGAAGATCAACGAATCCCAAAACTGGCAGGTAAGCTGCTAGCTCAAGTCCCAAGAACCGGAGGTCAGACGAATGAGAGGCAGCTGCAGGATCCAGAACTAGCTGAAAATATTGGCAAGGCAAGCAGAGAGGACGTAGGCTACAGAGGGTGGCAAGATGAAGGCGGAGGCGGCGGTGAGCTGTCACAGGCCCTGCCCCCACCAGTACCACTCAGCAGATACCATCATGGGGTGATCACATATCAAATTTCAACCGGGAAGTGATCACAGTATTATACAACTGCCAAAACACTGAGAATCATGGCCTAGCCAAGTTGACACACAGTCTTAACCATCACACTAATCTTCAACTCCCCCATCTATAAAAAGGAGACAATAATTAAGTCACCTGAGATTCTGGTGGGGACCAAATAAAATAAAGCACATAAAACAACTGGTACATAGTAAGCATTCAATAAAGGTTAGCCATTGGCAATGTGTAATAAATGAATCATTTGCCTTTTCCAGATACTATAATGCAAAGATGGGAAATATATTTAAAGCCCACGTGATTTTATATATGGTATAACAGAAACGCATTGGACTACAAAGTTCTTCTGTTGTGTTACTGTCTGATCTTGGGCAAATCTTTCTCCTCTCAGGTCAGTATCCCCATTTGTAAAATGAGAGCTCATCTTGGTCCTTCTGTGACTTACACTGTATGTCCCCAATTTTTAGTAACACAGCAAGCCTTTGGGGATGATATTTCGAGAAATTAAAGTTAGCTCTACGTGGTACTCAGTGCTAAGAGCTTCCTAGTCTCTTGGCCCCTCCCTTGAGCTAACTGTATGGGTGATGGGCCTTGGGGAGGGCCTGTGTGAGGCAGGGGAGACATAATAACATTCAATTCAAGAACAGACATTCTTTGGGAAAAAAAGTGTGTGTGTGTATGTATTTTAAATTAGAAGTCCAACAGAGAGATGAGAAATGGAAATGGTTTTATTCTTATGATCAGAAAGTTAAGTGTCACAGAGTTATGACTAATTCACAGGTAATGTGATCTCCAGAGGTGAGCTTCAGGAAATGGATTGGCAAGTGTGCTATTTTTACTTCCTCCCTCCCTCTGTGGCTGGCCAGAGCCTCAGGTGAGCCTTGCTCATAGGCAGGTGGGGAATTTCCTTGAGGTACTGAATGCGCTGATGGTAGCTTAACAGCCTGTTTACTCCATGAAAAGAGAGTTGGAGGAGCCAAGGCAAAGGGTGCCTTACAGTATAGAAAATGAACTCAGAGAAATTTAAAACTTTATTGCCAAATCTAGATGAAAATCTAGGCTCTGTATTGTCTTCTGGATTTGTATTGGGCATCCTTTCTGTCAGGGGATCTGGCCAGCTCATTTCCTTTTTCTGTTATTTGGGGTACTACAGACATTTCTGTATTAGGTAAGAGAACCATCATATGCTTATCAGGCCAATGAGAAGGAGAGCGAGCCAAGATACATTGGGAACCAGTAAAGTACCACACTCTAGCTTTGTTACATTACATATATTCCCCAATTAATCTTTACAACATCCTATGAGACGGGTGTTGTAGTCCACATTTTACAGTTTATGAAACTAAGGTTTAGAGATATTGAAGAACCTGCCAAAGTTTAATCAGTTAAGAAATGGCAAACCAGTTAGGTCAGATACATCTAATCCCAGAATCTTCGCTGTTTTTAGAAAACCACACTTTTAGGTCAGTGTTATCTTCTCAGAAAATAATCAGAAGATAAATTTGCCTTCCAGTCCATTCCTTACAACTTTACTTTCATTTCATTCCTTGTTTCCCAGCTCCATTGTCTCTCTTGGTCTATATCACAAGACCATTATCAAAAAGACTAAATACAATAAGAATAGGCTGAGTATTTGTTATGTGACATGTACTATGCCAAACCTAGGAGATTATACTTAAGTTTCTCGCAGTGCAAAGGCAAAGAAAAAAACATGAATCAATAAATATCATATAAAGCATGAAAGAAAAAAAAGTCCAAAGTGAAGTATTATATTTTACAATATAAATTCTTAAAACAGAAATAGCAAATATAGGTATGTATCCCATAAATCTTACTCCTAAATCCAAAACAGACATGACTCATTGATCACAGAGTTCCTTCTCCTAGAGCCTGAATGCAATCTTAGAATTCTCCTGTCTTCTTCAGGAAGTGGCCACCAATTAATTTGGAATCTCTTTGTCATCTCTGTTTTAAGGGAAACTATTCATTTTGGGGAAACCCTGGTGGCGTAGTGGTTAAGTGCTAAGGCTGCTAACCAAAGGGTCGGCAGTTCGAATCCACCAGGCGCTCCTTGGAAACTCTATAGGGCAGTTCTACTCTGTCCTGTAGGGTCGCTATGAGTCGGAATCGACTGGACGGCACTGGGTTTAGTTTTGGTTTTTTCGACGGCACTGGGTTTAGTTTTGGTTTTTAGATTCATTTTGGCTTGAAGAAGCTATGACGTTTTCACGGAAGAAACTGTATTTGAGCACGGCCTTGAGAAATGAGCAGTATTTTAGTGAGTAGGAAATTTTTATGCCAAGGCAACAGTATGAGCAAAGTAATGGAGGCTGGAAGGGCAGAAGAAATTTAAGAATAATGAGTAATCTGGTGTGTGTGTTGGTGGGGAGTAGGGGATCGGAATTAGTCCTGGGAAAAAGTGACTTGGAAATTAGGTTGCACTACAGTACAGAGGGCATTGAAAAATCATGTTAGGATATCTGTACTTTCTTTCATAAGCCATGAAGCATTATCTAAACATAATGCTTAGCTTGATAGCAATGGCTTTTTTTTTTTTTTTTTTATTGGGGGGGGTGTTGATCTTTCATGGTAGCCCTAGAGATGAAAAGAAGCATACAGATTCAGGATATATGCTGGAAGTTGAACTCACTGGAGTTGGTTTGAGATTAAATATGGGAGATAGTGAGAAAAAGAGGGGAGTCAAGAATGATTTGTAGGTTTTGGGGTATAGTAACTGGGTGGATGATAAGAAAGGTAAAAAAGGAAGTCAGGGAGGGCATAATAACTATCTTATATTATGATTTTCCCTGGAAGGGATTAACACTTAATATAATAAGTATTATGTCACCATCTTTGCTTTACAACTGGATCCTTTATAGCTTACTCAGAGCTCAGTAGATATTGCATCAAAGCCACAGAGGGAAATGCTCAGAAAATAGAAATGACTTAATTCCATTCTCGTACATGGCTAGGGGAGGGTACATGATTATAGTATTTCTGAATTGCTATTTGGCAAACTGTATCAAGAGCCATAAAAATGTTCACGCCTCATTGGCTAATAAATTTCAATTCTAAGAATAGAGCCTAAGGCAACACTCAGAGAAGAACATAACGATTATGAACATATGCTAATGTCAATGTTAATTATAATATGATAACAAATGGAAGCATCCTAAATGTCCAATAATAGATGATTGCTTAAAAATTATGATACATTCATACAATGTTATATTAGATAATCATTACAGAAATAAGGGTCTAATGGAATAATCAATGGTGAGAAAAAGAAATCAAAGTACAAAACTGTAAACCATTATGATCTCAATTCTGTAAACAAGTATATATGTGATAATATGGAGAAAATGTATCATCTAAGAAGCAAGTATCAAAATTCCTTTGGGTTAAACTGCTGCAAACACTTGGAAGCAGAACTTTGATAAGTTCCTTGGAGACTGTGAGACCCCTAAGGGTAAAAAAAAAAAAAAAAAATTATAGTTTCTAAACTTTCCTTTTCTAAAGAGGTACTTCCTATTGTTGGTATATTATTTTGTTGAGCAGAAGATAAGGGAAATATGTAAGTCTGTGGGTAGACAACATTGCTTTGCATAAGCAAGCGAGGGCAGTAGGAAGCCTGGGTGCTGTGTGGGAAAGGAGAATGAAAGGACATGGGGGCAGCACAGCAGGAAGGGGGCTTTGTGTTAAATGGTATTGCCAGGTTGTTTGCTACGTTTTTTTGTTGTTGTTCTTGTACATGCTCCCTTCCGTGTCCCTTAAGGTATCTTCAGTAAATTTTTTAAATTTTCCACTAATTACAGTGGACAATCTGTTGTTTATGCCCATCCACCATCTATTTCATCTTCTGCTAACACCTTGGTTTTCTTCTGGGGAACTACCCATCCCTCCCTCCCAGTTGATGTGTTTCAGGTGTCATTGACTTACTCTCATCGCACTCCTGGCCCCCTCACACACCCTCTTCCCTGCCTGTCCCTGCCACACCACATATATGAGTGGACACTTGACTCAGACCAGGCTCATGAGAGCATCATACACCCACTCCTCTGACAGTGATAGATTTAGGGTTGGGCATGTGAGCCCATATTATGGCACTGTAGGATTCTCCTCGGAACTGTTTAAAGAGTGGTGTCTTAGTTATTTAGTGCTGCTATAACAGAAATACCACAAGTGGATGGCTTTAACAAACAAATTTATCCTCTCACAGTCTGGGAGTGTAGAAGTCCAAATTCAGGGCACCAGCTCCAGAGGAAGCCTTTCTTTCTCTGTCAGCTCTGGGGGAAAGTCCTTGTCATCAGCCTTCCCTTGGGTCTAGGAGTTACTCAGCACAGGGACGCCGGGTCCAAAGGACAATCTCTGCTTCTGGCTCTTTTTTTTTTTTTTTTTGTGATATAAGGTCCCTGTCCTCTCTGCTCACTTCTCTTTTTTATGTCTCAAAACAGATTGACTCAAGATACAACCTAATCCTTTAGATTGTGTCCTGCCTCATTAACATAACTGCCTCTAATCCTGCCTCATTAAAGTTATAGAGAGTTTACAATGCATAGGATAATTACATCAGAGCACAAAATGGAGGACAACCACAAAATACTGGGAATCATGGCCTAGCCAAGTCAACCCACATTTTGGAGGAACACAATTAAATCCATAACAAGTGATATGCTCTCTCTGTCTCCCAGGATTTTTGAGGGGAAAGTACCAGTTTATCAGCCAGAACTGTGAGGATGGAAACTGTAAGCTTTTGTTAACTCTTTTCTATCACAAAGTGAGAGGCTGTCTATCAATGGAGCTTACCTGGAAGAGGACAGAGTTGAGAGATGGACTGAGACAGGGATACAGATGTATTAGAAGCTGGAGTTACTACTGGACCTTTTTTTTGAAGTGTATGGAGGAGTGTGTGTGTGTGTATGTGTGTACAGAGGGAGTATCTTAAAACATATATTATGAAATCTTTCAGATTTATGAAAATGTATAACCAAAACCAATGAAAATGTATAGAACTAGGAAAACCTGCTGCAAAAGATCTCTTTACATTTTAAAAAATGAAGGTAATACTTTGTTGATTAGGGTGTACCTAACCCAAGCTATCTTCTTTTCAGTCACTTCATATACATGTGAAAGCGGACCAATGAAAAAGGAAGACAGAAGAAGAGTTGATGCATTCAAATTTGCGGTGTTGGCAACAAATATTGAATATACCATGGGTTGCCAGAAGAACAAATAAATCAGTCTTAGAAGAAATACAACAAGAATGCTTTTTAGAAGCGAGGTTGGTGAGACCTATCAGTTTAGACCGAAGGGGACAGAGAAAGAGTGAAAGGGGGGAACACACTGTCTGCTTCTTGGAATTCTACAGGCAGAAAACAGGCCAAAGGAGCTACATCTGTTGTCCTTCAGGAAAAGAAAAGGACCACCCCTGAAGCAGCTTGGGGATCAGTGGAACTCTTGGACGGAGCACGGGAAGCAAGGCTTTCCCTGTTTCAAAGACTAGGGCTACAGTCTCCTAGGTTTCAGAGTCAGATCTTCCCCAACTCAGTCCTGGAGTGTGAAGCTGCTGTTAAGGTGTGCCAGGCAATGGAGCTACAGCCCAAACTAGAGGGGGTGGGGGTGCCATGCCCAAGAGGCAGAATGGGGTCTGCTAGGGTTGAAGGAATGGGGTTGCCACTCAGATAGACTAGGAGACAGGGGCTGCCCAAAGCTGAGGGAGCAGAGTTGCTATCCCAGTAGGCCTTGAAGGCAGAGCTGGGGGGCCTCCACCCAGAATCTAGAGAATGTGGCCAACACCCAGAGTCTGGAGGGTAGAGCCATTGCCTAGATAGCCCCAAAGAACAGAGGATTATTTTCAAGCCTTGAGAGCTAATGTAAATTGTTCTGCTGGGTTTTGGACTTTCCTGGTGTCCACTGGAAACCCTGGTGGCATAGTGGTTAAGAGCTATGGCTGCTAACCAAAAGGTTGGCAGTTTGAATCCACCAGGTGCTCCTTGGAAACTATATGGGGCAATTCTACTCTGTCTTATAGGGTCGCTATGAGTCAGAATCAACTTGATGGCAATAGGTTTTTTTGTTTGTTTTGATGCCCATTATTCCTTCTTTCCCTTCAATTTCTTCCATTTGTAGTGAAAATTTGTACCTTGTGCCTGTTCCACAATTGTATTTTGGAAGCAGATAACTTTAATTCTAGATTTCACGGATTCACAGATGAAGAGGAATTTTGCCCCAGGCTGGAATATGTGTAATGTCTCACCACATTTGATTTAGATGATTAAGAAGATGAAATTTTGGATTTGTAGCTGATTTAAGACTTTTGGGATCATTTGATGGGGTGAACGTGTTTTGTGTGTGGGAAGGACATGAATTTTGGGGGGCCAAAGTGTAGAATATTATGGATTGAATTGTGTCCCCCCAAAATATGTATTGTAAATCCTAACCCCTTTATCTGTGGTTGTAATCCCTTTTGGGAATGGGTTATTTTGTTATGTTAATGAGACAGGATTAGTGTAGGGTATGTTATAAATCTTGGCAGAGTACAGAGTCATTGAAAAAGAGGAAGACCCTCAACGAGGTGGATTGACACAGTGGCTGCAACAATGAGCCCAAGCATAACAACGATTATGAGGATGGCGCAGGACCGGGCAGTGTTTCGTTCTGTTGTGTATAGGGTCGCTATGAGTCGGAACCAACTCAACGGCACCTAACAACAACAACAACAACAACATGTCATAAATCAATCTCTTTTGAGATATAAAGGAGATTAAACAAGCAAACAAAAGTAACAGAGATTGGGAAAGAGAGATGCCAAGCCACATGAAGATCACCCAGGAACAGAGGCTCAAAATAGGCAAGGACCTTCCTCCAGAGCCAATAGAGAGAGAAAAAGCCTTCTAGAGCTGGCACCCTGAATTCAGACTTCTAGCCTCTTAAACTGTGAGAAAATGAATTTCTGTCTGTTAAAGCTATCCACTTGTGATATTTTTCTTACAGCAGCACTAGATAACTAAGACAATCACCAACATGTTTAAAGCCTTCATTTTGCCTCTCCCTGATCGCAACCCTGTCTCTCCCCCCGAACATGAAGTTTATTTCTTCTAATTCTCCCACTTTCCTCTTTTTTTTAGATGTATATGCATTCTTGAGCTATGTTTGTATGTATGCTTAAACAATTGCATATACAAATGGTATCATAGTACTGCATTTTTTTTGCAATGTGCTTTATTTCATTCAACATTATCTTTGTGAAAATTACCCCTGTGCCAATGTATAGCTTTAGTTCACTTATTTTCTCTGCTGTATAGTATTTTATTCTATGATTACATCACAGCTTATTTAGCCTTCTCCTATGAATGGACATTTAGGCTGTTAATCTGAAATTTTCCATGATCAAATAAATTTCTTCTTCTGCCTAAGCCAGTTTGAGCTGAATTTTCTGTTACTTGAAACAGTTCTGACAAACACTTGAAAGGTTTTTGTATAGCCTATTGTAAGCTCAAAAAGGGGAAGAGAGAACAGCTGATGTCTGGATTACAAGTATGTATCCTGAAAAGAAAAAACTGGAATGAAATGCACCAAAATGCTTGGTGGTGACACTCCGGATAATTTTTTTAAACTTGTTTTAAATATTTCTCTGCTTTCCACAATAAATATGTATTATTATTATAATCAGAAAAAAAAAACCTGTTATAAATAAAGATTAGGAGACAGTTATTGCAAAGTGACTCCTCCGGGGTAAAAATGGCATGGATTCATTAGCAGAGTGGAAGCAAGAGAGGATTCACAACATGTACCCCATAGCAAATAACATGAAAATGCCATTTAGATATTTCTCCAAAGAACCGTTTTCCATTGTGCCACTTGATTCCCTGGGGGTGAACGTTCTTATTTATTAGGAAGGTCTGAAGCCTTGGAGATGGACCCCTCTTTGCTCAGAGGATCTTTCTGTTTTTGCCTGGTGGTTTCACTGGAAGCAGGAGAGGAGGTAACCAGTTGGGAATGGCAAACTGATGCTCCTTGTTTCTCTTCCTCCCTCACAGAGCCTCAGCACTCCCCCCCTTAAAACCGGATAGCTTTTGAGCCCCAAGCTGGAACCCAGCCATGTGAGTCACCCCACTTAATAGCGTTAAAGCAAGGAAAAAATAACAACAAAAAATTACTATCAGTCTTTATATAGAGTGTCTTGGAAGATGGTGCTGGAATGGAAGAGACAATGAGAAATCGTTCCCCAAATTAGGAATAAGGCAGTTCGGATTTAGAATCTGCCAGCAAGAAAGGGCCTTAAAAAGTGATCTAATCCAACCCCCTCACTTTACAGATGCAAGAAGTGACTCAAAGAGAAGCAAGGTGGTTTGCTCAAGATCGCACACCTAGTTTGTTGTCAGGCTTGCATTTGACTGTGTCTAGACCCCAAGTTCAGCACTGTTTTTGCTCTGTTGTCTTAGCTGAAGGGAAGCAGTGAAGCTATTGCTTTTGCTATCAGCTCTGCTATCTCCAGAATTTACATTCAATTATTCCAGGTTGCTTTCCCTTTCTCATAGTAGGACAACCTTGTAGGCAGCATACATATACAAATGTCTCTAATTGTAACCAGAACAACAGGTGCCAACCATTGGGTTAGGAAGAAGGTAAACGGTAGAACACCCGCTATGATTTTTAGGACAAGAGTGGGTCGGATTTTGTGAGATTGTTATTTAGTAACTCCAATAACAAACTCTTAAAACAAGAATACAATTTTGAGCACAAAAATAAAAAAAAAAAGCAGATTCTAACCAGAAATTTCAAGTTGTGGGAGCTCTTTCCTCTGACAGGTGGTTAAAAAAAAAAAACGAAACAAACAGGCATTAGGGATTTAGTGAGAAACATCGCTAACTAACAACCAAAGATATTTCCAAGCTAGGTCTTCAGTCCAATACACGCTTAGCTCCATCTCTTAAACTACTGCATCCTTGAGCAAGGGGTGTTGACATTCAGAATGATAACTCAGGGTCCTGGGGGCTGCGCAACCGTTCGAGTTTCCAAGACTCAATTGGGGCAGACATGTGCTATTATCAAGGTAGAAAACAAGACTCATGGGTTTTTAAAAGAGTTTAAACATTTTTTTTTTAAACAAAAATATGTTTGGAATTTCCCCTAAGAAAACCAGGACATCAAATTAGCTAGACACCCCATTCCTTTTCCTGATTCTTTCAGGTAATTTGTGTCCTCCTATATACTTTTTATATACAACATGGTAGAAGTCAAATTTGTACAAACAGCCGGAAAAGGGGGCAGCTTTAAATATTATTGCCACTAGATTTGGAAAAATGGATCTGTATAGATAGAAACTCTCTAATGAGGAAATGCACTCATCATCCCACACCATTTTCTCAGAAGCATAAATGTTCATTTATCCATTTAGGCAAAATTTTAAATGAGTCACCGAGAACATAAACTAGGGAGAAAGAATGGCTAGGACTGTAAAGCAGAAGCAAGAGGAAATATTTAAGTCTGAAATGAAGCTGGGTTGTTTCAGAAGTGGATTCAAAAGGAATAGTAAGAAGGCCCAACAGGGAGCTGGTGGATGGAGTACCAATGGGCTGAGGGAGGGGATAAGCCAGTAGTGATGCAGCAATAAAAAACCCAGAATCAGGAAACAGGATAGATGATTTAGAAAATACTCGATTCTTAAAAACATTTTTGTTGAAGTGATACCAAGAGGTCAATGTATAATTAAAAAAAAAAAAAATTTATTTTTACTCTTTGTTGTAAATAGCTCTGAACTGAGCATCTATTCATCAAATGTTTATTGAGCACCTACCAAGTTCTAGGGTCTCAGAGATGCAATGCTGTTCATCTTTAGAACGACATTTAGAAGTGGCTGCCTAGGCTATTCAGCTAAAGATGATTCTAAGGCTGGGTATGGGCTCAGCTGGAGAGAGTGCCTTGATCAATTAGTGATGCCTGCCATCGGCATAGAAGGAGGGAGTGGTAATACCCATGTTGAAAATGTGATATTGATGTGCTAAATTTCCCCTGAACAACCAGTGATGTGAGAGATAGCCCAGCCAGAAAATTTTTCTGATTTGCCTGTCACTAGTTTGGAAACCCTGGTGGCGTAGTGGTTAAGAGCTACAGCTGCTAACCAAAAGGTATGCAGCTTGATTCCACCAGGCACCCCCTGGAAACCATATGGGACACTTCTACTCTGTCCTACAGGGTTGCTATAAGTCTGAATCGACTCAAGGGCAAGAGGTGGTGATAAAAAAATGATTTGGAGATAGTCCCTACTTTTAGGGAGTTCATGGTCTAGTGAGGAAGACAAGACACATATACAGATAATTCTAATACAGAGTGTTTTATGTGACAGTAGACCTGTATTCAAAATGTCACAAAGTAGGGTAGATCTGTAAGCAGTTCATTTGTTTGGGAGAGCTGAGGAGGGCTCCATATAGGAAAAGACATGTGCTATGGGTCTTGAAGCATAAATAGGAGTTCAACATACAGAGAAATGGGAAGGAGATGATTCCAAGCAGTGGCAGTAATATATATATATGTGTCTGTGTCATATATATATATATAAAACCAAACCAAACCCAGTGCCGTCGAGTCGATTCCAACACAGACACATGAAAAAGCCTGGTGTACTTGGGGATTGGTAATTAGATTAGTAGAATTAGAGTATATGATGAATGGGAAGAGGTAGCAGGAAACGAAAAGTACAGAGGTAATTTGAGTCCAGAATGTGAAAGACCTTATAATGCCCCATTATTAAGTTTAGACTTTCTGTTGTGAGCAGTTGGGATTCTTTGAAAATTTTTGACCAGATTTGTTTCTGCAGCAATGTGGAGGGTAAGCTGAACATGGAAGGGAAGTTCTAAAAGCCAAGAAAAGCAAGTCATGCAAAATAATGTGTCCTTAATACAAAAGACACATTTAAAAGTGTGTCCCACATATAAAAGGTTATCTGGTGTCATTAGATAAATGTCAAAAGAGTAGGCTTATGAATAGTAAAATAAAAACATTTGCAAATTTGAAAAAATGCTCTTTATGCATAAATTCATTCAGAAAAAAAAATTACTGTCTACTATGTGCCTGGCTCTGTTCTAGGTACTGAACAAAATGGAAAAAATCTCATCTTTCATGAAACTTACATCCTGGTGAAGAGACAGATCAAAAAAAAAAAAAAATAACGGTGCATAATTTGTCAAGGATGGCACATGCTTTGAAGAAAAGTGAAGCAAGATAAAGAGATACAGTGGAGTTGCTATTTTAGGGAGGGTAGTAGAGAAGACAGAGCTCTTTTACTTGTTTTTATCTGCTTGATGATATAGACCTGAGAACAGCCAGGCAAATATTTGAGAGAAGATCATTCAAGGGAGAAGAAATGGTAAATGGAAATCTAAGAAGCACAAGTGTTGCTTGATGTTTTGGAGAATTACGAGGCCAGTGTTGCTGGACCAGGAAGGAGGGTAGTAGGAATTAAGATTAGAGTGGCCAGGTCTTCTGAGGCCTTGTACTCCCACTTATCTCATGATAAGGGCATGCATGACCTCATTTCCTTCTCACAACCATCCTTTGAGTAGTCCTACTATCGTTCTTATTTTACAGAAGAAATAGTCACAGAGAAATTGAATGACTTGTCCTAGGACACACGGCTAGAAAATGGTAGCTCCATTTTAGGATAGAGTTTACCCTGACTCCAGAGGCCATAGTTGAATTCACTACTTCCCACTGACATTTTTTTTCACATGAAACCACTTCACACGTGAATTTCCTTATCACTTATTAAAATTTTCCCCATTCTTCATCACTCATCTCAGGAGGCAGCTTCTTGGTGAAGTTCTTCCTGATCGCTCCAACCAGGTATGATCTCTCTGCCCTCTGAGGTCTAATGGTATTGAGCTGATCACTAGCCTGATACACTTGCCATTCCTGGTCTAGCTTGGTGGCCATTTGTGGACATATCTTTGGCACCTCTATCCCAAATCACCAGTGATTAAATCTTCCCGGAAGACAAGAAGAATTTTGCAGCAAATGTGGCATGGAGAAAGAATTTTGGACTTTGTAATCTGAAGACCTAACCTTCCAATCTGGCTCTAATCTCTATTATCATTAACTGGGAGCCTATACAAGTTACTTAATTTCTCTGAGCCTCGTTTTTCTCATCTGAAGCACTGCTGTGATGGTAAGATGTGGCCATTTATGGAACTCATTAATCCTCTCTGACAATTGTCTCATCCTCCAGTGTTTTCCATCTCATTTGCTAGTATCCAGAGCCATGACAAAGACCCATGAAACATTCTTGACAACTACTTCTCCGCCACTTCTGCATCTTGTCAGTCATCAGTTCTATCAATTCCACCTCCTAGTTTTCAAAGCCACCTATTTCTTCTCATCCCACTCTCCACTACCACTTCCAAGCCATCATCATCTCTCAGGTGGAATATTCTGAGTCTATTAACTGGTCATCCACCCTTGCCTACCTCTGATCCATCCTCCATCCAACACTCAGGGTGATTTTCTAAAATACAAAGCTGATCAGGTCATGGCTCCTCTACATCTTCCAGTGGCTTCCAATTGGTCCAGTTTTGAAGATGTCTTCAGAGTCCCACTTAACCCAGTACCTGTGTTCTTTTATCACAAGCGACTCCTTCTCTGACTAACTCTTTATGTTCCAGTCATACTGGCTTCTCCCTACTTCTAGAACACTACAGGGCTTTCACATGTGCTGTCCCCACAGCCTGGAAAGCTCTTCCCACTCTCTTCTTCTGGGTATGTCTAACTTATCCTTCAGGATTCAGCTGAAACCATCACTTCTTCAGAAGAACATCTGCCCTTACAAACCAGATTAGGCTTCTCTGTAATCTGCTTTCATTGCACCTGTACCTTCCTTCCTGACACTTACCACAGATGGAATTAAATAATCATTGGAGCAATTACATAGTGATGTATGTCTAGATTGTAAATACAGTGACGATAAGTCTTCATTCATCTTGTTCATTATATCCCTGGTTTTTAGCAGAGGATCTAGTGTACATACAAGGCTCCTATAAGGTGGTTATTCTCAGGCAATGAAACCCAGTGCATTAATGTTTCAGTGAGAGAATTCTCACCTTCTGTGTGGGAGACTCAGTTTCAATTCCTAACAAATGCTCCTCATGAGCAGCCCCCAGCCATTTGTCAATGGAGGCTTGCCTGTTGCTATGATGCCGAACAGCTTTAGCAGAGCTTTCAGTCTAAGACATGAAAACTGTATAGTGTGCATGGGCTTGCCATGACAGCAGCTAACAACAATAAACCCCCTAAATCAAACCCACTGCCATCGAGTCAATTCTGACTCATAGCAACCACATAAGATGGAGTAGTCTCTCCCATAGGGTTTCAAGGCTGTAATCTTTATGGAAGCAGGCTGCCACATCTTCCTCCTGCAGAGCGACTGGTAGGTTCCAACTGCCAACTTTTTGGTTAGCAGCCAAGTACTTAACTACTGTGCCCCCAGCATTCTTTAATAAACCCACTACATGTTTTTTTATAAAAAATCTTTTGTAACACACCCTTTCCTACCTTGAAATGAAATTCATAGATAACATAAGCTGCTTATACTCACCATTTCAAAAGAATCTGTAAGATGGTTGTCACTGTGAGATAAAGCATAATTAAAATGAATGTAATTAATAATAAAATAATATATATTTCATAATGCAATAGCTTGAGCTCAAGCACATTAGAAGGCATTAGACAAGAGTCAGATACTCGCACCTCTACATAGAATCTCCAGAAATGTGATAGATACAGGCAATATAAGTGTCAGTCTTAAAGGCTCTGAGTGATGTCTACTTCCATGATGTATTTGATTTTTTGAAATAGTGAAAAATTCTTAGTAAAGTTATTTTTTAAAAGTACAACTTACTCTTGATTTACATGGAAATTGCATTCCCAGAAAATTCAATGTATACTGAGACCTTGTACAAAAAAGTTTTTTTATATATGCAAAATAGAGTTAGGTTTTAGACTCAGATAATATAAACAAGTTTTCCTTCTTGCTTATATGAAGAATGGGTGGGACATTAAAAAGTCATATGGGACATGGGACAGTTTTCCATTGGACAGGACTGTTCCCCATATTGCGGGATATCTAGTGTCCTGATCTTTGTCTAATAAATACTAGTGCTGCTCTCCTAAATCATTGTGACAACCAAAAATGTTCCCACAATTTTCTAAAACATTACCCCAGGGACAGCTCTGTCCCCACTGAGAACTATTGATACAAGGCATGATTTCTATGTCACCCAAAGGCTTAGTTTTTTACTTTGCATGTACAGTAGGAGCTTTTAAAAATTTCATTTGAATGAATATGAATAGAGATATATAAAAGGAAAATTTTGATAAGAGAGCTGATTTCTGTGTTGTGGATACAATGAATATTTTTCACTAAGTCCACTTTGAAGGGTAAACATGGCAGCAAACATGGGCAGCTGATATCTTTTACTAGGTGTAAAATAGGTAAATATGTTTAGTTTCTCATATTCCAGAAACATGAATTAAGCACCTCCAAGTGCTAGAATTGTGCTAGAGCTGCCAGATTCAAAGAGAAATACAACATAGCCCCCATAAGGCAGTTACCCCAGGAGGGAATAATGTATTGAAAAAGAAATAGAACTTACTCAGCAGTCTGGCAGTTAGTAAAGCTCATAAAAAATGACTTTCCCTTAAAAACAGTTTTACAGTGTTGTGTTTTTATTAAAAATCCTAGTTTTTCTCCTGAGAGAATCATTCTGCTAAAGCAACAAGCAGAAACAAAGCAGAGTGGGTGACATCCAAGAAAATGACTCTGGAGCCAGAGTGTACATATCTTACACAATAAACACTGTCATTTCATGTAAACTGGCGAGAATGGGGTAAAAAACTTGTTATTATGGAAATCACTCTAACACTTCTCAGTTCTACAGATGTAGTCTCAAAAAAATCACAACCATATCAAAGTGGAACAGATTGCTAGATTCAACAAGAAGGTTGACAAGCAGTGAGCATTTCTGTTAAGAGAACATTTCTACCAAACTCTCTCCACCTCTGGGTTTGATGCCATCTACCAGCTTCCCCAGTGGAGAATGCTGCTAAGGAATATGGTGACCGAGTATCAAGGTAGCTCTGTCATAACAATCATTGCAAATCCACGGTTCCTCAGCTGAAAGAGCCTTCATGCATTCATTCACTCATCTACACCACAAACATTTACTGAACAACTACTATGAGCCAGGTATATTTAGGTGCTAAGTTAAAAAAAACAAAAAAAAATTTTTTTTTTTTAAGTTATAGCAGTAAATAAGGTAGACAGAGTTCTCCTCAAAGGCATTCCATGACATAAAATAAGTACATAAATAAGTCAATATATATGCCAATATCCATGATGGTGATTGTGAAGATGACAGAACCAGGCAATGTTTTGTTCTGTTGTGCATGGCGTTACCTTGAGTCAGAGTTGACCAGACAACTGCTAATAACAACAGCAAAAATAGTGTCAGTATCTGGTAGTGATAGGTGCTAAGAAAATGTTAAAGCAATGTGCTGCTGGGTGATTGGAAGTGGAGATGGGAAGCTATTTGTCTGGAGTGGTCAGGGAAGATCTCTGCTAAATTGTCAGGGGCCATTTCTCACGAGACGGTGACCTAGAAACTGAGATCTGAGTAATGACAATAGTATTTTTTAACCAGTGTAATCATCTCAAAATATTTGGGCCCAATGAGGTGGGTCTTTTAATGCTGGACCCAGTTCCTAATAGAACTGGAGAGTATATAGACGGCACATCTGCTTCTTCTAGAAAAATTGGAAGTTGTCAAAAATGAAATAGAACTCTACAAGACAGATATTGTTAGCATTAATGAGCTGAGATAGACTGATATTGGCCATTTTGAATCAGACAATCGTATGGTCTACTATGCCAGGAATGACAAATTAAGAGAAATGCTATTGTGCTTATTGTAAAAAAGAAGATTTCAAGATCTATCCTGAAGTACAATGCTGTCAGTGATAGGATAATACCCATATGCCTAAAAGGAAGATCAGTTACTAGGACTATTGTTCAAATTTACGCACTAATCACTAATGCCAAAGATGAAGAAATTGAAGATTTTTACCAACTTCTGCAGTCTGAAATTGACCAAACATGCAATCAAGATGCGTTGATAATTACCAGTGATTAGAATTCAAAAGTTTGAAACAAAGAAAAAGGATCAGTAATTGGAAACTATAACCTCAGTGGTAGAAACAATGATGGCGATTGCATGATAAAATTTCTCAAGACTGATGACCTATTTATTGGAAATACCTTTTTTAACAACATAAATGGTGACTGTACATATGGACCTCAGAGGATAGAATTCATCAGAATCAGATCCACCACATCTTAGGAAAGGGATGATGGAGAAACTCAATATCATCGGTCAGAGCAAGGCCAGGGGCCAACTGTGGAACAGACCACCAATTGCTCATAAACAAGTTCAAATTGAAGCTGAAGAAAATTAAAATAAGTGCAAGAGAGCCAATGTACGACCATGAGTATATACCACCTGAATTTAGAGAACATCTCAAGAATAGATTTGATGCATTGAACACTAATGACTGAAGACCAGACAAGCTGTGGGATGACATCAAGGACATCATACATGAAGAAAGAAAAAGGTCATTAAAAAGACAGGAAAGAAGGAAAAGACCAAAATGAATGTCAGAAGACACTCTGAAACCTGTTCTTGAACGTAGAGCAGTTAAAGCGAATGGGAGAAATGAAGTTAAAGAGCTAAACAGAAGATTTGAGAGTGTGGCTTGAGAAGACAAAGTAAGGTATTATAATGAAATATGCCAAGACCTGGAGTTAGAAAACCAAAAGGGAAAACACGCTCTGCATTTTTCAAGCTGAAAGAACTGAAGAAAAAATTCAAGCCTTGAGTTACAATATTGAAGGATTCTATGGATAACATGGAGCCCTGGCGGTGCAGTGGTTAAGAGCTTGGCTGCTAACCAAAAGCTTGGCGGCAGTTCTGATCTACCAGCTGTTCCTTGAAAACACTACGGGGCTGTTCTTCTCTGTCCTATATGGCCTCTATGAGTCAGAATCTGCTCGACGGCAACAGGTATATATGGGCAAAATATTGACCAATGCAGGAAACATTAAAAGAAGATGGAAGTAATACACAGTCACTGTACCAAAAAGAATTGGTCTATGTTCATCCATTTCAGGACATAGCATATGATGAAGAACCAATGGCAGTGAAGGAAGAAATCCAAGCTGTATTTAAGGCATTGGCAAAAAACGGCTCCAGGAATTGATGGAATACCAATTGAGATACTTCAACAGAGGGATGTAACACTGGAAGCGCTCACTCATCTATGCCAAGAAATTTGGAAGACAGCTTCCTGGCCAACCAACTGCAAGAGATCCATATTTATACCCATTTCAAAGAAAGGTGATTCAACAGAATCTGGAAATTATCGAATGATACCATTAATATCACACCTCAGTAAAATTTTGCTGAAGATCATTCAAAAATGGTTGTAGCAGTACATCAACAGGGAACTGCCAGAAATTCAAGCTGGGTTCAAAAGAGGATATGGAATGAGGAATATCATTGCTGATGTCAGATGAATCTTGGCTAAAAGCAGAGAATACCAGAAAGATGTTTACCTGTGTTTTATTGAGTATGCAAAGGCAATCAACTCTGTGGATCATAACAAATTATAGGTAACATTGTGAAGAATGAAATTTCCAGAGCACTTAATTATGCTCATGCGGAACCTGTACATAGACCAAGAGTCAGTTGTTTGAACAGAACGAGGGGATATTTTGTGGTTTAAAATCAGGAAAGGTATGAGTCAGGGTTGTATCTTTTCACCATACTTATTCAGCCTGTATGATGAACAAATAATCTGAGAAACCATACTATATAAAGGAGACTGCAGCATCAGGACTGGAGGAAGACTCATTAACAACCTGTGATATGCAAATGCACAACCCTGCTTGCTAAAAGTGAAGAGAACTGGAAGCACTTACTGATGAAGATCAAAGAATACCGCTTTCGGTATGAATTATACCTCAACATAAAAAAAGCGAAAATCCTCCCACCTAGACTGATAAGCTACATCATGATAAATGAAGAAAATACTGAAATTGTCAAGGGCTTCATTTTACTTGCATCCACAATCAAAGCCCATGGAAGTAGCAGCCAGGGAATCAAAGACTTGCATTGGTCACGTATGATGCAAAAGACTTCTTCAGAGTGCTAAAAAGCAAAGATATCACTTTGAAGGCTAAGGTGTGCCTGGCCCAAGCCATGGTATTTTCAATTGCCTCATATGCATGAGAAAGCTGAACAATAAATAAGGAGGACTGAAGAAGAATTTATGTCTTTGAATTATGGTGGTAGTGAAGAACATTGACATGGACTGCCAGAAGAATGAACAAATCTGTCTTGGAAGAAGTATAGCCAGAATGCTCCTTCGAAGTGACGATGGTGAAATTCATCTCCCATACCTTGGACATGTTATCAGGAGGAACCAGTCCCTAGAAAAGGACATCATGCTTGGTAAAGCAGAGCGTCAGTGAAAAAGAGGAAGACCGTCTAACAGCTGGCTTGACACAGGGGCTGCAACAGTAGTCTCAAACATTGCAATGATTGTAAGGATGGCACAGGATTTGGCAGTGTTTTGTTCCATTGTGTGTAGGGTCGCTATGAGTGGGAACTGACTTGATGGCACACAACAACAACAACAGTCTGCTTCTTTCTTAAGTCAATAGGTACATCCTAAACTCCTAGGAGACCACATAGTATAGTACAAAAATCTCAGGACTGCAAAGTTGGATAGTCTTAGTTCTGACATTCCTTATAATTGACTGCTTGACCTTAAGCAAGGCATCTGTTGTGGATTAAATTGTGTCCCCTAAAACATGTGATGTAAATCCTTAACTCCTATGCCCATAGATGTAATTCCATTTAGAAATAGGACTTTGTTATGTTAATGAGACCATATCAGTGTAGCATGCGTCTTAACCCAATCACCTGGTAATATAAAAACAGCAGTTCAGGCACAGGGAAGGAAGCACAAATGGAGAGGAAGACACACTCCACATGAAGATCACCAAGGAACTGAGGAACAGAAGTTGAAGAGTCAAAGACCTTCTCCCCAGAGCTGAGAAAGGAAGCCTTTCCCTTGAGCTGGTGCCCTGAATTTGAACTTCTAGTCTCCTTGCTGTTATGGAAATAAGTTTGTTTGTTAAAGCCACCCACTTGTGGTATTTCTGTTATAGCAGCACTAAGAAACTAAAACAGCATCCATCCTGCTGGGATTGCTTATCTGTAAAATACAGACAGACTGGAAGTTCCGTGAGGGAAAGTTCCATGTCTGAATTGTACATTGCACTGTCTCCAGCATCCAGCACATGGTATTTGGTAATAGCCAGTGCTCAGTAAAAGCTATATTTATTGTTGCTTTTATTATTAGCTGATAGATAAGATTCTTTCCCACCCTGATATTCTAGTATTTCACCTCTATCACTTTATGTTAAAAAAAAAAAAAATCATCTATCTCTGACTCTGCTACAACCTGGCTCTACTATCTGGGGACAAGGTTCTTTTTTCTGGGCCTCATTTTCTGTTATCCAAAAAATGAAAAGATTACATTATCACAGCAATTCATCCTGGCTCTGAAATTACATATTTTTAATTGAATTTTGCAAATAAAATTGTATTTTAAATACACTAGGGGGACCCCATGGTGAATTTTAAAAGAACCATGTGGTGGAATTCTTTCCCAAAGCAAGATGTATCATTTTTGATACTATCCTTATAGATTGAGTCTTATTGTATGAGAATAGGCTTTTCTTAGAGGGAGGTAAAACAGATTTCAAAAACATTGCAACTCCTTGCTTCTGCTAAGGGAGCAGGGGTCATTTCTTGGCTCCAGTACAACACTCCAGCCTGTCAGTGAGAGGTATGAACACAGGAACTCAACATTCTCTTGGAAGTTGCATTCTGCTTCGTGAATGGACTTTTTTTTGGTTCAGGAATCTTGGAGACATTACCAATAAATCAGTTCCATATGGGAAAGACCCAGAAAGTATACCCTTTACCAGGAATGAAAGAAGGGGTAGGGAGCAATGACTGAAAAAAATCTTTCTTTAAAAAAAAAAAAAAAGTACTATAAATGAAATAATAACGAAGAAGAAGTTGAAGTTTATTGAGTGTGCAATATGTGCCAGGCATAACAATCCTACCAGGCAGGTGCTACTATTATGCCCATTTCCTGGTTGAGGAAATTGTGGCATGTCAGTTTAATATTCATGGAGATAGGTGTAGGTTCAGATGAGAGTCAACAGGAGAAAAAGAAGGGATGGAGGCAGGTATGGGAGGTACTAAATCTGGAAATTAATTGCTGAGTTAGTGGTATGAATTGGAAAGAGTCCAAATTGGGAGTAAAGAGACCTGAGTTCTAGTCCTAATTCTTCCACTAACATATTTGTCAAACAGATGTGAAGATTAAAACAAGACTATGTATATATGAAGGGTTAGCACAGTATCGCCAGTGCTCAGTGACAGTTTCCTTCTATGAGACATTGGTCTTCTTGCCTGAACAAGCAAACTATTGCCTGTTTTTTGTCCTTCTCTGACATATCATTGTCTCCCCCATGCTTTATCCAAAACCTTCTCTAATCAGGAATGACAGAATCATGAGGAAAGACTCTATCCATTCCTTTAAGTCACAGATCTCAAAATGGTGGCCCTCACACTGACGGCACAATTCTTAAGTGCTCAGCTAACTCAGGGGTTGATGTTCTGAACTCTTCAGCAGCTCCACGGGAGGAAAGACCTGGCAGTCTGCTCCTGTAAAGATCGTTGTTATTGTTAGGTGCCATTGAGTTAGCTTCAACTCATAGTGACCCTATGTACAACGTAATGAAACACCACCTGGTCCTGTGTCATCCTCACAATTGTTGCTATGCTTGAGCCCATTGTTGCAGCCAGTGTGTCAATCTATCTTGTTGAAGGTCTTCCTCTTTTCTCACTGACTCTCTACCAAGCATGATGTCCTTCTCCAGAGACAGATGACTCCTGATAACATGTCCAAAGTATGTGAGACATAGTCTTGCCTTCCTTGCTTCTAAGGAGCATTCTGATTGTACTTCTTCCAAGACAGATTTGTTCATTCTTTTGGCAGTCCACGGTATATTCAATATTCTTGGCCAACAGCACAATTTAAAGGCGTCAGTTCTTCTTCAGTCTTCCTTATTCGTTGTTCAGCTTTCACATGCATATGAGGTGATTGACAACACTATGGATTGGATCAGGCACACCTTAGTCCTCAAGGTGACATCTTTGCTTTTTAACACTTTAAAGAGACCCAACTGAAATTAAAAGAATCATAACAGAATACTATGAAAAACTGTACCCCAACAAATTTGAAAATCTAGAGGAAATGGACAAATTTCTAGAAACACACTGCTTACCTAAATTAACACAAACAGAGGTAGAACAACTAAATAAAACTATAATAAAAGAAGAGATTGAAGAGGTAATTAAAAAACTCTCAACAAAAAAAGTCCTGGCCCTGACAGCTTCACTGGAGAATTCTACCAAACTTTCAGAGAAGAATTAATACTACTGAAGGTATTTCAGAGCATAGAAAAGGATGGAATACTCTCCAATGCATTCTATGAAGCCAACATAACCCTGATACCAAAACCAGGTAAAGACACCATAAAAAAAAAGAGAAGAAAATTATAGACCAATATCCCTCATGAACATAGATGCAAAAATCCTCAACAAAATTCTAGCCAATAGAATTCAACAATGTATCAAAAAAATAACTCACCATGACCACGTGGGAGTCACACAACATAGGTAGGGAGGGTTCAACATTAGAAAAACCATCAATGTAATCCATCGCATGAATAAAACAAAAGAATCACATGATTTTATCAATTGATGCAGAAAAGGCATTTGTCAAAGTCCAGCACCAACTCATGATAAAAACTCTCAGTAAAATAGGAATAGAAGAGAAATTCTTCAATGTAATAAAAAGCATTTATACAAAGCCAACAGCCAGCATCACCCTAAATGGAGAGTCTGAAAGCATTTCCCTTGAGAATGGGAACCAGACAAAGATGTCCTTTATCACCACTCTTATTCAATATCGTGCTGGCGATCCTAGCCAGAGCAATTAGTCAAGAAAAAGAAATAAAGGGCATCCAAACTGGTAAGGAAGAAGTAACGCATCCATATTTGCAGATAATATGATCTTATACATAGAAAACCCCAAAGAATTCACAAGAAAACTACTGGAACTAATAGAAGATTTCAGCAAAGCATCAGGGTACAAGATAAACATAAAAAATCAGTGGGATCCCTCTACACCAAAACAGAGAACTTTGAAGAAGAAATCACCAAATCAATACCATTTATAATAGCCCCCAAGAAGATCAAATACCTAGGAATAAACCTAACCAGAGACATAAACGTCTTATACGAAGAAAACTACAAGACACTACTGTAAGAAACCAAGAGACATACGTGAGTGGAAAAACATACCTTGCTCATGGATAGAAAGACTCTACATTGTGAAAACGTCAATTCTACCCAAAGTGATCTACAGATACAAGGCAATCCCAATCGAAATTCCAATGACATTTTTTAATGAGATGGAAAAACAAATCACGAATTTCATACGGAACGGAAAGAGGCCCCAGATAAGTAAAGCATTCCTGAAAAGAAGAACAAAGTGGGAGGCCTTATACTACCTGATTTTAGAACCTATTATACCACCATGGTAGCCAAAATAGCCTGGTACTGGTACAACAACAGATACACAGACCAATGAAACAGAATTGAGACTCCAGATGTAAATTCATTCACCTATGAGCAGCTGATAATTGACAAAGGCCTGAAGTCCGTTAAATGAGGAAAAGGCAGACTCTTTAAAAAATATTGCCGGCGTAGCTGGATATCCATCTGCAAAAAAATAAGACAAGACCCATACCTCACACCACACACAAAAACTAACTCAAAATGGATCAAAGACCAAAATATAAAATCTAAAACAATAAAGATCATGGAAGAAAAAATAGGGACAACACTGGGAGTGCTGATACATGGCATGAACAGAATACGAAACATAACTAAAAATGCACAAATACCAGAAGAGAAACTAGATAACTGGGAGCGCCTAAAAATCACTTATGCTCATCAAAAGACTTCATCAAAAAAATAAAAAAGACAACCTAGAGACTGGGAAAAAATGTTTTGGCTATGACAAATCCAATCAGGGTCTAATCTCTAAAATCTACAAGATACTGCAAAACTTCAACCACAAAAAGACAAACCAATTAAAAATTGGGCAAAGGATAACAGACACTTCACCAAAGAAGACATTCTGGTGGCTAACAGATACATGAGGAAATGCTCAAGAGAAATGCAAATCAAAACTACAATGAGATACACTCTCACCCCAATGAGGCTAGCATTAACCCAAAAAAAAGAAAATATCTCTGGTTCCACGTCCTTTTCTGAATCTGGCCTGAATTTCTGGCAGTTCCAGGTTGATATACTACTGCAACCGCTTTTGAATGATCTCCAGCAAAATTTTGCTTGGGTGTGATATTAATGATATTGTTCAATAATTTCTGCATTCAGTGGGATCACCTTTCTTGGAAATAAGCATAATAATGGATCTCTTCCACTCAGTTGGCCAGGTATCTGTCTTCCAAATGCCTTGGCATAGAAGAGTGAGCACTTCCGGAGCTGCATTCATTTGTTGAAACATCTCAACTGATATTCCATCAACTCCTGGAGCTTTGTTTTTTGCCAATGCCTTCAGTGCAGCTTGGACTTCTTCCTTCAGTACCTGATCATATGCTACATCTTGAAATGGTTGAACGTTGACCAATTCTTTTTGGTATAATGACTCTGTTTATTCTGTTCCTTCCATCTTCCTTTGATGCTTCCTGCATCATTTAATATTTTACCTCATACAATCCTTCAGTATTTGCAACTCAAGGCTTGAATTTTTTCTTCAGTTCTTTCAGCTTGAGAAACACCGAGCATGTTCTTCCCTTTTGGTTTTCTATCTCCAGGTCTTTGCGCATGTCATTATAATACTTTACCTTGTCTTCTTGAGCTGCCCTTTGAAGTCTTCTGTTCAGTTCTTTTACTTCATCATTTCTTCCTTTTGCCTTAGCTGCTCAACGTTCAAGAGCAAGTTTCAGAGTCTCTTCTGACATCCAATTTGGTCTTTTCTTTCTTTTTAATGACCTCTTGCTTTCTTCATGTATGATGTCCTTGATGTCATTCCACAACTCGTCTGGTCCTCTGTCATTAGTGTTCAAGGCGTCAAACCTATCCTTGAAAAGTGGTCTCTAAATTCAGGTGGCATATACTCGAGGTCATACTTTGGCTCTCGTTGACTTAATCTAACTTTCTTCAGTTTCAACTTGAGCTTGCCTATGAGCAATTGATGACCTGTTCCGCAGTCAGCCCCTGGCCGTTTTCTGACTGATGATATTGAACTTTTCCACCATTTCTTTCCACAGATGTAGTTGATTTGATTTCTGTGTATCCCATCTGGTGAGGTCCATTGCTAAAAAAAGGTATTTACAACAAAGAAGTCTTTGGTCTTGCAAAAATCTATCATGCAATCTCCGGCATCATTTCTATCACCAAGGCCATATTTTCCAACTTCCTATCCTTCTTCATTTCTAACTTTCAAATTTCAGTCACTAGACATTATCAATGCATTCTGGCTGCACGTTTGATCAATTTCAGACTGCAGAAGCTGGTAAAAATCTTCAATTTCTTCATCTTTGGCTTTAGTGGTTGGTGCGTAAATTTGAATAACAGTCGTATTAACAGGTCTTCCTTGTAGGTGTACGGATATTATCCTATCACTGACAGCATTGTACTTCAGGATAGATCTTGAAATGTTCTTTTTGACAACGAATGTGACACCATTCCTCTTGAAGTTGTCATTCCTGGCATAGTAGACCATATGATTGTCTGATTCAAAATGGCCAATGCCATTCCCTTTCAGCTCACTAATACCTAGGATATTGATGTTTATATGTTCCATTTCATTTTTGACGATTTCCAATTTTCTTGGATTCATACTTCTTACATTCCACATTCTGATTATTAATGGATGTTTGCAGCTGTTTCTTCTCATTTTGAGTCGTGCCACATCAGCAAATAAAGATCCTGAAAGGTTGAATTGACTCCATCCACATCACTAACGTTAACTCTAGTTTGAGGCAGTTCTTCCCCAGCCGTCTTTTGAGTGCCTTTCAACCTGGAGGGGCTCATCTTCCGGCACTATATCAGATAATGTTCTGCTGCTATTCATAAGGTTTTCACTGGCTAATTCTTTTCAGAAGTAGACTGCTGTGTCCTTCTTTTTAGTCTGTCTTAGTCTGGAAGCTCATCTGAAACTTGTCCACCATGGGTGACCCTGCTGGTATCTGAATAGCTTCCAGTGTCACAGCAACATACAAGCCCCCACAGCACAACAAACTGACAAAGTGACACGTGGGGGTTGTAAATTGTAGGCAGAGTTAAAAGTATTAGAATTTCTATGACATTTCAGTAGGATACATAAAATTTTTAAATGGGCACAATCTTTCATCTTTTGGGGCGTCTGGGCATTCCATATATGGTGTCTCAATTGTAAGCTCACAGGTAATGGAGACTGAGCACTCACAGAGAAAGATTCTTTGAAATTGATCTATTCTTCCTTGAAAAGTAAAATTCAATTGATGATGACAGCCACAATGATGACAGCTGGTACTTAGTATTGTACTTATATTTATTGAGCAGACACTGTTCTAAATGGTTTGTATATTTGTTAACTCATTAAATCTTCTAAACAGCTCTGAGGCGAGTGCTATCAGTAGCACATTTTGCAGATGAAGCAAACTGAGTCACAGGTGGGTTAAGTACCTTGACCAAGATCAGTCCAGAGTGGCTCACTCTGGAGACAGCAAAGTTTGTTGGTGTTTTAAAATGGTTCTTGTTCTCTCCATCAGTGAACCATACTGTCTGTGTATATTGTGTTTGACCCAGCAGAGATTAACTCTAACTGCCCTGGGCTCTATGGCTAGCCTGTCAAATAGTCTCCAGGGGACAGAATTGAGAGCTGGCTAGTGCTCTCTAAAGATTGCTTGCCTGGGAGAACAGCTGAAAGCAAGGGACTGGTCAAGAGAAATCAATATGTCAATGTGAATGTTTTATTAAAATACCAGCCTTGGTTTCTGGCCCAATAAAGTATATTTGCTCAGAGCCTAATTAGAGCTATTGCTGCCTGCTGCCACCCACGTGCTGTGGCAGACAACGGACTCAACTTGATTTAGGTCATTGATTTCAGCTTTTTAACCCTTCTTCTTCTCTTTCCCAAGGATCTTATATTAAATGTCTGGTATATGTCATTCCTGATTGAGGCGTTGGGGATGGGCTGATGAACAGAACATAATTCTTGCCCTTGAGGAATCAGGCTGAGAATTTTGTCTGTTTTCTTTCAATCTGCAGGTTATCTCTTTGTGCTCTCATTGGGGAAGATAGAAAAGAATCCTACATTGTCAGATTTAGCCTGATGCCACCAACTAAGTGGTCCGGTATGATGGAAAGGATGTGGGATTAGAAATCAAGACACCAGGATCCAATCTGGGCTACTAACTCAGAGTCCTTTAGATCAATGACTTCACATTAGGGTGGCAATGTGAGAAGAGCACTGGATTTGGAGATGTAGATTCTGATATATTACTGGTTACTTGTTTGACTGCCTCTGCCTCTAAACAGCATGGGTAAAGGCCCAGCAATGGCTTAATCTCAGGTAGAAACTGTATTCCCAGTGCCCAACTCAACTGTGTTTCAAGCTAATACTATCAAATTCCTAGAGATCCTAGGAGGCAGCAGAATACACTAGAGGGATCTGCAGATCTGAAATCAGACCTGGCTTGGGATATATGCTCTATCATTGCCTACTTGTGGGATCTTAGACATGTGATTTAGGGAAAACTCCAAATAACCATGGTTTAAACAAAAGAAAAATTTCTCTGTCGTATAAAAGTCGGCCATTCAGGACTGGTACAGCAGCTCCATACTCATCTGGGATACAGATTCCTTATATCTTGTCGCTCGCTCATCTTCAATGTGATTTCTATCTCAAGGTTCAAGCTGATTGCTCCTGCTCCAGCCATCAAAGCTGACACCCTAAACCACAGGAAGGCAGAACAGGAAGGAGAAGAGCTTTCTTTCCTCCTTTTAAGAATACTTCCTGGAAGTTGAACACACCAATTCTGTTTATGTTCCACTGAACTTGTCATGTGCATACATACCTGCAAGCGAGGCTGGGAAATGTAGTCTTTATTTTGGGCAGCCATTTTCCCAGTTTAAACATGGGAGTCCTATCACTAAGAAAGAAGGAGCACAACTAGCAATCTTAACCACAATAAGTAATTTACCTTTTACCCTTCATTTCTCAATGAGTAAATGGGGATAATATTATCTGCTTCATTAAGATTTGTGAGGGTCGAAGGACTTAATGTATGAGAAAGCACCTAGCATGTAACAGATGTCCAATCGATGAGAATAAGTATAATTATGCATGTAAAATGCCTGGCACATAGTAGGTGCAGTTCCATCTCTTGTTTCACTTCTCCTGGTTTCATACATGCTAGATGATGTATATGAAAAAAGCTAAAAGAACCCAAGTCCTGGACTGGTGCTAGTCTGTTACATTATAACATTTACCCCTTTTACCTGTCCCTCCTTCCCTATTCCATCTGAAACAGGTCTGATGCTAAATGTTCTTAGGACATGAAAATAGAAGTAACCGCTTGGTAAACTGTCTCTCAGTTAAGTCTATCTTCTAGCAATTTTCAGAGTAATTGCTATCAGGGGTTCATATTAAGGGAAAGTAAAAGGTCAATGGGGGTTGGGGGGGTGCTTCAATAATTAGAAATTCTTCATTTTAGGGGTGAGTTTGGAAAAGTAAAGCTAAGCTCTTAAAACAATCAGAATGACCTCCTTATATCAGAGAGCAAAAGCTGGGAGACAAGCCATGGAACTCCTTCTATGGGCCCTGCAATGATTGTTAAGGTTGTGTGTCAACTTGGCTAGCCATGATTCTCAGTGGTTTGGCAGTTATGATGAAGTTTGGCAGTCATATCCGTAATGAGATTTGATATAATGGGATCACCTTCATGATGGGATCTGCTGTGGGTAGCCAATCAGTTGAAAGGGAGTTTCATTGGGGATGTAGTCTGCATCCAATACAGGCAGACTTTTTGGCAAGTCTTGTGGGCTTTTACTCGCTCCGGATCCTGTAGCTGGCTTTTGTTCCTCTGCCACCTGGTTCTTGGGATTTGAGCTAGCAATTTACCTGCCAATCTTGGGATGTGTTGGCCTCCACATCCCATGAGTTAGAGGTCTGCTGTCTGACCTTTTGATCTTGGATTCTCTAGCACCTGTGGCTACATGAATCAGCATAAGCCTCCAGCCTGACTCAGGGACTTTGGACATTCCAGCCTCTACAACTACATGAACCATTTCCTTGATATAAATCTCCCCCTCTACATATATTTGTACGCAGCACTACTTTTGCTTCTCTAGAGATCCTAGCCTAAGACAGCCCCCAAGGTGTGGCTTTCATTAAAAATATCCAGGTCAGACCCTCCTGGGTTCCTCAGAACAGAGAAGAGAGCTTATGAGGAAGGATGTACCTCATTCAGCAGAATTCTATCCCAATATTGCCAATGCCTCTTCCACAGAGGGTGGGTAAGTGGTAATATTCAGGAAGACCACAGGCAGCAACTATTGGTAGCCACTTGAGTAAAATAACATTTAGGACCCCAGAACATCATACTTTCTCCCCAAATCCTTCCTCCAGGCTACCATAAACATCGACAGCTATGGGTGTGTAGAGCTAGGATCAGGGTTGAGTATCTCAAGCAGTGACATACTCAACCCTTCACTCTGCAACTGGTTGAAATCTATTTCGTTTATTAATTAATTAACATTAACCCATTCATTCTCTCAACAATGATTTATTAAGCAAAAATGAATCCAGTCATATGCGTCTCTGGGTAGTGCAAACGGTTAAACTTTTGACTATTAACCAAAAGCTTGGCAGTTCAAACCCACCCAGAAGTGCCTTGGAAGACAGGTCTGGTGATCTGCTTCTGAAAGGTCACAGCCTTGAAAACCCTATGGAGCAGTTCAACTTTGCACACATGGGGTCACCATGAGTTGGAATCAACTCCATGACAACTAACAACAACAAGAACTCATACTACCCCTCCAACTGGAATGTTTAAAAAATGAACCAAGTCTCTTTTTATATATATATTTTTTTGTTGTTGTTGAGAATATACACAGCATCATACAATAATTCAACAGTTTCTACATGTATGATTCAGTGACATTGATTAAATTCTTCAAGTTGTGCAACCATTCTTGACTCCTTTTCTGAGTTGTTCCTCTCTCATTAACATAAACTTACTACCCCCTAAGTTTCCTACCTAATCTTTCAAGTTGCTGCTATCAATTTAATCAAATATAAGCAGATCTTAGATGGGGACAATGCTTAAGGCGGACATTATTTAGTAGTTAAGCTAAACTATTGTTTGGTTTTAAAAAGACTTCAGGAGATGTTTTTGGTTTAAGGTTTAAAGATTATCTTAGGGCAATTGTTTAGTGGGGCTTATCTATTCTCCATGGCTCCAGAAAGTCTGGATTCCAAAAGAATTTGAAATTCTCTTCTGCATTTTCCTCTTTTTGATCAGGATTATTCTATAGAATCTTTGATCAAAATTTTCAGTAATGGTAACTGGACACCATCCAGTTCTTGTCTCATAGCAAAGGAGGCAATTGTTCTTGGAGGCAGTTAGTCACACATTCCAATTTCTCCTTCTAATCCTTACTCATATTCATAATGTGAAAATCATGAATAGCAGCAGAACATTGTCTGATATAGTGCTGGAAGATGAGCCCCCCAGGTTGGAAGGCACTCAAAAGACAACTGGGGAAGAGCTGCCTCCTCAAAGTAGCGTTGACCTTAATGATGTGGATGGAGTGAAGCTGTCAGGATCTTCATTTGCTGATGTGGCATGACTGAAAATGAGAAGAAATAGCTGCGAACACCCATTAATAATCAGAACATGGAGTGTATGAAGTATGAATTTGGGAAAATTGGAAGTCATCAAAAATGAAATGGAATGCATAAACATCAATATCCTAGGTGTTAGTGAGCTGAAATGGACTGGTATTGGCCATTTTGAAAGACAGTCATGTGGTCTACTATGCCGGGAATGACAACTTGAAGAGGAATGGCGTTGCATTCATTGTCAAAAAGAACATTTCAAGATCTATCCTGAAATACAATGTTGTCAGTGACAGGATAATATCCATACGACTACAAGGAAGACCAGTTAATAGAACCATTATTCAAATTTACTCACCAAAGATGAAGAAATTGAAGATTTTTACTAACTTCTGCAGTCTGAATTGGATCAAATATGCAATCAAGATGCATTGATAATTACTGGTGATTGGAACGGGAAAGTTGGAAACAAAGAAAAAGGATTGGTAGTTGGAAAATATGGCTGTAGTTATAGAAACGCACTGGAGATAGCATGATAAAATTTTGCAAGACCAATAACTTCTTTATTACAAATATCTTTTTTCAACAATATGAACAGTGACTATAAACATGGATCTCATCAGATGGAATACATAGGAATCAACTGACTACATCTGTGGAAAGGGACAATGGAAAAGCTCAACATCATCAGTCAGAATAAGGCACTAGGGGCTGACTGCAGAACAGATCATCAATCGCTCATATACAAGTTCAAGACGAAGCTGAAGAAAATTAAAACAAGTCCACCAGAGCCAAAGTAAAACCTTGAGTATTTCCTACCTGAATTTTGAGACCATATTAAGAATGGATTTGACGCACTGATCACTAATGACCGAAGACCAGATGAGTTGTGGAATGACATCAAGGACATCACACATGGAGAAAGCAAAAGGTCATTAAAGAGATAGGAAAGAAAGAAAAGACCAAAACGGATGTCAGAAGAGTCTCTGAAAGTTGCTCTTGAATATAGAGTTTTAAAGTGAAAGGAAGAAATGATAAAGTAAAAGAGGTGAACAGAAGATTTCAAAGGGTGGTTCAAGAAGACAAAGTAAAGTATCATAACGACATGTGCAAGACCTGGAGATAGGAAACCAAAAGGGAAGAACACAATTGGCATTCCTTAAGCTGAAAGAAGTGAAGAAAAAACTCAAGCCTCAAGCTGCAATATTGAAAGATTCTACAGGGGAAAATATTAAATGATGCAGGAAGCAGCAAAAGAAGATGGAAAGAATACACAGTCACTGTACCAAAAAGAATTGGTCAACCTTCAATCATTTCAAGAGGTAGCATATGAGCAAGAACCTGTGGTACTGAAGAAAAAGGTCCAAGCAAAAAAAAAAAAAATACTGAAGGCACTGGTGAAAAATAAGACTCCAGGAATTGACAGGATATCAACTGAGATGTTTCAACAAATGGATACAGCGATGGAGGTGCCCACCGGTCTCTGTCGAGAAATTTGGAAGATAGCTCCCTGGCCAACCAACTCCATATTTGTGCCCATTCCAAAGAAAAGTGTTTCATTCAAATGTGGAAATTATTGAACAATACCATTAATATTACACACAAGTAAAATTTGCAGAAGATCATTCAAAATCGGTTGCAGCAGCACATCGACAGGGAACTGCCAGAAATTCAAGCCAGATTTACAAGAGGATGTGGAACAGGGGAAATAGTGTTGATGTCAGATGGATCATGGGCAAAAACAGAGAATACCAGAAAGATGTTTACCTGTATTTTATTGACTATGCAAAGGCATTCGACTGGGTGGATCATAACAAATTATGGATAACATTGCAAAGAATGAGAATTCCAGAACACTTAATTGTGCTTACAAGGGACCTATACATAGACCAAGAGGCAGTCATTTGAGCAGAGCAAGGAGATAATGTGTGGTCTAAAGTCAGGGTTGTATCTTTTCATCATACTTATTCAATCTATATGCTGAAAAAATAATCTGAGAAGCTGGACTATATGTAGAAGAACGTGGCATCAGGATTGGAGGAAAACTCATTAACAACCTGCAATATGCTGATGACACAACCTTGCTTGCTCAAAGTGAAGAGGACTTGAAGCACTTAGTGATGAAGATCAAAGACCGCAGCCTTCAGTATGGATTATGCAACAACATAAAGAAAACAAGAATCCTCGCAACTGAACCAATAAGCAACATCATGATAAATGGAGAAAAGATTGATATTGTCAAGGGTTTCATTTTACTTAGATCCACAATCAACGCCCGTGGAAGCAGCCAAGAAATCAAAGGATGCCTTGCATTGGGCAAGTCTGCCGCAAAAGGCTTCTTTAAAGTGTTAAAAACAAAAATGTCACTTTAAGGACTAAGGTGAGCCTGATCCAAGCCATGATATTTTCAATAGCCTCAGATGCATGCAAAAGCTAGACAATGAATAAGGAAGACCATGTACTCTGGATATGTTTTTAGGAGGGTCCAGTCGCCGCACCATGACATCATGCTTTGTAAAGTAGAGGGTCACTGAAAAAGAGGGAGACCCTCAGCAAGATAGACTGACACAGTGAATGCAGCAATGGGCTCAAGCATAAGAATGATTGTGAGGATGAGGCAAGACCAATTAGTGTTTCATCCTGTTGTACACAGGGTCGCTGTGAGTTCAAACTGATTCAATGGCACCCAACAACAACAACAACAATCCTTACTCTCCCTCTTCCTTTGTTGCTCCAGGTGAATAGAGACCAATTATTGTGCATTGGATGGACCAAGTCTTGATGATTTGGAAAATTCTCAGTCTATCCAAACTGCTAAAGTGCTAACATTAGGACATATACCACTAGGAAAGTGTGCTGTGGAGAGAAGTTCAAGGCTGTGGCTAGACAACCTTTTGCTTGTGGTGAAGAGATTAGAGATGGGATTATCCCAGAATTATCTGTAGAAAATCCTCTTGTCTAATAGTGTGGGGAGAGAGTGAAAAAGCTAGCCTTGAATTCAAAAATCTTGAGGTTGAGATTACAAGGTAGAAGTGGTCATGCCTGGTCAGAAATTGGAATCACTGAGGTAATTCAAGTTTAAATTCTCTAAAGGAGGACCAAAGCAGCTGGAGGCCACTGTGTCAAATGCAAATAGCCCTTGCCTGGAAACCTGGTCTGTCTCCATCAGTTACTAACCTGAAATACCGTATGCTTTTCATTTTCTGTTCTATAAACGGAGGTTGGTAATACCCATTCTCTTGACTTGGAAGTTGATTTCTACAAAGTCGGAATGGCTAAGCAGGAAAAAGTATTTTAAAACATCACTCCGCAAATGAGGTTTGTTTTCAAGATGTGTTTCAAACAGTAGAGAAGTGGGGATTCCAAAGACTCGCTGGGACTAGAAAAAAAAAATACTGCATAGTATACAATAGCTCCTGGAGTTGGAAGGGATGGGAGAGGGAGAAGGCAGAATGGTACACAGAGATCAGGAGTCAAACAGCAATTAAAGGAACAAAGGTCAGCTGGATGATAATTACAGGAGGCTTGGGAGGGAATTAAAGCTAGAGAGGTGCTAATTACATGGGCTATTTAGACGAGGGCAGGGCTTTGCTGAGAGGAACAAAAGGAGGGCTGATTACCTGCTAAAAATAAAGGCTGCTCCTCTTAGCCTGCACACAGGCGTCTGGCACAGTCCCAGGCAGCGTGCTGTATGCTCCACTATGCAGTGCCTGTGCTGCTTGTAGTGTGGGCAGGTCCTGCCTCCACCTTTCCTCAGGTTCTGACACTAGATCTGGGAGCTCCCTGTGGATCACTCCCTACTCATAGGAGGTGGAGGTTAGAGAGAGAGAGAGTTAGAATCTGAACATCCATCTATCAACATAATCACTCTAGGGACTATCAATGCCCTGCAGCAGGTGCCAACCAAGAGTACCACAGGAGGTGAAATCCAGGCCTCCAGGCCATACTTTGCTCTCCACACCAGTGCCCTGAAGTGGGTCTGTGGCTGCAGGAGGAAGGAATGCCTTTTCTTGATGTGTAATAAGGCACCATATGGACTACCTCAGCCTTGTAACCACTGCAGGAAGGTTGACTAGGTTTTTCCAGTGACCAGCATAGTATCTGTTATTCCTCCTGTGACCTTGTGGGACCACTGTTGTCCATTGGGGACTTGTGGGAAATGGAAAGATATGGGAGAGGTGGCAGAGGCAGACCATATTTTCCAGCCCAGTCAGGGCTTCTTAGCCTACTGTTGTACCCATTGTAAAGATGCCTGAGGGATCTACATCCAACTACTTACTGGCGTAGATGATTTCTCTTATACTGTGAAGATTCCCTGGTATGATAGGTAAAATATTAAATATTATAGTCTATGCATGCTTCATTTGATATTTTTGCTTTTGTTTCCTTCTGATTTTCCCTTTGTAATTATCTATTGCCGCATAGCAAATTTTCCCAAGACTTAGTAGCGTAAAACAACAATTATATTATCTTTTGCAGTTTGTACAGGCCAAGGATTCAGGAGCATCTTAGCTGAGATTTCTGCTCAGGGTCTTTCGTAAGTGTCAAGATGTCAGCTGTGGCTGTGGTCATCTGAGGTCTTGATGGAGGCTGGAGGGTGTACTTCCAAGGTGGCTCACTGGCATAGCTGGCAAGTTGGTGCTGGCTGTTGGTGGGAGGTCTCAGTTCCTCTTCATGTAGAGCCCCCTCCCCTCCAGGGCTGCTTGAGTGGCTGACTTCCTGCAGAGTGAACAATTCAAGAGACTGAGGTGGAAGGAACAATGTGGGCTTTCAGACCCAGCTTCACATATGACACATTTTAACTTCTGCAATATTCTATTGATCACACAGTTTATCCCTAATTTAGTGATAGGTAAGGATGTGAATACAAGTAGAGCATTGGGGGTTGCCTACCACATTCTTAAAAGAACAAAACTTAAAGCTTGTTGTAGAGCTATTAGCTCTTCAGTGTGCTTTTGTTCTCAGTAGCTCATTTAAGCGTGCTATAATATATTCACTCATTTATTCATTAATTCAAAAGCATTTATTAAGTGTCTACTAAATGCTAGACACTGTCCCAGGAACCTGAGAGATGGAGACTGATGCACAGCAGTCTAGTGACTTGCCTAAGTTTGAATGCAGAAGGTGATGAGAATTTGAGTCTGGCCACCAATATAGAGCAGTTGAGTGCAAGTCTCTGGGGGTATGGAGGTGAACAGTATTCCTTCCCTCAAGGAATTTGATGTCTGGTGGGTATACTCAGACACCGGGTGATAAGTACCAAAATGCCCCCCAAAAAGAACCAAAGAAGTTCTAAGCATGATCACTCCCAACAGGGATGGGAAAGGATGGTGACATGTACTGAGAGATTGAATTAAGAAGAGGACTGAGAAATGACAAGATAAAATTATTTGCTAAGCCCGGTAATACCAAAAACCAAAATCCAATGCCTTTGAGTTGACTCTGACTCATATACAGCAGGTTCAAAATAAAAATGGAGACTCTATGGCCGAAGTTAGATTGTGATGGAACTGGGGTCTGTTAGTAATTTGGGGGCGGCGGGGGCTGGAGCCCATCTTAGCATGCTCTTTATACACATACACACACACACACACACACACACACACACCCGTTAACTTGGAAGTGGCCCCTAAGACCCCTTTCTAGTAACATAACCAGTCAATGAATGGAATGGAGACCTTCAGAGGACTTTTTCTTGTATGATCTTGCCGCCTCAGTGGGTTTTGTCTTCAGTTAACGTATGTACAACCATAGAACAGTTCCTAGAATGTAAGAAATGCTTAGAACATATGAGTTATGAATTATCTTTAGTTTATCTACACTTAGCACATAACTATCTCATTGGTTCCCTGATGGAATTGAACTAAGTAAAAGTAAGATGCACTGTTAAGAGTAGCTTTTGAGAGGACAAGGGGGTGAGGGATTTGGGGAGGCAGTGGAGAGAAGAAACACTATATCAAGTGTACATTGAATGTAAGCTGCTTCTCCGGAAACATTAAAATGAGAAAATGTGGATTTATAATTGAGGAAATGCAGTACATAAACATTTAAGAAGCTTGTCTTCACCTTTTCCAGCTGGAGCACATCTGCAGCTGAAAGCCAGGGTGGGATGTCAGGAGGCCTTTCAGAGACTAGGAACAGAACCCTGTTTTGCTGGAAGGGGGAAGAATAAATGTCTTTTTTTGAGGTATAATTTACATATAGTCAAATGCCCAAATCTTGTGTATACAGCACCAGCCCATATTTAAAGTCATAGGGCTCTTGCCACAATATTTGAATTAAAATTTGGAACAGATGTATATAGATTTTACATTTATTATGAAAAAACAAAAACAAAACATCCCTTAATCAATATCAGGAAGGGAAGAAAACTCAAACTGATCGAACAGTTGTTATATGTTAGGCATTTTCCATACGTCTGTAGTCCTTTTTGGACTAAGGAGGAAGTGTTAATAGAATAAAATATCATGAAAAAGCATAGTAGAAACCGGGAACTGTTGGGTTAGACAGAGAAAAAGGAGAGAGGGAAAGAATTGCTGCCCAATGTTGGCCCCACAACTTAGCAGAGTCTGTGGCTGCCCAGATGGTGTGGAACAAATAAGTCTTTTCCACCACCACCCATTTCTTTGCATCCAGAAGCTGTAAGGGCTTTATCAATTTCTCCTACCAGATTTTGAATACTCTTAGGAAGGGTGACATCTAAGAATTTAATTAGCTTAAAGTCAGATCAGGGCTGGGCAGCAATGGGTCACAGAAGTGGGAAGAGGCCAGCGAGATAGGAGAATGAGATATTCATAGTAGGACCAGTGAAGGGAGATGGGGATGGACAAGACTTGTCTACATCATTTCAGAGGCCAGGCTATGGTCCTGTGGGAGTCTAAGTTATCATTGGGACTTCAGTCTTCTGGAGCTTGAACTGCCAACACCTTGATTTCCAATTTCTGACCTCTAGAACTATAAAAGAACACATTTCTATTGTTTTAAGCTACCCAGTTTGTAGAAATTTGTTATGGCAGCCCTAGGAAACTAATACACTTGGTTCTAGGAAATAAGAAGGTTAATCAGATTTTGCTGCTCTCTCACTCCCTGAATAGACAGGAAGCCAGGAATCAGGATAAGGGGGTTTCTAGTTGTCCCTGGGGGTGCAAATGGTTAAACGCTTGACTACTACTGAAAGATTGGAGGTTTAAACACACCCAGTGGTACCTGAGGAGACAGGCATGATGATCTGCTTCTGAAAGGTCACAGCCTTGAAAACCCTATAGAACAGTTCTACTCTTCACACATGGGGTTGTTGCAAGTTGGATTTGACTTGATGGCAACTAAAAACAGTAATAACTATAGAGAGTGACAGACTTGTAATATGATGGCTGCCCCAGACCCTGAAAGGAACAAGTCTATGTGGCTGCATTTGTCCACTTAGCCCTCTGGATTTCAGCTACTGGATAATGCGTATTTCACAAACCTGAGAAGACTTAGATGAACTAAAAGAAAGATCAAATATACACATAGTGCACTACAAAATCAGAGACACTCTCAAAAAATCTTTTGATATTTTATATTTCAAAAAACATTAAGATAGTCATCATGATAAAAACCAGAGATATTTTCAAATTCCCTATCAAAAGAAGATAGAAGAAATACACAGAGTCACTGTACCAAAACGAATTGGTCAACATTCAATCGTTTCAGGAGGTAGGATATGACCAATAACCAGTGGTATTAAAGGAAGAGGTCCAAGCTGCACTGAGGGCATTGGCAAAAAACAAGACTCCAGGAACTGACGGAATACCAGTTGAGATGTTTCAACAAATGGATGCAGTGCTGGAAGTGCTTACTTATATATGCCAAGAAATTTGGAAGTGAGCTACCCGGCCAATTGACTGCAAGAGATCCATATTTGTGCCCATTCCAAAGAAAGGTGATCTAACCGAATGCGGAAATTATTGAACAATGTCATTAATATCAGACACAAGTAAAATTTTGCTGAAGATCATTCAAAAGCAGTTGCAGCAGTGTATCGGCAGGGAACTGCCAGATATGCAAGCCAGATTCAGAAGAGGATGTGGAACAAAAGATATCATTGCTGATATCAGATGGATTCTGGCTGAAAACAAAGAATATCAGAAAGATGTTTACCTGTGTTTTCTTGACTAAGCAAAGGCATTTGACTGTATGGATCATAACATTGCAAAGAATGGGAATTCCAGAACACTTAATTGTGCTCACAAGGAACCTGTACATAGACCAACAGGCAGTCTTTCAAATAGAACAAGGGGATACTGAGTGGTTTGAAGTCAGGGAAGGGGTGTGCCAGGGTTGTATCCTTTCACCATACCTATTCAATCTGTATGCTAAGCAAATAATTCAAGAAGCTGGGCTATATGGAAACGAACATGGCATCAGTATTGGAGGAGGACTCATGAACAACCTGTGATATGCAGATGACACACCTTTGCTTGCTGAAAGTAAAGAGGACTTGAAGCACTTACCAATAAAGATCAAAGATCACAACCATCAGTATGGATTATACCTGAACACAAAGAAAACAAAAATCTTCACAACTAGACCAATAAGCAACATCATGATAAATGGAAAAAAGATTGAAGCTGTTAAGTATTTCATTTTATTTGGATCCACAATCAATGCACATGGAAGCAACGGTCAAAAAATCAAATGACAGATTGCATAGGGCAAATCTAGTGCAAAAGATTTCTTTGAAGTGTTAGAAAAGCAAAGATGTCACTTTAAGGACTAAAGTGTGCCTGATCCAAGCCACGGTGTTTTCATTCGCCTCATATGCACGTATGAGCTGGTCAATGAATAAGGAAGACTGAAGAATAATTGTGTTTGAATTATGGGATTGGCAAAGAATATTGAATATGCCATGCACGGACTGCCAGAAGAACAAACAATCTGTCTTGGTAGAAGTATGACCAGAATGCTCCTTAGAAGCAAGAACGGCAAAACTTCATGTCATATACTTTGGACATGTTATCAGGCGGGGCTAGTCCTCAGAGAAGGACATCATGATTGGTAGAGTAGAGGGCCATCTAAAAAGAGGAAGACCCTCAACAAAATGGAGTGACACAGTGGCTGCAACAATGGGCTCAAGCATAACGGTGATTGTAAGGATGGCACAGGACTGAACCATGTTTAGTTCTGTTGTATACAGGGTTGCTGTGAGTCGGAGTAGACTCGATGGCACCTAACAACAACATATTTATCATATATATAAATATAAAAATATATATATATATAAGGATCCTCAAATATGAGGTTATTCTCTATTATCCCAGTAAGAAATTCACAAGAAAGTTTGGTTTGTCACCCAGAATATATAAACTCCTAGGTATGTAGATAAACCAAAAAACCAAACCCACTGCTGTCAAGTCGATTCCGACTTATAGCGACCCTATAGGACAGAGTAGAACTGCACCATAGAGTTTCCAAGGAGCGTCTGGAGGATTCGAACTGCCAACCTCTTGGTTAGCAGCCATAGCACTTAACTGCTACGCCACCATGGTTTCCAGTATGTAGATAAAATAACTAAATATACACATATTGTACATAATTTATTTAGTTACAGATGTTGTTAGGTTCCATTGAGTCAGTGCCGATTCATAGCAACCTAATGTACAAGAGAACAAAACACTACCCAGTCCTGTACCATCCTCACAATTGTTGCTAGGTTGGAGCCCCTTGTATTGTAAATCACATATAATATAAAAACCAAACCAAACCCATTAGCATTGAGTCGATTTCGACTCATAGCAACCCTATAGGACAGAACATAACTCCCTCATAGCTTTTCCAAGGAGATGCTGGTGAATTCGAAATGTCAACCTTTTGGTTAGCAGCTAATCTCTTAACCACTCACTGCACCACCAGGGCTCCACTGTGCCACTGGGACTCCATATATCAATTTAGAAATATGCCTTTTCTTTCTCATATGTCACAAAAAAATCATATTCGAATGCTTCAAAAGTATCTTTGACGTCAATATTTTAGCTATCACTAGAGCTACTTTTTGAGTCGTTTAAGCACTTAAGACCCAAAAAGTTCACTTCCAGAGAATGCCATTTGTATTTTCACATAAGTTGGAAATAGAGCACTTATTGGAGATAGAGCACTTACTATATAACATGGTCACTGAATATTTTATCTAAGCACACAAGGAGCTATTTTCATAACATCAGGAGCCTTGAGTTTTTCATACATATAGGTTTCCAATTTCCACAATGTTAACACTTATTCAATTAACTATTAAAATGACCTTTAAAAATTTTGTTGAACAACATGATAAACATAGTTAATGTCACTGAATTGTACATGTAAAAAATGTTGAAATGGCAAATGTATTACATTTATATTTACCACAATAAAAAAGACAATTAAAAAAAGCTTGTTTACAACAACCAATGTTTGAAATTATGGGCTAAGGCCCACAATAATATGTAAAACCACGTTAAAATTTTTTCCTGTCTTTTTTTTCTTTTCTTTTTTAACCAATTCCATTGGGTAATCATCCGAAACCAGGTATTAATTAAAGCAGTTCTAAGCTAGAACTGAGATGTCATCTTACTGCTAAATGTGAACTGGGAGAAATGGAAACCTGTTGCTGCTAGGGTTTCTTAAGGGAGTTTGCCTGAGAGGGAGTTAACACAGGACAGCCAAAGAGAAATACAGAGAAAGAGAAGATGGTTCCTGAGGACATTGTCAGGTCCCTTGAATCAAGCTCTGCCTAAAGCCACCATTACCCCTAGTCTTTTTAGTGATGTGAACCAATGTATTTCCTTTTTGCCTTAAGTGAGTTTGATATGGAATTTGAAATTAAAGGAGTGCTATTTGATAAATGTATTTATAGGGGCTTTTGAGAAGAATTGTACTCTAACCCAAAGAAGTGATTCTAAAGGTATGAGTCTTTGAATCCTTGGAAAGGGGGACAGATTGGGAAGTGCCTTTAAATCAGTAATGTAGGTTGGCTGCTTTTTCATTCATTTGAAGGACAAGACCTAGACCTAGTGAGAACATAAGCCCCTGTCCCGACTCTAAGAATGGTCCCTAATGGCCATCAGGAAGTTGGTAGCTCTCCCAGGCTGAGCAGATAAACAAGGGGCTAGTGCAGCAATGCGGAGGTGGATGGACAGATGGCATCTACTTATACTTATTAAGGTTACTACTCACAGCCCGAAAGCTCTAGCTAGCTTAGGGATGATTAGAGTTTTCCTGATGAGTTTGTATTTGTCATACCTGAAAAGGTCACGATCCTGGTTATAGAGGAAGTGAGAATCTAAGAATGCGGCCGAAACAGCATAGAAAAAAATCACAAGAAAAGTGTTTTATGAAAAGATTCTCAGGGATCCTTGCTAGCCCATATCACATTTTGTTGGCCCACATCCACACTGTATATTGATCAAAGGCTTGACATGCTGTGGTGACAATATGATACAAATCCATCCAAATAATCACTAAGATCACTACATCCCTTCCAAATGTCACAAGCCACTGTTCAAATTCCATGTGTGTGGTTGGAAAATGATGGCTCTTAATGACCTCATTGAAAAGACCCAGGCTGATGGGGAAACAGAAAATGAATAATGTTATAAATCTTATTTCTGACTAGAAGGTGTATCTTCTTGTTTTCTGTAGTTAAGAGCTCATTTCTTTAAAAACAAGACACCCAAATACCTACTATGTGCACTACAGTTTTTTATATTGAAAATAGAGCAATGAAGAAGATAAACAGACAGGGTCCCTACTCTCACTGACAATACAGTAGTACAGGACACTGACAGCACATCAGAAGGCATCTAATCCTTTGGGGATGGTGAGCATTGAAGATTTTCTTGAAGAGATGAGCTAGGGGAAATGAAAAGGTATTGAGATTAAAGCGTTGACAGAGGAATTATCAAAGCCCAGAAGAAACCAAGAAAAAAAGGTAGGTTTGAAGAACTGCAAGTATTCCACCAAGAGCAGACCAGAACATACAAGGGAAAGCAAGAGAAGTTTGGATCAAGTCGGGAAAAGCCTTTGAACTGTTTAGACACGTAGATTTTATTTTGAAGCCAATAAAAACATTTAAATAGGAAGGTAAGTCTCAAATTGGAGTTTTTACTTTTAATGCCAGAAAGGAAAGGGATACCCTAAGATTTTCAGAATTTTTCTTCTTTCGTTATGTACATTAGGCATCATTTACAGTAGACAGAAGGTTAAAGCAAAGAACTAGACTATGAAGCAGTAAATGTGCAATAGTATTCCTTCCAATCTGTCCTGTGGGTTTCCCCTTTCCTCTGTGGCATTGTGTCTTGCAGAAGTGGGTGTAGTTCTTTCTTTCTGATCTCCAGGCCAGTTTTGAGAATCTGCAACAGGCACTGGAATCTTGAAAAATACAATGCCAACAACCAGAAAAGAAGCTGGGCAGCTTCCCAGAGGTACTGAATTTGAGCTAAAAGTAACAAATCTTCAATTTCCTATTTTAATACACTCATAGGAGAACCAACTCTGAAAGCACCTTTAGGGAAAGCCCTATTGGTAGTTATCATTGATGTTAGGATTATTCTTCCCATTTGACAGATGAGGAAACTGTAGCCCAGAGTGACTTGCCCAGTCACAGAGCTCATTAGTAGTACATTCTGGCTTAGAAGCCAGGTCTTCTGATTGATAGTTTGTTAGTGATTCTTAGCAATGCTGAAACCAGATGATATGAAGAAAGGTTGCAAGAATAGGGCATGGTGGTCTTTAGCCTGAAGAATAGAAGACTCATTTGAAACGTTATTTTTTTCATCCATTCAATAAATGATTTGAGTATCTACCATGTGCTAGGTTCCCTGGCTAGTGATAAAGAAAACAGAAATGGCCCTTGCGAATATGACACTTGCAGTTTAGGGGGAGATGGGTACTTAAAAAGAAAACAACCACATCTTGTGTTTGTCTGATCTCATTCATTAGGAAAGAATCTCTTATTCTTTCCATAGCGGGGCATGAAGTTTCTGAAGTACTGGCCTCACTAATTTCCCTACACATCCAATGAACACAGAGTAGGTACCTGGCTCAGATCTGGTCAATCAATGAGTGACCCTGGCTTCAGCATTGGTTTAAGCCTGTCCATGTGATCATGCCCAGGAGTTTTGCAGAAGCCACTGGGAGAGACACTTGCTCTCTTTCCTCAGGGATCTTGGTCCGTAAAGTAGTATAATACTGGAAGAAATAGTGACTATTGTTATCATTCCAGGAAAGAAAAAAACTGCTTGAAAATAAATGACGCTAACACAGAAGAAGGCAGAATTTAGGAGATAAAGAGTGACAGTCCTGGAAGCTTCATGTGAACTCCTGAATCTAGATATGTCTTTCCAATTAGGACAATAGATTCCCTTTTATGGATTATTAGCTCGTGTTGGATTTCTGTTCTGATTGATCCAGAAATAATTACACAATTATAAATTGTAATAAATACTAAGAATAAAATGAACATAAGGCTATGAAAGAGAATAGTGGGAATGTAGTTCTCATGAGGTTGTAGAGAAAGGCATTCCTGGCAAAGTGGCATTTAATTTGCTACATGAAAGAGAAATGGGCTTTAGTGAAGTCAGAAGTTGTGACAAAGCCTCTTTGGGAAGGCAGAGAGGAAAAGAACTGTTAAGTAGAATGAAATGTTTCTTTCCTTGGCTACATAGGGCTTTGGATGTCAACGGGTGGAAGTTATAGTAGGTCAGGTATAGGTTAAGCAAAAAGAGGGGCTTTTTAGCACTGGAGGATGCCAGTAGAAGTTGCATGGTCACAAATCAAGAGCATTTTAAATGAAAACTTAGTTACTAGATGAGGGGTGAATAGTATTCATTCATTTATTTATTTACTCCTTCAACAAACGCTTTTTCAGCTTCTGCAATGTACCAGGTGTAATACCTGGGTATAATAATAGACAATATTCAGTCCCAGACCTCAAAGACCTGACGTCTAATAGAGGATAGTGACAACTAGTATGTTAATTCCTTTACAGTTTGGTGAGTGGCAGAGTAGGTGTAAGCATAGGGCACATTGTAAGCACATAAATAGGACACCTAGCTCAGACACGAAGCACCTCTACGGTCATTTTCAATCCTGTCAAACTATGATTTTAAACATCAGGTAAAAGTTCTTTTGAAATTTGTGATTCGGATCTGTTATGGATTGAATTGTGTCTCCCCAAAGTGTGTATCAACTTGGCTAAGCCACGATTCCCAGTATGCATGGCTGTCCTCCATTTTGTGATCTGGTGTATTTACTCTATGTGTTGTAAATCTTCTATGATGTTAATGAGGCAGGATTAGAAGTAGTTATGTTAATGAGGCAGGAAACAATCCACAGATTAGGTTGTGTCTTGAATCAGCCTCTTCTGAAATACAAAAGAGAGAAGCAAGCAGAGAGGAGAGGACCACATACCACCAATTATGAAGAGCCAGGAGCAGAGTGCGTCCTTTGGACCCAGGGTCCCTGCACTGAAAAGCTCCTAGACCAGGGGAAGATTGATGTCAAGGACCTTCTCCTAGAGCTGACAGAGAAAGACCTCCCCTGGAGCTGGTGCTGTGAATTCAGACTTCTAGACTCTTAGACTGTGAGAGAATAAATTCCTATTTGTTAAAGTCATCCATTTGTAGTATTTCTGTCATAGCAGCACTAGATAAATAAGACAGGATCCAAGAACAAGCTCATGTCATAGATATGAGAATCAATTCCCAGGGTAATGGATTTCCATTAGAACTAGGGCAAACCCTGATTTGAGGCAGAGGTTTATCCATCACAAATGACATAGATGGATGTCTTATGCTTAAAGAGATAAGGTGTCATTTTAACACAGTATGAGTCGAAATCGACTCAGTGGCAGTGGATCTGGTTTTTGTTTTACTCTTAAAACAGTATTATTAACAACAACAACAATACATCAAAAACCAAATGCATTACTGTTCAGTCGATGCCGACTCATGGTGAACCCACGTGTTTCAGAGTAGAACTGCACTCCACAGAGTTTTCAATGGCTGTAATCTTACGGAAATAGATTGCCAGGACTTTCTTCTGTGGTGCCACTGGGTGGATTCAAGCCATCAACCATTTGGTTAGTAGCTGAGAGCAAACCATTTGCGCCACCTAGAGACTCTTAACGATAACACAATAGCTAACCTTCATTGAACATTTATTATGTGCCAAGCATTGTGCTTAATGTGTCCCAAACTTTATGTCATTAACACTTACAATTCAGCAGTTCGGCCCAGGCCTTGGTTGTGTCCTTGAAAAAGAGAGCCATTCATTATTACAACCCTTCTTTGCTCATGGGACAGATTAAAACAAACAAACAAACACATGGCAGGGATTGATGAGGTCTGGCACATAATAAATGTAGAAGGGATTGAAGGAAAGCAAACCTCCTTAACAATCAAGACCCTATTCTACATGAAGTTGGGCCTTTGAAGAGTTGTACCTAAAAAACTAAGAGTGCCCTGAAATTAGTATTAGAGACATTGATGAGGAAAGGGGATACAAGCCAAAGAAGGCCTAGAATGAAATCCCATCTCGGCCATTTTCTAGCTAAGTGAACTTGGGAAAGTGACTTAATCTTTCTGTGCCTCAGTTCCTCCATGTTCAAAATCAAGAAAATAAGAGCACTCACTTCATAAGGTTTAATGCATGCAAAGGGCTTAGAACAATTCCTTGCATCTAGTAAACATTCAATAAGCATTATTATTATTATTTAGATTGGTCTGGGAACAAGGAAAATATGGTACAGAGGAAGAAGATGATTCAATAAATGCTTACTGAACACATACTATGGACTAGGCCAATTCTAGGGGCTGGGCATAAAGTAGTGAACAGAAAATATGGGTCCTGGATCGTAAGGGGCTTACATTCTTGAAAAAACCAAACAACACAAATAGGAAAATTTACATAATATCTTTATTATAAAGATAATATATGAATAAAGATATTCATATTAGATGACTAGTCTACTGGTTCCAAGGAAGGAGCTATTAGAAGCTAATTCCAGAATCTATACATATATGTATATTTATTTCTCTGTATGTGATACAGATACCCTGGTGGCATAGTGGTTAAATGCTACAGCTGCTAACCAAAAGGTCAGCAGTTCAAATCCACCAGGAGCTCCTTGGAAACTCTACGGGGGGCAATTCTACTCTGACCTATAGGGTTGCTATGAGTTGGAATTGCCTCACAGGCAACAGGTTTGTTTTTTGGCTTTTGGTAGGTAATACTATGCTTGTTTACCTGTTCAGTAAACAGTGTATGCATTTATATCCTTGAATTCATAACACTTTCAGGTGCTGAAATAAAAATATTTCTGGATTGGGTAGACTTATGTGACCCAAATTTAAAAAAAAAAAAAAAAAATTCTTTTTTTTTCTATGACAGTAAGTTCTATTTCCAAAACATACCCCAAATCTGTCTTCTTCTCATCATTTCCCTCCTTAACCTTGTCAAATCCACCATCATTGCTTGCCTGGATGATAGTAATAGGCCTCTACATGTTTTTTTGCTTCCACTTTTGGTCTCTCCATCTAATGTCCATTCTTTAAGCAGTAGCTAGAATAATCTTGGCGTCCCAGTGCGTGGTACAAATGGTTAGCACACTCTGTTGCTAACTGCAAGTTTGGAGGTTCAAGTTCACCCAGGGGTGCCTTAGAAGAAAGGCCTATGACCTGCTTCCAAAAAATCAGCTGCTGAAAATCCTATGGAGCACCATTCTATTCTGACATGAGGTCGCCATGAGTGGGAATCAACTTGATGGCAACTAGTTTTAGAGTAATCTTTTAAAAATATGGGTTAGATCATGTCATTCCTCTGCTTAAAGCCCTTGAATAACTTCCTATTGTGCTTTGAATAAAATCTAGCCTCCTTCCCATGGCTTATAATGCCCATGTGTCTTGTTTCCTATCTTCCTTCCTTTCTGTCCTGTTTCTGTTTCTGTCGCTCCATGAAGGCCTCTGGACTTATTCTTCCCTCTGCCTGATCTACTCTTTCTCCATACCTGGGCATGGCTAGCTCTTTTATATCATTCAGTATTCACCTTCTCAGAGAAGACTTCCCAGTCCTCTGCATCGAGAGAAGCCCAACTTGAGAGTCTCAAATATTTGAGAATGAAGCTGCTTCATATTCTCCATGGTGCTGACTACCATCTGGTTTTCTGGATTTTGAATTTGCTTCTTGTTTATTTTGTCTTCCTTCAATGGAGTGTCAGCTTCACGAAAGCAGCAACCTTACCATCTTGTTTAAAGCTAAGCCTCCTTGCTAGGTGTTGAGCCCAAAAACTTGTGTCAAATGAGTGAATATTAGTGCTTATTAAGAAAATAAGGCAAGTATCGTGCCTTAAGAATGACCCTTTAGCAAATAAAGTAAAAATGCTACTATCATACAGTTCCTCTTAGGCAGGGATCTGTCTCTGGAAAAATAATTTGAAAAGATGTACTGGATGAACTCTAAGGTACTGGGAGTTCAAGGAGCAACAGGAAGCCTTGCAATATATTGAGATGGTTGAACTGTTTTGAAAAATGGAATAAGAGGAATTTGTGTTTTGCTTTTGGTTTTCTCAAATGTTGGTAGAGGGTAGTGGGAGCAGAGCCCCAAGTAGGGGAGAGGAGTCTGAGATACAGTCCATGGAAATGTTCCTGGCCATTGATTGGCATTTTAAGACTGGAAGATGCCCAATGTTCTATTCAGTGTAGCTTGCTACCCTCAGAATGCCTCAAGGGAGGGTACGTGAATGTGTATGCCTGTGTGAGAATCTAGGAAGAGAAGCAAATTTGTAACTGGGTACATGTTGTTTGAAACAGAGACACCATGAGTGGGAACAGGAGTCCAGAGGTGGCCATGATAACATATACTTTCCCTTCCCCCAGATTTGTAGAACTCCAGGGAAGAACTTGGAATCCTATGGAGCATAGAATGAGGAGTTTTAAATTTCAATGGATAAGGAGCACACCAGCCCCCCATGACCTCTGAGTTATGCTCAGTTTATTCTGGACTGAGTGGGCTCAATGCTACACTTCCATTAGAATATGAATTGTATCATAACTGGTGGTGTATATACATAACTTCCTCCCAGTCACCCACATCCTCAAGGATCTTCAAGCTGATATCCTTGTCAACAGCAAGATCTCAGCTTCTCCAGTGCCCAGTACTAGAGGGGGCTAGATAAACACTTGTTTGGGGCCAGTGTCATTCCCCTATGGGCAGAGGAGATATGAATCAGCCGCAAGTCACTAACAAGTTACAAGCTCCTAGGCAAAGGGCTGCACTGGTTCTGGGAATTGTGATAATGAGGCTGCTGAGGGCCTCTGGGCTGAGCCAGCTGCTAAGGACACAGGCCCTGCCCAGCTCCTACCTCGTGTGGGTTTTGACTGGAAACAAGGACATGGAAGCTCATTAGGAAGAAACGGTTTTAAAAAATAGCATCATCAACTCTAATCAGGCAGTGGCTAGGGGTCAGACCCCTCTTAACAGGAGTGTGGGCTGGGAGGGCAGAGTTGGGGCAGGCATAATAGGGCACGAAAGGGCAGCTGCAGCCAGCTGCTGTGAGTGACACTTCTGGTCAGCCTCACCCACCTCAGTGGGCACTGTGCTTGAAGGCCTAATTAGGCCGCCTATGGTGCAATCACATCCTCAGGAAACACTGCCAACCAGTAGCCCCAGCTTTATAGGAAAGATAAGACATGCTCAGGCCAGGGCTTTGGTAGGGAAAAGCAAGGCTGGCGAGGAGTAAGTCTCAGAGAATGCCATCTCACCCACACAGGCCCAGCCCTGCCAATAGTTCTGGGCTTGTGCTTCCGGGACTTCTGATGGGAATGCTGAGAATAGATGAGGGGAAGGCCCAGACTTCCTCCCAACACAGACGCTGCTTATTGGAAGGATGTTGGCGCAAACTACACTTCTGGCTGTCCCACACTTCCCCTCAGCTCAATTAAGGCAATAATCGGTATTTCTTAATTGCTACTCTCTGCTCCATCTCCTGCCCCTCCTCTTCTCTCTTGTCCACTGCAGTAGAGTACCAGGAGACCAATCTGTCCTCTGGGACCAGCCTGGGAAGGAACAGGAAGTGGCTTGGGGAAGCTTAAAGGCCTCAACACCCGGTAGAAAAGAGCTTCGCAGAAACAGCTTTGTAGCCAGAACACTACTTGGCCACACTCAGACCTGAATCTGGTCTTCCCTCCAGCTACCAGGGTAACACATGGACCATCATTTGGGTTTATCTCTACTTGACTTTGCTTTTCCATTTCTGTTTCTACTTCCTTAAACCTGATTCTTATTTTACAGTTAGGTTATTTTATTAAAGGTGCCAGTATCTGTGGTAAGCCCTCTCAGACCTTAGTGAAATGAAATTGTTGTTGTTGTTAGTGTTGCTGAGTTGGGTCCTACTCATAGTGACCCTATGTATAAGAGAACAAAACACTGCCAGTCCTGCATCATCCTCACAATCGTAGTTATGCTTGAGCCCATTGTTGCAGCCACTGTGTCAATCCATCTCATTGAGAGTCTTCCTCTTTTTCGCTGACCCTTTAGCAAGCATGATGGCCTTCTCCAGGGACTGATCCCTCCTGATAACATGACCAAAGTATGTGATGCAAAGTCTCACCATCTCTGCTTCTAAGGAGCATTCTGGTTGTACTTCTTCCAAGACAGATTTGTTCATTCTTTTGGCAGTTCAAGGCATATTCAATATTCTTTGCCAACACCATAATTCAAAGGCATCAATTCTTCTTCAGTCTTCCTTATTCATTGTCCAGGTTTCACATCCATACAAGGCAAGTGAAAACACCATGGCTTGAGTCAGGTGTACCTTAGTCCTTAAAGTGACGTTTTTGCTTTTTAACACTTTAAAGACGTCTTTTGCAGCAGATTTGCCCAAAGCAATGCATCGTTTAATTTCTTGACTACTGCTTCCATGCGCATTGATTGAAGATCCAAGTAAAATGAAATCCTTGACAACTTCAATCTTTTTTGTTTATCATGATGTTGCTTATTGGTCCAGCTATGAGGATTTCTGTTTTCTTTATGTTTAGGTGTAGTCCATACTGAAGGCTGTGGTCTTTGATCTTCATCAGTAAGTGCTTCAAATTAGCTATGATCATATCAAATAAAATTGTAATTATTTTTGTGGAAATAAAAAAAAAACGCTGGGTAATGTGATAGTAAGGGGCTGGTGGGTATGTGGGAGGCAACTTTAAAGAGGGTTTATTTGCTGCTATCAAACTCGAAGTCAATGAAATGCTAAGGTAATTAGCTGGTATATGAGCAACTCTAGAAGCTAAAAGTTAGTTCTTGTTGAATAGCCCCAGAAGCCTGGGGTAGCCTGAGAGAGCATCTGGAGCTCTTATTTTAAAATATTCTAACTTGATTAACTTCTTGACCCTTTCTTCCTCCCTCCCTTCCTCCTTTTTTTCTCCGTTCCTTCATTCTTTCCTTTCTTCCCTCCTCCTCCTCTGTTTTCTCATTCATTTCCTTGTACATTTGAGCATTCAAGTTTCTCTGCTAGATTTTGAGAAAATGAAGCTAAATCAGACATGAACTCTCATAGGAAACTTTCTTGGAGCTACATGCTAAGAGGGGAGATCAGATATTTTCACACCTAACTATCATTTAGGGAAGGCAGTAATATTTGTCTTTAAACAGACAAAACTAAAGTACTAGGGGAATTTTTTATCCCTCCTTCTGCCCTTATCCTTGGCCTTTCCACATCACCCACTCTATCCCATGGTCAGAGACCACATTCAGGTATTCACTACACCTTTAAAGTCTGTACTTCTTGGAGGGGTTGACATCGCTAGACCATGAAATGCTTTGTCTCAAGGTGTGTACCTATTTGAGGCCCTGGAAGCCAAATATCTCTATAAATCACCTCTTGAACAGCTCTGGTTGATTCAGGTACTTAATTTATAAGTTGGCAGTGCTAGCTTGCTGCCTATGACGCTGACAGAGAGTGAGAAAATAAAAAGCCAGACCAAAATAATGCTTTCTCCTGACTAGACTTTGAAATCTATCTCTATTATGGGTAACATATTCATCTTCTTAAGCTAATCCATCAACTCTTTCTAAGGCCAATTGAGCATTTAAGTGGGCAAGAAAGTTCAGGCTTGCCGTGTCTGGGAAATCCTGCCAGGCCCCTCAAAGAACTGTTCAGGTAGTCTGGGAAGTAGTCAATGTCTCTATGCAGATATTAAACAATGAGTTAAGTGATGGGAACAAGGTTGAAAAGTAGAACAACTCTGAGATTCATTCAACTATTTAGATTATACTATTCAGTAGAAATACAGAGATGGCCATTAATATGGACCACTAAAATTTTCTTGTAGCCACATTTAAAAAGGTAAAAAGAAATAGGTGAAATTAATTTCGGTGACGCAGTTTATTTAATCTATCCCAAATACTATCATTTCAACATGTATTCAATGTAAAAATATTACTGAAATAGCTTATATGTATTTTTTACACTAAGTCTAAATTTGGCATATATTTTACATTCGCAGATTAGATACATTTCAAGTGCTTAATAGACTCATGTGACTAGGAGCCACTGTATTGGCCAGCATAGGTTTGAATAGTAGTGAGAAGTTTGTTTTCAACAAACACCAGCATTAATTTTTATCTTCATTCCATATATATGCATATCACTTTCCCTTACAAAATGCAGTTTATCTACAAAACAAATCAGAAAATATCTATTTTTAATCTCCATTTTATAGATGAGGAAACTGAAGCTTAGAGAAATAAGTAATTTGTCTTACAAATGACTGTGACAGTAAGTCATAGATCTGGGACTTGAATCTTTCAGGTCTGTGCTTCCCATTGAACTAGCATTTCCCGAAGTCCTATAAGCTCCAAAATAGAAAAGTTTGGAGTCAAAGACTTTTGAGAAATGTTTTGCCCAATAGTCTAACCTTTGAAAGACACAGTGTGCATTAGCATATTGAAGGCTCTGAGATGTCCTGTAGTTAACACAAGGTTTCCCAAACAGATGATCACAGGACTCTCTTTTCAAATAATGTCTATTAACATTCCAAAGAGCTAGTGTTTCACACAATGTACTTTGGGAAATGCACTGTGCCAATTCCACTTCTTAAACATGGCTCTCAGTCACCTAAGAGGTCACTTCACAAGTAATGACAGGATTTTTGAATGTCAGCCTCAGGAATTCAAAGGAGGCACTGTCTGGCACCTCCAGTTTAGGAATAATATTGTTCCTATTTAGTCCCTTTAGCTTCAGATTAAAATCATGGAGTGTGACCTGTAAGATTCATCTTAGGCAGCTGGAATCCACACAACACTACAGCCCAAACAACCAACTCTTTCATCATCTCACACAATAATGATTTATGTTCATAATGTTAATTGGGGCCCTTTAAGACCTTAGGATAACTTCTGAATCAACACAGAAAGATTCAGATTCATACAGTGTAGTTTTAGCATAAAGTAAATGTAATTACATCTACATCTTTTTAAAATCATGGATTCAACTATGAGAAAATAAGTGCTTAAATTTGTTCAACACTTACTATATTCAAAACATGGTTTGAAGACTTCACAGCAACTCAGTGGAGGTAGGAGATATTATTATCACCATCACCATTATAATATGAGGAAACTGAGGCACAACAGAGAGGTTCATTAACTTGCCAGAGTTCACACAGCTAGAAAGCAGCAGAACTGTGCTTTGAACCAAAGAATCTGGCACTGTACCCACATGTTTGACCATTACTACTTTCTCCCAGATTGATGAATTCTCCCAGAACATCTCATTTTAGAATGCAACTGGACAAATGGAATGGGGGAGTCTAAGTGCATACATGCAGAGAGACAGAGAAAGAAAAAGACAGAACAGTGAACAGGAAAATTACAGTATACTAGAGATTGGGTGAAAAGTAGTGATGAATCCTTACGTTCATATTGTACTTTAAAACTTATGAAGAGCTTTCATATACATTATCTCACTTGAGCCTTATAATAATTTATTCAAGTTAGGTACTAGCATTGCTAACGAAGTGGCCTAGTGGGAGGGGAACTCTGGGCATCTGACGTCAATTCCCTACTCTTTCCACTACTAGACTGCTGCCACAGGAAATTAAACACAAGTTTCCTCCAGTCTTCTTTCCTTGCCTTAAATCTTCTAGACACACTTTAAAATCATGGCTTTATGTCCCAGGCTCATAATACATACCATGGCCCCCTCCTTCAAGTTCTGAGTCCAGACGGCACCCAGGCTTCACTTCACATTTCTAAGGTCCCAATGAGACTGACCAACACTGTGTGGCAAGGAGCCAGAATTCTTATTTCCTGAGGTTGAATGGCTGCGAGGCCTCCTCTGGGTGTCTAGGCCCATTTCCCAGCACACAGCTGTGGTAGAGCCTGTATGAATGTTTCAGCATTAGACTGGGAAACGGCATGAGGGAGTGTCTGGAGAATGGAAACTCTCTTCTGTATCAGTGTCAGCAAAAAGAAAAGCAAATCAAGGTCCGTAGGGGAGCCTAGATGGGAACTTGTCTGGTAGGTGTCCTAGAGAGCGCCTGACCCAGGTAACACCTGAAAACTCCAAACCCCTCTCTGTTCTCAGCTGTCCTCAGAGACCCGAGAGGACTGGCTAGGGATCAGCATAAGAAAATCATGTTGGAGGTGGGGTGGCACTAGAGGAGTGAGGGTGTTAGAGTTCCCCAACCTAACCTCATCCCTCTCCTGGAGGGTTAGATGGAGAGGTTGTTCCTTTGAGGGGACCAGGGTATCATCCTGGCAAGATCTGGGCTCCTTTTTGTTCCCCTGCTTGTTCCTACCAGATGCAATGAGAAGAGGCCTGTTTTATATTTCTGTAGAACAAATTAGTTACACCTTCTGAGTTTTCTCACACAGGCCTGCACATCAAAACAAGCCTGAAGGCTCTGGAGAATGTCCCAGTGGTCTCAGACCCTCTGGAAAAACACGCATTTAGACAGCTGCAGGAGATGGAACCAAGAATTCCCCTTTGAAGCCCTCTGCTAGATGGGGGGAACTTGCCAAAATTGTCCCCAAAACGAGACAGGAAAAGAATACATTGCAAAGGCAAACCTAACTCTGCGATCAAAATAGATCCATTCGCCACAAGGTAATCATGATGGTGATGTTAATAGCTGCCAGTTTTGGGGATTATTTTCCAAGCACTTTACACATTCATTCCTTCATTCATTCAGTAAAGATCACTTGATATTGTTATTATTGTTGGTAGGTGCTCTCAAGTCAATTCCTACTCATAGCAACCCTGTGCACAAAAAAGCAAAACACTGCCCAGTCCTGAACCATCCTCACAATCTTTATGTTTGAGCTCATTGTTGCAGCCACTGTGTCAGTCCGTCTCCTTGAGAGTCTTCCTCTTTTTTGCTGACCCTCTACTTTACCAAGCATGATGGCCTTCTCCAGGGACTCATCCCTCCTGATAACATGTCCAAAGTACTTGAGATGAAGTCTCACCATCCTCACTTCTAAGGAGCATTCTGGCTGTACTTCTTCAAAGACAGATTTGTTTGTTCTTCTAGCAGTCCACGGTATATTCAATATTCTTTGCCATCACCGTAATTCAAATGCATTAATTCTTCAGTCTTCCTTATTCATTGTCTAACTTTCCCATGCATACGAGGCAATTCAAAACACCATGGTTGGGTCAGGTGCTCTTTAGTCCTCAACGTGACATGTTTCCTTTTAATGCTTTAAAGAGGTCTTTTATAGCAGATTTGCCCACTGCAATACATCATCTGATTTCTCAACTGCTGCTTCCATGGGCATTACCTGTGGATCCAAGTAAAATGAAATCCTCGATAACTTCAATCTTTTTTCTGTTTATCATGATGTTGCTTATGGACCAGTTGTGAGGATTTTTGCTTTCTTTAGGTTGCGGCATAATCCTTACTGAAGGTTGTAGTCTTTGATCTGCATCAGTAGTGCTTCAAGTCCTCTTTGCTTTTAGCATTCAAGGTTGTGTCGTCTTCAGGTTGTTAATGAGTCCTCCTCCAATCCTGATGCCAAGTTCTTCTTCATACAGTCCTGCTTCTTGGATTATTTGCTCAGCATATAGATTGAACTATACGAATAAGAATGGGCATCAGGATTGAAGGAAGACTCATTAACAACCTACATTTGGCAGATGGCACAACCTTGCTTACTGAAAGTGAAGAGGACTTGAAGCACTTATTGATGAAGATCAAAGCCCACAGCCTTCAGTATGGATTACAACTCAACATAAAGAAAATAAAAATCTTTATAACCAGACCGATAAGCAACATCATGATAAACAGAGAAAAGATTGAAGTTGTCAAGGATTTTATTTTACTTGGATCCACAAAGAACAAACATGAAAGCAGCAGTCAAGAAATTAAAAGACGCATTGTATTGGGCAAATCTGCTGCAAAACGCCTCTTTAAACTGTTGAAGAGCAAAGATGTCACCTTGAAAACTAAGGTGTACCTGACCCAAGCCATGGTGTTTTCAATCATTTCATATCATGCAAAAACTAGATGATGAATAAGAAAGACCAAAGAAGAATTGACAACTTTGAATTGTGGTACTGGCAAAGAACATAGACTGTACAATGGACTGTCAAAAGAATGAATAAATCTGTCTCAGAGGAAGTAAAAACAGAATGCTTCTTAGAAGCCATCATGCTTGGTAAAGTAGAGGGTCAGCGAAAAAGAGGAAGACCCTCAATGAGATGGATTGACACAGTGGCTGCAACAATGGGCTCAGGCATACAATGATTTTAAGATGGTGCAGGACTGGGTGGTGTTTCGTTTTGTTATACATAGTGTCACTATGAGTCAGAACCAACTCAGTGGGACCTAGCAAAATGACCGTAGATTAAATAAGTATGGTAAAAAGATACAACCCTGATGCACACTTTTGCTGATTTTAAACCAAGCAGTATGCCCTTGTTCTGTTCGAATGACTGCCTCTTAGTCTATGTACACGTTCTGCATGGGCACAAGTAAGTGTCCTGGAATTTCCATTTTTTGCAATGTTATCCATAATTTATTATGATCCACGGGATCAGATTCCTTTACAGTCAATAAAACACAGGTAAATATCTTTCTGATGTTCTGTGCTTTCAGCCAAGAGCCATTTAATACCAGCAGTGATCTCCCTTGTTCCACGTGCTTTTCTGAATTTGGCTTGAATTTCTGGCAGTTCCCTGTTGATGTACTGCTGCAGGCACTTTTGAATGATCTTCAGCAAAATTTTACTTGCGTGTGATATTAATGATATCATTTGATAATTTCTACATTCCATTGGATTATCATCCTTTGGATCTCTGGCAGTCAGTTGGCCAGGTAGCTGCCTTCCAAATTTCTTAGCATAGACAAGTGTTTCCATCTTTCCATTTGTCTGTTGAAACATCTCAGTTTCCTGGAGCCTTGTTTCTCACCAATGCCTTCAGTGCAGCTTGGACCTCTTCCTTCAGCACCACTGGTTCTTGCTCATATGCTACCACATAAAATGGTTGAATGTTGACCAATTCTTTTTGATACAGTGGTTCTGTGTATTCCTTCCATCCTTCCTTTGATGCTTCCTGCGTTACTCAATATTGCAACTCAAGGCTTGAATTTTTTCTTCACTTCTTTCAGTTTGAGAAATGCTGAGCATGTTCTTCACATTTGGTTTTCTAACTCCAGGTCTTTGCACATTTCTTTATAATACTTTGTCTTCTCGAGTTGCTCATTGAAATCTTCTGTTCAGCTCCTTTACTTCATCGTTTCTTCCATTTACTTTAGCTACTCGACATTCAAGAGCAAGTTTCAGTCTCTTCTTTTTTTTTTTTAATAACTTTTATTAAGCTTCAAGTGAACGTTTACAAATCCAATCAGTCTGTCACATATAAGTTTACATACATCTCACTCCCTACTCCCACTTGCTCTCCCCCTCTTCAGTCAGCCCTTTCAGTCTCTCCTTTCTTGACAATTTTGCCGGCTTCCCTCTCTCTCTATCCTCCCATCCCCCCTCCAGACAAGAGTTGCCAACACAATCTCAAGTGTCCACCTGATATAATTAGCTCACTCTTCATCAGCGTCTCTCTCCCACCCGCTGACCAGTCCCTTTCATTTCTGATGAGTTGTCTTCGGGGATGGTTCCTGTCCTGTGTCAACTGAAGGTCTGGGGAGCATGGCCGCCGGGATTCCTCCAGTCTCAGTCAGACCATTAAGTTTGGTCTTTTTATGAGAATTTGGGGTCTGTATCCCACTGATCTCCTGCTCCCTCAGGGGTCCTCTGCTGTGCTCCCTGTCAGGGCAGTCATCGATTGTGGCCAGGCACCATCTAGTTCTTCTGGTCTCAGGATGATGTAGGTCTCTGGTTCATGTGGCCCTTTCTGTCTCTTGGGCTCTTAGTTGTCGTGTGGCCTTGGTGTTCTTCATTTTCCTTTGCTCCAGGTGGGTTGAGACCAATTGCTGCATCTTAGATGGCCGCTTGTTAGCATTTAAGACCCCAGACGCCACATTTCAAAGTGGGATGCAGAATGATTTCATAATAGAATTATTTTGCCTATTGACTTAGAAGTCCCCGCAAACCATGTTCCCCAGACTCCCGCACTTGCTCCGCTGACCTTTGAAGCATTCATTTTATCCCGGAAACTTCTTTGCTTTTGGTCCAGTCCAATTGAGCTGACCTTCCATGTATTGAGTGTTGTCTTTCCCTTCACCTAAAGCAGTTCTTATCTACTGATTAATCAATAAAAAACCCTCTCCCACCCTCCCTCCCTCCCCCCCTCGTAACCACAAAAGTATGTGTTCTTCTCAGATTTACTATTTCTCAAGATCTTATAATAGTGGTCTTATACAATATTTGTCCTTTTGCCTCTGACTAATTTCGCTCAGCATAATGCCTTCCAGGTTCCTCCATGTTATGAAATGTTTCAGAGATTCGTCACTGTTCTTTATCGATGCGTAGTATTCCATTGTGTGAATATACCACAATTTATGTACCCATTCATCCGTTGATGGACACCTTGGTTGCTTCCAACTTTTTGCTATTGTAAACAGAGCTGCAATAAACATGGGTGTGCATGTATCTGTTTGTATGAAGGCTCTTGTATCTCTAGGGTACATTCCTAGGAGTGGGATTTCTGGGTTGTACGGTAGTTCTATTTCTAACTGTTTAAGATAACGCCAGATAGATTTCCAAAGTGGTTGTACCATTTTACATTCCCACCAGCAGTGTATGAGAGTTCCAATCTCTCCTCAGTCTCTTCTGACATCCATTTTGGTCTTTTCTTTCTTTCCTGTCTTTTTAATGACCTCCTGCTTTCTTCATGGATAATGTCCTTGATGTCATCCCACAACTCACCCGGTCTTTGGTAATTAGTGTTCAACTCATCAAGTCTATTCTTGAGATGGTCTCTAAATTCAGGTGGGACATACTCATGGATATATTTTAGCTCTATGGACTTGTTTTAATTTTCTTCAGCTTCAACTTGAACTTGCATATGAGCATTTGACGGTCTGTTCCACAGTCAGGCCCTGGCTTTGTTCTGACTGATGATATTGAGTATATCCCACCTGATGGGATTTGAATTCTGTGTACTCCATCTGGTGAGGTTCACATGTGTAGTCACCATTTATGTTGTTGAAAAAAAGGTATTTGCAATGGATAAGTTGCTGGTCTTGCAAAATTCTATCATCCAATCTCTGGCATTGTTTCTATCACCAAGGCTATGTTTTCCAGCTACTGATCCTTCTTCTTTGTTTCCAACTTTCCCATTCCAATCACCAGTAATTATCAATGCAACCTGATTTCATGTTTGATCCACTTTAGACTGCAGAAGTTGGTAAAAATCTTCAATTTCTTCATCTTTGGCCTCAGTGGTTGGTGCATAAATTTGAATAATAGTGGTATTAACTGGTTTTCCTTGTAGAAATATGGATATTATCCTATCACTGACAGTGTTGTACTTCAGGACAGATCTTCAAATGTTCTTTTGATGATGAACACAACACTGTTCCTCTTTAATTTGTCATTCCTGTCATAGTACACCATCTGATTTTTCAATACAAAATAGCCAATACCAGTCTATTTCAGCTCACTAATGCCTAGGATGGAACCCTGGTAGCACAGTGGTTAAAAAGCTTGGCTATGAACCAAAAGGTCAGTAGTTGGAATCCATCAGCCACTCCTTGGAAACCCTATGCGACAGTTCTACTCTGTACTACAGGGTCACTATGAGTTAGAATTGAATTGACAGCAACAAGTTAGTGCCTGGGATGTCTATCTTCAAGTGTTCCATTTCAATTTTGACAACTTCCAATTTTCCTTGATTTCTACTTCATACATTCCACGTTCTGATCATCAATAGGTGTTTGCAGTTGTTTCTTCTCATGTTAAGTCTTAAAGAGCAGGACACTTCACACTTCACATTATCTTATTTATTATCATAATAACCCATTATGAATTAAGTATTATTTTCTCCAGATAACAAAATCAAAGGTTAGAACACTTATATTATTTAGTTTCCCTTGGCTGCTATATGTAATGGAGGTGGGACTTGAAACACAAGTTTTTTTTTTCCTGATTCCAAAGTTCATACTCTTAACTATTCATCTATTAAACTGATATTTATTAAGTGCCTGCTATGTGTCAGGCAGTTTTCTGGGCACTAGGGATGTAGGAGGGAACAGACAGACCTTATGTTCTAGCAGAGTGAGAGAGACCACAAAAATAGTAAACTAGTGAAAATATAGTATGTCAGATGTTTACAAGTGCAGGGATAAAAATTAAGCAGGGTAAGAAGTATTGTGGAATGAAGGATATCACTGCTGAGGTCAGCTGGGTCCAGGACTTAGAACTAGTTCATTCAGGTTTGAAACCCTGCTGAGAATTTGTATTTCTAACAATTTTCCATGTCACGCTAATGCTGCTGGGTAAGGACAAATTCTGAGAAGCACCACTAGAGCAGTGGTTCTCAAAATTTATTATACATAAGAATCACCTGGGGATCTTGTTAAAATGTAGATTCTGCATCAGTATGTCTCTGGTGGAAATGCAAATTCTCAGTAGGAGTTCAAATTAGAATGAACCTGTTCAAAGCCCTGGGTGGATCTTGGCTAAAAGTAAAAAATACCAGAAAGATGTTTACTTGTGTTTTATTGACTACGCAAAGGCATTCAGCTGTATAGATCATAGCAAATTATGGATAACATTGCAAAGAATGGGAATTCCAGAACACTTAATTGTGCTCATGAGGAAACCGTACATAGGCCAAGAGGCAGTCATTCGAACAGAACAAGGGGACATTGTGTGGTTTAAAATTAGGGAAGGTGTGTGTTGGGGCTGTACTGCTTCACCATACTTATTCAATTTGTATGCTGAGCAAATAATCCAAGAAGTTGGACGATACGAAGAAGAACATGGCATTAGGATTGGAGGAACACTTTTTAACAACCTGCGTTATGCAGATGACACAACCTTGCTTGCTGAAAGCAAAGAGGACTTGAAGCACTTACTAATGAAGATCATAGACTACAGCCCTCAGTACGGATTACACCTTAACATAAAGAAAACAAAAATCCTCACAACTGGACCAATAAGCAACATCATGATAAACGGAAAAAAAGACTGAAGTTGTCAAAGATTTCATTTTACTTGGATCCACAATCAACACCTATGAAAGCAGCAGTGAAGAAATCAGATGACATACAGCATTGGGCAAATCTGCTGCAAAAGACCACTTTAAAGTGTTAAAAAGCAAACATGTCATGTTGAGGACTAAGGTGCTCCTGACCCAAGCCATGGTATTTTCAATCACCTCATATGCATGGGAATGTTGGACAATGAATAAGAAGACTGAAGAATTAATGCATTTGAATGACGATGTTGGTAAAGAATATTGAATATACCGTGTAAAGAATGAATAAGTCTGTCTTGGAACATGTACAGCCAGAATGCTCCTTCGAAGCTTGGATGGTGAGATTTCGTTTCCTGTCTTCGAACACGTTATCAGGAAGAATCGGTCCTTGGAAAAGGCCATCATGCTTGCTAAAGCAGAGCGTCAGCAAAAAAGAGGAAGACCCTCAAGGAGATGGACTGACACAGTGGCTGCAACTATGGGGTCAAACATAGCAACGATATTGAGGATGATGCAGGACGAGGTAATGTTTCATTTTTTGTACATAAGTTTGCTATGAGTCAGTCAGACTTGATGATGGCATTTAACAACGACTATTTTTTTTTTTTTTATAACAAGTATAGGGAGTGTTGGGGTGGGGAGAGGAGAATTTGCTATTTTGTATTGGGTAGTGAGGAATTTCTTTTAGTGAGGAACTTCATCCATCTTAAGGATATGTCTAAGTAAATACTCAAATTAAGGAGTAAGCTATCCATGTGGGGAGCGTTCCAGGCAGGAGAAATAAGTGCAAAGGACTTGAGGTGGTAATAAGTTTGGCACTGGAGAAAGAGCAAAAAAACCAGTGAGCAAAAAGACCGGTGTGACTAGAGTAAAGCAAAAATAACATTGAAGGGAATGGGGTCAGATGGTAGTGGGGGCCCAGATCAAGTGGGGACTTACAAGCCATTGTGTAGGGAGAGTACGATGAAACATCAGACAATGGTTTCAAGGAGATGAATGATCTGAGTTGACTTTTCTAAAGGGTGTGTGAGTTAATATGCATACATATATTTCCTAGCTCTGTCTGCTAAGAGGACATAGGAGCAATGACACCTCAGCAACAACAAGTATACCCAGCACCTAAATCTTGGCTTCTAAATATAATTTTACAACAAAAGAAACTAGGACTTCTTAGAGAAGCTATTTTTTCTAGGACTTGGGTCAGATAAATGCAAGATGAATGTGGAATACTTTGTGGTGCCATGCATAAAAGAAGTAAGCAAAAAAAAGGATGGGGCATGCCAAAAGTGTACAGGAGCCTATCTGAAGGCACTCCCAATAGCCAAAGCTGAGACAATTTGGACAGTAAAATAAATAATGATAGAATTTGATTAAATTTGTATAATACAATAAATACAGTGACATAAATACATAATTGGAGCCCTGGTGGCTTAGTGAGCCCTGGTGGTGCAGTGATTAAGCATTTGGCTGAGCTGCTCCTTAGAAACCCTATGGGGTAATTCTACTCTATCCTACAGGGTCACTGTGAATTGGAATCGACTCTATAGCAACGAGTTGGGTTTGGTTTAAATACATAACTGAATAAACAAATAAATGGAGAAGGGACATCTCCTCCTTATAGAATAATTTAAATTAATAAATATAGAACAAATGAAGGAAATACAAAATCACCATTAGAACACCACAGTAATCAATGCTGTAGGTAACTATGGCCAATGAGTGCTAAAATTTCAGGGTGGAAGTTTGAAGAGCATAGTTTCAAAGTCTCTTCTCCAAGATACTGACCAATTACAATGAAAAAAAAAATGGCAACTTTTAAAGTATAGAAACACAGCAAACACCACTTGATCAAGTGATCAAGGTAACATCACCAATAATAATACACATCAACATCATGGACCCTGTATATGGTGCACCAGGAAGAACACAACATCACTTCTGTGGTGTACTTGCTAGAAGTGCATAACTTCAATCTAATCACAAAAAAACATCAAACAAACTCAAACTGGAAGACATTCTACAAAATAACTGCCTAGTACTCATCAAAAGATCATTAAAGACAAGGAAAGAAACTGTCACGGATCGCAGGTAACAAAAGAGGTGTAACAACAAATAACAATATGGGATCTGGATTGGATCCAGGAACAGAAAAAGGATGTTAAAGGGAAAAATGGTGAAATTTGCATAAAAACCTTAGTTTATCAAATAATGTTGTACCTAGGTTAATTTCCTGTTTTTCATCATTGCACTTACACTTATGTAAGCTGTTAACATTAGGAGAAGATGGGTAAAGGGTATGGGCGAAGTTTTTGTACTCTTACAGTAAGTTTTCTGTATGTCAGAAATTATCTCATAATAAAAAGTAAAAAACAAAAACAATCAGATTAAAAAAAAATCTTTAAACTAAAGCTTACCATATTGAGAATACACTGTATGCTGTATTGAGAATACACTGCACGGGCTGTAAAGACAGAAGTCAGGCTAGTTAAGAGGCTATAGTTGAAATAATCCAGGTGAGATTGATGGTGGCTTGGACTAGGGTTTAGTAGGGAAAGAAGTGAGAAATGGCTGGATTCAGGAATTTTTTTGTTAGTAGAGTTGACAGTATTTGCTGGTGGAAAGATTGCAGGAAGAAAAAAAAAAGGATGATTTTAAGGTGTTTGGCCCAAACAAATATGACTCAAGCAGACCCATTGCTGTTGAGTCGATTCTGACTCATAGCGACCCCACAGGACAGGGAGGAACTGCCGCATAGGGTTTCTAAGGCTGTAATTCTTTACTGAAGCAGAGTCGCCATATTTTTCTCCCAAGGAGCAGCTGGTGGGTTCAAACCACTGAACTTCAGGTTAACAGATGAGTCCTTTAGCCTTTGTGCCACCAGGATACCTTTTCTAACAGAAAATATTTTTAAAATAATTTATATTATTTGAATTATTCCTCACAAGGATAGTATACCAAAGTCTTATAATCAGCTGTTTTAATAGTAATAATGAAAACATGATATTTGCCAAATATTTACACTAGGCCATGAGAAATGTGGAAACCCTGGTGAATATTTCATTTCATTCTTGCCTGTGTGATAGGTGCTGCCTTAGTTATCCAGTGCTCTGTGAGAGAAATACCACAAGTGGGTGGCTTTAACAAACAGAAATTTATTCTCTCACAATCTAAGAGGCGAGAAGTCTGAATTCAGGGTGCCAGCTCCAGGGAAAGGCTTTCTCTCTCTGTCAGCTCTGGGGGAAGGTCCTCGTCATCAACCTTCCTCTGGTCTACGAGCTTCTCAGTCCAGGAACCCCAGGTCCAAAGGACACACTCCCCTCCTGGCTCTTCTTTCTTGGTGGTAACGAGGTCCCTGTCCTCTCTGTTCACTTCTCTCTTTTATATCTCAAGAGAATGACTCAAGACACAACCCAATCCTATAGATTGTGTCCTACCTTATTAACATAACTGCTTCTGATGCTGCCTCATTAAATTAACATCATAGAGGTTAGGATTTACAACGCATCAGATCACACATTAAAGGATAACCACACAATACTGGGATTCATAGCCTAGCCAACTTGACACACATTTTGGAGGGACACAATTCAATCCATAACAGGTACTATCATTGTTGTGTTGTTGTTAGGTACAGTCGAGTGGGCTCTGACTCATAGCAACCCTGTGAACAACAGAATGAAACATTTTCTTGTTCTGCACCATCCTCACAATTGTTATGCTTGAGCCCATTGTTGGAGTCACTGTTATCAGTCCATTTCATTGAGGGTCTTCCTCTTTTTCACTGACTTTTCCAAACACGATGACCTTCTGCAAGAACTGGGTCCTCTTGAAAACATATCCAGAGTAATGAGACAAAATCTCGCCACCTTTGCTTCTAAAAAGCATTCTGGCTGTCCTTCCTCCGTGATAGATTTGTTCATTCTTCTGGTAGTCTATGATATATTAAATATTCCTTGCCAACATCACAATTCAAAGGCATCGATTTGTTTTTTGGTCTTCCTTATTCATTGTCCAGTTTTCCCATACGTATGAGGCAATTGAAAACACCATAGCTTGGGTCAGGTGCACCTTACTCTTTAAGGTGACGTCTTTGTTTTTTAACACTTTAAAGAGGTCTCTTGCAGCAGATTTGCCCAATGCAACACATCACTTAATTTCTTCACTGCTGATCCCACAGGTGTTGATTGCGAATCCAAGTAAAATGAAATACTTGACAACTTTGATCTTTTCTTCATTTATCATGATGGTGCTTATTAGTCCAGCTGTGAGGATTTTTGTTTTATGTTCAACTGTAAGCCATACTGAAGGCCATAGTCTTTGATCTTCATCAGTACGTGCTTCAAGTCCTCTTCACTTTCAGCAAGCAAAGTTGTGTGTCATCTGCATATGGCAGGTTGTTAATGAGTCTTCCTCTAATCCTGATGCCGGGTTTCTCTTGATATAGTCCAGCTTCTTGGATTATTTGCTCATCATAGAGATTGAATAAGTATTGTAAAAGGATACAACACTGATACACACCTTTTCTAATTTTAAACCATGCAGTATCCCCTTGTTCTGTTTGAAGACTGCCTCTTTATCTATGTACAGGTTCCTCATGAGCACAACTAAGTTTTCTGGAATTTTCATTCTTCACGATGTTATCAATAATTTGTTATGATCCACACGGTCAAATGACTTTGCATAGTCAATAAAACACAGGTAAACATCTTTCTGGTATTCTCTGCTTTCAGCCAGGATCCATCTAATATCAACAATGATATCCTTTGTCCCATGTCCTCTTTTGAACCTGGCTTGAATTTCTGGAAGTTCCCTCTTGATATACTGCTGCAACATTTTTTGAATTATCTTTAGCAAATTTTTCCTTGTGTGTGATGCTAATGATTTTGTTCAATAATTTCTGCATTCTGTTGGGTCATCTTTCTTTGATGGATGGATCTTTGCAGTTGGTTGGCCAGGTAGCTGTCTTCCAAATTTCTTGGCATAGACGAGTGAGCACTTCCAGCACTGCATCTGTTTGTTGAAGCATCTCAATTGGTATTCCATGAATTCCTGGAGCCTTGTTTTTCATCAAAGTTTTCAGTACATCTTGGACTTCCTCCCTCCATACCATTGGTTCTTAATCATATGCCACCTCCTGAAAAAGTTCTTTTTGACTCTGAGTATTCCTTTCATCTTTTTTTCATGCTTCCTATGTCTTTCAGCTTTTTGCCCATAGTAACCTTCAATATTGTACCTTGAGGCTTGAATTTTTTTTGTTTTTTCAGCTTGAAAAATGCTAACTCCAGGTCTTTGCGTACATTGTAATACTTAACTTTGTCTACTCAAGCTACCCTTTGAAATCTTCCCACTCCTCTATCAGTTTGTTGTACTGTAGTGGCTTGCATGTTGCTGTGATGTTGGAAGCTATGCCAGCAGGTTTTCTAATACCAGCAGGGTCACTCATGGTGGAAAGATTTTAGTGGAGCTTCCAGACTAAGACAGAATACGAAGAATGATCTGGCGATCTACTTCCAAAAAAATTGGACTGTGAAAACCTTATAAATAACAGCAGAATATTGTCTGAGATAGTGCCAGAAAATGAGCCCCTCACATTGGAAGGCACTCAAAATATGACTGGGGAAGAACTGCTTCCTCAAATAGAGTCCACCTTAATGATGTGGATGAAGTAAAACTTTCAGGACCTTTGTTTGCTGATGCTGTACAATGCAAAATGAGAATAAATACCTGTAGACATCCACTGATAATGAGAATGTGGAACGCAAGAAATATGAATCTAGGAAAATTGGAAGTTGTCAAAAATGAAACGGAATGCATAAACATTGATATACTATGCATTAGTGAGCTGAAATGCACTGCTATTGGCCATGTTGAATTGGACAATCATGGTCTACTATGCCGGGAATGACAAATTGTAGAGGAATGAAGTCGCATTCATTGTCAAAAAGAATATTTCAAGATCTATCCTGAAGTTTTTTTTATCCTGAAGTACAATACTATCAGGGATAGGATAATATCCATAGGCCTACAAAGAAGACCAGTTAATATGACCATTATTCAAATTTATGCACCAACCAGTAATGCCAAAGATGAAGAAATAAGCATTTTTTACCAACTTGTGCAGTCTGAAATTGATCAAACAAGCAATCAAGATGCATTGATGATTATTCGTAATTGGAATACGAAAGCTGGAAACAAAGAAGAAGGATCAGTAGTTATAAAACATGGCCTTGGTGACAGAAAAAATGTCAGAGATTACATGATAGAATTTTGGAAGACCAACAACCACTTATTCAAAATACCTTTTTTCAACAACATAAACAGCAACTATATACGTGGACTTCACCAGATGGAATACACAGGATTAAAATCCACTATACCTGTGGAAAGAGACAATGAAAAACTCAATATCATCAGTCAGAACAAGGCCAGGGGCTGACTGCAGAATAGGCCATCAATTGCCTATATTGCAAGTTCAAGTTGAAGCTGAAGAAAAAACAGGTCTAAGAGAACAAAGTACAGACTTGAGCATATTTCACCTGAATTTAGAGGCCATTTCAAGAATAGATTTGACATGTTGAAAGCTAATGACTGAAGACCAGAAGTGTTATGGGATGACATCAAGGACATCATACATGAAGAAAGCATAAAGCAACAGGTCATTAAAAAGACAGGAAAGAAGAAAAAAAGGACCAAAATGGATGACAGAAGAGGCTCGGAAAGTTGCTCTTGAACATACAGTAGCTAAAGCAAATGGAAGAAATGATGAAGTAAAGGAGCTAAACAGAAAATTTCAAAGAGTACTCCTATTTAATATGTGAAAGATCTGAAATTCAGAGAGGTTAAATACTTTTCCCTGTGTCACCTGGTTAGTAAGTAATGGAGTCGGGATTTAGCCACCTAGAGCCTGATTATGGTGCCCACACACTTAACCACTGCACTATCTGGACTAGTTTTACAGTTGAGGAAACTGAGTTTTAGAAGGCTGAATAATCTGCCATGACTCATGCAATCCAATCATGGCAAAGCCAGAATTTGATCTTAGTTCTGATTTCAAAGTCCAAACTCTTCACCCTCATGCTCTGCTGTTAGATCATTGATGTTTGAATGCAGCTGGTGTCAGATACTGTGTTCTGTGGCATAGACTCCAAAGGACTGGCTGAGGGTTGTTGATGTTAGCTGCCTTTGAATTAGCTTCTAAAATACTGTCTGATTCTTCGCTAGGCCTTTCTTCTTAGTCTGTCTTAGTCTAGACATTCCACTTAAACCTGTTCAGCATCATAGCAACATGCATGCCTCCACTGACAGATGAGTGGTGGCTTCTTATGAGGTGTACTGGCTGGGAATTAAACCTGAATTTCTCACATGGAAGGCAAGAAGTCTTCCACTGAACCACAACTGACCAAAACCCACCCCATCCCCCCACCCCCCAGACTGTTGTTACTCAGAGTAAATCTTCCGACTATGGATACCACCTCCAGGCCAGACACTCAGTGGCTTCCTTGCCCCTGGTTCATATGCTGGCCAGGATTCTTCCATGCCCTGAGCATTGAGAAGGAGACTTCAGTTCTAGGACCAGGGCATCCTAGAATGGAACCACGTGTGCTCAGGAAATCTGCTATGCCCTGATTAGCCTCTCTGAAAGCTGCCAATTGGAAAGCACAGATATATCATGTACTTATTTCAATGGGCCACAATGCCCCTGCTTTACTTTTTCACTGTGTAAAAGGCCTCCACCCACCCACTCCTGCCCTCACAGCACGGAGGAGTGTTCTTAGTTTCTGAAAAGCTGAAATCAAGTCTTCTCACAAGAAGAGAATATGCCAAAATAAATGACCTTAAGAACCTCTGAGTAGTAAGAGGAGGGGCGATTATTTTTTCTTTTAGTTTATATGTTTTCCTGTCTTTTCCAGTTTTGTTTTGTTTTGTTTTTTTACAATGATCATTCATCATTTGATATATATATTTTTAAATGTTTGGACTCTGAAGTCAGACTCTAGGTTTGAGCATCATTTACTAGCTATGTCATCATGAGCAAGTTAACTATTCGAGTAATTGTTTCTTTACCCGTCAAAAGGATTTAATATGAGATGCTACTTCATGGAGTTTTTACAAGGACTAAATGAGAAAATATACGCAAATAATTAGAGATAACTTCTAGCTATATTATGATTAACTTCTCCATTATACTGGATTTTTTTCCTCCACCCTATCCCCTGTCCCTTGCCCCCATCAGGGGGTTCATCTCATCGTGTTGGCAAACAAAAGAACTGCTGGGAAAACAGGGTGCCCCTTCAATGGATGGTCTGGGTGAGTGCTGGTGGGAGGGAGATTTCTCCAGAAAAAAACAAGTCATTTCACTATTATGGTTCTTAGCAAGGCAGTCAAACCAAGGCTGGTGTTTTTCGTTATTCCCATTCTCCAGGAAGCACATCCTCAGTGTCTCCAGTAAATCGGACTTTCAAAGGTAAATGTAAATTCTAGTGTTAATTTATTTAAAGTAAATTATTCAGAGAATCATATGTCAGCAAACCTCATTTTGTGGCACTATATTAATGTCTTCCTTAAATACAGCTCTCCTTTTCTAAAAGCTGTTTTATGGGTCCAGGAAATCTGTCTATTACAAAGAAGTGCTTATTGTAAAGGATGTTTTAGTCCTCGGGTTCAATTAGGGAGAGAGCCAAGGTCAATGGGAGCCCTATGTGTGAAACAGCATTAATAGCCAAGATGTAGTAGGGAAGTAAGAAGCCCGCTAAATCACATGGGTTTTTACTGGGCAGGAACGGATGTGAAGAAAGATAAATGAAAGGCTTTATTCAAATTTCACCTGCCTTCAGGGAGCCTGGAGGCAGCGTCTGACCAATCTGTTGTAGTGGACAGAAGGCGGGTTTGGAGTGGAAGTTTCCGGGTCCGAGTGTTTTCCCTGGAAACCCTGGTGGTGTAGTGGTTAAGAGCTATGGCTGCTAACCAAAAGGTTGGCAGTTCGAATCCACCAGGCTCTGCTTGGAAACCCTATGGAGCAGTTCTACTCTGTCCTTTTAGGGTCGCTATTTTTTTTATGAGTCGGAATCGACTCCACGGCAAATACCAATACCGAAGTGTCTTCCCTGACACAGTTAATCTCTCTGTGCCTGAACTTGCCTCTCTCTAGAGTGTCTGGTTGTTGTTGATATCAAATAAAACAGTCGTGAAAGTCTTTGAACAATTCTATCTTTTGAGGCGCTTCTGGGTGAACTCAAACTCCAGACTTTTGGTTAGCAGCCAGCACCTTAACGAACTGTATACCCAGGGACTCCTAAAAAATTGGGAGAGGAACAGAAATGTAAAGCATTATATTTATGGTTATTAATTACTATTTTGGAAACCCTGATGGTGTAGTGGTTAACTGCTATGGCTGCTAACCAAGAGGTCGGCAGTTCGAATCCACCAGGCGCTCCTTGGAAACTCTACGGTGCAGTTCTACTCTGTCCTATAGGGTCGCTAGGAGTCGGAATCAACTTGACAGCAGTGGGAATTGCTATTTTGAATATTAACAAACCTCGGGTACAGAGGATTGAATTATTCCTCAATTCTTGACATAGTATCATCGCGGGAATGTGCAAATCCCTTTCTCTTGTTTGTTTATTCTCTTTGACCCTCATTCTTCACTCCTATTCCCTGTAGCCACCACCCCCAACTACTCTAAAGTATTGAACATGTGCTTAAAGCACGCACACGTAAGTGTTGTATATACATGGATGTGTAATTTATATAAATTATATGGGGACATCGGTGGTTCAGTGGCAGAATTCTCACCTCTGTGCAGGAGACTGGGTTTGATGCCTAGCTAGTACACCTCATATGTAGGCACCGCAAGTCTGTTAGTGGTGGTTTGCCTGTTGTTATGATGCTGAGTAAGTTTCAGTGGAGCTTCCAAACTAAGAGGGACTAGGAAGAAAGGCCTGACAATCAACTTCCCCAAATCAGTCAAGGAAAATTCTACGTATCCTAACAGTTCAATGCATAACCAATCATGAGGACAGTGCGAGACTAGGCAGCATTTTGTTCAGTTGTGCATGGGGTTGCCATGAGTTGGAGGCTGACTCCATGGCATCTAACAACAACAACATTGTTTTGTAGATCTCATTCTGTTTCTTACTTTTATCACCCATCTCTATGTTTTCAGGAATCATCTATGCTGCTACCGGTACATCTACTTCATTGCTCAAAATTGTCACACATTACTGCAGGGTATGCATTAACTCTCTGAGTGAAGGACCCTCACACTGCCTCCAACTCCCTGCTGCAGCAAATAACAGCAATTACTAGTCTTGTGCATAGTCCCTTATGGGCACCTTTGAGAGTTTATTTGGACAGTTTGCCCATAAGCAAAATTGGACAAAGGACATAAACAGACAATTTCTAGAAAAACCCCAAAATAGTAACAATCATTTGAAGTTTTGTTCAAATGTATTAGTAATCACAAAAATATGGATTAAAATAAGCCAGCTGTCACTTTATACATTTCAGGTGGACAATTAGAAAGTTGGATAGTATCAATTGTTGGCTGGAAATTTCTATATAGGGCCTTTGTCCACCGCTGGTGGGGACCTGTGTGGTGTGGCAATGGATACAGTGGCTCTGGAGAATTATCCAGATGTATTTAGCCAAATTTGCATATGCACAGTTTCTGGTAGTTAGACATTATTTTTATTATTGCTTTACTTGCTAAAAATATTTATTAAACATTTTTCTCATTAAAAATATTTATTAGACTTCTGGCCAGCATGGCGTCATAGACAGAAGCACCATGCCCTCCCTCTACAGCAAAGACCCGAAAAACTAAGTAAAACAGAGACGAATGTCATTCCTGGAACCTGAAGTGTCAAATGAAGAGATAAAGAACTCAGCCAAGGACCGAATGGAATAAGAAATTGACAGAGGACAGACAGCGAGGAGATACCTGCTGAAGGCCCTATCTTAAGGCAGCACGGATCCGCCATCTTGGGCTCCTGTCCGGATCGGCAGACAGGGAGCACGGGAAAGCAGCTTTGTGACACTCCCAGCAGGAGACAGAGCACCCTGTAACCAGTGATACACTCTTTCCCACCCCCCCCCCGTTCTCTCCCCCTGCTCAACCTCTGAGCTTGCTGGGAAGTGCTGCATCCATGCAGCTTGGATTCACCCCACTCACGTTGGAGATTGGGGGACAGTGAGTACTGGAAAGCAGCTTCCTGAAGTTCCCAACAGAAGACAGAGCACCCAGTAAGGAGCGATATATGGTTTCTTATTGTCCCCGTTCTTCCTCCCCCTTCGGCCTCCTCTGCTTCCTGCCAGTGGCAGTCTCTTGGCCAGGAGGCAATTGCTGTGGCCTCAGGCTGCTTGGATTCACCCTGCTCAGGCCAGGCTCCTGAGCCGGTGTTGGTTCTTTCTGTCTCCTTTGGTTTCTTCTATGCCTCCTACCACCTCCCTCTCCATTATCTCGAACACTTGGCTCTGTGTGCTTTTTTTCTTCTTGAAAGGCCGTCAAGCCACGCTTGACTGGGGAACTACTCCCTGGTCCGTGGCACCGCACTGATGGAGCCCCTGGGGCTATTTTTTTTGCCTTGTTTTTCTTTTCTTTTTCTTTTCTTTTCCTGTTTGTTTTCTTTTTCTTCTCGCAGCTTGGGAGCCCATTCTAGCTGGGCTGCACTGCACGGCTTAGGAGCCACTCCCCCAATTTGCACAGCTGCGTAGGTGGGATCCCTGGGAGCATTTCTTTTTTTTTTTCTTTTCTCTCTTTTTGTCCCTTTCTGTCTTTCCTCATTTCTCAGTTCTAGTCTCTCTGTACTTATCTTCTTGTCCTGTCTCCTGAATACCTGGTGCTGTGTGACATCTATACCCCGTCTAGCTAGGCTATACAGTGCAGCCTGGGAGCAACTTTCTCAGTCTTAGCAGCCCCACTGTTGGACTCCGGAACTCCTGGGGGCTTTTCTCTTTTTCTTTTCCAAATTTTTATCTAGTTATTTTTTTCCTTTATATTTCCCTTTTTCTTTTTTTGCTTTTCTCCATTTCTTGGTTTCTTTTCTCTCCAGTCCAACAGCAAGCTCCCTTCCTACTCTTTTTTTAAATTTCTTTCTTTGCTTGTTTGATTTTAGCTGCTGTTTCTCTCTCCTCTCTCTTTTCTTTCCCATACCCCTATTAGCTCCCCACATCACAACCTACCCCTTCTTTCCTGCCCACCTGCACCATGCACTGAACATCACACCCCCAAGCAGCATAGGCACAGTCTACTGGAACCTGCCCAGCACTGATTCCTGTCCTGCCCTGTTGGCCACAGTATGTACCACAAACAACCCATCTCAGCCCCTCGCCTTTAGCCCGACCTGCCCTGCTGCACCATAGCTGATTGACTGACCCTGCCCATTGGACAAGGAGGCGAAAAGTATTGTGACTATGGAAGAGCAAACAACAAAGAACACGCATAACCAAATAAAATAAAAAGCAGGATGAAACAAACAAATCTACAATCAAAAAATGAAGAAAATAACTACTGAATGTCCCTAAAACACCAGACAATATTAAAACATACCAAAAAAAAAGGACAGAATGCTTCCAGTAGGCGGCCAAAATAAAACACCAGATGACTTTTAGTAGAAGAAAAGGCACTAGAACTACCTGACAGGGAATTCAAATCTCTAATATTCAGAGGAATCCAAGAGTTGAAGCAAAAAACAGACAAAAATGAAGAAAAAAATAGACAAATTTATGGAAAAGGCAGATAAATTTATGGAAAAGGCAGATGAATTCATGGAAAATACAGACAAAAAAAAAAAAAGGAACAATTCAGAAAAGTAATACTGGAACAAAATGCCAAAATAAACTCACCACTAGAAATCATACAAAAACAACAATTAGAAATCCAAAAGGTAAACAAGATTTCAGAAATGGACAGTGTCATAGAAGGGCTGTGGAGCAGGTTTGAAACAATGGAAAACTGAATCAGAGAAATTGAAGACAAACACTTGAATACAACTCTGTTTGAGGAAAAGTCAGAAAAAAGAACAAAGAAAAATGAAGAAACCCTGAGAATTATGTGGGATACAATCAAAAGCAAAAATTTACAAGTGATCAGAGTTCCAGAACAGGGAGAGAAAATGGAAAACAGAGAGATCATTGAAGAATTGCTGACAGAAAACTTCTCTAATATCATGAATGATGAAAAGCTGACCATCCAAGAAGCTCAACAAACCCCATATAGGATAGATCCCAAAAGAAAAACACCAAGGCATATCATAATCACACTCACTAAAACCAAAGACAAAGAAAAAATCCTGCAAGTTGCTAGAGAAAAACAAAAAGTCACATACAGAGGAGAAATAAGACTAAGCTCTGATTATTCAGCAGAAACCATGTAGGCAAGAAGGCAATGGGATGACATATAAAACCTTGAAAGAAAAAAATTGCCAACCAAGAATAATATATCCTGCAAAACTTTCGTTCAGATATGATGGTGAAATTAGGACAGCTCCAGATAAACAGAAATTAAGGGAATATGTAAAAACCAAGCCAAATTTACAAGAATTATTAAAGGGAGTCCTTTGGTCTGCAAACAAACATCAGACCACAGCCTGAATCTAGGAGGTGAGATTCTACCAGCCAGATACCAACCTAGGAAATGAACTCTCAAGAACTATCCAAAACCAAAAGAATTGCAACAGGGAACCAGAGAGGTTAATCTGTAAGTGACAACAATGTCAGAATAATAAAAGAATAAACGGTATAGGTATAGAACTTTCTAATGGAGAGGAAGGCAAGGCAATACTAAGTAATAGTAGACTGGTTCAAACCTAGGAAGATAAGGGTAAATTTCAAGGTAACCACAAAGAAATTTAACAAACCTACTCATCAAAATAAAGAAGAAAAACATAAAGTCTCAATAAAAACAAAATCTACAAAAAACGAAAGAAATGAAAAAAAAATCCACGAACAAAAGGAACTCAGCACAGAAGAGTAAGAGGAACAAAGAAAATGTTAGCACCACATACTTCAGAGTAATTGTTCATTTAGTCTCATAAAGATAATTTAAAAATAATAATTATTAAACACCTACTAACCTGGTTCTCCAATCCTGACGTCATATTCTTTTTCGTATAGTCCAGCTTCTCAGATTATTTGCTCAACATATAGATTGAATAATTATGGTGACAGTATTCAACCCTGATGTACATCTTTTCCTATTATATCCCCTTGTTCTGTTTGAAGGACTGCCTCTTGGTCTATGTACAGGTTCCTTATGAACACAAGTGTCTGGAACTCCTATTCTTTGCAATGTTATCCATAATTTGTTATGATCGACACAGTTGAATGACTTTACATAGTAAATAAAACACAGGTAAACATCTTTCTGGTATTCTTTGCTTTCACCCAAGATCCATCTAATATCCTGTTAAAACGTGTTGCCGTCAAGTTGATTCCAACTCATAGTGACCTTGTATGACAGAGAAGAACTGTCCCATAAGGTTTCCAAGGAGCAGCTGGTGGATTCAAACTGTCAGCCTTTTAGTTAGCAGCCAAGCTCTTAACCACTGCACCAACAGGGCTCCCCTCTGACATCTCCATCGATATTTCTCATTTCATGTCCTCTTCAGAATCTGGCTTGAACTTCTGTCTGTCACCTGTCAGTGTATGTCTGTAACCGTTTTTAAATCATCTTCAGCAAAATTTTGCTTCCATGTGATATTAATGATATTGTTGGATAATTTCTGCATTCTGTTGGATCATCTTTCTTTGTAAAGGGCATTAATGTGGATTTTTCTCATTTGGTTGGCCAGGTAACTGTCTTCCAAGTGCTTCCAGTGTCGCATCTGTTTGTTGAAGCATTTAAATTTATATTCTGTCAATTTCTGGAACCCTGTTTTATGCCAATGCCTTCAGTGCATCTTGGGCTTCTTCCTTCAATACTATCGCTTCTTTATCATATGCTGCCTCCTGAAATAGTTGAACCCAACCAATTCTTTTTGGTACAGTGACTCTGTGTATTCCTTCCATCTTCTTTTGATGCCTCCTATGTCATTCAGTATTTTGCCCACCGACTCCTTCGCTATTGCAACTCAAGGCTTGAATTTTTTCTTTAGTTCTTTCAGCTTGAGAAATGCTGACCGTATTCTTCCCTTTTGGTTCTCTACCTCCAGGTCTTTGCACATGTCATTGTAATATTTCACTTGGTTTTCTTAAGCCTCCCTGACATCTTCTGTTCTTCTCTTTTACTTCATCATTTCTTTCATTTGCATCAGATACTCTATGCTGAAGAGCAAGTTTCAGCATCTCTTCTGACATCCATTTTGGTCTTTTCTTTCTTTTCTGTCTTTTTAATGACATTTTGCTTTCTTTATGTATGATGTCCTTGATGACATTTCACAACTCTTCTGGTCTTTGGTCATTAGAGTTCAGTGCATCAAATCTATTCTTGAGATGGTCTCAAAATTCAGGTGCAGTATATTCAAGTTCATACTCTGGCTTTTGTGGACTTGTTTTAATTTTCTTCAGCTCCAACTTGAACTTGCATATGAGCAATTGGTGGTTTGTTCCACAGTTGGCCCCTGGCCTTCTTCCAACTGATGATACTGAGCTTCTCCATCGTCCCTTTCCACAAATGTAGCCAAACTGATTCCTGTGTATTCCATCTGGCAAGGTCCACAGTATAAAAAAAAAAAAATAGTCATCATTTATGTTGTTGAAAAAAGGTATTTCTGATGAATGAATCTTTCGTCTTGCAGAATTCTACCATGTGATCTCCAGCATAGTTTCTATCACTAAGGCCATATTTTCCAATGATTGATCCTTCTTTGTTCCCAGCTTTCACATTCCAATCATCACTAATTATTGATGCATCTTGATTGCATGCTTAATCCATTTCAGATTGCATAAGTTGGTAAAAATCTTCAATTTATTCATCTTTGGCATTAGTGGTTGGTGTATAAATTTGAATATTAGTCAGTAGTAACTGGTCTTTTTTTTGTAACCATACAGATATTATCCTATCACTGACAGCATTGTACCTCAGGATAGAACTCGAAATGTTCTTTTTGACAATGAATGTGACATTCCTCTTCAATTTGTCATTCTCGCCATAGTAGAGCTTAGGATTGTTGGATTTCAGCTCACTTATGCCTACGGTATTGATCTTCAAGCAGTCTATTTCATATTTGGTGACTCCCAATTTTACTTGATTCATGCTTCATACATTCCACCTTTCCATTACTAATGAATGTTTGCAGCAGTTTCACCTCATTTTGAGTTGTGCCACTTCAGCAAATGAAGGTCTCAAAAGGTTTACTCCATCTACATCATTAAGGCTGAGTCAACTTTGAGGAGGCAACCCTCCCCCAGTTGTATTTTGAATGCATCCAAAACCAAGGAGCTCATTTTCGAATACTATATCAATGTTTTTCTGCTATTCGTAAGGTTTTTATTAGCTAATTTTTTTCCTGGAAGTAGATTGCCAGGCGATTCTTTCTAGTCTGTCTTAGTCTGGAAGCTCCACTGAATATGTGAAAAAGAATGTGGCATCAGGATTGGAGGAAGACTCATTAACAACCTGCAATATACAGATGACACAACCTTTCTTGCTGAAAGGGAAGAGGACTTGAAGCACTTACTGATGAAAATCAAAGACTACAGTCTTCAGTATAGATTACACCTCAACAGAAAGAAAATAAAAATCTGCACTAGACCAATAAGCAATATTATGAAAAACTATGAAAATATTGAAGTAGTCTATGATTTCACTTTACTCGGACCCATAATCAACACCCATGGAAGCAGCAGTCAAGAAATCAAACATATCTTATTTGGCACATCTGATGCAAAAGACCCCTTTCAAGTATTCAAGTCATGGTCTTTTCAATTGCTTCATATGCATGCAAAAGCTGGACAATGAAAAAGAAAGACCAAAGAATTGTTGCATTTAAATTATGGTGTTGGTAAAGAATATTGAATATGCCATGGACTCCTAGAAGAACGAACAAATCTGTCTTGGAGAGAGTACAGCCAAAGGGCTACTTAGAAACAAGAATGGCAAGACTTTGTCTCACTTACTTAGACATGTTATCTGGAGGAAGCAATCCCTGGAGAAGGACATTATGCCTGGTATAGTAGAGGGTCAGTAAAAAGAAGGAAGACCTTCAATGAGATGGATTGGCACAGTATCTGCAACAATGGGCTCAAACATACCTACTGTTGTGAGGATAGTGCAGGAGCAGGCAACATTTCATTGTTATACATGGGGTCACTATGAGTCGGAACTGACTTGATGGCCCCTAACAACAACAATCTAGCTCTAGGTACTAGAGCTACAACAGTGAACAGCTGGCGCATGTCCCTTGTTCTCACTGAACTTATAATATCGCTGGAAATGCTTGAGATTTTCTCTACCACCAGGACCTCACAGGGTGTCTGGTTCACTGTAAGTGCTCAGGAAATGTCTGCTGGTAAATGAAGGAGGAGTTGAAAATTAATTACACCTCTGCTTTCCAATCCTACTGTAAGTGGATCAACTATCAGCCCCTACAACAATCCCCAGGTGAGATTAATTCTTTTTGTTCTGCAACCTTTTTGTGTGTGTGTGTGTGTCTCCAGTTCAAGCCTTAACTTCTTTGTAAAGGTATTTGTATTAACATTGTCTTCTAGGCAATTGACTAGGCTCTTTTGCCTCCTTCTATGCACTCAGTTTTGTTTTTTTTTTTAAATGCACTCAGCGATGTAGATACTATTTTTATGCTTATTTTACAGATGAGTATAACTTGCCTAAGATCACACAGCATTTGATGGGCGGGCCAGGCTTTACCCCAGACCATTTTCACTCTATGACCCATGTCCTCTCTACCACATCAGTATGTTTTGGTGTGTAGGTTGGGAACTTCTATCTTTGTGGTAGTGCCTAGCCTCTTGCCATATTGTTCTTGGCAAATATCTGCTGCAGGAGGAGGGCTTTTTTTTCCCTGAAGATATAACACTAAATGTTTTATTTATTCCAAGTGATACCAATGTATTTTACTTTATTTATATATATTTTTTAATTTTATTTTGTTGAGAATATACACAGCAAAATACACACTAATTCAACAGTTTCTATATGTGTAATTTAGTGACATTTATTACATTCTTCCAATTGTGTAACCATTCTCACCCTCATTTTCTGACTTTTCCTGCCCATTAACATAAATTCATTGCCCCCTAGGTTTCCTATCTAATACTTTAAGTTGCTGTTTTCAGTTTGATCCAATATGGATTGATCTAAAAATAGCACAATGCTCAAGGCAGACATTCTTTACTAGTTAAGCTAAATTACTGTTTGGTTTTAAGGTTTAAAGATAATCTTAGGGCAATAGTTGCAGGGGTTCATCCAGCCTCCATGGTTCCAGAAAGTCTGGATTCCATGAGAATTTGAATTTGTGTTCTGCATTTTACCTCCTTTGATCAGGATTATTTCATAGAATCTTTGATCACATGTTCAGTAATAGTAGCCGGGCACCACCTAGTTCTTCTGGTCTCATGGCAAAGAGGCAGTTGCTCATGGAGGCAATTAGCCACATATTCCAGATCCTCCTCCTATTCCTGTCTCTTCTTCTTCTGTTGTTCCAGGTGAATAGAGGCTAATTGTTGTGCTTGAATGGCTGCTTGCAAGTTTTTAAGATCTCAGGCCCAGCACAACAAACTAGGAGGTAGAACATAAAGCACTAAACACATTATTAGGCCAATTAACTGGGATGTCCCGAGAAACTATGACCCTAAACCTAGGAAAAGGGCATTTTTATAACTCCGTTAAGGCATTTGGTTTGTACACATGATTTGAATAGAGAATCATTAATACCAGCTCCCTGCCTCCTCTCCAATAGCCTAGCTTTAAGCAACAGAAAGTGCTTATTAGGATGGAGACCCAAGGCCTTTCCTTTGCTCCTCCCAGAGCTTTGGCCTTTCCCCTTCCAAAATGATTCTGTTCAGAATCGAAAAGATTTATAGCATCCTCTAGCTGCTTCTGATGTTTCCCTATTGATCCTGCTTCTAGACTGCTCCGGGGACAGGCAGTGACCAAAATGCTAAATTTTTGCCAGGCTCGCTGCAAAACCAGCCAGACAGCCTAGGCCTCCTTTGGGACCTAGAGCTGAAAACAGCTACTGAGTCACACACTTCCTCCTGATTCACAGTGGGCAAATTCTCCCGTCCTTTCACTCAGTGCCACAAGAACCAGTTTCTAGGCTTTGTCCAAGGTCTTTCCTGAGAGTTTCTCTCTTCCTTTTCTCTCAAGACACTCATTCCACTATGGATCCACTACACTACTCATATCCTACCTCAATATCCCCTCTCATGCTGCTCTTCCAAATTGGTCTAAAACATGTTTATTTTCTCTATTAGTCTTTAAACTTTTTGAGGGCAAGAATTGCATAACTCCAGCACCTAGAACAGGGCCTGATGCTGAAAGTGTTGAAAGAGAGAGTGATACACAGTGATACACACTGGTCATTCTCCACAGCAGGAACTGAGAAGAAAAACCCCTACTGCCATGCATGAGTTACAAATGCCAAACTTCAGTTCTAAGACTCTGGAGGATAGGAACACCATTTATTTCATTTCAATTCGTTTTGTTTTTCATGGCCCAAAAACTGGTATAAGGATGGCAAAGTACATGTACATAGATCACTCCTCTGCATTACCACATTATGGCTGATACCATTAATTGTCCAAAGTGTCCTATTTCCCTGAGCATCCAGGCAGCTATCAATAATGTGAGAGATAAAACCTATGTGCCATTCCCCTCCTAGGAACAGTGCACCATATTGTGCTTCACACTGTGAGTGATACAAAGCCATGGTTTCTCACAATCTAATTCGAAAGAAAATGCTTTCACATATTAACATTAAAACAGCACCACAAAGTTCCATGATAGTTCATTCACTTAACAAAAGTTCACTGAGCATCTATTAGATGTCAGAATTATAGCAAGTGCTGGGGATATGTGGAGATGAATGTCTTTGCTCTACTGTTCTACTGCAGTTACAAAATGTGCGGCACCAATACAGCGCCAGCCTTCATCTCTGCTTGCTCAATGGAAAGGAAGTTGTATGCATCAGAAATGGCAAGTTGATAATGTTTTTCCAAAATGAATAGCTTGGTTCATCCCCTCAGACTGTTTTATTTATTCATTCCTTACAAAATGAGAATTAAAAGCCTATATGTTACAGGCATTTTCTGGGTCCTGAGTTTGTATTGGAGGGGTGAGCAAGACAAACAAGGTCTCATCGTCACTGAGCACAGAGCTCACAGAAAAAAAGACAGTTAAACAATAAGAGAAAGAGTAAGAACTGCTGTGATAAGGGAAGTACTCCACCATGACAGCTGGAGTAACTCACTTAAGTCTAGAAGGGTCTTCCCTAGGCTTTCCGGAGAAGAGAGGCAGAAGCAGAGATCTGAGCAATAAGTAGAAGGAGTTGGTTTAGTGAAAAGAAAATTCAGGGAGTCAGAGACAGACACTATTCCAGCAAAGATAAATGTATGAATAAAAAGCTTACAAACTAGAGAAAGCACACCAAGTTACCAGAAATGAAAGAAATTTAATATGGTGGGACCATAGAAATGAGTCTTCTACCATAAGGGCACTTATTTTTCAAACATGCCCCCAGGTGTATCACACAATGTATGATTTTGCCTTTAATTTCTTTCTTTCTTTTTAAAATTTCAACTCTCCTTTTGACTGTTCCCCACCCCATTACAATATCTACTTTTCCAGATGGTTCCCCACTCTTTGCCATATGTCTAACACACCTTCAACTTTTTGATCTTCTCCAGTGCCCCTGACACTGGTTTCCTATCTTGGTATAAATGACACCTTCCTGTCTAGTGGCTGCCCCAAAGCTTTTCTCATCTGCCTTTCTTGGGACTCAGGTTTCACACCCACAGATAGAAATCTTCAAAGGGGGATTGACCCCAGAGTAATAAACTCTCCAGCCTGGGCTTTGCAAAATGAAATAAAGTCTTTGATCACTCCGTGGTTGCCCCTTGGAATGAAATGAGCTCTTTGAAGTGAAGTTTGGCACACCCAGAAATGACAAAACAGGACCAGGAGAGCTGCAACGTTAAGACCAAGATGGTGCTGCATGTAAATTATTTTGTTAAAGGATGGATTTGGGGAGATTGTTCCAGAACCTAGTTTACATTCAGGCTGTCAAAATTAACATCAGAAACTAGATGATGACTCAATCTGAAAGATCTTTCCCCACTATCCTGGCTCTATATACCAGGGTAGCAATCCCAAACCATTACACATTCTCCCCCTAAGAACTTTCCAGAATGTATTCCAGATGCCATACAAATCAATATTCAGATTCATTTTGCACAGTGCATAAACACACTGTCTGCCTTCTAAAATTATACCTAGAAACGTTACTACCTTTGCCACTGAGGGTTATGTAAAATGTGTGCAAACAACAGCACCATCTGAGCACCAACTCAACAACACTGAAGTCATATGACTAAGTAGTTCACACCATGAGGGAAGGCAATCCAAAGATGTCAAGTTTATTTGGTAATCAGGCCTACCAGGCAGGGATGGTTAAGGGCTGAAGGGCTGCTCTGGGGCCTGGAAGCTAGCCTTCAAATAACTCAATCCACCTGTTTTTTTCACTAAATCAGCTACATATGCTAAAGACCAGTTAAAGCATATGCTAATTAAGCCAACTATCCTCCAGATGAGGGCCATAACCAGCCTCAAACAGGAAGCGCTATTACCCTGGGTTCAATTCTAGCACTTTAAGTTGCCAGTAGGTGGCAGAAATTCAAAAAAATTTTAAATCCTGTTTTCTCTTTCAGTAAGGTCCAAGTATGTCCAACCCAATCTTTGATAGTCTTGCCACATCTGCATGTGATTAGAAGCAGTGAGAGAAATGCTTGTGAGGGTAATGAATAACCAGTTTGGATTTACCATGTTTTTAAGTAATTTTGGCAATTTCCCTGAAGGGTATGAAAAACCCCTATGATGCAAAGCATTTGATCCATTATATTATTTTTATAACTTGTTATACGGAATTGTTCTGTATTGCATGGATTTTACTTTCTTGGCAACTCTTAAGTGCTGGGTCTTTTGATTGTCTGTTCACACTCTCCACTCTTGAGTTTTGAGATATTATAGTTCCAACTTTTTCAAAGAGGACAAAGCTGGAAACTTCTTATGAACACTTACTCTTTTCTTAGTCTACAACATATACGTTGATAGATGTAGATTTTTTTTTTTAACCACTAAAAGTGGATTTAAAAAAATACACATTTTTAGTATGCACTCAATGGGCAGAGTTATATGGAAATGAGAACTGGAGATGTGAAGAAATAAAATTTCCAGTCATGGTGAAAACCTGAAATAAAATACTTCAAATTAAAATTTGCAAGATATGATTCATAGGCTTTCAATCTGGGCCATTTGAAAGCAAGAGGAAACATATAACATAGGAGACACGGTAAAAAGTTTCCCTTCTTTTAGAACCTAGGAGAAAACCAAGCTTGAAGATGGTTCTTTTTTTGAAGACAAACCAAACAACAGCTAGAAGCCTCTTAGAGATTTTGGAATATAAACAGGTTTTTTCAGTAATTTAGAAATTCTTCAGGAAAGACTTGCATAGAAATACAAAGAATTATTGTTACTAAGGATGACTTTATGGTGATACAAAGGTATCAATTCACAGTGGCAAAAGATATGTATTTTTTTTCCAGTTATTAGCTTTGTTCTCTCCTCCTGATATGTGAGAGACAAGACCCAACCCAATTTCATTTCAAACAAATATTGCATTTCCCTCCAACAACTATGTTGAGATCCATCCAAAGCCAACTTTACCACTGAGTGGTGTGATCCTGGGTGATCTGCTAATAACTATAGTAGTTCGTCACTGTAGTTTTTCTTTGGGTTCGGAAGCAAAGAGCTGGTTGACCGAGGACCCTTCCTAGATTTCCCTATGCTGTTGCTTACTCATACGTTAGGGTAGTAGTTTTCAAAATATGGTCTCCTGACTAGCAGCAGCATCACCTGGGAACTTGTTTGAAACACAAATTCATGCAGCCCACCTATGGAATCAGAATTTTTGAACCTGTTGAATCAGAAACTGTGGAGGTAAACCCCAGAAAGCAGGCACTCTCCAGGTGCTTCTAATGCATGCTGAGATTTGAGTCTTCAAGAGAGTGGAGGCCCATGGTATCCAAGACTCAGGGGCTTCTCCTTCAGGTTAGTAGGAAGTGCATCCCTAAGTACCCGTGGGGCCAAGGAGAGCATATTAAAATCTCTTTGATCACCCTTTGTCCAAAAAATGACATCCTTTACTCTGTGAGTATTTTTCCACGAAGTGTTCTTTTTGACAATCAGTAGTATAACATTTAAGAGAACAGGCTCTGACTCTATCATTATTTAATGGTGTAAATTTGGCCAAATTACTGAACTACCTGTGCCTCAATTTCTACATCTGTAGAGTGGGTGTAATACAAATTCCACCCTTTTGGATTATGAGGATTAGATGAGGTAATGCATTAGATGAGGTAATACATAAAGTGTGAAAAACAGTGCCCGACACATGGCAAGCACACAATAAATTTTTATTGTGCTTCAACAACTAACTCATCCATTGCCCCAGTTGAGGTCTTCCCTATTCTGATTTGGTTGTTTCTTTATTTTATCTGTGCTGTAACAGCATTTTGTCCTTAGCATTTATACATTGCTTTGTAATTTAACTGCTCCCTAACAGATAGATTACTTGTTTTTCCAGAATAGGAACTGGGCCTCGTTTATCTTTCTTCTACCTTGCATTATGCTTGACACATTTTGCCAAATGTGATTGACAAAAGGAAGGAACATGATGATGATTTTGGGGAGTCCACCACATCCTCAGCTTCTTGTAGTCCACTAAGAAAGCTTTAAAGAAATGTTTTACAGTAAACTGGAAAATTTCATGTTAGAAAACAAATCACATCTTTGGGGTCTCCTCCCTTCTCTTCCTAACCCCTGATTTCTTCTACTTGCCTTGATTTCCTGAGTAGCTTCCTTTCCCTTTCCCTCACATTCTTTGGTAGTACTGAACTCAAGGATTTTCCTAGATTATGCTTCCGGAATGTGTAACCTCCCTAAAAGATAGAAGGAAATTCAACAGCAGAGACATTAGGCAAAAATGAATTTCAGTACTCCAACCATGTCTTAAGAACTTGGTCTTTTCTTCTTGGCTCTGTTTTTTCCTAGGTAGGTTTTTATTCTCTGGCAATTTTCTTTATATTTTGCCCCTCACTCATATCCCCTTAGTTGATGACTAAAAATGCAAAGGAAATAAGGCCCTAAATCTTGTCTGAAATAATGACAACTGTGGAGGCTATGTGCCTAACAGAGTCTCAATTCCATCCATGCCTTGCGATATTCCAGCCATGAAGATATAGGCCCCTCCAATTTTTTTGCAATAGAACCTTCAGAAGTTGAGGTGAAATGTAAAGTAGGGAACTAATTGTATTATTTTCCTAGGGATGCCATACCAAATTACCGCAAACTGTGTGACTTAAAACAACAGAAATTTATTCTCTCGCTGTTATGAAGGCAAGAAGTCTGAAATCGAGGCATTGGAAAGGCCATGCTCCCTCTGAAGACTCTGGGGGAGAATCCTTTCTTGCCTCTTCCTAGCTTCTGGTGGGTGCTGGCAGTCCTTGGTGTTCCTTGGCTTATAGCTGCATGACTTCAATTTCTGCTTCCATCTGCACAAGGCTGTCTTCCTTCAGTATGCTTCTGTCTCTGTCTTTGCGTTGTCTTCTTCCCTATGACTCTCTGTACCTCTGTGACTCTTCTCTTATTATAAGGACAGCAGCCATATTGGATTTAGGGCCCACACTAGTATGACTTCATCTTAACTAATTACATTTGCAAAAATCCCTATTTACAAATAAGGTCAATTCCTGGGTTCTGGGTAAACATGAATTTGGGAGTGATATTATTTAACCCAGTACACCCACATGCTCATTCTCTCCTCTTCTTTACGTGTAGGCTTTACTTATTCACTAACCACATGTGAAATATAGCAGTCCTCTGCACCACCACACACTGTCCCCGTTCCCATTTCCCACAGACAAGTCTTTAAGCTATTTCTTTATTTACCTCCACATTTCTAAATAATATGCTCCTGATTTTATTTCCTGATTTAATTTTTCCAGTGTAGACATTACTAGTTGACTTGCTACTATGAAGGATGAGGATTTTGACTTTTGCCCTACCCTTGCCTCAACCCCTTGCCCTACGCTGGCATACATCATCCCCCAACTCTTATCCTCCTATTCTACATGTAGTCACATCACACATTTCAGCTACATGAACACTCAGTGGTTACCTAAATATTGATTAAATTTAAGCTATGTGACACATAATGCTTATGTATCTTTTCTTGGATAACAGGTACCAGAAAAAATTAAGAAAGACTTTAAAACGGGCAAAACAAGATTAATGGGTCCTGTCTAGCTCATCCACTCAGGTTATCTTTGCCTTTCATGTGTTAGACTTATTTTACAATCCTGTAAATTAGAGAAAACTGATAATAATGCAAGTTGTTATCCATAGAAATGCAAATTAATTTTATATATTGGAATCCTGTGGTTGGCAGAATTCTAAAGTGACCTTCCATTGACCAGCCTTCTGAAATAATCTCATTCCCTGTGTGTGTACCAAATCTGTGAATATAATGAGGTATCACTCCAGTGATTATGTTATGCTATATGGCAAAAGGGAGATGATCAGGGTGGGCCTAATCTACTCACATGAGTTCTAATCACATGAGACCTTTAAAAACAGAGATATTTCTCCAACCGGTAGTAAAAGGGAAAGTCAGAGAGATTGAAAGCACCAGAAAAATTTACTGGCATTGAAGATGAAGGGGATGTCATGGATTGAATTGTGTCCCCTCAAAAATGTGTGTATTAGCTTGGTTAGGCCATGATTCCCAATATTCTGTGGTTGTACTCCATTTTGTGATTGTAATTTTATGTTAAAAAGAATTAGGGTGGAATTGTAACACCCTTACCAGGTCACATCCCTGATCCAATGTAAAGGGAGTTTCCCTGGGTTGTGCCCTGCACCACCTTTTATCTCTCAAGAGATGAAAGGGAAGCTAGCAGAGATGGGGGACCTCATGCCACCAAGAAAGCAGTGCCGGGAGCAGAGCGCATCCTTTGGACTTGAGGTTCGTGTGCTGAGATGCTCCCAGACGAGGGAAGATTGACCGGAAACACCTTCCTCCAGAGCCAATAGAGAGACAAAGCCTTCCCCTGGAGTTGATGCCCTAATTTGGACTTCTAGCCTACTAGGCTGTGAGAAAATAAGTTTCTCTTTGTTAAAGCCATCTACTTGTGGTATTTCTGTTACAGCAGCACTAGATAACTAAGACAGAGGGCTATGTGCAAGGAAGGACCAGAGGGTAGTCTCTAGGACCTATAGCAATCCAAGTCGACAGTCAGCAAGGAAATGGGGTTGCCAATCCTATAGCCACATAGAACTGGAGTCAGCCAGCAAGTTGAATGACCCTGGATGCAGATTCTTCCCCAGAGCTTCCAGATAGGAGTTCAACCCAGCCCATTCTTCATTTTCTTTCTAGTTTTCCGATGGTCCGATTTTAATCTCCTTTGATACCAGTATTCTAAATGGTGGTCTGCGCTCTTCTTTTCCTTTACCTTTGATATTTTTCTAGATGATACAATTTCCTCCTAGGTGATACCATCATAAGCCAACTATGCCTAAATTTTCAACTCCAGATCACGTAGGCAATGGCCTACGTGATACTTTACCAACATCTCAAACTAAACCTTGATCTTCTCCTTATATTTGGCTTCTTCCAGTATGTCCCATCTTAAATGCCCAATTGTAAAAACTCCTTGCTCCACCTTATCATCATATCCGATCCCATGCAACTTCTGTAATTTCTACCTGCAGAATGTCTTTTGAACCCATGTTCTTCTCGCTGTCTCCATGGCCACCTACCATCATTGCTTTCTGGGTGGCTACAATTGCCCCCCAAACTAATGTCCTTATATCTGCTCTTGATTGAACTCTTCTGTTCTCCAAACAGTAGTTCAAGTGATCAAGTTTTAAGATGTACGTTTAATCATATTAGTTTTCTGATTAAAAGCCTTCAATACTTTTTCCACCTCAGGACCTCTCTTTACATGGCTTCTATTCATTGCTCAGAATTCAGCTTAAAGTCGCCTTCTAGAAAGCCTTCTTCTAACCATCTCAGTCTAAGTAAGGGTCATCTTTCATTCCCTCATTCCTTTTCCTTTATAATACCTGCCAAAAATTTGTATAATTTATTTATTTTACATATTTCTTCTCACCAGATCATAGATTCCATAAAGTCAAGAACCATGTCTGTTTGGTTTATTGCTATCCTAGCATTTAGCATGGAGATTTATCTATTAAATAAATGAATGATTGATCATTTGAGATTTTAGTAATCTGGGCTCCAGTCTTGGCTCCTTTACTAATTGTGCAAACTTGGGCAATTTACTTAACCTTCGCTGGTCTTAATTTCCTTATCTGTAGTGCCTCCCTTCTAGGGCCATTGTGAAAATTAAAAGAGAGAATCTATGAGAAGCTTTGCATAGTGCCTGGAACCAGGGATGGAACAGATTACCCAATAAGCAAGGTACACACAGGTTTCCTTACTAACATGTAGTGTACAATTTTACCGGTTTTTCACCACATCAAAGATGTGGTGAAACCGTGTCAAATTGTGCACTACAGATTAGTAATTAAACACAATTAAGCCCTTGCATATCTTGCTTACTGGTTAATCCACCCCTGCCTGGAACGTATTAAGCATTCAGGGATTTAGATGCTGATAATGATGATGAGTACCTACAATTTGAGATCCAAGAGGAAGAGAAATGAGACAAAAGATAAAACAAAGTGTTCTGGTCATTCCTGAATAAAAGATTCACCTCTATTGTTTTCAATGAAGGTATTATGTGCTGCTGGCTGCCCCACCACCTGTGTTCCACAAATAGGTGAACATAGAAGATACCGTTGTTGTCTACCCCGAATTCATGTCTTCTCTTCCTTCTTACTAAACAAACATCTTATTTTCTTCTTTTTTTCTGTAGGTTCACTCTCTATTCCATATAGCCATATGCTTCAATGAGAGTTGACCTCATTTTCCTCTCCAAATGGTTTCAAATTAGTCAAACCAATCAGTGGAGTCCCACTCTCCTCAGCAATGATTGATTTCAGGGTGGATGTACAACCTAGTTCTTGTCAATAAGATAAGGAGGGTGTTCTGCTGGGGGATTCGAGAAGGACCTGGGAAAATTTCCCCTTTTAGTAAGGTGCACAAGAAGAAGCAGTCTCTTTCCTGTCTCTGGATTCTGGCTATGGTACTCACAACAGCTGCAGCCATTTTATGGCTAAAAGGGGAGCCAGCTTTAAGAAAGAAGCTGCTGCAAAGCAGATAGTTGGAAGAAAATTGGACCTTCCTATGACATCATTGAACTACTCTTGTACCATGTCTGAAAGCCACTTTTTCCTTTGGACTTCTGCCTGTGGAAGACAATTTTCCCTAATGGTTAGGTCTGAGTCAGGGTATAATGTGACATGTAGCTCAAAGCATCCTGACCAGGATTCAGTGACTAGCTCTTCATTACAGGCTGGATGACCTCAAGGCCACAAGATCTTGGACCCGTCCTCCAACTTTGAAATAACTGTTGTTTTTGTTGTTGGAAGCCTTCAAGTTGGCCCTGACTCGTGGTGACCCCATGCACAATGGAATGAATTGCTGCCTGGTGTTGTGCCATTGCCATGATCAATTGCGGGTGGGACTGTTGTGATACACGGGATTTTCCCGGCTGATTTTCAGAAGTAGATCGGCAGGCCTTCCTTCCTAGTCTGTCTTAATCTGGAAGCTCTGCTGAAACCTATTCAGCATCACAAGAACATGCAAGACTCCATTGACAGATGGTGGTGGCTGCATATGATGTGCATTATCTGGCCATCGGGTCTCCTGCACAGAAGATAAGAGTTCTGCCACTAAACCACCAATGCCCCCCTTGAGATAACCAAGCGTCGCTTCTTAGACTCAATGGGTGTGAGGTGGGGGGAGTTTGAAAACACTTTTGCCTGTAAATAGAACTCCACATTTGAGTGCTTGCAAGTGGGTGGAGTGATGTAAACTCCCCACTCCCAGCTACAGAACTGTGTCACAATGGCTCCAGTGAATAGGTTCTTGTTTCCCACAACATTATTCTTCCACAGCCTTGCTGGTTGGAAAACATCATGTGTTTTTCTTTTAGAGAGAAGGGATAAATTCATTCTCTGAGTGTATCAAAGGAACATTCATTGCCTTGGCTCCCTTTGGCCTTGTTTTGGATGATTTCTACTACTCCACCCTGAACTCAGAGGTCTCAGGAAACATTGAAAGGGAAGTAGGTCTCTCAAGTCCACCTGAACAGGCACAAAGCAAGGTCAGAGCCACACTGGACTGCTTCATCAGGCCAGAGGGCATTGGAGCCTCGATAGTGTAGTGGTTGAGAGTTTGGCTGCTAACCAAAAGGTCAGCAGTTTGAATCCACTGGCCACTCTTGGAAACCCTATGTATGGGGCCATTCTACTCTGTCTCATAGGGTCGCTATGAATCAGAATCGGCTCGAAGGCAACAGGTTTGGTTTTGGTTTGGAGGGCATTGGTATCAGAGAAAGCCTGAAAACTTGGTTGTCTAAGAGGGATTTATCATGCAACTACTTGCTCCATGTCAGAGCCCTGGTGGCTCAATGGTTAAGAGCTCGACTACTAATCAAAAGGTCAGCAGTTCAAATCCACCAGCCACTCCTTGGAAACCCTATGGGGCAGTTCTACTCTGCTCTATAGGGTCACTATGAGTTGGAATCAACTCAATGGCAATGGTTTTTTTTCTTTTTTCTTTTTGCTTGCTCTGTGCCTAGGCCTGTGGTAGGCTTGGAGAATACTGAAGTTTAGTAACATTGCATTTTATGCCAAGCTAGGTTCTTAAGTTAACACCTAAGGCAAAATTGCGTGTGGTCAAAAGTACTCTTGAAAGATCCCTTAAATAATTGATACAGAACAATGCACATAGTTTGCTGTTTACAACCCTGAGCACATATATATATGTCTGTATAATGTACAGTAGTCCATAATGAAGAAGACAATATTGTATGAAAAATATGTATCTCATTTAGGATAATACTGAGCAAGTTCACAGCATGGAAGACCAGAGAGAACTGAGACTACAAAGGGAACAGAGTTCCACATCTCCCTTCTCATGCTCACTCTGCTATGCTGCTGAAATCATCATTTATCTGTTATTCTTTTCTTAAATGAAGCCCACTTAGTTAACTGTACATATATTCTCTACACTGAATGGTGATGGTTTAAAATTTTTTTTTTTTTTACATCAAGAAGCCTAGGTAACAGGCCAGAGAGCTTGTTCAAAGTCACATTAATGGTTAATGGTAGAACTACACTGTGGTACTGTCACTGAGGTGGATTTGCATATCCAACACCAGGAGGCTGAGTGTGTTGTGCTAGAGGCTCACGTACCTGGCCAGGTGTCCCAGTGTAAGAAGTCATGATGCTTTTGCAGAATACCATGGAAAAATTAATATGTGAATCTTAAAATTAAATCAATAATCTGCTGCTAAATCATATTTGAAATGTCCTGGCAAGTGCCAAAGGTTTAAGGCATCATTCCTTAAATGCCTTTTATATTTTTTGTTTTTCTTTCTCTGCCTGTTTTATGTCATTGTAACAAAGAATTGATTTTTGCAAATGTTCTCTGTGAATTTCAAAGCATAGTAATTATATATTGTTTTAATAGCCACGGCTAAGATCCCAGTCCATAGATCCTACTTCATGAAATCATCAAAGTGGGGCATAGTTACACGTGGCCCCTGCAGGTCTGGGTCTGCTTGCTACTGCTGCTGTGGGACATGGCCCCTGGCTCTGTCTCCAAATTGATCATTTTCAGAAATCAGAAGAGGCCGCATTTAGAATCCCTGCCGTTTTTATCTGTCTTTTCTACTCTTTTGATGAAACCAGTTGTATTTTCTAACCTTGTGTGTTAGCCCTTAAGATAACCCCCAGTGATTCCTGCCTCCTGGTTGTCGTGTCCTGTGTAATCCTCTCCTCTTGAGTGTGGGCTGGATTCATTGACTTGCTCCTAATGGATAGAATATTGCAGAAGCAATGAATGTCACTCTAAGATTTGGTTACAAAAAGACTATGGCTTCTGTCTTGGGTGCCCTCTCTTGCCCTCTTTCTTGCTCTGATTGAAGCCAGCTGCTATCTTGTAAGCTACTCTGTGGAGAGGCTCCTGTGGCAAGAAACTGATATCTCCGGCAACAGCCAGGGGGATACCTGCCAACAGTCATGTCAGTCAGCTTGGATGCAGATTATCCCCCCAGTGGAGCCTTAAGGAGACCGTAGCTCCAGCTCACACAATGAGTGGAGGAGCCTCATGAGGCCCTGAGCCAGAGACATCCAATTATGTCGTATCTGGATTCCCGGCCCAAAGAAACTGTGTGTGAGATAAAATGTACGTTGTTTTAAGCCCTTAGATTCTGGGGTAATTTGTTACGCAGCAGTAGATAACTAATACGATTTCTTTTTTCTTCGTATCTATCCTGATCTAGTTCCCTAAGATAACTTTCCTTGTCAAAGGCCAGCTAATAAATATTTTCGGTTTTGCAGCTGTGGCATGATGGATCACTTTTGGGTGGCATTTCTCGCCACGGTCTTGTAACTCCCACCAAAGTGATTGGGTGGAATTGTGCAAATAAGGTAATCATGGCCCACCAAAGGAATTGGTCAGTTTTACCATTTCCCTAGGCTTTTTTTTTTTTTCCCTAGGCTTTAAAAGAGAACTAGTTCCAGAGCAGAGAGAGGATCCTGCCACCACCAAAGAAGAAGAGCCAAGAGCAGAGTATGTCCTTTGGACCCAGGATCTCTGTGCTGGGAAGCTCCTGGAACCAGGGGACCAAGAGAAAAAGAGAGAGAGAACTGTAACACTGAAGATGGAGAGTAGCAGTGGCAAAGAAACAGCAGCTGGAGAGACCAGCAGGAGAAGGTGTGGTGGCTTCCCAGCCCATGGAGTGAGAGAGCTGAGTGTCTTTGGGCAGGAAGCTTTAGGGCAAAGTAGGGTGCCTCTAGGCACTTGGGAGAGCTAGGTTTGCTGACCCACGGAGCTAGAGCTGAGTACCTTCAGGCTGAGGCTTACTACCAGAGTTGAGTGCCTCGGGGCACTGACAGAACAGCTAAAAGAGCTTTGTAGCACTTGCTGGAACAGGGGCCAGAGGGAGGTGTGCCTGTGGGCACAGCTAAGAAGAGGCTGTCCCTGATGGAAGAATTGTATCCTGAGCGTTCCTGAACCTAAATTGTAACCTGTTAATTTCCTAGTAAACCCCATAATTGTGAGTATTGTCTGTGAGTTCTGTGTGGTCATTGCGATGAATTACTGAACCCAGCAGAGACGTAGAGAGTGCCGTGGGAGGGACCTTTGTTGTCAGAATTGGTAAAGATGGTGGAGAGAGGAGGCATATCTGATCTCTCCCTCACAGAAATCAGCCTGGGGTTGTTGATCTTGATTCTCCTTCCACTGGTGAAGTTAGAGGAGGTCAGACACCACCTCTGCCATGCCATTTTTACAGCAGGACACATACAGTCTCTGTCTTATATTCTTCTTTTATATATAGTTTACCAAACCCAGAAGCCCAAGTATCCTGGTTCAGAAGCAGTTTCCTTAAGTCTGTCTCCCTCAGTCGCTCTTCTGCTCAAACTCTCGCACAGTTTCCCAGACCTCTAGGAGTGAGAGCCAAGTCTTTACAATGGTCTGCAGTGTGCTGTGCATCATCTGCTGCTTGCTGTCCTTTGGCTTTCTGGCCATATCTATACTACTCTGCCTCTTTCACTTACACAGCTGCTTATCCTTTTCCAGCCATTCTGGGCTTCTCCATGGTCCTCACATGGGCAACCCACTCTTGTCTCAGGGCATTTGCACTTGATATTCCCTTTGTCTACCATGCTTTCCCCCCAGAAATCCATGCGGCTTGCTCTTTCACCTCCTGCCTTTTTCAACAGTTCTATTTAAAATCGCACCATCATCTTCCAAAACTCCTTATCCTTTTTCTGCTTTATATTTTGCTATAACACATATAATATATTTTTACTTATTTATGTTCCATATTATCTGCCTTACTTCATTAGAACATAAACTCTATGAGGTCAGGTTTTTTGTTGTTGTTGCTTTCCCCTCTGTTTTTCTCACTGTTCTAGGTCCTGTCTACCACATGTCAGTTTGTCATACTGTGGTGGCTTGCATGTTGCTATGATGCTGGAAGCTATGCTACTGATATTTCAAATACCATTTTCAGAGTCACCCATGGTGAATAGATTTCAGTGGAGCTTCAAGACTGAGACAGACTAGGAAGAAAGGCGTAGGGATCTAATTCTAAAAATCAGCCAATGAAAACCTCATGGATCACGATAGAATGGAATATTGTCCAATATAGTGCTGAAAGATGAACTCCCCAGGTTGGGAAAAAAAAAAAAAAGCACTCAAAATACACAGTGGTTGCAGCAAAGGACTCGAACATACCAATGACTGTGAAGATGGTGCAGTACCAGACAATGTTTCATTTTATTATACATAAGGCAACCATGAGTTGGAGCCGACTAGGTGGCAATTAACAACAACACAGGTCCTATACTAATAAAAGTGCATGGAACTTAGCAGACACTGGAACGATGTTTTAAAAAGAGCACTAGTCTGGGTTTGAAGCACCCTAAGTTCTAGTTTGACTATGCTAAGACTAAGACTTTCTGAATGAATGGCTTTAGGCAAGTATAAAATATTAAGCAGAAATTATAATAAATAAATAGATGTTATCATTAACTGGTGGCACAGTGGTTAAGCATTTGGCTGCTAACCAAAAGGTTGGTAGTTCGAATCTACCAGCTGCTCATTGGAAACCCTATGGGGCAGTTCTACTTTGTCTTGTAGGGTCACCATCAGTCAGAATTGACTCAACGGTAATGGGTTTTTATCATGAGTTGAGCATTAATTTCATGCCAGTGGTTCATAAGCATTACCTTATTTAATCCTAATGGAAGGCGCTATTATTAGCTTTACTGATGAGGTTTACTGAGGCTGAATTTCATCATTTGTAAAGTAAAAAGGTTGGGGCCAAATAATCCCTAAAATCTCTTTCCCACTCAAAAGTTCTAAGACAGCTATGCCTTTCAATTCAAAAAGATCCATTTATTTATCCATGACTCAAAGGAAGAAAGTAAAATCTCAAAGGACCATCACGATTTCAGACCTCAATTCAACCCTTAGATAAACAATCATTTGCTGCTTTTTATTTTGAAATATGCACCTCCATCTTCTGGATTTTAGGTAAGGTCTGTGGAATTATCCCCACAGTATACTTCTTTTACTTGCAAATAACTTCAAACACAAATACCCAAAGTATAAGGTTAAATCCTGGCATTTGGAAAGAAAATCCACGATCAATTATTTTTAGGATACTTGAAAAAAGTTCAATGTTAATTACTGGTTTTCTATTAGTAATGGAATCCAGAGCTGTTGTCACTGAATGTTCTTTGCCTCGACCTGATAGTCTTTCTTTAGAAACTTGTCATAAGAAAGTTAGATTAAGGAAAATCTTTATGAGACTCTGTACCTATACCCAGAATCACACACTTAAGGGCTGTAAAGGACCCTCCCATTTTGTAGAACAGGGAATGACAGCTCAGAAACGGTAAGCTGTTTATCCAAGGACATACAGCTAACAAGTGAAAGAGCTGGGAATTTGAACACCAAATTGTCCAATGCAAATCCCGTGCGCTTTCTACTGTATCATACTGTCCCCTGTGACCTTGAAAGGCAAGTTCCTTTCTTTGGATTATTTGGAATAGGAGTTTCTGTCTCCTGTGTTATAACAAATGGCCAGAAGACCTTCATATGTACAATTCATTCTCATGGTATATTCAGAATTTGATGAAAACCAAACAATATTTTGCATGAAAGTAAACAAATTGTACCGCAGACCACATGCAAGCAGAACCATAATTTGTAATTTGTACTATTATGCAAATGAACATAAGTAACTGATTAAGAGTTATAAGCACTTCCCCAAGTTCAAGATATAATAATGAAAATGAGACTGAGCTTTTACTAAATATTCCCCATGTGCCAGGTATGTGCTAAGTGTTTTAAACTCAAACCCAGATGCAACAAAGAATAGCAGTTGCTGGGATTCAAATCCTGGCTCTGCCATTTGCTAAGTGTAGAACTTGGGCAAATTACTTAGCTCGCCATTCTTTATTTAGGCTTATCTTTTATAAGATAGGTATAATTATAGCATCTGCTTCACAAGACTATGTAGGGATTAAGCATGTAGAATATCCACTGAGGTTTTACTACTTGTCAGGCTCTGTTCTGTGCCCTCACCGAGTGGTAGCTCTCATTCTCTCATTTAATCCTCACTGAACCCCCTCTAGAAGGCACACTTCATGAGTACAGACATGTCTGTTTCATTCAGTGTAACTGGCAGAATTATGCATGAGCCTATAGTCAGCAGTGCCTGGCACACAGTAGAAGCTCTTAAAGATCTGTCCAATGAATGAACCCTTTCAATTTTAGACTTGAGTCTTCATTTTGCAGATGAGGAATCTGAGGCTCTTCCTAGGATCACATGGCTAGGGTATGTGATATAATTAATATCAAAAGGTGTGATAAGCAATCACATGGCTAGGATGTGTGATACAATTCATGTCAAAATGTGTGATAAGCAAGCAGTCATATCAAAACACAATTATGTTAGCATGAGGCAGCAGGGATGACCCTAATTTTGTTCTAATTTATTTTAATAATTTGATGATTTCCAAATTTGACTGCTCTTACTATTTTAATGCGTAAGTTATTAGGGATCTACCCGACACTTGCCTGGGTTACATCAGTGTGCAGGGATCAACCTGGAGGCAATGCAGAGCCACAGAGTCATTAGGCGTGGGGTGATGAGTGGAAAGCGTTTAAGGGCGAGTGTGCAGCAGCCCTGACCACAGAGGACTGGAGGGCCAGGCACTGGGTTGGAAAGGTGAAGAAACTACCTTAGAGTTATCCAAACACCTCTCCTACCCGCCAGATCTCACTCACCAGAAATGAGTAGGAGGAAACCTAATCCAGGCTGGCAAGTTCCAAGCGGCCTCCAAGTACCCCCCAGCCCAGGTAAGAAAGGCTAGATGGTGAATCTGCCTGACCTCAGGGATATCGATAGGGTCCTTTTCAGGGGACAAGAAGAATTTGATCTGGGATTTACCTGTGCCTGTCAGAGGGGATGGCGTGCGCTCATGAATAATCCAGAGCAAATTCAGACCCCAGAGTGTGCTGCCCTGGCTGGCCCGGCTGACAGAAGCCAGGCAGGTGGTTCTGACCTCTCGGGGCCGTTCACCCCGAGGTACCTTTCCCTGCTCCTCCTCTGCAGCAGCTCAGCTCCAGCGCGGCAAACAGGCTGGAAAAGACTGAGGCAGAGGGAGAGTTTGGGGAGAGAGAAAGAGCTAAAGTGAAACATGCAGAGACAAGGCCTGGCTTGGCCTGAGGACAAGCTGCAGGCTGGCGAGCGAGTCAGGACCAATCATGTCAGCCCTAGCCTCACTGTGGGCAGTAAAAACAGTGTGGCTTCATTCATACCTAGGGCTGTCACTAATGCAAATTCAAATCTGGGGGATCGGGCATAGAGAAATACAGGAGGTGGAGGCTGCAAGTGAGAAGAGCAAGGTCACCTTGCGATGAGGTTGGCAAGGAGGGTAGGGGGCCTCCTGATTATTGACCATTATATTTGCAATTGTACCCAAGGGGCTATGACTACATCTGGGGGTGTACGGAGGAAATGAATGGAAAAGGGAAAGATTCAGGGTTCAGCATGAAGGAGGCAATATTGTGCAGCAAAAAGAGAGCCGGCTTTAGAGTCAGAGAGAATTGGTTCAAATCCCATCTCAGCCAATTTCTGGTTGACACTTTGAATGGGTTATGTTACCTCTCTGGACCTCAGTTGAAAAAAAAAAATCATCTGTAAAATACAGATGACAATGATGATAAGAAAATAAAATAATAGTTGATGTTTTGGAGTACTACGATATGCCAGAATTATATAGCATAAAGTATAAAAATTATATATGTATGGATTTAAATGCTACTGGTTTGAATCCTACCTCTGAGACTAGTTAAGTAAACTTGGGAGGATTATTTAACTTCTCTGAAAACTCTAGTTTCCTCATCTGCTAAATGAAGATAGTAGTAGTACCTGACTTTCAGGGCATAAGTCCAATAAATATTTGCTGAATGAATGAGGGTAATTAAGAAAAGTCCATATAATAATACATATAAAAAGCTAAGCCTAATGCTTGGTTCATAGTAATCATTAAAAAAAATATTGGCTGTTATTATTATCAGTTAACAAATGTGAGTAAATGTAATAACATGTAAATTAAGAATCACGTAGTTGTTGCTTAATCAATGTTAGTTTCTTCCTCTTTCTTTCCTTTTCCAGCTCTGTGAATGACTCTCCAAAACCACCCTCTTACCTAGCTTTGACCTCCGTACAGAAATCTCCATGACTCAAAGCTGGTCAAGCATTTGTAAATCAACATAAAATCAATCTGCCCAATAGATCGGAGAAAAAAAGCACCAAGGCTGGTGTGGTGTCCTGGGTGGTAGATTTTCTCCAGAAATTGCAAGTTTTCTTCCTGCAATGCCATGATGGTCAGAGGACCTGGACACCTCACTGTACCAGCTGTTATGGGAAATCCTACCCCATTTGTGGTTTTGAGAGAAGATGAAGGCCAGACAGCTAGGTAAACTGCTGAAGTGATTCTGCAAAGAGAAGACCTGCCCCATTCAAAGCCAGACATTTCTTCCAGACAACCCACTGATTCCCACTATTACCTCCATCCCACCAAGCTACTAGAAATCCTTCTCCCTGCTTTCTGACTAATCAGATCCAACCCTTACTTCCAAGCCTCATTTCAGCAACACCATACTCATTACTTTCCTCAGGGCTCAGGGGCAGCCAGTTAATCGATAGAACACAGGAGCCCTTTTAAGCTCTGGGTGCAGCAGCTCGTGTTAAATCAGCAATTTGCAGTGTGCAAAGCACTTTTTGAATACACTGCACCACCTAGCATGTAACCTCCCTGAGGGAAGGGAGTTTGGTCTATTTTGTTTACTCTCTAGCTTCTAGAAAAGGGCCTACCAAGTAGTAGGCACTCCACACACATTCGATGAGTGAATGGCTGTATCACTTGATACTTTTTGCAACTCTGTGACTTTATCAGGGCAGGTGTTATTATGATCGCCCACACCTGTAATGAGAGGAAAAGAAGGATCGGAGGTGAGACAGATTGTTGATAGACAGCAAAACAGACCTATAGACCTTAATCTTTAGCCTGTAAGTCCATGTTCTTTCCACTAAACCATTCTTCACTTCATGTTTATTTCCCCAACTATGTTTGAAGTTCCTCCACAGCCGTCTCCATGAGAAACCCTTCATGGAGGTAGACACTTCCTCCAAGTAGAGTTCTCACACTGCTCCAATATTCACTTGGTAGCTTCTTGACTTGACTTGTGGGTTTTGCTAATTTTCAGGCTCCAGGCTTGCCTTGGCCTCAGATATATACATACCTGTTTCTTCATTTTACCAATATGGAAACCTGCTGATATCTGCACCTATTTTCCAGTTCCAGCACATTCTCTTAAGAATGGCTGGCTGTGCTAGGGTTGCCAACCCTGTGGTCAACCACCCAAAACCAAACCAAACCCGTTGCTGTCGAGTCGATTCTGACTCATAGGGACCCAATAGGACAGAGTAGAACTGCCCCATATGGTTTCCAAGGAGCGCCTGGTGGATTCGAACTGCCGGCTTTTTGATTAGCAGCCACAGCTCTTAACCACTGTGCTACCAGGGTTTCTGTGGTCAACCACAGACCCAATATAATAGTATCATTTCTTTACAAAGCCTTTAACACTTAGCCTATTTATTATTCATACATACATACATATATATATATATATATATATAGTGCATATTTTTGGCATTGGTCATCTAAAGTTGGGGTAGAAAAGGGGTGGTTTACAGAGAAGATTTTGCTTTTTACTATGTATTTGTGAGTTGAAAAAAACTTTTTACAAAGATTTTTACTTCTATAATCAGCAAAAGTAATAAAGATTTCTTCATTAAAATTTAAAAATATATATTTTTGTCATTAACTTAGCAAGACACACTGGAAATACTCCCACAGACATCCTGGATATACAACTGTAGTCTTGAATTGTCCTACCTCATTCAACTGTATCTTGGTCCATTGTCTCCACTCCTTGCTTTGCCAGGGACTCACACCTGAGGCCCTAGAACTCCCTTTATGTTGGATGGGCGAATGAGCTGTGAAAGTAACCCTTATCAATTGAGGAATGCCCAGACATTTAGGCTTCAATGAAGAGATGGTTGGAATATAAAGCGTCCCTTCTCTGATTCCACAGAAATTCACATTCTTACCACACAATTAAGTATTGAGTTATTATATACCCACTGGTTTTTTCATTGGTTCTGGGTATTTGCCTCATTTTTCCAAATACATCTTAAATTTCTCAAAGACAGGTATCTTCAGTAATAGTTCTCTTTATCCCACCTAGAAGAAACTTAATGTTTTTCATGCCTTAGACCCCGATTCTTTCTACTATGAAGGGCATTTTTCAACAGCGTTTGGCAAAAGACATTTCCCAGTATTGTCACTTGCTGAGAATATCTCCAACAGGTTTATTTAAAAAGTGATTAAGCTCAAAGTATTTTTTATGGCTTACAAAGGCCTTCAGAATCAAGTAATAAACTATGTCACTAGGCTCATCGCATCATGCCCCCTCCCCCACACATGCAGCCCAGTTTCCAGTAATCATTTCCTCACCATCTTGCAAATACATCATCACCATCACTGTTAATTATGCCTTTATGTTTTCATGCCTTTGCCAGGTGTGTCTAGAATGTCATCCTCCCCCTACCCAATCTAATAAAGTCTTCTGTTTCTTCCAAGATCCATCTCAGATGGTCTTCTTCTGAAAAGCCTTCCCCAGTTCCTGTGGCAGAGCTAGTCTCTCCCTTGTCTGTGCTTCCACAAAACTTTAACACTTGTCACTTTAATTGTATGATTCCAGGGCTTTGGACCTGGTTTGGTCTGGTTTGAACCTCTGCTGAGAATTTATATGTCTAACAAGTCTCCAGGCAATGCTAATGCTGCTGGTTAGGGACCACTTCTAAGAACCACTAGCAGAGCAGTTCTCAAAATTTATTATACATAAGAATCACCTGGAGATCTTACTAAACTGTAGATTCTGATTCAGTATATCTGGGGTGGAATAGCAAATTATCAGCAGGGTTTCGAATTGGAATAAACTGTATGATGTTTTCTGGCTACCTCAGGGTAAGACCTGGATTTGAATGCAGAGTGATGGTGAACAATGAAAGAAAGGAAGGGGGAGGGGGATCATTTTACTGGAAGTCAAAGGGATTAGCTCTTGCATCACCCAGTGCAGCTGACCGCTCCCAGAAGGGAGACATCCAAATGTAAGATGCAGAACATTAAATATTGAAAGCAAAAGTTAAATATTAAATTTTAATATGAAACATTAATGCCAATAAACAAAGCCAACAAGAGGGGGACAGAATTAAGACCAGGTCGTAGCCAAAAATGCAAAAGTCATGGCTGCAAGTGGACCATGGTCTGGACTTTCCCAGCAGGGCTTGTTGGTAACAGCCACACCCATCAAATTTCTCAGGAGAAGCACTGGGGGGGGGGGGGGGGCGGGAAACCTTTTATAACCCACAGCCATAGAATTCAAGTGTTTCCTACAAAACAAAATACAGTAAAGTGTTTCAGACTCAAGGCTTCAGAACTCATGGTACACTGGAACAAAAATAAAGGCAGCAGAAAGGAAAATATGAGGTTGCTCAACCCTTGGGGCAGGGATCCTATCTTTGCTTGCACTGGGTGGGACTGAGTTTGTGTGCAGCCAACTTGGGCAGAAGGAAATAACAATTAGAGTCAGAAAAGGAGCAAAAATAATGGGTCTCCGCCTGTTGACGCCAGTGGGTGTTTTTTGCCTGAATGAGGAATAATCCTGGGAACAGAAAATTCAAATGAGAGCTCAAGGTTTTAACTTGTTAGGGTTCAAAGCTTACCCAAACTGGGGACACAGGAGCATCTATGCCTATAATAGCCATTCAGGGACAAGGACCCACCAGCCTTATAAACCTGAAATCTCACAAATCACGGGGTTTCCATCAGAAAGTCAAAGGAATCGGTTGGTGAAACTCAATTGTTGGACAAGGCCTTGAGCTAGATGTCAAAATGGTCTAGACAACTTAGTCCTACACCTATACCCAAATCTTGCTCAGCACCCTTAGTTCATGAGCAGTTCTTATTCGAAACATGAAGTCTGGGAATGCAGGGCCAGTTTGGATTGTTTTGAAGCAACTGAGGTGAGGTATGAGGAATCCAAATACGTGACCAATGAAAGGAAATAACTTCATGGCATTAGCTTTCAGGGTCAGGATGACACAGAAGACTATTTGTCTTGTTCTAAGCCTCGGAGGTGAGGGGAAAAGTGGAGAATTCTGAGAGCAAGACCTCCATCACGGCAAATGTCTCACATAACAAACCCCCAGGTTACAGGAAATTTAAGAGGTCACTGAACGTAAAACCCCTACTCCCAGACATTCTTTCACCTAATCTGGGAAAAATGAAAAAGTGTGGAGTAAGTCAAGACAAAGCAAGTGCTCCAACAAGCCTCTCATTCCCTGAGAACCCTCATGGTTTCCTGGGGAAGAATGGATGGGAGGATAAAGGAATCAGAGTAATTTAGCTGGAGGGATAATCTTCAGAATAAATTAGCAGGCGTAAGGGGGAAAACGAGCATGGATTGGTAGTTTAATTTATACCATATGGAAGGATTAACTGATCGGTGCTATCAAGTAATCATACCAAGTGAAAGTCACTTAGGAGACAGCTTGGGGGAAAATCAGTTTTTCTTAAAGGAAACAAGGTATGAAAATGGAAGCTGGAGCCAAGAAACACGGGCTCCATATTATGTGATGTTTTCTTTCCTCAAGGTCTCTCCCTTTCTTATGATAAATTTTGATTATTTTCCTTTCTTTCAAATCTTTTTGTGCTTTTATCTGATCTAGTCCTTTATTCTCCCCCAAAACCAAAAACCCATTGTCAGGCCAATTTCAACTCATAGTGGCCCTATAGGACAGAATAGAATTGCTCCGTATGGCTCCCAAGGCTGTGATCTTTACAGGAGCAGGCTGCCACACCTTTCTCCTGCAGAGTGGCTGGTGGGTTTGAACCACAGACATTTTGGTTAGCAACTAAGTGCTTAACCACTGGGCTACTGGGGCTCCTTACTCATTCTCCTTATTTTTGTCTATCCCAGCATAGTCACATGATGCTGACCAAGTTCAGCCTTAGAAGTTAGGGTACCCTGCTGAGTTTCAGAAGAGAAAGGGGACTTTTAATGTGGGTGACCTGGGATATTCTTGGTGTAGACACAGCCTTACCTGTATCTAGACTTGGCGTGAATATAATCAGCTTCTCTGGTGGGATATTGCTTTCAGGCAAATAGATATTGAGCATGTTTTATAAGGAAAAAAGTAGAAGTTATAGTTTATATGCTATCAGCAATACCAAATTATTCTTGATGCCTCAAAAAGTGCAGAGAAAAGAGTAATGAGCCAGACAGTCAGGAACAGAGCCCAGCCTTCATACTGATTCACTGGGTGGCCCTGAAAAATGAATTAAATTCACCAGGCTTTAGTTTCCATGCATGGAACATGACGAAATCAGACCAGGTCAGTGGTTCTCAGATTATAACTCAAAGTTCCCTAAAGGTTTGTAGAAGGGTGATGCAGGCTCTACCATAAAGGCAACAGGGAATTTGAATAAGTGTGTTTGGTTTCACACCCCATTAGCTACTTCGACCAGAGTAGTTCCATTTCAATCTACTTATTCAAATAGTGGACTTCTGCATAAAAATTTATGTCTAAAAATGGATTCATGCTGAAAAAATTGAAAACTCACTGGACGATAAATGATCACTGGTCCTAAAGACTCATGAGTCAGGATTGACTCGATGGAAAAGGTTTTTTTTTTTTTTTTTTTTTTTTTTGTAGGTTACTAAACAAGGCTGCCCTTTTCTGTCTCCTTTTACACACATGTAGAGCCCGCACCTCTGAGTATGAAGGAATTGTAGGGAACAGTTAGTTGAACTCCTCACTTTGCCACATAAGGAAATTGAGGACTAGAAGCAAAAGTGACCTGCTGAGACCTGATGGTGAATTGGTGACTGAAACAGGTTTCGGTCTTTTGAATACTCCAGATCTACTGTTTCCTTCACTAGGTTAACCAAAGCAAAAAACAACCTCCTTTCCATTGAGCTGATTCCGACTTACAGAGGCCCTATAGACAGGGTAGAACTGCTCCATAAGGCTTTCACTACCTCACAGAGTTTCCAAGGAGTGCCTGGTGGATTCAAACAGCCCACCTTTATGGTTCAGCTGTAGCTCTTAACCACTACACCACCAGGGCTCCATAATCTTTATGGAAGCAGGCTGCCATATTTTTCTTCTGTGGAGCAGCTTGTGGGTTCAAACTGCCAATCTTTCCATTTATAGCCAGGTGCTTAACCACTGTGCCACCAGGGCTCCTTTCACTAGATTAGTATTCCTAAACCTGATGAACATAGGAATCACCCAAGGAGTACTTTTTTTCTATTCATCTTAATGCTTCTGAAAAATTAACATGAGTACTTGTTCAAAAAGTACTAGCAGTTCAGAAAGTCATACAGTGAATAATCACCCCAGTCCTCCAGTTTCTCTTCTCAAAGACAGCTATCATTACTTTTTATTGTGCATTTTCCCAGAAATAGTTGATGTATATTCAAACCTTCAGCAAAATTTTGCTTGCGTCTGATATTAATGATATTGTTCTATAATTTCCACATTCAGTTGGATCACCTTTCTTGGGAATAGGCAAAAATATGGATCTCTTCCAGTCAGTTGGCCAGGAAGCTGTCTTCCATATTTCTTGGCAGAGATGAGTGAGCACCTCCAGCGCTGCATCTGTTTGTTGAAACATCTCAATTGATATTCCATCAATTCCTGTAGCCTTGTTTTTCGCCAATGCCTCCAGAGCAGCTTGGACTTCTTCCTTCAGTATTATAGGTTCCTTGATCATATGCCACCTCTTGAAATGGTTGAACTTCAACTAATTCTTTTTGGTATAATGACTCTGCAGCAGTATATCGACAGGTGACTTCCAGAAACTCAGTCCAGATGCAGAACAGGATGTAGAATGTGGGATATCATTGCTGATGTCAGATGGATCCTGGCTGAAAGCAGAGAATGCCAGAAAGATGTTTACCTGTGTTTTATTGACTATGCAAAGGCATTTGACTATGTGGATCATAAAAACTTATGATTAACATTGCAAAGTATGGGAATTCCAGAACATTTATATTGTGCTCATGAGGAACCTGTATGTAGATCAAGAGGCAATTGTTCAAAAAGAACAAAAGGATACTGCATGGTTTAAAATCAGGAAAGGTGTGCGTCAGGGTTGTATCCTTTCACCATACTTATTCAATCTGTATGCTGAGCAAATAATCTGAGAAGTTGGACTATATGAAGAAGAACGGGGCATCAGGCTTGGAGGAAGGCTCATTAACAACCTGCGTTATGCAGATGACACAACCTTTTTTGCTGAAAGTGAAGAGGGCTTGAAGCACTTACTGATGAAGATCAAAGACCACAGCCTTCAGTATGGATTGCACCGCAACATAAAGAAAACAAAAATCCTCACAACTGGACCAATGAGCAACATGATAAATTGAGAAAAGATTGAAGTTGTCACGGATTTCACTTTACTTGGCTCCACAATCAACAGCCATGGAAGCGGCAGTCAAGAAATCAAAAGACTCATTGCATTGAGTAAATCTGCTGCAAAGGACCTCTTTAAAGTGTCAAAGAGCAAAGATGTCACCTTGAAGACTGAGGTGCCCCTGACCCAAGCCATGGTATTTTCAATCGCATCATATGCATGCATGTGAAAGCTGCACAATGAATAAGGAAGACCAAAGAAGAATTGACGCCTTTGAATTGTGGTGTTGGTGAAGAATATTGAATATACCATGGACTGCCAAAAGAACGAACAAACCTCTCTTAGAAGTACAACCAGAATGCTCCTTAGAGGGAAGGATGGTGAGACTGCATCTTATATACTTTGGACATGTTGTCAGGAGGGATCAGTCCCTGGAGAAAGACATCATGCTTGGCAAAGTACAGGGTCAGCGGAAAAGAGGAAGACCCTCAACAAGGTGGATTGACACAGTGGCTGCAACAATGGGCTCAAGCCTAACAATGATAGTAAGGATGGCTCAGGACTGGGCAGTGTTTCATTCTGTTGTGCATAGGGTCGTTATGAGTCGGAACCAACTCGACGGCACCTAACAACAACAACAATATTCAAACCTAGGTGTATATTTGTATCTCCCTAGTATTTAGGAGCCCGGTGTCATAGTGGTTAAGAGCTCGGCTGCTAATGAAAAGGTCAATAGTTCAAATTCCCTGGCTGCTCCTTGGAAACCCTGTGGGGCAGTTCTACGCTGTCCTATAGGGTCACTATGAGTCCGAATCAACTCGATAGCAATGGGTTTTTTTGTTTGTTTTGTTTTAGTAATACTGGGAAGATTTAAAACAAAAGCTCTCCTCTGGCTCAATCCCGGTTAACTGAATCAGAATCTTTGTGCCTTGGGGCACGGGACTGTAGTTAGAAAAGGCCCCCAGGTGTGCCCAATGACAAAGTAGATTTTTGGGAAACTGCTCTAGGCTCTTGCTACTCAGGAAGTGGTCTGAAGACCAGCAGTATCTGCATCCCTTAGGAGATTGTTAGGAATGCCAATCTATTGATCTGAATCTGCATTTTAATAACACCTTCTTTTAGGTAATTTGCATGTAAGCAAAGTTTGAGAAGCTAGGTGACCTTGGTATTTACTGGAATTTTCTGCTGGATCTGCTACTCAATGGAGCAGGCCTGGCCAAAAGAGAGGGCCCTGATGCTTCCAGGGACAACAGGCTCACATGGTGGCCTGTCACTTGAGCCAACAATTCCTCAGACCCCACGTCCCCCAAGATGAAGAGACAGCCTCAGCAGCTGCCCTGGCGTGCCTTCCCCCTGCATGTTCTCAATGCCCTGTTTGGGACACACTGTTCCTGAAGAACCTATTTTAGATGATTCCAGTTCTACAATCAGACAATCTTTTGATAGGGAACAAGTACACCCACTGAGAGCTGGAGAACGGCTCCATAAACCACAGAAAACACGCTGCAGAAGTGGCAGCCTGGCACTCCCCTGGCCTAGTGGCAATAAATTGCTGAGGCTATCATCCGTGGCAAATAACGAAGCTAGGCTGCCTGGCGGGCCCAGGAGGGAGGGAACAAGGGAGGGACGTGTCAGCCAGTCAATTAGCCACAGAAACAGCATTCCTTCCTCGAGGGCGGATTTTCCTCTTTTCAGCACCACTAACTCAAATGTCAAACAAGTTGTAACTGCCATGGAGAACAGGCCCTAGCTACAGTATTTGCTTTCTGCAAGAGAGGGAAAACAATCTATTCATTTCGGCTTTACTTCTGGAGTTTCAAGATTTGGGATGGGGCCAGGTAAGCTGCTTGTTAGCGGCTCTTCTAACCCCTGCCTGGCTCCTACATGCAGTGCTGCTAAAGAGAACCATGTCTGAGTCTCCTAGTACTAATTGTAAAGTCAGGGCTGAGGGAAGAGGGGAGGCTATTACATGAGGAACGACCCTTCAGAAGTCGCGGTGGGTACATGTCAGCCCCAGTTAAATTTGATCATGTTTTCAGCATCTTGAAACACACCTAGAAAAGTGTTAATGAGGCCTTGGATTCCACCCAACCCTTGAATGAGCTAAGGTGCCCTTCACAATCCCGTAATGCCAGGTGTTTACTTCAAAGAGACATTTATAGGAGACACCAGTTTTGGCAATTCCCTTTGGCGAGAGCAACTGAGCCATGGGAACTGACCACCTGGGGGAATGTTAGGTGCCAAGAGCTTCTGTGGCTTGCCCAAGACTGCTTTGCACAGGAACTGCTAGGATCACAATCTTCCCAAACCTGAGCTCCCAGAAAGCAGGCCCCACAATTTGTGAACTGCTTAATGTGGTGTTTGGCCGGCTTTCTCAAGTGGGAGGCATGCGGGAAAGTTTCAATGCTGGGCAGTAGTGAGGATGCCTGGGAGTGGATGCCACCCAATCCTGAGGCCACTGGGGCTCCTTTGGCCCCACCTAGGACCTTAAACAGGTGAATATCTCAATGAGGGAGTGGGCAACATTCCAAAGTGGTTCCTATTTCTTCCCCTTATTTAGAATGTGGGTGAGGGAGGTGGTGGTAAATATTTCATCTCCATTTAGGAGAACTGTATAGATCTATGCAAACTTTGATGCTCAGGTGCTGCTGGGCCACATTAACCAAGGCAGCCAGGAACAGGAGGAAACGTCAAGTGAGCAAAAGTTGATTCCTTTGAGTGGGTCTGAATGGCAAAGGCTGGATTTTAAGGGGATAGATCTGAGCTGGAAAAAGAATGGAAAACTGAACAGTCAAAAACTGGGTAGAAGAGAAGCAGAATGTGGAACAAAACCTAGAGTAGAAACAGAGTCTGCAGACTTCATCACTGGTTTTTTCCTGGATGCTTGCTAATTAGGACACGGATGAACACACTTGATTTAAAGAAATGAAGTACAGTGAACACAGTCTTGGGCACAAAATGCAGAAACGTCACTCCCTCAGCCAGCCATTAACCCATTTAATCTGTCCACAATGTTGTGGTTATGCAGGTCCCTCTCCACAGCTCTGGCCACTAATATCTTAAATGCATCCCTGGGCATGTGGACAATGGCTTGCTAAACCTTGGTCTAAACCACTCCCTTTTTTTCTTGGAGATCAGCAGGGTGTCCATAAGATGTGGCCTCTCTTGAGAGCTTATTTCATGGTGTTATCACCTTGACAATTAATTAAACCAATAGCTTGAATAGCTAACACTAATATAAAGTTTACTGTGTTTCAGGCACTATCCTAAGTACCACAGAGATATTTACTCGTTTAATCATCAAAGTAACACTATAAGATTTGTTGCTATTTCTGTTACATCTTTGTCAAGTTAGTTCTGACTCACGGTGACCCTATGTACAACAGAATGAAACACTGCTGGTCCTCCGGCATCTTCACAATGATTGCTATGTTTGAGCCCATTGTTGAGGTCACTGTGCCAATCCATTTTTAATAGTCTTCCTGTTTTTGCTCACCTCCTGCTTTACCAAGCATGATGTCCTTCTCCAGGGACTGGTCCCTCCTGTTAACATGTTCAAAGTATGTGAGATGAAGTCTCACCATCTTTGCTTCTAAGGAGCATTATGGCTATACTTCTCACAAGACAGATTTGTTCTTTTGGCAGTCAATATTCTTCACCAACACCACAGCTCAAAGGCATCAATTCTTCTTTGGTCTTCTTTATTCATTGTCCAGCTTTCTCATACACATTAGGTAATTGAAAACATCATGGCTTGGGCCAAGTGCACCTTAGTCCTCAAAGTAACACCTTTGCCTTTTAACAGTTTTCACAGCAGATTTGTCCAATGCAACACGTCATTTGATTTCTTGACTGCTACTTCCATGGGCATTGATTGTAAAGTGAAATCCTTGACAATTTTAAAATTTTCTCCTTTTATCATGTCACTTATTGGTCTAGCTGTGAGGATTTTTGTTTTCTTTATGTTGAGGTGCTATCCATATTGAAGGCTGTGGTCTTTGATCTTCATCAATTAAGTGCTTCAAGTCCTCTTCACTTTCAGCAAGCAAGGTTGTATCATCTGCATATTGCAGATTGTTAATGAATCTTCCTCCTGTATTGATGCTGTGTTCTTCATCATATAGTCCAGCTTCTCAGATTATTTGCTCAGCATACAGATTGAATAAATATGGTGAAAGGATACAACCCTGACACATACCGTTCCTGATTTTAAACCATGCAGTATCCTTTTGTTCTTTTTGAACAACTGCCTCTTGATCTACATACAGGTTCCTCATGAGCACGATATAAATGTTCTGGAATTCCCATACTTTGCAATGTTATTCATAAGTTTTTATGATCCACATAGTCAAATGCCTTTGTATAGTCAATAAAACACAGGAAACATCTTTCTGGTATTCTCTGCTTTCAGCCAGGATCCATCTGACATCAGCAATGATATCCCACATTCTACATCCTCTTCTGCATCTGGACTGAGTTTCTGGCAGTTACCTGTCAATGCACAGCTGCAACCTTTTTTTGTATTATCTTTAGCAAAATTTTACTTGTGTGTGATATTCATGATATTTTTTGATAATTTCCACATTTTGTTGGATCACTGTTCTTTGGAATGGGCACAAATATGGATCTCTTGAGTCAGGTGGCCAGGTAACTGTCTTCCAGATTTCTTGGCATGGACACATGAGTACATCCAGCATTATATCCATTTGTAGACTCATCTCAGTTGATATTCCTTCAATTCCTGGAGCCTTGTTTTTCACCAATGCCTTCAGTGCAACTTGGACTTCTTCCTTCAGTACCGTCAGTTCTTGATCACATGCTACCTCCTGAAATGGTTAACATTAACCAGTTCTTTTTGGTACAGTGACTCTGTGTATTCCTTCCATCTTCTTTTGATGCTTCCTGCATTGTTCAATATTTTGCCCATTAAAAAGAAAACAAACAAACAAAAAAAACCTGTTGCCATCTAGTCAATTCCGACTCAGAACGACCTTATGGGACAGAGTAGACCTGCCCCATAGGGTTTCCAAGGAGTGGCTAGTGGGATTTGAACTGTTGACTTTTTGGTTAGCAGCCAAGCTCTTAACCACTACGCCACTGGGGCTCCATTTTGCCCATAGAATCCTTCGCTATTGAAACTTAAGGCTTGAATTTTTTCTTCAGTTCTTTCAGCTTGAGAAATGCCAAGCATGTTCTTGCTTTTTGGTTTTCTATCTCCAGGTCTGTGCATTTCATTATAATGCTTTACTTTGTCTTCTTAGGTCGCCCTTTGAAATCTTCTGTTCAGCTCTTTTACCTCATTGTTTCTTCCACTCAATTTAGCTACTCTGTCTTCAAGAGTAAGTTTCATAGTCATTTCTAACATCCATTTTGGTCTTTTCTTTCTTTTTAATGACCTCTTGCTTTCTTCATATGTGATGTCCTTAATGTCATCTCACAACTCGTCTGGTCTTTGGTCATTAGTGTTCAGTGCATCAGATATATTCTTGAGATGGTCTCTGTAAAAACGGTGTGGGGCTGTGCGTGACCTCCTCTAACTTTATAAGGGAGAAGGAGAATCAAGATCAACAACCTAAGGCTGATTCCTATGCGGTAGAGGTCAGATATGTGTCCTCTCTCCACCATTTTTACCATCCCTGACATCAACCATCTGTCCCACAGCACTCTACTTTTCTGCTGGGTTCAATAATTCATTGTAGTGGACACACAGAACTCACAGAAATACTTACGATTATGGGGTTTATTAGGGAAGTAATAGATTACAATTTAGGTTGAGGACTGCTCAGGATACAGTTCTTCCATTAGGACAGCTTCTTCACAGGCATGCTCACAGGCAGGCCTCTCCCTGGCCCTGGGCCTCTGCCCTGCTCGGGCAAGTGTTACAAAGCTCTTTTCACTCTGCCAGTAAGTGCCTGGAGACAACCCGCTCTGCCAGTGACCCTCAGCTGGAGGGTGCTCAACTCTAGCTCTGTGGGTCAGCAAACTGAGTTCCAAGTATGTGGAGGCATCTTATTCCACCAGCAAGCCTCCTGCCCAAAGGCACTCAGCTTTTTTGTTCCGTGGCCAGGAAGCCCACCATGCCATCTCCTGCCGCCCTCTCTAGCTGCCATTTCTCTTCTACCGCTTCTCACCATCTTCAGTGTTACAACTGTCTCTCAGTCCAGGTTCCAGGAGCTTCTCAGCACAGGGATCCTGAGTCCAAAGGGCATGCTCCACTCTTGGCCCTTTTTACTTGGTGGTGGTGAGATCCTCTCTTTCCCGGCTCTAGGATGGTCCATTTCAAGCCCAGGGAAATGATAAAAATAACCACTCCCCGTGGTGGGCCACAATTACCCTATTTGCATAGTTGGGTAGAAGTTACAAGACAGTGGTGAGAAAGGCCATACAAAAGTGATCCATCACACTGCTGTCTCTAAATCCAAGTGGGATATACTCAAAGTTGTACTTTATATCTCGTGGGCTTGTTTTAATTTTCTTCAGCTTCAACTTGAGCTTGCATATGAGCAACTGATGGTCTGTTCTGCCTAATGATATTGAGTTCATCATCTCTTTCTGCAGATGTAGTCATTTGACTCCTATTTATTCTATCCGGTGAGGTCCTCATGTATAGTTGCCATTATGTTGTTGAAAAAGGTACTACTGTTATTCCCATCTTATAGATGAGGGAATTGAAGTGAGATTAAGAACTTTCCAAAGTCGTGTGACTAGTCAGCAGCAGAGAAAGGATAGCAACTCTGACAACCTATCTCCAGAACTGTGCTCTTAATCTCTATACCTAATTGCATTTTGAGCCCATTCTTCTACTCTTCTCGCTGAATCCATGCAATTTTTCTCTGTATTGTCCCGGAGGGTTGGCAAATGTACCTCCACAGTAGATTCTTTATTAAAAACTTCATATATTTGGGGAAACTATTTGAGCTAAGCCTAGCCCATCTCTACCAGGGCCCCTGTTGAACTCACTGATAATATTTAGGAAGCACTTTGTCCTAGAAGCTTCAAAGCAGAGCTCTCTAGTAGCTCCACAAGCAAGTGAAGGATACACGGTAAAAACTTCAAGGAATCGTAACATAACTCTAATATAGCTGGAGGTCTATATAGCCCAGCCTGTGCCCAGTTTCATTGTCATGGATTGAATTGTGTCCCCCAAAAATATCTGTCAACTTGGTTAGGTCATGATTCCCAGTGTTGTATGACTGTCTACCATTTTGTCATCTGATATGATTTCCCTACGTTTTGTAAATCCTATTACTATGATGTTAATGAGATGGATTAGCAGCAGTTATAGTGATGAGATCTACAAGATTAGATAGTGATCTCTTTTGAGATATAAAGGAGAAGTGAGCAGAGAGACATGGGGTCCTCATACCACCAAAAGAGCAGTGGCAGGAGCAGAGTGTGTCCTTTGGACTTGAGGTTCCTGCACTGAGATGCTCCCAGACCAAAAGAAGACTGATGCATCACAAGGACCTTCCTCCAGAGCTGACAGAGAGAGAGCTTTCCCTGGAGCTGGTGCCCTGAATTCAGATTTCTAGCCTACTGGACTGCCATCCGCTTGTGGTATTTCTGTTATGGCAGCACTAGATGACCAAGACAGTCATATACAAAGAAGTACATTTCAATAACCAAAAGTAATTGTAAGTGAATTTTGATTTTTAGTTTCTTTTTCAATAACATTGGAAACCCTGGTGGCGTAGTGGTTAAGAGCTACGGCTGCTAACCAAAGGGTCGGCACTTCGAATTGCCAGGCGCTCCTTGGAAACTCTATGGGGCAGTTCTACTCTGTCCTATAGGGTTGCTATGAGTCGGAATGGACTCGAAGGCACTGGATTTTTTTTTTTTTTTTTGGTTTTTCAAAAACATTATGTGGGATCCATTACATAATTCATACTGATTTTTTAAAAAAATTCTTTTGTCTCTCTTCCCAAATTCATACCCCTAAACTGTCCCAGTGCTACCCTCTTCTGAGTTCATACTTTTCATTCCTCCTTTAAAACTATTCTTAGCACCGATGTCATCCTCTGCTCAGAAGCGGCTTCTGGAGAGGCCTTCTGTTCTCCCAAAGGACTTGGCAGCTCTGGGTCCTCTACTTTTGGCCCAAACCCTAAGGAAGACACTGAACCTTCATGGGAAATTTTTTTTTTTTCTCACTTTTACTATTTCTTAATTAGAAATACTCCTGGAGAATTGCTGGAAAACAATATTCTCACTTGTTACACTAATCAATACCATTTTTGAGTTGCCTACCCCTGGTGGTACAATGGTTAAGCACTCTGCTGCTAACCAAAATGTTGACAGTTCAAATCCATCTGGTATCTCCAAGGGAGAAAGACCTGGTGATCTGCTTCCTTAAAGATTACAGCCAAAAAAAACCCCTCTGGGGTAGTTCTTCTCTTGTCCCAGGGGGTTGCTACGATTTAGAATCCACATGAAAGGCCCCCAACAACAGCAACACAACAATATGCCAGTCCCTATGTTAAGTCCTTCAAATTTGTTATTTCATTTAACCTTCACAGCGAACCTCTTAGAAATGTATTACTACTATGCCCATTTTTCAGATGAGAAATATAAGGCTCAGAGAAGTTAAATAAATTGCCTAAGGTCACACAGCTAATAAAACAGCAAAGTCAACCCAGGCCAGGTTTCAAATTCTTGTGTTTCTTAAAGAGTGGTCTGCAGAACACTGTGATCAGAATGAACTGGAATGCTTGAAAATAACTCAGATTTTTGGTCCCACCTTAGACGAAGTTATTATGGGGAGTGGTGCTGAGGAATCTTAATAAATATTAAAATGTATGAACGTCTTGCTATACTTTACTGCCCTATCGTCTAAAACTATTCTGTCCCTCCCCCGTCTCCCCACCCTGCATTCCCTAGCCAGGGCTGTATCAGACCCTGGGCTTGCCAGGCATATAACTAGCCCTTTCTCGTAGGTCATTATGAGTAGGAATCAGAATCAACTCAAAGGCAACAGGTTTGGGTTCCCTTTCTCCATAGAACAAGGACTAGCAGCATGTGCTTGCTTCCTGCTGGGCCTGGATTGGTATTTTCAGTTTGCAAAACACTTTTTCTCCTCCCTAAACGCTCTGAGGTCTGTGAATAGGGTGTTCAGTTTATTCAAAGTCAGAAAACAAAGACGGCTCCCTGCTGGAAGGATCCAGGGAGGGAAGGACTCCAGCTGTCTGTGGCTGCCAGAGGGAGGGATCCAGGCCCCAGTCCAGGTGTCTGGAGCAGAGGACACCTGGGAAGAAGGCCATTTAGCATTATAAACAGAGCCCTGGCTAGAAGTGAGTGATCCAGATTCTAGTTCTTGCCCTTCCTCTGATTCTCTGGCAAGTCACTGGCCTCTCTGAGCACCATCTACATAATAAGTGGTTAAACAACAGCAGCTCCAAGGAACCTGTGCCCCTTTGTGTGCCTGTAATTCTAGAAAAGGATGTCAGACCACCTGGGGGACATCCCAGAGAAGCTGTGGTAAGGACGTTGGGGATACATTTTGTCACAGACTCTGGGTCATCCTGGCCAGTTTTGGTCTCTGGTATCAAACTACTAAGTAATTGGCACTTCTGCTGAAGCTAGGCTGAGACCTGGTATGTTTGATGAAGAATTAGACTCTTGTTAAACACAATTTACTAAGTGTCTCCTATTTGCCAGGTTAGTGCTAGGTACTCATGATAAATCAATGAATACAACAGGTATGGCACTGATAGCATGAAGCTGACAATCTAGTGCAGGAGACAGACAGACAACAGAAACTAATACAATGCAGCACTTTAGGACTAGGATATGGGTTGGCATATCAAGGGGACATTGAGTAAGGGGCCACCCAGGCACCAGCAAGAGTCATGGTTTAGAGGGGGAAAGGTGGCATGGCAGAGACTCAAATGGATGCCATCACCCCTTATTTTCAACCTTAAACTTCAGTCATAAACTTTGGAGAAGAGGTGGAAACTCATCTTTTTCTGTCATTCCCACATCCTAACCCTGGAGGTCAAGATATACCTGCAAAATGCTGAGATGATGTTAGGTAAGAGGCTTCCTGGGGTGTGGAAGCCAAGTTGTATAGACTCCAAAGGGATATCCACCCTACTGTGAAGAAGAAGACTGTGTGGGGTGGCAAAAGAACATGGGAAGGCCTGTGGCTGTCAACCTGGCCCCAGCACTTACATGTTATGTGACCTTTGGCCAGTCCTGTCTGTAAGACAGGCATATTAGTCCTCATCTCCCAGGGTGGAAGTTAGCATCCAGAGAGGCTCTGCAGGTCAAATGGCTGCCATAAGGCCTTGGCGTTCTATTAAAAAAACAGTTGCCATTGAGTCAGCTCTGATTCACGGTGACCCCATATGTGTCAGGGTAGAATTGTGCTCCACAGGGTTTTCAATGGCTGATCTTTTGGAAGTAGACCTCCAGATTTTTTTCTGAGGAGCCTCTGGGTGGATTTGAACCTCCAGCCTTTCAGTTAGCAGCCCAGTGCTTTAACTGTTTATAGTACCCAGGGACTCCTGGCACTCTATTGTTGCCGTTGTGTGCTGTCAAGTTGATTGCTACTCATAGCAACTCTATATGACAGAGTAAAACTGCCCTATAGGGTTTTCTAGGCTGTAATCTTAACGGGAGCAGACCTTCAGGTCTTTTCTCCTGTGGAATGAATGCTGGATTCAAACCATCGAATTTTCAGTTAGCAGCCATGTGCTTAACCATCGTACTACCAGCGCTTCTTGGTATTCTACTGGTGCTTAGTAAATAGTAAGAGATCACACTTGTGGCGTATTTATTTATATTTCAAGCCTTGAGTGTTTCACATACATGACCTCATTTAATCCTTAAAACCATCCCACGAAATAGGTATGATTATTATCCCATATTATAGGTAAAAGGAGCTCTGGAGGTGCAGGCGTTAAGCACTCAGCTCCTAACAGAAAGGTTGGTGGTTCAAACCCACCAGCCGGTCCATGGGAGAAAGATGTGGCAATCTGCTTCTGTAAAGATTAGGAAACACTATAGGGCAGTTCTTCTCTGTCCTGTGGGGTCACTATGAGTTGGAATTGTCTCCATGGCAAACGACAATTATAAGTAAAGAAACTAACACTTGGAGAAGGTCCCATGGCTGGGAAGCAAGGGAACTAGGGTTTGAATGCAGGCAATCTGACCTCAAGACTCTGCTCTTCAGCATTGCACTACATAGTCCGCTCCTATCCAAGGTGTTGGCTGCCAGCAGCGTTTCTTTTCCAAGGTCTGTCTGGGTTCCTGGTGTCTTTGTCTCACTTACCCATAATAGGCTTCCACAGACCATTGCTGCCCCATCGCTGCTGTCTCCTCCCTTCCATTTGCCTGGATCCTTTCCCAGGTCTCCAGACCAGAATCTAGATCCTCCCCTTCTCTCTCTGGGTGAGGGCCACAGCCCATTTGCTGACTTTCTGGGGCTTACCTGCTCTGTCCAGGCCTGTTGTCTTCCACCAGCTCCATGGCAACCAGGCCAATTCAGCTCAGGACCAGCCCTACAGCCATTTCTGTGGCTCCCACAGCTCATGTTACACCAAGTTCAAGCTTGACATTCAAGACACACAACATCCTGGATCCTAGGCACCTGCCTAGCTTGGCCCTCACCTCTGAGTACACTCCTGAGGCTGTGAATAGAGTGATTCTGTGGGGTCTGACATGCCTTATCCTATCTGAGTATCATAATTACCCTGCTAGCATGCTAATTCTATAGAAGCAGAAATTCAGGTTAGACTTTCTCATGATCAAGTTGGCAAAGAGTTGGAACTCAAACCCAAGTTGTCAGGCTCAAACTCCATACCCTGTACCTGCGTTTTTCTAAATTCATTTTTTCCCCTATTTTCATGATTTTTTTTTTTTTTTGCCATATCCTCATACACCAGCCTTATAATTTAGCGTTTTTCTTTCAAACACTTTTTTTCCTGTTACATTAATATATCTTGCTTTGTCCTAAACTATAAATTCCAAAAAGCAACAGATTTGATAAGCTGGTTATTTTTGGTAATATACCTTCAGATAAAATCTTCCCACATTTATCGATGTACCACTTCTGCCCTTAGGATTCCTTAATATTCTCCACAGATACAGTTCTAATGACAGGGTAATGACAGGCAACCTGGGGATTAAAAGCCCCTAGACCAGGGGATGGAAACCTGGCTTCTTGGCCTGACGGTGCAGCTACAAAGCCATCTGACTTTGGGAGAGGTAGTTCGAGGCCATTTCTGAAAAATGAGGCCACTGAACAAGAGTGGTCTCTAGGATCTCTTTCAACTCTGCCACCCAGAGCCTTCCTTCTCCTGAGAGCCTGTGATGAGCAACTAGGCAGATAGAAAAGTTCCCTGTATTTTTCAGGGCTGCTGTGGCATTTGGTGCACCATATAAACAAAGCACCCAGCACAATGCCTGGCACAGAGTCAGTGCTGAGCAAATACTAGCCCATCCCTCCCTACCAGAGCTGGTGGGTCTCAGATCTTCCTCTGAGAGGGAGCCCAGACTGGCGATGTTAGGGGGTGGCAGAAAAGAGATAGTCATTCCTTCCCCCTTTCCTGGCCCTCTGTCCTCACCTCTCCCTCCACCTGCCAGGAACAGGGAGGGAAAAGAAACCAGAGAGGAGAGGGTGGTGGTGCAGTTGGAGCTGGGGAGGGCTGTAAAATAATCAGAGGGCAGCCGGCAGGTATCGCTTTGCAATGATTGCTCTGGGAGGTTGTGTCAAAGCGAGAGACTGAGTCGCAATCATGAAACATTAGCACGTTGACACATGTGGCCCCAGCAGAGCAGGGCTCTCTGGTTACTAGAAAGCATGACCTCTGCCCTGGCCCCTCAAAGCTGGATGACCCAGGACTTCCAGCCACCAGGTCTGGGGGTCAGCCTATGTGGGGAGGCCCCATTGCCCTGCAGGAGCTCTAAAGCCCTGGCTTACCTATGACCTGTGGCATTGGAGGGACTACTGGGTGGCCCTCCCTGCTGGATAGACATCAGTGCTCCTGTCGGATGCTGGGTGGGTGGTCTGAGGATGAGGCAGCTGAAAGCCTTGTTTCAGACTTGGTTCCCTTCTCCTGGGGCTTGCAGCCAATCTGCCTTGAGTTCTACTCCATAAGGCTCTGTGACTTTTTAAGGTCACTTACTCTCTCTGAATTTGAGATTCCTTGTCCATTTAATGAGGATAAAGATATCAAGCTGTCAAGGTTAATGTGAGGGTTAAGTCAAATCTTGTGCATAATAGTTCCAGGGCAAAATCTCTAGCTATGACCAGAGGAGAGCAAAAGGCACCACAAAACCAAAAAAAAAAAACCAAACCCAGTGCTGTCCAGTCCATTCCGACTCGTGGCGACCCTATATGTCACAATAGTAGGGGAAATATAGGCAGTGTTCCTCTGTTTTTCTCTCTCCTAAAGAGAATTGACTCAGTCTCTCAGATTCAGTGCTAATGCCTGCAGGTTTGGGGGAGGGTAAGAAATGCACTTCTCATCCCAACAAGGGCTGTGTTTGCAGACTGGAGGCCCTGCTTTCTCTGATCTCTGAAAATCCCCATGTTTTTCACAGGTCTCCTTAAGATATCACATACATGTGCTTAACCTGTGTTTATCAGCCCTTTGGCTTTACAGACACATCCAAATAGATGCCTCTGGTCTGCAAACATAGTCCTTGTTGGGATGAGAGAAAAGAGAATGAGTAGGTTGCCCCTCCTCCCAGTCTCATCGTTTTAGTGTCATGGAATCGACTTGAGGGCAATAGGTTTTTTGATGGAGTACACTGATAGCCACATACTTCTTACCTAAGACTGGCCTTTGCAAAACTTCTTTATGAAGCCTGTGGAGGCCAGTCCCTCTGATGACCTCCATTGATTCTCACCTCCTGATATTCCCATTCTTGTGTAATCTCCTCCTAGAGTGAACCAGTGATAATCCGTGTGACCAATAGATTATTGCAGAAGGGCAGGTTATGATTTCCAAGTCTAAATCATAAAATGGAGGTGGCTCTACTTTGGTCTCTCGGATCACTTCTTCTGGGGGAAGTCAGCTGCCATGTTGTGAGAATACTCAAGTAACCCTGTGGAGATGCATATGTGGAGAGAAACTAATGCTTCTTGCCAACAGCCAGCACTAACTTGCCTCAATGTGAGTGAGCCATCTTGGAAGTGAATCCTGTAGCCCCGTCAAGCCTTCAGATGACTGCAGCCCCAGCACACATCTTAACTCAAATTCATAAGAGCCCCTGAGCCAGAACTGCTCACCTAAGTCACTATCAAATTCCGAGCCCAGGAGTAATAAATATTATTGTAGTTTTAAATGACTAAGTCTTTGGTTAATTTGTTACCCAGCAGTAGATACCTAACATACAGCATCTGTAGAAAACTCTGCACATAGGCCTCCAAGTAAGTGGATAGCACTTGGCATTGAGGAAGCTGCGTTTAGAGAATCAGAGAAGCAGCTGGAGAGAGGCTTTAGGAACATTTAATTCTGTGTTCCCAAAACCCGGCCTCTGGGCCTATGTTGGAATCTCTTGGGGAACTTGTGAAAATACATATTCCTAGGTCCTACCCAGGGAAATTTGGATTCACGATGTCTGGAGCCCAGGAATCTATCTTTAAAGTTTCCCAGGAGTTTCTGATAAACGGTTTAGGATATAGACCACAGACCACAACCTCCTCGTTTTACAGATCAGGAAATGGAAGTGCTGAGAGGGGAGGTGACCCATTCAAAGCCACAAAACGAAGCAGGAGCAGGGGAAAGAACAGAATTCAAGGGTCCTGGCATGAAGTTTAAGGCTCTTTCACCAGGTTCACAGCTTTCTGAGTTGAGCTCAGATGTCAACACAGGAGAGTAGCTAGGGAGAGATTTATCTCAGGTGTGGAGACACAGCCCTGCCCTTTTCCTCTCAGGATGTGTTGGGGGGGGGGCCCGCGGCAGGCAGGCAGACTCCTCTGCCTTTGTGGCTGGGCTAATCACATTCATCTCTGCACAAATGCCAGGTAATAGCATTGTAATGAGCCTGCTGTTCTTTTAAGGTTACGCTGAGCACGGCATCCGAGTGAAGTTAGCAGCTGGGTTTGGGATGGAATTCCATCTGCAACTGTCAACCAAATGCCACAATAAGAAGTGGGATTGCTGTGACCATATTTACAAGCTATGTGTGGGGTGTATGTGTACATCCGAGATAGTGGATATGTGTGTGCAAGGGTCTACCTGTGGGCCCAGATGCATGGTTGTGTGCCTATGAAATCTGTGAGCACACATATCTGTTTATGTGTGTGTGTGTGCTCATTGCTACCATCACATCCTGTACTCCAGAAAGCAGGCATGATTTGCAGACCCAGGAAATGTCTTTGATGTCATGCATACCTCTTGTCTGTTCTTGGTGCCACACATGGGCATGGTGATTTACAAAGCCGACATCCCGTATTTGATCTGAGCGAGACCTGACAGGGAGCTATCAACCTGGTAGCTTTGTAAATATTTTCAGTGCTCCAGTCACAACTGGCACTGAGCGCTCTGTGAAGATCAAAGGCCTCACCTCTGCCATGGTATTTGTAAGAGGAAGGGATGCAGCCAAGTAGGTGTGAGGGTGTTTGTAGAAACAATGTTAGGGACGGGTGTGGCAGAATACCTCCCAAGGCTCCTCGCCTTCCCATTGCTCTCATCCCCCCCCCAGGTTTGGGCTTTGGCCCCTCTCCCTGTGGGCCTCTTTCCAACTAAATTGGGGAGGGATGATTTTAAGGAGTCTATTTTTTTTTTTTATGCAGGGTTTACAGAGCTCTGGTGGCGCAGTGGTTAAGCACTTGGCTGCTAACCCAAGGGTTGGCAGTTCAAACCTACCAGCCACTCCATGGTAGGGATATGTGGCAGCCTACTTCAGTAAAGATTTACAGCCTCAGAAACCTTATGGGGCAGTTCTGCTCTGTCCTATGGAGTTGTTAGGAGCCAGAATTGATTCAGTGGCAATGGGTTTAGTTTTTCGTCTGGTTTATGCAGTGTTTGGCAACTTGACTTCTCATCAGTATTACTTTAAGGTCTTAGTTCTAACAAGTAATTGCTGGTGATTCCAGCAACTGCTCCTCTCTTGCTCTTCCTGAGGCTTTTGGCATATATGCTCCTATAAGAGTTATTTATCATGCTATATTTCAGGAATTTCTTAATGTGTCTGACTCTCCCAACTCCTAGTTCAGGACTCTTTTTTAATTTAAATTTTTATTGTGCTTTAAGTAAAAGTTCACAAATCAAGTCATTCTCTCATACAAAATTTATATACACCTTGCTATATATATATATATATATATATATTTGCTATATACTCCTAATTGCTCTCCCCTTAATGAGACAGCACACTCCTTCCCTCCACTCTCTCTTTTCGTGTCCAATCGGCCAGCTTCTGACCCCCTCTGCCCTCTCATCTCCCCTCCAGACAGGAGATGCCCACATAGTCTCATGTGTCTACTTGATCCAAGAAGCTCATTCTTAACCAGTATCATTTTCTATCCCATTGTCCAGTCCAATCCCTGTCTGAAGAGTTGGCTTTGGGAATGGTTCCTGTCTTGGGGTAACAGAAGGTCTGGGGACCATGACCACTGGGGCCCTTCTAGTCTCAGTCAGGCCATTAAGTCTGGTCTTTTTATGAGCGTTCTGGAGCTTTTTGAGGGCAGTTTTTACTCTATCTTGCTTGCTGCTATCTCCTCAGCCACTAGCCCAGTACCTGGAACATAAGTGAGAGCCAGTCAACATTGACTGAATAGGTTCTGAATTAGGACTATGAGTTGGATTCGACTCGACGGCAGTGGGTTTTTGGTTCCTGTAATGAAATCTTTCCTCAAACCCCAAAGCTTTAATACTCAGATATCTATCTTCTGGCTCACCCCAACCCCTTGCTAGAGTCCCTGCTCAGTGACCTGTCTAGGATTCCAGATTTTTTTTTCTGGGTGCCAGACAGCATCCTCCCTTACGCTTACCAGTTCCTGCAGAGGCTGAAGTCTTGCTTCAGTCAGGGTAGGCCAGACAGCAAATGCTAGGTGCCTAAGTTGAGTATCATTTAGAGCCTGCATGGTGTAAGTGTCATGAGTCTGGGTCTGTGGTCACCACCCCCTAGGTGCCTGCCCCGTGTCTCAGTGATCCTGTCTGATGGCTAATTTCTAGCCTTTCAAGTGACTATAAAGTGGTGAGCTCCTCTTCTGATAAAGGGTAATCCTAACAATGCTTATCATTTGAATTATAAAGCTACTGAATACCTAGTGCCAAGTTTTATACACATATTTTAATTCTCACAGAGAAGATTCTATTACCCTCACTTTAAAAAGATGATGACACTGAGACTCAAAAGAGTTAAATAACTTGCTCAAGGTCACATGGCTTCTGAAGTCAAGACCAATGGAGATAGCATGGTATGGTTGAAGGGACATAGGCTCTGGGCTCAGAAAAACCAAGATTAGAGCTTGGATGCTAATTTGCTGATTTACCTTGGATTATACACTTGATAGGCGCCACAAAGTTTAAGGAGCTCTGGTGGTGTAGTAGTCAAAGCACTTGGCTGCTAACTGAAAGGTCAACAGTTCAAACCTACCAGCTGCTCCATGGGAGAAAGTTGTGGCAGTCTGCTTCTGGAAAGATTATAGCCTTGGAAGCCCTATGGGGCAGTTCTACCCTGTCCTATAAGGTTGCTGTGAGTTGGAATCCACTCGATGGCAATGGTTTTTTCGTTGTTATTACTTTTGGTTTAATGCACTTGAACCTCTTGGAGTCTTATCTGTAGAATCAGGGAAACATTAACTACCTCTTTGGGTAATTACGGCAACCCAAAGAGCTGTGTCTGCAAAGTATCTAGCACAAAGTTTTACACTTAGTAGGTACTCAATACCTGTTTATTGCCATCACTCCTTTTCTTGGCATCTTGTTCCACCTGAGTTCATGGGCCCTGAAAAAGAGGAAGCACACTAATGTAATTTCTGATCAGAACTGTCAGAGCTACACTTTGCTCATGTCACCTATTTATTTCATTGTCTCTAATGGAACTTAACGAGAAAGCTGGTATTCACCAGCCTTTAAAAATTTTCTCCATGACAGTAAATGTATGTCTCCTCCTCCTCCCCCATTAAGGTTAGATCATTGTGAATGTGACAAGAGAGAGCCTTATAGAGAAGCAATTATCCCAAGCAAATGAATTCCACACAGATTCAAAGGGAAAGATTACAATGAGCACAGAGACGTACATTATTAGGAAATTAAAGTGGAAATCAAATAAGGATTAGGAACCCTGAGTCTCAAATATTTAATTGTCATAATTGCCTAATTAAGATTGGTTTTTAAAGCACTCCTCCCCCTCACTCACAAGTGCTTGAGGGCTCTATTGCCAGTAAGACAATTGAAGCACTTATACTTATCATAACATGAAGGCTGACCCCTGGCAAACCTTTTCTCTGAAAGAAAAGTTACGCTGCCTATTCATTCATGCCTTCATTTAGCAAATGCAAAGTGAGTATTACTACTATACACTGTTTCATAGGCAGTTTTAGGGACTATACCCTGGAGTTAAATGGTGTCAGGAGAAGTCCCCAGGGCCAAGATGAACTGACTGGCTTTACCCAAAAGACAGCTCATAGTATAGACAAGCCAGAGGGAGCTGAGGCCAGTAACCTGGACATGAAGCTGAGTGGTGGCCAGGAAGTAGGTCAGACTGGAGAAACTAGGAGGGACATAGAGTGAGGTGAGTCAGGATGTGAAGCAGAGAAAGTTGTAAGAACGGAACAGGTGATGGGGGTGGGGGTGGGACAGTCAAGATCTGAGTGTGCAAAGGTTCAGGTTCCCCAGGACATGCCTAGGTTGTTTGTTCAATGTCTGTCTTCCCCTGTTAGACTAAGAGCTCTGTGAGGGCAAGAATTGTGTCCATCTGATTTGCTATATTTCCAAAGTCCAGCACATAGTAGAGGCTTTTTAAAATGTGTTTTTGAATTGAATTGAATTGAGTTGAAATAACATTCCTTTGTTGTGACTTTGGTGCATTTCAGGAGGATAGAGGCCCTTGCAGGAGCCAAGATGGACACCTACTACACCTGGTGCATAGTAGTCGCTCATTACAAATGTGTTGAATGAATGAATGCATGCATGCATGAATGAATATTAAGCACTGCTCTAGACACTGAAATAGAAAGGTGATTAATACATGGCCCTTGCCTTTGAATAGCTCCTAGATGAATGAAGGTCACAAATTTGGGACCAGTTAATGAGAACCCAAACTAATCTGAGATGAGTCATATCACTTACCAAGCATGAGAACTGGCATCTCATTCTCTTTAATCTAAGGTACTGCTCCCAGGATCATTTTTGTTGGTCTAGAGACTTTATCTACTTAACTAGAGTATAAACTTTTTGAGATCAGAAATTCATGTAACGGTAGGCTCTTTGTATTTGCTGGATGAAAAAGCAGTGTAACTTCCCTTCAGTGGGGTCTACTCTCATATCATAAGTGTAAGTGCTACAATTTTCTTCCTGAGTAAATCCTATGTATTGCACCCAACTTTTCCTCCTTGCTTAACAATTATTTTTTTCCCTGTGATCCCAGATACCTCTTAAAAAAGGGTTGGGACATTCTCGATAAACTACTGCAGACACTATGCCAGATACTAAGGGGAGAAGCAAGAAACCATATAACTTATTCTCTGCCCTCAAAAGGCTTATAATATAGTGGAGGTGATAAAGCCTACCCCCACCAAAAATATCAAGTTAGCAACACCCAGACAGAGAAAATGAGATGCAGTTCTCATGTTTGAGAAATGATAACCTGCTCCTTCCCATGACCTTTTTGCCTGCTTCATCATTTCCATTCTTAGGTACTGTTGCCTGCTAAATGAGTTGGCTAGACTAGAAATATTATTTAGTGGGATGGACCTATGTTACCATTATTCTGGGCTAAAAATAAAAAGTGTTGGGCCTAGGACTGTCACAAAAAACCCTGGGACAGAATGGGAGACAGGCCACAAGAGATGTGTGTTACTGATGCTATGTCAGAGAAGGCTTAGGGAACACTTGACTAGGGAGGTGGTATTTGAACTGTGCATTGAAGGATAGATAGAATTCTACGTGGGGAAAAGTATGAACACATACAGAAAAGGGAGGAGCTATTCTAGACACCCACCACTCGTTGGTCAGTTTGTCATACGGTGGTGGCTTGCATATTGCTATGATGTATTTCAAATACCAGCAGGGTCACCCATGATGGACAGGTTTCAGTGGAACTTTCAGGCTAAGACAAACTAGAAAGGCTAGGCAATCTACTTCCAAAAATTAGCCAATGAAAATTTATGGATTATAAAAGAATATTGTCCAATATAGTGATGGAAGATGGCACAGGATTGGGCAATATTTTGTTTTGTTGTACAAAAGGTCACCATCAGTCAGAGCCAATTTGACAACAGCTAACAACAATGTAGGTACAGTGACATGATTTGACGTGTATACATCATCTTAGCTAATACAACAGTCTAGCAAGGTAAGTCCTGCTATTATCCCCTTTTTGAATTTGAGGAAACTGAGGTTTAGTGGGGTGGAATCCCTTGCCCATGGACACCTTGCTCAAAAGTAGTCAAGGCAGGCTTGAAGGCCATCTGCATCACTTCAAAGTCCATTCTCCTTCCCCCATGCCAGAGGAACTGGGGATGATAGAATTGGAAAGTATGTTTGAATCATAAGCTAGATGTTTTTAAAAATAGAATTGGAACCCTCTTCTAACTTACTAGCCCTTTCATTTGCTTTCATTTGACAGAGTTGTATAGTTATTTTTGCATTCACTTTAAAAGTGAAATCTCTACAGGTTGGGGAAGCAGTCATATGACTGACAACTCTAGTTGCATTCAAACTCCAGGTCAGCTATTTCAAATTTCTGACTTTGGGCGGGGGGGGGGGGGGACAAAAAAAAAACCCTTCCTGAGGAGAAAAAGAGAAAGCGGATAGAAAAACAGGGGAAATGAAAGAAATGGGGAAGGGGCCACAAGAAAATAAATATGATAAACATTACTTTGATTTTCTACTTTCGTATCAATGAGCCATAGAGAATTTCTGTGTACCATAAAAAAAAAAAAAAATTGTTCCTGCAAAAACTGGGAGTAGGTGGTCTCCAACATTTTCTTGAGCAGAGTAGAAGTGACAGGCATCATAAAGAATTGCTACAAGTGCTCAAAAAGAAGGATTCAGAGTGGAAAGAGAAGGAAGGCTCAAAAGAAGGAGCCATGATATTTTTCAGAGTAGATATGAAGATGTTTAATAATTTACTTCATTGCAGGATCCGACATAACACTTGAAAGCTTCAATAAATAAGCATAATGGGCTCCCTTTAAAAATGTATTGGTTGGCAATTTATTTACTCATGTATATGCATCTTATGGTATGTGACATGCTGCCCTTCCTCTCTTCGAGGAAAAGTACTCCATAGAAAAAAATAGGAAGATTTAATTAGCACTGGCAGCTAAAGCCGGAAACTCTTTCCTTTCCACACTTTCTCTCATTCTACAGTCTTCTACATCTATTTTACCACCTCTCTTTTTTCTTCTTTCTTTTTCTTCCTTTACTTCTTTTTCTTTTTCTTTCCTTCCTTCCAACAAATTTCCACAAATCTCAAGATCTCAAAATTGCATGGGGAAAACATATAAGAAAAGTACAATACAGTGTTACTAGCATTATAAATGATGTGTGTAGGAGGAACAAACATTATGGTTATACAAAATCTTAGGCACACAACTGATAGAAATTTGAAAATATATACCAGAGCTTTAAAAACGAACACAATGGTTTACACTGTAATTCTACTTTGGAGAACTTATCCTAAACAATGAGGGAAAATAAATCTCTGAACTTGGAGAAAGTTTTATGCAAAAGACATTGCTTATATAAATTATTATTTTTAAAAACACGAAATTTTGAAACAACTTAAAAAAAATAATAATGATGCTCAACTCAATCAGTCCAATTCTACCTAAGAGTAGGAGAAGAGTTCTAGAAATAATTCCTGGAAGAATTGGTAAGTCAGCAAAGTCTTTGGTCAATAAACACGAAGTTACTCAGAAACAGAGTCAATAAGCAATATTGATCACCTGCTAATTATCATGCAATATACTAGGTGTTTTAGCATATTTGTATTTTATTGTCCCTTATTAAACACTTACTAAGAGCCCTCGTGGGTCGAGTGATTAAGCACTTGTCTGGTAACCAAAGTTTGGTGGTTTAAACCCACCCAGCAGCTCCGAGGGAGAAAAGACTTGATCCACTTCCATAAAGACTATAGCCAAGAAAACCCTATAGGGCAGCTCTACTCTGTCATCATATGGCGTCAGTATCAGTCAACATCGACTTGAAGGCACCTAACAACAATAACATGTGGCAGTTTGCTAGATTTTTAATTAGTGCTTTACGTATATAATCTTATTTTTAAGTTTCCTAAGATTCTTTAAAAGGATATCAGTATCCTTATTTTAAATGTCATGACAATGAAATTTAGAGAAGGGAAATGACTTGCCTGAGGTCCAGAGTACTGGGATTTAAGTTCAGATTTCCTTATTCAAAATTTGGTGCTTGTTCCATGATGCCCTGGCTGACCTCGTGGGGATTTACATACTGGCACATAAATAAAGTATGCAAACATCATAGCCACCCACACATATGAAAGTGGAGTAGAAGGTTGTTCCTAGGCCACTGTGTTAGTTTGTTTCCCGTATGGAAAAAGGCTCCACACCATTCTTGCTAAGCGAGCAGTGTTCCTCCTTGGAAAGCCCAAATTAAGATGGTAGCTATGCAAGTCATGAAATCATGGCAACGGCTAGTCACTGTGGTTAGTCTGAAGAGCTGGTCAGGGCAGCAATGTAGTGGTCATCTTAATTGAATTGTCTGTGTTTGCAGTTGGTGCCACAGGTAGGCTCAGCTGCCAGGAGGAGGGTTGTGTTTACTATACCATTCCTGCCTCCTGGTGCCATTTGGCTATATCAGATGCTGTCGTCAAAGCAAAATAACTACAATGGTATATCACGTGGCAGGTTCCAAAGCTCCTCCACATTCTTTTGATTCTCACAATAACTGTATGGGGTAGATAGAGCAGACTTTAGTATCCTCATTTGACAGATGAGGAAACTGATATCTGGTGAATACAAATAGTATGGCATAGCTCTAATTTGGTACATTCATTTTTGAAAGCAAATTAACTACACAGATATAGCAACTTAAAAATACTCAATACTCTTTTACCCTAGTAATTCCATTCTAGAGAAACTAAGAAAAGAATCCAAAAATTTATAAAAAAAACTATGTGCCCAAAGGCACGTATAGCAGTATTATTTAAAATTACAGTAACTGGAAACTATTAACATGTTCAAAAATGGAGCAAAGATTAAGGAAACCATGGTACATCCACTCCATAAACTGTTATCAACCAAAAAATGAACCAACTCACAGCAACCTTAAAGGACAGAATAGAACTACCCGTAGGGTTTCCAAGGCTGTAAATCTTTACAGAAGCAGACTGCCACATCATTCTCCCATGGAGCAGCTGCTGGGTTTGAACCACTGACCTTTCAGTTAGCAGCCAAGTGCTTAACCACTAAGCCACCAGGGCTCCTAGATTGTTATAGAGCAAATAAAATATATACTTTTTTTTTTAGCAAAAGTTTTCTAATAAAATGGGGAAATAAAATGATGTATACACCAATAGTATGCTCACAACTATATAAAATTGCTGACAGGAAGTATTCCAAAGTGTTATCAGTGATTGCCCTGAGTTATGGGATAGCGATTTCTTAATATTAATAATAATTTTTAAATGTTGTGCCTGAAATAATTATATATATCATGTACTATTCTAAGCATTTTACAGGCATTAATTCCTTTAATTCTCACAATATTCCTATGACACAGGGGCTGTTATTACAGATGAAGTGGAGGGACTGAGAGGGTAGGTAACTGCCCACAGTCTCACAGTTATTAAGTAGCAAGGCTGGGCTGCCAAGCCAGGCATTCTGGCCTTTGAGCCACATTCACCCACAATGCTCTGCTGCCGGCTAACAGCTAACAAACACAGAGTGATTCCTAGGTTTCTAGATCTTACCTGGATCATCTCATTTAATCCTCCCATTAACTTTATGGGGAATACACTGCAATTATTCCTATTTTACAGATAAAGAAATTGGCATTTGAAGAAGTAAGGTAATGTGCTCCAGGTCCCACAACTGACCCAGGCAGACTGACTCCAGAGTTCTGGCTGTTGAACACTACACTAAACTGCCTGCTTCTTCCTCTTATTTGTTTCTATTCTTTGCTAAACTTTCTGCAACGAAGATGCTTTTCATTACGATTTAAATCAGCAGTCACTAACTATGGCTGCTGGCCAAGTCCAACCTGCTGTTTATTTTTTAAATAAAGCTTTATGGAACACAGTCGTGACCATTTGTTTACATATTGCATATGTTTGGTTTTGCTACAAAGGCAGAGTAGTTGAGACAGGACCATGTGGTTCACAACCCTAGAAAGTGTGCTGACTGGCCCTTTATAGAAAAGTTTGCTAACCTTTGATTTAAATGGTCACTGAGCTTGTAAGGGTACTAAGAGGGCTAGAATCTTAATCTTGCAAGTATCAACTTCTTGGTGGGAGTAGGCAGGAAAGGAAATGAGGAAGGATGTCTCCAAGTATGCCTGTATGTGTGCTATAGTCATGCCCCAATCTGCAGCTGGTTTTATCTCTTCTCAGGCCAGGTCAGACTAGCAAAATCTAGAACAAATGGTAAGGCTGGCATATTGTTTTCACTTCTAAACCATTCTATGAAAAGCCTAACTGTCACAGAGACAGCAATGAATGACTGGGACTCTTTGTAAATTGCCAACATTAAAACCACTTTGAAAGATTTGGGTGTGTCCACAGGATAAAAATTTGAGCAGATAGTGAGAATTAAGAGGGTTTCTAAAGAGCATTCCAGTCATTCCAGAAGTTTCTCATCTAAACAGAAGTGCAGTAAATGGACAGACACGCCCTTTAAAACTAGAAGAGCCCTTCCTCCAAAGTGGACCTTGGGAGCACTCCAGTTTTTGAGAGGGTACAAATACTATCTAATACCTTCTGAGGTTGTAGCGCACAGGTTAAGCTCTTGGCTGCTAACCGGAAGGACAGTAGTTTGAACCCACCAGTGGCTCCATGGGAGAAAGATGTGACAGTCTGCTTCCTTAAAGAATACAGCCTTGGAAGTCCAGTGGGGGCAGTTCTATTCTGTCTTACACGGTTGCTATGACTCGGAATCGACTTAATTGCAATGGGTTTGATTTGACTGGAAGTTGAAGGAAGTGTCCCAGGGGCTAAAGAACAGGCTATGCAGTCTTGGGACATCAAAGCAAAACTACAGGTGACTAGAAAACTGAGGACAAGTTGGGCTTTTTCTGGGGCTGAGAATGTTCTTACTACGGAAAGAAGTTGAAGGACATCTGAAGGAGAGAGAGAAACAAGAGAGAGAAGGACTTACTGAATGCAACTGTATGTTTCACATACTATGCTACTCTGTTTCCATGCATTGCACCACAGCACCTGTTGGTGCTTGTCTCAATTCATAGGTAAGGAAATGGAGGCTCAGAGAGACCAAAGAACTTGCTAAGTTTACACTCCTAATAATAATAATAAAAGGACAGACTTACTGAGCGCTGCTAGTATAGTGGTTTAGAAGATGGGCTCCAGAGCCAAGACCTCCTGGGTTAATATCTCAGTTCTGCCACTTACTTGGTGTAACACTTCTCTGTGCCTCATTTTTTTCACCTGTAAAGCAGAAGTAACAATTGCACTAACCTCCTAAAGCTGACTGAAGTTAAAAAAAAAAAAAAAAAAATTTTTTTTTTGAAGTAAATGAGTTAATATTTGTACAGCGTTTAGCACACTTTCTAACACATGGAAAGTACAATATAAAGTCCTATGCTGAAACTATGTGCTAGGCAGTGTGCTAAGTATTTTATGCATTATTCAGTTGTGTGTATTATTCATATAACTCTAACAACAACCCTCTGAAATAGGTATTCCCCCTATTTTATAAATCAAAAGCCCGAGACAGTCAACAAATAAACAGTGTTCTCAAATGGTACACTCAAGGGTCAAATGCAAACAGCTTGACTCCAAAGCTAACACTCTTAACCATGGCACTACATTGCCTCTACAGGTGATGAGTGACAGAGGTCTGTTTCCAGTGCTCATGATCTAGACGTTTTATGTCTTGGCATGCTCCTTGGTGCTGGAGCTCTGTTTGAGCGCATACTCCATTATGAAAGATCCAAAATGGCTCCTAAGCCTCAGAGTCTGACTTAGTCCCAGGTCACCTTGTATGTCCTGTCTGAGTTTGCTCTATGCTTGGAATTTGCTGTTTAGTCAAGAACCCAGCTCTCAGTGGATGTGTGCCATTTCTACCTGGACAGTGAGAGACCTGGCTTAGAATAGTTTCCAACTGGGCCTTTTTAATGCTCTGAGTAGAGGATATTCTAGGATGGAAACTTGGGCAGGAGACTGTGTAATAAAGGGAGAGAACATGACATTTGGAATCTAAGGATAAGGCTCATAAATCAATATTTTGTTGGTATATGGACTTGAAAATTCATCTTGCTTCTACAACTATAAAACATATGGGAATAATGGTAACATACTTGGAATCTGTGTCTAATTTTGGACATTACACTTTAAAAGGAACATTGGCAAATTGGAGTAATCCATTCAAGAAGGACCAGAATAATGAAGGGTCTGGAGTAAAGGACATAGAAGTTACCATTGAGTAAACCAAGATATCTAACTTGAAGAAGAAAAGATTGTGGGGGGGAGGGGGGAGAGGGCAGAAGGGGTGCTGAGGGCTGTCTTAAAATATTTGCTTACAATTATGGCGAAAAGGGGGTGGAATTAGTCTGGTTTCAGAGGGCAATCCAATGATAAAATTTCTAGGGAGGAAGACTTGGGCCCAATACAGGAAGGAATGCCTGATAGTCAAGGTTCCTGAGTGACATAAACAGATGGCGCTCCACTGTTAATCTAAAGGTTGGCAGTTCAAACCCACCTGATGGTGCCCCAGAAGAAAGCCCTGGCAATCTGTTTCCATAAAGACTACAGCCAAGAAACCCTATGGAGCAACTGTACTCTGTAACACATGGAATCGCCATGAGTTGGAATTGACTCAACAGCAGCAACAATGGCATCTAATAGAGCATCCAAAGTTGAGGTAGTAAGTTTACTATTTCAGAAGGCTTAAAACCAAAGTACTTTTTAGAGCATGTACTTTGGCAAAGATGGTGCTAGGGAGTTTTCCAGAGTGGAGTAGAAAGGATCCCACATTGGGTGAGAGGTTAGAATAGCTGGTCTCTGAGGTCTCCAATTTTGAGATTCTCTCTCTCTTATGAGAAAGGGAAACTCAGGCCAGCAAATTTAGTTAATGGAGGAGTATTAAAAAGAGTCAGAGATTCTTGTGAAACTGGGAATAAACAGCATAAATGTCACAAAGGACTGGGACTGGAAATTAGAAGGATTTCAGGAATAGAAGCAATCTCTCTCTTTTTCTTCACTGTGGATGGCTCCCAAAATGCCCCCTTAGTCTTAAAATCCCTCTCAACTTCCAGGCCCAGCACACTCACCTATATTAACTAGAACTTCTGACTTTGGGCTCCAAAGGAACTCAGCTTGAGTTAGATGTCCACCCTCAGTTCAATGCGCTATGTCAAGGGCAGTTTGGGTCACACTGGTTACAAGGTTCAGGGAGTTGTAATCACTCACCCTTATGGGAGTGGGTCAAAACTTCCAGAGCATAGGATGTGGGCTGGGTAGCCAAGAAAACTGAACCCATTGCCGTCAAGTCAATTCCAACTCATAGGAACCCTATATCATATTTGGCATCAGCCACATAGAGATCGCTGGCCCCATCTTCCCTCAGAGATTTTGATTCAGTGGGTATTGGCTAGGTTTGGGAATGTACATTTTTTTAATTGCTCTCATAGGTGATTCTAACATTAACCACTGTATTATGTTGTGATTCTGTACTTGATGTTGCTAACTTCCCTGTTTCTCAATCAAAAGTACCCTGTGTCTCATAGAAAAGTATCTGTACCTTTCATATGACATATATCAATCTACACTCACTGTAGTTTTGTCTTATATCCCCAGCTCAGTTCTGTGGTCCAGGAGGGCACTGATTATTTCTTCCTCATCTTGCCAACTGGTATAGCATTTACCACAGTGCCTGGCACAGTGTTGATTTCTCATAGAATCAATATGGTTCTGAGAACCTATGGAAAGCTACATTAAAAGGATCTTTTCCATCTCCCAAGCCCAGGCAGGGAAACCCACTCAGAAAATGCCTAATTGCTCGGTGATTCGACATAACTGGGTAGTCAGGCTGGGATGAGGGTGATTAATTACAGGCGGCACGCTGTGCTGCCCCAGAGGCTGGTAGCCTATGTTACACAGTCAATTAGCTACCAGACACAATCATCTAGGTTGTTATTTATTACTGGGTATGTCTGAGCAATGAATCCTGTGAGGCAGAGAACAAGTGAGGGGATCTGTCACTGTGGGCCTTCAGGCAGAAAAGCCAGAGAACATGGGGAATGCCAAGGGCCTCTGTGCAGGGGCAGTTTTCCCAACTTAGGCAGCTGGAGAGGTTCCAAGTCCTCTCACCTACAGCTGTGCACGCACAGATGAGGAGCTGCTAAACCAGTTCAGTTCAACCCGTGTGTACAAGGTGCCATGGAGACCCTGGGGGGTTGATAACACAGAAAAGAATAAGATCCATGGCCCACAAGAGGCCTAAAAGATGGTGGGTGAGAAAGACACAGATAAAAAGATAAAGTAAATTACAATTAAAGCTTTAAAGAGATGGGCTGTAGAGAAGAAATAAAAGAAGCAAGCTTAAAAGCAAGCTCATGACTGATGTAAGCCATCATGATGGGAGTACAAGGGGCCATCACTTTGAACAAGGGTAGTCTGGAAGGAGGTGGGACTTCAGCTAGTCTTGAGGGTCAAGAGAAAGCAACTGTAGGAAAGAGAAAGTGGAAGTGTTGAGGACACCTCCTCTCAGATGTTGTATTAGTTGTTGTGAGAGAGAGTGTTATGAAGTGGAAATAGCACGGATGATGGGACCAGATTCAACCTGAGCTTTAAAATCCTAGTTCAACCACTTACGTTGTGCAGGTTTCTTAGCCCATCTGGAGCTGTTTCATAACCTGTAAAAGTGGAAAAAGATACCTACCTCAGTGTGTGGCTATGAAGATGGATTGAGATAATCATGTATGTGGAACACCTGGCAGTGCTTAAAAAGTGGTAGCTTGTGTTATTACTATTCAAAACAGACCCACAAAACTGGCTTATCCTTTCTACAGATGAGGAAACTGAGGGTTAAAGAAATGAAGTAACTTTCTAAGAGCACACAGCTGGTAAACAGCAGAGTTAGAATTTAAGCTCATATCTCTTTGACTCCAAAGTACATACCTTACCCAGTATATCTTGAAGAGAATGTGACACCATGAGATATACTTAAAGGAGAATGAGTATAACCTTTTGCCTGGAGGTGAGAGTTCACGGATGGCAGTGTCTTTACTCATGTTAACAAATTGGTCAAGGATGACACCCACCACTGTGTCCAACTGCTTTGAGCTCCTGCCCTCCTCTGCCCCTCTTTGCCCACCTCTGCAGTACCTTTGCCCTGTCAACTTCTTCTAGCCTCCACCACTCCGAGTGGCCTTGCTTCCAATGGCTCCCGTTGCACCCTACCATCCTCGCGCCCGTCATATGGTCATGATCCTGAGGGGCTAGGGAAGCTTGGCCTTATCTTGAAAGAACGTTTCTTCTTAATATACAGGCAGTCCCTGGGTTATGAATGAGATCCGTTCCTAAGTGTGTCTTTAAGTTGAATTTGTAGGTAAGTCATAACAGGTACATATGGTTCTTATTTAGTCTTATTTTAGTGCAAGAAAAGGCTCAAAGCCTTTTCAATGATTTTAAAAGCTGCACATGCATCAAGTAAAGGAGATTGTGATGAAAAATTTCTTTTGAGTAGGTTGCCTCAATTGTTTCAAAGTGAGAGCATACTTATATAACATTAAAGTGCAAGTACGAGTTGTCCGTAAGTGTGATGTTCTTAACCCGGGGACTTATTGTACTGAGCAGAGCTCCACGGTAGAATTTTCTAGGCCTCACACCACAGAGACTAGAGACACAGCTCTGTTCAGTCACACTTGGCCCTTTTCTCCACAGTGGCTCCCACACCAGAGGAGAAGCATGGAAAACAAATTTAAACCACAGCTCCCCTGCAATGCTAGAGCCTTCCAGCAAAGTCCAGTTTTTAGGCTAGATTCCCGTCACTGTGAGGAACTATCTCTCAGGAGTCTCATCACCATCATTTGGAATTTTGCTTCAAAAAATATCCCCATTACCACCCCCATATGAAGCCCATGCCTACTTGTGTGCTTTGGAAGTCAATTCTTCTCTAGGTGGTCCTTTAACTTCTATGTAAATGATCACAAATAGCTACCACCATAAGGTGATTACCTAGGTCCACTTTCTAGTAATCTCTTAATATCAGTTTTCTCTGTTGCTATATTATTAATGTCATTAATGTTTTAGAGCCAGCTGAACAAGCTAATTATTTTTAGCCAAGAAGCCCAGGTTCTTTCAAAAAAAATTTATAAGAGTAGTTGTATCTCTGAGTATACAAGAAAGAAATCCCTGACATTACCTAAAACATAATAAAGGCTAATATTGTGGTGCAGTTGTTTAAGAGCTACAGCTACTAACCAAAAAGTCAGCAGCTTGAATCCACCAGCTGCTCCTTGAAAACCCTATGGGGCAGTTTTACTCTGTCCTATAAGGTTGCTAGGAGCTGGAATCAACTTGGCAGCAATGGAGTAGGGTTAAAAACACAATTCATAAATCAGGACTTGGAGAAAACTTAGAACTAAACTCTTGAGAGGCTTGCCTTAGACAGAAGCAACTCTTGGGTCTTACATGGGCTGATGGTTGGAGGTGCTTCTGTTACAGCAATGGTTCACAAAGTCTAGCATGTATCAGAATGACCCAGAGCTTCTGATTCAGTAGACCTGGAGCTGGGCCCAAGAATTTGCATTTCTACCAAGTTCCCGGTGATGTTCGTGCTGCTGATCTGGGGACCATTTTGAGAACCACTCTATTAGAAGACCTCAGGACTTCTGCATTGTTGACATTTAGGAAGCTGTATTAGGATTCTGGAGAACTCTCTACACTCCCAACTTCTGCTGTTAATCAGGGCCAGAAATGTATTTTAGTTGGCTTTTCCTGGCATTGACTTTTCCACAAATGGCTGAAACAATCTCCCTTTGGGAGACAATTCAAATGGTACCAAAGAATGACCCTATTTAGGCATGCTAGAATAATGGGAAGCTCATTTAAGCTCAATAGTGAGAAGAATGTGAAGTGTGTAAATTATTTGGAAACCTGCCCAACAGAGAAGGCCAACGTGGAAATACTATTAGAAATGTCATGTTTCTTTTCCTTTGGGTTATAATGCAAAGAAGGGTTCTTAACTTACTTGGTCACTTTATATTTATTGTTTAACAACCCTCCCCCTTGTGCCTTATTTGTGCATGACTATGCTTGCAGGGCCACAGGCCAGATGTGCACTCTCCTTACCAAATGACCTGGCTCATTTATTTCTTTTTTATTCCAACTGGGAATATTGATATGGATAGGGATAGAGAGGATTGGTGTAAAAAAGAAATTTTCCCTCCCATTTTTCTCAGAGTCTCCTAAGGGGAGACTACAGTTGATTCCCTCTCCATGGGATTCCTCTTAGCAGTTAGTTCCTGTTTTAATTTCCTAAGGCTGACAACAAAAAGGAACCTGGTGGCGCAGTGGTTAAGTGCTAGTTTGTTAACTGAAAGATTGGTGGTTTGAACCTACCAGTCACTCCACAGGAGAAAGATCTGGCATCGGCTTTCGTAAAGACTTCAGCCTTGGAAACCCTGTCCTACTGGGTTCCTGTGTGTTGGCATTGACTTGACAGCAGTGGGTTTGGTTTTGGGTTTTGACATAACAAAATACCACAAAGTGTGTAGCTTTAAATAACAGAAATTAATTTTCTCACAGTTGTGGAGGCTAGAAGTCCAAATTCAGAGTATTGGCCATGTAGATTTCTTCTGAGGGCTTTGAGAGAGGAACTTTGCCTCTCTCCTAGCTTCTAGTTGTTGTTGTGCACCGTGGAGTCAATCCAACTCGTAGTGACCCTATAAGATAGAGTAAAAATGCCCACAGGGTTTCCTAGGCTATAATCTTTACAGGAGCAGGTTGCAAAGTCTTTTCACCTACAGGGTTGCTGGTGGATAACTGAGACCTTTCAGTTAGCAGCTAAGTGCTTAACTATTGCATAACCAGGGCTCTTTTAGCTTCTAGTAGGTGCCAACAATCCTTGGTGTCTTAGTCACCTAGTGCTGCTATAACAGAAATACCACAAGTGGATGGTTTTAACAAAGAAAAATTTATTTTTTCACAGTTTAGTAGGTTAGAAGTCCAAACTCAGGGCATCAGCTCAAGGGGAAGGCTTTCTCTCCCTGTCGGCTCTGGAGGAAGGTCCTTGTCATCAATCTTCCTCTGGACTAGGAGCTTCTCTGCATGGGAACTCTGGGTCCAAAGGCTGTGCTCTGCTTCCAGCACTGCTTTTTTGGTGGTCTGAGGTCCCCCAACTCTCTACTTGCTTCTCTTTTATGTCTTATGAAATAAAAGGTGGTGCAGGCCATATCCCAGGGAAACTCCCTTTCATTAGATCAAAGATGTGACCTTAGTAAGGGTGTTACATTCCACCCTAATCCTCTCTAACCACAGGCAGAGAATATAACACATAGGAAAATCACAAAATGGAGGACAACCACACACTACTGGGAATCATGGCCTAACCAAGTTGACACATATTTTGGGGGAACACAATTCAATCCATGACACTTGGTGTTCCTTTACTGAGTGCTTATAGATGTGTATGTCTCCGTCATCACATGGCATCTGTCTGCTCTGTGTGTGTCTCTGTTATAAGACAACACTTAAAGGGGATTAGGACTAGGACCCACTCTACTCTGGTGTGACTTAACTGATATCTTCAAAGAAGAAGTCTTTTTTTGAAACAAGGTACATTTACCAGTACAGGAGTTAGGACTTCATCGCATCTTTTTGGATGACACTTGGGTGATACAATTCAATCCATAGCGTTTCCCTTTAGGAGGGTCTCTTGAGCAGGGTTCTTCAACTAAGACCTAGGTTCTGGGGCATTCCTTGGCGGTTCAAGGCCCTGAGACAGCATTTCCCACCACAGTGTGTACCCCAGGATGTGCACAGGTATCAAATGGGAAGAGTTTCAAAGTCAAATATGTTTGGGAAATGTTTAAACAGTCAAACAGGCTTTTTTATTACAAGACTTCTTAAAAGTTTTATCTTGGTGGTATTGCTAGTAAATATCTTAAAAAAAAAAAATTTTTTTTTTTTTTTAGATTACGGATAATTCTGTAGAAGTCCTTTACAAATTTAATTTTTTAATAGGTGGCACATGGTTCAAAATTCAAAAAGTATAAAATAATATACACTGAAGAATTTCACTCATACTTCTATTCTCCAATTATCCAGTTCACCTCACCACACTCAATATTGCTATTATTTTCTTGTATATCCTTCCAGAAATAGTTTATTCCTATTTAAGCAAATACATGTATTTGTCTTTTCATTTCTAAACAAATAGTAGTATAAGAACTAGCATACACCAAATTTTTTATCTCCATTTTTCCATGTTTGTACCTAAAAAAGCATCCTTATTTTTAAATGGTGCCATAGTATTCCATTTTGTGGATTATCACTTCTGTTTGTGTGTGTGTGACTATTTAATATTTTTTCTAATTTGTAGGCTATTAAAAACATTACTGTAATAACTAATCTCATGCATACACATACATATTTTTCAGGTAAATTCCCAGAAGTGGAATCCCTGCATCAAGGATATATACATATAGAATGTATGACTGTGCCATGCAAAATTTTTGGAACTCTGCCAAAATAATTAGTGAAGAATTTTTTTTCAGTGTAGCAACAATTTGCATTTTTTCTTATTATGCATGAGTATCTTTAAGAGCCACTTGCATTTCTTTTTCTGTGAACTTTGCCATTTCTCATTAGGTTATTGGTCTTGTTTATTATTGATTTGTAGGCACTCTTTATGTATTAGAGAAATTAGCCCTTTGTTATTAAAAAAAAAAAACTGCCATCAAATTGATTCTGACTCATAGCGACCCTATCAGACAGAGTAGAACTGTCCCACAGGGTTTCCAAGGAGTGGCTGGTGGATTTGAACTGCTGACTTTTTGGTTGGCAGCCAAGCTCTTAACCACTGTGCCATCAGCAAGTATTTTTCACTATTTATTCTTTGCCTTTTGTATTTGATTATGGTGTTTTTGCCATCCAGAATTTTTTTATGTAATCAAAATTATTAATCATTTCCTTTATGCTTTCAGATTTTGTATCATAGTTTATACTGGGGGAAAATGTGGTTTATGCATCCATTTGTTTTTTCACATCATTAACAAGTTGTACCAATAGCAATCACTGAATAATTCATCTTGCCTCTAATGATTTCAGATACCACTTTTATTGTATATTAAGTTTCATTGCGTATTTAGGTCTGTTTCCAAACTTTTTATTCTGTTACTTGGATCATTTTCCATTCATGCCTCAATAGCACACTTTTAATTATTAAGACATTATAGTACGTTTTAATATTTGGTAAGACTTGTTCTCTTTGTCACTCTTCTTTTTCAGAATTTCCCTGGCTATACATTTTTGTTTATTTTTCCAAATGAATTTTAGAACTAACCCATCTGATTCAAAGCAAATTCAATTGGTATATTTATGGGATGGTGTTATTCTTATAGATTACCTACTGAGAACTGGTATATTTTTGATGTTGAGGCTTCCTGTTCAATAATATAGAATGTTTTTTTCATTTGTTCAAGTCTTTTTTGAATCTCTCCAAAGCATTTTAAAGTTTTCATCATATAGACCTTGGACATTTCTTATTAGATTTATTTCTAGATATTTAGTGTTTTATTGCTATTATAACGGGTCTTTTCTGCTACAATGTGAAGCTTTTTTGAAGGAAATCTCTTGGGACTAGTGGTCTGTGAGACCACCTTGGGAAATTCTACTCTACTTTGTGCATCCCCTGTGCCTTAAAAAATGTGTTTCCTGGAGAAATGACAGTGAAGTGCTCATCAAGGAATGGCTGCCTGGAGGAGGATATGACCTTTCCACCAAGCTTCTAGAGATCATGCGAGGAAGGGGAGAAGGCAGACCCTCCCTCTTGTCTTAGTTCAGTTTGGAACGGTTGGGTAGTTTGGGCCCACTCTATATTGTGTAGAAGCACTTGTAGAATACATGAAGTCTAAGATTGCTAAAAGATCAATCAATTAAATCCTCTTAAATGGTAGATGAGAAAATATATGATCAGAGAGGGAAAATGACCTGCTGAGGTTGGGCAGAGCCTTGGGCTCTGGCCCAAATCTATAGATGTCCAGGGCTTCTTGTAGCTGAGCTTCCTTGCCACCAGTAATAGGCAACATCCTCCTATTCTGTCCTGAATTTCTTCTTGATTTCATAAGGGTTGGAGGGAGTATACCCAATACCTATTTTACCCATATCATGTGCCAGATATTATGCCACCTACTGCATATACATAGATCTTATTGACCCTACAAATCCTGGCTTTCTGGCTATCTTGACTAACTGGTCTTTCAGTCTCAACAGAGCCCTTATTTCTTTTCTGCACTCTGACAAATGTTGGTCAATTTGTGATTGTACTTGCAATCAAAGATTGGTTATAGCTGAGGTCTGATAAGACCCAAATTAAATTGCCGTCGAGTCGATTCCAACTTGTACTGACCGTATAGGACAGAGTAGAGCTGCCCCATAGGGTTTCTATGCTCTAATCTTTACAGAAGCAGACTGCCACATCTTTCTCCTGCAGAGCTGCTTGTGATTTCAAACTGTTGATCTGTCAGTTAACAGCCAAGTGCTTAACCACTGCTCGACCAGGGCTCACCTCTGATGAGTTTACCTATTCAAAGAAGCTCAGAAAATTAGGCTGCTTCCCTGAGTGTGCTGATTGTTGCTCACCTTGGCCAAGCTTCATGGAGTTGCTGCTTTGGTTTAATAAGAGTGGGCCTAGACCTCACCTACTCTGCCTCTTCCTTGATCTCCCAGCCTTTTCCACCTCACATAATAGAAGTTTAACTGTGAAATTTCTTTAACCCTGATTTAGAGTTATTGATGATCTTTCTTCTTCCCTTTCCCATCATCCTGGTTAATCAAGAGTTGACTACCATTTACCAAAAAGTTCTTTTAGTGATAATAATCATGCCGGTAAACTTTTTCCTTACAACCTGGTGGTTGGAGCACTGACTCAGGGAGTCAAAAGACCTGAGTTTAAGTTTTGTTCTGATGGTGACTAGTTGCATGACCTGTGGCTGATCACCTAAACTCTCCAGGCCCATTTCCTCCTCCATAAAACACTGCTATAATATTAGGTTGAAACATATAAAAATCCATATTTGCAGGCTGTAAATGGTCTAATATTGGAAGTTCCTTACGGTTCAACCTAATTGTATCTACCCCGTCTACCTTATATAGGGAGGAAAGGAAACAATGGGCAAGACAGACTGCTTTGAAATACTTCAGCTAGTTCACAGATGTAAGAGATTATTATTTATCCCCTTCCCAAGGAACTTACTGTTTAGAAGTAGACCCTGAATAGTTCAGAGAAAATGTTCCTTAATGGTAGAATTTCAAATAGATTTAAAATTAAGCATTTATGTACCTCATGTGGTAGGCTGAATAATGGCTCCACAAATACGTCCACGTCCTGATTCACAGAACTTGTGCATGTGGCCTTATACGGCAAAAGGACTTATAATGTCTAATCACAACGGTTTTTACAAGAAGGATGCAAAGGAGTCAGAGGAAAAGATGATGTGAAGATGGAAGCAGAGATAGGACTGACATGCTTTGAAGACGAAGGAAGGGGGCAGAAGTCAATGAATACAGATGGCTACTAGAAACTAGACTGAAATATATCAATAACCCTGAGGATGGTACAGAACTGAGCAACATTTCGTTCTGTTGTATGTAAGGTTGCCATGAGCTGGAGACACCTTGGCAGCCACTAACAACAACAACTAGAAGGTGAAAAAGGCAAAGAAATATATTCTCTTCTAGAGTCTCCAGAAGGAACCAGCCCTGACAATACCTTAACTGTAGTACCATAAGACTTATTTCAGATTCTGACCTCCAGAACTACCAGAGAATAAATTTGTGTTATTTTAAGCTGCTAAATTTGCAATGGATTGTTAAACAGCAGCAATAGGAAATGAATAGACCCCATGACCTAGTTGCTGTGGATTGAATTGTGTCCCCCCAAAAAATATATGTTGGAATCCTAACCCCTATACATATGGATGTAATCCCATTTAGGAATAGTGGTTTCTTTGTCATGCAGATGAGGTCTTATCGGTGTAGGGTGTGTTTTAAACCAATCACTTATGAGATATAAATGGAGCAGATTCAATACAGAAGTAAGCAAACATGAATAGAAGAAAGCTAGATGCCACAAGAACATCTTCAAGGAACACTGAGAGTGCTAGAAGAGCTGAGACAAAGGTTTTCCCTCAGAGTAGATAGAAGGCAGAGCCAAGATGGCAGAATAGACAGAGCAGATAGAGAGAAACTCCCCCTAGAGCTGGCGCCCCAAATTTGGAATTCTAGCCTGCTGAACTCTGAGAAAATAAATTTCTGCTTGTTATGCCATCCACTTATATTTCTGTTATAGCCCAGCAAATCCTCTGTTATAGCAACACTAAGAAAATAAGACACCTAGCAATTTCACTCCTAAGTAAATAATTAAGATAAACTTTTTACCAGTAGATGTATAAAATAATAATTAAAGCTGCACTGACCATAATAGCAAAAATGGAAGAACTCAAAAGTCCATCAAAGGGATAGTGAGTGAATGAATTGTATAAGATACTATTAAGCAGTCAAAACCTATGAACCAGAGTGATATGTAAAAATATGGATGAGCCTTAGCAACATACTTTTTAGGTTTATTTATTTTTATTTTGTTTGTTTTAAACTATCTCATACTTACAGAAAAATTGCCAATATAGTCAAGACAGTTTTTTTTCCCCCCTGAACCCTTTGAGAATAAAGTGATAACCTGATGCTTCATTACCCCCAAATACTTTAGGCTGTATTTTCTAAATACTAGAACATTCTCTTACAGCGCCACAATACAATCATCAAAATCAGTAAATTATAATGATATTTGACCATCACCTAATCCTCAAACCTCACATAAGTTTTCTCAATTGTTCCAAAAGGCTTTATAGAGCAAAAAAAGAAAAGAAAAATCTAGTTTGTAATAACACATTGTATTTAGCGGTCATGTCTTAGTCTCCTTCATCTGGAATAGTTCTTTAGTCTTCTTTGATTTTCATGACCTTCACACTTTTGAGGATTACAGCAGAGTTATTTCCTAGAATATCCCTCAGTGTGGGTTTCTCTGATGTTTTATCATGATTAGATTTAGGTTATTCATTTTTGGCAAGAATATCCCAGAAGCAATGCTGTGTTCCTTTCATTGCATCCTATCAGGCACATGATTTTGATTTGTCCCATTACTGATGAAGTTCACTCTGATCTCTTGATTAAGGTAGTGTCTGCCAGGCTTCTCCACTGTGAAATTACCTTTTGGCAGCATAAAGTAAAAATAGTAAACCCAGAGATTACAAGAAGTATTTTTAAGTTTTTAAGAACTTTAAAAAAAAAAAAAGTTGTACAAAGTTAAAAGTTAAAATTGACTTTTTTTAATTAAAAAAAAAACCTTTTAGGAAGATATATAGATGAGATCAAATCATATAAAAGGTAAAAAAAAGAAAATGTGAACACCAAATTCATGTTGGTGACTACTTTGGGTGGAGAGGTACTAGGGAGAAGAATGCATAGGTTTGTGAGAGTTATTGCCAAGGTCTTGGTTTCTGCATTGGGTGGTGGATTCTGAAAGGCTTATTGTCAAAAACAAACAAGGTAAAAAATTTTTAAAAAGGCCATGTTTGCATCAATGATAAGAGGGAGTCATGAACCACAGATTATGATTAATCTAATGCTGCGCACTTGAATTCCTATTTTAAAAATTAAATATAAATTTAAAAAAAATCAGATTGTATGATAGGTAGATAATGCAGAGATAATGGGGTTGGGAAAGAAGACCTTCTAGTGTCACTCCAATAATTGCTGTCCCCAACCCAACCACAGGGTTGCATTTTGTGATTACATGAAATGAGCCTTGTCACTAATTGCCAAACATACAACATCCTCCTACTCCCCTGGCCGTAAAGGATTGGCTCATGCCAAGAGAACAGACTTTATAGACCCAGGAAAGCTATTAATGTTCAGAGCACTTTGATAATAAAATCTAGGAAAATCTATCTCCTTCCTGGGGCAATTTTGCATGGCCAGAAATTTGCATTTTTTCCAGCTGCATTTCTCTCTTGCAAGAACACATTCAAGCTTCTCAATCCTCTACCTCACTCAGCCCCTACTTCTCACATGAGTAGGTCTGGCACAGTTGACACAGAGAAGCCTTTACTGGAAAAAATTTAGAGGCATAATGAGGGTAACAGTGCCCAGGGACAATCCCTAACTTGTACCCCTCCCAATTCAAGTGCCCAGGGACAATCACAAAGTGGCACCCCTTCCCCCTTCCAGCCATTTCTAGATGAATAGACATTGATAGTGGGGACACATTAGCAGAAATGCTTTTCCCCCTCTTGTCTGGCTGACTCAGTCAAGCACTTTTCATATTTGTGGTACCTTGGAATATTCTGTGCCTCATCTGGCACCCCCTTGGACTTGCAATTGCCCCCCTCTGCCTCCCCCCTTTGCTGTACTTCTGAAAGAGTTCTGGGTTCTATTTCCAGATGGGTTTTTAATTGCTGAGTGACCTGAGACAAATAAATTCCCTTCCATGAGCCTTAGTTTGGCCAGCTGGGATTGTTTACCCTGGAAATTCTGAGTTAGTAGTCTGTGTGAAACCCAGGCAGGTGTATTTTGGAAAAAGCTACACAGATAAGCATCATTGTACTTGTTGACCTCTATGTCTCATCCACACTCTAATGATCTTAATCTAATGCGTTCATGCTACTGTTTATCTGGATGTTTCAGTCTCTGATGGATGCATCTTGGGTTGAGTTTTTCTCTAGGAAATGGCCTCATGCCACAGAAGTGGGCAGTCATATTTCTGCCCTGTAATCTTGCCCTCAGCTGCAGTCAATTTGTGTAGGGGTGCCTGGTTCCCTGAGTCAAAAGAGGTCAATAAATCAACTCTGCGGCAACAGGCTAGGCTCCTGGGAATTTGGAATTAAGACAAAGAAGTTCTAGCTTCCATCTTGGCCATTCTCTTGATTCTCAGAGAAGATTTCTGCATTGTAAGATGGGGTAACAGAGAAACCCCTTTGTATAGAAAATAAGAAGCTGATATACCAAAAGGAGGCAAGATGGGAGCTGAGAAAGTACACTCTAAGTGCTCAATTGTTTTCCATTTCTCGGTCCAGCTGGATACCTAGCTTCCTTCCTACCCTTGGGTAGATGATGAGATTTAAAAAAGTCTCCTTTCTTTTGCTTAATTTGCCTCTTTAGAGACAATTTGCATAGTACATAGCTCTCCTGTCCACTTCTCAGTTCATTCTCTTCCTTCCTGGATTTGAAGAACTTCTTTGTGTTGCTTGACTAGAGACTGAATAGCTATTGGTAGAAACCAAACTGTGAACTTGGGATGGTGGTGGGGAAATCAGGGAGATGTAAAAGTGTTCTAAAGTTCCTAACTTGTCAGTGGGAGATAGATACTCCAGACCTTAGGAAAATATGTTTGAATATGTGTGTTAAAATTTTTAGAGTAACCATCGGAAAGGATATAAAATACTTATGTATTTTTCAAATAAGTTGTTGTTGTTGTTAATTGCCATTGGTTCGATTCCAGCTGATGGAGACCCCATGTGTGCAGAATAGAACTGCTCCATAGGGTTTTCAAGGCCGTGACCTTTTGGAAGCAGATTGCCAGGCCTGTCTTTTGAAGACCATCTGGTGGATTAGAACCACCACTTTCTGGCTAGTAGTGGAACACTTAAACCATTTGCACCATTCAGGGACTCCTTTTCAAATAAGTAGAGTAAAACAAAATGGAAAGAGTGAATTTTTAGGCCTTTTGATATTATAGATCTCCCCATTAGAAAAACAAAAACAGGAACAGGACATCTCCCTCAATAAAAAGCAGGAATGATATTAAAACAATGGTGACCAAATTGTCAAAACAAAAACAAAAAACCAGGCAAACAAACAAAAATCGTAATATCTAGTGTTGTCTAAGGTGTAGAGAAATGAACACCCTGTTAAGTTTCTGGTATGGATATATACTGCTACAGTCTTTCAAGAAGGAAATTTGACAACACACGCTGAAAGTATTGATTTATGTATGTACATTACTGTGGACCCAGAAATTCCACTTCTGGGAATATACCCTTAGGAAATAGTTTTGTATATAAATAAAAGTACTCATTCTAGCATGGCTTATAATAGTGAAAATATTAAAATAACCTAACTGTCCAAAATTCTGCTCTTGTTATAATAAATCATGGTACATCCGTAAATTAGAGTCCTATGCAGCCATTATGAATTAATAGTATAGATTAGCATAATTAGCATGAAGTGGAAAGGCATTCACAATATTTTATTAAGAAGTAGCAAACTGCAAAGCAATATAGACTGAATTTTAATAAAAATTATATATATCTCGATATGCATAGAAAAATGAGGAGGATTCACACCATGGTTTTAACTAATATATGTTCGTTTAAGTAATAAGGTGGATTGTTCATTTTATTCTTTTTGCCGGTCTTCTACAGTGGCACTTTTATGATAATAATATCCTTTTCCATAGTGACTTAGAGTTTGCTCAGAGTTTTCATACTCATGATTCCATTTGAGCCCAGGGAGCTCAGCAGAGAAAATATTATCATCATCTACTTTTACTCATGAGAAAGCAGACAGAGCTAGTGAGGGGCAAAAATGGCATTAATCCTTGGGACTTCTTCCTTTAAGGATGATTCTCTTCTAATACACCGTGAGAGAATGGCACAGTGAAAGCGCCTAAGTGCTCAACAATAGATTAAGCAAATTAAAATATCAATAAGTTATAGTGGGACAAAAATTAAATGCCTGTGGGTCTGTAGACACAAAAGAATGGTAAATAAGAACAAAAGGAAACCAAAAGATGTATGCATAGGAATTGCAGCTATATTAAAATTTATCCATATACGTGCATATGTGTATGTGTGTGTGCATACACACATATACACACATATGTACTTGTGTGTGTGTGTGAAGAAAATCATCTTGGGAGTACATTTATAGGAATGTTAAAAGAGGCATTTTCTGTGTAAAGTTTTGAAAATGTGTTGCTGTCCAGTGTAGGTAGGACCAAGAGTCCCTGGATGATGCAAATGGCTAATGTACTCAACTGCTAACCAGAAAGTTGGAGTTCGGAGTCCACCCAGAGGCACCTAGTAAGAAACAGATGGGTTTCCCCAGACTAGATTTCCAGTGCTAAAACTGGGGGGGAAAAGAAAAAAAACTGGGAAAGCTCTGGACAAAATGGGGCCAGTCATTCCACTAGTATTGAGACAGGGAAGGAGGGAAGATATTGAGATGGAGTTGAGGCAGAGTTAAAAAAATTCAGAAAGCCAGCAAAAACCGAGGGTGAGCAGGGAGGAAAGTTGGGCAGAGCTTTTACCCCTGTTTTAACTTCCTCTATTTGAGGAGGCAAAGGTTTGCTCTTATGCATTAGCTGCTAAAGGAGAGAGTGCATGACTTGGGTGCAGCTAGCCTATAATCATGGTGGGGCAGAGGAGGGATTTGGTTTGACTTTCTGGAAGACCTTTTATTTCATAGCTGGCCTCTAGACACAATTTGCAGAAGAGCTCAGCATTTGAGAGCTGTTTACTTGCTTGTCTGATGCCCTGGGTTTACAATGTGGTGCTACTGCTGTCTGGCTGTGTGACTCGGATCAAGTTATCTAACATCTCTTTGCTTCAATTCTCTCATCTTTAAAATACAGAGCCATGGTTGTACAATGGTTAGGCACTCAGCTGCTACCCATAAGGTCAGTGGTTCAAACCCATGGAAGAAAAGACCCAGCAATCTGCTCCTGTAAAGATGACAGCCTAGGAAACACTATGGGGCAGTTCTACCCTTTCTCATAGGGTTACTATGAGTTGAACCAACTTGACAACAGACAACAACAAAATAGGAATAATCATAATCTTACTCAAAGGCTTGTAACGAGGATCAAATGAGATAATACTTACATGTATAATATCTGACACATATTATGCTCCCCAGATGTTAGCTATATTTACTAATACAACCACCCTCAACCTGGAAACAACAGTAACCCCAGTGGCATCCTTGGGCATTTGCATTTACTATCTAGGCACCAAAGTCATTCCATATCAAAAATAGTCTTCTAATTACTGATTGGCATCCCTACTACTTCTGATCCTGTTCACAATTTATGCCTACTTTGTCTTCCCAACAATCCCTGCCTGGACCTTTCTCCGTAGTCTATCCATTAAAACAGTCACCATTGTAATGTCACCATTTCGTCCCTCTCCCTGAGAAAGAACGCATCACCTCCAGGGAAGATGTTTGTATTATTATCAAGAACTTTCTAGGCACAGAATATCTAAACTGAGAGGTATTGAGGGCTTGCAAAATTAAGCTTTTCCAGGCCTTTCCATTCATACCTATGGCCCCTCCACTCTTACCCCTATGATGCCTAGGAGGAAGGCTGACCTGCTTACTCTGCCTGAAACTTAGTCTTCAGGGGGCTGAGAAAAGAGCAAACATAATTGGGTCAAACCTTTATTGGGCAAGTGTTGGCAATTAAGCCCAAGAGGAGACGAGCAGGTCTGGAAGTGGGGAAAGCTAAGTGATTTTTAACTTGACCTCAGGGAACCTCAACCCACAGTTGGTTGATTTTCTTCGAAAATGCCCTAACCTCAGTTGTTAATGCTATTACCAGTGGAAAATAAACAAGCAAAAATTATAAAGCTATGTGAATTTTGTTGTAGAAGGTGGATTGCCTTTGGGGCTAGATGGGGGCATTTCTAGAGAATTTCCCGTGAATATTAGTCAGACAAATACTGACAACTGGGAAATGCTTATGCTAGCTAATGTAAGTAGGAAACAAGATGAGATGTTCCCAGTCTTAAGTAGTGTTGAGGCAAATTCCACCAAGCGTTATGATAAAGGGACCTTTCCCTGCCAAGTCCTTCACTAGGAGAGTTGGTCAACAACACCTGAAGGCACCCCAGACTTTGAATTTCCAAAGGGCTTTCATTCAATCATTCACACATTCACCAAACATTTATTGAAGTACTAGGTTGGCACCGAGACACTGTCCTTTCCCTTGAGGAGTCACAGTCTAACATGGGAGACAAGAGATAATTATTGGTAAAACTATATAAAGAAGGTCTGGGGACACATAAGATGGGTGACTGTGATGGGCCTGAAGAGAGATGGGTTGAGGTTTCAAGGAAAGTTTTTTAGAGAGGAGAACACTGAACCAAACTTCAAATTAGACAGGGAGAGTGATGATGGGAGGGTTCTATCAGAGGAGATGTGCATCATAATGACGCAGAACATGGAGTGTCCACAGTCCCCGCATCAGATACACATGAGGAAGAGTAGACCGATCAGGTGGAACATGCAGGGTTATGTAGGGAAAGCAAATTATTGCCTATTTTATGCTATAGGCCATGAAGAGCCATTGAAGGATTTTATACAGCAAACACTCATCTTTGGAAGCTTACTCTGGCAACACCATGGAGGATGAATTTTGAACCAAAGTTCAGTAGTTGAAAATACTGATGGCCTAAACTAAGGCAATCTTAGTGTAGATGAAGAAAGGTCTAATTTGAAAATACATAGTAGTTAGAAATAATAGTTATTATAATAGAAAACAATTTTATAGCATTTACTATAAATGCTAATTTACTGTTCTATCCTCACAACAAAACTATGACTATGAGGTTGTGGTTGTTGTTAGATGCTGTCGAGTCAGTTCCGACTCATCGTGACAATATGTGGGACAGAACGAAACACTGCTGGGTCCTGCACCATGCTCACAATCTTTGTTATGCTTGAGCCCATTGTTGCAGCCACTGTGTCAATCCATCTCCTTGAGGATCTTCCTATTTTTTGCTGACCCTCAACTTGGCCAAGCATGATGTCCTTCTCCAGGGACAGGTCACTCCTGATAACATGTCCAAAGCATGTGAGATGAAATCTTGCCATCCTCCCTTCTAAAGAGCACTCTGGCTGTACTTCCAAGATAGGTTTATTCGTTCTTCTGGCAGTCCATGATATACTCAATATTCTTTGCTAACACCACAATTCAAAGGCATCAACTCTTCTTCAGTCTTCCTTATCCATTACCCAGCTTTTGCATGCATATGAGGCGCCGGAAAACACCATGGCTAGGATCGGGCACACCTTAGTCTTCAAGGTGACATCTTTGCTTTTCCACACTTTAAGGAGGATTTTTGCAGCAGATTTGCCCAATGCAATGTGTAGTTTCATTTCTTGACTGCTGCTTCTATGGCTGTTGATCGTGGATCCAAGTAAAATGAAACCCTTGACAACTTCATATTTTCTTCATTTGTCACGATGTCGGTTATTGGTCTGGTTGTGAGGATTTTTGTTTTCTTTATGTTGAGGTGTCATCTATACTGAAGGCTGTGGTCTTTGATCTTCATCGGTAAGTGCTTCAAGTCCTCTTCATTTTCAGCAAGCAAGGTTGTGTCATCTGCATAATGTAGGTTGTTAATAAGTCTCCCTCCAATTCTGATGCCCCATTTGTCTTCATATAGTCCAGCTTCTTGGATTATTTGCTCAGCATAGAGACTGAATGAGTACAGTGAAAGGATACAACCCTAATGCACACGTTTTCTGATTTTAAACCTTGCAGTATCCCTTGTTCTGTTCGAATGACTGCCTCGTGTTTATGCACAGCTTCCTCATGAGTGCAATTAAGTGTTCTGGAATTCCCATTTTTTGCAATGTTAACCATAATTTATCCTGATCCACACAGTTGAATGCTTTTGCATACTCTGTAAAACACAGGTAAGCTTCTTGTATTCTTCAGCCAAGATCTATGTGACATCAGCAATGATATCCCTTGTTCCATGTCCTCTTCTGAATCTGTCTTGAATCTCTGGCAGTTCCCTGTTGATGTACTGGTGCTACTGCTTTTGGATGATCTTCAGTAAAATTTTACTTGTGTTTTGATATTAAAGATATTATTCGATAATTTCCACACTTGTTGGACTGCCTTTCTTTGGAATGGGCACAAATAATGGATCTCTTCCAGTCAGTTGGCCAGGTAGCTCTCTTCCAAATTTCTTGGCATAGATGAGTGAGCACTTCCAATGGTGCATCCATTTGTTGAAACACCTCAGTTGGTATTCTGTAAATTCCTGGAAACTTGTTTTTCTCCAGTGCCTTCAGGGCTGCTTGGATTTCTTAAGTATCATCAGTTTTTCTTCGTATGCTACCTTCTGAAATGGTTCAACATCAACCAGTTCTTTTTAGCACAGTGACGCTGTATATTCCTTTTATCTGTTTTTGATGCTTCCTGCATCATTTAATATTCTCCCAGTAGAATCCTTCAATATGCAAATCGAGGCTTGAATTTCTTCTTTAGTTCTTTCAGCCTGAGAAATACTGAGCATGTTTTTTCCTTTTGTTTTTCTAACTCCAGGTCTTTTCATATTTCATTATAATAGTTTACTTTTGTCTTCTCTAGTCACCCTTTGAAATCTACTGTTCAGCTCTTTTAATTCATCATTTCTTCCTTTCGCTTTAGCTATTCTACATTCAAGAGCAACTTTCTGAGTCTATTCTGACATCCATTCTGGTCTTTTCTTTCTTTCCTGACTTTTAATGACCTCTTGCTTTCTTCATGTAGGATGGCCTTGATGTCATTACACAACTCATCTGGACTTCGGTCATTAGTGTGATATATCAAATCTATTCTTGAAATGGTCTTTAAGTTCTGGTGGGATTTATTAGATACTATTCTTTTGCTCATTTTAAAGATGATAGAACTAAGACCAAAGAGGTTAAGACTTCTTCAAGATCATTTGTTATTGTAGTGGATTATTCCAGATGGCCTAGGGCCAGGAGGTAGGGATATGATTGTACCTGCAGTCAAAGTTTCATTATCTTGACATGAATTAACAATGGATCAGGTTGCTAGGAGTTGGAATTGACTCCACAGTAACAAGTTTGGTTTGGGTTTAAGGTTCAACACGGAATAAGCTTCCTCCCTTCCCCCAATAGAGCTCAAAAAGTTAGGCATCTGCCTAAATTTATCTAGGTAGAGATAGTTGGATATAGAAGACTGAAGCTTGAGAAATAAGTCTGGGTTGCAGGGATAGGTTGAGGAATTATTAGCTTGTAGGTGGTAATTGAAGCCTTATGAGTGATCTAAAGAATAGAAGATAGATGAGTAGAGATGAGACAAGAGCAAACTGGAAGATGGTTGAGGACCCTGTGGAAGATCAATATTTAAGTGTCTGAAAGAGGAAAAAGTATCTATAAAGGATGTGAAAAGGGAGTATTCAGAGAGGAAGGAAGAGTACTACTGGTGAGTGAATTCATGAAGACCAAAAATATGAGACATTTACGGAGAAGGGAGAGAGCATTAGCATCAGAGGCTACAATTATGCAAAGTAAGAGTAAAACTGGAACTTTTCCATCAGTTTTAGCAAATAGCAAATAGAGGATAGCAACTTTGGAAAGCATAGTTTGAGGAGAGAACTAGGAGTAGGAGCTGGATTTCAATGGGCTGAAGAGTGACTAAGAGGTGAAGTCTTAGAAGGAGTAAGTTCAGACCATTCTTTGAGGAAGATGGCCAGTAAAGGTTTCTGAGACAGGGTTTAGTCAGGAAACAGAGCCATTATAAGTAATTTAGAAATCAGGGATTAGTTATGGGAATTAGTCTTTACACACATATGGGAGTAGCTGGGGAAGTAAAGGACTGGAAGGAGGGAGTTGGAGGGTCAGAGAAACAGTCACTAAGCTGACAGCCTAAAGAACTTTTGTGGGCAGACAAGTCAGAGCTCAGAGAGAAATCAAGAAACAGGCCTGGTTCCTAAAGCGAGACCAAAAAGGGAGCTCATGGGGAGTTCTGTGGAAACTGCTGTCCCTAAGGAAGATGTTGATTCTGTGTAGCTGCAGCCTCTGTGGATCTGGTGGTGGGCCTGAGGCAGCTGTTGGTGAGCAGGGCTAGCAGCTATGATGATGAGCTAGACATAAAGTAAAAAAAAAAAAAAAAGACATAAAGTGGAGGCCAACAAAACCAACTGGGGCCTGCTGAGTACTTCTGCATCTGTTTCTTTGTCACCATGGTGACCTTCTGAGAGTAATACCTCCTGCTTCACCTTTGCCTTCCAAATATCATGTCAGTTGCTTCAATTGACAAACAATGACCCACACCCCACAAAGAAGAAGGTCCTGGGAAATGTGGTTCCCAACCTTAGCCAAGTTCACAAAACACAGGCCATCATGTAAAGGAAGGAGAAATAAAGGGTGGTAGCTTTGCTCTCGACCACCCACCCATCTTTCAGTTTGTTATGCTCTAGTGGCTTGGATGTTGCTGTGATGTTAGAAGCTATGGCACTGGTATTTCAATACGAGCAGGGTCACCATGGTGGACAGGACCTAAGACAAACTAGGACCAAAGGCCTTGCCATCTACTTCCAAAACTTAACCAATGAAAACCTTATGGATCACAGCAGAATATTGTCTGGCTCACTTGCTTTGGACACATCATCAGGAGGGATCAATCACTGGAGTAGGACATCATGTTTGGCTAAGCAGAAGGAAAACAAGGGCGAGGGGAGACCCTTAGTGAGACGGATTGGCACATAGCTGCAATGATGGACTCAAACACGCTGGCAATCACAAGGAGATGCAGAATTGGACATTTCATTTTATTGTAAATAAGGTTGCTATGAGTTGATTTGACAACAGATATTTATCTATATCTCTAGTTTTTTCCTAATGATAGATTCTTGAGAATGCTACAAAAGGCACTGTTGCAGCATTGAGGCGATGACTCAAAGAGGCAGAAAAGAGTGCAATCCAGAACAGATTATTCTATGACAGGAGAAAGGACTTTGAATGCTGAGAGAAAGGAAGGAGAGTGGTAAGGATGTATGTGCCATTGATGCCTTAATAGGAGGAAAGGAAGGTGGAAATTATGGAGTTCTTATTGGAGTAAATAAAGCCTAACATGGGAAGTAGAGTGACCAGGAAAGTAAAGCCAAGACCTTGGAATTTTTCTTGAAGCCGGGATAAAGAATGGTAGACTTACATAGTTCCAAGATGGGCCATGTAGCTCAAAAGCACATGACTGTGGACTGAGTAATTGAATAAAGACTGGGAATTTGGTTGCTAAGAGCAACATGGACAAGGAAAAGTACAGCTTCCACTGATCTGGGAAGAAAAGCTTTTGTAACACAAGTTGTGATTCAGTACAGAGAAAGAACTGCAAACCTGTCCTTCTGTGTCCAGAACAGTGCTTTATTTGCATTTGATAAGGTAAAAGGGCAGCAGTAAGGAATTATGAGAAAGGAGACCAGCATAGACAGCCTCTGATGGACAGTTTACTTGAGTCCATAATGACAATTAGACCAATATTTAGAGCAGAGTTTCTCCTCATCAGTGTGACTGACATTTTAGGCTGGATAATTCCTAATTGTTGGGTGCTGTCCAATGCATTGCAGGGTCTTTAGCATCATCTCTGTTCTCCACCCACTGGGTGCCAGTAGCAATCCCTCATTCGTAACAACCAAAAATGACTCCAGACAATGCCAAATGTCCCCCAGTTGAGAATTATTGATTTACAGGAAAATGGCCAACATTTTTCCATTTTGCTAAACTTCCATTGCAGGAGGAGTGGCTTGGGATGAAGACCAAAATGCCTTTCCTGAAAATAAGAAACAAACTAAATATACAATAAAAGATTAGTCAGATTAATCTTGGTATATCCATACAATATTGTGTAACCATAACAAATGATAGTGTGAAGTATATTAACATGGAAATTGCTCCAGATTAAGTGAAATAAGCATGTATGTATATATGTGTATATATCTGGCCTAGGGGAAAAAAGCATAAAAAGATATACATCAATGTTAATCAGTGAAAATTTTAGGAAGGGAAGAATTACAGGCTTTTCTTCCTATTTTGTTTCTACATTTTCTACAAGCATACGCACTCTTTTTAAAAGATGGATATGGGAGGAGAGGGATGTGCCACATCTAGACCAAGAGAATGGGTGTTTTTTTAATCTATTTTTGTTTGTTTGTCTATTTGTTTTTTGCTCTTGAAGTTATAGCCCAAAGAACTGTCATAATTTGACCTTTTCTGGAGCATTTTTAGGGACCTAGTTTTTTTTTTTTAGTGTGTGGATTTTTCTGGCAACATTGAGCAAAGATTTTCTGAAGGCTAGAGGATGGGTAGTCTAGGCTATGCCTGCAAGCCTGTCCTTTCTTCAAGGGGAAATTTAGATAAGGTAACCCAGAAGCATCTGGAAGAAAGTGAGTCCATGACAGTGTCCTAGAAAACCTCCTTCCTTCTGATGACCCAATAAAGGAAAAGGTAGCCTGAGGCTCCTCTTTGGGAACATTCCCTCTTTGGCCTAAATTGGCTGGAGGACTCTTCTGTGAAACAACAACTCATTGGGCTGCATGTGGATCTTTTAATTACCCACTGGCTCCAGCAAGAACTCTTTTCTTTCCCCAGAAGCCATAACCTTGAGGAGGCAAGGCCTTCTTCAGGTTTCAGGTGGTCAATGAGAGGCCAGAGAGGAACAAAACGAGGGAAGTGCAGATGCTCTGGAGAACATGGGGTGCCTGAAGCCAGTCAGGCTGTGGACAACTAGGAGGTGTGGAACTCTTCAGTAGGGCCTTTTGTTTGAGATGCTCAGAATGGGGGCCAGAAGGGAAGGTAGAGGAAATGAAGAGCCCTCTCAAAAGCAACAGAAGTGATTTCTTCTTGTGCATTTATAAAGACAAGTTTTTAAAAGTGAGATTTGTTTGATGGTGAGTCATCCCCAACATTTGATGGATATGATTCAGATGACCTTCCCTGACAGCATATTCTGAAAATATGGGCTAAAGTTTCCTGATTGTTCTGAAACCCTCAAAGAGTTCTAAAAGGCAGCATCCTCAGCTTGGTTTTTAATCAACCCTATCTTTGTTGATGTTTTTGATAGACTCAAAGCAAGCAATAATAACCCCCTGGCTCTGCTGGGAGGACTGAATGCTTACCTAAAGAATGGCTATGATTAAGCTGCCATCAGATGCAGGGCAGAGAAATAAGGTAGGACTCAAGAGACCTGAATTCTAAAGACGCCTCTCCCAATAAACAGCAGGTGGCCTTGAGCAAGACACTTTAGTTCCTTGGGTCTCAATTGGCTTAAATGAAATATGAGAATAGAGTTAGGCTAAATAATGTTGAGATAGCCATCAGCCTTCCTTCGTGCCCCAATACTCATGAAGCTTAAATGTCCATTCTCTGTGCAGCCTTAGCATTTGTGTTTATCCCTGTAATAGCACTTGTCACAGAGTATTGTCATTGTCTCTTTGGTCCATAAGCCTCCTCTACTCTATATACAGCATTCCTCACATTCACCACTATATTCTCAGTACCTGACACATTCCCTATATGTAGCAGAGAGTCAATAGATATTTATTGAATTAAACATGAATATGCTAGAGTTTCCCCCATTCCAGCCTCTAGTTTCATTCTTTCTACCTTCTATTATTTCCCCTGCCTTTTATGTAATTGGGTCTAAAATAGAAATTTTTATTCAAGCTTTGGTAACGTTTGAGTTGCTTTGGAGAACCAGCCACACTTGACAACTTTTAGCTGTTAACAGTTGTTGTGACCATGAAAATGTGCCTCTCAGATCTCTAAGAGTGTAATTGGCCAATTACACTGCTGGACTCTGAAATGCATTGCCATGTTTGCTTCAAGGTCTCTCTTTTCAAGGACTGCTTCCAATGCCTGAGCCTAGCAGGAATACTAGTGCAGGCCTATTCATGGTAGATATGGAGTTCCTCTGATGGGCAACTTTAGCTTAAGTACTCTTTGATAGCCTTGCTGAATTCTCCTTAGAACTTAGAAGTGATCTAAGACAATTTCATCTAGCCTTTTTACCTTCCTTCCCTCTCTCTTTCATTTGGAATCTGTGATGGTTAAGGTTATATGTCAGCTTGGCTATGCCATGATTCTCAGTGGTTTAGCAGATATTATGCCATCGCCTGCATTTTGTGATCTGATGTGGGCAGCCAATCAGTTGGAAAGGGAGTTTCCCTGCATTCAATATATATGGTTGTGCTGGCAAAGTTCACTGGCTCTTGATCCTGTATCTGACTCATCATCTTCTGACCTCTGGTTCTTGGGATGTAAGTCTGCAGCCTTCTTCCTGATCTTCTGATTTTGGGTTCACCAGCCCCTGAAACCACGCGAATCAGGAGAAGCCTTCAGCTTGACGCCTGACCTACAGATTTGGGACTTGCCAGTCTTTGTAACTGCGTGAGCCATTTCCTTGAAATAAATCTTTATATATTTATATTTATGTTTCACTGGTTTTGCTTCTCTAGAGAACCCAGCATAAGATAGGGTCAGATTTACATAGTGGTCTGATGGCTCGCCCCTGGCTCCCTTCTATTTCACAGGCATTTCCCTTAACACATGTTCTCCATGCTTAATCTTGTGCCAGTGTCTGCTTCTTGGAGGACTTGGGCTAATACAACGACTTTCTCTGACTTTCCTCTACACCCACTGAGTAGCAGTCCCCAAGTACCTTATTTGTTCTTTATCCCTACCCCTAGCAATTTGGACCAGGAATGGACAAATCACATTTTCTCTCCAAGTAACTTAATTGGGAGTCATATGTAATGAATTAGTCTCTGTGTGCAGCTGTAAGGGAGGGAAACAAACAATAAGCGTAGGAAGCCATCTTCTTATCATCTTGTGTTTGGAGAAGCAGAGAAAGTCAGTCTGGAACGAAAGAAAATTACACAAACCTCAGAGAACTAGAGATAGTACTGCCTGGGTACCCAATAACATAACTGTCCCTTGTACTAGGCCCCAGAGGCCTAGCCAGCCTTAGCTTTTGTGAGATACTTTAATACCTATCTAACATATTCAATTTTTGGCTTAAGCTAGTCTAAATTGAATGCTGCTTCTTGCAATCAGAACCTAGGCTGAGAGTCAGCGTTCAGACCTAATGCAAGGTCAACAACTAAATAAGTCTATTGTTAATATGTAATAACAGAGGGTATCTAGAAGCTTCCTTCTCAAGAAGAAGCCATATAGCTGATCATGAAAGTAACAATACAATTTATTGTCCAAACTGTAACACTTTTGAGAGTAAACCCAGTCCCAGTGCCAAGGAGTCGATTTCGACTCATGGCAACCCTACAGGACAGACTAGAACTGCCCCATAGAGTTTCCAAGGAGCGCCTGCCGGATTCAAACTGCCAACCCTTTGGTTAGCAGCCGTAGCACTTAACTGCTACACCACCAGGGTTTCCTTTGAGAGTAAAAGGGGGTGCTATTCATAATTGCACTGGAAAAACAGACTTAATCTGGGACTAAAAACCAAAAACCAAACCATTGACATCAAGTCAATTCCGACTCATAGCAACCCTATAGGACATAGTAGAGTTGCTCCATCGGGTTCCCAAGGAGCAGCTGGTGGATTCAAGTGCTGACCTTTTGGTCAGCAGCCAAACTCTTAAAAACTGTGCCACCAGGTTGGTCCTGGATAAACCAGGGAATATTACAGTCATACTACTGTGTGAAGAAAGTCAGCTGGAAGAAAAATTATCAAGGATTGACAAAGTTGTGGTTAAACCCCTTATGGTATCTCACTGAAATTCCAGTTGTTTCCGAAAAAGGGGTTTTGGAGGTTATTTTGTCCATATCCTCAATTTGCAGATAAGGAAACAGGTGTGGAAAAAAGCAACAAACTCAAGGTTACTCAGCTAATAAACAGAAAAAGCCAAAAAACAAATCTTATAGCCATCAAGGCTATTCTGACTCGTAGAGACCCTATAGGACAGAGTAGAACTGCCCCATAGGGTTTCCAAGGCTAAAATCTTTATAGAAGCAGACTGCCACATTTTTTTTCTGTGGAGCAGCTGGTAGGTTTGAACCACTGATCTTTTGATTAGCAGCTGAGCTCTTTAAACTTTGTGCCACCAGGGCTCACAATAAATAGAATAGATAAACTCAAACCTACATCTCCAGTCTTCTACTCCAGGGCTCTTGCCTCCATGCAACAGTCCTCAGAAGTTTTGACTCATTTTCAGGGTAAACTAAGACCTGCAGTTGCCTGGAGTACCAAAGCCACTGATAGTCTATATTCTTTTTTTTTTTTTTTTTTTTTTAGTATTATTGTGCTTTAGGTGAAAGTTTATAGCTGAAGTTAGCTTCTCACACAAAAATTTATATACATATTGTTTTTTGACATTGGTTGCAATCCCCACAATGTGACAGGACTCTCCCCCTTTCCACACCAAGTTCCCCGTGTCCATTTGTCCAGTTTCTGTCCCTTTCTGCCTTCTTGTCTTGCTTTTGGGCAGGAGTTGCCCATTTGGTCTCATATTTGACTGAACTAAGAAGCGTGTTCCTCACATGTGTTATTATTTGTTTTACAGGCCTGTCTAATCTTTGCCTGAAACAGAGTTTATATTCTTAACATAAATATATTCTGAAAACATTCCTAGGGGAATGAGTTCAACTTGTGTCAGTATAACCCAAACCCATTGCCGTCAAGTTGATTCCAACTCACAGCAACCCTACAGGACAGAGTAGAGCTGCCCCCCATAGAGTTTCCCAGGAGCACCTGGTGGATTCAAACCACTGACCTTTTGGTTACCAGCCTTAGCACTTAACCTCTATGCCACCAGGGTTTCCTGTGTCAGTATAGTAGATGATATTTTCCAAAGATAGTTGCAATGGTGTCTCCTGCCCCATATACTCTTCTACAATGGGTTCTTGGTTCTTGCCTATTGAGTCTATTTTTCTGTGACTTCTTCAACCAACAGAATATGGTGGAAGTGATGTTGAGCTGATGTGGTGTGACTTTCTTGTAGCTTCTCTCTGGGCTGTTTGGATCATTTACTCTTAGGAAGTTCCCTTTTGGAGTCCAGCCACCATGCTGTGAGAAGCTCAAGCCACCTGGAGAGGCTTTGGTTGACAGTCCAACTAAGCTTTCTATCAACTCACAGCCATGTAAGTAAGCCACCTAGAATATCCAGCCCCACTGAGCTGGCAGATGACTGCAGGCCGGTCAACATACAATTATAATCTCATGAGAGACACCAATTGAGAATCACCCAGTTGAGCCCAGTCAACCTATGGAACCACAAGACATAATAAATTTTTGTTTTAGGTCACTAAGTTTGGGTGTTTTTTAAGCCAGCAACAGATAACCAGAACATCCATAAGTCCCTCGCCAACTCTGAACCAGACTGAAACTGGGAATAGAACTCCCTCTTGGGGTCAAGCGCTGATCCCCTAATAACTGTCACTGTGTAGAATCTGCGGTTTGTCAAAAGAACTCTTTTTAAAGGAGCTTGAGGCGCCATTCATCTCAGCTTTTATTACCCAAGATAGGAACTGTGAATTCCCAGTAAAATCCAAGAATACTTGGCATGTCATCATGACTTGGCCTCCTAATTACCTGTCTCATCCCCTAAATTCTCTGCTATGATCTGGCAATGCCTCATGGCTTGTAGTTCCTCACTGACAGCTTCCTGTTTTGTGGCAACATGCTGTACTTGTGTTGTGGTCTCTTGATGGAATTCCTTTACTACCTTAATTCACTTACTCCAATCTTACTCATTCTTGATGTAGTTCAAGACTCAGAGCTGTTCTGTCAGTGAGGTCTCCCTGAATTTCCTGTATTTGCCACCTAAGTAGATAACTCATTTTATTGTAAAAAAAAGCCACACCCAGTGCCGTCGAGTCGATTCTGACTCATAGCAACCATATATATAGAGAGTAACTCACTTTATTGTAGTTACCTGTTAATGTGCCAACTTCACCAGGAAGATGTAAGCCTCTGGGTGATAGGACAGTTTATATATCTATCTGTCTGTCACTCTCTCCCTCTATCATCTACCTATTTACCTGTGTTTATCTATCTATTGTTTATTTACTTTATTTTTGGGGGGGGTCTTCTTATCTATTTTTTAGTCCTCCACACTAGAGCAGATACTGATCAAGCAATGTTTGATGAAGTAAAAATCAAAGAGGGTCAGTAAAAATAAAAGAAAGGCTTTAAAAGAATTATTTTCCTTTTAACCAACCTCTCTCACCAATAGCTCCTGCATCCACCAGTAACAACAAAAGCAAAAGCAAACACTTTTAAAGCATTTACTATGGGAGGAACTCTTCCACATGCTATATACACACAACTCATGCAATTGTCGCCATTTTATGAGGTGGATATTATCTTTGTCCTCATTTTACAGATGTGGAAACCAAGTCATATAGAGGTGAACTAACTCACCCAAGAAACCAAGGGAGCACAGTTGGGTTTTGAACACACTCTGATTCTAAAGCCTGGGCTCTTACCTACCCTTCAGCTCTATCTCTCTGCCACTAATCTCCAGATCCTGAAATCCCTGGGAGTGCCCAGGGTTAACCTTTCCTGGCTCTGCTGCCATGGTCTGGCTGGGGCAGGTGGCTAGTAACTGCTACATTCCCATAGGAAGGCAAGGTTAATGAAAGATGAAGAAAGGCAGATAAATAATATACGACTTGAGCACTGAGATTTCTTTTATTAAGAGTCAGGAAATTCAAAAGACACGATTTAGACAATAAGGTAATAAATGACATAATTATTGTCCAATTGGTCATAGGCTCGTTCTGGCTCTAGAGTCTACATTTCACCTGATGTGGCTACTGCTTCTGCCCCTCCAACAAAATCCCTCTGCAAACAGGGGTAGATTTTCTCCTGCCCACCTCTATCAAAATGAATTTGCCTATAAAGCCTGAATTCTACTTTTTTTTTTTTAAGGGGCGAATCTTCCAAGTTATTAAGTGTGTATATTCAGTTAGTGGGAAAGAGGGTAGAGGGAGGGATAAAGAGAGACAAAAAGAGGGGGAAAAGAACAGAAAGGCCTGAGGGAGATAGAGAGAAAGCAGAGAAAGACAGAGACAGAGAATCAGAAACAGAAGTGACAAAGATGCAGAGAAACATCATGCTGCTGTTTAATACAACCTCATGCTGGGCAGGGCACTCACTTCAGTGAGGAGCCTCAGGAAAGGTGGCTAAGCCAGCAACAGAGTCATTGAGGAAGTCAGACAACTGAGCATCCAAACTCCAAAACAAAACCGAAACCCCATTCTCTTACTGTCGGGGGACAGCCCCAGCAAGGAAAGACCCTCGCTGTGTGTCCTGGCAGATTATCCGAAGAACCAATACACAGCCCTTTCCAGATTCATACGTTCAGGGAAACTTACTGACACGGGCAAGCAGCTGCTCTCCAGTGGCGGCTGGCCGGAGTATCTTCCGCAACCACCTAGTAAGGGACCCAAGCTTATATACCATTCCAGTTGGGATCAAGGTTCATTGTTTTCTCCCACATCCTTGGGCAGTCAGTGTTCCCAGGGGCTTCAAGTCCAGGCCCAGATGTTTTCCTTCTAGCTGCTAAGGCATTCTTTGGCTGCTGGCCCAGTCATGTCCCTCCCAGCCTTGTACCTTAGCCCAAGTCCATCCTAAATTCATCCCCAGCATGCTTCAGGGAAGAGAAAAGCTGATTCCTTAGGGAGGGGATGTATATAGCTGAATAGCATTATCCTACACTTACTCTCTAGAATAGGAATTGTTCTTATTTTCTTTTTGCACTGGCTGGTGTAATGGTTGAGTGCTACGGCTGCTAACCAAAGGAGTTCAAATCCGCCAGGCACTCCTTGGAAATGCTATGGGGCAGTTCTACTCTTTCCTATAGGGTCGCTATGAGTTGGAATCGACTCGACGGCACTGGGTTCTGGGTTCTGGTCTCTGGGTTGGGGAGGCAGTACTGAGTAGTAGATGAATGAGAGTGTGGGCTTCAGAGCCAGACCTCTTGGCTTTGGATTCTGGCTGTACCCCTCACTAGCTGTGGGACCTGGGGCAGATTTCTTAATCTCTCTGTGCCTCAGTTTCTTCACATGAAGGGGGGGTTAATAATAGTATCTACTACAGGGTTGTGGCGATAAATATCCCTGTAAAACAGAACAGTGCCTGACACATCGGAAGGCCTTGATAAATGTTAGCTTAAAAAAGACAGTATTAGCAAAATATATGAGGCCTGGAGCTCATTTTGTCTTTAACCTGTGCTGCAAAACTAAGGCTCTATAGGTTACTGCTCTTTGTTGACAGAGATTATAGCCCGGAAAGAAGAATTTCACTTGATTGAGTGGAAGCCAGAAGAAGAGAACTGTTAAGGCTAGACAGTCATCACTTGGATCATTTCCTACCCATATGTCTAGTCATTCATTTATTAAGCACAAGTAAATATTATATTCTCCTTAGTAGGTCCTGCAGGAAACATCATAAGAAGATGGGAGGAATACAGAGTTATTATACCAAAAAGAATTAGTCAATGCTCAACCATTTCAAGAGGTAGCATATGATCAGGAACCAATGGTACTGAAGGAAGAAGTCCAAGCTGCTCTGAAGGTACCGGTGAAAAACAAGGCTCCAGGAATTGATGGAATATCAGTTGAGATGTTTCAACAAACGGATGCAGCGCTGGAGGTGCTCACTTGTCTATGCAAAGGAATATGGAAGACAACTTCCTGGCCAACTGACTGGAAGAGATCCATGTTTATGCCTATTCCCAAGAAAGGTGATCCAACTGAATGTGGAAATTATAGAACAATATCATTAATATCACACGCTAGCAAAATTTTGCTGAAGATCATTCAAAAATGGCTGCAGCAGTATATTGACAGGCAACTGCCGGTTTCAGAAGAGGAAGTGGAACCAGAGATATCATTGCTGATGTCAGATGGATCCTGGCTGAAAGCAGAGAATACCAGAAAGATGTTTACCTGTGTTTTATTGAATATGCAAAGAGACATTAGACTGTGTGGATCATAACAAATTATGGATAACATTGCAAAGAATGGGAATTCCAGAACACTTAATTGTGCTCATAAGGAACCTTTACATAGATCAAGAGGTAGTTGTTCGGACAGAACAAGGGGATACAGATTGGTTTAAAGTCAGGAAAGGTGTGCACGAGGGTTATATCCTTTCACCAGACCTATTCAATTTGTATGCTGAGCAAATAATCCAAGAAGCCGAGACTATGTCAAGAAGAATGGGACATCAGGATTGGAGGAAGATTCCTTAACAACCTGTGTTATGCAGATGACACAACCTTGTTTGCTGAAAGTGAAGAGGACTTGAAGCACTCACTAATGAAGATCAAAGACCACAGCCTTCAGTATGGATTGCACCTCAACATAAAGAAAACAAAAATCCTCACAACTGGACCAATGAGCAACATCATGATAAATGGAGAAAAGATTGAAGTTGTCAAGGATTTCATTTTACTTGGATCCACCATCAACAGCCATGGAAGCAGCAGTCAAGAAATCAAAAGACGCATTGCATTGGATAAATCTGCTGCAAAGGACCTCTTTAAAGTGTTGAAGAGCAAAGATGTCACCCTGAAGACTAAGGTGCGCCTGACCCAAGCCACTGTATTTTCAATCACATCATATGCATGTGAAACCTGGACAATGAATAAGGAAGACTGAAGAAGAATTGATGCCTTTGAATTGTGGTGTTGGTGAAGAATATTGAATATACCATGGACTGCCAAAAGAACAAACAAATCCATATTGGAAGAGGTACAACCAGAATGCTCCTTAGAAACAAGAATGGTGAGATTGCGTCTTACATACTTCAGACATGTTATCAGGACGGATCAGTCTCTAGAGAAGGACATCATGCTTGGCAAAGTACAGGGTCAGTGGAAAAGAGGAAGACCTTCAGCGAGGTGGATTGACACAGTGGCTGCAACAATGGGCTTAAGCATAAGAACGATTGTAAGGATGGCTCAGGACCGGGCAGCGTTTTGTCCTGTTGTGCATAGGGTTGCTATGAGTCGGAACTGACTCGACAGCACCTAATAACAACTACAGTAGGTCCTGTGCCACAAACTAAAGATAGAGGAATGAGTAAGAAAAGTCCATGCCCTTGAAGCCATCATAATCCAGGGAAAAATACAGAGGATTCCCAAAAAGATCTGCATTCAAATCCTGACTTCAACCGCTGATGAGCATTGTGACCTCATGTCATGACTTCTCTGATCCTCAAATACCTCTTGCCTAAACTGTGAATGATAATAATATTTACTTTATAGGATTTTTATGAAGCTTAAATGAGAAAATTCACATCAAGATGCTTAACACAGAGCTTGGCACATATTGCACACTCAATAATTATAGTTTTAAAAGAAAAAGAATGTAATAGAAGTATGAATAAAAAGCTATGGGATCCAGAGGAGGTAGGTGGGTATTAATCTCACTGTGGGATGAAAGGGGGAGGGGCAGAATGGGAAAGGCTGCAGAGAGGAGGAAATATTGGAACTGGTTTTAAACAATGATTATGAGTTTACCAGGCAGAAAGGAGGGGCATTCCAGGCAAAAGGAATGGCAGAAGCAAGGGTATAAAGGACTTAAGGGGGATGGCAGGTTCAAAGAAGGAAAACTCAGCTAGGCAGGGAAGGGAGAGAGGGGTTGGAGATAGTATGGGAAGTTAAATCAGACCAGATCATAAAGGAGACAATGCTCAACAAAATATGGAGTTTAGACTTTATCCTGAATGCCAACATTTGCCAAGATCTGTTCTGTAATGTACTTACCTTGCAAGATATTAATAGTCACTATGTGAAAGAGCTCTTTACTCTTATAAGTATAGGAAGTGCTGGTTTGAACTAAAGTGAGCTCTTTACTCCCAGGCTCCCCAGCACCTTCAACACACAAGGGATCTCTCCCCCAAGAAGGAGAAAAGTGTACAGCATTTTCCAAGAAAGTTTGTCCCATACCCCTATTAGTGCTGAGGAATTCCTTTGAGCAAGTACTGCTGAGACCCAGGCTTAATCAATTACTTTGGCAGCAACTTAAGGAAGGGACTGAGATGGCAAGACTGAAGGTGGATAGGCCAGCAAGGAAGCTAGTGCAATGGTGCATCTGACAGATGTTGAGGGTCAGGGGCAATGTCAATGAAAAAAGGAGAGGTGACGTGGAGTAGCAGTAACTCTGTAGTCAAACCAGCTGGGTCTGAATCCCAGCTTTGTCCCTTACTAGCTAATAATCTTGGGCTGATTATTCACCTTTCTGTGCCTCAGTCTCTTCTTCAGTAAAGTAAAAGTAATAATAGTATGTTCACAGGAGTATTATGAGGATTGAATGAAGATCAAATGAGGAAATATTTATAAAGCACTAGAATAGTGCCTCGCATATATTAACACTGCAAGAGTATTTTGCTAATTAAACAGAGAGGACAAGATAGAATTGTCATAGGGGTTTTATTAGAGCAAGTCAAAAAGGAGAGTATGTGCTGTAGGAAGCATGTCTGTCCTCTCTTGTCCCATGCTGGTTTCTTTTCTCTTCTGGTTCCCTTTCCCCTTCTTTTGTTTTGTTTTTGCACAACAGCAGTCATTCTGGCTTGATAAAGAAGAAAAATGAGGCTTTATAAGAGCATTTAACTTATGTAAATTCAAATAAAATAAAATAATTTGAATAATAAACATATAAATACATCATATATCAATATAAATATGTAATAAATATAAAAATAATTGAAGTGGTGTGGGCTGTCTTCCCACCATTGCACTCAGAGATTCTGCCATGGCAACTGTGACACTGCTGTTGGCCTAGTGGGTCTTGGCTCCCATGTGCTGCTCAGAAAGGAAGCAATGGTGGAGGATGATTCTAGGCTTGGAGGAAGACTCATTAACAACCTGTGATATGCAGATCACACAACCTTGCTTGCCAAAATTGAAAATGACTTGAAGCGCTTACAGCCTTCAGTATGGATAATGCCAGAACATGAAGAAAACAAAATTTCTCACAAATGGACTGATAAACTACATCATGACAAAGGGAGAAGAAATTGAAGTTGTCAATGATTTCATTTAGAAGAAGAGACTGAGGTACAGAGAGGTGAATAATTTGTCCAAGATCATTAGCTAGTATGAGACAAAGCTGGGATTCAGAGCCAGCAAGTTTGACTGCAGAGTCCATGGTCTTTCAGTCTACTTGGATCAATAAACAATGTCTATGGAAGCAGCAGTCAAGAAATCAGAAGAAATATTGTATTGGGAAAATCTATTACCAAAAGACCTATTTAAAGTATAAAAATCAAAGGTGTCACTTTGATGACTAAGGTGCACCTGACTCAAGCCATGGTTTTTTCAATCATCTCATATGCATGTGAGAGCTGGACAATGAAAAAGGAGACAGAACAATTGAAATATTTGAATTTTAGTGTTGGCAAAGAATTCTGAATACATTGTGGACTGCTAGAAGGACAAACAATTCAGACTTAGAAGAAATACAACCCAAATGTTCCTTAGAAGCTAGGATGTTGAGGCTTCAACTTGCTTACTTTGGACATAACATTGCAAGAAAAGGATATGTTTGGTAAAATAGAGGGTCAGTGAAAATGAAGAAAACCCTTAATGAGGTGGATTGTCGCAACACCCACAACAATGGACTCAAACATACCAACTCTCACGAAGATGGCACAGGACTGAGCAACGTTTCGTTCTGTTAAATATAAGGTTGCCACAAGTCAGAGCTGGCTCAATGGCAACTATCAACAATATTTTGATGTGATATGTTTCCTAAACGCAAGCCAACTTGGTTTGATGCTCAACTGGAGAAATGGAGATCTGTTTCTGGAAGAAACACTGGCTATGTTGGTCTTACTGGAGGCACCTTTATAAAGGTTTTCCAAGTTAATTCTGATTATGTGTCATTTTTGTCTAATGTGCTTTAGAACATCACTACCACATAAGTTGAGTCTCTCTTGGAATGTAGAATTAAGGTTCTTTGCAGACACTGATTATGATTCATCCATTCATTAATTCAATACCTATTTATTAGGTGACTGCAACATACCAGGAACTCTGGCAGAAGCAGAGGACACAGTGGAGAACAAGTCAGATACAGTCCTTGTCTCATGGTGCTTCCAGACTCTTAGGAAGATGCTACACAAGCAATGAACTGATGCGGGGCAAAATGGTGAGCAAAATTTACCCACTCATGGGGCACATAGAGCATTCTGCTCTAACCCACTTGATAAACCCAGATCTAAATTAGGGTCCTGGGTATTATAATCATATCCAAATCAAAACTAAGGCTTCCAGAAAAACTTCTTTAAACCCTCCAGTCTACCTAATCTCCCAATCCTTGAGCAACTGAAGAACTTACTCATGTTGACCCCTACTCATATTCCTGCATCACTCAGTAGCTGATTCCTCAGCTGATGCATCTTCTCCCTGTAAAGTCTATTTGAGGAAGGAACTGTAACTCGTATTTTTTTTTTTAATCTAGCACAGTACTTTCCAAGGTAGCATTATGTATATATTGAATGCTTAACACATAATTATTTTACTGTATTCAATTAAGGCCTTCTCTCAAGAAGGCCCTGTAAGATTCAGAGGCAGAAAGAAAATAACAGTTAGGTACCCATATCAAAAAAATCAAAACTAGGGCTAATTTTTGGAATTGTGAGTCTCAGAAAGCATGGCTTAGACCAGTGATTCTCAACTCTGATGCCCATTAGGGTCATCTAGGAAGCAAATATACTTAGACCCCATGCCGGATAAATGTAATAAAAAATCTGTTTAAGCTAGAGACCAAGAGGCTTATAACTGACCTGAAGACAGAGTAGATGCTCTGTCTCCACACACACGTCCTCCAGCACAGATGCCCTAAACTTTAGAGATAGAATTGAGACACACTGAGGCAGTATGACATGGAGATTAAGCACACTTAGTTCAGGAAATGAACTGTCAGAGCTGGAATTTTCTCTCTGCTACCTACTATGTGGCTTTAGGTATGTTATTTAACCTCTTTAAGCTTCAGTATTCAATTAAGAGGATTAAATAATAGATGGGAACCTCTTAAACAGAAAATGACATACAGCAAATAAGCTCGTATTATTTTTCTCATTATGAGACAATCCCATAGACCAACGTGAAGCTTTGGAGAGCAATCCTTAAACTCCTTTTTCCCTGGGCTGTTGGTATGACTCTTCTTCTGTGGTTCAGGTCTTATGTTGTTTGGATCTCTGGGCTTCTAAATTACCATGTTCTGAACGTTAATATCTCTTTTAATTGATGCTGTACTTATTCTTTGGTCTTTGGGTATTGTGATAGATTAAAAATGGCTTCAAATTCTTTACTACGCATCTTATTGAGAGGTAAAGTCTAATTTCTGAATTTGGGCTGACCTTGATGACTTGCTGCACCCCTAGAATGCAGCAAAAATATGTTCTAAAACCCAGAGGCTAGGTTGCAAGAAACTTTGCAGCTTCTACCTGGGCATCTTGTAACATTCACTCTGGGGAAACCATGCCATGTAAAAAGTCCAACCTCCCTGAGGCAGCCATGCTACAAAGAACATATGGAAAGACTACATGGAGAGGTCCTGAGACTACAGAAGGAGGGAGAGAGGTGCCTGGCCAGCCCCCAGCTACTCCAACCCTAGCTATTCTCTCAGCTGATGCCCCAGCATACGGCAAGGTGAGTCATTCCTGCTGAGCCTGCCTCAATTGCTGATTCATGAGCAAAAGAAATTATTATGGTTTAGGATGTTTGTTTGTTTTACTGCAATAGAAAATTGGAACAGGAATTTTTAAACTCAGAGTCCAGGCGCAGCTTCTTCAAGAGAGTGGAAGTGTATGAAACACGGCATGGATGTCATAAGGAAGAAGCAATACACATTCTGTGAAGCTGGATAAAACTTGCCTTATTTACCTGGTTGTCCATCTCTATGTTGCTTCTCTAACGAGAGTTGAACCTCAAGATTCCTCCCATGGGTGTAAATTTTGCTCTTGCATTCTACAGCTGAAAACATATTCCAGAAGAGGGATGCTGAGGATCACAGAGAGGTAGAGCTGATTCATAAAGCTGACACTAAAAGAGGAAATGATTCATATGTTAAAAAACACTGTGGTCGAGTTGATTTCGACTCATAGCGACCCTGTAGGACAGAGTAGAGCTGTATCACAAGGTTTCCAAGGCTGAATCTTTAAGGAAACAGACTTCCACATCTTTCTCCTGTCGAATGGCTGCCGACCTTTCAGTCAGCAGCTGAGCACTTAACCACTGTGCCACCAGGAGTCCTTTCATATGTTAAGAATATGAAATTTCATACAACAAAACTTTATTGATCATCTACAATGTGCCAGCCTAGGTACTAATAGGACAGGTCATGTAAACTAATAATCTTTTTTGATTGTATTAACAGCTATACTGGAGGTTATGTGCAGGGTGCAGTTGGCCACAAAAGAGGTTATGTTCAATTCTACCTACAGAAATCAGGAAGGACTTCATGGAGGGGGTGGTGCTTGAGTGGAGCATTGATGAAAAGTATAGGCATTCACCAGGAAGCCACAGGAGAGGCAACTGTAGCACAGTAGCTAAACATGTGTGATATGGAGGCTGTCTTAGTCATCTAGTGCTGCTATAACAGAAACACCACAAGGGGATGGCTTTAACAAAGAGAAGTATATTTTCTCACAGTAAAGTTGGCTAAAAGTTCAAATTCAGTGCGTCAGCTTCAGGGGAAGGCTTTCTCTCTCTGTCAGCTTTGGAGGAAGGTCTTTCTCGTCAATCTTGCCCTAGACTAGGAGCTTCTCTGCGTAGGAACCCCAGATCTAAAGGACATGCTCTGCTCCTGGTGCTTCTTCCTTGGTGCTATGAGGATTACAACTCTCTGCTTGCTTCCCTTTCCTTTTTATCTCTTGAGAGAGAAAAAGTGGTGCAGGCCACACGCCAGGGAAACTCCGTTTACATTGGATCAGGGATGTGACCTGGGTAAGGGTGGTGTTACAATCCCACCCTGATCCTTTTTAACATAAAATTATAATCACAAAATGGAGGACAACCACACAATGCTGGAAATCATGGCCCAGCTAAATCGATACACACGTTTTTGGGGGGACATAATTCAATCCATGACAGAGGCATACTGCATATATCCAATTTCTGGCTCTATCACCATTAGCTCTGTGGCTTAGGAAACTTAACCTCTCTGGTCCTTGGTTTTATTTTTTATAAATAGGAGTAACAATTTTTTTGAAGATTAAAGAGCATTTAGTACATTGTAAGAACTCAGTAAATGTTGGCTCAGACAGAGGAAGTAGCATATACAAAGGTATAGGGGCAAGAAACAGCGTGGTAGGGTGGATGAACTGCTAAGAGTTCACACTGATCAGCACCAGGAGTTGATGGGACCTTAGAGGTGGGGTGGGCTGGCAAGCAGTGGAGGACAAAGCTAGAGAAGTCAGCAGGGACTAGATCATGAAAAATCTTGTGTGCAGTGGAAGGATTTTATCTTCTCCTTCACCAAGACCCAGCCCCCCAAAAAATAACAGGATCAATGTTGGAGTGGTGTATTTTTTCAAAGCATTTTCTTTATTATAAATCCTCATTTTTTTGATAATGCACACTTCCAAAACTAAGGGCAGGCAAATTCTTCCTTGACACACAAGGGACTCTGTCTTCAGGGTACTGGTGATCCACTATTTCAGAGAAATGACAGAGAAGATTCCACCACGGAATATATCCAAAGGTTGGCAGGAATAAGACTTTTGAAAGCTACGAGTGTGAGGAGCTGGAATTGAAAAGACTGAAAACACTGTAGTCATTGAAGGGCTATAATCAGATGAGGATCATGATTAGGCTTGTACTTTAGAAACATCACTTTGGTGGCAGCATGAAGGAAGGGTTTGGATGGTGTAGGAAGCTGATCAATGCTAGAAGCAGATAGATGAATTAGGTGAATATTGCGATGGTCCACACTATAGATGCTAAAGACTTGAATTAAAGACGTGGTCACAGAGATGGAGAGGAGCAGGCACAGGCTTTACGGTGGGATAGATGGATGAGATAGGTAATAAAAATTTCCCAATAGCTCAGTACTCTTGGATTTCTCAGCACATAGCAGGGCCATTTTGTCCTCAGTGTGAGCATTTCCCTGCCTTGTCTCTCTAAAAAGAACTGAATAGATTTATTCCTTTAACTCAGATTCATTCTTTTAATTCATGTTTCTAGAGTAAGCACAATACCTACAATGTGGCAGGTGCTGTGCTCGGCAATAAAAGTGAAGATTACGATGGTTTTCTTCTAGGATTATCTCACTGTATACAGTCAAGAGACCAAATAATCTTGACCCACTAACTTGTGGGTTATTTTCAGCTAAAAGCCAGAACCACAGGAAGGTTATTTCTTAAAACCCATAATCAGGTGGATTTCCCCTAGGCTTCCTTTGCAAACAGGTGCAGATTTCATTTCTGAATCCTGCCTAACTCAAGAACGCTGCCTTCGCTGTAGTAGAGACGAGAGGGGAGAGAAGGGCAGCCAAAACCATTCTGTCTTCACACTCAAATCCCTGGGGATTAGACTCATCATCATATCGTGACTCGGAGGCTTTTCACAGGAAAAGCCAAGATATAAATCCCCTCCACTGTAAAACCATGAGGGAAGTAAGCCAGCCTATGTTGGAGAACCTTATTCACAAAATCTCTCTGATCTCCAGGATCTTCACTCAGCATCTTGATGCCTGTGGTTCCCCCACTGTTAAAACCACGGGCACAGCCTGCCTGCTGCTGCTCTCTTCACCCCAGGGGAGGAGGAAGATGCCCGTGCAGATGCTTCTACCTTTTCCAGCTCTGAGCTCATTAGCAGAGGGTGCTTCTCGGAAATAGGATGTCTTCTGGTGAAATAAGCAATGTTTTTTTGCAAACGCTTACCTTTACAATGATTAAGACCACGTAATTAAGCCTTGAGTCTTTAGTCCAGAGGTGAAAAACAGGGCAGAGAGAGCAAAGAGGAAAACACAGTAGTGCTGCTGAATCTCCCTTTATGAGGAAGCTCAGGGTCTAGGCTCCTGGCAGAGTCTGTGAATATGAGCCAGAGAAGGGGTTTGAGGGGGAGAGGGAGGAAATGGGGGGCAGATATCATTTGTCTCTTGCCCCCATCCAATTCATGAAACTGAGTGGCAATCTAAACAGAGATATTTTGTGGACAAACCAAAATCAATGCTAGGCAGATTGTCCCAACACAGGTCATTAGGGAAGGAATAGGCAGAGAGGGAGATTCTAGATGTTGACCCCTGGGAGGGAGACTAAGAGACCAGTTAAAAGTAAAAGAATTTGAAGCAGAGGGTGGAAAGCCAGATAAACTCTATGGCCTGGAGAGCATGGTGACAAAGACTTTGAGTATGTCTAATAAAAGAGCTATAGAAAAGCAACATAACTTGCATAGGTACCAGGATCTGATCCTGGATATCCCTGCCCACCTGGGCAAACAAGGACCAAGAGATCAGGATTAGTCTTCCTCATTTACAGATGAGGAAACCGAGGCTTAGGGACATAAAGCAAATCATCCAAGCTCACACATTTAGCGAATGACAGTGCCAGGATTAAACCCAGGACATGTGACTCTAAATATGTCTTTCCATCACACCAAATGCTTTACCAATGCCTCAAGAGGGGTGACAAGTCTGGGCCCCCAGATTAAAAGACAGATGTGAACCAACTAAACAGACTGATGATAAAGTTTGATAGCAGAGATCAATAAGTGGAAACAGGTTTGAGCGAGAGAGTTACAAAAGATGCAGACGAGGAGTGCAGAAAGACAGGAGCCAGAGTTGGCATCTCAAAAGCATACAGAAGTAGGGGCGTGGGTGAGGTGTCTAGAAAGGAAATGTGAGTCAGAGGTGGGGTTCACCTCAGAGAGAGGTCACAGGACTACCAAGATGGACACACACTTGCCTATCAGCCTGGTAGATACAGGTTGTTCTCTGAAAGGCACTTCCAGGGCTTTTGGGAATATGCAGGGCTGGCTACATAATTTGAAGGTACCAGTTCAGAAAGAAAACATGTGGCCCTTTGTCCAAAAAGCAGGAAAAACATACTATTAAAGGTACTAAAATACAACTTTTTCTTTTCTTTTGTGGCCTCTCTCTCTGCAATGATGTTGTTTATTTGGTATTTCCTGTCTTGCTCCCTTGAGCATGAGGATCTACAGGTGAACACAAACTCTCACAGGCACCAGGTGAATACAGACCTTCGCAGGTGCAGAAACCCTGCTCTGCAAGGTGTCAGGCACATCAGCAGCCCACTAGCTGCTAGGTTCCTCCTCCTGCCGGTCATTGGACCAACGCGCAGTTCTCCACTAGGGACAGAAAACCCAGTACATCCGTCTTAGTAGTTCACTACCCCAACTCGCAGCACATAGTCAGCACCCACATATCACAACCTCCATGCCAGGAGGTGCTCAGTACCTGGATCCTACTGGGGTGGGGACAGCACCACGGAACCTCACCTCGATTCAGACCCTTTTTGTGCCCATTCTCAGGCCCCTGACAGAAGCAGAAGGAAACAGCAGTTGCTGAGCAAGAGAAAGGGAGGCCAGGCAGGCCATTACCTGGAGGCAGGGGAGTGGGTGGCTAAGAAGCCATCCTGGAGAGTAAAGGAGGCAACAGGATGCAGAGCTACACATGAGCTGAGGCTCCAGGTACCACCTAAAACTAAAAAAACCACCTAGTATGCTTTATTGTCCCATCGGACTTCAGTTACAAAATATAAAACCAAAGATAAAATTAGGAAATTTGAGATGCCAACAATAGAGTGTTAAACCCTAAAATCAGAGTCCTTCTGAGTACAGGACCCTAATTGCACACCCATGAAGCCAGCCCTGGGAATATGCAAGCTCCAACAGCAATGGTCTTAAACTACAAACAAAAAAAGCTAATTGCTGTCAGGTCAATTCCTACTCACAATAACCCCATGTGTGTTAGAGTAGAATTATGCTTCATAAGGTTTTCAGTGGTTGATTTTTCAGAAGTAGATTGCCAGGCCTTTCTTCCAAGGTGCTTCTCGGTGGACTCCAACCTCTAAACTTTCAGTTAGCGACTGAGCATTTTAACTGTTTGCACCACCCAGGGACTCCAAACTACAAATATCAATTAGTAATCTGAGGAGTACGAAGGCCCCCCAAGCCTTCTAACATTTCTATTGTCAGTGTCCAGATGGCCGGCCACAATCTCCTTGGCAATCGGGAAAATTTCCTTCTGTTGCTACTGGTGCTGTTCTCTACTCTGCAGCTAGTACTGCTGCTACTATTGCTGCTTCCTCCCTCACCAGGACAGGTAAGAGCTCTCTCCTGCCAGTGTTTGTGTGGTCACTTATTATGTTCCAGAAAGTGTGGCCTGGCTCTTTCCATTTCTCCTATAACCTATATTAAAGAATTTGGGAAAAGTCTACTAGAGCAAATGGGACTATATAATTATCATCCATTTTGGACATGAGAAGAGGTTTAATTAATAGTTACACTAGGACAACAGGAATAAATGGGACTGTCTCAGGTAAACCAGGACATATGGCCACTCCACCTGGGACTGAATAGGAAGATATTTGATTGGTCTTATACAGTGTCATGTTTAAAAAAAATTCCCATACTGTCATTTCAAACCAGTTTTGTAACATGAAACTCAAGCGTCTCAACTTTCTCCCTCCTCAGGGTGGCTTCCCAGTCCTTCCAAGAGAAGGGTCAGCCTCTCTCTGCCCTACCCTACCCAGTCCCAGTACCGTCGAGTCGATTCCCTACCTGTGTCCTCAACTAATATTCTTAATCTCATTGTTGGTGAACCTAAATAACAGCTGCAAAGTTCCCTACATTCCTTCTCTCCCAGGAAGCCTAGAGCATCATTATTCAATGAATAGAAGGCTGTATTAGGAGTCCAGCACTGGGGTGGGGGGTGGCTATGAAGGTGTCTCTTGGATCCTGCTGTGTCTGTAAATGAATTGATTTTCCTGTATTTTCTAAAAGTTTTGGGAAGCTTCGAGCATATCCCCACCCCCGCCCCCACAACCATATTTGCCGATGCTCTTTCAATGCCAAAGGACTGATGTCACTGGCTGAGAAATCTTAACTGGCCTTAAATAACATCCTTCAGAGTTCAGAAGGGATTTTGTTAATGCTTTTATTCTAAAGGTAGAGTTCACTATTGCTTAACCTTTGCCGTAAAGATAATTGCTCAGCCCAAACTATTCTTCTAAGAGGGTGAAATCATTCTTATCTTTTCTGAAGAGACTATCAATAAAAGAGAGATTTCCTTTATACTGCTATCCCCTGTTTTCTTTTTTTTTTTTTCAGGTGCTACTCCTCGTCCCTCCATAGGACTGTGGTTATAGAAAATCAACTCATTGGGTTTTCCATTTGGCCTCAGAAATTATTTTTATCTTCATATTTTTCCTTTTACAAGAAACACCTTTTTGAAGTGTTTTGTTTATGCCATGAAATATAAGTATATCCTTTTTTGTTCCTTGTGAAATGAAAAAAAAAAAAATACTTCAAGTGGATGAAACTTTAATACCATCATCCCTAAACACTTAGGAAATCTATGGCTTAAAAAGTGGAAACTCTCAAACACTAAACAATATAGTACCCAGAATCTTGACACAAATAAACAGACAAAGATGTTTGTCAGCACTTAATAATTTTAAGTTGGAAAGTTTATCATTCAAGCAACTGTTTTTCTTATCCTTCTGTCCTCCAACCCCAGCCTTCCTAATTATCTTTCTTTCTTTTTTTTCTTATTTAATTAGACTCTGATCCACAGAGTAAAGGCAAAAGTTTTTGGATAGATGATTCTTCAGGAGTCCTGTGGCATCCCAGACCAGCCTTACCAATATTACAATCACCATATGTGTATTTAATAATGTCTTTGGTTTTATAAGTTTATCTGGTATCCTTTCAATTTACCATGAGCTCTAGTTAATTCTTTTTGTGTTTTTTAAATCAGTTTTATTGAAGGATAGCTTACATACAGTAAAATGCACCTATATTAAGTGTGTGGTTTGATGAGTTTTGACAAATGCATGTCCTCATGTAAACAAAGCACAATCAAAATATAAAACATTTCCATCAACCCCGAAAGTTCTTTTGTGCCCCTTGCAGTCAATATCCACTCCCCAGCTCCAGGCAAAAACTGATCTGCTTTCTGTTACAATAGGTTAATTTTGCCTGTTTTAGAATCAAATGTGAATAGAATCATATAGCATGTTCTCTTTTGTATCCAGTTTCTTTAACTCAGCCAAATGTTTCTGATTTGTATACCATTGTGTGGATAGCCATAATTTATGTACTCATTTATCTTTTGATGGACGTTTGGGTTACTTCCAGTTTAGGGGTATTAAGAATAAAGCTCCTATGAGCATTCACGTACAAGTCTTTGCAAGGGATCTGTTTTTATTTGTCTTGGATAAACATCTAGGAATGTCACTGCTGAGCTGTATGGTAAATGTATGTTTAATTAATTTAAAAAGGAAGAAAAAAGAATTGCCAAGGCTTCTTCCCAAAGTGTTTGTACTATTTTATGTTCCCATTCATAGCGAATGAAATTTCTAGCTATTCTATATCTTTGCCAACATTTGGTATCGTCGGTTTAAAAAAATTTTTTTTTCCAGCTATTTTAATGGATGTATAAAACCCATTGCCGACGAGTCGATTCTGACTCATAGTGACCCTATAGGACAGAGTAGAACTGTCCCATAGGGTTTCCAAGGAGCGTTGATTTGAACTGCTGACCTTTTGGGTAGCGGCTAAGCTCTTAACCACTATGCAACCAGGGCTCCAACTGATGTATAGTGGTCTTTTATGGGAGCCTTGAGGCCCAGTGGTTAAACGCTCAGCTGCTAACCAAAGGTCGTGGTTTGAACCCTCCAGCCACTCCAAGGGAGGAAGATGTGGCAGCTGTCGCAGTCTGCTTCCATAAAGATTTACAGCCTTGGAAATCTTATGGGGCAGTTCTACCCTATCCTATAGGGTTGCTATGAGTTGGAATCAACTCGATGGCAACAGTTTTTTTTTTTTTTAAATAGTTGTCTCTTACTACGGTTTTAATTAGCATTTACCCAGGTGACTAATGATGTTGAGCATCTTTCATGTACTTACTAACCATTCGTATGTTTTCTTTGGAGAAATGTCTGATAAAATCTTTTACCCATTTTTAATTGGATTACTTATCATTGAGTTGTGTTTTTTATATATTCTGGATACAAGTTCCTTGTCTGATATATGTATTGAGAATTTTTTCCCAGTCTGTGGCTTATCTCTTCATTTTCTTAAGGATGAATACAAGAATTTAATTTTAATGAAATCTATATTTATCAATATTCCCTTTATAATTAGTGATTTTTTGTGTGTCCTAACAAATTCCAAAGTTGCAAATATTTTCTCCTAAAATTTTGTAGTTTTAATTTTTACATTTAGATCTATGATTAATTTGAGCTATTTTGTGTATGTGTATGGTTGGAGATAAGGATTAGGGCTCTTTTCATGTGTGAAGGTGGCTATACAATCATTCTAGCACCATTAGTTGTAAAGACTTTTCCCACTGAATTACCTTGGAAACTTTGTCAAATATTAATTGACCGTATTTGCATGGGTCTATTTTCAGACCCTATACTGTTTTGCTTTATAGTAAAACTTGAAATCAGGTAAATTAAGTCCAACTTTGTCCTTCTATTTCAAAATTAATTTGGCTATTCTAGGTCCTTGACATTTACATATAAATTTTAGAATCAGCTTTTCAATTTCCCAAAAACTGCTTGGATTTTGTTTGGGACTGTGTTGAATCTCTGGGTCAATTTGGGGGAAATGCACAATTTAATAATACTAAGTCTTGCAGTGCATGAAAATGGCTTTTCTCTCCAATTATTTAGGCCTTCAATCTTTCAACAATGTCTTTAGTTTTCAGTGTACAGGTCTTGTTCATATTTTGTTAATTTTATTCCTAAGTGTTTAATCTTTGTTGATATTATTGTAAACGATATTTAAAATTTTTTATTTTGCAGTTGTTTGTTGGTAGTACATAGAATTACAACAGAGTTTTATTTATTTACCTTGTTTCCTGAGGCCTTGCTAAAACTCCTAGCCCCTTGTTTCTTTTTATCGCCTTATTGCACATGCCAGGACTTCCAGTGCAATGACTGTTGCGAACTCTCAGATTCTCAAGCCATTTAGCTTCCTGTTAGATTTTGCCAATAAGAGGCATTAAAGGGACACTATATATTTTTTTTTTATAAAGCAAGGATGATTAAAAAAAAAAAAACAAACCTGTTGCTATCCGGTTGATTCTGTCTCATAGCGACCCTATAGGACAGAGTAGAACTGCTTCATAGTGTTTCCAAGGAGCAGCTGGTGGATTCGAACTGCTGACCTTTTGGTTAGCAGCTGAGTCCTTAACCACTAGATTTTCTTCCCTTGTTCCCATCGGTGTTGCTCTGGCAGTAGTAGTTCATTCTAGCAACAGCTGGGAGATCCAACCTCCCGATTCTTTTGGCAGTTCCAGAGCAACCCTGTACCAACCATAGCTAGGTGGAACCTCTTTAGGTGTGTGGAAGCTCTTCCCCAGAGGTTCAAGCACCAGTTCTGCAGGTCATTCCTCTAAGCTGCTGGAGTATCCAGGCCCTTCTCAGAGGTCTGAGCACAAGATCAATCCTTTGAGCTCCTAATTTTGGATAATCCCACTTCTTCCTTTTCTCTTCCCAGCCCTAGGACATACGGTGTATAAAGACATGATTTCTCAGAGTTGAAAATATGTTAGTGAGCATTTAGTATAACTATCCAGCCAACACATATTTCTGCTAAATGGTCATTCATCCTTGGCTTGAAACCACTTGGGAGCAGGAATCTAATATATTATGCTTCCTCAAATACATATAAGTTTAGAAAATTGAGCAGATTAAGAGGAGGTGCTATACAGAGCTGGGGCATTAGCTTTCCCAAGCAGCCCTAGAAGGCTGTTGTAAACAGCTTAACCTACTTCAATAGTTAGTCTTCCCTCTACAAACTTCCATCAACATATTCTCAGGTTTCCACGAGTTCTTTACAGAAATTAAAAAATATTTATTTCTATAGCACTCTAAAAAAAAGTAATACAGGTATATATTTATACCTGTATGTATATATACACACTAAATAATCTCCATGATCACCTTATAGCAATGCACTGTCACAAATTTTTAATGCCCATGCTCACTTTATTTTTATAATTACAATCTATTTGAGAGACCATTATTGGTTAAGAACAAAGACATTGGCTCCAAGGTGCCTGGGTTGGAATTTCAGCTCAGAAACTTACTGTATGTGTGACTTTGGGCAAATTACCTTGTCTTTCTTGGCCTCCGTTTTCTCATCTGTAACATGAAGGTAATTAAAGTACCTTGTACATAGGACTGCTGAGAGGATTAGATGAATTAATATATTAGAACACCGCCTGGGACATACAAAGTTGTATATAAATGTTTGGTGGAGTCAATAAATGAGTCAATTTCTACTCATAGCAATCCCATGTGGCAGAGTAGAACTGCCCCATAGTGTTTTCTTGGCTGTAATCCTTCAGGGAGCAGATAGCCAGGTCTTTCTCCCACAGAGCCACTGGGTGGGTTCAAACTGACAACCTTTCAGTTAGTGGCTAAGCACTTAAATGTTGTACCACCAGGACTCCTTCTGTCAAATAATAGTCCTAACTTAATTATTCACGGAGGCAGACTTAATATGTAAGTAATCCCTATGTATCAAATGAAGATTAAACCACATTATAGCATATTGCATAAAGGACTTACAGTGTTTGTAACAGACAAATGTGGTGAGAGAATTAAGTAATTATATGACACACAGTACGTAGTATAAACATAGCCCACAACACAGAGAGTGGCCATTGAGTTTCAGCAAAATATCATTTATCATATTAATGCTGTTGATTTAAATTTTATAGTTTGCTTATATTTAATTTTAAACTGAATTTCTATTTATAATGTTATAAGGTCTGTAAGCATATGGAGTTTACACTTGGTTTCATGTTGTACATGTCTAAATAACGATCTACTAAAAATAATTTGTCAATACTGGAAGTCCATGAGGTAATTTTTCCCATTAAAGTAGATCCATACATTATTTAAATTTGAGAAATAGTGATACAATGAGGCCAGTTTTTGCCTTAATGGAGCACTGCCCTCAGAGGTAGTCTTAAGTGGACAAGACATAAGACAAACCACTTTCAGTCAAGACCAGCCACAAGGGGAGTGCTGGTGGACATTTTGAAACTTCTAAATCAGGGAAACTTAGTCACCATATTTAGGTTCAATGTAGGAAAATTGGGAGAAAGTTATACTTAGAAAGGTCTAATCCACCAGCCACTCCTTGGAAACTCTACGGGGTTGCTATGAGTCAGAATCGACTCGACGGTGATGGGTTCAGTTTTTTTTTGGGGGGGGGGGCGGTTTAAGGACATATGAATGTCCTGGGTGGCACAAGCCATTTGTGCTCAACTACTCACCTAAAGATTGGTAGCTTGAATGCACCAGGGGCACTGCGGAAGGAAGGCCTGGAAATCTGCTTACATAAAGATTACAGCCAAGAAAACCCTAGGAATCATTTCTACTCTGTAACGCACGTGTTCACCGTGAGTTGGAATTGACTTAATGGCAATGGGTTTGGTTTTTTTGGTTTAAGGATATGTGATAGAAGAAAAATGAAAAGCCAGGAGTGAATGGGGTGATGGAAAAGTAACAAATGCACCTTTAAAATGCCAAGCACCATCCTTTCAACAACTCTGGAAATTGATGGCCTTATTCTCCATCTTTCAGATGAGATTCAGGGAGGTTAATAACTTGGCTAAAGTCACACAGCTAGAAAATGGCAGAGCCAGTTCTTCCATCTATTGGCTCCAAAGCTGATCATCTAAAGCTTGAAGTATATTTTGTTCCGGAAGAGATGAAGACCTGTGAGTAGAACTCTTGTTCAGGAATTCTGAGACGCAAGCCTTTTCAGAGTTTTAAGACCAGAAGAGCCTTTCTGAGCATTCTTCGTCTCCTGATCCACAAAGGGAAGAGGCCTACCCACTGGGTTACTCAGGGTAACAGACAGCTAGAGAGGGCTGGCTCTCAGCATACTGACCATTCTAGCTGCAGGTCAAACTGGACCAGCATTTCTACCAGAAGCTTCTTTCTTCCCCTAGCCCAACTGTATTAAGAACGACCGGCTGTTTATTTTCACAAGTGAGTTCATGACCTCAAATAACCATAGTTCCAAACATGCCTGGGAAGAGTAGGCCTTTTCTTCCTCAGTTTACATGTTATTTCCGTTAAAGAAGTAGAGGTGTCCATGTCTTACTGCTGGGAGAATCCCTTTCTCCCAGAAAAGAGTGGATGCTGGATAAGAAACAAAGAGACCCACACCTCCCCTGCCTCCACCCAAGGCTTTGACTTTTCCTGTTCTTCCCCACTGGAAAGCTTACATGCTAATCTTATCATCCTCAAATGTTTGCGTGGTTATTCAGAATTGAAACACTCCCTTTACGCTCAAGTTTCAGAAAGCTTGGTCCCAATAAAGAGGCTAGTTTTCTGAAAATGTTGTCGATTTGCTTCTTTTTTGCAGCTACTGCATTCCCTAGAACCTCCTAGAAACCCCTGAGAACGAGGTTCTCTCCGTCCAAGGCTCCAGCCTTCTATATTACACAGGGAAAGGGGCACACATCGTTTCCGTCATTGGCTTCCCCCTGTTTGTCCAGGAGCACAGTTAGTATAAATACTGGTTTTAATTATTGATAGTTTAGAAAAGTTTCTTTCAGCTTTACAACTCATTTAGGTGACATCATGCAAATTCTCAGAATTGTCAGATTTAGTAAAAACGTCATTAAGCTGGAAGATTTGGGGGGATTTTCCACAGGCCAGCTCCTGGTTCCGTACATTCTAAACCTTTCCCCTTCACTCTCACATCCTTCCGATGCTCTGTGCCACAAGACACATTCGTATTATAATATGACCTCTAGCCTTGCACCTTGATGTTGTGACACCAGATAAGTCTACATGGAAAGCAACAGGATTATTCCTGAAATATATCTCTACACTAGGATGGCTAGCCATAACTTAACCGTACAGGGAAGGGACCACAAGCCACATTAATATAGACTACCAAACGCAAGTTGCTTGTATCTCCAATTCAACTTCCTCTTAAAAAAAACAGTTCTTGTCAAGTCAGCTCCAACTCCTGACAACTCCATGTGTGTTGGAGTAGGACTGTGCTCCACAGGGTTTTCAATAGCTGATGTTTCAGAAGTGGATTGCCAGGCCTTTCTTCCAAGGCACCTCTTGGTAGACTGGAACCTCCAACCTTTCAGTTAGCAGCCAAGTGACTTAACCATTTGTACCACCCAGGGACTCCGACTAAGGTACTGCCAAGCAGAAAAGATGTGCCACGTATATTAAAATGCCATGAGCAGAGATAACAACTTAATTTCAAATTTCAGTCCTAAACTGCAAGTCACAAGCACAGACCTTTCAAGCTGCCGCTTCTCCCACAGGCAACTTTCTGTAATATGCATCAGAGTAAGTAACAGCAGTGATTAATTATTTAAATAATAATTAAATGGCTAATTATTCTTCTCAGCAACCTGGGAAGGCCATTTAGCAAAGAAATAAAATAAAAAATATCTTAGATAACTTTAAATATACTATGAACACTGGAAAAAAATGGACCATCAAGAAAATTTCATTCACCCAAATGCACAGCAGAGACAGATGGAGAGGGAAGCTAATGAAGCTCAAGCTTCAGGGCACCTCACTTGAGTCAGCCCCTTTCAAGTCCTGGGGAGAGCCCTAACAATGTCTTACGTGGTCATGAATGTCTTGTAAACTTTGCAAAAGTAAAATATTTTAACTGCGGTCAGTTAAGATCATCCTTTCCCCATCCAGTGTCCCTTCTCTCACACCCTCCTACATGTCAGATAGTGTTGGTATGACCAAAGACATTTTGGGGATTCTAAAGGGAAGTTGGGAGTCGCTAGCACAAACAGTTAATTCACTCGGCTGCTAACTGAAAGGTTTGAGCTTTCCCAGAGGTGCCGCAGAAGAAAAGACCTGTGACTTACTTCTGAAAAATCAGCCACTGAAAACCCTATGAAGGACAGTTCTACTCTGACAGACGTGGGGTCACCATGAGTTGGAATCAACTCGATGGCAACTGTAAAAAAAAAAAAACAAAAAAACACAGTGCCTCAATTTCAGTTGATCATATCTTTGAAGTGCCCTTCAGGACCCCCAAGTGAATTTCACATACAACTCAAACCAAAAAAAAAAAAAAACCAAACCCATTGTCGTGGAGTCAATTTCAATTCATAGGACAGAGTAGAACTGCCCCATAGTGTTCCCAAGGAGCAGCTGACGGATTCGAACTGCCAACCTTTTGGTTAGCAGCCGAGCTCTTAACCACTGTGCTACCAGGGTTCTATATGCAGTCCAGTGCCTATATCTTAGGTCTGATGATCTCAGACAGAGTTTCCAAATTTGATGAAAATCTTGTCAGCTGTTTCCATGTGATATATTACAAATAGATTAAAACATACTTTTACTTGTATGGTTTCATGCCCTACCTACATCATTCCCTAAAGAATCTGAGTCACCTTAGGGAGCCCTGGTGGTGCAGTGGTTAAGAGCTTAGCTGCTAAGCAAGAGGTCGGCAGCTCGAATCCACCAGCCGCTCCTTGGAAACCCTATGGGACAGTTCTACTCTGTCCTATAGGGTGGCTATGAGTTGGAATCCACTCAATGGTAGTGATTTTTTTTTTAATGACTATGCATATTTTTTTTCTTACATATAGAAAAAGGTAGAACAAAATGTGAAAAACAAAAATCAGAAGAAAAGCAAACTCGATGTAGAATGGTTGAAGGGGAAAGTTAATACATAGATATGAAAAAATGCAAGCATGAGGGTTACTCAACTATATAAAAAAACCAAAAAACTAAAAACCTGTTGCCATCGAATCAATTCCGACTCATAGTGACCCTAGAGGACAGAGTACAACTGCCCCATAGAGTTTCCAAGGGGTAGCTGGTAGATTTGAACTGCTGACCTTTTGGTTAGCAGCCATAGCTCTCTGAGTCAGAATCGACTGGACGGCAAATGATTTACTAAACTACATAACCATTACCAAATCTGCATTACTAAATCAACTCTGTATTACTGTATTACTAAATCAACCCTGAGCTTCTTTGTGAATAAAGGAAAAAGGGAATTATGATTAGTTACAAGATACCCAGTGTTCAGGAGATTAAAGAATTATTGTTTTTCAGAAGATCAGCTTTTTCTGGCTCTGAGGTGTAAAAGAAACTTCACCCCCTTAGGTTCTCATGGAAGTGACCCTGTGTGTTGTTAGGTTGTGGCTCATCAAGCTAGCTGTTCTAGAGAATCATTTGTTCTAAAACAATACTGATTCCTGAGACTTATCTCTGATTTAGTAGAAATGACCAGACTATATCTCATTCACCATTTAAGTCCCAGAGTGTCTGGAATTTAGTAAACACTCATTAAATATTTGCTGGAAAAATGAATGAATGAAATTAATATTTGCTTCCTCTAATAAATTGAAAGTTATTCAAAGGCCCATTCTTTAGCTTTTTCATCTTTGTGTTCCCCAAAGCATTTACTATGCTTCATTAAATCATTCATTTGACAAGCATTTATTGAGGGCCTTTTATGTATCAAACATTGCTCTGAGCTCCAGAAATATGGTAGTGAACAAAGCATTCTAATGGGGAAACAAATGATAAACAAAGTAATTGATCTATATATAGCATATTAGATAGAGTGCTCCTCAACTACAATAAACATGTTTGAATTTTGTATGAATTCCAAGAGCAGCCCCGTCCTCTCAAGGCCTCACAATTATGGTATAACAACGGTGTCTGTAGAGTGACTTTGTTAGAGTCCTTAGAATGGTCCATAAATTTTGCGCCTCCCAACAGTGGCTAGGATGTCTTTTGAAAACTGTAAATCAGAAGGCCACGGTGGGAGTCCTTGGAGCCCAGAATCTCTCTTGGGAAACACTGTTGTTCACAAATTGAGCAGTGAGAGCCTGAACTGAGGTCATCTTTAGAAACAGAATCTCCTCAGGGCTCATTTATAGCTCCCAGCCACTCTGATTCCTACTAAGGGAACTCCTAGAGATGAGGGCACCTCACCCAGTCAAATCCTCACGGTGTCAAAGCACGGTCATTGGCTCCCTGAGGAATGTTCCCTCTCCTCTGTCTTTGGCTCTTCTTCTGAATACAGGGATTGCTCCAGCATCCCTGGTATCTGTGGCGCCAAGAAGACTAAGAGTCCGGTGACAGCAGGGGTTGGTGGGGCGTGCACTGGAAGCTGCCTGACTGCCAGGGCCCATTAACCTCCTCTTCCAGCTCATTGTTTTACAAGTGGTCATCGCCACCTTGCCTCCCAGCCAGAAGCAAGTAGCAGCTTTATAGCCTACTTACAGAAAATGGCTCAGCACTTAGGCATTTTCTGCTGCCCCAGGGTTCAAAGTGAAATTAATTTCCATTACCTCCCGTAATAAATCACCTCACCCAACACATGTATGAAATTCCATTCAGGAGACTCAAGTCATTCTGGGGCCACACCGAATAGCATACACACTTCAGCTTGCACTTTGTTAATTTCTCTGCTTGGGATAGAGCTGATGGGGCCTCACAAACAATTAAGTTCCAAGAGAGGCAATGAAACATGAAGCAGCCTTCCAATAGACAGGCAAGAAGCTAGTCTGAAGATTCTGAGTTTCTGCAGAGAAGAAGGGGGAGTTCTTGCTCTCTGAACTCTCTTTGGTGGCCCCTTCCTCTCTTTCTCTCTCTCCAGGGCTTTTCTGATGACGGAACAGATGCACAGAGCCTGGTAATAGAGACAACAGTGGCCCACTCTGTTTGATATCAGAATCCAGACCTAGTTGGAAATGTTGTGGGGCCCTTTGGGGCAATAAGTATGGCTGGTTGTTCTGAATCTCAGTCTTTTTATGAAAGAAACTGATGAAAGGTCGTAAGTGCAACACACAGCTCAATAATGAAGAAAGTAAATAGCAAGGTACAGTGTCACTGAGACAAATCCATGGAGGTTGAAAGGTCACTGGGCATGATTCACGTCCAGAGAATCATGACTGAGGAATTTATACCAGAGAGGCCCAGGGAGAGAGAAAGAGAGAAGACCAGAATCTTCTTGAGCTGGAAGGGGTATTATAAACTGTCAAGTCTAATCCCCATAGATTATAGACGGGGAGAGAAGCAGAGACACTAGATTATAATTGTAACCACTTCTGTTTATTGGTTATGTATTCTGTCTGGACAAGGCACTAATTTGTAAAATTTTATCAAGTAAGCTTCATGGAAACCTCAGCCTAAGGTAGGTTTTTTTTGCTTGCTTTTGTTTTTAAATAGGCTATTTTTCAGAACAGTTTTAGATTTACAGAAAAATTGAGATGGTACTTAGAGTTCCCATACCCCACATCCAGTTTCCACTATTATTAGTATTTTACATTACTACGGCATATTTGTTACAATTAATGATCCAATATTGATACACTATTATTAACTGAAGTCCATAGTTTATTCAGATTTCATTAGTTTTTGTCTAATGCCCTTTTTCTGTTCCAGTATCTCATCCAGGATACCATATTACATTGTGTTGTCCTGTCTCCTTGTTCTCCTCTAATCTGTGTCAGTTCCTCAGATTTTTCTTGTTTTTGATAAACTTTTTTTTTTTTTTTTTGATAGTTTTGAGGAGTTGTGGTCAGGGGTTTTGTAGGCTGGCCCTTTACTGGAATTTGTCTGATGTTTTTCCTCACGATTAGACTGGAGTTACAGGTTTAAAGAGGTGAGATAGATTTGTTATTGTTTGTTTTTAATCCGATTTGCAATTGAGGAAACAAGGACTCAGTCAAATAAGGGGAATTACCCCAACCCATGCTACCACTAAGTGAGGGAGTCAGTTTTGGAACTCAGGACTTTCTGAATCCAGAGATCATGCTCTTAACATTACGCTATTTCCGGTAACCCAATGAGTTAGAAGCCAAAACTGGTGTTTTTCACAGAGAAACATGGGTGAATAGATGAATGGATGGATGGAATCTTCATGATTTTTTCCTGATAACTTAAGTAATACAGTCTCACTGTGAAATACTCACGTACTGTCGACATGTATGAAAGCAAGCCCTCTGAAATAATTGCTACTGTTAAGCATAGAGTCTTTCAATTTTTTCGATGCTTATGTCATAAACTATGGGAACATGATTTTTTTTTACAAAAATGAAAGTATTTTACACATATTGTTCTGTGACTTGTTTTTTGTTTTTTCCCTGTTAACAATGTATCACATGCAACTTTATAAGTTATACATCTTGGACCTTAAACTTTTTATACACCGTTAATTAACTGTTGTTGTGTGTCCTCAAGCCAATTCCAGCTCATAGCCACCCTATAGGATAGAGTAGAGCTGCCCTATAGGGTTTCCTAGGCTGTAATCTTTATGGAAGCAGACTGTGACATCTTTTTGCCACAGAGCTGCTGGTAAGTTTGAACCACCGACCTTTCAGTTGGCAGCCGAGCGCTTAACCACTGCACCACCAGGGCTCCTTAATTGGACATTAAGTTTCTCAACTTATTGCTGGTGGTCTTTCCATTGGCGTGGTAGGCCTATAAATTCAGCATACATAAGCCTCATTTGGGGAGCTTATTGATTCTTATTCAAAAGGACTGGGGTAGAACCCAGGAATTCAGTTGTTTTTTTTTTTTTTTAATAAACACAATTCCCTCCTTCAGGAGATTATAGATGCAACTGATTTTGAGACTATACTTTGAAAGAAAGTATAATACTCCTCCTTGAATCTTGGCAGTATATTCTCTCCTCAGTCTAGAAAGAGGTAATCCATTCTGACATACAAACTCCAGAAACTCCAACTGATCGGCTAGAGTGAAATAAATCTGAATATATGACTGAAAAATTATGCTGTTTTTGTTAATTTCATGTATCACCTGTACCTACAAAGAAAAATATTTCATAATTTGTTCTGATCAAATTTGCCTTAATCGCTAGACATGCTGGGGTGAATTGTGGTAGGCACTTCACACATGCTGTCTCATGTGAACCCTCCAACAATCTGAAGGATAAGCAGATTGGCATTTTTATGGATGATGTACTTGAGTCTCAGGGGGACTTGTTAAGGTCACTGCAGTGAACTAATTACTTTTGTGTGTGGCTTTACTAGCCATGGTCTTGTATCTTCCACCCAGTTGATTGGGCAGGCCTGTGCCATAGGGTAATTGTGGTCTGGCAAAGGCCTGGTAAGTTTTGCCTTAAAAAAGAGTCAATTCCAGAGCAGAGAAGAAGAGCCCACCACCACCAAGGAAGGGGAGACCAGCAGGAGACAGTGTGATGAGCTTCCTGGCCCTTGGAGAGAGAAAGCAGAGTGCCTTTGGGCTGAGAATGAGGGCCAGGGAGAGGTGTGCCTATGAGCACAGCCAGGAAGAGGCTGTCCTGATGGAAGAACTGTATCCTGAGTGTTCCTGAGCCTGAATTTTAACTGTTACTTCCCTAATAAACACTGTAATTGTGAGTATGGTCTGTGAGTTGTGTGGCCATTGCAATTAATTATCAAACCCAGCAGAGAATTAGAGAGTGCCATGTGAGGGCGGGTTGGTGTCAGAACTAGTAAAGATGGCTGAGAGAGGAGGCTTGTCTGGCATTCACTTCATGGGAGTTGGCCTTGCACTATGAATCTTGGTTCTCTTTCCCTCTTGTGGGGTTGAAGGTCAGACACTGCCCCTAAGCCATTTTTACAGTGTCACATAGTTGGTGACCCAGGAGCAAGGACGTCAACCCAGGTTGACTTTGATATATGTATCAGTCAAAAATCTTTTGGTTAAGTGACTTGACTGTTTCAAGAAATCAGCTCAAAGAGAAGAGAATGACTAGGGCTGGTGCTGCTAAGAATCTCACTATGGTATTGCAGAAGGCATTTCCACAGTGGAAAATCTGTTAGTAGCTCCAACCTCATATCCAGCAATATTGTGGCCTAGGCGGAGGGAAGTTCTTTCAGCAAATTTTAGTATGAAAAAGGCTCCAGGGAATGATTCTGATTGGCCTAGTTTGGATACATATTAGCATATACACCAACAACTATATATTGAATTTGTTCTTGTTGTTAGATACTATCAAGTCAGTTCCAACTCACAGGGACCCTATGTACAATAGAAATAAATACTGTCCTGTACCATCCTCACAATCATTGTTATAGTTGAACCCATTGTTTGCTACCACTGTGTCAATCCATCTTCTTGAGGGTCTTTCTCTTTTTTGCTGACTCTCTACTTTACCAAGCACGATGGCCTTCTCCAGAGACTGGTACCTCCTGATAACATGTCCAAAGTATATGAGACAAAATCTTGCCATCTTTGCTTCTAAGGAGCATTCTGGCTGTACTTCTTCCAAAACAGATTTGTTCATTCTTCTGACAGTCCATTATATATTCAATATTCTTTGCCAACACCATAATTCAAAGGCATCATTTCTTCTTTGGTCTTCCTTATTCACTGTCCAGCTTTCACATGCATATGAAGTGATTGAAAATACCATGGCTTGGGTCGTGTGTACCTTGGTCCCCAGAGTGAACTTTTTGCTTTTTACCACTTTAAAGAGGCCTTTTACAGCAGATTTGCCCAACACAATGCATCATTTGATTTCCCGACTGCTGCTTCCATGGGTGTTGATTGTGGATCCAAGTAAAAAGAAATCCTTGACAGCTTCAATCTTCTCTCCATTTATCATAGTGTTGCTTATTGGTAAAGTTATGAGGATTTTTGTTTTCTTGAAGTTGAGATATAATCCATACTGAAGGCTGTGGTCTTTGATCTTCATCAGTAAGTGCTTCAAGTCCTCTTCACTTTCAGCAAACAAAGTTGCATCATCTGATATTGCAGATTGTTAATGAGTCTTCCTCCAATCCTGATGCCACTTCTTCTTCATACAGTCCAGCTTCTCGTATTATTTGCTCAGCATACATACTGAATAAACATAGTGAAAGATTACAACTTTGATTCACACCTTTCCTGTCCTTAAACCACACAGTATCCCCTTGTTCTGTTTGAATGACTGTGTTTTGATCTATGTAAAGGTTACTCATGAGCACAATTAAGTGTTATGGAATTCCCAGTCTTTGCAATGTTATCCATAATTTCTTATGATCCACACAGTCGAATGTCTCTGCACAGTCAATAGAACACAGGTAAACATTTTTCTGGTATTCTCTGCTTTCAGCCAAGATCCGTCTGACATCAGCCATGATATCCCTCGTTCTAGGACTTCTTCTGAATCCAGCTTAAACTTCTAGCAATTCCCTGTCAATGTAATGCTGCAGCCACTTTTGAATGATCTTCAGCCAAATTTTACTTGTTTGTGACATTAAAAATATTGTTTGATAATTTCCACTTTCTGTTGGATCACCTCTCTTTGGAATGGCACAAATATAAGTCTCTTCCAGTCAGTTGACCAGGAAGCTATATTCCAAATTTCTTGGCACAAATGAGTGAGCACTTCCAGCACTGTATCCATTTGTTGAAACAGCTCAAATGGTGTTCCATCAATTTCTGGGGCCTTGTTTTTTGCCGTTTCTTTCAGTGCAGCTTGGACTTCTTCCTTCGGTACCATTGGTTCTTGATCATATGCTCCCTCCTGAAATGGTAGCAATTCTTTTTGTACAGTGACTCTGTATATTCCTTCCGTCCTCTTTTGAATGCTTCCTGCATCATTCAATATTTTCCCCATAGAATCCTTCAATATGGTCTTTTTATAACCAGAAGTGATTAGATTTAGAGCTTATCCGACTTAGATATGATCTAATCAGCAGAAGAAAGAAAACCTTTTTCCAACAGGATTACATCCACAGGTATTACTGTCAAGTGGATTCCAACTTATAGCAACCCTATAGGACAGAGTAGAGCTGCCCCATAGGGCTTCCAAGGAGTGTCTGGTGTATTCTAACTGCTGACCTTTTGGTTAGCAGCCCAACACTTAACCACTGAGCCACCAGGGCTACTCCACAGGTATAGGGGATAAAATTTTAACATTCGTTTTGGCGGGCATAATTCAATATATTCAAGTACTTAACACATATTTGTTGAGATTCTAACCCATATACCTGTGGATGTAATCCTGTTGGGAAATAAGGTTTTCTTTGTTGTGTTAACTAGATCACATCCAAATAGGTTGGGCTCTGAATCTAACTGCATCTGAGTTGTAAAAAGAAAAGGACAGACGTAGAGACACACGCACACACAAGAGCAAGACAGACACCATGTCAGGATGGTTTACAGGTCAAAGAGGCAAGGAATGTTGGGACAAACTTCAAGGAAGGAATCGACACAGCCAAGACCCTGATTTGGACTTTGAGCCTCCAGAACTGTGAGAAAATAAATTTCTGTTCTTTAAAGCCACCCACTTGTGGTATTTATATTACAGCAACACTAGGTGACTAAGACACCAACCTTATAGCCAAGAGGATAGGTAACTACAATTGGCCAGACCTGGGTCATGTACCTAACTGTGAAGCCCAGCTGAATTGTAGGTAGAAAAGAGGGAGGTACAGGTCCCTAAAGCAAGGTCATGGGATACTGGAAGAAGATGATGTAATTTTTCTTAAGGATGACCCGCTAAGGCTCCACAGGATAGTCTTCTCTCTATGCACACAATAGTTGTCTTGTTGGAAAACTTAGTGCACACTTTCTGTTTACATATGAAATTCAGGTAGAGTTTAAGATCAAATAATTGTTAACAGGTTGTTTGTTTGATTAGGAGTCCCTGGGTGGCACAAAGAGTTAAACTCTCTGCTACTAACCAAAAGGTTGCCTGTTACAGCCTACGCAGAGGCACTTGGGAGAAATGCCTGGCGATTTGCTTCTGAAGGGTCACAGCACTGAAAATCCTATGGAGCATAGTTCTACTCTGCAACACATGGGGTCACCATGAGTTGGAATTGACTCAGTGACACCTGGTTTTGGTTTTTGGTTTGTTTAATTTACCTAACGAAAACCTAGTTAAACTTTCAAATGTCATGCAGGACAGGCAAGCATTCTTCATATGTGGAACTGCCCACATATTGTAAGACATTTAGAATCCCTGGCCCCAGCCCACTAAATGTCAGTAGTTCTCCCTTCACCAGCATCCATAATTGGGCAACCAACACACCCCCAGAAATTTCCAAAATGCCCCCTAGGGTACGGAACTGCCTCCTCTGAGAACCACTGAGACATATACAAGTTGTTGGTTGGGTTGTAGCTAAAGTTGTATTGTGATCAAAGTCATTGGCCTCAGATCCCTAAAAGAAAACTGAAAATAGAAAAGCCTATTGCCCCAAGAATATGTTTCCAAATATTTCATTAGGAGGGAAAAGGATGGGTGTTAATAGGACCTTTTTTTTTTTTTTTTTTTTTTTTCCTACTTGGAAACCAAATGGATTTGTAGTTGAGTCTTTTGACTCATGGAAAACTTTAGACCTCTGTTTTTCTGTATGACAATCTGGCCTCAGCAATGAGAAAGAAACATCCAAAGAAACAAGCCCTGCATTTCTTATCTCTTTAAAAGAACCTTGCAAGAAAGGCATAAATGATCTCCTTTAATGGAGGCTATTAGATCTGATAAACTTGCCTGATACCAAACCCTGTCCTCTTTCCCTTGCCTTGTAGCACGGCAAGGGGGGGCACCAGTATAACACCAAGGATGTGCACAGGGTTCAAGTCTTGATTCCATCACTTATCTGCTGTGTAAACTTGGGTAAATTACTTAACCTCTCTGTGCCTCAATGTACTTACCTGTAAAATGAAGAAGAAAGGCCTGGTGATCTACTTCCGAAAATCAGCCAATAAAAATCCTATGGATGGTGCAGGACCCAGCAGTGTTTCATTCCGCTGTGCATGAGGCTGCCATGAATCAGGGCCAATTCAATGGCAGCTAACAACAAAATGTGGGTGATGGTTGCACCTATTCTCATAGGAGTATTAGGAATATTAAATAGGTTACAAGACTTAAAAGCATGCCTGGTACATCTTAGGTCCCCATGACTATTAGCTATAATAATAATTATTATTATCTTTTTCAGTTGCCGTAGACAGCTCTGAAATTTCTTCCCTTGGGCCCAAGTTCATCTAGCAAGGTCCATATTTCCTCCCTTGTTTGGGATAATGTTGTCACCACACCCCATTACATAGCATGACCCAGGACATTCCACGGTTCTGAAGTAGCCTTCCAACTTTCTCCATCCCTGCACCTGACTGCAGCCTTTGATTTTTAAAAAAGGCCCTGGCTCCAGGGAGCTATGTGGTATAAAGAAAAAATTTCTCGTCTCTGCCTCTAACTCGGTGACCTTGGGCAAGTCACCTCAACTCTCCAGGCCTCTGCTGACACCTTTGTAAAGCCCAGTGACTTCTGAGATCCCTTCAAGCATTATCCTCCCTCCCTGCCCCATACACACCCCAGCAAGGGAGAATTCCAGAACTTAAGTAAAATGACACTTCCCTCATTAGAAGCCTTTGCGGGCTGCTCATTCATGCAGCATCAAGTATTTTAAATGTCCTCAGCTACCCTCAGGAGTCAGTGTTTGTCAGCCTATTAATTTGACCCCCAGCCAGGAAATTGACTGCTAGAAATGCATAGACACACCTGCTAAAAGTGGAAAACAGGCCACTCTAATAGCCAAATTGACTGTTTGAAGCATACAGTGATATCCTTTTTATTTGCACAACACTCTTCCTTTTGTACACATATACGCATATTTTTCATATATATATTTTCATATATATTTGGATACATATAATATGTGTGTATATATATGTATATAAATATATGTATAAATATATATATAAAGTTACAGCCATTTTATGAGGCAAGAAGTTTGGAGACCGTCATCCCGATTTTGTAGATGAGAAAACTGAGGCACAGGGAGGTTATGTGGCGTGCACATGGTCCCTGAGTTAGGCTCTATCTCAGGCTCTGTCAGTACCCAGGCCTGCTAACTTAGTCAGATGCTCTTTGCACCAGTAATAACAAACACATATAGAGCATAGCATTCAAATTTATTCCAGATTGCTATATCAGTCAACCTTCACAACAGTCTTAGGAAGTAGGTATTATCGCCCCATTGCATAAACAAACTCAGAGCCCAGTAGGCTTGATTCCTGGAAGGCCGACACCACAACATATTTGTCAGTAATCTCATCCAAAGTTACTTAATTTGAAAGTGGCAGAGTTGGGACCAGAAACCAGATAATCTCTCTCTTCAACAACACATACCCATGAAGCTGCTACACCAAGACTGAAAGGCTCTGCCTGTGTGTGCAAAGCCAACGGCCACCTGTGCATGGGCTCTGGGAGGGGAGGAGCTGCAGGAAGAGGAGAGCAGGAGGAGCTGGTTTCACTGATCACCTCCTATGTGCCAGGGGCTTTACACCCATTACTGCATAAAATCATCAGAGCTGACCCCCCGTAACCCCCCCATTGCCTTAAATAATGGATTCCTCTGGTTTTTATATTTTAATTTGTACATTAAAGGAGAAAACTCATAGTTTTTCTTCTTGTCAAGCTCTGGGGTGAGGATAATAAATAAGGGATAGCTTTTTGGGAAAAACCAATAGTAAATGCTTACATGTGAATTCCAAGATCCAGGTTGAATTGAAGAAAGTTCTCCAAGCTGGCTGAAAACCGGCCTCAGTTCAGATTGAAGGCCATTAAATTCAACAAACCTCCAGCAGTGCCCTCTCTGTGGCAGGTGCTGTTTATGCACTGGCAATACAAAAATGAGTAAGACTGTCCCTGCCCTCAGTCTAATAGGGGAGATGAATGTGAAGAAATGGAAGCTATGGAGAAAGCAGGCCATGTAGGATCTGGAGTTGGCCTACCTGGGTGGAATCCTTGCTCCAGCTTTTACTTAACCTTAATTTCTTAACCGTCTACGTACTTTAGTTGCTTCATCTGTAAAGTTGGAGGGATGATATTAGTTTCTACCTTAATGTAGAACGGCTGCAAGAATTAAATGACTTAATACATGTATTTAGGACAACGCCTAGCACATGCTAAGTGCTACCATGAGACCATTAGCAGATAGGGTGAGAGGTATAGTAACAGATTAATCCAAGGCACAGAAGAGGGGATACTGAATTCTCTCCAGGGACAGCAGAGGTCAGGGGTGGCTTCCTGGCTTTGGAAGGCTGAAAAGGATTTTTCCCAGGAGATGGCACAGACAGGGCAGGTGGCACTAGTACTACAACTAAGAAAAAACACAACCCTTTAGTGAGCACTTCCTGTTTGCAGGCCCTGTGCTAGCGTTTGATGTGGACTATCTCATTTAATCCTTTAAACAGTAGTTTCATGAAGTTGGTGCCATTATTATTATTATTCCCCTTGGATAGATGAGAATACAGAAACCCAGAGGGATTAAATAACTGACTGAAAGCCAGACAGAAGTATGTCTTGAACTGATGACGGCTGATGTCAGTATAACTTTCTTAACCATCAAGTTTTATATCGGTGGCTCTCTATCCCATCCACAATTGACAAACGCAATGTTCCTCATTTCAGAATTTGACCCTCTAGAACCTGAGACCCACCATTTGTGGAGCCTGCCTCTGTCCCTACTTGCCTAACTTTTCTTACTGACTGCAACCACTGGGCAGAGAGTGCTGGGGCTAGAGGGGACACCTATTGAAAGGCAGAGCTTTCAGAAACCAAGAAAGAGGAGAACAGAAAGGGGACTGACAGGATAGCCTTCCAACTTTTCTCCCAGCCCCTGCTGTAAGCACCTTCCTCCCCCCTTTCTTTTAGAGACCTTGTGACGCCTGATGAAATTAAACCTACCCCAACAGGAGCACGCTGTGGGCGTCTGGTTCCCTGCACTTTTAGTCTAATTGCTGCCCAATGAATATAATAGCTCCTTAACTATCTTTTCAGTAACACGGGCTTCTGAGGCCATTCAGAAAGGGCTGAACACCAATAACACTCACCCCACTGTCTGAGGGCTGAAATCCAATATCAGTCAGATGGTCCTATTTTACAACTTAGTTTTCATCTCACCAAGGTCCCTCAGTCTCAGGTTTACTGTCCAGTTGCTAGAGAGTAGCAATCTGTGACACCCCCTAACCTTGCTCTCACTTCTCACATCCCGGGGCTGCTAAACTCAGGATAGGATCACAGGATTACTTTTCAGGCCAAGAGCAGGCACTGTGAACTCCAGCTGAAACCTGCTTTGTTGAGCTGCTACCTACTGACCTTGAAAAGACACCTGGCCGAATTGTTCTGGGTATGTGTTTGGAGATCAGCTGGAGGTTTTGGCTAATCAGGCCTGCTAATGCAATTGGCAAGTGTGGCTATGACATTGGGACATGCCTTCATCTCTAGCCCCAGCTCAGGCAAGGAGCCAAGAGAAAATCCGGCTCCAAGTAACTAAATCTTAGGTACCTCAGTGTTTTGATTATCTATTGAAAGGAAAGAAAACAGATTACCCTAAAATTTAGTGGCTTAAGACAAATATTTTGTTCTCTCTTGCACTTCTGTGGGTTCATTGGGCTCAGCAAGACAGTTCATCTGCTGTCTTGTTTGGGGTGTCTCATGCAGCTGAAATTAAATGGTAGCTGGGGATGAAGTCACTTGGAATATCCAAAATAACTCACTCCCGTGTCTGGCACCTTGACAGGGAAAGCTAGAAGGCTGGGCTTAGCTGGGACTCTGAGGTAGGTAGGTCTCTCCTTCCAAGTAGTCTAAGGGCCTCTCCCTTTCTACTTACCATCTCTATATTCTCTCCCAACCGGGTTGTTGGACTTCTTATGTGATGACCTGGGGCTCCCTAGAAGCTGTTAGTCCTTAAAGCTTTGCTTCAGACTGGCACACTGTCACTTTTACTGCATTCTCCTGATAAAAGAAACAGGATCGACATATATGCAGAGAGAGGACACACAAGCACATGAATACCAGCAGTGGAAGCCATCTTTGGAGACTAGCTATTTCACTTGGTTTTGCATCCACCACAATAACCAAGCACTTGATTCATACCCTTATGTAAGTGTACTTTCATCTTACATAGCTACCATTTGTTGAAAACTTACAGCAAGTGAGGCACTATGCTAAGTGGGTTATGCTATTGTCACTTTTATCCTTATAGAAACAGAGAACTGGGTTTTTGTACAAATGAACAAATGAAGGTGGAGAGAGGCTGAGCAAACTTTTCCAAGTTACCCAGCTAGTAAGTGGTAGAATAAGGACTAAATCTAAAATTTCTGTTCTGCAAAAATCTGTTCATTTTTATATATACAAACATGGTCACAGCATTGTCCCTTTTTATCATTCTGGTACAATAACAAGCCAGCCACAGCCAGCCAAGCTGAGGCTGCAGGTGTTTCACCTGGGAACCCAAAAGTATTGGAAGTAAATGTGACTGCATACTTAGAAGCTTTCTGCATCCTGGGCTGTCCGACGTCACTCCAATCCTGACCTTGATGAACTTGATCCGTTCTTATCAAACCAGACTTCTGCTTCTGGTCTACTTTGATCTGTTCATTTATTCATTTGTTTATTCAGTTAGTCAGGAGTGGCTTATTGAAGGACTTTCATGTCTCAGGCCCTATTCCAGGTAGTAGGGATGAGATAATGACCATGACTGACAACGTTTCCTGTCCTCATGTACCTTTAACTCTAGCCTGGGGCATAGTAAATAAGCAAGTAAGCAAAATTATGATTGCATGTGATAAGACAATAAACAGGGATGCACAAGAAGTAGATAGCTTCACGTGCTGAAGAAGGCTACTTTAGACGGGACACATGGGGAGAACTCTGAAGATGGGATACTGGAGCAGAGATTTGGATAAGAAGGAATCAGCCTGTGGGAAGCTGGAAAGGTGGTCATTTCAGGCAGACAGAGCAAGTACAAAGGGAAAAAGCTTGACATGTTAACAGGCAAAAGGTCAGTAGGGCTATAGAGAATGGAAGGAGGGAGAGAATTATCCCACTTTGTTTTGGTTCCAACATTCTGACTTTCTGTCTTGAATTTCATTAGGATAAAGGTTGTCCATAGCAGAGAACATTCAAGGAAAGATGAGACCCTCTAGGCTGGGTTGGGTATCCTTCCTATGTGGTTTCACTTTTTGTGGTTTATACTTTATTGTTCTTATAAAACTGTTTTGATGTTTCCTGTTTATCTTCCTAATTAAATTATGAATTATTTCTTTATACAAAGTGTCTATCACTGCATCTGTTCAGTAAATATTTGTCAGAGGAAGTAAGAAAGGAAGGAATAAATGAAGGAAGGACACATTTTTGGTAAACGACCTGTCCCAATCCTGCCCCTTATCATCTCTTATTGTATAAATCAAGTTTTCTCAAACGGGCCATGTCATTTTTGTGTCTCCTCAAGTTCGTTAGCAATGTTCTTTCATATTGAGCTATCAGCTAGTTTCTTTACTTTGTTTTTGCTCCTTCTGCTTCTTGAGAAGGCACTGAGATTTTGTCATGTGATCCTGGCTAAGAGTCACCATTTATTCTTCCTGAACCCCCAAATGTGGAGGACTTTCATGCAAAGCCCACACTCTGTTCATCACTTCTGTGAACCAGCCTATGGTCCTTCACCACTTGCTGAACAGCAGCAGATTTCAATTTTCCCCTCTAGGTCTTTCCTTCTGTGTGGGGACTCCCAAAGGCAGAGGTGTCAGGGAGAAAAGAATTTGGTTCTGGCCAATTTGGTTTTGGTTAGACGGGTAGGTAAAGACCAAATTCAAATCAAGGATCAAAGTGAAGCTTTGCAGTATCTGTGAATTTTTGCATCATTGCCAATTCTTCAAGCCCTTAGATGTTTAACTCAAACCCTTGTTGTTGTTATTAGGTGCTGTGGAGTCAGTTCTTATTCATAGCGACCCTATGTACAACAGAATGAAACACTGCCTGGTCCTGTGCCATCCTCACAATTGTTGTTATACTTGAGCCCATTATCGCAGCCCTTTGTCAATCCACCTCATTGGGGGTCTTCCTCTTTTTCCCTGACCCTCTACTTTACCAAGCATGATGTCCTTTTCCAGGGACTGATCCCTCCCAATACCATGTCCAAAGTATGTGAGACATAGTCTTGCCATCCTTGCTTTTAAGGAGCATTCTGGTTGTACTTCTTCCAAGACTGCTTTGTTCATTTTTTTGGCAGTCCATGATATAGTTAATATTCTTCACCAATACCATAATTCAAAGGCATCAATTCTTCAGTCTTCCTTACTCATCATTCAGCTTTCGCATGCATATGAGGCGATTGAAAACATCATGGCTTGGGTCAGGCTCACCTTAGTCTTCATAGTGACATCTTTGCTTTTCAACACTTTAAAGAGGATTTTTGCAGCAGATTTACCCAATACAATGTGTCATTTGATTTCTTGACTGTTGCTTCCATGGGTGTTGATTGTGGATCCAAGTAAAATGAAATCCTTGACAACTTCAGTCTCTTCTTCATTTATTATGATGCTGCTTATTGGTCCATTTGTGAGGATTTTTGTTTTCTTTATGTTGTGGTATAACCCAAGGCCATGGTCTTCGATCTTCATCAGTAAGTGCTTCAGGTCCTCTTCACTTTCAGTAAGCAAGGTTGTGTCATCTGCATAAAGCAGGTTGTTAATGAGTCTTCCTCAAGCCTGATGCCGAGTTCTTCTTTATATAGTCCAGCTTCTCGAACTATTTGCTCAGCATATAGATTCAATAAGTATGGTGAAAGGATACAACCCTGATGCACATCTTTCCTGAATTTAGACCACACAGTATCCCCTCGTTCTGTTCAAAAAACTGCCTAAACCCTTAAAAGGAGATGTTTAAATAAAAATACGGGAGTCAATTCAAGAAATATTTATTGAGCACATTTTGTCCCAAGCACTGAGGATATAATGGTAAACATTATAGCCATAACCCATATACCCTAGTTAGTAGAGATATGGTAACTATAAAGAACGGGAAAAGTGCACTGCTATGGAGGGACACAGGATGAGCACACAGCCCAGTGAATCAGTCAGAGTAGGCCAGATTATGCTGCGGTGATAAACAATCCCCAAATCTTACCAGCTTGAAACAATAACGGTTTGCTTCTCACTCATGCTACAGGTCCACTGCAGGTTGGCAGGACATTCAGGCTAATAGGGCAACCACCAATGACAAAACAAAATTAGCTCAGCAGGGTCTTAAACTAGCAGTTAAACGTTACAGCCTAGAAGTTACAAATGTCAGTTTTGTCCACAACTCATTGGTCAAACACAGACAACCCTACTCAACCACAAGGGGTCCAGGATGTACAATCCTCTCATATGCATTGGAAATGATGCCTAAGCTGAGAACTAAAGGATGAGTAAGAATGTGGTAGAGAGTAAAGGATGGGTATTTCAGGCAAAGTAAGCAGCAGGAACAAATGCTTGGAGGCAAAAGAGAGAATATTATTTTGGAGGATGTAAAGTTGAAGGATGAAGTTTGGGGTGGGGAAGAAAAAGAGGAACCTTGGTCATCACTGCGGAATTTAAAACATTTATAGACATGTCTTTTATAAAAGAAGCAGTCATTCAAGAAACAGGCTGATAATGTTTTTTATTCATACATCCACTCATTCATGCCAGTTATGTGCCCTTTCCAGTCATATTTTGTCCCAAAGACTTTTTAGTTGCTTTTGTAATATTCCTGCAATCATTATGTCATGGTCATTGCGTGGACAGACAGCTATGAAAGTACTATCTGAGCTATTTCTCTAATGCTAACAACTGGCTTTATTAAGATACTTCATTCAACAAAAAACTTTAGAAAAAAATTTAACCCCTATTAGTCACAAAGAAATTCTCAGAATTCAAGAAGATGTAGGGTTAGAGAGAATCAAATTCTCCGTACATGACCACTTAAAGTCTCTGCAATCCAAGCACTGTACAGATGCAAATAATCGAATTCATCTTCTGAACAGGGGCTTAATTGAGCTATGACTTTCTCATTATCATTGTATGGGGTCAACTAGCTAATTTCCACGGGCATGTCAGAAGAACTAAAACTTTCAGGAAGTATCTTTTCACTGAAGAATTCCAGTATATTCAGTCTTTCTTTCTTCCTTTAACAAGAATTTACTGAGCATATACTATGTGCCAGAGTTAGGCACTAGAGATATGTTAGTGAATTAAATAAAGTCCCTGCCAAGAGATGGAAACCCTGGTGGTGTAGTGGTTAAGTGCTATGACTGCTAACCAAAAGATCAGCAGTTTGAATCCACCAGATGCTGCTTGGAAACTCAATGGGGCAGTTCTACTCTGTCCTATAGGGTTGCTATGAGTTGAAATAGACTTGACAGCAGCAGGGGTTCAAGAGATGAGGGGATGGGTAAAATAATGTAGAGCTTTGTAGGCATCTATAAGGATTTTTGCTTTAAATCAGAGTGAGATGAAAAGCTGTTGGAGGATTTTGAGCAAAGGAGGGGCATGATTCTGAAGATATTTTAGAAGGATGACTCTGGCTACTCTGTTGAGAGTATAGTCAGTAGGGAGGGAGGGCTTAAGAATGGAAGCAGAATCTCCTCCAGAGGCTATTTGATATTCTAGATGAAAAATAACGGCACTCGGCGTACGGTAGTAGTAGTGGTTGTGGTGAGGAGTGGTCAGATTTAGGTTATATTCTAAAGGAAAAGTTAACAAGGTTTACTGTCGGATTGGATACGGAGTGTGAAGGAAAGCATAGACATTACCCCAAAGTTTTTAACTTGAGCTACTAGAAGAATGCAGTTGTTTAGTGAAATGAGAAAAGTTAAGAGTTCAATTTTTGACATGTTAAGCTTAAAATGTTTACTAGACATTCAAATCAAAATACTAAATGGGCAGTTGGATTTATGAGTCTAGATTTCGGGAAGGAAATAGGCTGGAAATTTGTATGCTGACAAGGGTAAAGCATTATCTAACCAATAAAGTGAACTAGATGCTATACTTAGGCCTTTATAATAGTTTTCACCAAACACTATAAAAAGAGTTTATGGGAAAGAGACAGAATATTGTAGGGAAAGAAAGTTCTCCAGCACAGATAAAAGTAGTTTTTCATACTATGATACTAGGAGCTTGATGATGATTATTACAGGTAAATGAATGATCACTGGTGTTCTAATCAGAATTAGCCCAGATACATTTTTCTAGCCTTAGGGAAGGTCAGTACATTTTTTCATTCTTGAATTGTCACCATTGAAATACAAATGAAGTATTCCAATGCATGGGGAAATGTTTCTCTTCAAGATATTTAAAGAAATAAAAAGTAATAAAAAAAACACTATTGTACATCTATTAAATTAGCAAGAAGAAAATATCAGTGATAACACCTAGTGCTATTAAGTTTGTGAACAATGCAACACTTATGGATGTAGTAGATAAGCAATTTGGTACACTCTTTGATTAAGTATTATGGCATTACATATTTGAATAGATTGGATCATTGCTCTCAATCCTGCATCTCTCCCCCTAGACTTGGCCATGTAATTTTGCAGTCTTCGCTCTAAAGGTGGAGTGCATTTCCTGCCCTAACTGTAGGCTCAGTCTTGTGAATTGTTTTGGTTTATGGGGCATCAGCAGACATAATACAAATAGGGGCTTGAAATGTGGTTGTGTGGTTGGGTGTGGCCTCCAATGCTTTTACCATGTCAGAAGAAGAACATGCTTAAGTTAGTTAACTCTCTGGTCCGGGATGATGATGAGAGATATGTGGAGTCTACCCAGGTGAGTCAAATTTAGGTCTGCCAACCTGCAGATCCAAGCCATTAAATAATCATTGTATTAGGTCACTGGGTTTTGGAGTGTTTTTCACAGCATTTTTGAACCAGTATCCAACTGGTGCACATCAAGATTCATTAGCAATGTTAATACTTTTTCATTCTCTGAATATACCCTGAGAGATTGTTCAGATAAATCCATGTGTCACCATAGACTATCTCAACAACAATGTATTTCTTCTCACTTGTGCAAACCAGATATTGGAAAACATCACTAATGTGTATTCGGCGGCAGACGTTCTGAACCTGGGTAATGTCTACTTATAGCACACAAATGGAGAAGTGAGGGAGAAAGAGGACAACTACTTGCTAGCAATCAGAGGGTTAACAGATTTCAGGTCATTCTCATCTGACATAGTAATTCCTCTTTTATATACTTAGTCTAAAGAAATAATTAAACACAATAAAACTTTTTAAAAACTTTGAATTAACATGTCCTTTTTGTACTTTTACCTACAATAGCAGAAGAATTAGAAAAACCTATTTGTTCAAGAAAGGGAAAATTAAGTAAATTATGATACATATAGGATAATAAAAGATATACCATAAGATTAGGAACAGAGCAGAATAAAATTTACTACAGTATGATTTTTAATTATGAACAAATTCATGTAAACGAAAAAAATTTAGAAGGAATATGACATAAATAAAAATGTAAGATAGGGATTATCAGTGGGTCATTTTTCCTTTAGAAACCCTTTAATCATATTTTATGTTGTAACAATAAAAACAGAATGAGTCTCATTAAATATCCTTCCAATGCTGCCTATCTGGGAAGCAACTAGTTAGAAAATACGTTTGCTATGGAATGCTAGCCCCCTGGAGAAATGAGATAGTACCCATTTAAACATCTTAAGGGTATCAGATGCTAAGGTGTAGTGACTTGCAATCAATACCTGTAATTTGATGAGTAGGTAACCAAATCCTTCCATCAAATCCAGTCTTTTTTTTTCTTTCTTTCTTTTTTCTTCACAGACTAGATCAAAAACAAACAGCAAATTTTTAAGCTATCAATTCAGGTAAAAGCCATAATTTGATCTCTGGTAAACTTTAAAACATAATCAACACAGAAGGGTGATGGTTTGATCACCCAGAAAGAGGGGTAGCCCAACTATTGAGCCGAACTTCTCCCTAGGGCTTGAGCCAGCAGAGACTAACATTCTTACACATCGAACAATGCCCAGATCTTCTCCCATGGGGAGTCCTAACTCCTAGATCCAAGGCCTAAGTCTCTGCCTCCCCTGTGGACTGCCATAAGACCGCAGGCACATCTTTGATATGACGTAAGGTCACTGTTTTGGTGAAAAATCCAGAAATATCCAATATATTTGAACACTATCTTTTAGCTCTCTAAATTTCCAAAAATAACATAAAAAATTTAACATGCTTTTTTGAGAAGTATAAGTAGGGAAATTCTCAGTTGCTATGGTCTCAAGAGATCTTTATTTCACAATCTGTTTTGTTTTTTTTTTTCAAAATAAGTTTTCATTCATTCATTCACACACACACACACAAAATGCATACTGAATGCCTATTTTGTGCTAGAAGCTGGAGATATGTTAGGAAATAAAACAAAGACCCTGCTCATGTGAAACTACATTCCAGTGGGGAAATTATGGATTAGCTCTCTGTTCTTCCTTCAAATGTCCACCAGGAAAAAATCAAGAGGTGAACACCCAAGTAAAAGTTTATATTGATTGTAAAGAATAATTATGAAAAAAGATATTAATGAACCTAAATGAATTCCCAGACTCTAGCACCTAGAAAGACCTTTATTGTTTATATCAAATACTTAAGACTATCCATCAAATATATCAGCTTTATTTATTTATTTATTTTACCCTGTCCAGAGCCGAACCAAAAACGAAACCCATTGCCGTCAAGTCGATTCCGACTCGTGGTGACCCTATAAGATGGAGTAGAAGTTCTCCATAGAGTTTCCAAGGATCACCTGGTGGATTTGAACTGCTGACCTCTTAGTTAGCAGCCATAGCACTTAACCACTATGTCACCAGGGTTTCCCTGTCCAGAGCAGAGGGCCGTTAATACACCAAAATCTCAAGCTTCTTCTGAAAAACCGATCTTGTTTGAACTGAATGAAGGTTCTTGTCTAATACTCTCGCTATATAAATTTTATGCCAGTCATTGTGCTAAATTCTCAGTTGCTATGGTCTCATTCACTGTTTGGTTCAATCCTTACAACTACTCTGTCAGTTAAGTATTTTTATCCCAAAGTACAGAAGACAAACAGAAGGACCAATGACCTTCCCAAGGTGGGAAAATAAAAATTGGTGAACTCAAAACTCAGATTCTGAGAGATGGCCCAAGACGGTGGCTTAGTCAGATATACCATCCTGTCCCTCTACAGCTAAGACCCGAGAAACCAAGTGAAATAGATACAGTGAAATAGACAATCCTGGAACCCTGAGCATCAAATGGAAGGATTAAGAATTAGATTGAACACTGATTGGAAGAAGAAACTGAATGAAAACCAAACTAGGAGAGATATGGAGCAGAGGTGTCCTGTCAGCCACTTTGGCACAGCGTGGCCATCTTTAGGCAAAGCCAGCAGCGATCCTGGGTAAGAAGCACAGGAAGGCAACTTCAAGGAATTCTTAATAGGAGACAAAGAAACTGTGTAGACATACATGGAGTGAAGCAATGTGAGCAGGACGTGAACCAGACCTAAGGAGGGAAAGTGTAGAAAGGAAAGCGAGAGCTCCAGGGATCCTGGTGTCCACAGAGCAGGGAGACAGCCAGGATCCGGAGACAGGACTACTCAGCAGCAGAGGTCCCTAAACATTAGGGTGGGTGACGCACACAGGGTCATAGATCCAAACAGTGCCAGAAGGAGGTCCACACCCAACTAGTCTCCAGGCAGCTCACCCCACCCCTTGCACTTGGTGAGGGCCAGGTCCCAAGTGCTGGCTGCCGCCAACAGGGAGTACCCAGACACCTGCACCCAGTGACCTGAAGAGTATGCTTTCCCTCCTCCTGCCCTCCTGTGATTAGTGGCACGAACCCGCACACCCCTCCTGGCCACTGCCCTGCCCACACAGCAAGTGGCAGAGAGCATTCTAGTGCCTCTGGTTGTCTGCCACATCCCCCCTGCATGCCACCCCACCTACCTGGCAAGCAGCAGAGAGCACTCCTGCACCACCAGTCACCCACCCCACACCCCCGGCATGCCACCCTGCCTACCCGGCAAGCAGCAGAGAGTACACCTGCACCCCTGGTCACCTGTTGTACCCCCCATCTACCACCCTGCCCCCCAGCAAGTGGCAGTAAGTGCTCCTGTGCCCTGGTTGCCTGTCACAATCCCCCATTCACCACCGCACCTACTCAGCAGCAGTAGTGAGCACTCCCACACCCCCAGTTGCCTGACAGGCTCCCTGCGCCCACTACCCTGCCTATCTGGTGAGCAGTAAAAAGCATTTCTGTACACCTGGTCACCTGCCACAGCCTCCCACCCACCACCCCACACACCTGATCAGTGGCAGTGAGTGTTCTTGTGTTCTCAGTCACCCGCCAAACCCCTCAGCCATTGCCCTGTCTACCTAGTGAGCGGCAGTGAGCACACCTGCCTCTCTGGTCACCTGTTACATCCTCCTGCCCACTGACTGAGGGTCAGCGAGGGCGTCTGCACCACTGGTCACCTGCCGCACCTTCCCCGCCTGCTGCCCCACCCACCTAGAGAGCACCATCACTTAACCAATGACAGGTGGTGGTCTGTGCTCACCCAGCCCACTCTCAGCCACTCCACACACTCAGTGAATAGGAACGTGCACTTGTGCTGCCCACTGCTGCCCCATCCACCCAGCAACAGGTGATGGCCCCTCCCATGCTGCCAGATGAGTGATCAGCAGAGCATGCTCCCTCTACCTGCCCTGATATATCAAAACAAAACAAAAAATCAGGACAAAACAAACAAACATACAATCAATCCATCAATAAAATAACATCTTAATGCCTTGGAACTGGAGCCCTGGTGGTGCGGTGGTTAAGAACTATGCCTGCTAACCAAAAGGATGGCAGTTCAAATACACCACTTGCTCCTTGGAACCCCAGAGCAGTTCTACTCTGTCCTTTAGGGTCTCTATGAATTGACTCAAAGGCAGCTGGTTTGGTTTTTTGGTTTTAATGCCTTGGAGACAGTGGAAAATGACAAAGCATATGGAAAAAAAAAAAAAGATAAGATGGCTCAAACAAGTAAGCAAATAAAGTAAAAGAAAATCTTCCAGAGGAAGAAACAATAACAGAACTACCTGAGAAGAAATTCAAAACCCTTATATTTAGAATCCTCAAGGAGATCAAGAAAAACACAGGAAAAAAAGAAAAAAAAACCTCTAGAAGAATTCAGGAAAATGATTCAAGAACAAAATGACAGACTCAATAGACAATTGGAAACCATATTTAAAAAACAACTGTAAATTCAGAAGATTAACAATAAAATATCAGAAATAGATAACTCTATAGAAAACAGAAGTAGAATTGAATCAATAGAAGAAAGAATCGGCAAAACAGAGGACAAATCCCTTAATAATAGTTTGTTCGTGGAACAATTAAAAAAAAAAAGAATGAAAAAAGTGTAAGAGTTATGTGGCACATAGTCAAAAGGAATAATTTACATTTAATAAGAATTCTAGAAGAGAAAGGAAAAAGTACAGAGAGAATTTTTGGACATATATTGGCCGAAAACTTTCCAAATACCATGAAAGATGAGAAGGTTTCCATCGAAGAAGCTCAAAAAACTGTATACAGGATAGACCCCAAAAGAGTCACCAAGACATATCATAATCAAACTTTTCGAAAGCAAAGACAAAGAAAGACTTCTGAAAATAGCTCATGAACAACAAAATATCACTTACTAAAGCATACCAACAAGACTAAATGCTGATTTTTCATCAGTAACCATGCAGGAAAAAAGGCAATGGGATGATACATATAAAATACTGAAGGAAAAGAATTCTGGCCAAGAACCATATAGCCAGCAAAACTGTCTTTCAAAAATGATGGTGAAACTAAGGCATTTGCAAATAAGCAGAAACTCAGGGGATTTGTAAAAACCAGAGTAGCCTTACAAGAAATATTAAAGGGAGTCTTTTGAGTAGAGAACCAAAGACATCATACAACGCGCTGAGATAAAGACACATGACAACATCACCAAGACACCAACCCAGATAAAGACTTCACAAAAGCAAAATAAATCTGTACAACTGACCACTGGGAACAAGAAGAGGTTAGCCGAAAATGACAACTTCAAAACAAAAAGGAAAAGTAAAAGATGTAGTAGCAGAACTTCCATATGGGGAGGAAGTCAAGGTGATTTCAAGACACAGCAGACTTTTTTAATGTTAAGAAGACTAAGATAAACTTTAGGGTAGCCACAAAGAAAAGAAAGAAATATAATCACCAAAATAAAGACGAAAACCAAAAAGACTCAGTAAACACACAAAAAAAGAACGATTGATAAGAAAAGAAAATCCATATACAAAAAGAACTCAGCACAGAAAATTAAGAGGAACAAAGAAAGCTTTAACATCACACACAAAAATAAGTATAACAAAATGATAGCAATGAATCCACATCTATCATTAATCACATCAAGTGTAAATGGATAAAATGCACCAGTCAAGAGACAGAGAGTGGAAGAATGGATTAAAACAGTATGACCAATCAATATGTTGCATACAAGAGACACACCTTAGACACAGACATAAACAAGTTAAAACTCAAAGGGTGAAAAAAATATGTCAAGAAAACAATATCCAAAAAAAGTGGAAGTTGCAATAATAATTTTATATAAAATAGACTTTAAGTCAAAATCTATTACAAGAAACAAAGAAGGACATTGCATAATGATTAAAGGGTCAATCCACAAGGAAGACATAACAATAATAAATACTTACACACCCAATGACTGAGGTGCAAAATACATAAAACAAACTGACAGAATTGAAAGGAGAAATAAACGGTTCTACAATAATAGCAGCAGACTTTAACGCACTACTTTCAATCATGGACAGAACAACTAGAAAGAAACTCAGTAACTGTCTCAGTCATCTAGTGCTGCTATAACAGAAATAACACAAGCAGATGGCTTTAACAAAGAGGAGTTTATTTCCCCACAGTAAAGTAGGCTAAAAGTCCAAATTCAGGGCATCAGTTCCAGGGGAAGGCTTTCTCTATCAGCCTTCTCATCAATCTTCCTCCAGACTCGGAGCTTCTCTGCGCAGGAATCCCAGGTCCAAAGGAAGTGCTCTGCTCCCAGCACTGCTTTCTTGGTGGTATGAAGTGCCTTGGTCTTTCTGCTCGCTTCTCTCTTTTATATCTCAAGAGATTGCCTCAAGACACAATCCAATCTTGTAGACTGTGTCTGCCACACTAACGCAACTGCCGCCCCTCCTCCCTCATTAACATTGTAGAGGCAAGATTTACAACACATAGGAAAATCACACAATACCAGGAATTATGGCCCAGTCAAATGATACACACATTTTTCAGGGGACATAATTCAATCCATGACAGTAATGATACAGAAGATCTAAATAATGCAATCAACCAAATTGACATCATAGATACATACAGAACATAGCAGCCAGAAGCAGCACATTACACATTCTTCTCCAATGCACTTGGGTCATTCTCCAGAACAGACCGTATTCGAGGTCAAAAAACAAGCTTCAATAAATTCAAAAACATCAACATAATACAAAGCATCTTTCTGATCATAATGCTATAAAACTAGAAATCAATAACAGAAAGAGAAAAGAAAAAAATTAAATATATAGAAACTGAATAACACCTTACTTAAAAACTCCTAGTTCACAGAAGAAATTAAAAATTATTAGAATGAATAGACAGCATATCAAAACCTCTGGAACACAGCAAAAGCAGTGCTCAGAAGAAAATTTATACCAATAAATTTATGCACATACCCAAAAAGAAGAAAGATCCAAAATCAGTAACTTCACCTGACAACTCGAATAGAAAAGGAACAGTAAAAGAACTTCCCAGTCACCAGAAGAAAGGAAATAATAAAGATGGGAGCAGAAACACATGAAATAAAAAACAGAAAAACAATAGAAATAATCAACAAAACTAGGAGTTGGTTCATCGAGAGGATCAATAAAATTGACAAACCACTGGCCAAAGTGACAAAAGAAAAAGATGAGAAGACTTAAATAACCAAAATGAGAAATGAAATGGGTGACCTTACAACTGAGATACAGAGGACCATTACAGATTATCATGAAAACTTGTACTCCAGTAAGTTTAAAACCTAGACATCATGGTCTAATTTCTAGAAACACATTATTGACCTAAACTAAGAAAAAGGAAGGTTGTTGTTGTTGCTCTTAGGTGCCTTGGAGTCGATTCCAACTAATAGCGACCCTATGTACAACAGAAAGAAACACTGCCCAGTCCTGCACCATCCTCACAATCATTATGCTTAAGCTCATTGTTGCAGACACTGTGTCAATCCACCTCATTGAGAGTCTTCCTCTTTTTTGCTGACCCTCTATTTTACCAAGCATGATGTCCTTCTCCAGGGACTGATCCCTCCTCATACCATGTCCAAATTATGTGAGACAGTCTTGCCATCCTTGTTTCTAAGGAGCATTCTGGTTGTACTTCTTCCAAGACAGATTTGTTCATTCTCTTGGCAGTCTGTGGTATATTCAATATTCTTCCCCAACACCACAATTCAAAGGCATGAATTCTTCCTCAGTGTTCCTTATTTGTCATCCAGCTTTCACACGCATATGAGGCATGTGAAAACAGCGTGGCTTGGGTAAGGCACACCTTGAGTCTTCAAGGTGACATCTTTGATTTTCAACACTTTAAAGAGATCTTTTACAGAAGATTTGCCCAATGCAATGTGCTTTTGATTTCTTGACTGCTGATCCCATGGGTGCTAATTGTGAATCCAAGTAAAATGAAATACTTGAAAATGTCAATCTTTTCTCCATTTATCATAATGTTGCTTACCGGGCCAGTTGTGAGGATTTTTGTTTTCTTTATGTGGTGTAATCCATATTGAAGGTTGTGGTCTTTGATATTCATCAGTAGGTGCTTCAGCAAGGTTGTGTCATTTGCATAACACAGGTTGTTAATGGGTCTTCCTCCAATCCTGATGCCCCGTTCTTCTTCATACAGTCCAGCTTCTCGGATTATTTTCTCAGGATACAGATTGAATAAGTATGGTGAAAAGATGCAACCCTGAAGCACACCTTTCCACGCAGTATACCGGTGTTCTGTTTGAATGACTGCTTCTTGGTCTACGTAAAGGTTACTCATGAGCACAATTAAGTGATCTGGAATTGTTATTCTTGGCAATGTTATACATAATTTGTTATGATCCACACAGTCGAACGCCTTTGCGTAGTCAATAAAACACAGGTAAACATCTTTCTGTTCTTGTCAGCTTTCAGCCAGGATCCATCTAACATCAGCTACGATATCACTTTTTCCACATCCTCTTCTGAATCCAGCTTAATTTCTGGCAGTTCCTTGTCAATGTACTGCTGCAGCCACTTTTGAAAAATCTTTGCAGAATTTTACTTGAGTGTGATATTAATGATATTGTTTGATAATTTCCGCATTCGGTTCAGTCACCTTTCTTGGGAATAGGCATAAATAAGGATCTCTTCCAGTCTGCTGGCCAGGTAGCTGTCTTCCAAATGTCTTGGCGTAAATGAGTGAGCACTTCCAGTGCTACATCCGTTTGTTGAAACATCTCAATTGGTATTCCTTCAATTCATGGAGCCTTGTTTATCACCAATGCCTTCAGTGCAGCTTGGACTTCTTCCTTCAGTACTACCTGTTCCTGATCATGTGCAACCTCCTGAAATGGTTGAACGTCGACCGATTCTTTTTGGCGCAGTGAGTCTGTGTATTCCTTTCATCTTGCTTTGATGCTTCCTGCGCTGTTTAATATTTTCTCTGTAGAATCCTTCAATATGGTAACTCGAGGCTTGAATTTTATCTTCAACTATTTCAGCCTGAGAAGTGTAGAGTGTGTTTTTCCCTTCTGGTTTTCCATCTCCAGGTCTTTGGACATGTTATTATAATACTTTGCCTTTTTGCGCTGCCCTTCGAAATCTTCTGTGCAGCTCTTTTATTTCATCATTTCTTCCTTTCACTTTAGCTACTCAACATTCAAGGGCAAGTTTCTTCTGACATCCATTTTGGTCTTTTCTTTCTTTTTAATGACCTCTTGCTTTCTTCATGTATGATGTCATTCCACAACTTGTCTGGTCTTCAGTCATTAGTGTTCAATGCATCAAATCTATTCTTGAGATGTTCTCTAAATTCAGGTGGGATATACTCAAGGTCACATTTTGGCTCTCATGGACTTGTTCTTGGAAACCCTGGTGGCATAGTGGTTAAGTGCTATGGCTGCTAACCAAAGGATCGGCAATTCGAATCCACCAGGCGCTCCTTGGAAACTCTATGGGGCAGTTCTACGCTGTCCTATAGGGTCGCTATGAGTCAGAATTGACTCGAAGGCACTGGGTTTGGTTTTTTTGTTTGTTTGTTTGGACTTGTTATAATTTTCTTCAGTTTCAACTTAACTTGCATATGAGGCATTGATGATCTGTTCCACAGTCAACTTCTGGCCTTGTTCTAGCTGATGATATTGAGCTCTTCCATTGTCTCTTTCACAGATGTAGTCAATTCGATTCTTGTGTATTCTATCTGGTGAGGTCCATATGTATAGTCACCATTTTTGCTGGTGAAAGAAGGTATTTGTAATGAAGAACTCGTTGGTCTTGCAAAATTCTATCATACAATCTCCAGCATTGTTTCTATCACCAAGATCATATTTTCCAACTACCGATCCTTCTTCATTTCCAAATTTCACATTTCAGTCATCAATAATTATGAATGCATCCTAACTGCATGTTTGATCAATTTCAGACTGCAGAAATTGGTAAAAGTTTTCAATTTCTTCATCTTTGGCCTCAGTGGTTGGTGCATAAATTTGAATAATAGTTGTGTTAACTGATCTTCCTTGTAGACATATGGATATAGTCCTATCACTGACAGGGTTGTACTTCAGGGTAGATCTTGAAATGTTCTTTTTGACAATAAATGCGACACTATTCCGCTTGAAGTTGTCATTCCTGGCGTGGGATTGTAGACCACCTGATTGTTTGATTCAAAATGCCCAATACCAGTCGATTTCAACTCACTAATGCCTAAGATATCAGTGTTTATCCATTCTATTTCATTTTTGATGGTTTCCAATTTTCCTAGATTCATACTTTGTATACTCCATGTTCTGATTATTAATGAGTGTTTGAAGCTGGAGGCTGAGTAACATGATCTCTAAAAAAAAAAAAAAAATTATCTATAATACCCAATATTTATTTCTATCATACGTATAGGTTTGTTTTTCAGCACAAAATAGGAGAAACATTAAATATCCACAGCATATTCAAAGAAACACATAATTTTTCTAAGACATTCCAATTCTGTCTTCTTTTCTCTACACCTTTACTATCTTCCCATTCATATTCATATGGACTTGAGCCTCTGGCTGGGTGGAACTAGAAGACCCTGGCCCCCTATCAGTTATCTAGTTTATTTATCCTGGCTTTTGCTCCAAGCCACTCCAGATGCAGCTTTGCTTTCTTTAGCTGCAGCATAACACCCCTTACTTTCCATTCAGTCATTACAGATAACAATCAAAGTAACCATCTAAAAATCGTAAGTTTTACTTCCCACACCTCTTCATTCTTTCTCTTACAAAGCCCCATGCTTCCATGAGTCCAGAACCATCGCAATGAATCAAATCCCATGCCTGACACCAACTGAATGAATAATTTTTCTGAGAAAGATCAGCACACAAAAACTAACTCAAAAAGGATCAAAGACCTAAATGTTAAACTTAAAACTATATAGGCACTCCCCAGGTTAAGAACAGGATCAAGAGGCAGTCATTCCAACAGAACAAGGGGATACTGTGTGTTTTAAAGACAGGAAAGGTGTGCATCTGAGTTGCGTCATTTCACCATACCTATTCAATCCCAGGAGCAAGACTATATGAAGAAGAACAGTGCATCAGGATTGGAGGAAGACTCACTAACAACCTGCATTACGCAGATAATACAACTTTGCTTGCTGAAAGTGAAGAGGACTTGAAGCACTTACTGACAAAGATCAAAGACCACAGCCTTCAGTATGGATTATACCTCAATATAAAGAAAACAAAAATCCTCACAACTGGACCAATAAGCAACATCATGAGGAAGAGAGGCAAGACTGAAGTTGTCAAGGATTTCATTTACTTGGATCCACAATCGACACCCATGGACGCAGCAGTCAAGAACTCAGATGACACGGTGGAGGTGGGGCCAAGACGGCAGAGTAGTCAGATGCTTCCAGTGAACCCTCTTATAACAAAGACCAAAAAAACTAGTGAAATGATTACATTTGTAACAAGCTAGAAGACCTGAACATCGAAGGCAAAATTAGAAAATGGACTGAGCGGCAGGGGAGGGAGAGATGGTTCAGAAATGGAGAGGAGTTGCCATACCTGAATTGCTGGTACCCTCATGCTGTGGTGGGCTGGTGGTGGCATTCGGCCACAATTTCCTCAGGGAGAAACAGCCAGCTGCAAAGCCTACTCACACCTCCAGAAACAGAGAATAAAGGAGCTTTCGGCAAAAGGTAAGTATTAGCGCATATTTTACTGCACCTCCAGCCCGCAAGCTGACTTCAGAGGCTGTCAATTTCCCTGGGCCTGAGATAGGTTCTCTTGTGAGTCCTGAGTCATTCTCCTGGCCTTGGAGAAGGAATAAATTCACAACTGGGGAAAGATAACCTGCCAGCTCCACTAACCTGGGAAGCTCAGGACAGAAGCAGCTCCTGTCCAGGCATAAACAGTATGTGAACTTTGAATACCTTTCCATCTGCATGGACCTGTATGGACCTAATTCAGGAGAATGGGCTCTTGTTGGCAGAGAGCAACTGTTTCAGCTGTGTGGTAGAGAGGTGTTGTTTGATGTGTGACACCACTTTGCCTGTTAAACAGGGTTCTAACTTACCCACATCAGGGGCCTAAGGACTGGTGGGTCCATTCAGGTCACCCAGCCATCTATGACGGGGGTCCAAGGATAACTGGTACCTCCTGGTCCTTACAGCCAAAAGCATTGGGTGCCCAAGGTCCTTCTGCAGAACCCTCCCACCTGTGCACTCTAGGGAACAGGGACATGCTTTCCTCACAGACACACAGGGGACAGTTGTCAGCCCCCAGCCTTGTTCAGAGTGTGACCACCTGCTGCAACCAGATACCGGTACCTACACCAATCACTGCTGCCACTGTATGACTGTAGGACAGAGCCTATACCACATACTTGATGTCCAACTACCTGGACACCTGAGCTGAATCCATACAAGAAAAGTGAATGGACTACTGGGCTCACATACCTGGTAACAGCTTTAGCGATCTGTAACAGGATGTTAGAGCTTCAAAGGTGCAAATAATCAAGCTAGCTCACTCAAGCAACCTATTTGGACATATCAAAACAGAACAAAGCTAGAAGCTAGGATATAATAAGCAAACATAAAATAAACTAATACAATAACTTATAGGTGGCACGGAGACAACAGTCAATATCAAATCACATAAAGAAGTACACCATGATCACTTCAGCATGCTCTCAAAACAAAGAATCAAGGGATCTTCTGGATGAAGGCACCTTCTTGGAATTACCAGCTGTAAAATACAAAAGCTTAATACACAGAACTCTTCAAGATATCAGGAATGACATCAGGAAGGAGATGAGGTAATACACAGAATAAGCCAAGGAACACACAGATAAAGAAGTTGAAGAAATTTAAAAGGTTATTCAAGAACATAATGAAAAATTTAATAAGCTGCAAGAATCCATAGAGAGACAGCAATCAGAAATTCAGAAGATTAATAAAATTACAGAATTAGACAACTCGATAGAAAGTCAGAGGAGCAGAATTGAGCGAGTGGAAAGTAGAATTGGTGAGATTGTAGGTAAAGCACTTGGCACCAATAAATTTGAAGAAAAATCATATAAAGGAATTAAAAAAAATGAAGAAACCCTAAGAATCATGTGGGACTCTATCAAGAGAAATAACCTACGAGTGATTGGAGTACCAGAACAGGGAAGGATAACAGCAAATACAGAGAGAATTGTTGAAGATTTGTTGGCAGAAAATGTCCCTGATATTGTGAAAGATGAGAAGATATCTATCCAAGATGATCATTGAACTCCACATAAAGTAGATCTTAAAGAAAGTCACCAAGACATATTATAATCAAACTTGACAAAATCAAAGATAAAGACAGAATTTTAAAAGCAGCTAAAGATAAATGAAAAGTAACCTACAAAGGAGAGTCAATAAGAATGAGCTCAGATTACTCAGCAGAAACTATGCAGGCAAGAAGGCAGTGGGATGACTTATATACAGCATTGAAGGGAAAAAAAATGCCAGCCAAGAATTACATAATCAGCAAAACTCTCTCTCTGATATGAAGACGAAATTAGGACATTTCCAGATAAACAGAAGTTTAGGGAATTTGTAAAAACCAAACCAAAACTACGAGAAATACTAAAAGGAGTCCTCTGGTGAGAAAATCAATAGTATTAGATATCAACCCAAGACTAGAACACTGGACCAAGCAATCAGGTGTCAATCCAGATAGAGAAATCACAAAAATAAACCAAGATTAAAAAAGACACTCAAAACAGGGAACAGTGACATCCTTATGTAAAAGAAGGTAACATTAAAATAATAAGGAGGGACTTAGAAAAGTAGTCATAGATCTTTCATATGGAGAGGAAGGCAAGGCAATGTAAAAAATAAAAGTCACGTTTAAAGTTAGAAAAATAGGGGTAAATATTAAGGTAACCACAAAGGAGACTAACAATCCTACTCATCAAAACAAAATCCAAGAAAAAAATAGAGACGCAGCAGAAACAAAATCAACTACAATAAATAAGAGGAAAAGACAATATATAAACTACTCAGCACAAAAAATTACGTGGGAAAAAGAAACTGTCAACAACACACAAAAAAGATATCAAAGTGACAGCACTAAACTCATACCTATCCGTAATTACACTGAATGTAAATGGAGTAAATGCATGAATAAAGAGACATAGAGTGGCAGAATGGATTTAAAAAAAAACAAACACTGTCCGTCTATTTGCTGCCTACAAGAGACATACCTTAGACATAGAGACACAAACAAACTAAAGCTCAAAAGATGGAAAAAAATATATCAAGCAAACAACAATCAAAAAAGAGCAGGAGTGGCAATATCAATTTCTGACAAAATAAACTTTAAAGTTAAATCCACCACAAAGGACTGGGAAGACACTATATAATGATTAAAGGGACAATATACCAGGAGGATAAAACCATATTAAAAATTTCTGCACCCAATAACAGGACTGCAAGACACATAAAACAAACTCTAACGCCATTGAACAGTGAGATAGACAGTGCCACAATTATTGTAGAAGACTTCAACATACCACTTTCAGTGAAGAACAGAACATCCAGGAAGAAGCTCAATAAAGACATAGAAGATCTAAATACCACAATCAACTAACTTGACCTCATGGACATGTACAGAACACTCCACCCAAAAGCAGCCAAGTATACTTTCTTTTCCAACACACGTGGAACTTTCTCTAGAATAGACCACATATTAGGTCATAAAGAAAGCCTTAGCAGAATCCAAAACATCAAAATATTACAAAGCATCTTCTCTGATCATAAGGCCATAAAAGTAGAAATCAATAACAGAAAAAGCAGGGAAAAGAAACCAAACACTTGGAAACTGAACAATACCCTGCTCAAAAACAACTGGGTTATAGAAGACATCAAGGATGGAATAAAGAAATTCATAGAATCCAATAAGAATGAAAACACTTCCTATCAGAACCTTTGGGACACAGCGAAAGTAGTGCTCAGAGGTCAATTTATATCAATAAATGCACACATCTAAAAAGAAGAAAGGGCCCAAATCAAAGAATTACCCCTACAACTTGGACGAATAGAGAGCAATAAAAGAAATCTTCAGGCACCAGAAGAAAGCAAATAATAAAAATCAGAGCAGAATTAAATGAAAGAGAGAACAGAGAAACAATTGAAAGAGTTAACAAGACCAAAAGCTGATTCTTTGAAAAAATCAACAAAATTGATAAACCATTGGCCAAACTGACAAAAGAAAAACAGGAGAGGAAGCAAATAACCTGAATAAGAAACGAGATGGGTGATATTAAAACAGACCCAACTGAAATTTAAAAAATCAGATTACTATGAAAAATTGTATTCTAACAAATTTGAAAACCTAGAAAAAATGGATGAATTCCTAGAAGTACACTACCTACCTAAAATAACACAAACAGAGGTACAACAACTAAATAGACCGATAACAAAAGAAGAGATTGAAAACGTAATTAAAAAACTCTGAATAACAACAACAAAAACCCTGGCCCAGATGGCTTCACTGCAGAGTTCTACCAAACTTTCAGAGAGGAGTTAACATCACTACTACCAAAGGTATTTCAGAGCATAGAAAAGGACAGAATACTCCCAAACTCATGCTATGAAGCCAGCATATCACTGATACCAAAACCAGATAAAGACACCACAAAAGAAGAAAATTACAGACCTAGATCCCTCATGAACTTAGATGTAAAAATCCTCAACAAAATTCTAGCCAATAGAATTCAACAGCATATCAAAAAAAAAAAAATTCACCATGACCAAGTGGCAGTCATACCAGGTATGCAGGAATGGTTCAACATTAGATGGATTAATATAATCCATCATATAAATAAAACAAAATAAGAGAAACACATGATCTTATCAATTGACGCAGAAAAGGCATTTGACAAAGTTCAACATCCATTCATGATAAAAACTCTCAGCAAAATAGAAATAAAAGGAAAATTCTTCAACATAATGAAGGACATTTATATAAAGCCAACAGCCAACATCATCCTAAATGGAGTCTGAAAGCATTCCCCTTTAGATCAGGAGCCAGACAAGGATGTCTTTTATCACCACTCTTATTCAACATTGTGCTGGAGGTCCGAGCCAGAGCAATTAGGCTAGATAAAGAAATAAAAGGCATCCAAATTGGTAAGGAAGAAGTAAAAGTATCTCTATTTGCAGATGACATGATCTTATACACAGAAAACCCTAAAGAATCCTTAAGAAAACTACTGAAACTAATAGAAGAGTTCAGCAGAGGATCAGGATACAAGATAAACATACAAAAATCAGTTGGATCCCTCTACACCAACAAAAAGAACATTGAACAGGAAATCACCAAATCAATACCATTCACAGTAGCCCCCTAAGATAAAATACATAAGAATAAATCTTACCAGAGATGTAAAAGACCTATGCAAAGAAAACTACGAGACACTACAGCAAGAAAGCAAAAGAGACCTAAATAAGTGGAAAATTGTAAAAATGTCTTTTCTACCAAAAGCCATCTATAGATACAATGCAATTCTGATCCAAATTCCAATGACATCTTTTCATGAGATGGAGAAACAAATCACCAACTTCATATGGAAGGGAAAGAGGCCCCAGATAAGTAAAGCATTACTGAAAAAGAAGGACAGGTAGGAGGCCTCATTCTATCTGATTTTAAAACCTATTACACTGTCACAGTAGTCAAAACAGCCTGATACTAGTACAACAACAGATCATAGACCAATGGAACAGAATTGAGAATCCAGACAGAAACCCATACACATATGACCACCTGGTATTTGACAAAGGCCCAAAGTCAGCTAAATGAGGAAAAGACAGTCTCTTTAACAAATGGTGCTGGCATAACTGGATATCCATCTGCAAAAAAATGAAACAAGACCCATACCTCACACCATGCACAAAAATGAACTCAAAATGGATCAAAGACCTAAATATAAAATCTAAAATGACAAAGATCATGGAAGAAAAGTTAGGGACAATGCTAGGAGCCCTAATGCACAGCATAAACAGTATATAAAATATTGCTAACAATGCAGAAGAGAAACTAGATAACTAAAAAAAAAAAAAAACAAACTAGGAACTCTTAAAAATCAAACACCTATGCTCATCCAAAGACTTCACTAAAGACTTATAAAAAGATTACCAACAGACTGGGAAAAAATTTTTAGCTATGATATTTCTTATCAGTGCCTGATTTCTAAAATGTACATGTTACTGTAAAAACTCAACTACAAAAAGACGAATAACCCAATTAAAAAATGGGTAAAGGGTATGAACAGGTACTTCATCAAAGAAGATATTCAGGCAGCTAACAGATACATGAGGAAATGCTCACGATCATTAGCCATTAGGGAAATTCAAATCAAAACTACAATGAGATTCCATCTCACTCCAACAAGGCTGGTATTAATCCAAAAAACACAAAATAATAAATGTTGGAAAGGTTGTGGAGAGACTGGAACACTTATACAGTGCTGGTGGGAATGTAACATAGTACAATCACTTTGGAAATCAATTTGACAAGTCCTCAAAAAGCTAGAAATAGAACTACCTTATGATCCAGCAATCCCACTCCTTGGAATATATCCTGGAGAAATAAGAGCCTTCACATGAACAGATACATGCACACCCATGTTCACTGCAGCATTGTTTACAATAGCAAAAAGATGGAAGCAACCAAGGTGCACATCAACAAATGAATGGATAAATAAATTATGCTATATTCACACAATGGATTACTATGCATCGATAAAGAACAATGATGAATCCGTGAAACATTTCATAAGATGGAGGAAACTGGAAGGCAGTATGCTGACTGATATTAGTTGCAAAAGGACAAATATTGTATGAGACCACTATTATAAGAACTCGAAAAATAGTTTAAACAGAGAAGAAAATATTCATTGATGGTTATGAGAGGGGGAGGGAGGGAGGAAGGGAGAGGGGTTTTCACTAATTAGCTAGTAGATAAGAACTATTTTAAGTGAAGGGAAAGACAACACACAATACAGGAGAGGTTAGCCCAACTGGACTAACCAAAAGCAAAGAAGTTTCCTGAATAAACTGAACACTTACAAGGCCAGTGTACCAGGGGCAGAGATTTGGGGACCATGGTTTCAGGGGACATCTAGGTGAATTGGCATAATAAAATATATTAAGAAAACTTTCTGCATCCCACTTTTAGAGTGGCATCTGGGGTCTTAAATTCTAACAAGCAGCCATCTAAGATGCATAAATTGGTCTGGACCCACCTGGAGCAAAGGAGAATGAAGAACACCAAAGACACAAGGTAATTATGAGCCCAAGAGACAGAAAAGGCCACATAAACCAGAGACTACATCAGCCTGAGACGAGAAGAAGTAGATGGTACCCGGCTATAACAGATGATTGCCCTGACAGGGAACACAACAGAGAACCCCTGAGGGAGCAGGAGAGCAGTGGGATGCAGACCCCAAATTCTTGTAAAAAGATCAGACTCAGTGGTCTGACTGAGGCCTTCTGCTAGCCCAAGAGAGGAACAATTCCCAAAGCCAACGCTTCAGACAGGGATTGGACTGGACTATGGGATAGAAAATGATACTGGTGAGGCGTGAGCTTCTTGGTTCAAGTAGACACATGAGACTATGCGGGCAGCTCCTGTCTGTAGAAGAGATGAGAGGGTAGAGGGGTTCAGAAGCTGGCCGAATGGACACGAAAATAGAGAGTGGAGGGAAGGAGTTTGTTGTCTCATTAGAGCGGGAGCAACTAGGAGTATATAGCAGGGTGTATATGTTTTTGTATGACTGACTTGGTTTGTAAACTTTCACTTTAAGCACAATAAAAATTAAAAAAAAAAAGAAGAGCAGATTGTGCAGGCAACCAAGCAAGTAAGCAGAGATAGGGGAAGATAGATGCCATGCCACATGAAATCTCTAAGACCCAAGAACAGAAGCTGAGAAGAGACAAGAACCTCCCTCCAGAGCCAACACAAACAGAAAGCCTTCCCCTAGAGCCAGCACCCTGAATTTGGACTTCCAGCCTCTTAAACTGTGAGAAAATAAATTTCTCTTTGTTTAACCACCTCCCCCCGCTGCCCCGCCAAAAAAAAGAAAGAAATCAGGCAACACATTGCATTTGGAAAATATGTTGCAAAAGACCTCTTTAAAGTGTTGAAAAGCAAAGATGTCACCTTGAGGACTAAGGTGCACCTGGTATTTTCAATTGCCTCATATACATGCGAAAGCTGGATAATGAATAAGGAAGACCGAAGAAGAATTGACGCCTTTGAATTGTGGTGTTTGTGAAGAATATTGAATATACCATGGACTGCCAAAAGAATGAACAAGTCTGTCTCTGGAAAAGTACAACCAGAATGTTTCTTAGGAGCAAGGATGGCAAGACTACGTCTCACATACTTTGGACATGTTTCAGGAGGTTTCAGTCCCTGGAGAAGGACATCATGCTTGGTAAAGTAGAAGGTCAGCAGAAAAAGAGGAAGACCCTCAACAAGATGGATTGACACGGTGGCTGAACCAATGGGCTCAAGCATAGCAAGAATTGTGAGGATTGCACAGGACCGGGCAGTGTTTTGTTCTATGGTGCATAGGGTCGCTGTGAGTTGGAACTGACTTGATGGCACCTAAGAACAATAACAACATGGAAAATGCTATAACATACACAAATTCTGCAACAACAGTAATAACAACCAAAAGTTTGTGAGTGCTATATAGGTGTGGGAGGGCATATGAAGGTACATGTTTATGCATATATAGGTATAGTTGTAGGCATTTGTGTACAGGAAGTCCCCAGGTTACAAATGATATCCATTCCTAAGTCTATCTTTAAGTCAAATTTATAGGTAAGTTCGACAGGTTCTTATTTAGCGTAAGTTAGTCAAATGTTTGTCTTAGTATATAGTACGCATTTTACCTTTCTTTGCGTGTAAAACACTTAAGAAACCCTTCCAAACTGCACAGTTTTCATGAGCATCAAAAAGCAGTGCATGCATTTGTTATTACGAACCACTGTGTGTCTTTAACTCAAATTTTTAATTTAATAGGCATATCAGCAGTCCTTTCTTAAGTATGAGTTGTCCATAAGTCAGACATTCATAACTCAGGGACTGCCTGAATACATATTTGTATGTGCTTCACATATATTCATATATAAAATAGAGCACATAGGGCACACAGTTACGGAAACTTCTTAGACATATCCAAACAGTTCATGGGACTGCGTTACACAGCTTGAAGGCTAAGGACCATAGTCTCAGGGGACATCTAGGTCAATTGGCATAACATAGTTCACAAAGATAATGTTCTGCATCCTAGTTTGGTGAGTAGCATCTTGGGTCTAAAAAGCTTGCAAGTGGCCATCTAAGATAAAACTATTGGTATCTTCCCATCTGGAGCAAAGGAGAGTGAAGGAAACCAAAGACTCAGGAAAGCAATTAGTCCACAGGAGTAATGCCCCACAAGAACCACAGCCTCCTCTAGCCTAAGGCCAGGAGAGCTAGATGGTGCCTGGCTACCACTACTGACCTCTCTGACCAGGGACATAATAGAAGATCCTGGTCAGAATGAAAGAAAAATGTAGGAAAAAACTCAAATTCATAAAAAGGACCAGACTTGAGGAAGCCCTGAGACTATTGCCTTAAGACACCTTTTAAACCTGGAACTGAAGCCACTCCCAGAGGTGGCCTTTCAGCCATATAATAGATTGGTCTATAAAATAAATAACACCTGTGAGGAACGTGCTCTTCAGAACAATCAACTATATGAGACCAAAGGGAAAATATTTGCCCAAAAGCTATGATGAGAAGGCACAGAGAAGTAGGGAAACTGGAGGAATGGAAATGGGGAAGGCAGGGTGGAAATGGGAAGAGTGCTGACCCATTGAGGGAGGAGCAACCAATGTCACTGAACAATTTGTGTATGAATTGTTGAATGAGAAACTAATATGCTGTGTAAGCTTATGCCTAAGACACAATAACATTCAGAAAAAAATAAAAATTCAGACTCTGTCTCACATCAAAGGCTGTGCTCATCCCACTGCTTGATGCTCATAGACTGTGGTCAACAAAAATGAGGGAATTTATGGGATAAATGAAAGAGCTGTTAGAAGGTGATTCTGAAAACAATCATACCTTAAAAACATTCTGTTTATATGGTTGGGTCAGCCGGGCATTTTCAGACTGTGCAGCAAGATACGGAGGAGATTATGAGGCTTCGAATACCAGTATACCTGCATGTGAATCCTAGTTCCTCCAGGTCCTAGTATCACCTGTGACCTGGGAGATTACCTTATGACCTCGAGTCCATTTTCTTTTTCCAATGGTGATGATAATACTTATTCTCACAGGACTTCTGCAAGGATTAAATATTTGTAAAGCAACTATTAGAGTGCTTGACATATGATAAATTCTCAAATAATTAATTAATTTAAGAAGTATCTTACCCAATTCTCCTTTCTACATCTGTGTATCAGGTAGATGAGATTTAAAAAAATTTATTTATGAGGCCTACAAAGGCATTTTCTGATAACATTAACAGATAATTTAGCCTAGTATTATGAAGTTAAACCTCCAAGGTTCTCTGTATGGTTGGTTGGTAATTCTTTTTGTTTGTCAGATTGGCATTTGGATTTCAAATGATGAAATTCATAATTGTTTCTCTAAAATACCCCTTAGCAATATCTTGACACCCCTGCTGCTTAAACTCAAGGTACATGAAGGGTCTCTAGGTTAAGAAAGGATAAAGGCATATAAATCAGTACCATGGGACAGTTATTATGCCAACCCATCTACACTCAGTATCTCATTTCACCTTCTAACACTAGGAGATGGGTTCTATTTTAAATTCTACTTTACAGATAAGGAATCTTCACATGATTAATAAAGTAATGAATGGCAAAACTTGGAAATACCAGCTGTTTGACTCCAGACCCAATTTCTTTACCACATCTACTCCCTCCTCAGCATACCTGGTATGATAAACTGATAAAGCTATTTTTATTATTCTCTGGCTGTTGTTATTGTTGAAAACGCTGGTGGAGTAGTAAAGTGCTACAGCTGCTAACCAAAGGATCGGCAGTTCGATTCTGCCAGGTGCTCCTTGGAAACTCTATGGGGCAGCTCTACTCTGTCCTATAGGGTCACTATGAGTTGGAATCGACTCAACAGCACTGGTTTTTTTTGAGGGTTGTTATTGTTAGGTGCCATTGAGTTGGTTCTGACTCATAGGAATCCTATGTACAACAGAAAGAAATGTTGCCATCCTCACAATCGTTATGCTTCAGGCCATTGTTGCAGCTACTGTGTCAATCCATCTCATTGAGGGTCTCCCTCTTTTTTGTCGACCCTCTGCTTTACCAAGTAGACATCCTTCACCAAGCACTAGTCCCTCCTGATAATATGTCCAAAGGACGTGAGATGAAGTTTTGCAATCTTCCCTTCTAAGGAGCATTCTGGCTGAACTTCTGACAAGACGGATCTGTTCATTCTTCTCACAGTCCATGGTATATTCAATACTCTTTGCCAACACCATAATTCAAAGGCATAAGTTCTTTTTCAGTCCAGCTTTCACATGCATATGAGGTGATTGAAAATATCATGGCTTGGGTCAGGCACATCTTAGTTCTCAAAGTGACATTTTTGCTTTTCAACACTTTAAAGAGGCCTTTTGCAGCAGAATTGCCCAATGCAATACATTGTTTGATTTTCTGAGCACTGCTTCCATGGGTGTTGATTGTGTATTCAAGTAAAATGAAATCCTCGACAACTTCAGTATTTTTTCTCTATTTATCTTGATGTTGCTTATTGGTCCAGTTATTCTCAGGCTTGTACTAAATATTCTATGTTTGCCCCTCTAGAGCCACTCTCCACACTTCTCCACCCTGCTTTGTGCTCAAGACACTGACCTTCATGGACTACGTCATTAGGGTCCTATGAACTCTAGCTTTCAGTTGAGTTTAGCCAATGGGAGGTACCTATATTGAAAGACATGGGATGGGGATAGAGGAGAGTGAGATCAGGGTATTCATTCCTCCAGTTCTCATTCCATCAGGTCACAGGTTGGCAGTGTCCAAGTTTCTCTACCAATGCCACGACTCATATCAAATGACCTTCTTCTGGAGTTACAGCTTTCTCCAAACTCTCATAGACACCCCATTCTCTGTCTCTTTGGGCATAGGGCTGGTAATGGCTCCTGGAGCCCCAGCTGTTACAAGAAGCAAGGTGCTTCATTATCCTTTGTTGGTTTTCCACCATCTTGTCCACACTTTTTTAATAACCCCATCATTATATGCTCCTGAATTATCCCATTCCAGTGGCCATTTGTTTTGTGTTGGGACTTGGATTGATACAGCCCGGGAGATGGAACCTAAGAACTAGATGGGCAAAGTTATTTCCTCTAAAGCAAAATTCACTTAGCTGGCACAGACCAACCCTAAACAGAGCACTTCATATACTCAGTGTAGAAAATCTCTTTAACTTTTCTCTTTTTATCTCTCCCTGAAGATGGAATATATCCCCTGTTTTCTTCCAACATTGCCAAGGAGACAAAATTATTTTATTCATTCAGAGTATTTTCACTTTAAGTTTGATATTTCTTCATCTAAAAGTTTGAAAAGTTCAATAAAGCCAGAGACTTGAACAGATGTTAACATTTTAATATTAAACTTTAATATACTTTCTTTTGGTATTACTAATGATACCTTATTGGTTTAAATTTTAGAGCAAAATATAATCATTTTTTACTTTATTTTAGAATGATGGAACATATTAAGTCACATACTATTATTTCAAAAGAGGCTATCAGAAAGATAGACACAGACAAAAGTTAGTAAGTTGGAATCTATTACTACTGGTATCCCTAGTCAACCATCTCAGTAATAAAAATTGATCTGCTCAGGAAGCCACTTGAAGCCTCTTTCACTGACCAGAATAATAATGGTTTCTAGAGGCAGTCCAGTTGGGAAAAGGAAATGTTTCTCCCAGAAATAACACACCAGGATTTATCTGTGTTACAGAGGTACAATTCAAATCCAGCATTAGACTCTGAGATGTTTATAGAATCTTCCCTGGCTCTACCCTTTATGCTGCCACTGTCCTAGTTCAACAGCTTCCTAATGGGTCTCTCTGCCTCTACTATTTCTCCTTTCCTATTCATCCTCCATGCTTCATCAAGACAATTCGTTCTGCAAAGTGGATCTGATCATGTCTCTTCCTGTGTCAAACCTTTGGAAGGCATCCATATGCTACAGGATAAATATTTTAGAAAAGCAAACAAGGCTTGCCTACCTTTATAGTTTCACCTGCCTTGTCCCCGCTCCCTTCTACCACCCAGAAGCTCTGCTTTAGACACCTTGAATGTCGCCTTTCTCTTTCTTGGATACAGCCTGCTCTATCTCTCTTCCAGGATCTTGCCCATGCTAGTCCCTCTACTTGGAAGATTCATTCCCATTACTCACTGTAAATTTTCCTAGTGCCTTTTCATGCTCAAAAGATTAAGTTAAATGTTACCTCCTGGCTAAAGCTTTCCCTTATTGCCTCCCCATGACAACCTCCCACCACCTTTTGTTTCCGTCTCAGAATTTTTTTTTTAACCTATTAAATCTCTTTCTCTCCTTTGCTTGGCATCATATCCTTTCAGAAATAGAGAAAATTACTAATTCTCTTTTATAATGTCATGGCCTTCTGATTCTATGAATTCTAATTATATATTTAGAAAGGAAATGACATTTATTGAGCACTACTATATGCCAGGCATTTTGTTAAGTGCTTTACTTACATAGATAGATGATAGATAGATTAGACAGACAGACAGATAGATGATAGATAGATAGATAGATGATAGATAGATAGACAGACAGACAGATAGACAAATAGATGATAGACAGATAGAGAGATAGAGAGAGAGATAGATAGCAACTGTTAACCCTGACTCGTGGCGAGCTTATATGCAACAGAATATTATATGCAACACAACAGTATGTTGCCCAGTCCTGCATCATCCTCACAATCTCTGGCATGTTCAAGTACACTGTTGTGGCTATTGTGCCAGCCCCTGTCACTGAGGGTCTCCCTCACCCTTGCTGGCCCTGTACTTCACCAAACACGATGTCCTCCTCCGGCGATTGATCCTTCCTGATGATGTATCAAAAACAAGTGAGTCAACAATGTTCTGCTGTGATCCATAATATTTTCGCTGGCTAATTTGTGGAAGTAGCTCACCAAGCCTTTCTTCCTAGTCTGTCTTAGTCTGGAAGCCCAGCTGAAACCTGTCCACTATGGATGACATTGTTGATATTTGAAATATCAGTGATATAACTTCCAGCATCACAGCAACACACAAGCTAGCACAGTACAAAAAACTGACAGGTGGTAGATTTACATACATACTTTCATTTAATTCTCTCATTGTCGTACATTTATTCATTTATTGAGCACCACTATATGTCAGACATTGCATTATATGCTTTCCTTTGATAGGTGGATGGATGGATGGATGGATGGATAGATGGATGGATGGATGGATGGATGGATGGATGGATGGATGGATGGATGGATGGATGGATGGATGGATGGATGGATGGATGGATGGATGATGGATGGATGGATGGATGGATGGATGGATGGATGGATGGATGGATGGATGGATGGATGGATGCTGTAGAGTCTATTCTTACTCATGGCAACTTTATATATGACAGAGTGAAACGCTCTATATAACATTATATAAACCAAAAAACCCATTACCGTTGAGTTCATTCCGACTCACAGTGACCCTATAGGACAGAGTAGAACTGCCCCATAGAGTTTCCTAGGAGAGCCTGGAGGATTCAAACTGCTGACCCTTTGGTTAGCAGCCATAGCACTTAACTACTATGCCAACAGGATAGAGGAGCAATATTATCCCGTTTTGTAGATGAGGAAGCTCAGTCTGAAAATAAAAAAATTGCTCAAAGCAGTGTAGCTGGTGACGGAGAATCCAGAATTTGAACCTAGGTTCTACCTGACTCAAAATCCATGCTTTGTCCATTATATCACGTTTTCCCACACCAAAATATTGATTCATTGGACTTTTAAGACTCTCTCTTATTTGCATGCCCTTCTACAGTTTACAAAGTACTTTTGCAAGCATTATCTTATTTGATCACCAATAAACCTGTGAGATAGGTCAGGGTGAGTGTCCTCACTTTACAGATTGGAGGGTCAGAGAGGGGAAAGATTTACCCAAGGCCATTAAGCCAATAAATGGAGGGACAGAAGCTAGAACCCCTGTCTTCTAAGCCAGTGTTCTTTCTGTGTTAACACCACTGTCTCTAGCACAGATAATGTATTTCCTTTCTAGAGGAAAACAGGAGTTGGATCTTCAAAACAATTTAATTATCTACAAAGAATCTGATATGCCTCCTACACATCTTGCTTTTTTGTCCCATCTTAGCCACTGAGGACTCAAATGCTGACCTGGTGGGGGCAGCTCAGCTAAGCTCTAAATCTGAGGTTATAATGGGAAAGGCCAGCAGCCAACTCTGACCTCAGATGTGGGTTTTTTTTCCCCGTACACTGCATTAAAAAAAAGAAAAAGTAATTAGTTCCTAACTTTTAATAACCAAGAGCTTTCATACAAAGAAAAACGAAATCAGATGTCTATCTTCTCTTTAAAAAAAAAAAAAAAAATACCAGTATGCCCTCATGGCCATTGTCTGTATCTGATGGTGAGATCAGACAAGCTCTTTCCATTTCCCTCTTTTACTCACCTGCTGGCCCTGGTTCACTTCTGCATTTCCAGCCCAGGCCTCACCATTGAAGACTCTGGAATGACTGTGATATGATGCGAGACAGCTTGTAGCAGCACCACCCACAAACTTGCTTCCTTCTCTACTTTTCTTTTCAAAGGTCAGCTCCTAGAATGAATGCCTTCCTGGAATGATTCCTTTCTACCAAGCACAGAAGAATATCCTCTGTGAAAACAAACTCTTTCTTCATGCAGGAATACTTTTAAGATATTGGGCATCACCGGCTTCTCTTGATGGTGTCCCTTTGTAAAATCTCATTTCCTCTGTGCTGGTGCTTACTCTGCCCTAAGTGCTCTATGGGATAGGGGCATTTGTAAGTGACTTCTGAATGTCACTCAAGAGTTCTGAAGAGACAATAAAAAAACAGTTACCGTTGAGTTGACTCCAATGCACAGCAACCCCATGTGTGTCAGAGTAGAACTGTGCTCTGTGAGGTTTTCAATGGCTGATTTTTCAGAAGTAGATCCTGAGGACTTTCTTCTAAGGCACCTCTGGGTGAACTTGAACCTCCAACCTTTTGGTTAGCAGCTGAATGTGTTTACTGTTTGATTACCTAGGGATTCTAAAGAGACAGTACCATAATGCAAACAACAAATAATATTCCTTATTACTCCCTCTGGGCCTTAGTTCCCTCATCTGTAAGATGAGAGTGGTAGATACTTTGCTGTCTAAAAGCCCTTTCAGATCTAACTTTCTCTGATGCTATGGAAGAACTATCTTGAATATAAATCCCAAGTTATAATTTAAAATGTGCCCTGGCTTTCAGGTAGGAGAAAACCCTAATGAAATCTCAGTGTTTCAGCTGTCCACAAAGCCAGTGTACTTCCTCGGATTACTTGAGGCCCTGTGGATTAGTAAAAAGAGCCCATTAGGCTAACAACCAGGATATCTGATGTGCCACTCATCTGCTATGCGATCCTGGGCAAGTCCCTTTCCCTCTTTGAGCCTTAATTTCCCCCTTTGAAAATGAGGGCAATGGATTAAGTTAAACAAATTCGTGATTGTGAATGCAAGAAATACACATTTGATGAGCTTGAGTAGCAATGGTAGTGCAAAAAACACTAGACAGTGAGGAGGCCTGGGTGGTATTAATAATTATGCTACTAATTAGTTTTCTGACTTTGGGGAAGTCACACTCTCTGGGCCTTAGCCCTTATTATCTCCCAGACATAAGTGTCGTGTGTCACTTTTATGCTGTGTTCGTGTGTTTGTACCTAATCTGCCCAGGATTATTCATTTTTATAACTTCTCGGACACTGGAGGCATCTGAGTTTGTTGTCTACCCCCTACCCAGGAACTTCATTTATTCAACTAGTATTTATTGAGCATCTCTTGGAGTGATAGGTCTTTTTTAGGACTTGGTGATATAGATAGACAAGAGCCCTTCCCAGTGAAGTTGACCTTCTAGTGAAGTCTATGATCTACCCACACATCCAAAGCCAAATCTGGTTGCTGGCACAACTGTTTTTCTCTGTCCCTCATTATCTTCCCCTTCAAAATCTTATGCTCATTCTTTCTTCTTGACTCCAACCACTGATCTCCAGGGCCCTTATGTTCTTTCTATTCTGCACCTTGCCTCCACTCACACCAGTGCTTTACTTAGTCCCCCACCCCAACCCCACAGGCAGCCAAATAAAGTAAGATGTGTGTAAATAAAAATTAAGTACACACAAATAGACAATCCTTCATTCTAAAGGAATGGGGTGAGCAAGGGCTCTTGACTCAAAAGAACATGGATTCAAACTGCTATGAAGCTACTCATTGGCTGTGGAGCTTTGGTCAAGTTACTGAACCTTTTAAGCCTCAACTTCCTTGTCTGTAAAATGAGGATAATGATAGTACCTACCTGCAGTGCAATTGATTATTGATTGGTTACTTTTGTGTGGCCTTTCTAGCCATGGTCCTATAACTCCCACTCAGGTGATTGGGCGGGACTGCTTGATAGGGTAATCCAAGGGGATTGGTCAGTTTTGCCTTAAAACAGACCCAATTCCACAGCAGAGAGGAGGAGTTCACCACTACCACCAAGGAAGCAGAGACCTCGCAGCAGAGCTCTGGCAGCAGGAGATGGAGAGGTGGGCTTCCTGGCTGGTGGAGAGAGAAAGTTGAGTGCCTTTGGGTGGAGACTGAGGGCCAGGGAGAGGCATGCCTGCAAGCATGGCTGGGAAGAGTCTACCCTGATGGAGAACTGTATCTTGAGTGTTCCCGAGCCTGAATTGTAACTGTTACTTCCCTAATAAACTCCGTAATTGTGAGTATGGTCTGTGAGTTCTGTGTGGCCATTGCAAAGAACTATTCAACCCATTAGAGAGTACTGTGGGAGGGATGGTTGGTGTCAGAACCCGTAAAGATGGCAGAGAGAGGAGGCAGTCTAACCCCACTCCTCAAAGGAATCGGCCTTGGGCTATTGATCTTGATTCCTCTCACACCTTGTGAAGTTGGAGGAAGTCAGACTCAGCCCCCAAGCTGTTTTTTTTTTTTTTTTAACACCACCACCAAAAAAAAAAAAAAAAACCCAGGGCCATCGATTCTGACTCATAGCAACCCTAAAGAACAGGGGTATTATTTTCAGTACGTGTAAATGTTCAGCAGAGTGCCTGGCCTGGCAGATTTTAAACATTCAACACACACGATTATGACCAATATGAGACCCAGACAATGGCTTTTGTGGTCAGGCTGATGCCAGAGATGTTCTGGTAAAGGAGGGGCCTTCCCACCACCTCCAAACTCATGCTAATCAGCCTACAATAAGGGCAGCCTCAAGGAGCCCTGGTGGCACAGTGGTTAAGCACTTGGTTGCTAACCAAAAGGTTGGCAGTTGGAACCCACCAGCGGTTCCACGCGAGAAAGATGTAGCAATCTACTTCTGTATGGGGAAGTTCTACTCACTCTGACAGGGTCACCAGAAGTCGGAATCAACTCAATGGCAGTGGGTTTGATTTTATTGGTATATACAGCCTCAGTTTAAAATCACCCTTAGGGAGACAAGATACAATTCGACCCTCTCGCTGCTCAGCATAGGAAGGAAAACACTATGCCAGTCCTAGAGACAACACAGCATTCCGTATACACATGGTTTCGACTTCCAGTGCCAAAACATAATGATCTTTACAAAGCTTTTGTGTTTGTGCAAGCATGTTTGTCAGGAGCCTTGTTTTGCAGATAATGGATTTACAAAGAGGCCTGTTTTTTATTTCTGGCACCTTGAAGGGAGAAAACCCCTGAATGGAAAGAAGGATCAAGTAGCTGCTCTGCATGTACAGTGTCTCTTGCCTACAGATTGTGCCACCGTGTTGGAGGCTAGGTTTCCATAATTACACAGTGCCGATGCACAATTACCCACAATTAGGCTAATTATATAAATACACCACGATTATCTGAAAGATAGCGTTAAGTAACACATGAAGAGGATGCAATGGCCCTGAGGTAAACCTGAGGGGTGGTGGGGAGAATAATCGGAAGGGAAATCAAGGCCTTGGCAATGGGATGCCAACACCACAGTTTAGAGAGGAGGCTCCAGCTTCCCTGCCCAGCCTCCCCTGCTGCCCAGACGGGACCAAGTCCTTTCCATGGCCTCAGTCGCTCTTCTCCCTTCAGGTGACCCGGGAATAGTCCCTTTACCATCTCTGACTGTTAATACAACAAATTTCAGGCCAACACCACAGCCACACTGCTGACATTTAAAGGTAAGCTGTGGGTGCATTCTATATTTCCAGGAGTTGCTGACAGGCTCGTTATTCTCACATGCTTAGGCCAGAGCAATTAAACAAAGGTTTACACTGGCATAAAATTGATGGCTGACAGATGGAGAGCCAATTGCAGAACCTCTGGCCACCTCTGAATATTGGCTGCCAACTTCACGTTTCAGTAAATGGTGTGTTGAGCTCTGGAGGAAAAGAGACAACTTCACAAACACAACATTTTGATGTCATTTTCCTGGATGTTCTTGGGCCAGGATTCTCAATAGTCATAAGTTACTACATACCAATTTCCATTCTCCAAATTAGATGCTGGGAGTAGAGTGAGACAAAACAAGCACGGTCCTTCTCCATGAGGAGTTCATAGTCTAGCTGTGGTGAGAGGAAGAGAAATGTCCTGCTTTCAAGTAGACTCACTTTCTCTGGGACTATGGAGGATTAAACTATTGTTCCCAATTGTTCACCCTTCCTTCTATCCATGTTCTTTGCCAAGAAACTTACTTAGAGGCAGAGTTACTTCCCCACCCCACTGGTGTTGGGCTTGACCATATGACTTATTTTGGCCAATGGAACGTGGGCTGAAGTGGCAGCAAGCCAGCTGCAAGCTGTCCTCAAGAGACACTGCGTGTCTCCACTCATCTCTCAGAAAACTTCTCTGCCGTGCAAAGAATATGCCTCAGGTGCTCTGATGGTCCCAGATGAATGAGAAATGCATCAAGCTGACCTGAACTGACTCTGGAGCCAAGCCCAAGATATGGAGCAGACCCAAACTAAACTTGCCATCTGGAGCCAAGCCCAGCTGACCCTCAGTTGTATAATTGAGAAATAAATGCTAATGGCTGAATGCCACTGAAATTTTGTGGCTGTTCTGTTTTGCCACATTTTATGGCAATAATTGACTGATACAAAGACTTTTTGAAGATCTGTGTAACAACTTCAGTACAGGATATGTTTTACCTAAAAGATGGTAAAGAAAAAGTTCTGGAAGGATACAAAGAAAACCAAACTCTTAACAGGGCTTCCCTTTAGAAAAAAGGAGCTGTGGGCTGGAAGGATGGAAAGGGATCATTTGCTTTATATTCTGTTTTTTGGCATTCTTTAAGTTTCAGCAACAAGCGCTATTACCTTTGCAATTTAAAAAGAAACACATCTTTTAAAAATATGACATTAAAGAAATCCAAAAAGGGGAACTGAGAAGAAGGGAAGACATTTATTTATTAAACCCTTCCTACGTTCAAGATACTGTCCTATCACTTTATATATATATATATATTACCTCATTTAATTCTCTCAACAACTCTGTGAGGTAGGTACTATTATCCCTGTTTTAATGATGAGGATATTGGGCTCACGAAGTTTTAATAGCTTGCCCCAAACCAAATAGCTAGTACCCTCAAGAGAGGGCATTTGAACTCAAGGCTGCCAACCTCAAAATTGAAATTCTTTCCCTCATATCATTTTGTTATATGCTTTCAGGATGAATAAACACTCAGAACCTAAGTTTCCTCATCTGCAAAAAGAGAGGGTTGAGGTACAAATTCTCTGAAGTTCACGATCACCTTAGAGTCCATAAGTGAAAATTCACGTTATACAATAAAGTTTCATTTTCAGAGGAATACAATCAAATTTCCTTTAAGTGTAGTTCTCCCCTAGCTCACATAAGTGCTTATTATTTCCAGATCATTAACTGTTTGACATAGAGATTTGGCTGAGAAACTTGAAGCTCAAGTGTTAGAGGCCTCTGCCAATTGAAGATCAGTCAAATGTGGATAATGGCTTCTGGTACTATAATGCAAGTCTCCAGGAAAATGGGATTCAATTTATAAAAATCCTATCAAATGCAGCTTTTCAGGAATTCATCTGTTGGGTACAACAAGGTACATCTGTGCTATATTATTCAAATAAGTTCCACCTGGCAGACTTTTTTTTTTAGACAGATGACGGTAAAGGCTTAAAAAGGAAAAGTTTTTTTTAAACAAAGTACGTCCTTTTCTGCACACTTTTATTTTAACTTGTTTTAGGCTTATTACACCCTCATTTGTAGGTAAAATAGAGTCATTAAATTTGGCCATGCAATGGATGATGCATTTTTATTAACAGAAAGAGACGGATTTGTCATGAGAAAACCCTTTCAAATGTCATTCCACAGTATGGAGACTGGGAAGGGCTGGGATATGGGAAAAACACAAGCTTCGTCCAACTGATTTTGCTTGTGAAGAAATTCATAAAATGGATATGGAAGCTCTGTGATGTGAATCTTCAGAGCCTTGCTCTAGCTTGTGCTAAAATCGAGGGTCTGAACACACCAAAGGAAAATTAAGCCATTAAGAAACCTCACAACCACTTTGTGACATTAAGAAGACCAAGGCAGACTGTTTGAATGTATGAGAAATTTGGACTTGAACAGGCCGATATGATTTAACACAATGGATTCTTATCATAGTCAGTATTCTGACTTAGGCGACAACACTTTAACTTTCAGCAGGAGATCCCTTTCCCTTCTCTCCATCCCCTACTCATTTTTCCTCTTAGTCTCTATGACTTCACCCAAGACAATGTCATCCATTCTTACTTGGGCTTTTGTAAACCAAAATACCTGCCGACTAAGAAGTTATCTTCAAGAGCCAGACATCTATTTCATTATGAATATCTGTCTAGACATAAAAGGGGTCACTCAGCACTGCCTTCCACGATCCTACGTGTGCCACAACAATAGCAGATCAACATGAGATAGACACCCACCACACTTCCAGCCCTGACAGACTCCATACCAGAAATAAACAAGGAAATAGGTTCTCAGTTGATAGAAGTAATAGTGTTTTGTGCAAAGAATGATTTTATTTGCTGAGTTTGTGGCTTTCCCCTGCAAAGGCAGCGTGGTTTCCTGGTTTTCAGGAAAGTCCAGTATTTTCAACCTAGGTAGCATTTGGATTCATTATTAAATAAAAAAGAGCAATGTTGATTGATTGATAATTCTGTCCACAATTGAAAATCTTTGCAGAATCCTTGATATGTAATCAACAGATGAAGTGTGAAAATGCAACTTTCTAGGAATCATATTAACTTGTAATGGCTCTCTCTCACCATCCCTTCTGTAAAATGGTGATACCGAATGCAAACCACTTAGCGTTGATAAACTCATAATGGGGATGGGGCAAGAGATCAAGTGATTTCCCTCCAGACAGAGGTGTTCCCAAGAGAGTTCTTTAACTAGATTGTTATTTGAAATCTCCAGAGCAACCCCTCAATCTTTTAATTTACACATTACTGGAAACAGACCCCTTAAAGTATATTCTTCCCACGTTATCCCTAAGGACACTGAAGCACTAATATCAGTGCTCAAAGTAGATTTTGGATGTGATGTTAACAAAATAAGACTTGGAGAAGTACATAATACCAAACTAAGTTTGTTCCCCTCAAAAATCATTCCACTGGGAAACCATATACTTATTTTATGGAAAAAACTTTCAGAGTCACTTGAGCAACTCTGAAAAGTTAATCTAAAAATCTCAAAATTCTTTTTTTTTTTTAAATAGAAAATGAAATTCCTTAGGTTGTCCTTACTCTTTACATGAGAATTGGCACTTAAAGAGTTTTTAAAATATTTCCAAATATCAAATCTACCATCAAAGGATTGCTTGTAGTTACTAAGGACATTCCAAACAATGCAATAGACTTTTATGGTAATTCCAAAATTTTGAACAAGGAAGTATTTTTTAATTAAGTCTGCAGTCTGTGGAAGAGATGACTTTGAGAAAGACTCTGCTCATTTTTATGCCATATTGTACAACTGCAGAGGAACCCAGTCTCTTATTCTAGGTAAATGGCATACTCTGAAGTTGTATAGCACTGTAACTATACACATCCTATTGTGTTTAGGAAAAGAGTCACTCCCTGAATCTTCAGCAAGCATCCTTTTCACCAGTCTAAGTCAGAATATCAGACCCCTGAGGGTTACAATTTTTTTTTTTCTCCTTAAGTTTATTTTCATCCTGTGGAATTACTGATTCATAGTCCTGCTTTATTGCTAATTACTCTCTGTCATATTAAGGAGTCTTTCAAAGAAATAGGAACTACCTTCTGGAGATGATTAGGTTGTATATATTTTTACATCACACTGTAATTTTTATATGACAAAAGTGCTAAAGTTAGAAATATTTCTATCTTGAATTTAGTGAAACTGTCTGGGTTAATGTTAAACAAAAGGCTTGGAATTTAAGTCTCAGATGTGGTTGAGAACTTTACTGCTGGTATTATAATTTTCCTTTAATCTTTTCATAAACCAAAGAAGAAGGTAGGGGAAAAAGCCTTGTTAAGAGAGAGATTGGAAAAAATGATAGATGATACTAAAAAAAAACTAGGAGTAGGAATTGGTCATTGGCCCCACTTAACCAGTGAGGCTTACAGGTCACATTAATCAATATTTGGTTTCACAGCAGATGTGGAGGAAGTGAAAAGTCTGGATTCCAAAAGAACCCAAGAATACTGAGAAGCATCACATTTCACACATGTGGTAAAAAAGATGGAGAGGGAAAATAATTTATGTGTAGCTGAAAGCAATACGGATGAAAAGAATATAACTCAAACCATCAAAATCTTCATTGAGAAACCTGATTTGAATGCTACTTAGAGTTTTCCTAATTAAATTCCAATATCATGAGGACATGAATAAAACTACACTGTGTGATCTGGTGTTTCACCTTGTGGGAGAGCACTTAAAAATCACCCCATATAAATACCCATGCACAAAGGTATGTGTTCCAGCTCATTCATGCATACTCTCTCTTCCTCTGAAAACACTAAAAGTTTAGCCTCTTGAATCTCTTGCAGAAGATCTTTTGTATTTTTGTTCATTCAACTAACATTTATTGAACTCTCTCTGATGGCCAACCTCTAAAGGTATGGTGATAAACATACATATATATATATAAAAGTTTGACAATGGGATTGAAGAAACCCCAAAAGATAAAATATACTAAAACATAGAAAGGGTCTAGAAAAAAAATACTGGATCAAAAATAGGGAAGGAGAACATTTGCTCTCTTACTGGCATCCACTCAACCCAGATGGATTTATTGTCACTTTGATGACCAAGGTGAGCCTGACCCAAGTCTCATATACATGAAAAGCTGGACAATGAAAAAAGAACACAGAAGGAGAATTGATGCATTGGAACTGCAGTTTTGGCAAAGAATATTGAATATATCATACATAGACTGTCAGAAGAATGAACAAATCAGTCTTAGGAGAAATATGGCTAGAATGCTTTTTAGAAGCCAGGATGAGAGGCTTTTCCTTGCTTACTTTGGATGCATCAGAAAAGGCCAATAGCTAGAAAAGGGCATCATGTAGCAGGTCAGTGAGAATGAGGAAAATCTCTCAATGAAATGGCTTGACAGAATAGCCTCAACAATGGGCTCAAACATATCAAAGATCTTGGAGATGGGGCAGGACCAGGCAACGTTTCATTCTGGTATACATAAGGTCACCATGAGTCTGAGCCAGCACATGAGCAACTAAAAACAACAACTGTGTGTTAGGCACATGCCAGGCACTCTGAAGATTATGCCGAGAACAAGACTCAGCCTTCTATTCTCACCAAGCTTGAACACATCTTTTCATATTTTATGACAACCTTGTTTCCAAGCCCTCCAAAACCTAATTCACTAAATCACACAGCTGGATGCTAGCAGCCTTGTCTGCCCATTTCCCACTGGGTTTACTATGTAATACAATTACAGGTATCCTACTAATAATTTGAATCCGTTGTTTACCAGTGTAGTTATTTTAAGGTCAGCATGTGACTGTTGCTGGCAGGTTGGTGAGCAGAAGAAAACAGGAAATGAACTAAATCATTTATTAACATTGAAAATAACAAATTGAAAGGTGTTGGGTCCTGGGTCAAATAGCACTTGGCTGCTGCAAATGAGGGAATGGGAATTTTCCAAAGAAAGGACTTAACTGGAAGAATTTTCCAAAATTTGGTCTTGGTGTCATGGAAAAACACTAATTTCAAACCAGTTTTTTTGATTGCTGGATGTGACCTCAAGAAAACATGTACTTGTTAAGAACTATAACATGAACAGGGTCATTCAAAATCACTGCAATGTTCATGCCTTGAGTATGTTCTTAAAATGAAAGAGAATAATAAATGAAAAAATAAATGAAAGGAAGCTTTTATTGTGCATCCAACATATGTCAGGGCCAATAATAGATATTTTCACCAACGTTATATTATCTAAATGTTACAACAAACCTGTGAGTTTCAATCGGCACTTTACAAATAAAAAAATCAAAATAGAGGCTTAGGGAAGGTAAATAATTTGCCCGAGGTCACAGAGCTTAAAGATACATGTTGGAGCTTGTGCCTACAACTAGGATTCATGTCTTTCCATCAAACCACAAGGCTGCCCTCACTCAAAGTATGCACTCAAATAAGGGAATGTATGTCAGCAGATAGAACCTTCTGGTGAAATACAGCTTTTTAATAAATTTCTAATTAAATGATCTTTTAAGAGACTGTAAACTCTTGAATCATAAACCATATCCTAATGGGGCCTGAAAAATTGTTATTAGTCATATTTTCATTAAAATACACATAGGTCTAGAGTGTTATTGAAGATAGAAAAACATATTGTTTGAGTGTGACCTGCTGCCCTAACTATTCCTTTATCTTGGGACTATGGACTGTGTGGAAATCAAGGGTGACCCAGGGAGTCAGCTGGTAGGAAGGAAGGTGGGTCTGGGAAGCTGTCATTAAAAGGACAAGAGGATTTTAGCCTACGGAAATACTCAAACAACAAAGGACTTATGGCTAAGAATGTTCATTGCGGCATAGTTTATTGTGGCAAAAATATCTAATATCCAATATAGGAGATTGGTTAAATAAATGAAGCTACATCTGTACAATGGATACTTTTTCAGTCATTAAAAATAGTGGTAACGGATGGGTAATGGTTATGTGGGTTTCATGATATTTTCCTCTGTTTTATGTATTTGAATTTTTCCATAATAAAATATTTTTAAATGCTGATGTATATGTATACTGACCATCTTAGAATATTTTTATGATATGTTATTATGTAGAAAAAGCAGGTGACTACATGTAGTAGAAAGTTCCATTGTTCACCAATACAGCCTCACACCACAAATGGGCACCAAGCATTTTTGCTTTCTATTATTACCCCTGGAGATAGCTTGAGCCATAGTAACTCAGACATGGGCAAGGAGTTAATACCCCTAGTTGCAAACTTCAGCCAACAGAGGATGGGAGCTGATGGATAAACTCTCTATTTCCATTTATAGGCAGACAATTCTAGGAGGACCTCTCTGAGATTGTGGAGTGTGAACAGTTGTTGGTGAAAACATCTAAGTCCTGTAAGATGGGGCCTAAGGTGAGGGTGGGATGGGATAGGGAGGACTGTTTCAGGTGGGTAGAACAACGTGAAAAGGCCCTAATGAGGAAACAAACATAGCAGAACACAGTATGAGAAGTGGAAGATGAAGTCAGCCCAGATCAAATTCGGTCTTGTTGACCTTATAAGGAGTTAGAAATTCTTTTGTCATGGGTAGTCAATGGAGGGTAAGCAGGAGAGTGATAGAACTGAATCAGGTCTTCCAGAGTCCAAAGCCCATTTTCTTAACTTCTGTATTAGGATGAGGAGTCGGCTGATGTAATTAAGACCTAACTTGACAAAAGCAAGAATTTATGTCTGTATTATAACAAGTTTACATATATATATATGTTGTTGTTGTTGTTGTTGTTGTTAGGTGCTGTTCTAACTCATAGTGACCCTATGTACAACGGAATGAAACACTGCCCAATCCTGCACCATCCTCACAATCATTGTTATGCTTGATCCCATTGTTGAGGGGCTCCTCTTCCAGCACTATATCAGACAATGTTCTACCGCTATTGTAAGGTTTTCACTGGCTAATTATTTTTGGAAGTAGACTGCCGGGTCCTTCTTCCTAGTCTATCTTAGTTTGGAAGCTCAGCTGAAACCTGTCCACCATGGATGATCCTGCTGGTATTTAAGTATTGGTGACATAGCTTCCAGTATCACAGAAATGCTCAAATTGCCAGAGTATGACAAACTGACTGACACATGAGGGCTCACTGTCCCTACAATTATTTAATTTCTTTTGTTTCCTTCATACTCGTACATATATACGGAGGTGGTGGTGATTCAGTGGTAGAATTCTTGCCTTCCATGCAAGAGACCCTGTCTCAATTCCTAGCAAATGCACCTCATGCACAACCACCACTTGTCTGTCAGTGAAGGTTTGTATGTTGCTATAGTGCTGACTAGGTCCCAGCAGAGCTTCCAGACTAAGACAGACTAGGAAAAAGGACCCAGCAGTCTACTTCTGAAACTCAACCAGTGAAAAACCTGTGAATCTCGGTGGTCCGATTCACAACCGATCATGGGGACGGTGCAGGACCAGGAAGCGTTTTGTTCCACTGTGCATGCAGTTGCCATGAGTTGGGACCAACTCAGCAGCAGCTAACAACAACAACAATATATATTCCAAAGTCTTTACCCACATTAAGCTTACATTATGATGGGGGCGGGGCACAGACAATAGACAAAATAGTGAATAAATTGCAGGGTATGTTAAAAGTGATAAGTGCTATGGAGAAAAAGCAAACAGGTGATGGAGAGTACTGGGAGTTGGGGTGGGGTTGCAATTTTAAGCAGGATTTTGAGGGTAGGCCTGTTTAAGAAGGTGGTATTTGAGAAAGCAACTTGAAGTACAGGAGTCGTTGTTGTTAGGTGCCATGGAGTCAATTCCTATTCATAGTGACCCTATGTACCACAGAACGAAACACTGCCTGGTCCTGCACCATCCTCACAATCATTGTTATCTTTTCTTTGAGCCCATTGTTGCAGTCACAGTGTTAATCCATCTCCTTGAGGGTTTTCCTCTTTTTTGCTGACCCTCTGCATTATGTCATCCAGGAAATGATCCCTCCTGACAACATGTCCAAAGTATGTGAGACACAGTCTCGCCATCCTTGCTTCTAAGGAGTACTCTGGTTGTATTTCTTCCAAGGCAGATTTGTTAGTGCTTTTGGCGGTCCATGGTATATTCAATATTCCTTGCCAATACCACAATTCAAAGGCATCAATTCTTCTGGATATCTGGAGGAAGATCATTCCAGGCAAAGGGAACAACCGGTTAAAGGCCCCAAGACCAAAGTGTGCCAAGTGTGTAAGGAACAGTAATAAGCCAGTGTGGCTGCAGCAGACAAGGGAGTGGAAAGTAGTTGATGACATCAGAGAGGTAGTAGGGCCAGACCATGTAGGGCCTTTGAAACCATTGTAAGAACCTCTCATTTCTATTAAGCCTTTGGAGGATTTAAGAGGAAGAGTGAATTGATCCGACTTAGGGTTTGAAAGGATCACCTGTCTGTGCTATTAAAAATGGACTGGGAGTGGGTATTGCACTAATCCAGGAAAAAGGTGATGGTGGCTGAACCAGTAGAGGTGGTGAGAATTGAGGGACTTTGGATATGTTCTGAAGGTAGAGCCAGTGGGATTTGCTTATGGATTAGATATATTTCTTAGAGAGAATGAAGAATCAAGGATAACTCCAAGATTTTTAACCTGAGCAGCTGGAAGAATGAAGCTGCCAATACACCGAGATAGGGAAAACTGCAGGGGGAACAGCTTGCTTCATCATACATTAGATAGTTGTCTATACCCTCCAATTCTATATCCCTCAATGTGGGAAGAAGATAAAGAGGAGGTGAAGGACATGCATTTTTGTTTTTAAAGGCACTTATATGTCTCTAACTCATAACCCTTTCGACAGAACTTTAATATCTGGTTTCAAGAATAACTAAAAACGTAGTTTTCAGCTGGACAGTCACGAGCCCAGCTAAAACATGTGCATTCTTTTACCAAGAAAGAGAAGAGAATGGATATGGGAAGACCACCTGTAGTCTCTGCCCCAGCCATGGGACAACACTGCCTCCCCATCAACAGCTAAATGCAAGTCATCTGAATCTTTCTCCCACAAACTCCTTCTTCTAAATGATATCCTCTTGTTTAAGCAGTAAGCATTTATCACAAATCTTATTCCACCAATGCCAAGTAGAATGCTAGCTCAAATAAGAGACATAAGTCAGCTCCCCATTATTTTCCAACAAACATTATCTGGATACCTGCAATGATCAAGACCATACAATAAGAGCTGTGGGAAAAACACAAATCAGTGAGACATCATCCAATTATTAAAGGTCTTATAAAATAGAGTTGCAGAGGAGGGAGGAACAGACATTTATACAATAAACTCTAATCAATGGCAGAATTAAATTAAAGCAATAAGATGTAAGCAGTATGTTATAAGGGACAGAGATGCCTGGTAGACTGTAGACATCAGGGGAGTCATTTGAATGTGCCATTGAAAAACAAGAGATACCAATAGACCAGAAAGGTGAGGGAGAGTATTACAATCAAAATCAGATATGTAGGGAAAATATTCATGGTGAATTCGAGAAATCACAGGATGTCCAGTGGGCTAGGGCATTACCCAGGTGCATGGAGGGAGGTAACATGATATGAGATTGGAATGATGGGTTTGGGTCAGATGGTGACAGTCTGAAATCTCTCACTAAGGTGTTTATACTTCATTCAGCAGGTGTTGAGGAGCCATCAAGGGTTTGTGAAGTAGGAAGTGACTAGATCTGACTTATTTTAGGGCAATTACTCTTGCAGTGGTGTGGATTGTATAGGGAGAGACTGCTTAGAGGAAAACTAGACCCCCACCTGCCTTGGGGAATGTCTACCCCTGAGTCAGTCAGCTGCTCACTTTTCAAACTGATGCCTCCTTTCCTGAGCTTCTCAGTATGTCCTGGACTTCCTGGAATTTGATGACCTTCACTGATGCAAATATGAATCATTCTGTACATTTAAATTGAGCCTGGAGAACCTGGAGAAAACAGAAGTGTCCCATAAAATGCCTGAGGAATTACAGGACCTAAAAGGTATTTCTCACATTCCTTGGGCAAAGATGTGGCCCTGGGCAGCTTCTTCACATTAACTCATATAAAAAGCCAGAGCCCAAGGGATTGGACAGATTATCTAGCCCAGTTATGAATAATAGGGCCATGGAGGTAAAGTGATTGCCCAGGTCACACAGATTCAAGTGCTGAATGTCATGTGCCTCCGTATTAGGTGCTTTATCTACCAGCCAAAACCGTGGAAAATCCTCCACATTCAGTAGAGTCTTATATTTGCACCAGTTCAGGCCCAACCCTTGGGCTAGTAGGCCAAGAAAAATTAACAAGTATTGTTTTTAGTAGCTACCCCAAAGCTCAATCAAAGGTTGCATTTTTTAGGCCTAATGCTATTTGATACTCATTAGCACATTTTCAGTCAAATTATAGAATCATAAAGCCTCAGTCAGGGACTTTAAAGGTCATCTGGTCCAATTACACAACCTTCTGAATTCTATAACTTCCGTTTGTGCAAGGCGCCAAGGGTTTGAACAGGTTTTTGTCTTGAGTCAAAGAATAGTAAAATGCATTGCCTACATCATTCATTCACTCAACAAAAAGGGGGAGGGGCATGTGTCAAAATAGATCCTATCCTCAAGTTGCTTATGTTTTAGTTAGGTGCTGTCAAGTCAGTCCCAACTCATAGCAACCCAATATACAACAGATCAAAATGCTGCCCAGTCCTGCGCCATCCTCACAATCATTGCCATGTTTGAGAACATTGTTGCAGCCACTATGTCAATTCATCTCATTGAGGGTCTTCCTCTCTTTTGCTGACCCTCTACTTTACTAAGCATGATGTCCTTCTTTAGAGACTAGTCCCTCCTGATAACATGCCCAAAGTGAGATGAAGTCTTGCCATCCTTGCTTTGAAGGAACATTCTGGCTATACTTCTTCCAAGACAGGTTTATTCATTCTTTTGACAGTCCATGGCACATTCAATATTCTTCACCAACATCATAATTCAAACACATCAATTCTTCTCTGGTTTTCCTTATTCATTATCCAGCTCATAGTCCAATAAAAAACCTGTAAAAAAAAAAAAATGCCTGTATGTTTCCTTAATTCTTCCCTCCACTGACCTCAACATCCTTGTTGATTTGGTCTGTTTGGCAATTTTAGCACTTTGCTCCTGGGTTTATTCAACAGCCCAAATCTGACTTTAGGGGAAAGTAAAAGGAACCCCATAAGCCTTGTGGAGTTACAGAAACATCTCTCAGCGGCCTCCCCTCCACCCCACAGTTTGCAGTCCACCAAATACAAACATCTGCTTAAGCCCAAGCTCTTACTCTGTTGGCTGTTTGCTGGAGAGACGTCCCCCACCTGGGACCAGTAATCATTGACAGGCAGTATGGAGATACTTGATGGGGCCTGGAAATAAATTACCCTGGTGAAAAACACACCAAACCTTAGCCATAAATTACCCTGACAGTGGCAAATGGAGAAAAGCTGATTCTAACCAAGATCCGTTTGCCCAGTGTTGGAGTCTCAAATTTTTCTGCAACTAAACCCCTGGAGTGAACCCAACACGCTTGTCATCTGAAGACCCTTTTTTCTTTGAGAACGATTTCTCTTTTCAAGTACATACTGGCTAGAATAGTGTATAAGCTCCAAAGACAGAACCAGTAGTTGTGATAATAGTAATAACTTTGAGCAAAAGACTTTTCTGTTTCCAAAGGTTTTTCTCATTTATACATGTTCTTAATGTGTGGAGAGGAAGATGCACAGCAGTTGAGGGTGGGATGTGATCCAGGTGTCTCTACCTGCTGTCTACCATGTAATAGCAATATTTCAATTTCACAATTCAAACTTTACAGATCATTAGTACTTGATGCACCAGCTGTATGCAAAGCTGCTCAACCTAGAGAAATACAGGCCTTTTGGGATCTGTAGCTCTAGAGATGTGCTATTTAATACAGTAGCCACTAGTCCCATGTGCCTACTGAGTACTGGAAATACCGCTGGTCTGAATTGAAACTGCTGGAGATTCTAAGTTTTACTATGCAAAAAGAATGTAAAGTATTACATTAATAATGTTTTATATTGATAGCATATTGAAATAATATTTTGGATGTATTGAGTTAGATAAAATATATCATTCAAGTTAATCTCACTTATTTCTTTTAATTTTTAAAAATGCAGATACTAGGCAATTTAAAGTTACATAGGTGGCTCGTATTGCACATCTATTAGATGGTGCTTCTCTAAAGGCCTGACTGGAATAAGCTAGTATTAACCTCCCTAACCCCTCTTTGGAAGCCCTGGTGGCATAGTGGTTAAGAGCTACGTCTGCTAACCAAGAGGCTGGCAGTTTGAATCCACCAGGCACTCCTTGGAAACTCTATGGGGCAGTTCTACTCTGTCCTATAGGGTCACTATGAGTTGGAATTGACTCGATGGCAACGGATTTCACCCCTCTTTAGTTGTAGAGCTGGGACACCAGGGACATGCCTCTCCCAACAAGATAGGGTTGGGATAATTTTAATGTGATTCAGAAGGCAGACTGGAGTTGTCTAAATAAACGCCTTGCTGCTCCCTTTCCCCAGCCCCAAGGGCCAAACAAAGATACTCCTTCCCAGGGGAAGAGGCCGTTGTGGATATTTATGCCCTGAGAAAAAAAAAGCCACAGAAGAGATTTTAAAAGCTCCCTGTATCTCCAAAAAATGAAAACACAGTGGCCACATAAGGCCACAGGACTGAGCTCTGGGTGGTCATGGAAGGCAGCCAGCTTCATGGTCACTAGAATACCAAGGAATTGTACTCAGGTCCAATTTACCCATCAAAGAAGCTTGCAACCAGGAAAACTAAGAAAGAGCTTTCCTCTTCTCAGCTTCATGCTGTGACAAGCTTCTGTGGCCAGTTCCGATGGGGCCATTCACCAAGTGGTCCTTGGCACTTGACAGTTTAACTGCATGTCTCCATGGATCTTGTTTCAGCAACTGGTCTTCTTGCTTCTACCCTTTCCCCAGTAAGAGTATTTCTTTCTTTTTTTTTCTAATTGTGGCAAATATATATGTAAAAAAACATTTGCTGTTTCACCATTCTTTGCATGTACAATTCAGTGACATTAATTATGTTTATCATATACTCAACATTCAACAATCACCACTATCCATTTCGACATTTTCCCATCACCCTTCCAGAAGCTCAGTTTACCCTAAGCAATAAGTCCCCCTCTTCCTCTCCCTCCTGCCCACCCTTTTAACCATTACTAAATTTTGGTCTCTATGCACTTGCTGGAAACCCTGGTGGCATAATGGTTAAGTGCTACAGCTGCTACCCAAGAGGTCGGCAGTTTGAATCTGCCATGAGCTCCTTGGAAAATCTATGGGGCGGTTCTACTCTGTCCTGTAGGGTCGCTATGAGTCGCAATCCACTCGAAGGCAGTGGTTTTTTTATGCACTTGCTTATTCTAGATATTTCGTATAAGTGGGATCATTCCTTCCGAAAAGTCAGAACAAATCACTCCTCTATCCAGAACCTTCCTGTGGCTCCCCATAAGTCTCAGAGTAAAAGCCAGAGCTCCTACAGTGAGTGGCCCATGAGGCCCCACATCACCTACCTCACCTCTCCTTCTACTCCTCTCCCCCAGCTCACTCAACTTTAGGCTGTGCCTCAGCCCTGGCTTGGCGAGAACTTTCTCTCATACATCTACATGCCTAACTCCTTCAGCTCCTTTAAGCTTTGCTCAAAGCCCATTTTTTCGGCAAGACCTCCCTGGCCATTCATTTAAAGCTGCAACCTACCCGTCCCCATGCAGACCCTGCACTCCTAGTTTCCCTAATTTCCTCTCTCTTTTTTTTTTTTTTCCGTAATACTTATTACCTTCTAACATACTTTAAAATTTACCTACTAGTCTAATTGTTTACTGTCTGTGTCCCCCGACTAGGACCTAAGCATCTTAAGAGAAGAGTCTTTTTTTTCTGATATGTTTTGTTTATTGACATACTCCAAGCATCTAGGACAGTGATAACCCATACCCATTGCCATTGAGTTGATTCCACCTCATAGACACCCTATAAAAATAGGACAGAGTAAAACTGCCCCATTGGGTTTCCAAGGAGTGCCTGGTGGATTGGAACTGCCAAGCTTTTGGTTAGCAACCATTAGCTCTTAACCACTATGCCACCAGGTTTTCTAGACCAGTAATAGGTACTCAATAAATATTTTTTGAATAAATGAATGAAGTTATGTAATGCCGATTGCCTTCTTCATTCCTGTTGCTACCTTTCTCGGGAAAACTCATATCATCTGGTGCTGGGAAGACTGATATAGCATCCCAACTTAACTCTGGCACATAGGTCTTTCCAGATCCCATCCAGTCTAGTTTCCTGTCCTTCCTTAACAAATTCATTAGATGCTTTCCACAGCTGTAGTCAGTAATATACAAGCTTTTGGCAAACGCTGAACTCTGAATAGTTTATGACGGAATTCTCTAAAGAGCCTCTGAGGTACAGCTCTTTTACTATAGAATAGTTTTAAACCAGTAGGTAATGGAGAATCACTGAAATCTTTTCAGTAAGAGAGAGGGATGATAAAAGCAGTGCTTAACTATTCATTCTTTTTGATTCTTCAGGCAATTTTCTCAGAATCATCTTAGATAGTCATAAAAAAAACTAGTTGTTCACATTACCTCAGATTTGCAGGAATGCCTTCATTGGGTTACATTTGATTGTAAACATGAAACCCTTTTAGAAAGACCTGTATGTGGATCATCTATTTGAACAGCTTCTCTGAGTATTTTACAAAGTTGAAAACTTGTTTGTTTGGTCACAAATGAGCTAATAAAAGGCCTGCATTATTATTCCTACCTTAAAAGTAGCAACAGACTTTTGTTTTTGTTTTTGTTTTTTTTTTTGCTTCTGCAAACGAACGATTTATCTTTCTTTTGTAAGGGAATGGCAACAATGAAAACTATTTCTTTTTGTCTTGTCAGAAAAGCTTAATTCGGTGCCTATTATTGTATTTATTACCTGTATCTTGCAACTTTATTCCCTCTGCCTCATTTGTGCCTTCTGTCCTGTTTTTTTGTTGTTGTCGTTACTATATTAGTGGTCTTTTGGAAGTACACATGGAGCTTAAATGATACTTTTTCCAAGTCCAAATTTCTCAGCCTTGAACCCAGGATCCTTTGCAATCTGGCCCCAAGGCATCTTTACAGGCTTAAGTTTTGCTGTTTTTGGTCCTTATACCAATGATCATGAGAAGGACTCAAGACAGAGGCAAAGTTTCATTCTGTTATACATAAGGTCACCATGAGTCGGAGCCAACTTGAGGCCAACTAACAACACTTGGTTCCTTGGCTTCTTCCAAACCAATTAAATGAACTCACCTTAGAAACTCATTTCAGACTTTCCAACCTCTAGGCGTTTATTAACATCAATTCTCCGACTGGAAAGACTTTACAACTCTTCTGCCCACATTCATATTTCAAGCATAATTTTTTAAAAAAAGCTTTATATTTTGAAATAATTTTAGATTTGTAGGAATTTTAGATTTATAGACAGCACAAGACTGTGCAACATTATTGTTATACATAAGGTTACCATGAGTCGGAGCCAACTCGATGGCAACTAACCGCCAAAAAACCCATTGCTCTTGAGTTGATTCTGATTCATAGTGACCCTATAGGACAGAGTAGAACTGCCCCATAGGGCTTCCAAGGCTGAAATCTTTACAGGAGCAGACTGCCACATTGTTCTCTTGCAGAGTGGCTGGTGAGTTCGAACAGCCTACCGTTTGGTTAGCAGCTGAGTGCTTAACAATTGTGCCACCAGGGCTCCTTAACGAACCATGACATTATTAACTTGACTTTATTCTACTAATATCATTTTTTTCTGTTCCAGGACCCAATCCAGGATACTACACTGCATATAATCATCACATCTCTTCACTCTCTTCCAATCTGTGACAGTTTCTTGGATTTTTTCGTGTCTTTCGTAAACTTGACCCTATGGAAGAGTAGCAGTCATGTATTTTGTAGAATGTCTTTCAGCTTGGATTTGTTTGATATTTTCTCATGCTTAGAATGAAGTTATAGATTTTTAGGATGTATACCAAATTTTTTTTCTGGGTATACCAAAGATGTGATATGTCCTTCTCATCGTATCATATAAGGGAGTTCATGACATCAACATGATTTATTACTGGTGATGTTAACCTTGATCACTTGGATAAGATGGTATCTGCCAGGTAGTAACCATATTCCCCTTTTCATACTCTATTGGTCAGGAGCAAGCCACTAAGTTTAGCCCGCATGCAAGGGAAGAGAAAGTATGTTCCAATGCCTGAAGAGAAAAATATCAAAGAATTTATGGGCAAGTGTTAAAACAGCAGAGTAATTAATAAATATTTGGGAAGAAAGATTTTGAGGCTACCAAGCATCATTTTAACTCCAGATCAAGTCCTTTCTCCTCCAGGCAACCATTCTAAACAATAAGGATTTCTGTCTTCTGAGTTGCTCACACACAGCATGTATGTCAGCAAAACTCAATCTTTGTTCACTATAGTATATCTGCAGATACATTCCCTTCAATGCCATACTCCAAGGACTACACCCAGAAACGTTATGCGATGCTCAGGCTTCTAGCTGTAATTCTACCACTTTCCCTGCCACTGATCAAGATACACTCGTCCTGGCTTAAACCTCTCATGTGACAATCAATTAAGTATGTTCTTGTACAGTCTGATATATGTTTGTATGTGTATGTGTATAGTTATTCAACTCTTGCATTCTATTTAGGTGTAAGAGTTATCAAGGACATTGGAGTGAGCTAGACTTGTGTCTGAATCTCAGGCATGCCAAATATTGTTGTTGTTTTTAGGTGCTGCCAAGTCAGTTCCGACTCATAGTGACCCTATGTACCATGGAATGAAACACTGCCCGGCCCTGCATTATCCTCACAATCATTGTTATGCTTCAGCCCATTGTTGTAGCCACTGTGTGAATCCATCTCACTAAGGGTCTTTCTCTTTTTCACTGACCCTCTACTTTACCAAGCATGATGTCCTTCTCCAGAGACTGGTCCAAAGTACGTAAGACACAGTCTCACCATCCTTGCTTCTAAGGAGCATTCTGGTTGTACTTCTCCTAGGACTGATTTGTTCATTCTTCTGGCAGTCCATGATAGAGTCAATATTCTTTGTCAACACTACAATTCAAAGGCATTAATTCTTCTTTGGTCTTCCTTATTCATTATCCAGCTTTCACATGCATATGAGGCAATTGAAAACACCATGGCTTAGGTCAGCACACCTTAGTCTTCAAGGTGATATCTTTGCTTTTCAGCACTTTAAATAGGTCCTTTGCAGCAGATCTGCCCAATGCAAAGAGTCTTTTGATTTCTTGACTGCTGCTTCCATGGGCTTTGATTGTGGATCCAAGTAAAGGGAAATCCTTGACAATTTCAATCTTTTCTTGGTTTATCATGATGTTGCTTATCGGTCCAGTTGTGAAGATTCTTGTTTTCTTTATGTTGAGGTGCAATCCATACTGAAGGCTGTGGTCTTTGATCTTCATCAGTAAGTGCTTCAAGTCCTCTTCACTTTCAGCAAGCAAGGTTCTGTCATCTGCATAATGCAGTTGTTAATGAGTCTTCCTCCAATCCTGATGCCTTGTTCTTCTTCATATAGTCCAGCTTCTGGGGTTATTTGCTCAGCATACAGATTGAATAGGTATGGTGAAAGAATACAACCCTGACGCACACCTTTCCTGACTTTAAGCCAATCAGTATCCCCTTGTTCTGTCCGAACAACTGCCTCGTGATCTATATACAGGTTTCTCATAAGCACAATTAGGTGTTCTGGAATTCCCATTCTTCATAATGTTATCCATAATTTGTTATGATTCACACAGTCTAATTTGTCTTTGAATAGTCAATAAAACACAGGTAAACATTCTTCTGGTATTCTTTGTTTTCAGCCAGGATCCATCTGACATCAGCAATAATATCCCTGGTTCCATGCCCTCTTCTCAATCTGGCTTGCTTTTGAATGATCTTCAGCAAAATTGTGCTTGTGTGTGATATTAATGATATTGTTCGATAATTTCCACATTCAGTTGGATCACCTTTCTTGGGAATAGGCATAAATATGGATCTCTTCCAGTCATTTGGCCAGGTAGCTGCCTTCCAAATTTCTTGGCATAAATGAGTGAGCACTTCCAGTGTTTCATCCATTTGTTGAAACATTTCAATTGATATTCCTTCAATTCCTGGAACCTTGTTTTTCACCAATGCCTTCAGTGCAGCTTGGACTTTTTCCTTCAGTACCATTGGTTCCTGCTCATATGGTACCTCCTGAAATGGTTGAATGATGGCCAATTCTTTTTGGTATAGTGACTCTGTGTATTCCTTCCATCTTCTTTTGATGTTTCCTGCGTGGTTTAATATTTTCCCCATAGAATCTTTCACTATTGCAGCTCAAGGCTTGAATTTTTTCTTCAGTTCTTTCAGCTTGAGAAATGCCAAGCATGTTTTTCCCTATTGGCTTTCTAGCCCCAGCTCTTTGGACACGTAATTATAACACTTTACTTCGTCTTCTCGAGCCACCCTTTGAAATCTTCAGTTCTTTTACTTCATCATTTCTTCCTTTTGCTTTAGCTGTTCGATGGTCAAGGGCAAGCTTTAGAGTCTCTTCTGACATCCATTTTGGTCTTTTCTTTCTTTCCTGTCTTTTTAATGACCTCCTGCTTTCTTCATGGATAATGCCCTTGATGTCATTCCACAACTGCTCTGGTCTTTGGTCATTAGTGTTCGATGCATCAAATCTATTCTTGAGATGGTCTCTAAATTCAGGTGGGATACACTCAAGGTAATATTTTGGCTCTCATGGACTTGTTCCAATTTTCTTCAGTTCCAACTTGAACTTGTATATGAGCAATTGATGTTTGCTCCACAGTCAGCCCCTGGCCTTTTCCTGACTGATATTGAGCTTTTCCATCATCTCTTTCCACAGATGTAGCCGATTAGATTCCCGCATCTTCCATCGGAAGAGGTCCATGTGTAGAGTCACCATTAATGTTGGTGAAAAAAGGTATTTGCAACAAAGAAGTTGATGGTCTTGCAAAATTCTATGATGTGATCTCTGGCATCGTTTCTATCACCAAGGCCATATTTTCCAACTACTGATCCTTCTTCTTTGTTTTCAACTTTTGCATACCAATTACCGGTAATTATCAATGCATCCTGATTTCATGTTCAATCAGTTTCAGACTGCAGAAGCTGGTAAAGACTTCAATTTCTTCATCTTTGGCCTTAGTGGTTGGTGCATAAATTTGAATAATTGTCTTATTAACTGGTCTTTCTTGTAGACATATGGATATTATCCTATCACTGACAGTGTTGTACTTCAGGATAGATCTTGAAACGTTCTTTTTGACGATGAATGCAACACCATTCCTCTTCAAGTTGTCATTCCTGGCATAGTAGACCATATGATTGTCTGATTCAAAATGGCCAATACCAGTCCATTTCAGCTCACTAATGCCTAGGATATCAATGTTTATGGGTTTCATCTCATTTTTGATGATTTCCAATTTTCCTAGATTCATACTTCTTACATTCCAGATTCCAGTTATTAATGGATGTTTTCAGCTGTTTCTTCTCATTTTGAGTCATGCCACATCATCAGATGAAGATCCTGAAAGCTTGACTCCATCCACATCATTAAGGTTGACTCTACTTTGAGGAAGCAGCTCTTCCCCAGTCATATTTTGAGTGCCTTCCAGCCCGAGGTGCTCATTTTCTGGCTCTATATCAGACGCTATTTTGCTGCTAGTCATAAGGTTTTAACTGGCTAATTCTTTTCAGAAGTAGACTGCCAGGTTCTTCTTCCTAGTATCTCTTAGTCTGGAAGTTCGGCTGAAGCCTGTCATCCATGGCTGACCTTGCTTGTATCTGAATACCAGTGGCATAGCTTCCAGCATCACAGTAACACACAAGCCCCCACAGTATGACAAACTGACAGACATCTGTCAGTTCATAGTACTGTGGTGACATGTGTGTTGCTATGATGCTGGAAGCTATGCCATCGGTATTTTAAATACTTGCAGAGTCAACCATGATGAACAGGTTTTAGCAGAACTTCTAAACTAAAAAAGACTAGGAAGAAAGGCCTAGTGATCTATTTCCAAAAATAAGCCAATGAAAACTTTATGAATAGCAACAGAATATTGTCTGATATAGTGCTGGAAGATAAATCCCAGGTTGGACAGAACTCAAAATACACAATGGCTGCAACAATGGACTCGATCATACTAGTGATCATGACAATGGCACAGGACCAAACAATGTTTCATTCTGTTGTGGATGGGGCTGCTATGAGTCGGAGCTGACGTGATGGCAACATAACAACAAGTTCTTTTATCTTTCAAAAGTTCAGTTAGGAGCACTTATACCAACATATCAAGAATTTTGTGAGAATTAAATGAATTGATAAACACAAAGCTGCACTTACAGTGAGCACAGAGAGAGCTTATTAAATATGGTTTCCTCACCACAACCAACCACACTGTTATCCACACACCTTGACCTATCTAAGATTCATGCATCTCCTAGACCTATGGGTTTTCACGCTGTATTTTATAGTGTCCTTAAGAGCCACCAGGGAAAAAAATATGAAGTAGTGAGGCCAAGTGGATGGGTCTCCAAGCCTCTAGCTCTGGATCTACCAGAACAATCTGCATTGATCTATTTTATATATTGTTTTTAGCATGAGATTTTTGTTTGAAACAGTGAGTTCTAAAACCTAAAAAAAAATTAACCTACACTATAAGTTTCTCAGAAGATAGGAAATTTCTTATACTTCTTCATCATTCCCCCATGCAGAGCATGAAATTGTACATACAATTGATGTCCAATGATAAATGTCCAAGCAGTGGTGAAACTAAAAGATCCTTGTAGCCCTTGGTCTTGCAAGAGAGCCTGAGGCATTTGTCTACTTAATGTGGTTGCCCAAAACCACCCATGGCCTCCCAAACATGACCATCTCATCCGCTTATAAAAGATCAATACTATAAATTGCTTTTCTCAGAGACCTCATTAGTATGGGGCTCTTGACACTGATTGACATACATTATTGACTTTCTGAGTATATTCTAATTGGAAAGAAGCTGTGCTCTCAAAATTTTGGGGGGTTTCATAAAAATTCTTATATATCTTTGCAGAGTTGATTTGGAAATCCTATTTCATACATACATACTCATATAAATGCCCTAGGAAGCAACCAAAAACAAATACCAAGCTGCTAACAGTATTTATCTTTCAGTGGTGGAATTAGGTGTTTCTTATTTTTTAGTTTTGATTATCTGAATTTTCTAATTTTTTCATTAAAAAAGAAAAAAATGAATTGTAATTTACCAAGAAAGTGATGAGAAAAAGAAGATAAATACACACATGCGCGTGCACGCGCATACACACACGCACACGCGCATACCCACACACGCACACACACGCACAATGAGAGAGAGAGAATGTGAAAAGGTTGATTACTGAAATCTGCATTCAAATTTCTTTACCTAATAGATTTTCTCCGCATTTCTTCTTGAAATGTTGATACCTAAAACTCTCTATCCCTCCTGTCACATGGTCAATGCCATTTATAGCTTTTCTGCATCTCTGGTAGGCAGGCACAGTAAGTCAACGTCCACGGCATGTCTCAAAAAATAAAAAGTAGCCATTCAAAGGCAGTCATGTCCTTCATGAACATGCCCCTGAAAAGGAATGAACTTGAAGCCTAAAGTTTTGCATATTTTTTATCATTTGGACACTGCCGTTTTTTAGAATAATGGAGCCATAGAACTCCAGAGCAGAGATTCAGAAAAGAAAATTTTTATTCTGTCCCCTCATCCTAAAACAACTGAGGTTCCAAGAGGAGCCGTGATTTGCCCAATACAAATGGTCCCTTCTGTGAGCTTATTCTTAATCTCTTCATGGTTTCCTAGCTCAATCATTAAAAAATAATAATAAATAGTTGCCCTTGAGTCAATTCCAGGTCATGGTGACCCCTGTGTGTCAGAGGAGAACCATGCTCCACAGGGTTGGCTTTCAGTGGCTAATTTTCAAGAATTGGATTACCAGAACTTTCTTCTGACATGCCCCTGAGTGAACTTGAACCTCTAACCTTCCAGTTAGCAGTCAAGTGCATAAACTATTTGTACTTCACGGGAACTCCAGCTTAATTAAACACAGCAGTTCGGTACTCTTAGTTTTCTCCTTAGTCAGTTTTTAGAAGCTCTACTTTTACTACATTATCCGGGTAAATAAGACCAAAAGCAGACGTGCATTGAAAATGAAGCTGCTTCTCATCTCTGCTGCTAGGACTACTTTGTTTAATGACCTAAATGTGCCATCACTTTGGTCTGGGTATTGATTTATCAAGGAAGAGGGTGTTATTGAAAAGGAGTGAGTCAGAGAGTCGATGCAGGGAAACATCGTTTTGAACATGCTACCAGCTGAGATGTCAGAGGTAGAGAGAGGGGGAAGGGAGTAGGAGACAGAAAAGGAAAAACAAAGGACTTCTCTATATTTAAGACACAGAAGGGAAAAATTGGTCTCCAATCTGCTCAGTTCACCAAGGTTGTCTAGAGCTGGCCAAAGCCAAGGAGTTGCCATTGGAACTCAACCTTTTGAAACAAATTCCAGCCACACTGTTTTAACAGACAAAGCCTGGGCTGGTAGATTTTCACTGATTTTGATGAAGGGGAGCAATGGGTTTGTTTCCTTAATTGACAAAAGGGAAGTGTCCAACTGCAATGATCAAATGTGGCAGTTTTGGCATTGATTGGTAAGCCAGAGCTACATGAGGAATGAGGGAAGGGCAGTAGAAGGAATGCTCAGGGCACTTATGAGAAGGTAAGAATAAATTTGTAGTGGCTAAGTTGTGAGGTTGAGGCAAAGCAGATGGAGTGAGCAGGGGACATGCCTCTGGCAGTAGTTCTTAAGGTTCAGAGACACCTCAAGAGACTAGCTGCTTATTGGAAGTCCAAGTAGACTCACGGCATTGCATATAAATTAAGTTCAGTTATATAAAAGGAATTTTTGTGCTTCTGAGGTTGAGACTGAGGACCGAATTGTATACTAGGTACATATATGTAGGAGTACTTGGCTTTGCAGATAGTTAACACACTCAGCTGTTCACCTAAAGACTGGATGTTTGTGTCCCCCAGAGGCACCTCAGAAGAAAGGCCTGGTGATCTACTTTCAAAAAATCAGCAGCTGAAAACCCTATACAGCACAGTTCTATTCTGACAAATGTGGGGTCACCATGACTTGGAATTGATAGCAACCGGTACTGGTTACATATGTGTAGATGGACATAAATCTTTTTTTCTTTTTTTAAAGTGACCCAATTTTATTTAAAAAAAAGTTTGCCACCCTTAATTGTTATCATCCTTTTTTGGTAAAAACAAAAAAATTACCTCACATTTTATAGAGAACTTTATCATTTAAAACATGTTTATGTTTAATATCTCATGAAGTCCTCACAATAACTTTGTAAGAGGTTAATTTAACCCCACATTATAGATGAGGAAACTGAGGTTAATGAAGAACATGCAATTATCTGGGATCATCGGCTAAAGATGGGTAGAGCCAGGATTAAAACATCAGTTTTTTAACTCCAGTGCTCCCTTTCTTGTTTTCTCTTCAGATCAGCTGGCTTTCTTCTTAGAATTTTTTGCAAAATAGCCCCTTATCTGTTTCACAGCCTGGATTATTTCTGTTTTAGGACAAATAAGGTGATAGGAAAGGGGTTTTCGGCCAGTGAAAGCAATCTCAAAAGTTACCTTAATTTTTGCACCGAGAGTCCCCAAATTTGATGAAGACTTTATTCCTCTTCAAACAACTGATGTCTGCCAATTCTTTAGAATTTAGTCCCAGAATATGATCCCCCTCCACCTCCTACACATTTGACCCATGCCCTTTTCCTATTTCTCTTCCTCAAGAGCTCAATTTACTAAGGGACATCAAGTGTCGTAGGCTGGATTCTCTAGAGAAGCAAGACTAGTGAAGCATACATATATATAGAGAGAGATTTATATCAGGGAAATGACTCAAGTGGTTGTGGAGGCTGGCAAGTCTTAAAGTCTGTGGGTCAGGCACCAGCTTAAGGTTTCTCCTGACTCACGTGGGTGTAGGGGCCGACGACCCCAGAATCGGCAGGTCAGACGGCAAGCTCGTGGCCCACAGGGCTGTGAAAGCTGGCAAATCCCAAAGTTGGTAAGTCAGATGACAGGCTGCTGGCTCACAGGGCTGTGGAATTAGCGATTCCCCAAATCAGACTGTCAGACGACAAGGTGCTAGCTCAAGTCCCCAAAACTGAAGACCAGATAATGATGAGTCAGAAACAGGATCCAGAGCAGGAAGGGGAACTTTACCAGGACATCCATATACATATTGGGTGCAGGACACATCTCAGAAACTCCCCTTATAATTGATTGGCTTATCACATCAGATCACATAACGGAGGTGATTACATTATATTACTTATGGGAGATCACAAAATGGAAGATAGTTACATCAGATCACAAAATAGAGGATAATTACATAATACTGAGAATCATGGCCTAGCCAAGTTGACCATAACATTAACCAGCACATCAAGTAACCAGAGGACTGATGAGATGTCCAAAGGCCACATATGGGTCCGTGAGCAGAGATTAGGGGATACCATTTCCCCTACACAGGAATTTTAAACCCATTCATATCCCAGTCCAAGTGAAAAAATCTCATGTTCATCACTGGGACTCAGATGACTTCTTTATTCATTCATTTATTCATTTTTGCATTTATCATTGATTAAACACTTACTACATACCAGGCACTGTGTTTGATGCAGGATTTTTAATAATTAACCCTGTCTTCACAGAGTTCACATTTTGTGGTGTATGTATGTATACATATATACCAAAAGTTAATTGCATTATAGGTGCAATAATGGATGTTGGGATGTTGACCATTGCATTACAGGTCTGCATTTGAATCCATGTCAACTATTTCCATGAAAAGACTGGAAGCCTGGAAACTACATTTCTTGAAATCCTTGTCAGCTGAGGACTAGCTCAGATTTCACCAAAGTACTAGTGACAGGTTGGAAGGAGGAAGAAAAGCGGAAGCTATATTGTTGCTTCTGAGGCAGTGGCAGACAAATATGTGGGCTTTAACACACATGAAATTTTATAGTGACTTCCAGGCATTTTTCTGTGAATTACCTTGGTACTGGAGACACCGCCAGAAATCTCCTGTGATTATTGCAACTTCCTTGGATCCCTGAAATGTAGCGGCAAACCTAGTAGTTAAGGCATTTGTTGTTCCTTCTGCTGGAATGCTTTTCCCTCTGATACTTACGTGGTTCAGCAGCCCTCTTTGTTCAGGGATCTGCTCAAATGCCACTTATTTGCAAGACTTTCTCTGATCCCCTACCCTGTATCTCCATACCGTGTCACTATATATTGCCAAACCCATCGTTCTTCTTCTTCATAGTACATATTCAATTTTTATTTTTTAATTATACATTTATATATTCATCAATCTTCTCCTGCTGGTAAGTCAGCTTCAGAAGAGCAGGGACTTTGTATTGTTCACTTCTGTATCCTCAACATCTAGTACAGTGTCTAGAACATTAAAGGTGCTCAATTAATCTTTGTTGAATGAATGCTTGAATACAAGAATATATAACAAAGTAGTTAATAGCTCACATCTATTAGCAAATCTAAATGTCAACACTGTGCCAAGTATTTTCATTCATTATCCCATATAATCCAATAACTGTGACATGGGAGGCAATGTGGGTTATCCCCCCACTTTCAATTCTCTTTAATACAGTATTTGGTTCTGGAGAGGAAGTGACGTCATCAAAAGGAAACTCAGAATCTTTGTCTGATGGCTGGAAGAGATGCTTCTGTCTTCAGGATAAGATGAAAAAAGGAGGTGGTACAAGATCCTGCAGCAGTCACTCTGCAGCCACTAGCAGAGTCAGCCTAAGAATGAAGCCAATAGAATGGAAGGGAAAGAAGAGAGAGGGAAAGAAAGAGAACCCCTGGTGACATCATTGAGATATTGGACCAAATTTACCTGAAGCTTATCTTAACTCTTTTAGTTTTATAAGCCACTAGATTTCCTTGATTATTTAATCTAGCCTAAGGGTTTCTGTTGTTGTTACTTGTGACTGGAAGCATCTTACTAATCTAGATAGGTTCCATTTAGTACCTGTGTGAACTAAGACAAGTTATGGTGTCTCTCTGCTTCTGTTCCCTCATCTGTATAATAAGGATAATAATAAAACTTAATTCTGGATTTGTTCTGAGGATTAAAAGAGAATGTAGTATCATGGATTAAATTGTGTCCCCACAAAATTGTGTGTATCAATTTTGCTGGGCCATGACTCCTGGTATTTTGTGATTTTCTTGTACTTTGTAAATCTTGCCTCTATGATGTTAATGAGGGAGGATGAGCACCAGTTGTGTTAGTGAGGCAGGACTCAATCCACAAGATTGGATTGTGTCTTGAGATAATCTCTTGAGATATAAAAGAGAGAAGAGAGCAGAGAGACGGGGGACCTCATACCACCAAGTAAGCAGTGCCAGGAGCAGAGCGTCTCCTTTGGACCCGGGCTCCCTGCAAGGAGAAGCTCCTAATCTGGGGAAAGATTGATGAGAAGGACCTTCCTCCAGAGTCAACAGAGACAGAAAGCATTCCCCTAGAGCTGATACCCTGAATTTGGACTTTTAGCCTACTTTACTGTGAGGAGATAAACTTCTTTTTGCTAAAGCCATCCACTTGTGGCATTTCTGTTATAGCAGCACTAGATGACAAAGACATGTAGGTAAAAGCACTGAGCACAACACCTGACACGGAGTAAGGAATCTACATATAAGGCTAATAGTACTTCAAAGAGCCTTTTAATTAAAGGAAAAATGGAGGTCTATAATTGCGTTAGATCAGATGAGCGATGCTGAGCGTATTTATTCCCATGTCAACTTTTTGATGCTTGTGGTACAACAAATAGGTGTTTCAATATTTTATGTGTTAACCTTGCAAATTATACTGTGAGCTTCTAGAATCTTGAGCAAGACAAAGTCTCAGCAATCCTTGAAACTACTCTAGTGCCCAGCATTGTGCCAGGCATATGGTGGATGTTTCCCTGGGGTTTATGTAACTAAAGAATAGAGCTGTGAGAAACAAGTCTAGAAAGGAGAGAGATAAAGTGCAAAAGCGTATAATTGATGCAACAGTTATGCAACACTGCTTCAGGAGTGGAAAGGAAGGGAAGGGACCAGAGCCCAGGTGGAGGGATTAGCCTTGGAAGGGGGAAAGTTAATAGTAAGTGGGATCCAATTTCCGCCCCAAGCGACTATCATCACATTTCTTTTAGGGCTATGCACACAGCCAGGCACTAAATATTTCCCCATGATTATTACCAAGGAAAGGCCTGGGAAAAACATTTGTAACAGAAAAAAATATCACAGTGCTTTTTCCTTCAAGAGGGTTGAGACCAGTGTATCTGTGTGTATGTTACAGATTAAGCCGAGTATGCATTTTTAAAGAGGGAATTATAATTTTCTCACACAATATTAATCTTCACTCATGATGTAGTATTGTGAGAAAGGAACAGCTACAACAGAGAAGAGAAATGGGTTGTTTAAGGTCCCGAGTTACGTAAATAATAAGAGTAATAAATATCTTGACTCTATCTAGTAGTATTTTTAGAAATATTTCATTTTTTTCTTCACTAAAACTTGTGTTGAGGGGAACAAGGCATGTATTGTTACTTTCCTTTAAACATGGATTAATCAGAGGTTAAATCATTCAGAGTATACCAAATTCAACAAAACCGTTGTTTATGAACTAAGAAGCAGCAAAAATATTCTGGGTACACTGCTAGCCCTAAGGATACAGAGATAAATGAGGCATGAGCCCTACTCTCATAGAAATTACATGTTTTTATTATCTCAAACCCAACTAATTGGAACCTGTCTGTATTCAAGTTTAAGAGGGAAAAGAAGGCAAATAAGAAGATAAGGTTATCTTGAGGGTTCTGCATTTCTTTTAAAATAGAGGAGGCATCCTGAGTGTCATGGATTGAATTATGTCCCCCAAAACACTTGTGTATCAGTTTGGCTAGGCCACGATTCCCTGTATTGTGTGATTTTCCTGTATGTTGTAAATCCTGCCTCTATGATGTTCATGAGGGAGGATGGGCAGCAGCTATGTTAGTGAGGCAGGACTCAATCTACAAGACTGGATTGTGTCTTGAGGCAATCTCTTGAGATATAAAAGGGAGAAGAGAGCAGAGAGACAGGGGACCTCACACCAACAAGAAAGCAGTGTCAGGAGCAGAGCGTCTCCTTTGGACCCGGGCTCCCTGCAAGGAGAAGCTCCTAATCTGGGGAAAGATTGATGAGAAGGACCTTCCTCCAGAGCCAACAGAGACAGAAAGCATTCCCCTAGAGCTGATACCCTGAATTTGGACTTTTAGCCTACTTTACTGTGAGGAAATAAATTTCTCTTTGTTAAAGCCATCCACCTGTGGTATTTCTGTTATAGCAGCACTAGATGACTAAGACACTGAGGTTAGTCCACATTGAGCCAAATCTTCTATACCACTAGCTAACATTTTCCATTTCTATGATGGCCCAGGGCTACTATAGAACCCTCCCAGGCTCCACGGGTGGACATATGTTCCTCCTCTTGGAGATTTGAAATTTAAGTTTAAACCAAAAAACACAGCAGAAACACTAGTCCATGACCCTCTCCTGGGTAAATCTGATTGGTAGTTTGTGTGAAATGGTCTAGGAGTTATCTCAGCACCCTTGTTTCTGTGCATTGGAAAATATGCTTCTAATTTGGACCCTAGGCAGGAAGTGGCTTGTATTTCCAGAGAGAATTTATATGTTCTTTTCCAGCTTCCTCCTCTCTACCTCCCAATTGCCAACATCCCTGCAGACAAGAGCACTTCCATTAGAGAGACACACAGCTTCATTGTGACACATGGTCAGCATTTTGCAGAGCAAGATGTGAGGAAGCAAGGTTTTCTGAGCTGTACATCAGTGAATAGAGCCCTAGAACTTAAGTACCCACCTAAAATGAAAACTTTGGGAAAATGCTCAAGACTCAGTAGGAAGATGCTGGAAAAAAATCCGACATCCTAGTACTAGTACTACACAGGTGAGAAGGATGTGAATTTCCTACAGGAAGACACACACTGTCCCAGATCAGAGGCCGGTTATCACCAACTCCCTAATAATGATGGAGTACATTTATTCAGTGTTTAATATGCGCCTTGCTCTATGTTAGTCTTCACTTACTTGATCCACACTTACTCTAACTTGATTCTAACACACCCCTGTGAGATCCCAACTGTTATTATCTTCATTTTATTGGTTAGGTAGTTAAACTAGAGAAGTTATGCAACTGCCCCAGGTTACATAGCCAGAACTCAAACTCATGTCTGTCTAACTGACTGTAACCTGTGTGCTAGCCTACTTCCTTAACATGCAGGAACAGGAAAGTGATAGCAGAGTCCAACATCGATCCTTTATGATCTGTTCTGTGTAAGTATTTAGTGTGTGGTTGCAAACTATGAAATATAATTTTTATACCAGAGAGTGCATTCAGTCATTTATTTAAAAAAAAAAAAAAAAGAGCCCTTTGTCCTTTCATAAAATATAATTGTAAAAAATACTAAAAATACTCCTGGAGATATGAGGCAAAGATAGAAATTTTAGCAAGTAACTAGAAACCATAAAAACTAAGAGATAGCTTATTTGCAAGAGAACTACCTAGAAATTCTGAAAAGTGCAATAATAAAGGACTCAAAGGATGGATTTAGTGGCAGCAAAAGGTGGAAAATTTGGAGGTAGAGATACTTAAATATATAGAAGTTTGAACATGCATTTAATTGGCATCCCAGAAGAGAAAGGTCAGAGGTTATAAATTATTTCATCAATGCTGAGATGCGTTTTTGTTTTCCTACATTTTACCTTCTTTGAAATCAGGATGTATCTTACAATTAATGTCATCTTACTGTCGCTGAATCTGGGCAGTAATTTTCACTTATCATTGTCTGTGCATATCCGAATATAAAAAATGCAAGCATCAAAATATTCAGAATTGGGGTCAGTGACTTAGAAGAAAATCCTAGAGATATTAATGGAGCACTCTTTTCACCCCATTGGAAACAAATAGTTGTGGAGAGGCAATGAAGACAATCAGTCAGATAGACACGTTTAACAGGATTATCTAAGGGGAAGTCAAAAGTAGGCTAGTGTAAAACAATTGCAAAGGCAGATTACGAGCCTTCACTAATGGCTTTTGTTTTCTTTACGGAGCCTTTAAGGAAATGCTATGCATAGATTGTAGCCAAAAATTAATTCAGAAGATCTTGACTCTTCAAGGGAAGAAATTTTAGGAATACCAATTTATTTTGCTTATATTTTCCTTCCTGAGATGAACAATTACATATAACAAATTTCATTTAAGAAACAGAACTGCAAAGTGTATAAGAATTCAAAGGGTGTTTTGAATTCTTATACATTGTGGGTCTGTTTTATATACTATGGGTCTGTTTTTTCTTTTCTTGGTTACATAAATCAATGGTGCAAGTTATAATTGATGTTTCTTGAGCATGTTGAAAAATGGTATTCAAAGAGATGACTAAATTTCCCTAACTGATAAAAAACCTTAATCCACAGATTTAAGATGTTCAGTGAATTCCAAGCAGGATAAATAAAAAGAAATCCACATCCAAATACAATGACCCCGTAGAAAGCCAAAGGTACAGAGAACATCTTAACAATGGCCAGAGAAAAAGACAGATTATCTTTAAAGGAGCAGTAATGGGACTGACACAGACATCTCATGAGCAAAAATTGAAACCGTTGGTTTGAAGTCTTCAATATGCTGGAAGAAAACACTTGCCAACCTAGACTTCTACACCAATGAAAATATCCACCAAGACTAAGGTGGGATAAGACAATCTTGGGTAAATAAAAACTCATAGAACTCACACACACACACAATAATAAACAAACGAACAAATAAATAAATAGAGTTCCTGATGGAAGACTGAAGATATAACAGGAATGAAAATCAAATGAAATGTGAAATCATGAAATGAATCTAAATAAACATTGGACATGTTGATAATACTTTTGTTTGAAGATTAAAACATAGAGCAAATTCTTATACACAACAAGAATATGTAAGTCAGGAGGGGGTAAATAGAGTTTAAGTATTTGAAGATCCTCGTATGGTCTGAGATACAAGCAACTTTAATAAAATATTACTGTTGACAATGCAAGCTGTCATTTTTAGTGTAATCACTAATAGTACAAAATATACACAATCCAACTAACAGAGAACAGTGTAAAAATAAAAACCACAAGCAATCCCTGAGTTACAAATATCTGACTTACAGACAACTTGTACTTGCCCTTTGTTGTTGTTATTGTTAGGTGGCTACTCAGAGCAACCGTATGTACAACAGAATGAAACATTGCCCAGTCCTGTGCATTTCTAACAATCATCATTATGCTTGAGCCCATTGTTGGAGCCACTGTGTCAGTCCATCTTGTTGAGTGTCTTCCTCTTTTTTGCTGACCCTATACTTTAACAAGCATGATGTTCTTCTCCAGAGACTGGTGCCTCCTGGTAACATGTCCAAACTATGTGAGACACAGTCTTGCCATCCTTGCTTCTAAGGAGCATTCTGGTCATACTTCTTCCAAGACATATTTGTTCATTCTTTTGGTAGTCCATGGTATATTAAATTTTCTTTGCCAACACCACAATTCAAAGGTGTCATTTCTTCTTTGGTCTTTCTTATTCACTGTCCACCTTTCACATGCATATGAGGTGAAAGAAAATACCATGGCTTTGGTAAAAAAAAAAAAATTTTTTTTTTGGTCAGGCACACCTTAGCCTTCAAGGTGACATCTTTGCTTTTTAACACTTTAAAGAGGTCTTCTGCAGCAGATTTGCCCATTACAATGCATCGTTTGATTTCTTGACTGCTGCTTCCATGAGTGTTGATTGTGGATCCAAGTAAAATGAAATCCTTGACAACTTCAATCTTTTCTCCATTTATCATAATGTTGCTTATTGATCCAGTTGTGAAGATTTTTGTTTTCTTTATGTTGAGGTGTAATCTATACTGAAGGCTATGGTCTTTAATCTTCATCATTAATTTTTCTTTTTTCTCATAAAGAAAACTTGCCCTTTAATGTTCTATAAATTTGCCCTCACTTTGAAATGGCTGAACCAACCCCTACTCCAACAAATTCTTCATCACAATCACCTTCACTTGCTGCACATGCAGCTTTTAAATAACTGAAATGTATTCAGGCCTTTTCTTGTACTAAAAAGCCTATTGCCATTGAGTCAATTCCGACTCATAGTGACCCTATAGGACAGAATAGAACTGCTCCATAGGGTTTCCAAGGAACAGCTCATAGATTCAAACTGCTGATCTTTTGGGTAGCAGCCAGTTAGCAGACAAGCTCTTAACCACTGCACCGCCAGGGCTCCTTGAGAACTATACGTGCCTGTTCTGACATACCTACAAATTTGACTAAAAGACATAGTTAGGATTGGATCTCTTTCGTAACCCAGGGACTGCCTGTAATCCAAAAGAAAGCAACCAAGGCAAGAAACAGAAGTATGGAACAAAAAGGACTAATAGAAAACAATCACTAAGTTGAAGCATATGAAATTGCTGTTTGAAGGGTAAAAAAAAAAAAAAAAAAAATAGGGTAAAAAAAAAAGTGGTTAAATATTAGCAATTTTACATATCCCAACCTATATATAGTAAGATAAAGCATATTTAAACTATTTTTTTTGATATGAGAATAATGATAACACTGACATCAGACTTCCCATTTGCAATACTCAATGAACCAATAAAGCAAAATCTTCATTGTTTTGGGTGCAATGGACACTGAATTTAAAATTCTATACTCATCCAAAGTAGCAATTAGTTGTAAGGACCAAGTAGAGATTTTTTTGGAGACTTAAGAGCTCACTAAGTTTACCATGGACACACCATTTATTATAAAGAATTACTCAGGGAGATACAGTAGCAAAATAAAAACCAAAGCCAAATAAACAGAATGACATGAAATACAGTATACAGTGGCTGCTGAGTATGAACTGAGAAGTAAAGGAAGAGACAGAAAGAAATTAAGGGAAAGAGGTGGGGCCAAGATGGCAGAGTAATCAGACACTTCCTGTGGACTCTCTTACAACAAAGTCCCTAAAAAAAAAAAGTGAATTGATTATATATGACAATCTAGGAGCCCAGAACATCAAAGACAAAGCTGAGGGATTGGACAGAGTAGCAGGGGGAGGGAGAGGTGGCTCAGAAGCAGTGAGGAGTTGCCAGACCTGATCTGGTCAGCACTGGCAACCTGCAAGCTGGATCAGCTGGTCCGAGTAGGGCAAGGCAAGCAGTGGTGCTTGGAACATGTTTTCCACATTGAGAGAGGATGGGCAGTGGAGAGTCTGCTCAAGCCTCCAGAATCAGTGAGAAACAGTGCTCAATCAGTAAAAAAATAAGTACAAGCATCTAACCTACCACACAGATCAAAAAAAAAAAAAAAAAAAACCTCTTTTGGGAAGTAACTCTTTCCCATTAACCTGCCCCCTCCCTGGTCTGTTCCAGGTCCTAGTCTAGCTGTAGCAATTGCTGCACTCCCTGGGCTGGAAGTAGGATCTGTCACACACCCTGAGCCATTCTCCTGGCTTTGGAGAGGAAACAAATTAACAAAGAGAAAAAAAATAATCTGCCAGCTCCCCTAAGCTGGGATCTCAGGGCAGGCACAGCTCCTTTGCCTAGGCACAGGCATAAGGGGTCCACAGACTTTGAATGCCTTTCACTCCTGCATAGACAGGTGTTGGCCCATTTCAATAGTGTAGGCCCTCATTAGCACTGTACAACAGTGTATATGCCTGAAGCCTATTTTCATCTGTATCAGCTATAAGGTAGAGTGGCAGATTCATGACATTTGACACCACCCTGCCCATTAAACAGGGTCCTCATCTGCCCACATCAGGGGCCTGAGGACTGGTGGTTCCACCACTCCACTGAACCACCCACAACAGGAGTCCAAGAATAAGTGGTGACATCCAGTTCTTATAGCCAACAGCACTGGGTGCCCATAGTCTGGCCGCAAAATACACTCTACGCACTCTAGGGAATAGGACACCCCTTCCACCCAGACACTCAGGAGCAGCAGTCAGCCCCCTGCCTTGATCAGTGCATGACCCCTACTGCAGCCAGATACCTGTGACTACTCCAATCACCCCTGCCTGTCTAGAACTATAGATGAGAGTCTGCACCACACAGTTGGTGACTGACAACCTGGACACCTGAGCTGAATCCACACAAGAAAAGTAAATGGACTCTTGGGCTCACATACCTAGTAATAGCTCTGGCCACCTGGAGACAGGATGTGAGAGCTTCAAAGATGCCAAAAATTAAATTAGCTCACATGACCAGCCTACTTGGGCATACCAAAACAAAACAAAACAAGAAGCTAGGACACAGTAAGAAAACATAAAATAAATAAATATAATAACATTGATGGCTCAGAGACAACAGCCAATACCAAATCACATAAAGAGGCAGACTACAATGGCTTCAACAAGTCACCAAAACAAAGAACCAAGAAAACTTCCAGAGGAAGATAACTTCTCAGAATTACCGAAGGAAGAATTTAAAAGATTAATAGACAGAACTGTTCAGGAGATCAGGATGTAAAACAGGCAAAATGCAGAACAAGCCAAGGAACACGCAGATAAAGCAATAGAACTTAAGAAGTTTACACAAGAGCATAACGACAAATTTAACAGACTGAAAGAATCCATAGAGAGATAAAAAATAAAACAAAACAAAACCCAGTGCCGTCGAGTCAATTTCGACTCATAGTGACCCTATAGGACAGAGTAGAACTGCCCCATAGAGTTTCCAAGGAGCACCTTGTGGATTCAAACTGCTGACCCTTTGGTTAGCAGCCGTAGCACTTAACCACTATGCCACCAGGGTTTCTGTTCATAGAGAGATAGCTATCTTCAATCTCACTAATTCTGACTTCCATAGCCTCAGTTCTGCTCCTATGCTTTTCTATTGAGTTGTCTAATTTTGAAATTTTTGTTAATCTTTTCGATTTCTGTTGAGATAGCATAGGAGCAGAATTGAGGCTATGGAAGTCAGAATTAGTGAGTTTGAAGATAAAGCACTTGACACCAACTTATTTATCAGATAAAAGAATTTTAAAAAGAAAAGAATAAAACCTGAGAATTATGTGGAACTTTATCAAGGGGAAAAACCTACAAGTGATTGGAGTACCAGATAGATGGCGGGGGGGGGGGGGGTACAGAAAATACAGAGAGAATTGTTGAATATTTGTTGGCACAAAACTTCCCTGATATCATAAAAGATGAGAAGATGTGTATCCAAGAAGCTCATAGAACCCCACACAAGGTAGATTACAAAAGAAAGTCACCAAGATATATTAGAAAGTTGTCAAAATCAAAGAAAAAGAATTTTAAGAGTGGCTAGGGATAAATGAAAACTCAGCTACAAAGGAGAGTCAATAAAACTAAGCTCTGACTACTCAGCAGAAGCCATGCAGGCAAGAAGGCAAGGGGATGATATATATCAAGTCTTGAAGGAAAAAAAAAAAGCCATCCAAGAATTATATATCCAGCAAAACTGTCTCTCAAATATCATGGTGAAATTAGGGCATTTCCAGATAAAGAGAAGTCTAGGGAATTTGTAAAAAAACAAAACCAAAATTACAAGAAATATTAAAGGGAGTTCTCTGGTTAGAAAATCAATAACATCTGATAACAACCCAAGACTAGAACACAGGACAGAACAACCAGATATCAACCTACATAAGGAAGTCACAAATAAATCAAAGTTAAAACTGAAAACAGGGAAACGGGATGTAAATATGTAAAAGATGACACATTGAAACAAAAAAGAGGGACTAAATAAAGTAGTCATAGATCTTTCATATGGAGAGGAAGTCAAGGTGATATAAAGAAATAAAAGATTGGTTTCAGCTTAGAAAAATAGTGGTAAATATTAAGGTCACCACAAAGGAAACCAACAATCCTACACAACAAGATAAAAAACAAGAAAAACATAAAGACTAAGCAAACACAAAATCATCAACAGTGAAAAAGATGAAAAGAAAATACAGAAAGAAAAATGACTTGGCACAGAAAATTAAGTGGAACAAAAAAACTATCGACAACACATAAAAAAGACATCAAAATGACAGCAATGAGCTCATACCTATTAATAATTACGCTGAATGTAAATGTACTAAATGCATCAATAAAGAGACAGAGAGTTGCAGAATGGATAAAAAACAAGATCCATCTACATGCTGCCTACAAGAAACACACATTAGACTTAAAGACACAGGCTAAAACTCAAAGGATGGAAAAAAATATATCAAGCAAACAACAATCAAAAAAAGAGCAGGAGTGGCAATATTAATCTCTGACAAAGTAGACTTTAAAGCAAAATCTACCACAAAGGATAAGGACACTATATAATGATTAAAGGATCAATACACCAGGAGGACATACCCATAATAAATATTTACACACCCAATGACAGGGCTCCAAAATACATAAAACAAACTCCAACAGCATTGAAAAGAGAGATAGACAGCTCCACGGCAATAGCAGGAGACTTCAACACACCACTTTCAGTGAAAGATAGAACATCCAGAAAGAAGCTCAATAAAAACATGGAAGATTAATGCCATAATCAACCAACTTGATCTCATAGGCATATACAGAACACTCCACTCAACAGCATTCAAGTATACTTTCTTTTCCAATGCACACAGAACATTCTCCAGAATAAACCACACATTAGGCCACAAAGCAAACCTTAACAGAATCCAAAACGTTGAAATATTACACAGCGTCTTTTCTGACCATAAAGCCATAAAAGTAGAAATCAATAACAGAAAAGGCAAGGGATAAAAATCAAATACACGGAAACCAAATAACAACTTGCTCAAAAACTACTAGGTTACAGGAGAAATTAAGGACAGAATAAAGAAATTCATGTAATCCAATGAGAATGGAAACACATTTTAGCAGAACTTTTCAGAGGTCAATTTATAGAATAAATGCACAAATCCAACAAGAAGAAAGGGCCAAAATCAAAACATTAACCTTACAACTTCAACAAATAGAAAGAGAGCAGCAAAAGAAGCCTCCAGGCACCAGAAGAAAGCAAATAAAAATTAGAGCACAATTAAATGAAATACAGAATAGAAAAACAATTGAAAGGGTTAAGAAGACCAAAAGCTGGTTCTTTGAAAAGACCAACGAAATAGATAAACCAGTGGCCATACTGACAAAAGAAAAACAGGCGAGGAAGCAAATAACTTGAATAAGAAATGAGACGGGTGGTATCACTACAGACCCAACTAAAATTAAAGGAATCGTAACAGAATACTATGAAAAACTGTACTCCAACAAATTAGAATAATGTAGAGGAAATGGACAAATTTCTAGAAACACACTACTTACCTAAACTAACACAAACAGAGGTAGAACAACTAAATAAGCCTGTAACAAGAGATTGAAAAGGTAATTAACCCCCCCCCCCAAAAAAAAGCCTTGACCTTGACGGCTTCACTGGAGACTTCTACCAAACTTTCAGAGAAGAGTTAACACCACTACTACTACTAAAAGTATTTCAGAGGCTAGAAAAGGATGGAATACCCCAACTTACTCTATGAAGTCAGCAGAACCCTGATACCAAAACCAGGTAAAGACACCACAAGAAAAGAAAATTATAGACCAATATCCCTTATGAACATAGACGTAAAAATTCTGAACAAAATTCTAGCCAACAGAATTCAACAATACATCAAAAAATAATTCACCATGACCAAGTGGGATTCATACCAGGTATATAGGGATGGTTCACCATTAGAAAAACCATCAATGTGATCCATCACATAAATAAAACAAAAGAGAAGAACCACATGGTCTTATCAACTGATGAAGAAAAGGCACTTGACAAAGTCCAACACCCATTCATGATAAAAACTCTCAGCAAAATAGGAATAGAAGGAAAATTCCTCAACATAATAAAGGGCATTTATACAAAGCCAACAGCCAACATCATCCTAAATGGAGAGAGTCTGAAAGCATCCTCCTTGAGAGCAGGAACCAGACAAGGATGTCCTTTATCACCATTCTTATTCAACATTTTGCTGGAGGTCCTAGCCAGAGCAATTAGGCAAGAAAAAGAAATAAAGGGCATTCAAACTGGTAAGCAAGAAGTAAAAGTATTCCTATTTGCAGATGATATGATCTTATACACAGTAAACTCCAAAGAATCCTCAAGAAAACTACTGGAACTAACGGAAGATTTCAGCAAAGTATCAGGATAAAAGATAAATATACAAATATCAGTTGGATTCCTCTATACCAAAAAGAGAATTTCGAAGAGGAAGTCACCAAATCAATACCACTTACAATAGTCCCCAAGAAGATAAAATACTTAGGAATAAATCTAACCAGAACATAAAAGACCTATACAAAGAAAACTATGAGACGCTACTGCAAGAAACCAAAAGAGAACTAATAAGTGGAAAAACATACCTTGGTCATGGATAGGAAGACTCAACATTGCGAAAATGTCAATTCTACCCAAAGCAATCTACAGATACAATGCAATCTCTATCCAAATTCCAACGACATTTTTTAATGAGATGGAGAAATAAAGCACCAACTGCATATGGAAAGGGAGGAGGCCCTGGATAAGAAAACCATTATTGAAGAAGAAGAACAAAGTGGGTGGCCTCACACTACCTGATTTTAGAACCTATTTTACTGCCATGGTAGTCAAAACAGCCTGGTACTGGTACAACAACAGGTACATAGACCAGAATTGAGAATCCAGACATAAATCCATCCACCTATGAGCAGCTGATATCTGACAAAGGGCCAAAATCCGTTAAATGGGGAAAAGAAGTCTCTTTAACAAATGGTGCTGGCATAACTGTATATCCATCTGCAAAAAAAATGAAACAAGACCCATACCTCATACCATGCACAAAAACTAACTCAAAATTGATCGAAGACCTAAATATAAAATCTAAAATGATAAAGATCATGGAAGAAAAAATAGGGACAACGTTAGGAGCCCTAATACAGGGCATAAACAGTATACAAGACATTACTAACAATGCACAAACACCAGAAGACAATCTAGAGAACTGGAAGCTCCTAAAACTCAAACACTTATGCTTATTAAAAGACTTCACCAAAAAAAGTAAAAAGACCACCTACAGACTGGGAAAAAATTTTTGGCTATGACCTATCTGATCAGGGTTTAATCTCTGAAATCTACAAAATTCTGCAAAACTATAACCACAAAAAGACAAATAACCCAATTAAAAAATGGGCAAAGGATATGAACAGGTACTTCATCAAAGAAGACGTTCAGGCAGCTAACAGATACAAGAGGAAACGCTCACTAGCCATTAGAGAAATGCAAATCAAAACTACAATGAGATACCATCTCACCCCAATGAGGCTGGCATTAATCCAAAAAACACAAAATAATAAATGCTGGAGAGGTTGTGGAGAGACTGGAATGCTTATACACTGCTGGTGGGAGTGTAAAAGGGTACAACCTCTTTGGAGATCAATTTGGTGCTTCCTTAAAAAGCTAGAAAAAGAAGCACCATACGATCTAGCAATCCCACTCCTTGGAATATATCCTAGAGAAAGAAGAGCTGCCAGACGAATAGATATATGCATATCCATGTTCACTGCAGCACTGTTCACAATAGCAAAAAGATGGAAGCAACCTAGGTGCCCATCAACAGATGAATAGATAAACAAATTGGGGTATATTCACACAATGGAATACTACGCAATGACAAAGAACAATGATGAATCCATGAAACATAACATGGATGAATCTGGCATGCATTATTCAGAGTGAAATTATTCAGTTGCAAAAGGGCAAATATTGTATGAGACCAAAGGTTTAAATACAGAAGAAAACATTCCTTTATCGTTACGAGAGTGGGGAGGGAGAGGAGAATTCACTAACTAGATAGTAGATAAGAATTATCTTAAGTGAAGGGAAGGACAACACACAATACAGGGGAAGCTAGCACAACTGGACTAAACCAAACTAAGACGTTTCCTGAACACAACCAAGCACTTCAAGGGACAGAGAAGCAGGGGCGGGGGTCTGGAGACTATGGTTTCAGGGGATATCTAGGTCAATTGGCATAACAAAGTTACTTTAGAAAATGTTCTGCTTTCCATTTTGGAGAACGGTGTCCGGAGTCTTAAAAGGTAGCAAGCGGCCATCTAATATGCATCAGTTGATCCCAACCCACGAGTGGCAAAGGAGAATGAAGAAAAACCAAAGACCCATGGAAAATATTAGTCCAAGAGACAAAAGGGGCCACATAAACCAGAGACTTCATTGGTCTGAGTCCAGAAGATGGTGCCCAGCTACCACCAATGATCACCCTAACACAATAGAGAGTCCCTGATGGAGTAGGAGAAAAGTGGGGTGCAAAACTGAAATTCTCTTCAGAAGACCAGAGTTAATGGTCTGACTGAGACTGCGGGAACCTCAGAAAGACATGCCCCCGAGACTTGCTGTTAACGCAGAAGTAAAACCATTCCTGAAGGCAACTCTTCAAAGAATGGACTGGGCTATAAGACATAAAATGATATTCGTGAAGAGTGTGCTTCTTAGTTCAAGAAGATACGGGAGATTAAATGGGCAGCTCCTGTCAGGAGGTGAGATGGGAAGGCAGAGAGGGATAGGAGCAGGTTGAATGGACAGGGGAAATCAGGGGTGGAAAGGAGGAATGTGTGGTCACATTATGGGCATAACAACTGGGGTCCCATAACAATGTGTGTATAAATTTTTGTATGAGAAACTAATTTGAGCTGTAAACTTTCACCTAAAGCACAATAAAAAAAAGAAAGAAATTAAGAGAAATTTTCTTATTTTTGAGGTACTGATTGGCCATATATTGACTGTCAAATGGCAGTGTTAATAGAGAGGCCCCTGGAAAAATCTGACAACTTCTGGGAACACTTTAGGTTTTCACAACTGGAGGGGGCATTCCTCCTGGCACTGAGTGAATAGACGCTGTTTAGATGCTGCTAAACATCCTACGATGCACAGGACAGCCATGTCCTCACCCCCGACAACAGTTAATAGTGCTGAAGTTGAGAAATCCTGTTGTAGAATATTACGTTTTCTTCACCTTAGCTCTCAGTACTTGTTTCTATATAAATGACATCTTCATAATGCTAATAATAATAATAGTAATAACAATATTAAGAGCCCTTAGTTGGATTGTATAAAAGGACAGAACACTTACTATATAATGATTTAAGTAGGAAAAATTGAAAATTGAAAGATAGAAGGCTTGCTGAAACACTGAGTTTGATTCAGGAGGTCTGAGATTTTGCTTTTCTAACAAGTTCCCAGTTTTTTTTTTTTTACCTTGAAACTTTTAAGTTTTCTTTTTATCCTTGATGATTTGAAATTTTACCAGGAAAACCTTTACAACAACAACAGATTTGTTATTTTATGTTTATTATTAATATTTTTTGTTTGAAAATGATGGTCCTCAAATGTGTACCATTAGAGCACATTTTGTCAGTTTCAAATTGCTAGCATGAAAGTAATAATATTTAAACTACCCTTACTTTAGTTGTTTCCTTCTGGTTGTTTTCCTTTCTCTTTCAACGAAGGGTGGGAACTTTAGGATTGTTTCGCATTTCAATTTTTTATTTACTTCTTCTTCTAGCATGAATTTCTTCAAGGTCAGAGCTTTGTTCATATGGTAATGGTGATGTTAGGCACTCCTTTCTGTATCAATTTAATAACATTTAATGATCACTTACTAGGTGCCAGCATTCTGTTAAGGGCTGGGAACACAATGATAAATGGGAAAGCTTTTGTCTTTTTGAGAACACAGGAATTGAAGCTGGGGACATCCTTGCCCTTTCCCTTTCTTCTTGCCTCAAATACAGGAAATGACCCAAACAGCCTGGGGAATTGCAGAGATAATATTCCTGAGCATCAATCACTGTGCTGCTGAACAAACATCAGCAATTGAGAATCTCTAGTTTCCTAGTTATGTAAGGAAGTAAGTTCTCATTTATTAAGCTATTATAGTTGCGTATTCTCTTCCTTGCAGTTGAAAGAATTTCTGACTGATACAACATGTGCAAACAATCAGGAACCAGACATTTTCCAACGACATTAGCAAGTCCTCATAGTAATGGTTAGTGACACTCCACAACAGACTTCCTATTATTAAGTATAAGTTGTAAAATGGGGTAAGGGGTATAACTTTATTGCTCTCAAGGTCAGAGCTAGAACCAATGGGCAGAAATTTCAGAGGGCCAAATTTTGATTTAGTTAGAACTTCCTAACAATTATTTGTTGTTGTAAGATCCCACTGAGTCAGTTTCAACTCAGCGACCCTATGTACAACAGAACGAAACACTGCCCAATCTTGTGCCATTCTCACAATCTTTGCTACTTTTGAGACCCTAATTGCAGCCACTGTGTCAATCCATCTTGTTGAGGGTCTTCCTCTTTTTCGCTGATCCTCTACTTTATCTAGCATGACATACTTCTCCAGGGACTGGTCTCTCCCGGTAACATGTCCAAAGTATGTGAGACAAAGTCTTGCCATCCTCGCTTCTAGGAGCATTCTGGCTGCACTTCTTCCAAGACAGTTTGTTCGTTCTTTTGGCAGTCCATTGTAATTCAATATTCTTTGTCAATACCATAATTCAAAAAATGCATCAACTCTTCTTTGGTCTTCCTTATTCATTGTCCAGCTTTTGCATGCATATGAGGTGAGTGAAAATACCATGGCTTGGGTCAGACGCATCTTAGTCCTCAAGGTGACATCTTTGCTTTTTAACACTTGAAAGAGGTCTTTTGCAGCAGATTTGCCCAATGCAATACATCATTTGCTTTCTTGATTGCTGCTTCCATGGGCATTGATTGTGGATCTAAGTAAAATGAAATCTTTGACAGCTTCAATACAGTATTTTCTCCGTTTATCATGATGTTGCTTATTGGTCCAGTTGTGAGGATTTTTGTTTCCTTTATGTTAAGGTATTATCCGTACTGAAGGCTGTAATCTTTGATCTTCATCAGGAAGTACTTCAAGACCTCTTCACTTTCAGCAAGCAATGTTGTGGCATCTTCATATTGCAAGTTGTTAATGAGTCGTGTTCCAATCCTGATGCTGTGTTCTTCATATAGTCCAACCTCTTGGATTATTTGCTCAGCATACAGATTGAATAAATACGGTGAAAGAATACAACCCTGTTGCACACCTTTTCCAATTCTAAACCATGCAGTATCCCCTTGTTCTGTTTGAACAACTGCCTTTTGGTCTATGCACAGATTCTGCATGAGCACAATTAAGTGTTTTGGAATTCCCATTCTTTGCAATGTCATCCATAATTTGTAAGCCAGTTTTCTTTTTTCAAAGCTCTGCTGTAAATTTCTACCAAGTGTCAATGGTCACCTGCCACACTCACATCAGGTTATCCATGTAGCTGGCAAACAGAGTCTAGCCAACAGCATATCAGCCCAGGCAGGTATACTGGGGTGGCTCAGCCTTGCTACTGGTGCTGATAACTTCTTACTTCAGTTCATCTATAATAATCTTGCCCTCTAAGTCCCTGATCTTGATGGTCCATGGTGGCACAGAGCCAGCAGCAGCTGGGGCTGAGGCACAGGGCATTGATAATGTCCCCGCCATCTAGGGTACAGAGGCGCTTTCCTTCTTTGAGGTTCCACAGCATGGCCTGGCCATGCTTGCCTCCAAAAGCACAGCGGGATCCATCTAGACAGAGTTACAGTATTCAGGTAGTCCATGTGGCCTATGTGGTTGGTTTTTGGCTTGCACTTAGCCAGTTTCCATACCTTGACCAACTTGTCCCAGGCACAGAAGGCGATGATGGGGTTGCTGCTGTTGGGTGAGAAGTGGAGACACGACACCCAGTCCAAGCGGCTCTCATCCTGGACAGTGCACTTGCAGACACCCAGAGTATTCCACAGATTGATGTTTTATTTTCCAGCCTCTTAAAAACCAAGGTTTATTTCTACTTAAAAATGCCCAAGAGAGTTTAAAAAGTACAAAGGCTCAAGGATACCCAGGTTTAATAAAGTTTATAGTGACGTGCTGGCTCTTGGTGTCTCCGTTGCAACAGCTTCAACCTGATTCTGGCCAATTCTATGCCTTGGAGTTCCTTCCAGTTGGAGAGTAGAAAATTCATCGACTTCTGGCATACTTCATAAAAGACATCACTCCAGTAATGGTGAAAAAAAGAATGCCAAAAGCAATCATTGTCATTGCAATGCAGAAACAATTATAGTATTCCATTAATGGAGTGTGCTATCTTGCAAAGAGGTTAGTTTCCTGTCCATTAAAATGTTCAGAAAGAGGCAGGAACACCACAGAAAGGATCCCAACATTGCATGGAAGGGTAGATGAGAAACTCCTATGATTCCTTTTTACCCTGAGGTTTTAATATCAATTTTCAACAACGAGGGTCTAAATCAAAAAGGCTTTTCCTTTGTGAAAACTGCTAAGCTCAAATTCAAATAATCAGAGCACTCCAGTTCCTCAGATGATCCTAGGACAGCTGGAGATAATGGTAGTTTCATCAGATTCACACTCATAAAAATGAAACATTTTATTGACATATAAAAATACAGGGTGGGGCCAAGATGGTGGACTACGTAGATGCTACCTCGGATCCCTCTTGCAACAAAGACTTGGAAAAACAAGTGAGTCGATCACATACATAACAATCTACAAACCCTGAACAACAAACACAGATTTAGAGACAGAGAACGAACAAATACGGGGAAGCAGCGACTATTTTCAGAGCCTGGAGCCAGCGTCCCAGTCAGGTATCCTTGGCGCCGGGCTTAGGTCTGGGCCCAGGGGAGCTGAACTCAAAATCTTATGACAGCGCAAACAAGGGGAGCAGCCTTACCCCCCTGAACTCACCCCGGGAGAGGGCCCAGCTGGTCCGCGGAGGTGGCGCGGCGACGCGGCTGGCAGGACGAGAAGTCCCCGGGAGGCAGCGACTGATTTTGGAGCCGGGAGTGCAGCGTCCCAGCAGGGGAACCTTGATGCTGGGCTTTGGACTGGCAGCGGAGGATCTGACCGCGGCTTCAGCAGGCCAGACCCTTGCGGGCAATCTCCACACAGCCAGCACTCATAGGCGACATGCCCCTTGGGAATCTCAGATAAAATAGTCATTCCAAGCAAGATAAGTAACTTTGGCTATATTCCGAAGTGCTACTCTCCTATTTCTCTGAACCCTCCCCCACCCTTCCCAGGCGGCTTCATTAACATTGGAATTTCCTGAGCCAGAGGGAGAACGGCTCCGGCTCCGCAGCGGCTTTGCTTTCCCCCCCTTTTTTTTTTTGGTCTTTGCCTAACCCATTCTTCCAGCCTGAGAGAAAAAAAAAAAAGGAACCACAAAAAACCCAGGGACCAAAAATCCTTCCCTAATTGGACTGAAAACACAGAACCAGCTATAGCCAAGCATATATGATACAAATCTCGGACTTTCATCCTCACAGGGAACAAGGTGGTGGTTATAATCCAAAGGCAGTTCTGATAGGGATCTGACTGCATTTTTTTTTAGCGAATTTTCTAGAAAAACAAGTTTCCCAAGTCTGATATCTCTGCTTATTCAACAGAGCCCTAACTGACCCACAACAGGGAACTGAGGGCTGAAGCTGCCCCCAGACCACCTAGCCTCTTGCCTTAGGGGTCTAAGGAGGGTGACATCTACCAATCAGTAGAGGTACTTGCATTGGGGGCCTAAGGTACAGCTGCAGTGCCCTCCCACCAAGGTGCTATAGGAATAGAGACACACCTACCTCACTGACACTTGGGGGAAGCCTGTCAGCATCCTGCCCCCTCTGGAGGGTGGACCCCAGCTGCTAATAGAATCTGGTGCACACAACTATCACCACTACTTCTCGAGGTGGATACGTGTTAGGGTGCAGCACACACTTGATGACCCAAAATCAGATTCTACTCAAGAATAGTGAATAGACTCAGGCATATATATCTGGCAACAGCCCAAACCAGCTGGTAATAGGTCATAAGTAAGTCAAGGGCTACAACAAACAAGACAGCACAGTCTAGTAGCCCATCCACGTATATTGAAAGAAAACAAAACAAGATAAGACTCAGTGAGCAATTATAGAATAAACCACTACTATATCTTTTTTTATATCTTAGTGATGCCTCGGAGACAGCAGTCGATATCAAACCACATAAAGAAGCAGACCATGACAGCTTCTACAACCCCCCAAACAAAAGAAACAAAATCTTTCCCAAATGAAGATACAATCCTGGAATTATCAGATACAGAATATAAAAAACTAATTTACAGAATGCTTCAAGACATCAGAAACGAAATAAGGCAAACTGCAGAAAAAGCCAAGGAACACACTGATAAAACAGTTGAAGAACTCAAAAAGATTATTCAAGAACATAGTGGAAAAATTAATAAGTTGCAAGAATCCATAGAGAGACAGCATGTAGAAATCCAAAAGATTAACAATAAAATTACGGAATTAGACAACGCAATAGGAAGTCAGAGGAGTAGACTCAAGCAATTAGAATGCAGAGTGGGAAATCTGGAGGACCAGGGAATTAACACCAACATAGCTGAAAAAAATCAGATAAAAGAATTAAAAAAAGTGAAGAAACCCTAAGAATCATGTGGGACTCTATCAAGAAGGATAACTTGTGTGTGACTGGAGTCCCAGAACAGGGAGGGAGGACAGAAAACACAGAGAAAATAGTTGAAGATCTGCTGACAGAAAACATCCCTGACATCATGAAAGACAAAAGGATATCAATCCAAGATGCTCATCGAACCCCATTTAAGATTGATCCAAAAAGAAAAACACCAAGACATATTATCATCAAACTTGCCAAAACCAAAGATAAAGAGAAAATTTGAAAAGCAGCCAGGGAGAAAAGAAAGGTCTCCTTCAAGGGGGAATCAATAAGAATAAGTTCAGACTACTCAGCAGAAACCATGCAGGCAAGAAGGCAATGGGATGACATATACAGAGCACTGAAGGAGAAAAACTGCCAGCCAAGGATCATATATCCAGCAAAACTCTCTCTGAAATATGAACGCAAAATTACGATATTTACAGATAAACACAAGCTTGGAGAATTTGCAAAAACCAAACCAAAGCTACAAGAAATACTAAAGGATATTGTTTGGTCAGAAAACCAATAATATCAGATACCAGCACAACACAAGGTCACAAAACAGAACATCCTGATATCAACTCAAATAGGGAAATCACAAAAACAAATTAATATTAATTAAAAAAAAATGCTCATAACAGGGAATCATTGAAGTCAATAGGTAAAAGATCACAATAATCAAAAAGAGGGACTAAATACAGGTGGCATAGAACTGCCATATGGAGAGGGATACAAGGCGATATAGGACAATACAAGTTAGGTTTTTACTTAGAAAAATAGGGGTAAATATTAAGGTAACCACAAAGAGGTATAACAACTCCAGAACTCAAGATAAAAGCCAAGAAAAATGTAACGATTCAACAAACATAAAGTCAAACACTACGAAAATGAGGATCTCACAATTTACTAAGAAAAACGTTTCAGCACAAAAAAGTGGAAAAATAAGTGTTAACAACACACATAAAAAGGCATCAAAATGACAAAACTGAACACTTATTTATCTATAATTACGCTGAATGTAAATGGACTAAATGCACCAATAAAGAGACAGAGAGTCTCAGACTGGATAAAGAAACACGATCCGTCTATATGCTGCCTACAAGAGACACATCTTAGACTTAGAGACACAAACAAACTAAACCTCAAAAAAAAAAGTATGGAAAAAAATATATCAAGCAAACAATAAGCAAAAAGAAGAGTAGGAATATTAATTTCTGACAAAACAGACTTTAGACTTAAATCCACCACAAAGGATAAAGAAGGACACTACATAATGATAAAAGGGACAATTGATCAGGAAGACATAACCATATTAAATATTTATGCACCTAATGACAGGGCTGCAAGATACATAAATCAAATTTTAACAGAACTGAAAAGTGAGATAGACACCTCCACAATTATAGTAGGAGACTTCAACACACCACTTTCGGAGAAGGACAGGACATCCAGTAAGAAGCTCAATAGAGACACGGAAGACCTAATTACAACAATCAACCAACTTGACCTCATTGACTTATACAGAACTCTCCACCCAACTGCTGCAAAATATACTTTTTTTTCTAGTGCACATGGAACATTCTCTAGAATAGACCACATATTAGGTCATAAAACAAACCTTTGCAGAGTCCAAAACATCGAAATATTGCAAAGCATCTTCTCAGACCGCAAGGCAATAAAACTAGAAATCAATAACAGAAAAACTAGGGAAAAGAAATCAAATACTTGGAAAATGAACAATACCCTCCTGAAAAAAGACTGGGTTATAGAAGACATCAAGGAGGGAATAAGGAAATTCATAGAATGCAACGAGAATGAAAATACTTCCTATCAAAACGCCTGGGACACAGCAAAAGCAGTGCTCAGAGGACAATTTATATCAATAAATGCACACATACAAAAAGAAGAAAGAGCCAAAATCAGAGAACTGTCCCTACAACTTGAACAAATAGAAAGTGAGCAACAAAAGAATCCATCAGGCACCAGAAGAAAACAAATAATAAAAATTAGAGCTGAACTAAATGAATTAGAGAACAGAAAAACAATTGAAAGAATTAACAAAGCCAAAAGCTGGTTCTTTGAAAAAATTAACAAAATTGATAAACCATTGGCTAGACTGACTAAAGAAATACAGGAAAGGAAACAAATAACCCGAATAAGAAACGAGAAGGGCCACATCACAACAGACCCAACTGAAATTAAAAGAATCATATCAGATTATTACGAAAAACTGTACTCTAACAAATTTGCAAACCTAGAAGAAATGGATGAATTCTTGGAAAAACACTACCTACCTACACTAACACATTCAGAAGTAGAACAACTAAATAGACCCATAACAAAAAAAGAGATTGAAACGGTAATCAAAAAACTCCCAACAAAAAAAAGCCCTGGCCCGGACGGCTTCACTGCAGAGTTCTACTAAACTTTCAGAGAAGAGTTAACACCACTACTACTAAAGGTATTTCAAAGCATAGAAAATGACGGAATACTATCCAGCTCATTCTATGAAGCCACCATCTCCCTGATACCAAAACCAGGTAAAGACATTACAAAAAAAGAAAATTACAGACCTATATCCCTCATGAACATAGATGCAAAAATCCTCAATAAAATTCTAGCCAATAGAATTCAACAACGTATCAAAAAAATAATTCACCCCGACCAAGTGGGATTTATACCAGGTATGCAAGACCGGTTTAATATTAGAAAAACCATTAATGTAATCCACCACATAAATAAAACAAAAGACAAAAACCACATGATCTTATCAATTGATGCAGAAAAGGCATTTGACAAAGTCCAACACCCATTTATGATAAAAACTCTCACCAAAATAGGAATTGAAGGAAAATTCCTCAACATAATAAAGGGCATCTATGCAAAGCCAACAGCGAACATCACTCTAAATGGAGAGAACCTGAAAGCATTTCGCTTGAGAACGGGAACCAGACAAGGATGCCCTTTATCACCGCTCTTATTCAACATTGTGCTAGAAGTCCTAGCCAGAGCAATTAGGCTAGACAAAGAAATAAAGGAAATCCGGATTGGCAAGGAGGAAGTAAAATTATCTCTATTTGCAGATGACATGATCTTACACACAGAAAACCCTAAGGAATCCTCCAGAAAACTAGTGAAACTAATACAAGAGTTTGGCAGAGTCTCAGGTTATAAGATAAACATACAAAAATCACTTGGATTCCTCTACATCAACAAAAAGAACACCGAAGAGGAAATCACCAAATCAATACCATTCACAGTAGCCCCCAGGAAGATAAAATACTTAGGAATAAATCTTACCAAGGATGTAAAAGACCTATACAAAGAAAACTACAAAGCTCTACTACAAGAAATTCAAAAGGACATACTCAAGTGGAAAAACATACCTTGCTCATGGATAGGAAGACTGAACATAGTAAAAATGTCTATTCTAGCAAAAGCCATCTATACATACAGTAATGCACTTCCGATCCAAATTCCAATGTCATTTTTTAAGGTGATAGAGAAACAAATCACCAACTTCATAAGGAAGGGAAAGAAGCCTCGGATAAGCAAAGCATTAATGAAAAAGAAGAAGAAAGTGGGAGGCCTCACTCTACCTGATTTCAGAACCTATTTACAGCCACAGTAGTCAAAACAGCCTGGTATTGGTACAACAACAGGTACATAGACCAGTGGAACAGAATTGAGAACCCAGATATAAATCCATCCACATATGAGCAGCTGATATTTGACAAAGGCCCAGGGTCAGTTAACTGGGGAAAAGATAGTCTTTTTAACAAATGGTGCTGGCATAACTGGATATCCATTTGCAAAAAAATGAAACAGGACCCATACCTCACACCAAGCACAAAAACTAACTCCACGTGGATCAAAGACCTAAACATAAAGACTAAAACGAGAAAGATCGTGGAAGAAAAAATAGGGACAACCTTAGGAGCCCTAATACAAGGCATAAACAGAATACAAAACATTACTAAAAATGACGAAGAGAAACCAGATAACTGGGAGCTCCTAAAAATCAAACACCTATGCTCATCTAAAGACTTCACCTAAGAGTAAAAAGACCACCTACAGACTGGGAAAGAATTTTCAGCTATGACATCTCAGACCAATGCCTGATCTCTAAAATCTATATGATTCTGTCAAAACTCAACCACAAAAAGACAAACAACCCAATCAAGAAGTGGGCAAAGGATATGAACACACACTTCACTAAAGAAGATATTCAGGCAGCTAACAGATACATGAGAAAATGCTCTCGATCATTAGCCATTAGAGAAATGCAAATTAAAACCACGATGAGATTCCATCTCACTCCAACAAGGCTGGCATTAATCCAAAAAACACAAAATAATAAATGTTGGAGAGGCTGCGGAGAGATTGGAACTCTCATACACTGCTGGTGGGAATGTAAAATGGTACAACCACTCTGGAAATCTATCTGGCATTATCTTAAACAGTTAGAAATAGAACTACCATACAACCCAGAAATCCCACTCCTCGGAATATACCCTAGAGAAACAAGAGCCTTCACACAAACAGATATATGCACACCCATGTTTATTGCAGCTCTGTTTACAATAGCAAAAAGCTGTAAGCAACCAAGGTGCCCATCAACGGATGAATGGGTAAATAAATTGTGGTATATTCACACAATGGAATACTACGCATCTATAAAGAACAGTGATGAATCTGTGAAACATTTCATAACATGGAGGAAGCTGGAAGGCATTATGCTGAGCGAAATCAGTCAGAGGCAAAAGGACAAATATTGTATAAGACCACTATTATAAGATCTTGAGAAATAGTAAAAACTGAGAAGAACACATACTTTTGTGGTTACGAGGTGGGGAGGGAGGGAGGGAGGGAAAGGGTTTTTTACTGATGAATTAGTAGATAAGAACTGTTTTAGGCAAAGGGAAGGACAACACTCAATACATGGAAGGTCAGCTCAATTGGACTGGACCAAAAGCAAAAAAGTTTCAGGGATAAAATGAATGCTTCAAAGGTCAGCGGAGCAAGGGCGGGGGTTTGGGGACCATGGTTTAAGGGGACTTCTAAGTCAATTGGCAAAATAATTCTATTATGAAAACATTCTGCATCCCACTTTGAAATGTGGCGTCTGGGGTCTTAAATGCTAACAAGCAGCCATCTAAGATGCATCAATTGGTCTCAACCCACCTGGATCAAAGGAGAATGAAGAACACCAAGGTCACACGACAACTAGGAGTCCAAGAGACAGAAAGGGCCACATGAACCAGAGACCTACATCATCCTGAGACCAGAAGAACTAGTTGGTGCCTGGCCACAATCGATGACTGCCCTGACAGGGAGCACAGTAGAGAACCCCTGAGGGAGCAGGAGATCAGTGGGATGCAGACCCCAAATTCTCATAAAAAGACCATACTTAATGGTCTGACTGAGACTAGAGGAATCCCGGCGGTCATGGTCCCCAAACCTTCTGTTGGCACAGGACAGGAACCATCCCCGAAGACAACTCATCAGACATGAAAGGGACTGGACAGTGGGTAGGAGAGAGATGCTGATGAAGAGTGAGCTAATTATATCAGGTGGACACTTGAGACTGTGTTGGCATCTCCTGTCTGGAGGGGGGATGGGAGGATAGAGAGAGTTGGAAGCTGGCAAAACTGTCACCAAAGGAGAGACTGGAAGGGCTGACTCATTAGGGAGAGAGCAAGTGGGAGTACGGAGTAAGATGTATATAAACTTATATGTGACAGTCTGACTTGATTTGTAAACGTTCACTTGAAGCTCAATAAAAGTTAATAAAAAAAATACGATTTTTTTCTTTTCTTCTTGGAATCAATGGGCATAGAAAAATGGGACTATAGTACAAAATCTAGACTTTTAAATATACTAAAGGGGTAAATTTACACAGGATTAATGAAATTCTAGCAATCTCTGCCTGCTAGATATGTTGTATAAGTCTCAATCCAGAAAAAAAAAAAAAAGGAATCCTTTACTTTTAGCTAAAAATATTCTTTAAACACAATTACAGTTAAAAATCTTGGTTATTACTTTATAATCTTGACTTTATAGAAAAGTCCAATATGTTAAGATGTGTTTTTTTTTATTTCAACAAAAGTTATGATTTAAAAAATTTCAATGTTTAGGGCTAAAATGAGAGCTTTGCCAAGAATGGCATTCTTCTGCCCACACGGAGGGGAAAAATGGCATATACCTCTCAAGTTATATGACTCATTCGTTACCTGGAAGATAGAGAACATATGACCCAGGCCATTCTGGAGGAGTCAGAACATATTTTAAAAGATTATTGTAAGAAGTAAGTCACTTTTTTTTTTGCTGGTTTTAAAAAAAAAAAATTCACTATGCAATCTTTATAGTTTTGGAATTTTGTTCCACTAAATTAAGCAATTTGCTTCTCTGTGGGAAATGCCAAGCATAAGTCTGCCACTGGATTTCTTGAACACACGTAAAAGTAGGGCCAGGTACTGTGTTAGGTGCGGAGGAGTAATTAAGGCATGGTGGGTATGGCATATGCCCTGGGTCCCACTCGATGGGAGGTGCCAATGGGCAGTTTCTACTGGCCATCACAGTTTCTATCGCTAGCTGTCAGAGATCATTCAGCAATTTAAAACGGATTGGCATAGGTGCTGTTTTCCATAGACAGGCCCTTGGCTAGGTGCTAGAGTACAAGGGTGAATGAGAGTGACATGATCTTGGATTTCGTAGAGCTTACAGTCTTGTTGCTATGGACATCACACAACTAAAATACAATGTAATGTGAAATTACTGATTTATTCTTTTTATGTGAAATGACTTCTTGCCTGTTTTTCATACTCTAAATAGAAACAGTCTCACTCCCAAGAAATGCAAGTTTATCTAGCAAATGAGCCAACAGGTTCTGTCTAACATTTATGGGTATACAAACAAACCTATTAGACTATTGGTTTTGCTTTCAGTTAAGTAAAATAAACGTGAATGACATTTATAAACCCTATGCTAGTTATATAATACCAAATCTAAGTTTCCAAAGTCTGATTGCCTCACAGATATTTACAATGTGTATTTTTTTAAACTAGACTTCTTGTTCACATCTAATGTTTAGGTAGTTTCATGTTTGCATCATTGATTTCATTTTCTTCTGTATTTCAACGAGTTATGAAGGCCTCTTAATGTTGTCCAACTGTGGATGAAGGCTGATTAGTCTTTTCACACATAGGCATGTTTAAGTACAAAAGGTCAAGTTTGCTATTGGTAGGTAAATAATGCTACAACTGGCTTCATCAATGTAATGATCTGAAGAGTTGTTTATTCATAAATGAGTTTCTCCCCTTCCTCCAACTTGAACATTTTTCTTTCTAATGACACTTCTAATTGAAAATACTCAAAATTCAAGCCACTTGCATTGCTGAGTCATGCTAAGTTGGGCAATATTATGTTACATCTCATCTGGCATTAGATAATATGAAAGGATGCTAATTTTTATTTAAGCATGTATTTCAAGCAAGGTGCTACCTAAAGTTCAGGAGTTATCTTGCAAATGTATTCTGCAGATAGCCCTTATGATGGCTACTAAAATGTAAACACTTATAACATTCATTGTATCAAATGTGCTTTTCTCCTCCAAATGTTAAAAATTATTGGCATTCATTTGAAGAACTTGTTAAGCATCTAAAATTCTGTGCTAGCAAGTATCTGGAATATGACTTGAAGCAACTTCTGTTTACAGACAAAGTCTGTAAGATATCCAAATACCACTGTGATGTGTTTACAGTTTATAAAAGAATTAAATATCAAATCCTTTTGGGTGTGCATTTCTAAATGAGCATTAAATGAATTGGGGGAAAAACTAGAAAAATTTCATATCTGGTGCATGCCAAGTAAATTATTGGCTTCATCTTCTCTTTGCAGCTTATTTTTGGTTGATGGGGGACTCTCTCTAATGGTCATTAAGGTCATTGCTGGGAATTAGTTTATTTTGTAAATGGATTTCACCTGGAAATGTCATTTCTATGCAATCAACTGTATTATCTTGGGTCTATTTTTTTTTTATGAGCAATGATGCTGAACTACTGACAGATGGAGAATTTTCAGAAGAGTTCCAGCTAATTCTGACAGCCATCACTTCCCACCAACCCTTAGTTAAAAATTAATTTCCAATAGTGGGAAAAAAAGCTGATGAATCCTACCCAATACCTACAAAACATGTTTAATATCAGGAATTGTTATCCATAATTTCTTTTTTGAGGAGGGAGAATGAGTCGATCTAGGGAGTTATGATGACTACTGAATAAAACCAAAAGTCATACCTCCTGCCAAATGAAACTTACAGGCATGAAGAAGCAGCCTCTCGAGGAAAATTATTGTTACAGGAATCAGAAAGTGTTGTCAAAAAGAAGTGCTAAGTTTCACCTGTATAGTTCATCTGGTTCAGTTCATTCTCAAAGCTTGCCTTTTAAATCTTCCTATGAAAGGGAGAACAGCAATGGTGCCTTTCTTCAAGAGTCAAGATCATCAAAGTATTTAAGAGAGTACCTTTGGCTGGCAGGGTACCACAAAGAGTTAATTAGGCTTAGTCACTGCTTTAAAACAGTAAAGGTAAGTGAAAGGACAGCACTTTCATTATAAGGTTTGAAAGCAACAGTTAGGATCACGGACTTTTAGCCTTCAGCAGTGTAAGCATCCAATTGCTTGAATGATTTAAATTCTAGTGAGAAAGACTTAGGCTGGCTTTATCAAATTAACAGCCAAATAGATGACTTTGGCAGAACATTAGCTTGGAGTTATGTGTTGATTTTGGAAAAGTCCATGTAAAAGATGGCCAGGATATGTAGACCTATGCCACTATAATGTCCAGTGGGCGTCCTACCATACTTATTTCTTTTTGATACTTCTACTTCCTTCTGGCTCTGCTGCTCATATGCCTGTAATGGCCAGGCAAGGGCATGCAAGCTTCAGTGCTGGTCCCTGATACCAATTCTTGTCTTTGATTAGGCTATTAGGAAAGGATGAAAGAGTGGTTATGAAGAAAAACTAATGAAATTTTGTAAGATAAATTGGTGAAGAACAGTAATAAGTAAAAAAAAAAATGGCATCGGTGATCATATAATAAAGGTTTGAGCGTGTTGGACCTGGGACAGAAACTACAGAATACTTACTTTGTAGATGGACTCATGTAGAAGTGAATAATTATGTGTCACCTGTGCATGGGAAGTGATTTAATACATAAACTTAGAAGACAATGTTTGGAATATATGTATTTGTTGCTGCTAGTTGCCGTTAAGTTGGCTCCCAACTCAGGGAGATGCCACGTGTTACAGAATACAACTGCTCTATAGGGTTTTCTTGGCAGTAATCCTTTATGGAAGCAGTTATTTGGGCCTTTGCTCTCTCTCTCTATATATATGTGTGTGTGTGTGTATACACACACACATACACATACACTATATATCTACTTATTTTTTTATGTATGTACATATGTGTATATACATTTTAAAAGAGGATAAGAGGGGAAAGGGGAGTGTATGAACAGATTAGAGTTCCAGAGATCATTCTAATACAATAAAAAATAATTTCAGTTTAATTATGGCAACATCTTTGAGAAGTCATGGGTACATGTAAACATTTTATGTTGGGAAGTTTGCAAAAAACTAACTCCTCTCACCTCCTCTCTTGAGGTCAAAGCCAACTGAGAAATAGACATAACATCTGGGAGGGGGGTACTAACACAGTATGGGGTTTTCTATTACCTCCCCACAGGTTTAAATCTTGGGATTTTTACCCAGTCAGCCCCCTGAAGAAACATGACATACCAGTGGCTTTTGAACACAGATGAGCAAAAGTGGGAATGCTGAGAGGGCAATGGGGCTCTTGGCCTAAGTCCTGACCCTGACAGTTTACTGCATGGAAATAGAAACTGAGAGAACACAGGCAAGGAAAGGAAGGCAGAGCTGCAACAGAATGTATCAAAAGTCCAGACTACACATGAGCTACAGCAGTAATGCTCTATACTTTAACCCAGGCCAACAGAACAAAGTTGGGATTTTACTATTCCAGGTTAGATAAATGACTCCTCTTTGGAGAAGAAAAAATTAAGAACATGGAGAAAAAAGCAGAAGCTTCTCTATTTCTTGTCAGAGAGAGGAAATATTAGATAAAGTTCCTATGTCATGGGCAAAAGAAGGAAATGTGTAAAGATGAAGAAAATTTTTCTTTCTTACATTCTTCTGGTATTTTTGTTTGTATTATTCAAAATTCTTTCAGTTGCAAATGATGGAAAATATGAAAACCTGTACATGCATGTTTATAGTAGCTTTACTTATAATAGCCAAAAAGTGGAAACAAACAAAATGCCCTTCAGCAAGTGAATGGTTAAACAAATTGTGGTATATCCATACCATAGGATATAATACTCAGCAATTAAAAGGAGTGAACAAACTATTGATACATGCAATAACTTGGATAGATCTCAAGGACATTATGCTAAGTGAAAAAAGCAGTCTCAAAAGGTGACAGACCATGTGATTCCATTTACATAACATTCTTAAAATGGCAAAATTATAGAGATCTAGAACAGATTATTGGTTGCCAAGGGTAAAAGATGTTGGGGGGAGGTGCAGGTGTAACTATAAAGAGGTAGCATGAGGGAGGTCTTTGTGGAGATGATAACAGTTGTGCATCTTGATTGCGGTGGTGGTTACATGAATTTAACCATGAGAAATAATATAGAACTAAACACACACATTGTACCAATGTTAATTACTATGGTTTTGATACTATAGTTATGCAAGATGTAATCACTGGGGGAAACTGAGCAAATATGGGGCCTCTCTGTACTATCTTGGCAACTTCCTGTGAATATGGGACATCTCTATACTATCTTGACAACTTCCTGCGAATCTATAATTATCTCAAAATAAAAAGTTAAAAAGAAGTGGCTCAGATGAAAAAGGAAATTCACTGATTTATGGACTTGGACAATCTAGGGGTTGAATCTTGCTATCTTCCTTCAGTTAAATCTAGAATTCAGGAGCTCAAACAATGTCATCAGGAGTTTTCTTTTTTATTTCGAGGTTCTGCTTGTTGTTGTGTCTTGACTTCATTCTGCAGAAAACTTTCTCCATGAAGATGGGCAGGATGTCAGACATCTAGTCTTACATGACCCTCATACCTTGTGACCTAGGAGGGAGAAAAATTCTCCAATCTGAGGGAGGATTCTGAATTTTGAATCAGATGCCCTCTTGAAACCAAGCACTGTTGCCAAGAGCATAGAGTATACTGACTGGCCATAATGGGCTAGGGGAATAAGTGCAGGGATAGCTCCATTAAGACCTCTGTGAGGATAGCAGTGGTTTCCCAAACAAAAAATGAGACATTTTCATCAAACTCAGGTAAGTGGCGCCAGGGAACAGACATCTGCTATCCTACTAAAATGTCATGGTGACAACTCTAAATGTCATGGTGACAACTCTACTATGTATAAATACTTGATAATCTAACTTGTAAAATATTTGGATATTGCTATAACAAGGAATTGTTACAGGTTTGAGTTTTATTTTTTGAAAAAAATAGTAAAGACCACAAAAGCTGAATAAAATTTAGTTATTAATCAAAATCCAACAAGAAACATGGTCCAAGATAATTGGCGAAATGAAAAACAACAAAATTGCATTGGAAGTATAATTGATAACAAAAAAATTAGAAATTCACTGTGGTCTTTAAATTATACAGACAACTAAAGTTTTATAGGTAAAACAACGAATAGTTGAAACAGGTTCAATTGAAGTTTTGAAAAAAGTACAGGCCCTCTAATGTTGACTCCAATATTTAAAAATACTCCCCGATGCACTCAAACCTTGAGAATGCTTTTCTCATAGGCAAAAGGAACACGGTGATTAGTATCTATTCAGCACAGTTGTAGCTGAGTTGGGAACATCGTAGGCAGTGCTTTGTTAAGCAAGACAGTAAAGGGGTTTGTTGGTTGCTAGGAAGGCACTTTAAGTGAAAAGATCCTCTTCCAACTGTAGGGGCAAAAACATCAGCTAACTGGAGACTAATAGTTCATTCAGTTGTCTCAAAATTGAATGAGGAAGTAGAACGGACTGGTAGACATATTTGGAGAAAGCAAAGGAAGCAGGCAGACAGAACAGGTAATAATAGCAACAGTCAGGTAGAGACTATTTAGACTTACTTTGAGTAGATCTTTTTCATTTGACAGGAAGAATTCAGGGGAGAAATGCACTTGGAATCAAAGAACCTTTACGAGTAGCATTTTGAATTGGGCAAGAATTAGAGTGGGAGATAAGAATCTACAATTGTTATCAGAAAGATAAAGAATAATTGTTATTAGAAAGATTGTTTTAATAATAATTTTAAATACTATGATTCTGAAATAGCCACATGAAGGGGAGAACGGGAAAGGGATGTGTGCCTAGTGGGTGTATTAGGAGACTCTCAAAATTTTGTATTTGAGAAGTGGCTTGAAGAGGGTAAGAATATCTGCAGGGATGAGAAATGATGCTGAGGACACAGCATTTTTGCCCAATGTCCTGATTATAGAACAGTTTTTTTTCCCCTCATATCATCATTCTTCTTAATTATACCAAACAGACATCTTTCATCTTGTGTGAGAATGAACTATTTTTTACAGGTATGACTTCTGGCTAATCATGTCTTATATGTGCTTTAGGTACACACAGTCAGTCAGTCTATCTATCTATACAGCAATATCTCAGAACTAACCTTTCCCAACAGCTCTTAATGTGATGAACTAATCCCTATGTGGCTGCTATGCAGAACCTGCTGTTTTGGAGGCTGGAGTGGTCTGTAAAATGATGGTCACTCTGAGAAGTATGGGCTGTCTCTCAACTAGTACGTTTTGGGGGAAGTTACAGGAGGTGATGAATTTAGTACTCTACCTGTACGTTTCACAATTTTCCCGTGCTGATTCATGAAATACAAGATTGTATTTTGTCTTCATGTCCAATTTACGTCTTTAAAATTTGAATATGAGTCTTAACACAAAAAGATTCAAGATGTAAACCAGTGATTTTATAACACATCATACCTTGGGTGGCTGCCAACAATTTATGATCAAGCTGTGAATATGTAAAAAGTATTTTGTGTGTGATATTTTGATTGTAAAAGAAAGAAAATAGTCCTCTAAAAATCAATCTATAGGAAAAAGATGCCTTCAGTGATGCTACACTTTTCTACATGTATTCATAACAATATTTTAATTTTTTTACATAAACGATGTGAGCTAAATATAATTTGCTTATAATTATAAAATACACTGAATAAATCTTCCCATCAAATCTAGAGTATAATCTACTCGCTGATCTTCATCACAAGTTAATTACCAAATCACAGGTGAACATGTGAGTTTTCTGTAGAGATGCTTTTTGTAAAGTTACCCACACGCAGAGTGTTAAATACATTGCAGATGGAGGCAGTGTATAATCTAGAGATAACAACTATTTTATAACAACCCGAGTTCAAGATCCTGTCACTTTCTAGTTGTGGGATCTTCGGAAAATTACTTAACCTTTCCGATCTGCTGCTCCTTCTTTTTTAATTGGCAAAATAAAAACATGTCTACAAAACATCATCTGAAACCGTCGTGGCGAGACATTTTGGGAATTCAGAATTTTTAGAAAGACAAAATGGTACATATGCTGTATTTACGTAACACCCCTAGGAGTCTGGAGCAACACCTCATTATTAAACATTAACATTGCTGCCACAAAACCTTTGAACGTTCTCACTAAGTGGGATGGATAAAGACAATCACTGGTCTCCAATTAGCAAAAGTCAGGTTTTAACTGCCAAAAGTTACAAAAAGCTTTGTGATTCTCATAATCCTTCTAAGTTTTGGGAATGTGAATGAGGGATTGTGGATATGTAATATCTACTTTAGCTGTTCCTGGGTGGTGCAAAGGGGTAAGTGCTTGACTATTAGATGAAAGGTTGGCGGTTTGAATCCACTCAAAAATGCCTGGCAATCTTCCGAAAGGTCATAGCCTTGAAAACCCTATGGGGCAGTTCTACTCTGTATATATGGGATCACTATGGGTTGCAATCGACTAGATGACAACTATCAACAACAACATCTGCTTTAAAGGCTTGTTGTGAGGTAAAAAAAAAAAACAAAAAACCAATGCATTTAAAGCACTAACAACATTAGAGCTCAAACATTTGTGACTCTTATTATGTGTTCATTCAGATCTATTGACTGATGGCCCCTTCACAAATGATGGAACACTGTATAAGCCAATACGCCTGTGGCTGCTAAAGTATCTTTCAAAGGTTAAAATATTTGATTCTGACTTGTAACTCCATTAACATCAAAGCTCTTATTAAGCAGTTATCTCAGATATTCCCAAGTTATTTAAATATGAAGAAATCAAAGGATAATTTAAAATAAAACACATTTCTTATGAATACTAAACCCTCTTTAGATTCTTAAACATATATTCAATCTATATAGTTAGTTCTGCTATAACTGTTTTGAAAACATGAATTTGTTCAAATGCCATTAATACATTAGGGAACAAGTTAAACATAAGGCAAATTTTGTTTACTTATGTGAGATTTCATCCACATGGAATAGTAGGCAAACACAGAAAACTGCACCCGAACCAGTTGACACATCTTACAAGGACAATGAGCCACGCCTATTCATACCTTGAGTTACAAATTTCCTCTTTCCATCACTTCACAGTAACTCACAAGTTGTGACCCTCCTGATGCTCACTTCTACAAGCAAGCTTCAGGTCTTTTTCAAGGCAGAATGGCATATTTATTGTAGCATTTGTATATTTCTTAAGCATTTAACATGTATAAAACTCTGCTGTTTTTATTAGGTTCCTGTCTTTTTCTTAGGTGTCAATAAAATTTTTGACTGTTATGCCCTTAGCCCTATTTTCCCAACTGCCCTATGATTTTATTGTATGACTTTTATACAGCGTGGTGATTTTCAGGAATATATATGCCACACTATGGCAGGGCTAACTGTCGTTCAGGCTTAATGTGCACTGTACCTACCTTTTGGCATGTAAGCAAAGTTAACACGGCATGCAGGCACATAAGAATACATCCTGCAACCGATTTTAAAATGTAGGAAAATACATTATCTTTTACTGATTAAAATGTCACTCTACAAAAAAAAACAAAACTAATTTTGTTTGAATTACATCTTAATTTAATAAAAAGGAATGAAAAAGATAGGTGAAGCTAACATTAATGTGTTGAAAAGGATTATTTTGAATTGGTAAATAAAAACTCACTTGCTTATATTCCGTTAAATCATAAGCATCATAATTAATTTGATTCTCTAATCTTCTGTTAATTTCATAGCCATTATTAATCTAGAATATCGTTGTTCAAAGCGTGTTCTTAGGGATGTTACCATTACTTAACAAAAGGATTCATTTTTTTGTGTGTTAATAAAATGGCTATAGTTGTTAAAGAATTATTAGTGAAAAATGAAATAATGTCTGGGATTTGCTTTAAAATATTTCAGCAAGGGAAAAAAATCTTAAGAATAAAAACGGATACTCCAGGTAAATGTGCAAAATTTTGATAACCGGATTCAGGGTTACGATTATATGAGGGTTCAATGTACTATTCTTCTCACATTGGTGTATGTTGGAAATTTTTCATAATATAAACTTTTAAGGTTTGAAAGTTCAAAGGAATTTGGGAATTACTGTGTTATACTAAACAAGATTCTTGACTGCAAGAATTCAGGGACTTATACCGTCACTGTGAACTATCCATCTTCCCATATGCTGCGTTTCCCACTTTTCTTTAGCATGGAAACCTATTCCCGGCTGAGTACCCCAGGTGTGTCTTTTGAACACAATGAGGTAGAAATAATAATGAATACTCTGAAGCAGTACGACCAGAAGCAAGAATGGTGAGACTGCGTCTTACATACTTTGGACATGTCAGGAGAGATCAGTCCCTAGAGAAGGACATCATGCTTGGTAAAGTACAGGGTCAACGAAAAAGAGGAAGACTCTCAACAAGATAGACTGACACAGTGGCTGCAACAATGGGCTACAACATAACGATTGTGGGCATGGCACAGGACCGGGGAGTGCTTCATTCTCTTGTACATAGGGCCGCTATGAGTTGGAGTCGACTCGACAGCACCTAACAACAGCTCCAAAGCATTCTCAAAAATGTTGAACAGTGTTTGTAAAGAGAGATTGCCACCTAGGTTTCCCTCTGATGTACTGACTTGCCATATAAGAATTATTTGTTGCTAGTTGTTATTAATGGGGCCCTGGTGGCACAGTGGTTAGGAGCTCCCGCATGCTACGGGTGTTAATCAAAAGGTTGGCAGTTTAAATCCACCAGCCACTCCTTGGAAACCCTATGGGGCAGTTCTGCTCTGTCCTACAGGGTCGCTATGAATTGGAATTGACACGACGGCAACAGGTAATAGTTTTTATTAAGAGCCATCATCACTTTGCCATAGCAGCATTTAAAAGTTTTATAAAGATGTCTATGATGCTTTTAAACATGAATCAAAAAGCAAGCTGCAGAGCAATATAAATAGTATGATCCAATTTTCGTAAGGAAAAAAATATCGGTTTGTATATAAATAAGACAAATGACAGGTTACCCAAACCATTAACAGTAGTTGCACCTGGGAATGGTCCTGGCAGGGGCTGAGGAGGAAGTGCATTTTAGTTTATTGTTTAGGTGTATCATTTTTAGAATAAAATATTGTGATTTAATAAAAAGAAAGATAAATTATTTCAGTTAAAATAAATCCATGGCATTAAAAGTGAGGATGGTGACTACCCTTAGGGGGAGGTAGTGACTGGGAGAGGGCAGAAGGGAGACTTCTAGGGTTCTGATAATTTTCTATTTCTTGATCTGAGTGCTGGCTATGGGGCTGTGTTCACTTTGTGAAAATTCATTGAGCTATATACTTATATATAAGTATATATAAGTACTTTTATATAAATACTTTACTTAAAAATTGTTTCACTGACTTATTGAATAGCATTCTTGTTCTAGTTTGAATGTATATATTTTCTCTTTATTTGTATGCTCAATTAGCTTTCTCTCCCACTTTCATTATGACTTATTCTCCCTAATTTCTCCTTGATATGGCTGTATTGCAAAGGTATTATTATTAATTTTTACAGAAAATCCTTAGCTGGTAAAAATGGCACATACGATTCAAAAAAAGGGAAAACAGTAGGTATTGACAAGGTTGTGGAGAAACTGGAACTCTCATCCACTGCTGGTGGGAATGTAAAAATGGTACAGCTAGTGTGGATAACATTTTGGTAGTTCCTCAAAAAGCTGAACATAAAACTACCACATGATCCAGCAATCCCAATCCTAGGTATATACCCCAAAGAAGTGAAGGCAGGAACACAAACAAAAAACCTGTACACCAATGTTCACTGCAGCACTTTTCACGTAAATCAAAAGGTGGAAACAAATGAAATGTCTGTCAACAGATGGATGGATAACAAACACACAATGGAATACTACTCAGCCATATAGAGTAATGAAGTCTTGATGCATTCCATAACATGGATGAACCTTGACAATGTCAAGCTGAGTGAAATAAGTCTGTTTCAAAAGGACAAATACGGTATGATATCACTTACATGAAATTAGTGAGTACATAGACTACTACTGATTACCAGGGTGGAAGGGAGCGTGAAAGAAGTTTTTATTTAGGAGGCACTGAGTTTATATCAACGGCGGTGGAATGATTTGAAAAAGCATATTGAGAATGGTTGTAGAAGTGAAGAATGTAATCAATGTCACTGAATTGTACATGTAGAAATTGTTGAGCTGGTGTATGTTTTGTTATGTATATTTTTTACCACAATGAAAACAAAATTAATTTTAAAAGATGACATATACAAGAATCACAACTTATGAGGTATGGTCACTTACTAATCCTGTTAGCCACTCATCAGTGTCTGGTTCAAAACATTCCTTTTGAAGCACATAATTGCCTAAAAAGATGGAAAGGCATAACTGAGAGGAGAAAGTGACTGTTAAACAGGTGACACAACCACAGGCCTATGAAAAAGAGACCAAAAAAAAAAAAAATGTTATCGTAGCTGGCCTTCTGACAGATCCGCACATACTTCTATGAATAAGGCAAATCACCAGTGTCAGAGCTGGAAGGGACGTCAAAGATCATTACTCCACTTCATACTCACTTAATAAGATTTTAAATCAGAAAACTTGACCTAAAGATTTAAAATGCTTCACTGGTTGCTCTGTGGTCGTTTGCTTTTGTGTAAGTTTCCTATGCTGCATAAAATTAAAGTGGATTTAACCAAATATATGTTGTATTTAGCAAATAAACACACGAAACAAAGCAGGTAAACAAGATTATATATAAAGTTGCAGCTCTATGTACTTTCTATAGTAGCAGGAATGACAAAAACATTTTCTCATTATCAGTAAGGAACTGAAGGATTCTTTTCAGACTTTGTTCTGCTGTCACGTATTTGGTCTAATTTGAAATACAAATCTACAAAATTAACATTTTTATATAAAATAAGAGTTTAGACCACTTAAGGGGTAGTATCTGTTGCTGTCCAGGCGATTCTGACCCATAGTGACTCTACCGGAGAGAGGAGAACATCCCCCCTGAGGGTTTCCTAGGCTGTAATCTTTATGGAAGCACATCACTATGTCTTTTTCCCACAAAGTGGCTGGTGGGTTTCAACTGCTGACCTTTTGGTTAGTAGCTGAGTGCTTAACCACTGTGCCACCAGGGCTCCTTAAGGGGTAGTAAAGAGACAGAAAAACCAAACACTTGAAGATCTAAATCTTTAATGTATCAAGCAGCAAGGAACGGTATTAGTATTTTATTCATGACAACTATTTAAATATTTACAACCACTTTATGGGCACATACATTTGTACATCAAAGCATTTTTGGAAAAGAAAGTTGTATTTATGATTAAAATAATGTATAAAACATAATAAAAAACTAAATATATCCTGGGCCATAATTATCACTTCTAAATTCTCTGTATTAAAAAAAAAAAAAGCTACTGCTTTCTAAAACGTCCTAATCACCTTGTTGAGACATAGTAAAACTGCACTGCCACAATACTGATTTAAGGATCTTAAAGAATAACAAATATTTTAGAAACTCAAAACATAACGTTATCCATGGAAACTTTATATTTGCTTAGAATAGAGAAAAGAAATTCATTTTCTGCTTGCTGTAGGTATTTGGGTAAACCTAGTCTTAAGACAGCCTTCTTTCCAAGATTTTACATTTCTGAAAGGGCACTGACAATAAACACTTTTAAAATCAGACTCGATCGATTTCATTTTCTTTGATTTTGAAGTAACTTATCTTAGATTTCCTTTTGAAATGCTTCTTCCAAATTTTCTAACCAAGCTTGAATTTATTTTATGGTTTTTTCTTTTATATTCTAGAGAAGAAACAAAAAGATATATAAATATGGTAAAACTATCATTCAAACAGAATTTTTGCCACTCATTCAACATATAAAAATCTGTAGAAAAATGTGACCCACAAAAGGAAAACTTATTCTTGAAATTCATAGTTGTTAACATGATTTTTAAAATAACAAGAACAAAGAAACATTAATATCTTTGGTTTAAAAGTAGTTTGCCAAATTCATCTCTCCATATTGCAAACTAAAGTTTCAGTACACATACACACATACCCCTCACAGACAGCAGGTGAAGTCACTGAATAAACTACTGCATTTGCTTTCATTGCTTATGAACTAATGAAAGTCTACTTCCACAGGCATTTGTTCCCTTTCTTTCTTACATCATCAATTTTTTTCTCATTCATTGGCTCATAACCCCAGGACTCTGAAAGTTCCATATTTTTTAAATTTAGAAGTACTGCTTAAATTGATTACTTCCTCCAGTGATGATCCTTATCCCATAGCCCTTTATCCTTTCACCGCTGCCTCTTAAATGTGTTCTGTCAATTACTGCTCCCCTGCTTCTTCATCAGCCTTCACAATGATTCTCTACTCAACAAAATATTGTTATTACAGGGTGTCACTGACTTCCTTCTGGGTTAGTCTAACCTCTTATCCATTTTCTCAGTCACAATACGTTTTAGTTTTAGGGACACTCTATTCTCTTGACACTATTTCTTATTTCTCTAACTACTCAGCCAACAGCAATTGCTTTTTTTTCTGCTGATGGTGCTTTCGTTTTTTCATTTGTACACTGTCAGTTGGAGAATGCAGTTGAATACACTCTAAGGATGGCAGTTCCAATTCTCTTTCACTTTTTAAGTAATTCTTGATGTGTATTAAGGCATTTTTACTTGAATATATTAATGTACATAAAATATTTTCTTCCTTTAAAAAATAACCTCTTTCTAAGCTCTCGATTATCCTCGATGACACGTAACCTTTTAACCTAGTGTTAAGTCTTCTTTAGTCATTAGCAAATACTTCCGTTTAATATTATCAAAATCATTTTTTTTTCCCATAACCAAACCAAACCAAGGCTGTTGCTGTCAAGTCAGTTCCAGCTCATAGCAACTCTACGCAACGGAACAGAACAGCCCCACAGGGTTTCCAGGGAGTGGCTGGTAGATTCAAACTGCTGACCATTTGGTTAGCAGCTGAGCTCTTTACCACTACGCCACCAGGGCTCCTTTTTCTCCATAGTAGTTTTTAATTTACCTCTCTTTATCCACAAGATGTTTGATATATTTTATACTGTCCTTAGAAAATAAGCATATTAGAAAAACCAAATCTCTATGATTTGAAAGTTTTCACAAATTTATTTTTTGCTTGCAGAATTATAACTTCTTCAGAATGTTTCAGGAGACTAATGGTGCAGTACATATCTACAGTAACTATAGATACACATTATTAAACATTATTAAATATGGCATATCAAACTAAATAATCTTAGTAAATCTGACTTTTTAGGGCCTTATTATTTGATTTTTAATTTGTATGAAAGACATTTCCATGAACTTAAGTAACTGCCAGTGCTACTACAGGAAGTAAGCATTTATTAATACAGTTTGGCAAAACTATTGAAACATGTTACATTACACTAATGGAAGACCACTGACAGAAAAAAATAACAATAGTTTTCATGTTATTCTTAGAAACACTCATTACTCTCCAGTTTCACTGAAGATATGGTTTTGTTACAAAGGACTCACTTATGTTACCCTTACATGTGGTTGAGAGGATGTAGCTAACCTCATCAGGATCTTTTTCAACTTGCCAATGGGAGTTACAGTATGATTGTGCCAAGGTACAGAAACTGGAGCCTCTCACTAACTGCACAAATGAGTCAGAGTACAAATTATTAAAAATTATAGGTTAAGACAAAAATTGCTCTAAGTTTATTGGTGAAAGATACCTAATAATTAACCTTTTAAAGATACATTTATCTAATTATTTCAATTATTAGCTAAATTATTTACCATTTCCACTATAATGTGAGGCAGTATAGAATAAAAAGTGTATAGAATATGGAGTTGGGAGATCTAGCTCTGAGTTCTGGCTCCACCATGAAATATCTGTGTGATCTTGGGTAAGTGATTTAAATTTTGTGCCTTAAGTTTCTTTATGTGTATATGTAACTTGCAGATAATAAACTTGTTCTACCATGCAATAAAGATGAGGAGTATGTAAAACGAGATGCTTTGGAAAAATGTGTAACACTATACAAATGTTAGGTAATCATGTTACTAAATATCAAATTAAGAGCTGAGGCATACCTATTGCTGATCTGTTTTCTTGTAAATGCTTATTACTTGAACTATCTTGTCGAACACGTTTGGCAAGTCCAGAATTTACTGAAGCAGTTAATGAAGTATTTGGTTCAGAACTTGAGGGAAAAAAAAATTATTTTAGTAAAGCATTTAAGTTCTAATACATATCTCACATGCAACAAAGATTAATGAAATAAAATACTAAAGCATTAAGTAATTACTTATTCAGTTTGGGTATTAGATTGTAAGTGTATGTAACAATTCTGCAGCAGGGCACTTCCCAAGCATGCTGCTGGGAAACAGTGAGCACTATTACTGGAAGTGCAGAGATAAGTAGCCCAATCACAAGAGGTGAACAACTAAACTCATGTTACAAATCTGGAACAAGTATCCCAATCTGGGGAATATAAACAAGTGGGAATGTTTTGAAACCTTGTTGTTAAATCAAAGCATGGTAACAGACAAAAAATGTCTCTGGAATCATTGCAATTGTAGAAATTGAAAAGAATGACACATTTTCATTTGTTCTATCTTCAAAAATTTATACCAATCTCACATTGTTAATAGGCCAAATTTCTAACCCAGAGTTGCCATGTTACTGAACATTTATTATGGCCTTATGTTACAGGATATACAAATGAGTAAGGAAAAAACAACTTCTGTCCTAAAAGCATATTTAACAGATACAGGGTGGGGATGGGGAAAAATAAGACAAATCCACACAATACAAGATATGGTAAAAAGTAAAACCACAGGTTTTCAATCTACAAGGAGCTATAGATTCTTGAGTTTAGGGGAAGAGAGAAAAACCGAAGATCTTGTGGATGACATGATTTTTAATTTGGGTTTTGAAAAAGAGCAATCCTTCCTAACCCTACAGGGTTAAGGGTGGTATGAAGGATGCACACTACCCTACCCTTATTCAAATAAGTTAATTTCACCACAGAGAAATTTCTAGCTAATAAAGATACTATATACCATTTTACAAGTTCATGTTAATTTAATTTGATTTTCAGTTGGATTAACAATTGAAGACTTTCATTTTATAGCAATAACTTGCTCCTCTGGCAATCTCAACCCTGTGATAAACTGGTGTGGGTGTATGTTTGCGGAACAGGGAAAAGACGAAAGAACTGAAGAAAAAATTCAAGCCTCAAGTTGGAATATTGAAGGGTTCTACAGGAAAAATATTAAACGGCGCAGGAAGCATCAAAAGAAGATGGAAGGAATACACAGAGTCACTACACCAAAAAGAACTGGTCAGTGTTCAACCATTTCAGGAGGTAGTATATGATCAGGAACAGATGTTGCTGAAGGAAGAAGTCCAAGCTGCACTGAAGGCACTGATGAAAAACCAGGATCCAGTAGTTGACAGAATACCAACTGAGATGTTTCAACAAATTGATGCAGTGCTGGAAGTGCTCACTTGTCTATGCCAAGAAATTTGGAAGACAGATGCCTGGCTACCCGACAGGAAGAGATCCATATTTATGCCTATTCCAAAGAAGGGTGATCAAACTGAGTGCAAAAATTATCTAACAATATCATTAATAACACACAAAAGTAAAATTTTGCTTAAGATCATTCAAAGGTGGCTGCACCAGTACATCAACAGTGAACTGCCAGAAATCCAAGCCGGATTCTGAAGAGGATATGAAACCAGGGATCTCACTGATGATGTCAGATGGATCGTGGCTGAAAACAGAGAATACCAGAAAGATGTCTACCTGTGTTTAATTGACTACGCTAAGGCATTCAACAACGTGGATCGTAACAAATTATGGATAGCGGTTCGAAGAACAGGAGTTTCAGAACACTTAACTGTGCTCATGAGGAACATGTACTTGTGACCAAGAGTTAGTGGTAAGAACAGAGCAAGCGGATATTGCGTGGTTTAAGGTCAAGAAAGGTGTGCCTCAGGGTTTTATCCTTTCACCAAACTTGTTCAATCTGTACGATGAGCAAATAATCCAAGAAGCTAGACTATAGGAAACAGAACCCAGCATCAGGATTGGAAAGAGACTCATTAAAAACCTGCATTACGTAGATGACACAACCTTGCTTGCTGGAAGTGAAGAGGACATGAAGCACTTACTGATGAAGATCAAAGACCACGGCCTTCATCATGGATTACATCTCAAAGAAAACAAAAATCCTCACAACTGTACCAATAAGCAACATGATGATAATTGGAGAAACGATTGAAACTGTTAAAAATTTCATTTTACTTGGATCCACAATCAACAACCATGGGAGCAGCAGTCAAGAGATCAAAAGAAGCACTGCACTGGGCAAATCTGCTGCAAAAGACCTCTTTAACGTGTTAAAAAGCAAAGATGGCACCTTGAATACTAAGCTGGACAATGAATAAGGAAGATCAAAGAAGAACTGATGCCTCTGAAATATGGTGTTGGTGAAGAATATTGAATATATCACAGACTGCCAAAAGAATGAACACATCTGTCTTTGAAGACGTACAGCCAGAATGCTCCTTAAAAGCAAGGATGGCAAGACTTCATCTCACATACTTTGGACATATTATCAGGACAGACCAGTCCCTGGAGAAGGACATCATGCTTGGTAAAGTAGAGGGTCAGTGAAAAAGAGGCAGACCCTCAATGAGATGGACTGACACAGTTGCTGCAATGATCCTAACAATGAATGTGAGGATGGTGCAGGACCCAGCAGTGTTTTGTTCTATCATATACAGGGTCAGTACGAGTCGGAACTGAATTGACGGCACCTAACAACAACAACACTGAAAGCTGTCATAAATGGCAATCTAATATGATTAAAAAAAAAAAAATTTTTTTTTAAAAGAAAAATAGTCAAAGATGAGCATACTGAAAGCAGGGAAAAATAAATCAGCTGATACATCTTAATTTTTTTTACTGAGAGAAACGACTATGGTGTTCATAGCAGTAATTGTACCTACTATGTTCAGGAATGCAAATGATATCTAGTGTTATAGGAGTAAACAAATTCAGTTGCAGAAATTCTTCATTCCTAAATAGCACTAAGGAAAAAATGATTAAGTAAAAGACCTTAACAGAAGATTTGAAATGGTAGCTCCAGAAGACAATGTAAAGTATGATGATGACTATGTAAAGACCAGGAGATAGAAAACCAAAAGGGAAGAACACACTTGGCATGTCTCAAGCTGAAAGGAGTGATGGAAAAATTCAAGCCTCCAGTTGCAATACTGAAGGATTCTACAGGGGAAAATATTAAACAATGCAGGACGCATCAAAAGAAGATGGAAAGAATACACAGAGTCACAATACCAAAAGGAGCTGGTGGACGTTTAACATATAATCAGGAATCAATGGTAATGAAGGAAGAAGTCCAAGCTGCACTAAAGGCACTGGTGAAAAACAAGGCTCTGGGAATTGATGGAATACCCACTAAGATGTTTAAACAAACAGATGCAGCGCTGGAAGTGCTCACTCATCTATGCCAAGAAATTTGGAAGACTGTTACCTGGCCAAAAACTGGAAGAGATCCATATTTATGCCTATTCCCAAGAAAGGTGATTCAACCAAATGCAGAAATTATTGAACAATATCATTAATATCACACACAAGCAAAATTTTGCTGAAGATCATTCAAAAACAGCTGTAGCAGTATATTGACAAGAAACTGCCAGAAATTCAGGCTGGATGTAGAAGAGGACATGGAATCAGGGATATCACTATTGATATCAGATGGACCCTGGCTGAAAGCAGAGAAGACCAGAAAGGTGTTCACCTGTGTTTTATTGACTATGGAAAGGAATTCTGCTGTGTGGATCATAACAAATTATGGATAACACTGGGAAGAATGAGAATTCCAGAATACTTAATTGTGCTCATGTGAAACCTGTACATCAACCAAGAGGCAGTCATTCGAACAGAACAAGGGGATATTGCATGGTATAAAGTCAGGAAAGGTGAGCCTCAGGGTTGTATCCTTTCACTAATTCAATCTGTATGCTGAGCAAATAATCTGAGAAGCCAGACTATATGAAGAAGAATAGGGCATCAGGATTGAAGGAACACTTGTGATATGCAGATGACACAACCTTGCTTGCTGACAGTGAAGAGGACTTGAAGCACTTACTGATGAAGATCAAAGACCACAGCCTTCAGTATGGATTACACTTCAACATAAAGAAAATGAAAATCCTCACAACTGTATGAATAAGCCACATCTTGATAAATGGAGAAAAGATTGAGGTTGTCAAGGATTTCATTTTACTTGGATCCACAATCAACACCCATGGAAGCAGCAGTCAAGAAATCAAAAGATGCATTGCATTGGGCAAATCGACTGCAAGAGATCTCTTTAGTGTGTTAAAAAGCAAAGATGTCACTGTGAGGACTAAGGTGCACCTGACCCAAGCCATGGTGTTTTCAATTGCCTTATATGCATGCGAAAGCTGGACAATGAATAAGGAAGATTGAAGAAGAACTGACACCTTTGAATTGTGGTGTTGGCAAAGGATATTGAATATACCACGGACTGCCAAAAGAATGAACAAATCTGTCTTAGAAGACGTACAACCAGAATGCTGGTTAGAAGCAAGGATGGCGAGACTACTTCTCACATACTTTGGACGTGTTATCAGGAGGGATCAGTCCCTGGAGGACATCATGCTTGGTAAAGTAGAGGGTTAGTGGAAAAAGAGGAAGGCCCTCAACAAGATGGACTGACACAGTGTCTACAACAATGGGCTCAAGCATAGCAACAACTGTGAGGATGGTGCAAGACCGGGCAGTGTTTCATTCTGTAGTGCATAGGGTCGCTGTGAATGGCACTAAATGAATTAAGCAAGTTACTATTTCTTTTTTGTCTATTTAGCGCTCAAAGTGGTGATAAAGTATAAAGATTAATGCCATTGCCTAATTTTGATAAGTGCTGTTTTCCCCTGTAATTTATCTTAAAGTTGTCTTTATTATATTATGATATGATACTTCAATTTGGTTAGTTCCAGGATCTTAATTTTTACTCAGACACAGAACAAGGGGACACTGCATGGTTTAAAATCAAGAAAGGTGTGTGTCAGGGTTGTATCCTTTCCCCATACTTATTCAATCTGTATGTTGAAGAAATAATCCAAGACGCCGGAGTATATGAAGAACGTGGCATCAGGATTGGAGGAAGACTCATTTATAACCTGGGATATACAGAAGCCACAACCTTGCTTGCTGAAAGGGAAGAGGACTTGAAGCATTTACTGTAGTCTTTGAAGATCAAAGACTATAGCCTTCAGTATGGTTTACACCTCAACATAAAGAAAACAAAAATCCTCACAACTAGGACCAATAAGCAACATCATGATAAGAAGAGAAAAAAGACTGAGGTCTACGATCCCTTTTTACTTGGATTCACAACAAAGCCCACGGAAGCAGCAGTTAAGAAATCAAATGACATATTGCGTCGGGCAAATCTGTTGAAAAAGACCTCTTTAAAAAGTGTTAAAAAGCAAAGACGTCACTTTGAGGTCTAAGGTGTATATTTTCAATTACCTCATTGGAATGCAAAAGCAGGACAATGAATAAAGAAGACCGAAGAAGAAATGATTGTGAATTATAGTGTTGGCAAAGAATATTGAATAGACCATGGACTGCCAGAAGAACTAACAAATATGTCTTGGAAGAAGTACAGCCAGAATGCTCCTTAGAAGCAAGGATGGCGAGATTTCGTCTCATGTGTTTTGAACATGTTATCAGGAGGGATCAATCCCTGGAGAAGGCCATTATGCTTGGTAAAGTAGGGGGGCAGAGAAAAACAGGAAGACCCTCAATGTGATGGATTGGCACAGTGGCTGCAATAGTGGGCTCAAACATAGCAATAATTGTGAGGATGGCACAGGACCGGACAGTTGTTTCATTCTGCTGTACATAGGGTTGCTGTGAGTTGGGAACAACTCAAAAGCACCTAACAACAAAAACAACAATTTTTACTCACAGCAAGTTCTTACTTGAAAAGTTTTTGAATAAATCTATTTGAATAAAGCTCATATTTAGTGGAATGAAATCTAACCTTAATCAAGTAAGTCGTATATTAAAATCAAATACACCTAAACATTTTTAGGATTTAGATAAAAAAGACTAGGGATAAAATGTTTAACATTTGTTATAAGTTGGATCATAAAATAAAAAGGCCTAAAATTGATATGATGGAAAATTCAAATTCTTTTAAAGACTATAGTGAGAAGAAACATGAAGACTCCTTCAATCGCTAACAAATTTATTTCCATAACCATTAGTGAAAGTTAAGAATTAACTTCCTGTTCTCTTAAATATGTGGAATGTTTCTGCTTATTACATGTATCTCATATTCTTTGTTGAAACAATTTCTAGGTGGACTCATTAGGAAGTTTTCAAAACAAACCAAAAATGTATGGCAAATGTGAGATCATTTTTGGCTATTAAGAAAGACTGTGGCAAAACAAATAACAACAAAAATCCAAGCAACCAAATAAGCATGCATATACACAAAAACAGACAGAAACCCAAAACCTTGATTAATATAACTTATGTGTAAAAGCTTACATATGTCTATATTATGTTTGTACGTTTGGTAGACTGACTAATATTGTAAAAAAGTCTGATTCAGTGATATTAAAAAGTTAATAATATAAAAAAAAAAAAAAACTAGTATTTCCAACTTAAATAGCAAGTAAAAATTTAGTTTGGTAGGTTTTTGGATTATCCAGTGCTTCTGGACTCTAATATTTTTCAGAGAGAAAAGTAGATACAGAATAAATAAAATACAGGTATACGTAAAGCCACCCTTTGTTTTTTAAAACCATATGGTAATATATACACACCTAAATTTGTATATGAAACTGATAAGTGGAAAATAACAAAGTTTATTACTCTCAAACTCATGTAGATTTAATTAGGGAAAAGGAAGATTAACAAAAAAGTAATTATGTACATTTCTAGCATTAATCTCTTTTTACCTTAGTTAATGGCAGAATCTAATTACTGGTACCAGAGGGAATGTAATAGTGCAATTAATAGGCTAGGAGAAATCAAGTTACATTTTTTACATGTCCTTTAATATTATTTCACAATATTAGTTGCTCATGTGGAAGATCTTTTAATTTATCTAAAACCATTCCAAATAGACCAATTCACATACCTGGAAATTTCTTCAAAAAATTTTTGATTTTGACAGTGACAATGCTTACATTTTGGAAATAAATACTCTTAGCTATAAACTTTTGCCACATCTTAGTTAACACAAGAGAAAATGCTACCAGTGCAGGGCTAGAAAACTCACCAATGTTAATTCATAGGAAGAATGACACAATGACAATCAGTGATAAGAAAATGGATGAAACACATGATGGTGGTTAGCTTGCTCACTCATTAAATGACTCACTCCCATAGATGAGCCTATCTGAATAAGTTAAGTTTGTGTCTCAGCAAAACACAAATTTTCAACTATCATAGATAGTTAAGAGACACCTAGGAAAAAATCAATCTACAAAGTTTAAATCTAAATATTCCAAGGCTCTGCTATACTTTGTTTTGGAGGGGCAAGAACAGATCCTAAATTCACCTATGAGAAGATACTCTGTGGCACAAGTAAGTAGGTTATTTGTAAATTTGTTTCCTCTAGCCCAAATGATAACGGGTGCATGGTAGAAAATTGGAAATTTAAAAAGGCTTATCTTAAGTCTTCTACTGTTCTCCCTATAATCACGTGGCCAAGAAAAAAGGGGTAAAACAAGTCAGAGACATTTTACATTTGATTGTATCTTGTCATTGCATTCAATGTTGTAGGATATAAAAAAATGTATAATGGACTTCACGTGATATAACTTGGTATATTTAAGATTTTCTCCTTGTCTTTGGTTTATAGCTGTTTTACTATGATGTACCTTTGTATGCTTTCTTTGTATTAATCCTGCTTGTAAATTGCAGTGTTTCTTCAATCTGTGATTTGATGTTTTTCATCAGTTTTGGAAAATTATCAATCAGCATCTCTTCTTGTTTTCTCTCACTCCTTCTTTTGTCTCCTTCTGGGACTTGAAATGCACAAACACTAAATCTTTTTAATCTTATCCCACATTTCTTCCACTTTTTTCTGTGCATAGATTTGGATATTTTCTATTAGCCTAGCTTCCAGTTCACTAATACTCTCTTCTGCTGTGTCTAATCTGTTAAATTTATTGAGTTCTTAATTTCAAAAAATTCTGTGCTTTTTTCAGTTCCAGAATATCCACTCGATTCATTTTAATAGAACTCAATCCTTTGCTGAACTTATCCTCTATTTTATGGAACTTAGTAAAAATTTTCAAGTCCCTAATAGCCCCGATATCTGTGTCACTTATGGAACAAACAGTTAATCACTAATTTGTTTGTTCTTTTCTCTTGAGTTTCGGTCATTTGGCCTTATCTTCTGGCATACTTTGTAATTTTTGATTAAATGCTAAACACTGTATATGATAAACTATAGAGGCTCTGGATGGTATAATCTTCTGAGAAGATTTAATTTTCTTCTGGCTGACAGGTAGAGTAGAAACAAATCACCTTGATCCAATCAGGGATTGAGATGCCCTAAAACTGGGTTTTAAGCTTTTTTTGCTCTATCCCTAGACTACAGCACTTCAAGAGCCTCAAGTAAAATGTTAGGATGTTTAATAGGGCTGCTTCTCCATTGTGATTCCTGAACTCCAATTTTTGTGTCCCAGCCCTACGAGAAGGCCAAAACTGTGCTTAGTACTTTTAGCCTCACAGAAGCTGCATTCAGCTTGATTTCTTGGTCTCTTATTCAACACCGTTTAGAACATGGCGAATGCCTTGAGGGCAAAAGCTGCACAGAGTGTTTTTGTTTCCCTAGCTTGGTGAGACTGCTGATAGCTCTAGGCTTTTATTCTTGATTTGGCCTCTCTGCCTTTTGCCATGAATTAGAAAATGCTCAAATGGGGATAGCTCTCCATTGTGTTTTCTTTTTTTTCCTGGAATCCTGACCCTTCAAGTCCTGACTGTTTTGGTTTTTCTCCAGTGTATTCAAGTAGTCATTAGTTGTATTTCATCCAGCTTTTTCAACTGCTTTTAAAGGGAGGCTTGGTTGGATATAAGCTACACTATCATAGCTGGAAAAAGAAATACCCTCAGTTACTACATTCTAGCCATATATCAAAATTCATCAAAGTAATATAATTCTATGATAGAAGAAATTCAGTGATGTCTAAGAGGAAAAACAACCAAACAAGTAAAAATTGTTACCAGAAGAAAAGTTAAAACTAAGTGACATTTTTATGGGCTAGGAAACTTTTCAACTTATTTTTAATAATCTAAAATATGGAATACTTTATATAAATACCAAGCGAAAAACTTGGGCTTTATTGAGTACTATCTCCCATTGACAATATAAATCCAGTGCTTCATTCAGACCAGTTTATCATACATATGGTTAGGTATGAATTGACAACCTATGAGAAATTAAAAAAAAAAGCTATAGGAAACAAAGCATAGAGATGATCTTATATAGTTACTGAACTCGTTTATGTTTAATCATACCTTGTTAATTTCCGTTTCCTTTTGGCAGCAGCAGTCATTGCCATGTAGGATGGCACTATGCTTGGTATAGGCACAGGATGTTTAGTTGAGAGTGAAGAAGGGTCAAGCCTGTATATTAAATAGTAAGAAATAAACAGTACTTTTTGATTTATACTATGGAGAAAAAAGGAGGCAGATACTTCCATAATTAGAAAACCACTTGGTATTAATAAAGAAAGAAAAACACTTTTCCATACTATAACACTTTCCTCTCTTACCCTGGGGTTTTCTTTTCTCTCCTCTTTTCTACACAATAGGTAGAGCTGCTATCAAGAGATTTCTGTATTCCCAGCAGCATAAAATAGTAAAGGTAGTTTTCTTTCATTTTTCAGATTAGGTGTGATTATACAGATGAAGTGAGAAGAATATATTTGCTTGGATGACCTGAAGTCAACCATACCTTTGACTTATGACTATTTTAGAGTAAGTTGAGGTTTGCTAAACATCAATAGAGACTGTGGAATTTCTTTCAGTGAAGCTATTAAAGAATAATAAACATGATAATCCTCTGATGATGGCTTGTATTATCTAACTTTGGGGTATTAAGAACAAACTAAATATATATAGGCCGGGTCTCTTCTACCCTAACAAAGGTTAGTAGGCCTAAGATATCAAATTTAAGAGCTTAAAATACAATGTTAGCAAATCAATATTTAGAGGGAAAGATAATTAAGATTTAATAAAATAAAACACTGACTTTTGGAATCAATATAGCATATTTGGGCTATTAAAGAGACCTCAGATATACCTAAGAAGGGAAAAGAGAGGTAAGAGTTTAAAAGCTATGTAACAAAAAAAAAAAAAAAAAGAAGAAAGAATTGAGACATATCCCTTTCTTGTACCTTTGTAAAATGTTATTGTTGTGGTTTGGCAGTGATTCTTTTTCAGGTAATTCACTTTTCAAGCTCTTGGTATCTTCGCATATTGTAAATGTAGAGTCCAAATCCCCCTGTACACGTTCTGTTCTCCTATTAAAAGGAGTATCTACTTCACATAACACTTTCAGAGAGTTATTACTGTTTATATTTGAGTTGATTGCCTGAAAACTTATAGTATGTGATGATGGTTTTATTAAGGACTCTGTAGGCAAAGTTTGAAAAGTTTTTCTACAGTCTTCCGGAGTATATACAATAGGCTGAAGTTCTTTGCTGAAAGAATCATTGAGCTGAATACTTTCAGAGAGTATAGACTTTTGGATAAGTTTTGCTTCCAAGGGAGAAGGCATTAGTTTTCTCCGAGCTCTTTTTTGTGGAGGAATTGTAAGTGGATTAGATTCACTTGAAGATGCGCCTGTTCAACAAAATTAAAAAGAAGGTCAATAATGCTGCCTGAATAGTTTTCTAATAACCTAATCAATTAACAAAAAACCAGTAGTGAGGTACTTTTTACACCAATTGGTAATTTTAAAAGAAAATAACTAAGTTAGAAAGAAAAAAAAAAGTAGTTTAGTGCTAGTAACTTTAAATAATTTAATAAACTCATTATAAAGGAATTCCATAACAGAAAAATTAATAAATTGGTAATATTGATATTAATTTATACAGCCTTCTTGAGATATTAGGTAATCATGAAAACAAATTTCTAACCAATTCCAACAAAATTCCTAAATAATTTCTTAGCTTTCATGCTTGATTTGGGTTTCGGTTAACGAAGAAAAATATTTACCATTTGTAAGCGCAGAAATTAGTAACTTGTTATATTGTAAAATATCACCTATTTGTTACTAAGTGAGTGGAAGTCTAGTCTGAATTACTAAGAATGGCCGCGACCAATAAAATCTCAAGTGAATGAAAAAATTGTATCTGTTACTATCTCAGGTATGATAGCTAATTAAACAATCTAGTTGCTTGATTTATCTTCTGCAGGATACATAATTTATAAGTTTACAAATACTTAGATTTAATACCAAAAATGAGTGAATATATAATTTCGTCTCTTTTCAAAGACTTCAGAGTACTCTTACTTTGACCCTCACTACTCTGCCGAAGCAATTCTTCCAAATGTCGAGTGCTTGCCGGGAATAATGACCTTTTCTCAGGTCTATCCTACAACTTCTGTAGCTTTTCAAAGATAACACTACTACTTCTCCAGTGTTTCTGTTATCCTATGTATTTCTTCTTCCTCCATCCAGTAAATGTATACATTTCCCTAAGGAGTCATACTTGATCCTTTAGTCTTCTTACTCTACTCACACTCTTTTATTTCTAATTATTCTTTTGCCAGTGCCTTCTCAGTCATCTGGGTCCCAAATAACTAGATTTTTACCTTTTCCTTTTCCCTTGCATTTCCAAACTTCACCAATCCCATCTCTTCCACTTACAATTAAAACATAACTATGATCATATCACTCTTCTGATTAAAGACTTGTAGTAACCTTTAAATACAAACAATATCCAGATTTTTAATAGGGGAATTCTTGGTTTCTGGTCCAAAGTTAAGGGGTAAATTGTTCTGTTTGAACTTAAATGTCAGTTCTCACAATACGAGGTATGCTTATTAAATATTTAAGTACGCAAACACCTTGCAAACACCTTTTACTAATGAAGAAAATAATGAATTGACTACATACATAACAATAAACTCGATCAGCTCCCAAACCCCAGACCCACTGCCTTCAAGTCGATGCCGATTCATAGTGACACTTTAGGACAGAGTAGAACTGCCCCACAGAGTTTCCAAGGAGCGCATGGCAGATTTGAACTGCCGACCTCTTGGTTAGCAGCTGTAGCACTTAACAACTACGCCACCAGGGTTTCCTGATCAGGTCCAGTGTACTTATATTTTTAATTACCTTTTTTTTCTGCTCTGCCTATTTCATTCTGGTGAACTTTGCACTGTCTGCCACGAAGAGTCTTTGCTTGGAATGTATTGTCCAGGGAAGAAACTAGAATGTGTATTTTTGCCCTTGGTTTGTAATCATGAAGAATAATTTCCAATTTATGTTATATTTGCTTTACTACTTAAATGAATAATATTCAAAGCTGAATGAAACAAGTGTTATGTATTTCAATAAAGCAATTCAAACTTTCAATCAAGTTAGAAAATACAGCAATCACCAACAGTACGTGCATTATTCTTCTTATGTCAGTTGACAATAGGCTCTGCTATGGCTAGGTTGACAATTACCCTCTAGGAAATACAATTTAAAAACAGGAAGAAAAATATGATCCCTGTTCTACTAAGGAGTTTTACTTTTCTGAGAACCAGATAAATGAGATCCAGATCTTAAAATAATTTTCCACTCCCTTTAACATGACATTTGTCAAATTTTCCATTACCAGATATTTTTATACTAATGCTGCCGTGTAAAGACAGTTACTTTTCTCCACTGTGCTGCTACCACCAATTTGGTGGCTATTAATAGCTGGAAGATTAACTTCTTTTCCCCTGAGAGGCAGCAGGGGTATAGAGGATAGAAAACTATATCGAGGATAGGAAACTGAATTGGGAGTCAGGAGACTTGGATTCTATTTCTGGTTTCACCACCGACTCACTGAGTGACCTTGGGCAATTCACTTAAACAGTGTGGGCATTAATACCCCTAGAAAAAAAGGGGTGCTACTCTTTCATGTACAGGGAATTTTCTAGGATCAGATGATATCTATAAAATACTTAAGTTCAAGGAAAGCCTCTAGAAATATATGCTTCAACTGTTAGCATTACTTCTTTTCACAGGGAAAATTACAATTTACTTTCTAATAGTCCATCATAACTAACTTACAGTTATTTCTAAAACAGTACACTTCCAACAACATCTCACTTTTGGGTATCAGACATTCAACTTATCAAGGCTGATGATAAACTGTAATATAAACCAAAGCTATTGTTAAAGCAGACACCTCTAAGTGTTATTTGGAAATATAGATTTTATAACAACATTCTAAAATTTTGTACATAATGCAGCATGAAATCTCAAGGAAAAAGAATTATCCATAGTCACTACTATAGTCACTACTTTCTTGCACACATCTAGCGGGGGACAATCTCTGGAGTAGTAAATTCCCGTGGGTGAATTCCCATGACAGTGGGCTACTTTTTCCCAATGCTAAGAAAAAGCATGAAGAGGGAGTCTTTCTACTGAAAAAATATCCAGCTGTCCTCTGGGATAATCTAAACACACATTTAACATCAAAGTTTTACATGATCAGACTGAGTAACGTTTTGTCAGTGAAAGGAACATCAGTGATATATTCATATATCTTAGCCAAAATCCTGTTAGTCTGATGATATATCTTAAGACGAAGGAGAAACAGAGAGACGTGGTCATTAATACAGATCACATACTTTTGTTTACTGGGCCTGGAAGAAGAGATGCTATACATAGCATGTACAAAATGCAAATCTAGAGTTTTTTTTTTTCTTCTTTTTATTACCTCAATTATTAAATAGAGATCAAATAATAAAAGGCGGGCAAAAAGCAGATAGTTCAGGACTACTTAGGCTGACCAGTTACTAAGAAACTTTCAGGGATAACCAGAAGCAAAAGTGATATTTAAAGGCTTAAATAAAAATCCAGCAGTCAATCCACTATAACTCTATCAATGTAAAAGTATAAAGACTCTACTTATCAAGGAAAACTAAAAGAACACAGTAAACAATTGATATTTCACTTAGAATGTGATTTCTTAAAACATATACATACAATTATAAAATAAATAACTACTCTCCTTTGGCCAGTTAGGTAATGGAGTGAGTATATACTTTAAGTGGATATCACAAGTAGAGAGCATTGGGTTAGGTTTTTGTAGATTTTAAGTTTATAAGAACTATTGGATAAGACAGGTCTACGTTAATAAAAGAGATTTACTGTACTTTTCCACTAGAGTGAAAAAGTATACAGTAACTTTCCAGAAGAGCAGGTGTGGGGCAGTTGTATAGTTCTCCAGGATTTGGCTTAAGAAAATGTTATCTTACAAGATTCCATAATTCTTGGGCCCATAGAATGGAAGTGACAAAGAAGGAACCTATAAAATTATAATTCCTTTTAGAAAGGAATACCACACTTACTTAATCTGCCCATGGCAGTGAAGAAATCAAATGACACATTGCACTGGGCAAATCTGCTGCAAAAGACTTCTTTAATGTGTTAAAAAGCAAAGATGCCACTTTAAGGACTAAGGTATAGCTGACCCAACCTGTGGTGTTTCCAATCACCCAATATGCATGTGAAAGGTGGACAATGAAAAAAGACGACCAAAAAATTGATGCCTTTGAATTATGATGTTGGCGAAGAGTATTGAACATACCATGGACTGCCAGAATAATGAACGAACTGTCTTGGAAGAAGTACAAGAATGCTCTTTAGAAGCAAGGATGTCAAGACTTCGTCCCACATACTTTGGACATGTTATTAGGAGGTATCAGTCCCTGAAGAAGGACATCAAGCTTGGTAAAGTAGAGGGTGAGCGAAAAAGAGGAAGACCCTCAATGAGATGGATGACACAGTGGCTGCGACAATAAATTTGAGTATAATAAAAATTGTGAGGATGGTGCAAGATGGGGCAGCATTTTGTGCTGTTGTACCTGAGGTCACTATGAGTCAGAACTGACTCGATGGCACCTAACAACAACAATTCAATCTGTATGCTGAGCAAAAAATCTGAGAGGCTGGATTATATGAAAAACATGGCATCAGGATTGACGGGAGACTCATTAACAACCTGCAATATGTAGGACTTGAAGCACTTACAGATGAACATCAAAGGCTACGGCCTTCATTATGGCTTATATCTCAACATAAAGAAAACAAAAATCCTCACAACTGGACCAATAAGCAACATCATAATAAATGGAAAAAAGATTGAAGTTGTCCAGGATTTCATTTTATTTGGATCCATAAACGCCCATGGAAGCAAGAGTCAGGAAATCTAATGACATATTATGTTGAGGAAATCTGCTGCAAAAGACCTCTATAAAGTGTTCAAAAGCAAAGATGTTACTTTGAGGACTAAAGTGTACCTGACCCAAACCATGATATGTTCAGGAGGGGTGAGGAGATTAAAAATGCATTGTAAACTGGGATAGGAAACATTGGAGTCACTGGGGAAGTCTGGCTGTCTCTAGGGCCTAACTTTCTAAGGAATCAATCCAATGCATCATATACTTGAGTACAGGAGGCACTGGGTGGTACTGTATCTTAGAGTTTCTGAATAATTTTACTATTTGTAGATCATTTCTTGGACTTTAACTCCCCAACATATTGTAGGTATACTGCATTTCTATTGTCCTGAAACAGTTATAACCTATAGATTTAAGTGAATATGACTTGTTGAAATTCACATCCAAATAATAAAAATAATCTCAAGGCATTTTAAAGGAAAACAAACTAATTTTCAACTCAGGATCAATGCTTGTTTTAACTTATTTATGAAAGGAAAAAAAAAAAGTTATAGTTAGCTACAGTACAAGAACAACAATCTTAAGAAGGCTGCACCTGCATAAAGAGTATTCACTGTTCATCCACCCACAATTCATTCAGCTCCTGTCATCCTGTAGACTTTTTAGGTATTGAAACTATAGCAATAAGCAAGGTAGCTAAAAACATACACTTTTGAGAAAAAAAGGCAGATGACAGTAAGTAAATCCAATAAATTAAGAGTAATGATATATAAGCTGAGAGGACAATAAAATACACATGGGATAGACTGATGGGAGTCAGGAGCGGTGTTTTAAATATGATGGTCAGCGAAAGTCATTCTAAGGATAGGACATATAATCTGATACATGAATGACTCTGAAGAACCCACAGTTACAAAAAGATATAGGAAAAAAAAAAAAAAAAAAAACCCAGAGAAAACAGCAAGTATAAAGACCCAAAGCCAACAATGAATTTGTTAAGCTCAAGGAAAAGAGCACGCTAGTGTGGGTGAAGTGTAGTGAGTGAGTGGGAGAGGAGAAATGAGAGGAAGCTGAAGAGACAGAAAGGGGCCAGTTTACGTTAAGATTTATATCCATGATAAGGGCTTAGATTTTATTCCTAGTGTGAAGGGATGTCTGTGGAGAATTTTAAGCATAGACATGATGTGATTTCACTTATGTTTAAAAAAGATTGTTTTGATTGCTGTGTATAGAATATGAATGGGCAAGGGAAGAAGTAGAAAAATCAGTAACAAAGCTACTGCTACAGGTCAGGCAAGAGATGAGAGCTTGGAGTAGAACGGTAGCATTGGAGATAGAGATATGGGAAGGGTATTGTATTCAAATAATCAGATAAAAATTATATAAAATGCAGAGTGTATTTAAAGATATACATAGCTATGTGATTAGCTGTATGACAAGAAGGCACAGAGATAGAGTTCACAGAAATGAATTGTATATATTCATTTTACACAGGATTATGAATATAAATTGACAGTTTTCCATGAAACCATAAACCGTCTGTGGGCACACAACTACAGAAACCTTCAAATGGTTCTAACTGTCATGGGCTCAAATCTGGCATTCTCTAATTACTGACATCTTCCCCTCAAGCCCCCATCAGGCTTGAAGTCCTGTCCTCTATTAGAAGCTCTGTAGGTATCTTGGAATTTGCTCCCCTCTCTCTTGTCTGGATCTCATCAATTTGAGGCAGCTGCCTAGATCCAGAAAGGAATCCTAAAACAGAAAGTACCCAACCCTACAGGGCTTGCTCCCAGCATTGGCGGCTATATCATACATGAATAAGAAGCTCTTGGGGAAAGAGGCAAGCATTTTAGATGAGTCTACCTACGGCTCTGACTCCTTTTCTACAATTCTTGGGCTGTTGGATTTGCAAATAGAAATGCATTTTCCCTCTATTTCTGGACTTTAATTTCTATTTGATTATTAGCAAGTTATTGGTAAGTATACTTATAATAAGCAAAGAGAAAACCCACTGGACCTATAAAAGGATAACATGGTTACAACAGAAGAAGCATTATAGGAAAAACTTTCCTGAAGAAATTTATAGTATTGAGAAGAAAAGTGGTATGACACTTCTTAACAGCAATATAGGAATTTTGAGATCAGTAGAGCAATGTCTTCACAATTCTAAGAAAAAATATTTTCAACCTGGTGTTCTATAGCTAGTCAAGCAATTTACTTCCTATGAACCCATTCTCCAGAAACTATTATTGGAGGACATATTTTTGCATAATACAGGAGAGGAACAAGAAAGAAGATGAGGGAAGAAAGCAAATATTAAATAGAAGGACCATAAAGTTGTACATGAAAAGAAATTTATACACTTCTTGGCTCACCAGGGAATAATATTTACATAGAGATGCTCAATAGGATTTATTTTTCAAAAGATGAAAACTGCTTTGGCAAGATGGGAGCTGGGGAGGAAACACATGTCTTTGAGAGATGTAATATAAAGGAGTTAAATTATTAGAGATAAATAGTATTAAATAAATATCTAAAACTTAAAAAAAAACAAAACAGACAAAAATTTACAGTATAAATTTGAAGTTTAGGAGAAAAATCAGAAAAAAAAAGAAGACAAACCAAAAAAACTCACTAAAGGGAGCATAAGAATTAGGAATGGGCAGCAATAGGTCAGAGACTACTTCTACAAATGTTATTGTAGTTGTTAATTTTCTAAACTACATACAGGCATTACTTTGATAAAAATATAAACTGAATTTAAGATGGAGGCGAAGAAAGGGAGAAGGAAGGGATAAGACAGATGAAGAAGCGCAGGCAGAGGCTTTTAATGGAAAAGAATTAATCACAGTTTGGGACCATAAAGTAAAAAAGCAGACCAACACATGTCTCTCGCTTGTCCTGGGGTAGCTTTACTCAAAATCCTTAGATTCTGCGTGAAATCAATTAGCCAAAGCTATGAAGCTTTACATTCAAAAAGCCTAACTGAAACAACCAAGCAAATAACATGAAATGAAGTGGGTAATGTAATTGAAGGATAGAATGAATACTCTAGCCCTAGGAAAAGTGAGAAAGATCTTTTATTTCATCCTCTGCCTACTGGCTTACCACTTCACTCCACTTTTATATTAAAAAGGAAGGCTGAACAATTTCCTACTTAGCAGAATTTTAAGAGGGTTAATAAAAACATAAACCAATTAATCATCAGCAATAACTCATTCAAGATGGCAAGAAATGGATTCAATAAACTTGAGTCATCAGTCCCAGGAATGAAGGAAAATTCCTTTTTTTGTAGGGGACAGGGAAACCACTCGTAAAATCTGAATGCTAGTATGTCGTATTTTGATATGCTGAAAAGTATAGAAAATAATGATAGAAATATAGTTTAGGACAGCAAAAACTCTAAGACATAAAAGGCATATTTTGTTAAGAACAATTGAATTAATTAGTTTACTTTCAGATATTTTAAGTGTCTTAAAGATCTCCAGGTTTAGGTTAGCTTTCTTAGGACTATCTTCATCTTCACATTTAGATTCTACAGGAAACATTATGTTGTAATTTCCTTGCAGGTTTGTTAAGAAATATTCAGATGATTAAACGGAAATGACATCATCTTAAGGACAGAACAAAAGATTTTCCATCACTACATGCAAGTTAACTGATATATATATATATAATTCTAAAGAACTGTTTGGCTCAAGAGAATGTTTAAATATAGAAGAAAACATTCTTTGATGGTTACAGGGTGGAGAGGGGGAGAGAGGGGTATTCACTAATTAGATAGCAGACAAGAATTAGGTGAAGGCTAAGGACAACACACAATACAGGGGAAGTCAGCACAACAGGACTAAACCAAAAGCTAAGACGTTTCCAGAATACAACCAACACTTCGAGGGACAGAGTAGCAGGGGTGGGAGTCTGGGGACCATGGTTTCAGGAGACATCTAGGTCGACTGGCATAACAAAGTTTATTAAGAAAACCGTCTGCAACCCATTTTGGTGAGTGTCGTCTGGGGTCTTAAAACCTAGTGAGAGGCCATCTAAGATGCATCAATTGGTCCCAACCCCACCTGGGGCAAAGGAGAACGAAGAACACCAAAGACACACGGAAAATATTAGCCCAAGAGGCAGAAAGGGCCACACAAACCAGAGACTCCATCAGCCTGAGACCAGAAGAACTAGATGGTGCCCAGCTATCACTAATGATCACCCTGACAGGGAACACAACAGAGTCCTTGACAGAGCAGGAGAAAAGTGGGGTGTGGAACTCAAATTCTAGTAAAAAGACCAGGCTTAATGGTCTGACTGAGACTGGAGGAACCTTAGAATACATGGACCTGGGACTCTTTTAACCCAGAGCTAAAACCATTCCCAAAGCTAACTCTTCGGACAAAGATTGGACTGGACTATGAGACATAAAATCATACTCGTAAAGAGTGTGCTTCTTAGTTCAAGTAGATACATGAGACTAAATGGCCAGCTCCTGTCTGGAGACAAGATGAGAAGGCAGAAAGGGACAGGTGCTGGTTGAACGAACATGGGAAATCTGGGGTAGAAAGGAGGAGTGTGCTGTCACATCAGAGAGAACTAGGGTCACATAACAATGAGTGTATAAATTTACATATGAGAAACTAACTTGAGCTGTAAACTTTCACTTAAAGCGCAACAAAAATAAAAAAGAATTGTTTGAGACTATCTACAGAGAAATTGTTCATTGAAAAATAACCTTAATATTGCTTTACTTATAAAAGTCTAATTCAGCTATTCCAAAACTTAAGATGATGTTTTTAGGCTTATTAATATCTCATGCAGGCACATATTAATGAAGCAAGGATACAATTAATGAAGTGACTATGCATTGTATTGTAGTCTTAGGACTCATGAAGCCTTTCTTAAAAATAACAATTTAGTAACAATGCATATACAATGCTAGAGCTTGGCACTTCAGACATATTAATAAACTCTTAATTTAGGGAAGCATTTAGATGGGGGAGATTATATGAGAAAGTAATATAGCTTTTCAGAATTATTATGCTCTACAGTTCAAACCAGGGTTTTAAAAGTAATCAGGGATAAACCTACGGAAAGAACTAGAAGAGATTCTCTTCTAAACCCTACAATAAATTCTCTTCTAAACCCTACAATAGCTTTGTTTAATGAACTGAATTCTAGTTTTTGTAATACTTAACAATTAAGAGTTTAAGAAACATTTTGAAATACCACATTTATATGATGCTTTAGGCATCTTATATACAACAGAAAATGTGCATTTCACGATGAAGTGGTAAGCATTCTATTCATCTATTCTTGCATTATGGCTAGAGATTCCCGCTTCAAAAAGTTTTTTTACTGTAAGTCCACACAGTGACTAAAAAGGAAGTCAGACAAAAACATTTTGCTGAGACTGCCAAGTTTTAGAAGCTTCTCAAAAGACTTTTAAGTACTAAAACCACTTTTAAAATTAACTGTAAATGCAAGCACTGAAGTCATGGATTAGACAGAAAGAATACAGACATTTTCATCACTAACAGTACAGATTCTAACACAATATGACATGGATTATAACATGTGTAGATTACTATTTATACAGTTTGTGTGCTATGACATAAAATATGCTATCAACATAAACCACAGTTTAAAATAAAAACAAAAAAGTGCAAAGCACAATGAAATTAGGATTAACTTGTCTGGCCCATTAAAATATACTTGCTGAGTGATTTTGAGAAATTACAAATCAATATTTGTTGACTAGTTAAGTGGTTAATCAAGAAATACACAAAGTTTGGACATTCCCCTGTCACTTGCCATCCTTCTGCTAAATCCTAGCATTTTAAGGAATATGATCAACTAATGGCAGCGTGATAAAAATAACAAATTGGGCATTTTCACTTTGTTGATGAAATCTTGGAGTCTGATGAAGATGCATATGAAAAAGACCTTGCTAAACTGACTTGTACCAATTGCCTCAGAGAAATATTTAAAAATGTATTTATTTGCTGAATTGTTTTTTAAGCTATTTAAGTCCACCTATTTTTTTTTTTTTTTAATGCACAAACTATAGGGTCACTGAGTTGGAACTGACTCGATGGCAATGGGTGTGTTTGTTTTTTTTATATGCACAATCTAGTCTATATCAACATAGCTCTCAAATATTTCATTTCTCCAAAAAGTCTATCTTATAGGCTTGCCTGAGGACTCTGAAATGTTTCTACTAGAAAGTAGGAAAACAAACAAAAAAAGACAAACAGTTGTATCATATCTATTTTCCTAAAAGTAGTTCAAAAATATCAGTATATTCTTACTTTGAAAATATTCTCTATTATTTTTATTATAAAAAAACTCATTAAATAGGTTCTAAGATTAAATTATATAAACAAGCAAATAAATAAAAAACAGTTGCCTTTTAGTTAATTCCAAGTCACAGTGATCCTATCTGTGTCAGGGTAGAACTGTGTTTCATAGGGTATTCACGGTTACTGATTTTTTATAAGTAGGTCACCAGGCCTTTCCTCTGAGGTGCCTGAGTGACTCAAATGTCAAACCTTTCGTAGATATATAAAATACACACATACCCAAAAATGTTCTCTGTATTTTATACCCTGAATCTTTGTGACCCTGGGTAATATCTAATTTCTCTTGGCCTTTAAGCGTATAATGAAGATAAAATCTACCTTACAGGAATTCTATGAAGGTTAAATGGGATAAGATATGAACTTATTGGTAGATCAGTCTTTGAGTGGATCAGTCTAATTTCTAAGACTGTCCCAGATGATCAGAAATAGACCATGGTAATGAAAGGAAATTAAGTTCCTGATTATGACAAACATCAAACCGGGCTTTATTACTATTAAACTAAATGGCCCACATTCAAAATACTGGTGTACAGAATATATACTTTTGTGGTATTAAATTAGATTATTAATGTTTTACTCAAGTATAAAATAAACATGGTCTAAATATATGAGAACCTACAATTGAGTGATAGACCAAAGAGCCAAGGTACTGCTGAACAAAATTTGCTATCCCAGAAAGAAAGGTTCAGAATTTAAAAACTTAACTAATGTAAATTCTAAGAACATTTCAAAAGAATATAAAGATTTAAAAATCTTATCAAATTAAAATCTTTTCCAATATTTTACAACATAAAAATATTTCTAGCATTTGTGAAATCAATGAGGAAAAAGTGGCTGAACTTCCAATACAATATACAGTTGCATATCGTCTAGTTTAAAATACTTTATAAAGAAACCTCCATGACCACATTGATGCTTTTAAGGGTAATGAAGGAGGTATCAATGAATAAAGGTATGCCTATAACTACGATATCTTCACCTTCTATAGCTTTCGAAGAATGTAATGAGTCTGAAGGAGAAACTTAAATATTCAAGAGAAAAAAATATTTACGTAATAGGTCACCTAACATTTGATTACTGTATTCTTATACAAATAATGTGCACCTTCTACATTTGTTTGCCAGCTGCTCCCTTCTCCTGTGAAGTATTTTTGTAAACATCAATATGCCAATTTTTTTTTTTTTTTTTTACAAAAATACCTCGGGGGGGGGGATGAGGAGAAGGGGAGAGGAGGAAGTGGTTGGCAAACAAACATAGAAGGGGCAAGTTATTTGCATAAAAATGTGAAATGTGAAAAATAACACAGAAAATACTTTACAAGCCTTTTAAAGCCTTAGGAAAGAATTAGCTTTAGCTACCAGAAAGCTAAGCAATGAAGAACTAAGGTAATTATTAACTTCAGGAAAAACAAGAGGTTACCAAAAACAAAGAAAAAGGAAATATACTGTATTACTTGGTTCACAAGTAAAAAAAGTTTACACATTCACAATACTACAAATAACTAAAAATTGTAATGTATTTATATTACCAGTTTCAGGGAAGAAGAAATAAGGTGGTGGTATAAATGAGCTAAATTTTCATCTTGAGTAATGAAAAGATAACATCTAAGCATAGATCAATAAAAAACCAGTAGTATAAACATACTGTTTAGAAATATCAGGTAAATATTGGAAACTTACTATAAGTCATTCAGCATGCATTCCAACAGAAAATAGAAAAAGCAGTGTTTTGTGTTCATCTTCTTAAAAATAATTTTAAGAAATGTCAGTATTTTTTACTTTTAAAAGATTTTTAAAATTATCATTATAAGATTATTTTAATTATTATTAAATTAATAAGTCACCAACTAGGAAGCTCTCTGAACCTCCGTCTTAAAAAGCCTTTATTGTCCTCCTCTTGTGGCCATGATAGATTATATCATGCCTCATGAGACTTAGTCAGCATTGGGGCCCCAGCTGGTCCCTCTTGGCTGGTCAACCCCTGATTCTATATCATTAGAAACTTCCAAAACTGAAATGCAAAGAGAAAAACAAAACAAAAAACCCAGAATATCCAAGAACTATGGGCAATTACAAAGGGTATCACATATGTGTAATGGGAATACCAGAAGAAAAGGAAAAAAAGAAAGAAACAGAAGAAATATTTAAAGTAATAATGGCTGAGAATTTTAGAATTTTAGAAAATTAATGAAATACCAAACCATAGGTCCAGGAAGTTCAGAGAACACTGAGCAGGATAAATTTTGCACCTAGGCATATCATAATCAAGTGGTAGAAAATCAAACACAGAGAGAAAATCATGAAAGACGCCAGAAGACAAAAATAAACCTTATCAGTAAGGGAATAGAATTAACATCAGATTTCTCTTCAAAAATAATGGAAGCAAAGAGGGTGGTATGAGATATTTAGCGTTGAAAGGAAAAAACTAAGATGAAACACCACCCACCTAAAATTGTTTATCCAGTGAAATTATACTTCAAAAGTGAAGGAGAAATAAGGGCTGTCTCAAACAAAAATTGAGAGAATTTATCACCAGTATACCTTCCTTGTTTTTTTTTATCTTCCTTGTAAGAAATAATTAAATAAGTTCTTCAAAGAGAAGAAAAATGATATAGATCAGAAACTTGGATCTACATAAAGAGTGTTATACAGGGAATAAATGAAGGTAAGATATTTTATTTTTCTTATTCTTAATTGTTCTAACAGATAAAAGCTTGTTCAAAAGAATAATAACAATGTATTTAATGATTATACCTTATGAGTAAATGTATGACAACAATGTTATAAGTGATGGGATGGAGGAATTGGGGATACTCTGTTACAAGGTAGCTGTACTACCTGTGAAGTGGTATAGTGTTATTTGAAAGTGGACTTAGATAAGGTATAAATGTATATTCCAAACTCTAGGGCAACTACTGATTTTTTTTTTAAAAGTAATATAATTGCTAAGAGAAGAGACAAAAAGGAATCATACAAAATGCTTCATTAAAATGAGAGAAGGCATCAAAAGCATGGGAGAACAAAAAAGAATAAAAGAAGCAGAGAATAAAGGAAATGAATAGAAAATTGTTACGAATATTACAGACATTAAACTACTATATCAGTAATCACTTTAAATCTGAATGGTTTAAATACACTAAAAGACAGAGACTGTCAGAGTGGATAAAAAAACAAGACATCATATATGTTGTCTATAAAAAACACACTTTAAATGTAAAAATACAGATATATTAAAAGGAAAGGATGGGAAAAGATATACTGCTAACATCAATCGAAAAAAATTTAGAGTAGCTATAATAATTTTAGGGTAAGGAAAATTATTAGGAATAAACAGGGGCATTACATAACGACAAAGGGGTCAATTCTCTTAAGAACACGTAACAACAGACCTAATATTCGAGGCAGAAACTGATAGAACTGCAAGGAGAAATAGACAAATCCATTATTATTCTTAGAGACTTCAACATCCCTCTATCAGTAATTGACAAATTCAGCAGGCAGAAAAATCAGTAAGAACATAATTGAACTGAACTGTACCATCAATCAGCTGGCTATAACTGACATTTATAGAATACATCATCCACCGATAACAGGAGTCTTCTCCAGCTCACGTGGAAAATTCACCAAGATAGATTACATCCTGGGCCATAAAACACACCATGAGAAATTTAAAAAAACAGAAATCATACAAAGTATGCTTTCAGACTCCAACGGAATTAAACCAGAAATGTCTAACAGAAAGCCAGCTAGAAAAATCCCAAAATATCTGGACATTAAACAACACACTTCTAAATAACACATGGGTCAAAGAAGAAGTCTCAAAAGAAATTAAAAACATATTCTGAACCAAATGAACTAAATGAAAATAAAAATACAACTTACTAAAATTTGTGGGATGCAGTAAAAGCAGTATTTGGAGGAAAACTTATAACACTGAATGCATATATTAGAAAAGAAAAAGAGCTAAAATCAACAACAGAAGCTTCTACCATAGGAAACTAGAAAAAGAGGAGCAAATTAAATACAAAGTAAGCAGAAGAAAAGAAGTAACAAAAATTAGAGAAGAAATTAATGAAATTTAAAGCAAAATCAACAGAGAAAATCAACAAAACCACAAGCTAGTTCTTTGAGAAGATCAAGAAAATTGATAAACCCTTTAGATTAACCAAGCAAAAAAGATGACGTAAATTACTAATATCAGAAAGGAAAGAGAGACCATCACTACTGATTCTATAGATGTTAAAAGGATAGCAAAGGAATATTATAAACAACTTTATGGCCCAAACTGGATTGTTTATATGAAATGGACCAATCCCTTGAAAAACAGAATCTACACCAAAAGTCACCCAAGGAGAAATAAATAATCTGAATAGGCCTCTATCTAATAAAGAAATTCAATCAATAATTAATAACCTTCCAAAACAGAAAGTACCAGGCCTAGATGGTTTCACCAGTGAATTCTACCAAACCTCAAAGGAAGAAATTAGGCCAACTCTCTATTCTCTTACAGAAAATAGGAACAAATGAAATAGTTCTTAAGTCACTACATGTGGTTAGCATTACCCTAATATCAAAACCAGACAAAGACATTATAAGAAAACTACAGACCAATGTCTCTTATAAACATAGATACAAAAATCCTCTACAAAATATTGGCTAATCAAATCCAATAAAAAGAACTGTACACCACAACCAAATGAGATTTATCCTAAGTATTTTTTTTATGTAAAGCTGGTTCAACGCTCAAAAATCAATTTAGGTAACCCATCACATCAACAGCCTAAAACAGAAAAATCATATAATCATATCAACAGATGCAGAAAGAACATCTGAAAACAAAACAAAACAAAAACAAAAAATGACAGCCAGTCCTGATAAAAACTCTCAGCAAACTAGGAATAGAGGGGAACTTAACTTGATAAAGAGCAGTTATGAAAAACCTACCCCTAACATTATACTTATGTGGTAGGAAATTAAATGCCTTGATCAAGATCAGGAACAAGGCAAAGATGTCCCTTCTCACCATTCTTATTCAACACTGCAATTAGATTAAAAAAAAAAAAAAGGAAATAAAAGGTACACAGATTGGGAAGGAAGAAATAGTCTTTTGCTTGCAGATAACATGATTGTCTATACAGAATTAAAAAACGCAATGGGAATGCAAAAGAGCATGTACAGGCAGAGGAGCTATAAAGGAAAGGTTTCACAATATGGGATGGACGGAGAGGAAGCAGCATTTAAGACTGAGAGAAAAGCTTGCAAGAAGCACAAAGCATGTTTAAGGGAAGTCTGGGACACTAAGTGCTGGAGTTTCATATTGGACTTCAGGAGCCTTTGAAGGCTCTCCTAAGGGGTCTGAACGTTATTAGGAAGTTCACTTTGGTGGCAGTGTGAAGGCAGGACTGCAGAGGGGAGAAACAAGAGATATGGAAACTAGCTTAGCTGTCACTATAATTATTCATTTCTTAAATCAAATTCTCTAAAAATGTTTTAAAATAAATTAACAAACACCACTCTTTTCTCTCTATGCTTTACTCTCTCAATACAACTACTGGCAATTTCATGTGATCTCTTAGGTAGAGGGGGTTTATATTTACTTTTTAGCTTTTAAAAATATTTCACAGATGGTTCCGTTAAATAAAGAGACTAGATAATTTATCATTAATGACTTAAAAATTTCTCTGTTAAAAAATGGGCAGGCCTTTTGGGGTGATCCTTTGATGTGCTATATCATGAGTCTTGAATGATCTTACCCAGAGGAACTAATTTATCAAAAGCCGAAGACTGCAAATGTTGAAAGATTTACAGAGCTCTATTTTTTTTTTTTTACGTTAGTGTAAAAAGCAGAATGTGGTATTTAGCAAACATGAGTCACAGGCTGCAAAGCAGCGTTCATGATAGGGAGACACTGATGAATGGGATTAGATCTAACTGAGGTTTGGGACAAAATGATGGCAGGGATTTTTCTTTTTCTAGCATTCATGTGGATACGTACGTGAAGAGGTATTCTGGGAAACTATGCTAAATTAAAATTAGTTGGCAAAGTTATAAAGTAAATCAAGCATTAATATATGCATTTCAATAAACATTTCCTGGCTACAAATGGTTGATACAATTACTGTACTAATCATAAATCTCATTTTTTTTAACAGCCTTGTGACTCATGAAATTCATAGTTGAAAATGATACTGGTGAATTTTCACTATTCAATAAATGTGTAATCTTAAGGTACCACTAAATTAACCAAAACTAATTAACATTTTTAAATGCATTCATGAGACACTATTGTAGTTATTGTAGTATTACAATAATACCTCTATAGATAGAATTGGTTATATACAAATATTACAAAGAGGGACTACATTTTCCCATGTATTAAAGAATTGTCATAGTCCTTCAAAATAATTCAACACCTTGAGTAATAAATCAACCTTAACCTTTTGATACTTGTCTCTGTGGGAAATAGCAGACACCATGTCTTCCTCTAAGTTGGTCTCATTTTCCCACTATTTATTCATGCTTATTTAAGGTAGAAAAAAAGACAAAGCAAAGAGCCTTTCATTTACAGTGATATTTGCAGTTATAGATGAATAACTGAACAATGTCTCATGTACATGGAGACTAAGGATCAAACGAAATGTGTTTAGGGCTATGAATTCTGTAGTCTATTGATAATGATTAAAATCTGTTGCCAAAAGCTTCATATAACAAGATTAAAACAAGGGATTAGTCTAGAGATTTCCCAATTTTTACATGGAATTTCATTGTATTCAAGTAATTTTAGGGGAAACCTACATTTATGTTGGAACTCTATATTCAATTAGAATATCTGTACTGTGCGAGACTGGTTCTATTAACATGGTTTCTTTTACTGTTCTTTTAGATCAAACGACTGACGAGGGGTGCAAAATTTTAAAAAGGAAAGGTTAGAGACTTATTAATGTGAGTTTCCAGGTGGATAATGAGGAAATCTTGACTTTTCACTTAATGTCAGAAATTTAATCTGTTCTATAAATAAACCTTATGCCAGTAACCCCACCCTGCACAACACTCAGTGAATACTCTTTCTGTTTTCTAGACCCAAAAAACGAGTATGTTTTACTCCAAGTCAATAGACATGTAGTTCGGAGGTAAACACTTCAAGCCAAATAAATATCTATCAAAAAATTTAAAAGTATTAGAATTGGCAAAGTATGCTATTCAGTATAATATTCTCTGTACTTCCATGTTTGAAAATTATTTGCTAGAAATTAACAATACTGTAACACCAAAAGCTGGTGAGACTGAAAGGAGAAGTAGCTCATTTTTTTACACTGCTGCTAAGTTTTAAAATGGGTATAATTATCCAGGGGAGGAAGGTATTCATCAATGTTTATAGCAAACTTTTAAAAATACGTGTATTTTTTGAGCCAGAAATTCTACTTCTAAAAATTTATCATAAGGATGATCAGATATGAGCACCAGGATAAACACATACATGTTTAATGAAATGTTATTTATAATAAGATCTATGGAACAACTTAAATCCCCAACAAGAAAGTACAGATTAACTATGTTAATCCCATCAGGTCCCTGGGTGGTGCAATGAGTAGCTCTGCTACTCAATGAAAGGTTGGTGGTTCGAGTTCACAAAGAGGCACCTTGGAAGAAAATCTGAAATGTCAGCCACTGTAAATCCTATGGAGTATACTTCTAGACATATATGGCGTTGCCATGAGCCAAAATTAATTTCACTGCAGTAGGTCTTTAAATCTCATCAGACTTTTAAAAGCCCTGTGTGTGTGTGTGTGTGTGTGTACACTTGATCTTGTAAATACTCTTTAAATGTTCCTATACCATTTAGAAGTTTTGAAATTTATTGACAAAACCACTAGATAATATCTGTGAGAGTATAAGAAAAAAAAAAAATCAGTGACGCATATGTAAGCTTAATCTGAAGATCACATATTAGGCTAATGTTTTGCATAAATTGAATCTCTTCTATGAGTTTTGCTAAGACTACCATTTATAATTCTAGTACTGTATATTATCTGGGTATTGCTTTATCTCTTTAGAAATGTAAACAAATTACGCTATTTATACTTTGTTTTTTTGGTTTTATGACCTGCTTCAAGACTAAGAACAGTAAATATTTAAGTGAACTCACTTATATACACCTTGGCTTTTTATTCAGAATGCATACAACACACATAATTCATAGAATGGATGAGACATATTGTGCAAATAATCTCTGAAATCATTTGAACAAAACATTAAAATAACAAACCAAAAACAAAGCATAAAACAAAATCCACATACTAGTTCTGATATGTTCTCAAAAGAAAATACATATTTACAAATGTAACATAGCTTCAATGGTTTTTCACTCCGGGAATGTTATGAAAAGGAATTAAGAGTCAAATAAATGTTTTCATTGTTGACAAATATAGTCTACGCAATTATGTTGTACCTGAAATTTTCAATAAGAAATAATGACCATCATGCAGGAGTAGTGGTATTTCTCAATCTTGGTATAAAAACACTATTTCCTCTTCAACACCTTGAATATAAAGAATCAAGGTCCAAAAGGTATGAGAGATTCTGAATAAATTTCAACTTTTACTTTCAAAGATCTCTGCTAGGTTAGGTCTAAATGACTAATATGTGTGTCTGTGTTTATGTATATATGTGTGTGTATATATACATACAGAAAGAGAGAGAGAATCTACCGAACTTTCCTGTCATCTTAATGTAAAAATACAATATAGGGGACTTTTGCTAAATAATTGAAACCTAAGTAATTCTGACCAATCTCCCTATTGGCAGCAACTAAAAATTCTGGACAAAATATTTTTTGAAAAACAACATTTGCTTGAAGACACTGGAAAACTAAAAAGATTGTCAAGAATTACTCGGTAGTTTCAGGAGGAAGTTGGATGCTCAAGAAGTTAATCTCTGCATTTATAGCTGCTTTTCCCTAGAGGTGGTCTGCTGATGCTGGAGGAGGTAGAAAAAAGCTTAATAACATTTTTAAGAGCCTCGTGGGACTGGGGTGCTAGTACTGGAATCTTAGGGTCCGCTAAAAGGAGTCCGTCACAAGCTCTTCTCAGTTAAGTTGGGAGCCAGGAAATGTACCCTAAGAGTACATTGGAAGTAAGCAGGCTTGTGAAGAATCTCAAGTTCAGTTTCAAATCATTTTAATCTTCAAAGTTGTACTGAGTTGATCTCAGATTGATAGTTGCACCAGGAGCCTAGAAGAAGCAAATCTAAATCCTCTCTGAAGGAGGATGTCATCATCAGAAGCCTCTAATTATTTCTATAAACAATTTTGCAAACAGATGTCTCGTATAAAAACAAATTAGCATATACATGTTAGGCATGTTAGAAAATGAATTTCAAAGGAAAGAAAACCAACAGAAACAAACAATAGAAACAGGCCCAGAGGGTTCCAGACTTTAGAGTTCTCAGACATGGACTTTAAAATAATTACATTGTGTTCAATGAGAATTTTGCAAATGAATGAAAAGCATAGGAATCAAATGGAAATTCTAGAGCTGAAATTAAGAACTTGATAGATTTAAGAACAATTTGATACAGAAAAAGGAAAGACATACAAAAGAAAAAGTAAACAGAGAATATGAGAAAAGACTATCCAGGAACAGACAAAAGGATACAAAACAGAGGAAACAGTAAAAAGGGCATAGACGATGCAATCAAAGGTACCATGCAATATAATTGGAATTCCTTTGGAAGTAGAGGGAAGAGCAAAAGTGCAGAAGCGATATTTGAAGAGAAAATGATGAAGAGCTTTCCAAAACTAATGAAAGGTATCTAGATACAAATTTAGAAAGTCCTATGAATCCAAGAGAAGTAAAAATAAAAACTAAAGACTGAAAGAGTAGAATGTCCTCCTACCTCCATGACGTCTATGCCCTAAATCTTGCATCCTGTGACTCTATTTCATGGCAACAGAGATCTTGCATATGTACTTTAGATTATAAAATTTAAATTAGGGAGATTATCTTGGATTATCTGGGGGGGCCAACGTAACCACCCCACTAGAAACCAAGCTTATTGCCATCAGTCAATTCTGACTCATAGCAATCCTATAGGACAGAGTAGAACTGCCCCATAGGGTTTCAAGGGCTATAATCTTTATGGAAGCAGACTGCCACATCTTTCTCTCTTGGAGCAACTAACTGATGGGTTCACACTGCTGACCTTTTGGTTAGCAGCCAAGCACTTAACCACTGCACCATCAGGGATCTTTAATCTAATCACATGAGTCCTTAAAAGCAAGGAACTTTCTCTAACTGAAGGCAGGAGACATGAGGCGGGGATAGGGAGTGATGGTCAGGGAGATCTGAAGCATGAGAAGGATTCTACCTGCCTTTACTGGCTTTGAAGATAAAGGGAGTCACAAGCCACAAACCAGGGAATATGGGTGGCCCCTAGAAACTGAGAATGACCCCTGGCCAATAGCAAGCAAAAAACAAGGACCTCAGCTCTACAGAGGCATGAAACTGAATTCTGCAAGAACCAGAATGAGGCCTGGATGCAGATTTTCCCCCAGAATCTCCAGATAAGATCCCCAGCTGGTCGACACCTTGATTTTGGCCTTGTGAAACTCTAAGCAAAGTAACTAGGTGAGCCTGCTGGACTTCAGACCTACAAATCTGTGAGATAAAAAGTTGGTTCTGTTTTAGGCCGCTATGTTTGTGTTAATTTGTTATGGCAATAATACAAAACTAAAATGGAAAAATCCATCCATAGCTATAGTAGGAGTTTTTATTAGCTCTTTTCAGTAACTGAGAGAGCATGCATATAAAAATAAACCAGTAAGGGTAAGATTTAAAGAACATAATTAAACCATTTGACCTAACAGACTTATACAGAATATTGTAACCAACAGCAGCAAAATACACATTTTTTAAAAGCATACAAGAAACATTCACAGCAACTAACTATATGCTAGAGGGCAGTGGTGGTTCAATGGTACAATTCTCACGATCTATGTGGGAGACCCAGGTTTGATTCCTGGCCAACGCACCTCAAGTGCAGCTACCACTTGTCTGTCAGTGGAGGCCTGTGTGTTGCTGTGATGCTGAACAGGTTTCAGTGGAGCTTCTAGCTTAAACAGACTAGGAAGAAAAGTCTGGCAATCTACTTCTGAAAATCAGCCAATGAAAACCCTGTGGATCACAATGGTGCAATCCCGTTGTGCATGCCAACTTGATGGCAGCTATCAACAACTATATGCTGGGCATAAAGCAAGTCTCCACAAATTTCAGAGTATTAAAATAGCACAGGATACACTCTCTAACTACAATTCAGTTAAGTCGGAAATCAATAACAAAAAGACAGGAAATTGCCATACCTTTTGAAATTAAGAAATACTACATGGGTCAAAGAAGAAACTACAATGAAAATAAAAAAATATTTTGAAATGAATGATAACGAAAACTACTATATATCAAAACTTGTAGGATAAAGCAAAAGCTATGTTTAGAGCTAAATCTACGGCCATAAATGCATAAATTAAAAACAGGCTGAAAATTAAGGGACAAAGAATTCATCTTAAGCAACATAAACCCAATAAAAGTAGAAGGAAAAAATAAAAGTAAGGATGAGAGCAGAAACAATGACACAGAAAACAAACATCCAGGAGAGAAAAATGACAAAGCAATTATTTGAGTGACAGTTCTGAGAGGGAGAGAGAGACCATACCCAAAAGAAATAAAAGCAAAAACACAAATCTATACAACTATGCCTCCCCTTAAAATCCACTGACGAAACATCAATGCTAGAAAACAGCAATGGTTACCAACATCAGAAACTGGGTTATTTTTGGTAGATGAAAAACAGATGGGATCAGATTAATGGGAAAACTACAGAGAAAAACCATGACTCCAGCTGTAAACTGCTTTCCCCCAATCTCTAACCTTAGAAATAAAGAATGAGGAATAGGCTATGAGGTGACTGTCAATGATAATTAGTAGGTTGCCTGCTTAATAGATGACTGTGGTGGTGCACTCCAAGTTTAAACTCTAAACAAAATAAAGACCACCTAGCATCAGCATTGGAGACAAAGAAGAGTATTGGTAACATGCAGACTTCCAGAAAGCAGACAGACAAGACATACACACACACATGCACGCACGCACACACACACACAAAATGTGGTGATGGAGGAGTGGAGTAGGACAGTTACAACCAGAAGTACTCTACCCTTAAAAAAAAACATTTCTTTTGCAAATGTAAGGCACTGCCTCATGGCCTCCCTGCATGCACCTGAAAGGGAAACCCAGAGACAGTATGCTCATTCAGGAAGGAGACTAGTTGAAGAAACTGAACAGCAACCAATCATAATCAGTCTAGACTTATTAACACATACATACGACAACGAAGTTTTACTAGACATTTAAAAACCAGGTGCTTGAAAGCCAAGGATGAAGAAAAAAGAAGATAAAATGAAGAAAGAGGAAACTTAAAACAAAACAAAAAAAAACTTAAAAAAAATCTCAACTAATATTCTGAGAGAATACATTCCCATTCAAAGGAAGTAATCAGAAAATAAAGTAATTGAAAGACAAGCAATTGTAAATTTAAAGAGCACCTCCTGAAATAAAAATTTAAAAAACTCAGCAGAAGGCCAAAATAATAGACACAACTGTAGTACAAAACTGATAATCTGGATGGTAAAGTTAGGGAAAAAAACAAAAAAACTCTCAACTATTTAAAAATTAAAGAAAAGCACAGGCAAATATTTTTACAATGTTGTGATAGGAAAGGCCTTCCTAAGACAGGTACAAAGTCTAGACCCATAAGGAAAGCAATTCAAGTTGACTTCTCTTGAGGCCACTTTAGGTAATTCAAACTTTGCTGAGAAATTGGGTATTTCTCACTAAATATTTCAATTTTGTTGTGACACTGATGCTACTGGTATTTCATCTCTTTCATCATTCCCAATGTGTGCTTTGCTCTTAATTTTCCCTAAATAGGCTCAGAAACTTTTTGTTGATGTTGTTTCTTCTTATTTGCCTTTGCAAAGAACTACTAGATTTTGGATTTATTTGTTCTTTCTATAATTTTTAAATTTCTATATTATTTTTCTTTCATCTTATTCCTTCTTCTTAGCTTCTCTTGGTTTTTATTTTTTTTTGTTCTTTCTGAAATGTGCTAAAATGAATAATAGGTTTCTTAATATTTTTTCAAATTTCTTGTTTAATAATGAATAAATTTAAAACCATAAGTTTTTCCTTGACTGTAGATTTTGCTGCTCTTTTTCACTGTTTTCTACATCATCTGTTATTGCACTTTTGATTTTGTTTTTGATTAGAGATTTCCTAGAAATGTGATTCTTAATTTTAAAACAGGTATGATTTTGGTCACATCTTAATTTGGTCACAATTTAGTTTAATTAGATTATGAATAAACCATGCAGCCTGTAAAAATCTCTACAGAGGGATAAAAAGGAAGAAATGTGGAAAAGAATATAATTAAACAAATAATAGAAAAATATTTCCCTGAATTCAAGGAAAACTTGAACTTACGGAATTAAAATCCTCACCCATTCCAGACAGGATTAATGAGACCAACTCACAGGCATAGCTTAATAAAATGATTGTTATTTTGATTAATTATGATCAATGTATATATACATACATATTATTTCGTGAAGGATTTAAATTTCTATGCCTATCTATTAAATCAATTTTAAGTAAAATTAGTTCCTTTAAATTTACTGCTTCCTATTAAAAAAAAATATTAGATTGTTTCAATTCTTAAAGATATATATTGCAATCTAGTATAATTGTATTTTTTGGTCTTTCTCCTTGCATTTTTAAATTATTGCTTTATGTATTTAGTTGTTATGTTATTTGGTACATATAAGTTTATGAATATATCTTACTGAATTGTGCTTTTTTTCACTTTTCAATGCCTCTCTTCATCCTGTTCCGTGTTTTTAACTTTAAATTTTACCTTAATAGAAATTTATTTTGTCATTCTTGGTTTCTTTTTGTTTGCACTTGCCTGACGTATCTGTGTCTATCATTTTATTTCAAACCTTAAAATAAAAATCTTCATTTTAAATGTTGTTTCTTGAAAATAGTATATATTAGGCTTTTGCTTTCTAACCCAGTAAGATGGCTTGTCTTTTAATTAGGAAATTAAAAACATGTACATTTAAAGTCATAACTGAAATACCTGACTTGTTTCCATTTCTATGCTACTTGCTATCACTCTCCTTTCTTGTTTCACTTTAAATTTTTTTGTTTTGTTTTTCAGGTTTAATCAAGTTGTTATTTATTCATTTTTATCCCTTTTGTAATTTGGAAGTTCTGCTATCCCATTTATTACCCTTTACTCCTAAGCAGAATTATAGTTCCCTATTATTTAAAAAAAAAAGTTTTTTTTATTATTATTTTAATTTTTTTTTTTTTTTTATTATTTTAACTGGAAAACAAATTTCCTTAAGTGAATCTTTCCCTCCTAGCTTACTTTCTCTCCAATTCAACAAAGAAGAGGTCTAAGAATATGTCGCCTCCCATCTCTTCTCTCAAGATGAGTTTCTGGAATGACTTTATATTCCTCTTTTCCTCCTCTATCCCCAACTCCTGAAGTTTGATGATACAGTTTATTTATTATTAACTTTTTAATGGCTGACTTTCAGAAGTAGGTCACCAGGCCTTTCTTCCAAAGTACCTCTGGGTGACTCGAACCTCCAACCTTTTGGTTAGCAGTTGAATGTGCAAATCATCTGCATCACCAGGTACTCCTGATAATACAGTTATAGAATTAAGATTACACTCTTATAAGAATTTCCCTTAGGTATTCCTTCTGTTTTAGACGTTCTTATTCAGCCCTTATATTACACATTCTTAAAAAAAAAAAAAAAAACAGTGCCATCGAGTCGTATATAATTATCCATTTAGATTTTTATCTATTTATAATACACAGACAATAAATCTATGGAGCTCTGGTGGCACAGCGATTAAGCATTTGGCTGTTAACCAAGAGGCTGGGAGTTCGAATCTACCAGGTGCCCCTTGGAAAGCCTATGGGGCAGTTCCTCTCCGTCTTATAGGGTTGCTAAGAGTCAGAATTGACTTGACGGCAACGGGTTTGATTTTTTGGTTTTATACATAGCAAGGTTTACTGCTAACCATTACAATGTCTTCATTTCTTGATCCTGCTCCACTCCCTCCCAAATCTTGAAGTTACTATTTGGATCATTTATTGTTTGATTAATCTTTTTGCGGGTATTTTCTTCATATTAGGCTCATGGATATCTGTCTTCCCCACTGGCTTTATTTCCTTGGATAGGTTTTCTTTTGGTTCTCACTGAATTTTCTCTATCTGAAAGATGGCCTTACTGGAATTCAGGTCTTGTTATTGAAGATCCACTTATGATACTGAAGAGAAGTTTGACAGGATAGAGTTTTTTTGTTTTTGTTTTTTATTTATCCTCTGACCCCAGCAAATCTGCTTTAAGTAATACGGTACACATGCAGAAATGTGAATATACAAGCATGTTCTCTGATGCACTGTTTTTAACCATAAAATGGTATGTACAATGCGATGTTTAGCAATAGAGCAATGGTTAAAGCATGGTATATTTTTCTCTGGATTCTCAAAACTGTTAAAATAATGAGGTAGACTCCTCATGTGCGTTTCCTAAAAATGTCCGTAATAAAGGAAAAAAAAGTTGCATAATGTGCTAGCATTCATGTATATTAGGCTTAACAAAAAGCTATAGTGTTAGATTGCCTAATACAAATATATATATATACTGCGAAGATAACCAAAATTCTAACAGCATTTATCCCTGAGTTAGGGCATAATATCGGGGCTCCTGGGTTAGTTAAAGAGGGCACTCTACCCCTTACATTATGCTCTGCTTTACTCCCTGAATTATTTTAAACCAAGATTAGATGTTAGCTTTGCAATTAAACTGTCCCATGCTCATTTCTATGACAGAGAGATATCAAGTGATCTATCAATAGAAAAATAGTAAATTCTATATTTTAATTGATCTTAACAACAGATTAAAAAAAAAATAGTACAATATTCTTAATTATAATCATCCACCTTAGTAGAGATTAAATTTTAAAGAAAGATGGGAAATAAAATGATTTCCATTAAAAACGGTTAAAGTAACTTTAGGGTTTTATTGCTGAAGTTATTTAGAATATCAGTGCACATTTGGTCATAGACCCCTGGAAGATACTAGTTAAATAAAATGATTCTGAAGCTAAGTTCCCCATTAATTCTTAGAAAACAGCCAAATCTATTAAAAGAAAAATAACTTGCTTTATAGGCTGGTACATAAAGAAGGCTACTCTTTAGAAACGTTATTATTTACTTGATAAAACAAAACCCATACTTACAACAAGTAGACTGAACTGGTCCAAGTTGTGGAAAGGTCATAAGAACAGAAACGTCTGGTAGGTCCTTTTGCTTTGGATACTCTGTAGTTTGGTCAGCCCAAGCCACCATTTTTTTCCTCTCAACTAAATGTTGAATCACTTTGAAGTCAGACTCAAAAGCAGCATTTGATAAGCCAGCTTCTTTTAATGCACAATATTGTTTTCTGAAGGCTGGAAGTAAAGCATTCAATACTCTATATACAGAAAGGGCCAAGAAAAAAGAGATAAAAACTAAATCTTAAATACATTATTGTATCTCTTCTAAGTATCACTCAAAGTACGCGCAGATCATTAAAATGATTCACCACATATGTTTTCTTTTAGTTTTTTTTTTTTCAGTTGAACACTTCTACACATTTTTAAAATACTAAGACTAGAATGGAAAGAATCTGGGTAGAAATTACAAGAACTAGGCTCCAGTCTCAGCTTGTCCATTTTCACTTCTAACTGACCTTGGTCAAAGTGCAACCTCCTTTACAAAATGGTGGACAACTTGACAGTCATCGTCCTACTTATTTTAGAGGACCGTTTTGAAGACTAAATAGATTAAGAACATATAAAAGCTTTTTTGAAAAGGATAATGTACTTAAAAAATTAAAGATACTATTGTTATAATTATCATGGGATTGAAATGAAAAATATGCTATGTCAAATAATAAGACTCATATTTTAGCTAAGTAACAATAAAAGAAACAAGCAAAAAAAGAATAAAACCCAACTCTCCTTCAAGTTGACTCTTCATGACCTAAACCAATGGCTTTCAAAAAGGTATTCAAAGGAATTTTGAGGGAAGTTCTAGACAGGGATAGTAGATATGGGGAATGGTTAGAGAACTGGATCCCTGGCTTTAACTTAAAACCTTCTATATTCCCTGTCAATCAGAACAGTACTTAGTTTATCTTTTTATGTATTAGACCTCCATATAAGCTTTTACTGAAGAAATGAAGTCACAGTTAAACAACTGAAAACCTGTACACTCAACTAATGTTCTTAACTTTTTAGATCAAGGAAGATACCAAAATACACCAATGATCTTGAGATGATTCAGTCCTGGTATACCGAGGCAGTGTATATATGATGTTCCAGTTGATTTATATAGGAAAATAGAATCATTTGAAGTATGTATGGATATGTCAGCACCAAAAGAATAGTTAAGTATTAATTTTAACACAGGAGCAAATAAACATTTTTAATATCTAGTTGTCTTAAATATTTAGATACTAGTAATGATTAAGTGCTTGGCTGTTTACCAAAAGGTCAGCACTTCAAACTCACCATCTGCTCCATAGGAGAAAAGGCCTGGCGATTTGCTTCCATAAAGATTTAGTCTAGGAAACCTTATGGGGCAGTTCTACTCTGTCATATAGAGTTGCTATGAGTCAGAATTGACTTAATGACACACAGCAATGACAAAAACAATAAATAAATAGTAGTGACTTTTTTTGTGGGTGCAGGTACACCATTTAAGCCAGGTAGGTGACAAGTATATGGAAAAAAGTCATTAATGAGAAAGTCAGCAAGGACAATTATTTATTGAGCACCTACAATAATCTGGTACTGTGCAGAAAAGAGTTAACTCAGCAGGCCTGTGACTACTATCCTTAGAAAGGCCTGACTGCAAAGTTGGCTCTTGGCTAATGTCTGGAAACTTGGAATTGAGGAGGGTTCCCATCATTCCCAGAACTGAAGGAATGCCTCACTGTGCTTAAACTGTGGGTATAATAATGCGGTTCATGCTGAACATCTGCCTCCCTTCTGGGAGCCTGGTAATTTTGGTATGTGCTAGGCAGAGGGTGTTTACATGATACCAGCCTGATACAAATCCGGGGCATTAGTTTCTAATCAGCTTTCCTGGTAGACAACATATCACCTGTGATGTCACACATGTTGCTGGGGGAATTAAGTGCATCTTACGTGACTCCACTGGGAAAAGACTCTTAGAAGCTTGTGTCAGTTTTTCTCCAGACTTTGCCCCACGTGCCTTTTCCTTTTGCTGATTTTCCTCTGTATCCATTTGCTATAAGTCATAGCTGTATGACTATATGCTGAGTGCTGTGAGGGCTCTTAGTGAATCATCAAACCTGGGGGGGTGGTTTTGGGGACATTGACACAGGTAATATATCATGTGGCTTATTCATGTCATTTAATCCTTTCAAAAGCTTTTTAAGTGTTATGGTCTATTTTTAAATATAAAGAAATTAAGGCTTAGCAATGTGAAATAATTTATGCAAGGTTACACTGTGTCATGGATTGAACTGTGTTGCCCCAAAATATCTGGAAGCTTGGCTAGGTCATGATTCCCTTGTATGATTGTATGATTGTCTACCATTTTATCTTCTGATGCGATTTCCCTATATGCTATAAAACCTTTCACTATGACGTAATATGATGGATTAGAGGCAGTTATATTGATGAGGTCTACAAGATTAGGTAGTGTATTAAGCCAATCTCTTTTGAGATATACAAGCAGCAAGACAGGGGGACCTCATATCACCAAGAAGGCTGTGCCGGGAGTAAAGCATGTCCTTTGGACCTGAGGTTCCCACAATAAGATGCTCCCAGACCGAGGGAAGACTGATGCATCTCAAGGACCTTCCTTCAGAGCTAACAGAGAGAGGAAGCCTTCCTCTGGAGCCAGTGCCCTGAATTTGGACTTCTAGCCCACTGGACTGTGAGAGAATAAACTTCTCTTTGTTAAAGCCATCAATTGTGGTATTTCTGTTGTAGTACCACTAGATGACTAAGATACACTAGTAATATATGCTAGAATTCAAACCCAAGACTGACTTTAAAACTCAAACTCTATTAGGCCATATTACAACTGTAAGGATCTGATTCCCCAATTTTCTAAATGAGTAAGAAAATTCTTTTTTTCCCCCCATTCTTGAGGTAGAAATTTATCTTAAATGTATAAACGTATTCATTTGTTATAGCAAATATAGTGTAATTAAAATAAATCAATGTTTAATGACTACGGCTCTTGCAAGTTGTCTGATTGCTGGTAAATAAGCTTTCAGTGTCTGTCCTAGGTATAGATACAGAATGCATGGAGAGATTAGGCTGAGATTCTATGCACAGAAGAATACCTCCCTGAAATTTTTCTTTTAAAAATGGCTACCGCTAATATGGTTTCCTCTAAATCCAAGTATAAGACTCCATCTTACATACTTTGGACATGTTATCAGGAGGCATCAGTCCCTAGAGAAGGACGTCATGCTTGGTAATGTAGAGGGTCAATGAAAACAAGGAAGACCCTCGATGAGATGGATTGACACAGTGGTACAACAATGGGCTCAAACACAGCAACGTTTGTGAGGATGGCATGGGACAACGCAGTGTTTTGTCTTGTTGTACACAGGGTCATTGTGAGTTGGAACTGACTTGATGGCACCTAGCAACAACAACATGTTTTCTTCTAAATGAAAGTATAAAAATTAATTATCAGTTATTTGAGAACACAAGTAGAATATTAAGAAATTTTCGAGTTGCAGAAAGCTCTTAGAGAAATAAGTTTCTCATTTTTATAGAGCATGAAAATGAGGCCCAAGGAGTTGACTGATATATTCAAGGTGAAAAAATAAAAATAAAGCTTTACATTTTTAATACTATGTTTCAAAAATCAAACAACTAAGATGTTACAACTAAGCAAGTAAAAGGGGCATAAAAGAGCTATTATAGGATCACACAAAAATCTGGGATGTCTGATGTTAAAAAAATATACATTTTTTAAGAAACTTCAATTTAATGATAGCAAAAAATCATTCTGGAATTATGAATACTTAAACACTGCCTACTTAAAATTCAGCTGGGGTTGATAGTAATTATCTCTAAAACGGGGGTGGGCAACAAGAGGAAAAAAGTAGCAGACAGACACATTTTCATCGTATTATCTTTTGAATTTTGTATTATGTGGCATATAACATAAATAATAATTTTTCAAGAAAAAAATGCTTTCAAAACTATAAAGCATCGTAAAAATTAGTTGGAGCGAAAGAACCACATATACTCTCAACTTTTTTTTGCATGTTTTCTGATGCTGACAGACACTTAAAAAATAATGTAGCCCATACCAGAAACAAATAAACTTTTATTGATTTCAGAAAACTTCTATGCGTCAGAGTATCTTAGGTCTACGGGGCTAAAATCTGTGGAATAGGTAAAACCATTTACTTACATCTCAGTCTGCCTATACTGCTGTTCTTGAAGACTGGCTAGATCCATTGTGTGCTCAATTTGTGCCTTCAAATCTTTGGTTTGGAGGTGTAAATGGTGATGCTGAAGATCTTTATTGAGTTCCTGGGGAAAACAATACAAAATATACATCAGATTCTTTTAAAAATATTAAAATTCAAGGAAATTTTAATAAAATTTATTATACAGCGTTCATAATATTCTCTTATCCTTTATCCATAAGGATGGCAGTAATGTCCCCATTTTCATTTCTTAGTTATTTGCATCTTCTCTCTTTTTTTCTTCATCAGTCTAGCTAAAGGTTTGTTGGTTTTATTGATCTTTTCACAGAACAAACTACTTCTGATTTTACTTACTCTGTCGTTTTTCTATTTTGTACTTCATCTATCCCTGCTCTGATCTTTGCTACTTCTTCCCTTCTGGTAGCTCTGTGCTTAGTTTGCTCTTTTTCTAGTTCCTGAAACTGTAAAGTTAGTTTATTGATTGGAGATCTTTCTTGATTTTTAAAGTAGTTGATTACTGCTACAAATTTTCCTCTGAGCATTGCCTTCGCTGCATCCCATAAGTTTTGGTATGTTGTCCTTTCACTTTCATTTGTCTTTAAGGATTTTCTGATGTTGATTTTGATTTTTGACCCATTGGTTGTTTAATAGTGTATTAATTTCCACATATTTGTATGATTTTCAGTGTTCCTTCTGTTTTTCAGGGAACTTTAAATTACTAAAAAAAAAAAAAAAATGCATATTTATATGAATGTAATCCCCCTCAATCTTCCATTTGGGAGAGGATCCATAGCTTTGATCAGATTTTTTAAGGTGTCTACAATCCCCATGCAACATGGGAATCACTGTTCTGAAGGAAAAACAAAATATCTGATACAGCTAACTCTGTTGTGCTCCTTTTGTATACATCTAGCTTTTTTTTTTAGCTTTAGCTATTGATGTCTGTTATTATAGCTTAGCATATTATTAAACTATTACCTATCAATCATGTATTATGTGGTAAGTGTCGTCAGGCCTTTACATACAGTATTTCATTTAACCTTTGTTATTGTTGTTTGGGGCTGTCGAGTCGGTTCCAACTCATAGGAACCCTATGCATAACAGAACGAAACACGGCCAGACCTGAGCCATCCTTACAATTGTTGTTATGCTTGAGTTCATTGATGCAGCCACTGGGTCTATCCACCTTGTTAAGGGTCTTCCTCTTTTCCACTGACCCTGTACTCTGCCAAGCATGACGTCCTTCTCCAGGGACTGATCCCTCCTGACAACACGTCCAAAGTATGTAAGACGCAGTCTCGCCATTCGTACTTCTAAGGAGCATTCTGGCTGTACCTCTTCTAAAACAAGTTTGTTTGTTCTTTTGGCAGTCCATGGTATATTCAATATTCTTCACCAACACCACAATTCAAAGACGTTAACTCTTCTTCGGTCTTCCTTATTCATTGTCTAACTTTCACATGCATATGATGTGACTGAAAATACCATGGCTTGGGTCAGGCGTACTTTAGTCTTCAAGGTGACATCTTTCTTCTGACATCCATCCTGGTCTTTTCTTTCTTTCCTATCTTTTCAATGACCTCTTGTTTTCTTCATGGATGATGTCCTTGACGTCATTCCACAACTCATCTGGTCTTCAGTCACTAGTGTTCAATGTGTCAGATCTATTCTTCAGATGGTCTCTACATTCAGGTGGGATGTACTCAAGGTCATATTTTGGCTCTCAGGGACTTGCTCTGATTTTCTTCAGTTTCAGCTTTAACTTGCATATGAACAATTGATGGTCTGTTCCAGCTGGCCCCAGGCCTTGTTCTCACTGATATTGAGCTTTTCCATCACCTCTTTCCACAGATGTAGTCAATTTGATTTCTGTGTGTTCCATCTGGTTAGGTCCATGTGTATAGTCGCCGTTCGTGTTGGTGAAAGAAGGCATTTGCAACGAAGAAGTCGTTGGTCTTGCAAAATTCTATCAATCCATCTCCGGCATTGTTTCTATCACCAAGGCCATATTTTCCAACTACTGATCCTTCTTTGCTTCCAACTTTCGCATTCCAATCACCAGTAATTAGCAATGCATCTTGATTGCATGTTTGATCAATTTCAGACTGCAGCAGCTGATAAAAATCTTCTATTTCTTCATCTTAGGCTAGCGGTCGGTGCGTAAATTTGAATAAAAGTCTTAACTGGTCTTCCTTGTAGGCATGTGAAGTACAGTGTTGTACTTCAGGGTAGATCTTGAAACATTCTTTTTGACAATGAATGCAACACCATTCCTCTTCAAGTTGTCATTCCCAGCGTAGTAGACTATATGACTGTCCAATTCAAAATGGCCAATACCAGTCCATTTCAGCTCACTAATGCCTTGAGTTGGAATCGACTCGACGACAGTGGGTAGTGGTTTAATGCCTAGGATATTGAAGTTTATGCGTTCCATTTCACTTTTGATGATTTCTGATTTTCCTAGATTCATACTTCGTACATTCCAGATTCTGATTATTAATGGATGTTTGCAGCTGTTTCTTCTCATTTTGAGTCATGCCACATCAGCAAATGAAGGTCCCGAAGCTTTACTCCATCCACGTCATTGAGGTCCACTCTACTTTGAGGAGGCAGCTCTTCCCCAGTTATCTTTTGAGTGCCTTCCAACCTGGTTGGCTCATCTTCCAGCACTATATCAGACAATGTTCTGCTGCTATTCGTAAGGTTTTCACTGGCTAATGCTTTTCAGAAGTAGACTGCCAGGTCCTTCTTCCTAGTCTGTCTCAGTCTGGAAGCTCAGCTGAAACCTGTCCTCCACGGGTGACCCTGCTGGTATCTGAACACCAGTGGCATAGCTTCCAGCATCAAAGCAACACCCAAGCCTCCACAGCACGACAAACTGACAGACACGTGGGGGCATTTAACCTTATTATGCCTTGAGTATATTTTACAGATGAGAAATTAAGGCATGAGTTAAACAATTTGTCCAAAGCTGCTTTATAAATAATATATATTTATATATAATTGGTGTTAGAATTAATATTCAAAACAAATACCAAGTACCAGAATTACCAAATACTCACTCCTTATCAAAGTCAATGTTCTTTCCAATATTTTCATTCTCTTTGTAGAGAATATTTTAAAGTGCTTTATAAATTATTTTATTGTGAAATATTACTAGACTGAAACCCTGGTGGCATAGTGGTTAAGTGCTACAGAAGCTAACCAAGAGGTTGGCAGCTTCAATCCACCAGGCGCTCCTTGGAAACTCTATGGGGCAGTACTACTCTGTCCTATAGGGTTGCTATGAGTCGGAATCGACTCGATGGCAGTGGGTTTACTACTAGATTATGCTAGTGTCCTAAACTATTGAACTGAACGGCATGTTTTCAGCAAGGTAATCTGAACACTTCAAGATTACTCAGGTGTACATCAAGTGATGGAAGACTCTAAAAATTCACACTAGCGAACAATTCTGCCTCTATTTGTCTTTAGCTTTCTTCTTAAGAAACAGTATATGCTGCTTGCTGATCCTTTCACTACTTCGAATTATCATCATTGGCTACTCCACTAGCCTCCTCTCTCTCCAGTCATGTATGAGATTTAATGCCAAAATAATTTACATCTATTCCTGGACAGTAAAAGAATCCATTCTCCTATTCATGATGTATTTGCTAATATCCTTGATTTGCAAAAATAATTAATATCTTTGAATATTAAAGATCACTAGCTGTATTTATTTGTTACTTAATTTTTCAATATTTTATTTGATCTCCATTTATTTTGTGTTTTGGTTTCTTTCAGAAATTTGAATATTCCAGAAAGCTAGGTACCAATTAACTGATATATAGCTTAGCATTTCAGAAGAGCATCATCGAACAAGGTTAAGAATTTACACACTCCTCTTTTTAGAAAAAGTGGGAGAAGTATTAGGTTTTTTGATCAAATAACTGATAGTTGTTACCTTCTAGCTGCCTATTCCATATTCACGCTCCCCTTTTTCCTTATAAAGAGAACTCTGACTTTGTTCAAGGTGATAATGTGTCCAGTGAAAACACTCACCTTTCCAGACTCCCTTGTACCTAGGGATAGATAACCATGTCACTCAGTTCTAGACAAAAAAATATGCCTGCTAGAAATTTCTGAAGAAGTTTTTGTTCTCCTGATATAAATACTCTCCCTGTCTGTCCTTTCTTTCTTTCCTTCTCTTCTGGCCTAGGTGTGAACTTGAGACTAGAGATGAAATAGCAATATTGCAATCATGAAATGGCAAGCATAATGATGGCATTAATGACATTGAGCAGACAGTGCATCGTCAAGGAGCAAAATACACCCCTAACTGGTTGAGGCACTAAAGTCAGATTTCTGTAACCTTATAAAAAAAAAAAAAAAATTATAGCTGAACACAATTCTAATCTGATACATTCACTGACCACCATTTTCCTTTATAAACTTTTTGCCATTCTAAGTGGAACATCTCAAGTTTAGCACACACACAGCTTTCAAATTCAGCTTTTTTGAGTCATAATAAAATTAATGGTAACCATATTCAAAATTACCTGTATGATGAATCCTCAAATACAGTTTGAAGTAAATTTATTTCATTCTAATTTAGAGGAGCTGCCTCAAAAAATAATGCAGTCACTTAAGAATAACAACATTTAAAAACACATTTACTTTTCTGATGTATAGAAAAGGCTAACATAGTATGTAACTTGTGAAGCAGAAGGTATATTCATAGTTATAAACAGTCAAATGAGTCAAACAAAGCTCACAAAGATGGGACAATAAAAGTCATATGAAGGATATTTACTCAACAATAAAGACAACAGATTTAAAGAGCTTAGTTCTTACAAAATAATCTGAAGATACAAACACATCTATACCTTTGGAATATGACCATTTTCATCTAAAAGGCTTATTTCATTTTCTACACGATGAAGCCAGTTAGTATTCTCATCAAATTGCTTCAATTCCTCCTCCTTTTTCTTTTCCAGGTAGCAGCGACGAGTTTTCAACATTGCAAGTCTGTGATCTCGTTTGCAAGTGGCCTAAAACACAATGTATTTAATATTCAACCTAATTTTTATGGTATTTCATGTATACATTAGTAAAGTAGTACATTTTCTTGTAAGTGTTCTACAGTAGTCTATTAAGTTAGGCTGTATTTTTCTATTTAAAAGCTATTTCCCCCTTGAAACCATGACAATACTACTGCTTGCAGGGAAATAGGAAATTAAGTTAGTCATTTTTTTATAAAATTACATGTTGAAAGTTATGGCTTCCAGAAATACAACGGCCAAATTAAAGACGACAACTTTTTTTTGCTAAAATCCATTCCTTTCAATTTGTTATGTTTGAAAAGTCCACACAAGATCTGATAAGTTCCAGATTTCCTTAATCAAAACCAAAAATAGATGCATGCATGCTCTTGTCCTTTCTCCAACTGAAAAGATGTGAAGAAATAAAGTGTTCTAGTGCTCCAGCTGGAAACCCTGGTGGTGTAGCTGGTTAAGTGCTACAGCTGCTAACCAAAAGGTCAGCAGTTTGAATCTACGAGGCGCTTCTTGGAAACTCTATGGGTCAGTTCTACTCTACAATACAGGGTCACTATGAGTTGGAATCCACTTGATGGCAATGGGTTTGCTTTTTTTCTTTAGTGCTCCGGTTTGGTCTATAAAGCCTTTAGGTTGGTTCGTGGAAATGACCGCAAAGAGAGCTTTACTATATTTACTATCAGATCTTGCCTGATAGTTTGTTCACTACCTATAGTGGGCATTTGGAATATTTTTTGGTGTTTCAGTTGAGATCAAAACTGGCCCTTTGGTTTTTTACCCCAAAGAGCTTGCAAATTATCATGGGAACCATGGGCCAGAACAGCTTGTCCTCTCTAGGTTGTTTGGCAATAGACATTGAACTCAACAACCATCAGGTGTGAAGAAGGGATTTGAGACAATAGATCCACATAGATTAGAACAAGCACCTACAACTGTTTCTGGAAGAAGGAAATAAAAATAAAAGGAGAAACAAGATTTGAACTTTAAAGATAAGTTCTTATTCATTAGTATCTTTTATCAAAGATGTATTATTAACATTTGATGGGTATAACAATAAAAAATACAGCTACCAATTGTCTTCACTGAATAGGATAGGGACTTATAAGGGGTTTACGGTCAGGCAAAGGGAGATATCATGAAGCCATACTCAAATAAAAACAAAAATCCATTACTGTAGAGTTGATTCTGACTCATAGCAACCCTAGAGGACAGGGTAGAACTGCCCCATAGGGTTTCCAAGGCTGGAAATCTTTACGGAAGCAGACTACTGCATCTTTCTCCCGCAGAGGGGTTGGTGGGTTTGAACTGCTAATCTTTTTGGTTAGCAGCCGAGCACTTTAACCACTGCACCAGGGTTCCTTACTCAAATATAAAACTAAAAAAACAAAGGAACAACAACAACAACAAAAAAAAACAAACCCATTGCTGTTGAGTCAATATTGACTCATAGTGACCCTATAGGACACAGTAGAACTGCCCCGTTGGGTTTCCAAGGAGCGGCTGGTGGATTTGAACTGCTGACCTTTTGGTTAGCTAGCAAACCCTTCAACACTGTGCCACCAGGGCTCAGTAAAATTTTACTTGGCCTTCCTTTCAAGGGAAATACAAGGGTGAAAGAGAAGCTGACTCCATTTCAGGCTAGAGTCAAATGATTGATAGGCACTGTCATTGTCATTAAGGTTCTTGACTCTTTATATAGTTTCTCTGGCTAATTATTTCTCAATCACACTTAAGCAATGTAAGACCAGAAAAACAAACAAACAAAAACCTGGGTAACCAAGAAAACAAAACAAAAATTAAAACCCCAAACTGCTAGAGTGCTAGGGAGAGAAATATGGTAGAATACTATAATGTAATAGCAGTCCAAGAATGATACAGGACCCTACACCAAACAAAAAACAAACCCATTGCTGTCAAGTCGATTCTGACTCATAGTGATCTTATATGACAGAAAAGAACTGTTCCACATGGTTCCCAAGGAACGGCTGGTAGATTCAAATTGCCAACCTTTTGGTTAGCAGCTGAGCTCTTAACCACTAGGCCACCAGGGCTTCAATAAAGGACCCTGAAACCAAAAAAATCATTGCCACTGAGTTGATTTCAACTCACAGCGACCCTTCGGACGGAGTAGAACTACCCCATAGTGTTTCCAAGGAGTGGCCGGTGGATTTGAACTGCCAGCCTTTTGGTTAGCAACCATATACAAAGTCGTGACTAGCCTTTTTATTCTTGTTCTCTCATACACAGTCGACTAATTCTTTTTGGTAAAATGACTCTGTGTATTCCTTCCATCTTCTTTTGATGCTTCCTGCGTCGTTTAATATTTTCTCCATGGAATTCCTCACTGTTGCAACTCGAGGCTTGAATTTTTTCTTCAGTTCTTTCAGCTTGAGAAACACCGAGCGTGTTCTTCTCTTTTGGTTTTCCATCTCCAGCTCTTTGCACATGTCATTGTAATACTTTACTTTGTCTTCTTGAGAGGCGAGAAGACAAAGTAAAGTATTTGTTTTCTTTAAAATCTTCTCTTCAGTTCTTTTACTTCATGAATTCTTCCTTTTGCTTTAGCTGCTCGACGCTCAAGAGCAAATTTCAGAGTCTCTTCTGACATCCATTCTGGCCTTTTCTTTCTTTCCTGTCTTTTCAGTGACCTCTTGCTTTCTTTATGAGCAGTTGATGGTCTGTTCCAGTCAGCCCTGGCCTTGTTCTGACTGATGATATTGAGCTTTTCCACCGTCTCATTCCACAGATGTAGTCAATTTGATTTCTCTGTGTTCCATCTGGTGAGGTCCATGTGTATAGTCGCCGTTTACATTGGTGAAAGAAGGTATTTGCAATGAAGAAGTCGTCGGTCTTGCAAAATTCTATCAATCCATCTCCGGCATTGTTTCTATCACCAAGGCCATATTTTCCAACTACTGATACTTATTCTTTGATTCCAACTTTCGCATTCCAATCGCCAGCAATTATCAATGCATCTTGATTGCAAGTTTGATCAATTTCGGACTGCAGCAGCTGATAAAAATCTTCTATTTCTTCATCTTTGGCCCTAGTGGTTGGTGCGTGAATTTGAATAATAGTCATATTAACCGGTCTTCCTTGCAGGCGTATGGATATTATCCTATCGCTGACAGCGTTGTACTTCAGGATAGATCTTGAAACGTTCTTTTTGACGATGAATGCAACACCATTCCTCTTCAAGTTGTCATTCCCAGTATAGTAGACTATATGATTGTCCGATTCAAAACGGCCAATACCAGTCCATTTCAGCTCACTAATGCCTAGGATATCGATGTTTATGTGTTCCATTTCATTTTTGATGATTTCCAATTTTCCTAGATTCACACTTTGTACATTCCAGGTTCCGATTATTAATGGGTGTTTGCAGCTGTTTCTTCTCATTTTGAGTCATGCCACATCTGCAAACTTAGGTCCCGAAAGCTTTACTGCATCCACATCATTAAGATCGACTCTACTTTGAGGAGGCAGCTCTTCCCCAGTCATCTTTTGAGTGCCTTCTAACCTGGGGGGCTCATCTTCCAGCACTATATCAGACAATGTTCCACTGCTATTCATAAGGTTTTCACTGGCTAATGCTTTTCAGAAGTAGATTGCCCGTCCTTCTTCCCAGTCTGTCTTAGTCTGGAAGCTCAGCTGAAACTGTCCTCCATGGGTGACCCTGTTGGTATCTGAATACCAGTGGCATAGCTTCCAGCATCACAGCAACACCCAAGTCCCCACCGTACGACAAACTGACAGATACATCGGGGAATTAGTCGACATTCATCCATTTCAAGAGGTGGCATATGATCAGGAATTGATGGTACTGAAGGAAGAAGTCCAAGCTGCTCTGAAGGCATTGGTGAAAAACAAGGCTCCAGGAATTGATGGAATATCAATTGAGATGTTTCAACAAACAGATGCTGTGCTGGAGGTGCTCACTCGTCTATGCCAAGAAATATGGAAGACAGCTTCCTGGCCAACTGACTGGAAGAGATCCATACTTATGCCTATTCCCAAGAAATGTGATCCAACCGAATGTGGAAATTATAGAACAATATCATTAATATCACACGCAAGCTAAATTTTGCTGAAGATCATTCAAAAATGGCTGAAGCAGTATATTGACAGGGAACTGCCAGAAATTCAGGCCTGTTTCAGAAGAGGACGTGGAACCAGGGATAACATTGCTGATGTCAGATGGATCCTGGCTGAAAGCAGAGAATACCAGAAGGATGTTTACCTGTGTTTTATTGACCATGCAAAGGCATTCAACTGTGTGGATCATAACAAACTATGGATAACACTGCGAAGAATGGGAATTCCAGAAAGCTTAATTGTGCTCATGAGGAACCTGTACAGAGATCAAGGGGCAGTTGCTCAGCCAGAACAAGGGGATACTGATTAGTTTTAAGTCAGGAGAGGTGTGCGTCAGGGTTGTATTCTTTCACCATACCTATTTAATCTGTATGCTGAACAAATAGTACGAGAACCTGGACTATATAAAGAAGAACGGGGCATCAGGATTGGAGGAAGACTCATTAACAACCTGCATTATGCAGATGACACAACCTTACTTGCTGAAAGTGAAGATGACTTGAAGCACTTACTGATGAAGATCAAAGACCACAGCCTTCAGTATGGATTACACCTCAACATAAAGAAAACAGAAATCCTCACAACTGGACCAATGAGCAACATCATGATAAATGGAGAGAAGACTGAAGTTGTCAAGGATTTCATTTTACTTGGATTCACAATCGAAGCTCATAGAAGCAGCAGTCAAGAAATCAAAAGACGCATTGCATTGGGCAAATCTGCTGCAAAGGACCTCTTCAAAGTGTTGAAGAGCAAAGATGTCACCCTGAAGACTAAGGTGCACCTGACCCAAGCCATGGTATTTTCAGTCACATCATACGCATGTGAAAGCTGGACAATGAATAAGGAAGACCGAAGAAGAGTTGATGACTTTGAATTGTTGTGTTGGCGAAGAATATTGAATATACCATGGACTGCCAAAAGAACAAACAAATCTGTCTTGGAAGAAGTGTGGCCAGAATGCTCCTTAGAGGCAAGGATGGCGGGACTGCGCCTTACATACTTTGGACGTGTTGTCAGGAGGGATCAGTCCCTGGAGAAGGACATCATGCTTGGCATAGTATAGGTTCAGCAGAAAAGAGGAAGACCCTCAATGAGGTGGACTGACACAGTGGCTACAACAATGAGCTCAAGCATAGCAAGGATTGTAAGGATGGCGCAGGACCGGGCAGTGTTTCGTTCTGTTGTGCACAGGGTTGCTATGAGTCGGTACCGACTCGACAGCACCTAACAACAACAACAACATGCACAGTAGGGTTTTCTACAAGCTAAAAACATTTGTAATATCACAACAGAGTAATATAGCATCAAATATAAGAACACAGCTGATATGAAAAGCCAGACATGAAAGAGGCTTGCAAAAACATAAAACAATGCCATTTTCTTACTATCTATTTTTGTATCTTTTGGAAAATATAGTTATTATTTTTCATAACAATGTTATTTATGCTAATGTAATAGGTTATTATTTTTAAATAATTCACACTTTTTTCTCTTAAGTCTGTTTTAATTTCTAATATGACAATGTTAGTAGATAGAACCAACATAAACAAAGCTCTTTGAGGTCCTAAATAATTTTTAAGAGTAGAAAAGAGCACAGAAACTTGAAAAGTTTGAGAACCACTGCTGTAACAGAAGAGGGGTGGATGTAGCTTCTTGACTTTCTTCTGTAACTCAGTAGGTATGAAGACTTAGGCAAGTCAATCTCAGTGAGCCTTCAGTTATCCCATTTGGAAAATGAAGATAAAAATATTATACCTGCCTGAAAGTATCAAATTATCTCTATTTTGCTTTAAAATTTATAAATTTTGTAGGAACACTTAGAAACCAGAGCAGGAGATGATCTATGGGTCTGATGGTAGCAATACATAAAACTAGGATAAAACTAGGACAGCTTAACTGTAAACCCCTCACAGTACACTTTTGATAGCTTTTATTTTCTGTCCATCAAATATATCATCTATGACAATTCTCTGTGGGGGATATTTTCGTTCAGGATACCCCTATTGAACCACTGTTCTGAAAAAGAAAAACGGCAAGTAAATTTTTCGAAGGAATTCTAAAATATGCATGTAAAATCTTGACATTAAAGTAAAATATTTCCCATTAAGGTTTCAAAAGAACTTTGTGTATTTCATTAGCAAATGCCCAGAATAATGCAAAAGTCTTGAAAGAGAATATATAATTCTAAAGTTTTAGGTGTTACTACTATTTTGTACAAAATAACTACTAATATGATAAACTCATATTATTTCATTAGAAATAATTTAGGGATTATCTTGATGTGGCCATGAAATTACCCAGGAGCTTCACTTTAATACTAATCTCAGAATGCATACTCTAGAATAACTTATAGCTCAATTTTGACATCCTTTTAACACTTCTGAGAGTAAATCTTTTTTGGAGACGGTCCAAGATAGACATAGAATTCTGTGCCTTAGCAAACAGTTCAGTTTGACTATGGTATGACAGTTCCGTGTTTAAAAAAAAAAAAAAAAAACAAACCTCTAGATGTGTTTCTATGTTTTTCAATAGTCTTTAACTACAACCAATGAAGTTAAAACTTTTTATCTCCATTGCTTACCTACCCTCCTAGGAATAGCTGTAAGAATTAGGGACATGTGGATTGAAAAGATCAAAAATCAGAAATTATAAACAGCAGGTGGATTAGATAAAGGCTATTAAGCAGAAAAATAAAGATGAAAACAGAAAGAAATTCAAGAAACCAGCCAAATCCATTCCAGTATTCCATGTCTTAATCTTTCCAAGCATTCACATTCAAAATCCAAGGGGGAACTAAAACATAAACTTGTTTGGTATTAAACAAAACAAACTTATTAGTTGTACTAAATAATAATATTCAACTATTTTAAAAATGGCATTCTGATTCTAAGCTCCAATAACACTATTCTCTTGCTTCAAAGGCTTCAATGACTGCTTTTAACTATAAAATCCTAAATTCCTGGCAACAGTTTCCACAAACTGGCCTATTTTCCAACCTGTTTTCAGTAATTCCGAATACGGCCAGTAAGTTTTATATCATGTGCCAACTCCAATCATTCAGAGTGGTCAGTTTTGGCCACTTGCAGGTATGGAGAAAAAGAGCATGGTAATTCATCGGCGATATCTGACATGGGTAAAGGAGAATTGACAGGAAGTGTTGAGTATACTTCCATACTTATAGCCCTACAAATACGCTCTGCTCTGGTCAAACTGATCTTTTGTCGGTAACACACCAGTACTATTTGCTTTACTCCCACTGATACGCTACCATGTAAGGCCCAGTATAAATTCTGTCTCTCCACCAGGAAGTCTTTCTTGATCACTACAACTGGAAGCCACTGTTCCTCCTCTGAATAGCTATAACACTGAACAGTATGTACAGTATAACAGAGTCATTAAGTGTAGACTCTGAAGCCAGGTACTCAGGGTTTAATACTGGTTTAACCATATTAATTAGTATGCAATTCGAGACAATTTACTTGAATTCTCAGTGCCTTAGTTGCTTACCTATAAAATGGGAATAATATTAGGTCTACCTTAGAGACTTGTTACGAGTATCAAATGAGTTAATCTATGCAAGGACTCTGAAGTGTCTGGCACATGGTACTCAATAAATATTAGCTGTTTTATTACTACACTACCACTTTCATGACAGTCATATAGTGCCTTGTCATTTATGTATTACTTTATTGTTTCGAGTAGCTTGTAGATAGTTGGAGAGCATACAGTTTGTCATACTTTATCTCCATTGTGTCTAGCATAATGCTTTGCATATAAGCAAAAATATTCAGCAAAAGCTGTTGCTAGAAGTTGAGACACTAAGTCAAAACCAGCTTCCCGTGACTGAATTGCTTGCCTTTTTTTAAAAAACTAAATCAGCTGAAATTTATTTAATGAATACTTACACTCAATTGAAAAGAATTATCCCCACTGAAAATACTTTAAAATGCACCCACTCCTCACTTATCGACATAGTTTCCAAAGACCAGACCATTATGCGAGAATGGAGGATTTTTTTTTTCCAGTTTTCAGACCAAGTATTTGTCCAATTTTTTAATTTGGGAAATATGATCACAGAAATAATAACTGCTAAGGTTTACTAATGTGCTCATCACTGTGACAAGTCCAGTTATGGATTATTCCTCTGCAGGGCAGGAGGCTTAGAGGAGAAAAAGCTGGATAAAGTCGGGCTGTGTGATTGGAGGGCCCATGGCTTAATCATTTCACCTTCCTCCTGTGTTGGGTCAGACCTTCATGGAGCTGCTTCCAGGGCTCCACTCTCACCCTTGCATTCATGATCCCCGAGCCTGCTCTGCTTTCCGGGCCTGGGAGTCAGCTAGGCTTGGGGTTTCCTTTGAGGGCACTGGGAACCTGGCAGGCACCTGGCCCCACCAAGGCAGAGGTTTCAGGCCCAGTTTGGCGCACTTTGGGATGTCATTAAACTTGCACACATTTCTTACAAACACCCTCTCTGATGCCTCTTTCTTTCTTCCCTTTCTACCCCACAACAATTTTGAGCTGCAGGGCTTCTGGCAGCATAGGTGTTGGAACCCAACACAGGCACCTGCTGGCTTGGTGCTGCCTGTGCTTCTGCCTGGAGCCATTGTTACAGAAGAGGCTGGCCCTGCATGGCAGCTGGACGTGGTGCCCCTGCTGGCAACAGGGAGTAGAGGGTGTGGCGCAGTGCAGCCCAGCTTCCCAGAGGCCTCTTGGAGGGCCTCCTCAAGGAAGGGGATGCTCTGCAACCCTTCCCGCCATGCCCACCATCTCATTAATGTGCCAAATAGTCAGACAGTGTAATTTTACTGTTGTCGTAAATAGGAAATACTGGATAACGAGACAGTCGCTAAGTGAAAAGTAGGTGTAAGTGCTATAAAAACACTTAATTCTTTAAAACATATAGTATAGCACTATTTCATTTAGCAACCATATGAAACGGGTTCTCAACAACAAATTGAAACTTATTACTAACCCTGTATGTTCTGCTATTTGGAAGTCATTAAGGTTTTCAAAAATATTGCCAACAATTCTGTAGTTGAAGGTTAAAGTGCAAAGGTAATACAATCTCAAAGATATAACTTCAGTTTTTCCTCTGACTGAAAAAGATGTGAGGAACATGAACTTTGAAAAACAAAGTCAAAAAATATTTTTAGTAAATCAAGGTATAATAAATACATACTATTAATTTTGATAGTATAGTTGAATATCAACTGATACCAATTATACATTAATGAATACTGTATGATTAATTCCTTAGTATATCAAATCTTTGCCATTGATTAGACCGAGAAAAAAGTTGAAATTTTTTTTAAAGCACTCTAAAATTTGATGGTTTTTGGACATTAAAAATGCAAAATTTGTACATAAAATTGTTACTTTGGAAAGGTAGGAAAAGAAGACATGTTTTACTAGTGGCCTAAGGGGACTGGAAAGTTTTTTATATGATAAAGCCTTTTAATAGGTAATATATGAATGTATCTATATATCGCCTATATAATTAAAATTTAAACACACAAAAACACATTTAACTTATCATCAGTGAACACCAAAATTGGTGTGAATAATTATCCAGAATTTTCAACTTTTTTTTTTCCCTGTTTTAATCTGCAGTTTTACATGTCCAGGTACAGATATATTTTATCCTGATTAGAACTCATGTTTCTTAAATTCACATCTTATTCACATACTATTAAAAAAAAAATTTTTTTTCATACTATTAGACCAAAAAAATTCACAGCTATAAGCTTTCTGAATATTGCCCTTTCCCCTTTAATATCTCCTTCTTAAGTGCCTATTAGATGAACACATGACTTTATCATTCTATTCTTCATATCAACATCTAATTTATATCTGGCATCTCTTTACGCTGCATTTGGTGTGATTCTTCTCGGATCTATCTCCCACTTCCTTAATTTTCTGTTCAGCTGTATCTAACATGAAAAAAAGCAAAGGAATACAAGCACAAGTTCTGGAATCAGCCTGACTTCAAATCACACAGCTCTGCCACTTACGAGCTTTGAGACCTTAGTTTCCTCATTTTAATTATGAAGCTAATAATACTAGAGTCTCATAGGATTTTCTGAGAATTAAGAGTTAGTATATGCAAAGTGCTTAAAATAGTGCTTTGAGGGGTCTGTTGTGTAGACTGATTTTGCATTGCTCCTGCCAGGTTTCCCAGGAGGATCACTGATTAAATATTATTTTCTATGTCAATTTCACACTATGAAGATTTTCCAAACAAAAAACATGGGTAGTAAATATTGAAACCTCAAATTCTTGTAAAGAGTAGGCCTATGATGACAATCTTCAAATGAGAATTTTTCCCCACCCCAGGCAAGGTTCCTTGTTGCCTTCCTGTGCTGTTTGGCAAGACGTTTTCTCTCTGGAGTACCATTACAGTGGGAATTGACCTTTGAAGTTCCTAGCTTTATGTGAGGGCTCTCATTCTAACTCTCTGCTTGCCTTGGGTCTTATACCGAAATAGTGGCATTCATTAAGGGCTGGATAGTGGGAGTGGTCTGTGTGTGTGGACGGGGTGGGAGAAGACACTGTCAGTAACTTAAAAACAATAAATCTGACTGAAGTTGGTCTGCATTTTATAGCACCACACACTGTCAACTCTAAATAACATTAGTGATAAAATACTTTTCTCTAAAAAAAAAGCTCTTGTTGATCTAAGATATAAACTATGGCCTGCATCTGGGCTGGATGGCTCCCACTGACCCACTTTGGTATCTCCCACTCTCTCTGAGTGTTTTAAAGCCCAAGCTCTTCATGTGAAGAGTTCTACAAACCCTCAGAACCCTCAGAGAAGCAACAGCAGCAAGTGAGATTCTTTTGGTTTGTTTGCTTGTTTCCTTTCAGTTTTTGACACCTAGAAATTTAACCTTGTCTCTTGTACACTTAGTTATACATTTACAACAATGTTTGCTACATTTCCTCCAGCATTTCCTGGTGCTTGTAAAGAATGGGAGATTAAGTAACCTTGCCTATTGTTATAGATTGAATTGTATTTCTAAAAAGATATGTTGAAGTTCTACCCCTCCCTCCAACACATTAACTTAACATGAGGCCATCCATACTGAAGTAGGGTGGGTCCTAGTGTAACATGAGTGAAGACTTTATAAGAAACACAGACACAGAGGGAAGACAGCTATAATGCAGACACAAAATTAGAGTGATGCATCTATAAGTCAAGGAATGCCAAGGATTGCCAGCCATCACCAACAGCTAAGAGAGAAGCATGGAACAGATGCTCAAAGCCCTTACCTCAGAAAGAACGGACTAGCCAAAACTCTGATATTGAATTCCTAATGTACAGAGCTGTGAGACAAAAAATTTCTGTTCTTATAAACCACTCAATTTGAAGTATTTTGTTACAACAGCCCTAGGAAAATAATACACCTGTCAAGTTGCTAGAATTGGAAGTCCCCATGTTTTTATATTCTTTAAAATTTAATTATACAATTGTTAAACACCTTTTCTACTTTGTCTTCAGAACACATCATTTCTATTTGTTTATGGCACTGTTGTTCATGGAACATCTTAAGTTCATTTTCTTTTAGTAACATTTCCAACTTTAGATATTCTTGCCTGATTTCTTCACGATTCTGGAACAAGCAGTTCAGAATTTCTTGAAATCTACCGAAAATAAAATACATAATAGAATCTTATTAATTTTATGATAAATCATACAAACTTTACTTAATGAAATGCATTACAAATCATACAGAGTTTACTTAAAGAAATACATGAACAAAAGAATATACAGCACTCACAGATTTAGACCCAATGATAAACAGCAAGTGGGTCAGGGTAACTGTTTCTGATTAAATTATATATATAAAAAAATTTGTTTAGAAAGGGTTATTAAACTTAATTTTACTAAGTTAAATTTCTTTCTCCTTCTATCCCCCACGAAAGATCATGTTATTCAAATATGCAGGTATCATAACGCCTCTAGGATTAGTAACATACTATATTTTGTTTACACTAATTTTTTATGTATATGATACAATTGCTTAGCAAAAATATTATTTTATGTTTGTGGGAAAAGGATGATAATCTCAACTTGTTAGCCCACTTCCTGAGGCTCCAGCAGCTATACAGCATCGTGCTGTATTTTGGTGCTGGCTCACTGTAAAGAAATAAGCAGTAGGAGGCATAATCACATGGTGCTCCAAGGCCCCCTAGGGAAGGTGAGAGAGCCAGTTTTCAGCTTCGGAATTTGTTCCAGTGAAAACACGCCATACGGTTAGATACCCCCTACAGCCTGGCATAAGAGTCAACTGACACTGCCAGGGCCCAAAACATCTAAGTTTAGAACATGATAAACCCAGAAAAGCTGCTATAGTGTGTTTCCTCCAAAGGGCAATACACATTGAGAAAACCAAAGTTGGGGAGCTGGACCCAGATCTCCTCTAGATGCCAAGACCTCAAGATGACTAACTCCTATGAAATCCCTGAAAATTGTTATCTTGTATCTTCCAGGGTCAGCAGAATATTGGCCACAGTGATATTCTACTTTTATAAAAATTTATTTGTGCTTTTAACTCATAGATCAGCTCTGAGCTACAGTGGCAGTACAAGCAGTTACATATAGGCAAAAATCCCAAAGGAAAATGAACTGTGAAACTTTTAAAATGAAACTGTAATAATGTATATGCATTTAAAAATAAATGTTCTTTGGCTAGAATTTTAGATATATTTGTAAGGATCTGTGGTAAAAACATTGCCAATTTACGTCAGTAGTTCTTAATGAAACTCTACTGGGAATGAATATAAGCCACAACACATTGACTTTACTGCAGTTTTGTCAAAAGTAATAAATATTTCATGGCAAATATGTACAGACACTGCAATTTAATTGTATTATATTACAACAATACTAATGCCAGTAAATGAATTGATAAGGTATCTTTAGGTTATACCCAAAGATAATTTCTTAGCTTCTCTGTAACACTTTATCCAAGGACACAGTGAAATATTTGTCAATTTTTTAAATTTTGTGGTCTAGACTTATGTTAGTTGGTGGCATTTACTGATTAGGATATGAAGAAGAGAGTTAGGATCAAAGAAGGTTTCTAGAGAGCTTCTTTTTAAAAGACTGCATCATTTTTAAAGAGAAAGTGTCCTAAGAGATTGACTAACAATAACTATCCTAGTCATCTAAAATATTCAAGTGACTAGAAAACAAGAATCAGCACCAATATTTTTAGGAGATACATAATGAATATTACACTCACAAATTTCTTAGAATAGTCAAAAGCAAAGCTTTATAATTACTGTCTAAAGAACAATTGTATTTTTATGATTTCCTTTTTGAATACTCTTTCCAAATAGCTTTGCCACATAACAAATACTGTACACTCTTCCCTTTATATGTTTAAATGTCATAAAATGTTTTTTATATTTTTGTGGAAAAATAAATTTCAAAAAATTATGGCAATAAAGAAAATCCTATGTAACAATATGATTGACAGAGGTAAAAGTTTTTTATATATTTCTTTCAAGAGCCAGTTACTTTTGAAGGAAAATGACAAAGCCTATGGGGTATACAATTTTATCATTACTTTCTTTATAAATAGAAGTAAATTATTTAACATGTTGCCAGAAATTAAAACTCAAAGTTTTTACTGTTGGTTAAAGATCAGGTTGAAATGTAAAAAATATCTAAAAAAATGCTCATTTCACAGTTGAGGTCATCTCCTTCCTGAATCATTTTACCAGAAAGAAAGAATCAACAATTTAAAGGCAAAACTGCAGAAAAGTCTACTCATCTGTAAGGTTTGAATTGGTAAACTGTTGTTGTTAGGTGCCATTGAGCCAGTTCTGACTCATAGTGACCCTATGCACAACAGAAAGAAACACTGCCCAGTCCTGCGCCATCCTCACAATCATTGCTATGTTTGAGCCCATTGTAGAAGCCAGAGTTAAACCTTCTTTGAGGGCCGTCTTCTTTTTCAGTGACCCTCTACCTACAAACATGATGTCCTTCTCCAGGGACTAGTAGCTCTTGATAACATGTCCAAAGTATATGAGACGAAGTCTCACCATCCTCGCTTCCAAGGATCACTCTGTCTGTACTTCTTCGAAGACAGATTTGTTTGTTCTTCTAGCAGATCATGGTATATTCAATATTCTTTGCCAACACCATAATTCAAATGCATCAATTCTTTAGTCTTCCTTATTCATTGTCCAGGTTTCTCATGCATATGAGGTGATCGAAAATATCATGGCTTGGGTTACGCACACCTTAGTACTAAAAGCAACATCTTTCCTTTTCAAAACCTTAAAGAAGTCTTGTAGCAGATTTGTCCAATACAATATGTCATTTGATTTCTTGACTGCTGCTTACATGGGCGTTGATTGTGGATCCAACTAAAATGAAATCCTTCTCGGATTATTTGCTCAGCATACAGACTGAATAAGTATGGTGAATAAGGATACAACTCTGATGCATACCGTTCCTGACTGTAAACCACGTAGTATTACCATGTTCTGTTTGAACGACTGCTTCGTGTTCTATGCACAGGTTTCGCGTGAGCACAATTAAGTGGTTTGGAATTCCTGTTCTTTGCAATGTTATCCATAATTTGTTTTGATCCACATAGTCAAATGCTTTTGTATAGTCGATAAAACACAGGTAAACATCTTTTCTGGTATTCTCTGCTTTCAGCCAAGGTCCACCTGACATCAGCAATGATATCCTTTGTTCCATGTTCTCTTCTGAACCTGGCTTGAGTTTCTGGCAGCTCCCTGTTGATGTATTGCTGCAATCGCTTATGAGTGATCTGCAGCAACATTGTACTTGTGAGGTATTGATAAACTAGGCCTGATTAAATATTGCTGAGCTATTCCATTCTATGCAAGCGATGACCCTAAATTTGAATAGTTGGTGACTTCTTTACCATTCAAGAAGCTTGCATTAAAAAAAGGAGATATCTGGGTGGATGAGGGCCAAACCCACCTTGGGCTTTAACAAAATAATAACAACAACAACTAATAATACATCAATGCTCAAAGCTTTTTTGATGAGATTAATTCAATATGAGGAGTCAGTTGCACTTAAGTTTAATTAAAAAAACAATGTAAAATTGGTGGGCTATAACAAAAAGCATCGTAAGACTAATAATATAAAAGCATTGCTACCCTGTGAATGGGTTGTTAGAAAGATTAGTGGAAAAGAACTTAAAGCACTTTAGAAAATCTCCAGTATAAACAGATCTCTTGTAATGTATCAATATATAAATCAACTGTTTGCTATATGAAAAAGTGATTCACGGTCACTGGTATAAAAAGCTGTCATAATTACTTATGATGCTTGTCAAGTAGCACAGTATGGCAGCAAAGCGATTAAGAGTTGAAGGATGTGATTTATAGTTCTTCCCCTTATCTGTAAGTAAAGAAACAATACTTCCCTTCTGTTATTTCATAAAGCTGTTGTAGTGGTCATGAGGTTAACGTGGGTCTAAAAATCTCAAAAACTACAAAGCCATATACAAAAATAAAGTGGCATTATTATTATTGGTAGTAGTTATCTTAGAATCTAGAATCATTTAAGGGAGACAAAAAAATGTTTTTCAAATTAGGGATATCTTATGTAAAACCTCAATTTACTAATTTGATTTAACAAAAAGAAAAGTTGTTCTGGCTGAAGCTAGGTTGAAAATCACTGTCAGCTAGAGTCTTCCTGTTCCCCTTACGCACTCCAAGACTCCTACAAACTCTAGATTATAAAACAATGAGAAAAACTATGGGTTTAAGTTGTGGTTAGCTTCTCATACTGGTGAAACAGAAAACTGGCTCTGGAGAATTTGGAATAAGTTTAATTTTACACAATTCTAATCAAAGTTGAATAGATTCTTTTATTAAAAGGATTCTCAGACCTTTTAATATGCTGATGTATTTTGTCAGTCTCTTAGATTCCTCCAGTAAGGAGTAATTCCCAAAATTGTTTGGTCCAGGAATCCCTTGCTACCTTTCTAAAACAACTTTAGAATTTAAAATTGTTTTAATTCTTTTGGGGAAAAGTAAATTTATTCAACAAATAATGAGATTAATATTAAATATCTGGTTGAATTTTAAAAATATACATTCCTCAAAATGAGATCTTTTTTTACCTTTTTATTTCTTTTTCCTGAGGGTTTGACATCATTACCTTTGCTTTGTTATTTTCATCAGCAAAGGTTTTCTGTTCTTCGTAGGCTTTTAGTTTTTCTTTTAACATTAAAATCTAGCAGACAGAAAACACAGTTAAAATACAAAACAAGTCTCCATTATCCATGACCATCATTCTAAAAGTACAGCAAAACCTCAGTAGTGAAAAATAACTGAATAAACCAGATTTCAATTATAATATGAAAACTCATTAAGTTTTAAAACAATTAGGATTGCAGAGTTCCAAAAATGAGGAGTTGAGGGAGATTAGTATAACAATGTAAGAAGTAGACATACCTCTTTCTTCTGCTCATTACAGATCTTTACATATTGAGTTATATGATTGTTGAGATTAAGAACATTGCTCTTCAACTGTTAAAAGAATTTACAAATGAGTATATACAGATAATAATCACTCAGTTATATATACAACCAAAATGGCATTATGTCCTTATTAATCTAGTCTCCATTCAATCAGAATTTGAGATAATTATTATCATGTGACAATCATGACCAGTTATATTCATTTTAAAATCCATTATGTAAGGATATGCTGAGCACATTAATAATGTAAATGAAATTGTAAAGAAACTGCTTTACTACTTTAGAAAAGTACTTTTAACTACCTGAGAAGTAACCATTGACAATATAAATTGCCCAGTGTCTATTTCCTTTGACTTCTAAGAAATTCAGAGTTAATTTTATGCACCACTCATTCATAAGTTCAACTAGGTTTTACAGACTTCTTATATTTAATCCTTTTTATAATAATATGGGTTGTTTGGCAGCTATAGAATAGTGGAGAGAACATTAAACACTTAAGTCCAAGTCCTTGATTTGGAGGCCCTGCCAACTTCTCACTTAACTGACTTAGAATGAAGTATTTACAAGTCTCTGAGTACTGCCTTTCCCAACTGTAAAGTGAAGCTAAACAATGCCTTCCTCAATGGGTTAGTGTAAGGATTACATTAAAAAGTATGTGAAAAACCTTTGTACACCCATACACTAGTATGATCTTTACTAGCTAATTATATAAATAGTATATAAACATTCGCGTAAGGATGACAATAACGTGCTCATCTTCAGACCTTTAATGGGAATGGCAGAGAGGTAAGGGGGAAGAGGAGTAATCACACTAGTATACCTCTACGTCTCTTCCAATACTGAGATCCTGTGATTTTAAACATCCCAAAGTTTTGGAAAAAATAATGAACTAACCAATCATTATCATATTTTTAGAGCGAAACAGAGATTGATTACACCAACATCATGAATGTGGAAAGAAATTATTTAGAAAAGGCTATTTACCTTATAAACTTAAATAAAATCTCTCAAAGTTAGATAAAAGGAAGTAATATTTGGAACGCATATTTTGTGTCAGGTATTGCTTCTGATAATTAATATGTGTTATTCCACTTAGTCATTACAACTACACTATGAGGCAGATGGAAACCCTGGTGGCATAGTGATTAAGAGATACAGCTGCTAACCAAAAAGCTGGCAGTTTGATCCACCAGGCGCTCCTTGGAAACATTATGGGGCAGTTCTACTCTGCTCTTTAGGGTTGCTATGAGTTGGAATCAACTCGACCGCAACGGTTTTTTTTTTTTTTTTTTTTACGAGTCAGATATTATATGTATTTTACAGATGAAGTAACTGAGGCTTGCAGAGATTAAGTAACATATCCAAGTTACACAGGTAGAAAATGCTGGTGCTGGGCTAAAGCAGAGCATCACCTTGGCTGCTATAAATGTATTACAGCGTGGTGAGAAACTGATCCTTTCAGGTAACATCTATGTAGCCAAAGTCTTGGCTAATTACTCCAGAGTGCCATCCAAATAGCATGTGCCATGATGTAAAAAGGTTGGGAAGAAAGGTACTATAGCATCCTATCTCCCAAAAGACTTCATAATAGAATAATAACTATTATATATGTCATCAAAATATTTAATGGTTTAACTGTCTGAGCTAATGTTTAGTTAACTATGACAGTAAGGACATTTCTAATCCTTAGCTTTCTAACTCAGCAGAAACACACCCCTAAAGTTAATAATTTCATTAGAATTATAAAATATACACGCAGTAACCACAAAGGCAGAGTAAACATACTTACAGAAGATTTAATGTCCTTTGCACGATTAGCATACTTAAGAGTGTTATATGTGTCATCGTAGAACATAGAGGAAGGACTAACAGCAGCTATCATTATAGTTTGACAGTTTCCTCCAAGAGAATCCTTTAACAAGCGAGTAAGCTTACTATTTCTGTAAGGAATATGCTGATTCTTTCTCTGAAAGAACAAAAAAAGAATTCTTATGTCATTTCCACATTTAAATGCAAACTTGCTACCACTTCACTATAGGAATTTAAGCACTGCCCAACTTTGCCCACACTTATAATTGGTGATCCAACTGATGATAATGAATCTCGATGAAATATTCAGCGACTATATAAAACAAATTCTCTATTTAAAAATCACATCTCCACCTGAATAAGTATAGACTTTAGTTAGTAATAATGTATCAATACTGGTTCATTAGTTGCCATAAATGTACCATACTAATGTGAGATGTTAACAGCAGGAGAGTCTAGGTATAAGGTATATAGGAATTTTCTTCACTATCTGCAACTTTTCTGCAAATCTAAAACTATTCTAAAATAAAACGTTTATTTAAAATTATTTCCATTCTTTTTTTTTTTTTTTTTAAGGAATTAAGATACAAAAGTAAACATATATGCTGTATACAAATATACCAGGACAGTGGTGGTTCAGTGTGGGAGACACAGGTTTGATTCCTGGCCAGTGCACCTCAGGCACGACCACCGCTCACCACTGTCAGTGGAGGCTTATATGTTATGCCGAAAACTTCAGATTTCAATGGAGTTTCTACCCTAAGGCAGGTTAGGAAGAAAGGCTTGCCGATTTACTTTAGAAAAATCAGCCAATGAAAACTCTATGAATCACAATGATCTGATCCCATTGTGTATGGGGTTGACATGAGTTGGGAACCAACTTGATGGAAGCTAACAACAGCATACAAATATACTAAAAAACAAAAGCAAAAAAACATTGCCATTGAGTCGATTTCAACTCAGCGACCCTGTATGACAGAATAAAATTGTCCCATAGGTTTTCTAAGGCTGTCATCTTTACAGAAGCAGACTGTCACATCTTTCTCCCACAGATAAGCTTGTGGGTTCAAACTGCTGACCTGTTGGTTAGCAGCTGAGTGCTTTAACCACTGTGCCATTAGGGCTCCTTTACAAATATACTACAGGCACAATAAGAATTCGGCAGGGCATAGAAAGCAACTACTCTCGTTAAATAAGCACCTAACAGAGATGCTATGAGTGGGAACTGACTCAACGGCAATGAGTTTTAGTAACAAAGACACAATATAAATCGTAATTACAATCTTAGAGATACTTCACCTGAACCCACAATAAACCAAACCCATTGCCATCGAATCAATCTGACTCACAGTGACCCTGTAAGGACAGAGAGAACGGTCCCACAGGATTTCCAAAGCTGTGAATCCTCATGGAGGCAGACTGCCACATCTTTTTCACATGGAGCAGCTGGTGGGTTCAAACTGTTGACCTTTCAGTTAGTCCCCAATTGCTTTAACCACTGCGCCAATAAAGTTTCCTTAAAATTTGATTTTTCTTTTATTTAAAAGGTACATGCCTGACTTTAAAGTAACAAATCTCCCAAAAAAGTACAACTTCTATATAAAAACCGAGTATTAATTAGAATGTTAAGCTAAAAGTGATATGAGGTTATTCAACATAAATATTTCATATTACAGAAGAGGAAACTGAAGCTAAGCAAAAAGTGAAATGACTTGCCTCAGGTCACACAATTGGTAATTCAGAGCTACAAATAAGAGCTAGGTTCCTCAACTCCCAGTAGTCCCATGCTTTTCACTATAGCAGTCTTTCCCAAACAGTGTAGAACGTGCATCATTGTTGCTACTTGAAATCACATATATAGGACAAACATTCAACATTGATAAAGTTTTCTTTTCAATTCTCTTCTAATATCTTCTGATTCTTCAGAGACAATGTAGCAGGTTGTGCTAGTATCTTTAACACTTGGGGAGTTCGCAATTTAACTTTTGGTTTTTGCCCTCATTTCCTGAGAAGTTAAACACTTGGAATTTCCTGAGTAACTGAGTTACCTTTGGTATCTAAACACCACCTGAGGATTTGTGCAAATGAGCATAGGACACCAGGTCACACAGACCACCTGGTAGCCTGATTATCAGCTGACCTCATGGAGGTCATGCCTATGCAATGAGGCCCCAATAAAGAATTTGGACACGGCAGTGTCACAAGCTCTCTGGTTGGTGAAAAACATGGGTTTACATGGGAGAGTAGCACATTCCTTGGGACATGGTAGCTTCATGCTAGGAAGTCTCCTAGACCTCGTCCTGAGTGTCTTTGTGTATAAGTTAAAAAAAAAAAAAAACTTTATATGCAATACTATCAAACCATGCCCCGTTTAACAATTTCTATGCATGCATATATATTTTGCTATAATAAAGCTATAATTGTACAAGTATAGTATTTTTTGTGAGTTCTGTGAATTGTTCCAAGTGAATTATTGAAACCAAAGAAGTAGTGGGAGCCACAGGTCAGACGTGAAGGAGCCCAGGGGGAACTACCGAACTTGCAGCTGGTACCCTGAAGGGGTAGAAGGAAAACTCCAAATCTGTGGCCAGCAGGTAAGAAATAAGGGTGTCATATAGACTCCCAAACTTGTGGGTGTGTCTGCCTATTTGCTAGCCTGAAGGACAGTATTCTTTTAACTTGTGAGATCTGACCTAGGCAGTAGTTAGGCTGGCTAGAGCCAGAAAAAGAAGTGCTGTATGGTGGCTGGTGTCAGGTTGGAACTGATCAGAAAAGTGGATAATTGTCTATTATCTTCATACCTCTGTTTTAAGCGAGAGAAAGCTGATTTCTCAGAGCCTTCAGCAGGCAACAGTACACAATCAGAATTTAGTAACACTATCTTGTTTCCACTGCGCTTATTTTATGATTATCTACCATTTATAGCGTGTAATATTAGTTTTCAGTTCATGGAGTGACATAAAGTATCTTTTTAAAATAAATTCATTTAACTGAAAACAGAAGTCAATTACAAATCATAGGAATGGCTTAACTTTAGAAAACCAGTCTCTATATTACACTGTCTGCTTATTTGAGACTTTACCTTAGAATATAGAAGATATCTTGCTTCTTCAACCTTCATGTGATTTTAATAATTTTTTTTTAATATTCCCCAAGTTCTTACAAGAATCCATTTTATATTAAATTAAAATATAACATTTTGAACAGTTTAATAGAATTTTCACAAGGCCTTTGTGCCCGGCTTAAACCTGAATTATAAAATCTTAATTTTAAAAAAAGATGTTGTTTTCACAAAGATATAAGTTGTCAGGTATGATGTGTCACCACAAACATTTCTGGCATATTATAGATACAAAATGTTTTTAAATGCCCCCAAAGCATCTAGTAAATATTAGTCTATTATGTGATTTCCTTACTATCATATCTTAAACCATTCTTCCTCTCCTTAAGAAAAATCAACATTCCTTAATATTTAGCCCAATTTTACACATATGCAACACTAAAGTGAACAGAATTGTTTTTTAAAATATGCATTTTTTTGTTTCCATGTCAATTCAGATATTATACTTGCTGTGGTATAACTAAACCAAACCAAACCCGTTGCCGTCGAGTCGATTCTGACTGTATAGTAATCACTAAATAATCATTTAAAAAATCAAGTTCAAATTAAGTTATATAAAGGGGTCATCTATGGCTGCTAACCAAGAGGTTGGCAGTTCAAATCCACCAGGCACTCCTTGGAAACTCAGTGGGGCAGTTCTACTCTGTCCTATAGGGTTGCTATGAGTTGGAATCTACTCGATGGCACTGGGTCTGGGTTTAAAGGGATCATAAAATACTAATCATCAATTTAATATTTATTACTTTTCATTCAACATAATTTTATTAATAAAACTAAAAATTAAAAAAAACATGCTTTATTTGAAAGACTGGGCTGTTTGAGATCTTTGATCTGTATGTAAACATTATTGATATGCTCTTGAAATGTGATTTGTAACAGAACTTTAAAATGAAATTATATTAATACCTTTCTAGGAATTATATATGTTCCAAATGATATTTATATATATAGTACCTACCTTTGCATCTGCTAAGGCATTTATGACATTCCCAAGAGCTAAAAGTGATTGATTAATATTTGTGCCTTCTCTAAACTGGATGCCCTGAGCACTTGTAGCACTGGCACGCTCAGACCCTGCTAGGTCAATGAGTGACATCTTGGCAATACGAACACTTTGATTGATGCTTGCTGTTTTCTCTTGTTGTCGCAAATAAATCTTTTAGAAATCAAAGATGAATAGGAAAAATGAGGATAAAATTGAACAATATTAAAGAGGAAACATATACTTTATTTTTAAGAGTATAAAATAAAAATTACTCTCATTTTAAAAACAAACTGAACAAGGTATAATCCAACTGATATCTACAAGTAACAAAACTAGTTAGCAAAATTGAGAAAAAACATGAGCGGCAAATAACTCTTGACCTGACAGAAGGTCAAAACAATAGCTATTTGTATTCTGGTACCCCTTGAACCAGATTATGGAATTATCAGAGATGGCAGGTGTGGATATAGGTCTTCTGGAAATAATGTTCCTAAGAGAAAACGGAAGCAATAGTAAGCTAAATATGAATGTTGACCCAAACTGAAGAGGGGATTAAATCCAACTACTAAATTGTTGCATACCATTATAATTAAGGAAATATTATATATAAAAAAGGTGGTTAAGTACACCTGTAATTTAACTGTCCTTTAGAATAAAAAATAATTATTCAACTATTTTAAGTTACTTTGCAGCAGTTTAAGCAAAATATATTAGATGGCAAACTTAAAAGACATGAGGAAGGTTAAGTTCTTACTCTGTTATAAAACACTTTTATTAGATTTTCTTATAAAGTGGGATCTAAGACATTTCAGGGAAATCTTGGAGTCATACATAAACATTTCTCTAAGACTACTGACAGATGAACTAACAGAAGAGCCAGTAGTAAGAATAGAAAAGATGAATAGAATTTTGTGTACTGGAGACTTTCTGAATGTCTTGACTACTGACAGATGAACTAACAGAAGAGCCAGTAGTAAGAATAGAAAAGATGAGTAGAATTTTGTATACTGGAGACTTTCTGAATGTCTTGACTACCTCAGATATGAATCCTTTCAAAAACAATTTCTTTCTTATAAACACTGAATGGCATACACCAGAATGAGGCCTTAAAATAAATCTTATGTTAACAGAACTAGAAAGCTACTTATCCATGCTTTTGCTCTTTTTGGAGTTGCACTCCTAAAAAGTACAGTATCAACTGAATCGTACTTCATTAATGGATGAAACTAATTACATGATCCCAATGGTTAAATATTTTAAAAAAGTGAATCAATACTTCCCCAATTTATTGGTTCTATAAATCTAGATTTTCAGAACAAAGCCTTGTCCTGAATACAAAATTATCGATTGGAAAGATTAAATATTTTTCACTACCTTAAGAAAAAAAAAAAAAACCTCTACCACTTTCCCAACCTATATTCTCATGAAGATGAAAATTTACATTTCTGATTTATGTCATTTTAATTCTAAATATTCTGGTGACAGAATCATCTTAAAGCTGCAAATTAAAAAAAAGTGCTGAGAAGTAGCAAAGTCCATAAATCAAGATTTTTTTTTTTCCTCATGAATTGGGCTTTATTTAACTTTCATGACCAGAGGGACACATAAAGCCCACCTATGTTTTCCGTCTCTGGGGTTTACTGGGAAGTTACTCTCCCACAGACAAAACATGTTGCCATCAGGCGGGGACCTGTATAAATGTCTGAAATGGAAGAAATGGGCCTGTGCTGCAAATTACTGTTTTTACAGGTTACTGTATGAGGTGGTTCTGAATCAGTATTTTTAACAGGTAAAATATGAATTTTGATAAAAATTATTTGGGACACATATGCTCCTCTGGACTCTGAGGGTAGGATTGGTGGGATGAGGCAAGAAAAAAATCCACACTACCTACTGAAAACTCAGACATAGTCAATGATTCAGCACACATTCCATTAATGAAAACACATAGTAGCAACAAAAAATTCAAAACAGAAAATACCTGGATCTTAAAAAGGTTTTAAATTCAATTTTATAAGTGATAGCCTAGTGGCCTATTACCTGGAAAACAGCATGAGAACGAGAAGATGTAGCATTTATATCGGTGGGGTGTTGTGTCCTGTTTTTATTTCCATTATCCAATAATTGTAAAATTTCTTCTGAGGATTTGGGCTAGAGGAAAAATATACAAATTCATAATCTACTTTTAAAATTTTCAATAAACTTTCCACAAGAAAAATTTTAAACATTAAATAAAATGTAAGAAAATGCTTTCTGTAAATTTAATTAATCCTATTCAATATTGACTACATATCATTTGCTTAGTACTTTGCTGGGTGTTATATGAAAATTAAAAAAAAAAAAAATTCTTCCAGTCTCTCTGAAGACAACAAATAAATGCATGATGCAGAATAACACATGATATTAAATTTTCAAGCAGACTTTTGAAAGAAAAGCTCATTCAATTATTTCAAAGGAAAGTAAAATGAGAATAAGACATACCCTGGTCATTTTATTTCTGTACTTCATTAGTCTTCTTCTTTCCCAAACAAGATGGAAGGTAAGTGAAGTAGTGACGGAAATGGCTAAAATAACTACAATTGCTATTCTATCAGGGGAAAAATAAGTTTATAACACATACCTGGTGTAAAGTCAACCCCTGAACAACCACCCCTTTTTGGGCATCTTCACGGACAGCAAGTGGCCCTGAATTTACTAGGAGGTCACGAATCTGTTCATTATATACCTTAAAACAACAAAAAAAAAAACTTTAGCACTGACGGAAAAATAGTAATAACTTCACGTGCACATGGTAGCACACACACAGCCACATGTGCATATTGTTTCTTGAAGACAAGCAGCAGCTCACTTTTATTTATTGCACCTCTTTTACTTCATGTTGCCATGAGGATACCTCATCTGCCATCCCAGATAACCAAACGAAAAAAAAACCCACTGCCGTTGAGTCAGTTCTGACTCATAGCGATCCTATAGGAAAGTAGAACTGCCCCATAGAGTTTTCAAGGAGCCCCTGGTGAATTCGAACTGCCGACATTTTGGTTAGCAGCCATAGCACTTAGCCACTATGTCACCAGGGTTTCAGATAACAGAAGAGTTAATTACCTAGGTTTGAAATTGAAACTTCAAATTGGAATCATTATACCCTCACCCCATTATTCCTGACTTGATGTCTATAATGAGAGATAAGTAAGATAGTGGAAATTGCATTTTCTTATTTCCTGGAAATATAGAAGGCACATGGTCTTGGGAAATTCCAGTGGATCTGAAACGCAAGTTGTATGAAGATGGCACGGTTCTTGCTGAAGAGGATACTTAACATTTTGTGTTGTGCATTTTAAAAATTTTAGAGCTTAAGAGTTAAAGAGAACCCTTAATCAAGGATAGATGGTATTAACTTTATTTATCCTTGAATTATATTAAGTTTAACATATTATTCCTAATGATGAATTCCATAAGAGGACCCTCTTCATTTGAATGAAAAGGTTAGTTGACTGTCCATGTTCACAAAGATCAGAGCAGGGAATGGAGCCCAAAATCCCTCATGCTACTCCATGGTATCCGATCATATCTGCGTTTTATATCTCTGGCAATTTTTTTTAATAGTAATTTACAGAAACAATATTATTAACTGATTTTATGAAGTTATTAAAGGCACAATGTTTACTGCTTGCCTACCAAATGACAATTACAGCTATTACTGACAAAATTAAGTCTTCAAAATTATTTTGTGTAAATTACTTGCAGGTTTTAATAGTCCACAGTGATAATTCATTGTTGGTACAATTTTCTACAATGAAAAATTATTTTTAAGTGTAATAAACTCTTAAGTGTAGTAAAATGATTTAATACAAACAGAAAGTTTTTGAAGCTATTTTTCTGATAAGCAGCAATCACTTTTCTATTGCTTCTCCCTACCCACCTCAACCATGCCAAATACACAATTAGAACGATCACTCTTAAGCCAGTCTATGCATCAGAATCAACTGGGAGCTTTTAAAAAAACATAACTGCCTAGGTGATACCCTAAACCTATTAAATTAATGTATCCAGGGGGTGAGGCCCAGGCATTTCTGTTTTTAACAAGCTCCATAGGCAATTCTGATGCACAGCCTGGATGGAATTCCATCAGAGAAATCGCCTTACCACTAATAAAATGAAAGCAGATTAAAAGGAAAAAAAAAAAAATTAAAAACAAACAAAAAACCAAAACCATGAAATTAACCAAACTTTAAAATTCCCCTAATTATAAAAGAATCTACGGAAGAAATTAACCACTATGCCACCAGGGTTTCCATGGAAAACCCTGGTGGCATAGTGTTTAAGAGCTGTAGCTGCTAACCAAGAGGTCAGCAGTTGGAATCCACCAGGTACTCCTTGGAAACCCTACAGGGCAGTTCTACTCTGTCCCATAGGTTGCTTTGAGTCAGAATCGACTTGACGGCAACGGGCTCGGTTTGATTTTGTCTAAGGAGGAAATGATGAATACTGCTGCCCTGTTTAACTACTTGAATTCAGAACAATTCTTTTCACTAGTTAACTATAGGAAATGAGTTTTAATTCCGTTAGCTCCAGGTTCTATAGAATAACAAGAAAATTCCTAGCAACATATAGGATCTTACTCCAGCCTTAGAACGTGAAGAAAAAACAGTCTGGACCAAACTATAAGATGACAATAGAGAGCTGTGAATACTAGAAATTTTCTTTGACACCAGAAATGAAGAGCAGTGAAATCAGGGTTTAAAGTCACTGAACTGTTTCTGAAACACTGACTACCTGAATGCAAAGTTAGAGGGTCTGCATTTAGTAAGCATTTGCTGAATGCCGGCTATGACTAAGAGAGAGGGTAGGGGGCCTTAAAGAATGATGGAGTTATGTTAAAAGGACATAGGAGGCAGCTTGAAGGAGCTTCAACTGACTAAATCTGGTACAATTTGAGCATCCAAATAAATACAGTAAGGAATTATAACTTTGTGAATAAAGTTAAGAATCCAAGAGTCCACATTGATGTAAAAGGGAAAGCTCTTTCACACAGTAGAAAGCCAATGAATAAATGCAGAAAAAATGATTAAATTAAAAAATCACCATAAACGATCAGGCAAGAATCATCAATGGACATTCCATAAAACTAGTGGATAAAAGTTTGAGGAATAAGAGGATATTTATATTCTCCCCATAAGGTACTTATCAATTACACAGGCTAAAATAGTATCTTCACAGCGGAGTAACCTTACAGACACTACCATAATCCAATTAAACAAAGTTAATATCACCAGTAATAAGAGTAATCAGCAGCATAATCCTTTTCATTAGAAGCAATAAGAACTACTCAACACCACTTCTGTTAGTGTATAACTTGAATCTGACTACTCATAACAGGCCCAAATTGATATCATATAAGATGACAGTGTCATAAAATACAAAGACTCAAAAAAAAATTCAGGATTAAAGACTAAAGAGACATGACAACTGAATGCAATTCATGATATTGATGTTCTTTTGCAATAAAGGACATTATCAGAATAATTAAAAAATCTCATTAATTTCTATAGATAATATTGTATCCTTGTTAATTTTCTGATTTTAATAATTATACATTAGTTCTTTAAGTGAATTTGTTATTTTTATAACAAGTTTGCCAATTTTCCTTTAATAGTTCAGGAAAACGAGTACATTATACACAAACAGAGAGAAAGTAAATGTAGTAAAATGGTAATACATGGGGAATCTGGTTTAACATCTGGAGGTTCTTTGTACTATTCTTGCAACTTTTCTATGTCTGAAATTATGCCAAGAACAAAACAAAAACCCCAGAAAATAGTAAGATGCATAACAAATACCCCAAATCAGGAATTTTAATGATTTTTTTAATTCATGAGAAAATTCCTGTATATGTCTAATTTTAATGGTCCATGGTACTTCCTAAAGATTTATCAGTACTGTCGATCAATCTAAATAATGATTGCCAACTTACCTCCAAATAAGAAACTGTAGTACTACATACTTTCTCTTCTTTAATCTCGTCCATGGATTTGTAAAGATCTAACATTGTTAGATACATGACTCCAGGTTCAGCAGCTGATCCCAGCATTGTGTGGGTCTTCCCAGCCCCAGTAGCGCCATAAGCAAGTACTAAGTTTTTATAAAAAAGGATCAAAGCTTTTTGTTATGACATATAACATCACAAATCTATGGCTGAGTGGATATACTAAACAGTAACTCTAAACCCAAAAGATACAAAATTAATTTATAGTCTTATCCTTAAAGCCTGGGAATTTGAGCACAAATCTGCTTATTCCTGTATCATCACTCATCCATTCCCCCTCCGCCAAGAAACCCAGGAAACATCTTAGACTGCTCCCTCTCTTCCACATTACCGTATTTTTACACAAATAACACCAGTGTTATACGCTTTTGCAAAACGCACATATCTCCGTGCATTTTCATAAGCACGTTATACCAATATTTTCTTACCTGTTGCTGACATGAGTGTCATCTTTTTTTTTCTGTCCAATGGATTTAATGTTACTGGGATAAAACTGATCTCATTGAAACATCATTTAATGTGCATATTTTCTTAAAAGTGCAAACAATGGTGAACTGTAACAGGCTCGTGATGGAAATGGGATACCATGTTGAAACCAAAGAGTATGAATGCATGAAGAGCTAGAAATCAGCAAGCAAAAAATGATCCTAGGCCTAAAACTACAATAACAAGATGACGTTCATATTTTATTGTTTTTATAAATCTTAAACTGAAACATACTTACTGATTATCGATGTCTTTGAAATAAATAAAAGTCACCAGAAGAAATCGTGTTTTCATCTTAAAACAGCCCATTTTACTTATTTATTATCATCATCATCTGACTCCCGGAACCCTTCAAAGTCTGATCCGTCATCACTATCACCACTGAATTATCTCAGCCCTGCCTGTGGACACTCTCCTGTGACTTCTGAACTGATGTCATCATCACTGCCTTCCGTGTCTTCATCTTCATCATTGGTATTCTGCTGATAGATGATCCCAGCCTTTCTGAAGATATTGCAGATGGTTCCTGGTGTTATTTTCCCCCAGGGAAGAAGCCACCCACTTGCAGACTTTTGTAAATGTTACCCGCTTCCATCAGTCTGATGGTGTAAATTCATGAAATCTGCATTCATTCATCCCAGTCTTTTCTCACAAAGTCTTGAATGGGTGGATGACTGCTATACCTAGTGGCTGCAGCTTAAAGGTAAGGCCACCAGGTATGACTGCTATATTGGCACTAGTTAATACAATTTTGAACACTTTTTTCTTTGTAAGCAGCAATGGCATGGAAAATTAGTAAAGAGATCTTCAAAAAAAAAAAAAAAAATCCCTCCTGCTTGGCCCTATAACATTCATCTACCCATACTTTTATAACATCACAGTCCATCCAACCCTTTTTATTACAATGAAGAACCACACCAGAGGGCAGTTTTTTGTGGGGCATGGTAACTCTCTTGAAAATCATCATTGGCTTTAACGTTACCCCACTCACAGTGCAACAAATGACTATAGTGAAGCAAGCCCTCTTATGTCCAGTGATTGTAATGGCTACAGTTTTCGTACCTAAAGCAGCTACAGTCCTGGTGGCCGGAAGGTCGGAAGACATTGGAACCTCATCCATATTAATCATGTCCATCGCAGAGATACCGAGGAGTTCAGAGATTTCTTTGGTCATGAATTTATGGAAGTTGACTATCTTTTTCTCTCAGTCATCTGGAACCTGTTGGTCTACAGTGGTCCTCATCCTCACAGAAAGGCCATTCTTTTTCATGAATTTAGAAATCCAGGTGAAAAAAAAGGTGAAACCCACCTTAAAATCTGGGATTCGCCTTTCATAAGCCAGAAGCTTTGCTTTGATCTGAATTACAACATAGAGACAGCTCTATTTTGCTCCCTTTGAGAAATAATCCATTCTTTCATTTTCCAACTCAGGCCATTTTGCCCTGGGCCCATAACATGCACATCTTGTGGATTCATTTCCTCCAGTTCCTTTTTCTCCTTTCTCCATTAGCAAATGGATGACTCTCTAACCTCATACTCTTGCTGCTGCTCTGTTGCTTGTTTCTTCCTCCTTCACAATGATTTTCAGTTTGATGTTGGTGGTGTAGGACTTGTGTTTAATTCCTGCCATGATCCTAAAGGGTTCTAGGATTTAGATTTATAAACTGAAAAAACATGTTCACAATGTAATTGATAACTGGCTGGTTCTAGCAAAGAGATTGCAAAATTCATATGTGAGGTGCAGAAGAAATGTCTTTTTACATGCTCACAAGCATATGACTGAGGTGACTTATGCTCATTGATCAAAGACACTGGTGCTAATAAGACATAATAAAACCCCCCCAAAATAATAATCATAATTAGACTATGAAATAAGTAGACCTAACATAGCTTTTTTTTTTTTTTTTAACATAGCTTAATGGTTTCACTTAAGATGATCTGATAAAGTTTTTACATTCAACCATTGAGCCAAGAGCGATCTCATTCAGCTTTGCTTTGTTTACTCCTCCAATTAAAAGCCAGAGTTGCAAGATGACTGTGACAATTATGTCAGTGCAGATTGAATCGAGATTCTTGATAGCTACTTGATGCTATTCATGCCAGTGCAGGCTTAACTTTGTTTACACTTCCAATGAATGGCATGTAATTTATGGACAGGCTTCTAGGTTCAAGGTTCCAACTGATGACTCAGAAGCGATGGGGATACAATCATCAACTTAACAGAAAAAAATGCATAGTCTCAATTGTTTATTTTCTGATTACTAGTCATGGATCCATGACTTCCTGATCATGGCTTATACCTTTATTACACAAATATGATCAAAAGTATCATTTCTGGACTACTGAATGAAGGTGAATGAGGCCAAAATTCACTTCTAGAAAACCACGAGACATGCGTGGTATATGCATGGGTGTGCTATGCCAGAACTTTGTACATAATTTTTTCATTTCCGTGCATTACGTGTTTGTGCGTATTACTTTCACGGGTGTATTCTTTGCGAAAAATACAGTAATCTTACAAATTTTAATCAATCTACCTATTTTATAATCTTAATCTTCTCTAATCCATCCTTTGAAACTTGTACAGAATTAATTTTATGAAAAAGAAATTTGAATATATGCTACAGGAGAAAGTTCAAATTCTTTACCTTGGAATATTATAAGGCACTCTATGAAAGGGCCCTGGTTATCTCTCCAGCTTCGTCTCCTCCTGCTATGATCTAGGCATACTAAATTAAGTTCCCTGACTGTACTATTCTTTTCCTACTCCATTGCCTTTGCCCTGGAGAGTTCCTCTGCTTAATACAGCTGGAAGACTTCTACTTTTTCCTAAATATTCAGCACAAATGCCACTTTTATATGCTTTCCCTGACTGCCCACGGTAGAAGGTTCTAGTCACTCATTTGAGGTCTCTCTAAACGCTGCACTTCCCTCTATTATAGCATGTATCACACTGTACCTATAAGTGTAAGCTCCATAAAGACAGAGCTGCCTAACAAATCACCTGGCAGAGTAGGCACTCAATACAACCACTTATAAAGTTCTTTTTAAAATTCTTCTTTTTGGCAAATTACTTTGTTCTCAAGAATCTATCCAGTACAAAATAAAAGTCTCGTGTTTCTTCAAGTGTATAAAAAATGCACTCCCTGAATTACATATAACAAACCCAATAAAATATCCAGTTAAGGCATTAAGTCCTCATACTATTACTTGTTGATAATACTTTTATATATTAAACCAGAGAACCACACTAAATGTTAAAAACCTACAAAAAAATTTTTTTAGTAAAATGAATTAAATTGATGTATGTTTTAGTTTGTTCTGTTTTTCGTAAACCAGTACATAAAGAAGTCTTAAGACAGGTAGATCTGAACACAAAGTAAAGCCAAGGAGAAACCAAAGATTCTGTGTAAGTTTGGTAGATGTTTTTTCTTTTGGAGTCAAAAATTTTAAATATCTCTAGAGACAATATGAAGTTTCATGAGAGAGGAAACAGTGTTTGCTTAAAACTAAGAATCATGGCAGTCCCAATCAATAAACCACATTCTGTTCTTGCTTGACCAAGAAGGTAAGTCTTCTATAATAAAACTGAATGAGTCCATGAAAGACAGGAAATCTGTTACAGTTTTGGGGTTCTTTTGGGGGGAAATGTCATACATAGTGAACATTACAAAAATACAGTATTAATAATGGTGTTAATTGCTGTATAAGCACTCAATTAACTTGCCATTTTGGGTATCGCTCTAGGCAAGCAACATGGCCTTTTTGGTAGGTAAATTACTATAGGGCTCTCCAAACCGCCAGAGATGCTTCTTGGGCTGATGACATGTTAAAAGAGCATAAACTACTCAGTTAATAAGGGCTTTTAACATTTTTATTTCAGAGTACTATAAAGAATAATGGTGCTGTAAAACGCCAGGTATTCAGAAATGTCTGACCATTCCACAGGGATAGATGATTTTAAAGGTAAGCAGCGGGAATATTTACAAATAAAAATGGTGAGAAATTTGTTAATTGCAAGAACTATGTGGTTTAGAAACACAGGAAAGAGAAAGGATGTGAGACATAGTGGAAAACTACAGGAATCTATTTATTAATTATAAATTTTAATAATATATAATATTAACTGTCTACAGGAACCATCAAGACCCTGAGAGTTTCACATATGATATGTGATTTATATAGGATGACTAAATTTAAAAGAAATTCTACATTTATAGTTAGCGTATTGCAAGAATTTTTAGCATACAAACCCCTTAAAATTAATTAATTTAAAAGAAAGAGATGTTTACATATCCCTCCCAATGCGAAGCTGAAATCAAATGGAAAAATTAAGCCCCAGACTGAAACAATTACCTGTGCAATTATATCCATTCAAAAAACTACGAATAATTGGTTTAGTAGTATGTTCAAAAACTTCCAACTGAGTTGAAGTTTCATCGAAAACAGTATCAAATACAAATTTAAGATCCTTATTTGGTCTCTTTGTAATATCTCGAGTGACAGTTTTCTTTCCTTGCAAAAAACTGACTTCTTCTTGTTTGGGATCAAAAACTAGGATATGCTTATCTACAACATGAACCACTTTATGGAATCCAGCTGTCTTTTCTTTTGTGTTTTCCGGACGTACACGAACAACTACTTTCATGCGGTGACACAGGTCTTCCTCAGTGACAGACATTGTTATCTTAATTTCTTTGTTTATATAAATGCCTGAGTATGTCCCTGAAATTAAAACGGAAAATAAATGTTTTAGTACTAATTCTACTTGTAGCAAATACAATATTCATAAAAAAAGAGTTATTATTATGAATTGAATTCTGCCCCCCCCCCCCAAATGTGTTAAAAATCCTTACCCCTGTATCTATAAGGATGACCCTGTTTGGAAACAGGGGTTTTCTTTTGTTATGTCAATCAGATATCAGAGTAGGGTGGGCCCCAAACCCAATCACTTCTGAGTTACAAAAAGAGCAGAATAGGCACAGAGACACACATGAGGAGACGCCACATAAAGACAGAGGCACCTGCAAGCCCAGGAACTCCATGGATTGCCAGCTCCTAGAAGGTGAAACAGACAAAGAAGAACCTTCCACCAGAGCAACACCCTGAATTTCTGTTCTGTATAGCCACTCATTTGAAGTATTTTTTTGTTAAGGCAGCACCAGGTAACTAAGACAGTTCTGTTCCATTCACCTGGTTAATGCCACTAAAAATATATATACATTAAAAAACCAAATAAAATCCATTGCTGTGGAGTCGATTCCAACTCATAGCGAGCCTACAGGACAGAGTAGAACCGCTCCATAGTGTTTCCATGGAGTGGCTGGTGGATTTGATCTGCTGACGTTTTGAACCGTTGACCACCCAGGGTTCCAGAAATATATATACCCAGTGCCATTGAGTCGATTCCAACTCATAACGACCCTACAGGACAGAGTAGAACTGCCCCATAGAGTTTCCAAGGAGCGCCTGGTGGATTCGAACTGCTGGCCCTTTGGTTGGCAGCCGTAGCACTTAACCACTACGCCACCAGGGTTTCCAGAAATATATATGGGCACTTAAAACACCCTAGACCTAACAAACAAAAGCTGTGATAAATTTTCTTACCTAAAACATTAGTCAAACTGTGGGCTTCAGCTTAAACTCAAACAATATAGCTAAATCATCTATAATCCCAAAAATCCAGCTTTGATTTTTTCACAAGGCCTCCAGCACTACTTTAGCTTGGTCATGGGAAGGGATAGGAAATGATTTTTCAGGATCCTAATGAAGGGAAAGCCTTTGATTCTGAACTATTTGTAGTAAAAGGGATCTTGGCTGTAAACCTCTTGGCAGTGGAAAATGATAGATCCAAGTTGGTCTCTACCTGTATCTCAGAGACCAACAGGGTTAAAAATAGTTCCAAAGATTCATCAGTTAGCAAGCCCAGGTCTGAAGGTGATAGAGATGGTATATACCTTGTTATATATTCAGAGCCATACGGCCCCTAGTCACTGCTCTATAATGATGTGCAAATTTAAGGAACATCAATGACAGCAAGTTTGAAAAGTATGGTCTGACATATTACTGTCTTAAATGAAGATAGGAAAAGCAATATTATTTTACAAAATATCACATACTATATTATTGTAACATCATTTCTCCAATAATCATTAATCTGGGAACCAAAAGGTTGGCAGCTCGAATCCACCAGTCATTTCTTGGAAACCCTATGGGGCAGTTCTACTCAGGCCTATAGGGTTGCTATGAGTCAGAATTGACTCGATGGTAATGGCTTTGGTTTGACCATGCAGAAAATAATCCAGAATTTGAAGATTAAGAAAAAAACAAAAACTTTTTTTGGTATTCATTCATTTATGTACTTATTTGCAGATTGTTTACCATGTGCCAGGCATTTTTTTAGGCTCTTAGAATATATTAATAAAATAGATTAAAACAAAAACACAAAAACTCTGCTTTTAGAGACCTTACAGTTAACTGGAAGAGAGAAAATAAATAACAAACCCACTCAGTCCGTCAAAATTATATATTATATTCCCATTTCTGTCAAGTCATTTTTGACTCATAGTGGCCCCGTGTTTCAGAGTAGAACTGCACTCCACAGAGTTTTTAATAGTTGTAATCTAATCAGAGTAGATCAGCAGGCCTTGCTTCTATGGCGCTAAGTGGATTTGAACCACCAACCTTTTGGTTAGTAGTCAAGTGCAAACCCTTTGCATCACTCAGAGACCTTACATGTTATGCTAGGAGGTAATAAGTGCTATGGGAAGAAATAGAACAGATTAAGGGTAATAAGGAATGCTGGGGTGAGGACAGAGTCGTCAATTGCAATAAGGGTGAGCAGGAGGGTAACATTTGAGTAAAGACTTGAAGGAGGTGAGGGAGTTAGTCACACAGATATTAGAGGAAGCACTTTCCAATAAAAGGAATGGCTAGTGTAAAGGTGCTACATGGGTACTTGGTGTTATAGCTGGAATGGAGTGAGCAAAGGGAAGAGTAGTAAGACATGAGGTAAGAGATACAGGCCATGAAAAGAACTTCGGCTTTTACTTTGAATAAGATAAAGAACCACTGGAGGGTGTTGAGCAGAGAAGTGACATACTCCAATAACTTTCACTGCTATGTAGGTACATACTATAGGGAATAGAGACTGGTTAGGCCATTGTAATGAGATGTTGGTGTCGGCTCACACCAGGATGGTATAGCAGAGGCAGTAAGAAGTGGTCAGATTCTGTACACAGTCTGAAGGTAAAGCCAATAGATTTCCTCATAGACAAATGTAGGGTATGAGAGAAAGAGAAGATTCAAGAATAATAACAATGTATTTGGTTGGCATGAGCATTGGAAGAATGGCATTATCATCAACTCAGATGCAAACAACTAAGTGAAAAGCAGATTTTCGGGGGGAGGATAGAAGATCAGTTTTGGACATCTTAAGTCTAAGACGCCCAAGTGGAAGTGTAAAGGCAACTGGAAGCCAAGTCAAGAAGGTGAAGGCTGCCTCCATAGTCTTAATGGAGTTAAGCTTTAAGCTTAAAACTACATAAAGACTTTTGGGAAACCTTTATATCAAGGAGGAGGGAGTGTTAAACGCTACTAGGTCAAGTACTTACAGAGAATTAACTAGAGGCCAGGAGAAGAGCAATTTTGGGGGTGTGGTGGAGACAAAAGCCTGAATGGGAGAGGAGGCAGTGAATATAGACAACTCTTTCATGAAGTATGGCTGCAAAAGAGAGCAGAGAAATGGTGCGGTGGTGGGGGAAGAAGGGCAAAAAGATTTTTTGTTTATGTTTATTTTTTTAAATGGGAGAAATACCAGCAACGTTAAAGGTAAAATATATACTTTTAGACAGAATTCAAATAAGGCCAACACAGTCTAAAAGCAGCAGACACTGGACACAGCTCTGCCTTTTTAGGACTCTGTCCTTCCCCAAAAATAGAATGCTGAAGACGAAGGGATGGTCATTTGGATTCCAACAGTCAGGTCCCAGGTGACTTATGACTCTGTTCATTCTTCATCCTTGAGCTTCTCTGTCTAGCCAAGTCCCATAAAGCACCTATACCTCAGTCCCATGACCTTGGGCAAGTTACTTAACCTCACTGAGTCTCAGGTTTCTCATTAGTATAAAAGAGATAATACCTCATAGGGTTGTTGTGAAGGCTAAAAGAGTTAACAAATACTAAGTGTCTAGGCATTCTATAAGTGTCAATTCTCTTATTTGTCCCCACTTCTCAAAGTGACTGGGGTCACCTTTTTACTGTTTCTCAATGGGTACTCTGAGTAGGACAATTCTTCCGTGTTTGGAATTGTTCCGTGTGTTAGAGGATGTTTAACATTTCTGGTCCTTGTCTATTAAAGGCTAGTAGTGTTCTGTGAGTCGGGATCAACTTGACAGCACTGAGCTTGGCTTGGGCTAGTGTTCTACAGGAGCCCTAGTGGCATAATGGTTAAGTGCTCGACTGGTAACCAAAAGATCAGCAATTCAAGTCCACCAGCCGCTCCTTGGAAACCCTATGGGGCAGTTCTACTCTGTTCTACAGGATCGCTGAGTCGGAACCAACTTGACAGCACCTAACAACAAGTGTTCTACATTCCTTGGGATATGAAAAACTTTCCCCCAGCCCCCAACATTTCTAAAACTCCAGCATATTTTTAAAAGCTTTAGAAATATTCAATAATGTCTTTGACTTTAAGAGATGTACTTTTTTTAACAACAGGCAAAATACACACAAATAAAACGGCTAAAAAATAAGCATATAAAACACCATGTGATTATTTAAAAGTAAGCGTTAGAATTTCAAGGTAGGAAGGTATTGCTTGCTAACTAATTAGCTAAATAATTCAATAAGTCATTATTGGCGACTGAAGGTAGATAAGTGTAGGTTAAAATCCCAGTTCTACCGCATACTAGGTGTGGTAACAGGCAAACAATTTAGCCTCTTTGTGGCTCCGTTTCCTCATCTGTAAAATGAAACTAATAATGGCACTGACCTCAGAGTTGTGGTGACAATTAAGTGAGTTATATTACTCCATATAGCACTGAGAACAATAAAATGGCACAAGTTATGCACTCTTGTAGACAGCCTGGCATATGTTTGGTTCTCAAATATTTTATTAATAATTGAATCAGTGAATAAACTATAAAAACTAGACACAATAATCAAAGAAACAATTTATCCATTGAAAGTAGAGGTAAACAGACAATATATTACTCTAAGAGAAACAACATATTACAGTAGAGTACAATGATTGGCAATAACAGGCAAAAATGTTGAGAACCTTGAAACATCAGAAAAGATCAATCTGCCCAATTTCTTGATTATAAAAATTACGGAAATGGAAAGATACTGTTATAATCACTGAGGGTGGCTAAAATACTATTTCACTTAAAAAGGTTAATACTCAATTTTCTAGACTATTTCCTTGTGTAGAACAGATGATGACAAGCTGGATGCAGGATCCAGAGTAAGCAACTGAGCTTTGCCAGAATGTCCACATATATGCCGGATGCATGCCAACCCCCAGAATAACTTCCCATACAGCTGATTGGCTGATCACATCATGGAGGATGATTACATCATTACACAACTGCCAAACTACATCTTACATAACTACCAAACCACTGCAAATCATGGCCTAGCCAAGATGACACACAACCAATTATCACAATCCACCCCTTGACAACGTGGCATCTGTACACATCTCCTTAAACCATATATAATCTCTCAATAAAGACAATTACAAAATCATACACGATACAACTAACATGCGTACAACCGAAAACAGACTAGCTCCATTTACATCCTATATTTTATAAGTGTAGAAAAGAAAAATATGTCATGCACACGTACAAGGAAGAAATCCTCATAACAATTACCATCCTCATTTATGCAACTGGTCACATGGTTGTAACTTTTTTAAGGTCGCTATGGAAATTTTGGTGTAGTGGTTAAGAGCTATGTCTGCTAACCAAAAGGTCAGGAGTTCAAATCCACCAGGTGCTCCTTGGAATCTCTATGGGGCAGTTCTACTCTGTTTTAGAGGGTCGCTATGAGTCGGAATCAACTCAATGGCAATGGGTTTGGGGTTTTAGATACGGTCACTATGAGTCAGAACTGACTCAATGAAAATGGGGTTTTTGTTTTGTTTTGTTTTTTCTTCTACCACCCATTGTGTTCCCTTTACCCCCAGCAAGCACTTCAGCTGGTCATGGTTCTTTGCCTGGTGGGATAACCCAAACCTTTGTTCCTGAGGGTTTGGGCCATTAGCAGTCATGTCGGCATTGGGTTGCTATAGTTTTCCACTGACTTTATCACAGGGTATGGTAGTACTAAGAGATGCCCTAAGGGATCTGTATTCCAGACATGCTCTTTTTTTTTTTTTCCCTCCATTATGCAACACCAAACCAATTTCCCTTTGGTAATCAGGATCAATGACACCAGCCAACAGGGTAACTCCCTTTTTTGCCTGTTGATCCAGAGGCATGAGGAGCCCAAAGTGGCCAAATGGCATTCTTAAATTCCAGTTCAACTGAATCATGTTGTGTCCCCAGGTGCGAGCATTCCTTTCTTTGGAACTAGACCTATAGGCCGCCAGAGTATAGGGTTGCTGGGACAAAAGCAAACATTCTGTGAGTAGGTCACTAGGGGTAATAGTGAATGGTGCCACTCCCATTTTTCATCCCTTAATTCCTGGAACTGGGGATTCAGGCTATGGGAGAAACAGCACCGTATACTGGATGCTAGTTTAGAGCACATATACCCTCCTGGAGAACTCTGCCCCAACCCTGCAAAGTACTGACACAGAGCTGGCACTGCAATTTGTCTTTAGGAGGCCATACCATCATTCTATCAAGCCAGATGAGTCAGGATAATGGAGAACGTGCTAAGACCAGTAAACTTCATTTGCTGTGAAGTGAATCCTGTGATCCAAAGCAATGCTGTGTGAAATACCGTGATGGTAGATAAAGCATTCTGTGAGTCCACGGATGGTAGATTTGGCAGATGTATTGAGTACAGGGAATGCAAATCTGTATCCAGAGTGTTCATCCCAATAAGAACAAAATATTGCTCTTTCCATGATAGAAGCGGTCCAATGTAATCAACCTGCCATCCGGTTGCTAGCTGATTGCCTTGAGGAATGGTGCCATACTGGGAACTCAGTGTTGGTCCCTGCTGCTGGCAGATTGTGCACTCAGCAGTGGCTATAGCCAAGTTGGCCTCTGTGAGTGGACTCCACGTTGCTGAGCCTATGCATAACCTCCATCCCTCCTATCGCAGCCACTTTGTTCATGAGCCCATTGAATGATGACATGACTGGCTGAGGAAAGAAGACTGGTTTCTACAGAACGTGTCATTCCATCCACTTGATTGCAAAAATCCTCCTCTACTGAGGTCATCCACTGGTGAACAGTCACATGTGACACAAATATCTTTTTCTCTTTGGCCCATTCAGAGTGGTCTATAAACACAGTTCTTCCTCATACATCCTTGTCTCGAATTTTCCAATCATGTTCCTTCTAAGTCCTTGACTATATGGCCAAACCATTGGCCACAGCCTATGAATCAGTATACAATCACACATCTGGCCATTTCTCCTTCCAAGCAAAGTGAACAATCAGGTGCACTGCTCAAAGTTCTGCCCATTGGGAGGATACCCCTTCACTACTGTGTGTCTTTCAGGGAGATCCCAGAAAGCGGCTGTATTGCTGCCACTGCCTGCTTTTGAGCGATTCCTGCACTGTAATTGTGTCTTTAGGAGGCCACTTCCTTTATCCTCAGCATGCATGGTGGCTTGGCCCATGTTTAAGCATTCAGTCTCTAGTAAGGCCCAGTAACAAGTCAAAAATTGTTTCTCAAAAGGAGAGTAGTTATCTGCAGAGGATGGCAGGGTTTCCTCCAAAATCATAACGGCCTGCACTGTGATTCACCAATACGGGCCTGCCAAAGACTCCAGACAGCATCTCTACCTGCAATGGATACTTCGATTGCCATTACATCAGTTGGATCATATGGCCCAAGTGGCGGAGTGGCTTGCACAGCAGCCTGAACCCGTTGCACAGCCTTTTCTTGTCCTGGGCCACACTCAAAGCTAGCACACCCAAATGACGGAAATGCTGTCTCTAAAATTCAAAGAGATCAAACAGTTATTGTACCTCCTTTTTAGTTCTGGGAGGGTCTAGGTATAACAACTTATCCTTCATTTTAGAAGGATTATCTTGACATGCACCACACCACTGAACTCTGAGAAATTTCACTGAGCTGGAAGGTGTCTGAATTTTTGTGGAATTAATTTAATACTCTCTAGCATGCAAATGGAGCCCAGGTGACACAGTGGTTAACAGCTCGGCTGCTAAGCAAAAGGTTGGCAGTTTGAATCCAGCAACTGCTCCCTGGAAATCCAATGGGGTAGTTCTACTGTATCACAATCCGGTCGCAATGCATCGGAATCGACTCGACAGCAATGGGTTTGGTTTTGGTTTAGCACATGAATGTTTTTCCATTAAGTTCAGAGTCACTGACACCTCTTCCTTACTATGTCCAATCAGCATAATGTCATCAATGTAATGGAACAGTGTGACGTGTTGTAGATGGGAAAGTCAATCAAGGTCCCTGTGGACTAAATTATGATATAGGACTGGAGTTTTGATATACCCCCAGGGTAAGATAGTGAAGGTGTATTTCTGGCCTTGCCAGCTGAAAGCAAAATGGTGCTGGTGGTCCTTCTAAACAGGCTGGAAAAAAAGGCATTGGCTAGATCAATAGCTGCATACTAGGTACCAGATATATTAATTTGCTCAAGCAATGAAACCACATCTGGAACAGCAGCTACAATTGGAGTCACAGTTAAGTTTACAATAAGCCACTGTCATTCTCCGAGATCAGTCTGTGTTTTGCACAGGTCAGATAGACAAGTTGAATGGGGATGTGGCGGGAATAACCACCCCTGCATCCTTCAAGTCATTGATGCTGGCTGTAATCTCTGCAATCCCTCCAGGAATGGAATATTACTTTTGGTTTACTATTTTCCTGGGTAGGGGTAGTTCTAATGGTTTCCGCTTGGATTTTCCTACCATAATAGTCCTTACTCTATTTGTCAGGGATCCAATGTGGGGGTTCTGCCAGTTGCTGAGTATATCTATTCCAATTATGCATTCTGGAACTGGGGATATCACTACAGGATGAGCTTGGGGCCCCACTGTACCCACTATGGGATGAGCCTGAACCAAGGCTCCATTAATAATCTGAGCTCCATACATCCCCACTCTAACTGGTGAGCTACAATGACATTTTGGGTCTCCTAGAATCAGTGTGAGTTTAGAGCCAGTATCCAGTACTCCCTTAAAAGCATAATTATTTCTTTTTCCCGAATGAACAGTCATTCTGGTAATAGGCCATAGATCCCTTTGGGGAAGGCTGGGAGAAAGATTAACAGTATGAAATTTTGGTAGCATAGCAGAGTTCTACCTCAAGGGGACCCAGCTTCCCTTTCATTTAAGGGGCTGTGGGTTTGTAAGCTGGCTCAAGTTTGGGAATTGACTGAGGGGTTGTGATTCTCTTTTGGAGATTTGAGTTAGACTGCCTTTCACTTGACCCAGAATTCTTTCGCTTGTAAAGATTAGGTAAATATTTAGTAGACTGCCCATCTATTTCACTCCTAGGAACACCATGGAATAAGTAGCCAATGCTATAAATCCATATGAGTCAGAGTATTCTGATGGCTGCTTTGACTCTGTTATCCACTACGGTAATCACGCTTACCTTGTGATTGTTGACTGAGTGTCACCACTTGGCCCCTACCACTAGTGGGTCAAATCAGCCCCACTGTAGCTAGGTGTTTAATTCAGTTACGGCAGTTCTCAGTATCAAATCTGACTTACATAAAATAGCAATTATAGCAGTCTTCAAGGATGCTAGGGTTCCCTTCACAAACTTGTTCCTCACCGTTGTTGTAAGAGGTAGATCCTGAGTATTCCACGTTTGGGTCTGTGAGTCTAACTTGATAAATACACCCCAACATGCCAATTTCCCTAAGCCTTTGGATACCTTCTTCTACAGTGTACCAAGGCAGGTCTGGTACTTCAACTTGATTTAGCGTAGGCCACTGTTTAATCCATGCTTCAGTGCCTCAACCAAATAAACCGTTAGATTCTTTCCTAACCTCTTGAGCTGAAACATTGAATGAAGAATCTGTGCTTAATGGGCCCATATCAATAACTCAGACTGATCCATCTTTATGTTCCTTGCACCGTGATCCTACACCCTTAATACCTATTCCCACACATATTCCCCAGGTTTCTGTTTGTACATATTAGAAAAGTCAAGCAGTTCTCTTGCAGTGTCACACTTTGTATTTCAACTTTTTTGGGCTCATGAGGACTAAGTCTAGCCGTGGATCTAGAAATAAAAATGAGTGGTTCTGGGAGCATACAGAAATGTTTTGTAAGGTATCTACCCCAGGCGATGCCCCAGGCAGTGACTCAGATGCCGCCCTGGTGATCTCAGACAAATGCTCTTCAGACAAAGCTGGGGTTAATTTCATCAGATGTGGGTAAAAGGGATAAAGGTTTTACTAGGAAGGGTGGTTTACCCAAAACCCAGTGCCGTCAAGTCAATTCCAATTCAAAGGGTGGTTTAGCAAACAAAAATGGAATAATCTCTTCAGATGGGAGTAAGATAATTGTTTTTGTTGGCAGGAGTGATTCAATGGAATTTAGAGGCTCAAGGTCCCTAGCTTCCTGATTAATCTGCCCATATGTCCCTATCCCAAGTTTCAGGATCCCATTTCTTCCCAATCAATGCCCCCAATTCAACTTCAGACACCATCTGAGGTTGGGAATTCAGTTGGCGATGTAATTCATCCACTCTTATGATGTCTTTGGATTTGGTTTTCAACAACATCAACTCATATTACAAGAAATAAGGCTTTCTTTCAGGGCACAAGTGTTAACTTTGAGGTCTTCTATGCAGTGCTTGAGCTTTGACTCCGAAGCCCTGAGATCATTTCTCTTACAGCACTTTGTCCAACAAAACTAGGGCATACCAATTAGCTTCCCCATACTACTCATTCTGACAAAATTGTAAAAAACTATCAAACATATGATCACCCAGAACCTCGCTTCTCATCAATACTTGATCTATTGCTGGTGACAGTCTGCATATTAATATTGCTACCTCATGCCATGGATTAGCAGAGCCGTCTTTACTACTGGAGGCAGAGTCATTTAAGACTAGTCAGGCTTGAGAACCAATTTAGAAAACTCATCCTTATGATTTTGTTTCTCTAGAACCACTCTCGGTACTAAATGTCTAAATGTCTTAGGCTGTGTTGTCTAGAGAAGCAAAACCAGTGAAAGGCAGAGAGAGAAAAAGAAAGAAGGAAATATTTATCTATACCTACATAAGTGTAGGAAACCCTGGCGGCAGTGATTAAGAGCCATGGCTGCTAACCAAAAGGTTGGCAGTTCAAAACCCTATGGGACAGTTCTACTCTGTCCTTTAGGGTTGCTATGAGTTGCAACTGACTTGACGGCAACGGATTTGGTTTTTTTGGTTTTATATAAATATAACCCATTGCCATCAAGTCGATTCCGACTCATAGCGACCCTACAGGACGGAGAAGAACTGCCCCACAGGGTTTCCATGCCCGTGATCCAGTGGCCTGCTATCTGGGCAGCTGATCTTGTGTTTGTCAGCCCCTGCAGCTATGTGAATCAGGAGAAGCCTCCAGCCTGATGCCTAACCAATAGACTTGGGACTTGCCAGCCTCTACAACTGCCTGAGTCATTTCCTTGAGATATGTTTGCTGATCTCACATCAGATTATATCATGGAGGATGAATACTTCATTATGTAACTGCCAAACTACATCATTACATAACTGCCAAACCACTGAGAGTCATGGCCCAGCCAAGTTAACATATAACCTTAACCATCACAACATATCTAGTCACTACTCCAAATTAAGTTAAAGATTCATCAATTATATGCAAGTACAATAATAAATTTAATTAAGTGACTGTGCATACTGACACCTTTGTCAACAGCAATCAGTTCATGCTAGTATCTCCTGACAATTCTTGGCTCTAAACTCTCCAGTGATTTTCCTGTATAGGAATAAAATATAAACTCCTTAGTATGGCTTAGTACAGCAAAAAAGAGGAAAACCCTCAATGAGATGGATTGACACAGTAGCTGCAACAACGGGCTCAAGCATAATGATTGTGAGGATGGCGCAGGACCGGAGACTATTTCGTTCTGTTGTACATAAGGTCGCGAGGAGGCAGAACCGACTTGATGGCACCTAACAACAATAACAGTACTGCTTGTAAGTTCCACATCATCTGGCCCATTTACCTCTCTCATTCCTTTTCCTAATGTTGTCCTCTGCCTTGATTATTCTACTCAAGCCACTCTGGCCTTCTTAGTGTTCCTAAAACACTTCATCTTGCTCTGGCCTAGTGATCTTTGCACTTTCTATTCCTTTTGCCTGGAAGGCTCTACCCTTAGATATTTCCAAGTTTTACTCCTTTACTTTATTATTCAGGTCTTGCTTAAATCACTTCACAGAGGGATTCCCTTAAAGACTCCATCCAAAATAATGCCACCTTACCCTTGTCTCAAGGAGCCCTGGTGGTGCGGTGATTAAGTGCTCAGTTGTTAACTGAAAGGTTGGCAATTTGAACCACCAGCAGTTCCATGGAAGGAAAATGTGGCAGTCTGCTGCTGTACAGGTTACAGCCTCAGAAACCCTATGGAGTAGTTCTACTCTGTCCTACAGGGTCGCTATGAGTCGGAATCGACTCTATAGCAGTGGGTTTGATTTTGGTTTGGCTCTTTTCTCCCCAATCCCTAAACTCTTTATTTATTTATTTTTTTGTAGCAGCTAGCACTAATCAGGTAATATATACCATTTGGTTGCATATTTATTGCTTGTTTCCCCTCCAGAATATAAGGCACTGTGAGCGTAAACTTCATCTGTACCCCAGAACACCCTAGAACCAACACTCAGTGCCGTCGAGTCCAACTCGTAGCAACCCTACACGACAGAGTAGAACTGCCCGGTAGAGTTTCCAAGGAGCGCCTGGCAGATTCAAACTGCCGAACCTTGGGTTAGCAGCCGTAGCACTTAACCAGTACGCTACCAGGGTTTCCACCCTAGAACAGTGCTTAGCAAATGTTAAGGACACAATACATATCAGAATAAATGAATGAAAAACTGAAAAAGGTTTCATAATATATGTGCAAAAAAACAAACGCAAAATAACAGCCAGAGTATGCTATCATTTGCGTTTTAAAAAGATACACACATATTCCTATATGCATGGGTTCTCTCTGGAGGGGTACGCAAGAAACTGATAACAGCAGCTGCTGGCCTCTATGGAGGTCTAGGTAGAAGGGAGGCTCATTTTCCATTTTATACCCTTTTGGACTATTTGGATTTTAAACGAGTCTTAGGTATTTGCATTTGAAAAACAAAAAACCAATAATAATGACAACGAAAAATTATTAAAATTTACCTTAATCTCAACCTTTCGTTTAATAACAATAAGTTATATTCGTGAAACACTTTCTACTGCGTTCCTATTCCACAAATAGAAATGTGCTATGAAATTTATATACATTTAATCCCCATGGGATAGCTATAGGTGGAAAATCTACTTGAAGGCACTTAACAACAATCCCCATAAAAATCCTATGATGTAGGTATTATGATTATCCTTGTTTTATAGAGGGAGAAACTGTAGTATAGAAAGATTAAGTTAACTGGCCAAAGTTACACTACTGGAAATAGGAGACATGAGATTTGAACTCAGGCTGCTGAATGTAAAGTCCAATTATTTAATCACTACTCTCCCTGATATAAATATACAACTTCCAGATATTTTCTCATAGAAAAACTTAAAAACATATATTTACCTATTTTTGATAGAAACCTCTGAGCCTAGTATAGGAGCTCATTGAACAAATGTTGAAATCAAACTGAAAGTTTATGATTTCCATGTGTTTGTCAGGTATCTTACAGTAGCCATTTTTTTTTTAAAGCAAATATACTATTATTAGGGAACTCTTGGATTAGATCAACATGGTGATAACTAGTAATAATGAAAAACAATCATTAACATTTGTGTACCCTCTGTGCTAGATGTTATGTTAAACATTTGACATTCATCAAATCATTTAATCCTTATAATAATCATAGAAGGTAGGTCCTATTATTGTCTCCACTTAACAAAAACAGAGATTTAGCCTTAGAAAGGATAAGCAATTTTTCTAAGCTGACATAGCTAATAAGTGGGGAGCCAGAATGAAAACGCATACCCAAATTCAGAATCTATGTTGTTAACAACTAGGCTCTACTCGAATTAGAAGAGAATGCTTCCAAACGAAAGTACAGAAATTTTGGAGAAATTATCCTGGATATGGAGTGATATGGTTATGAATTATTTCTTAAGTACAAACTCAAATCTGAATTAGGTTTGGACTCAGACTTTTTTGGGGGGCTGAAAACTATCCTTGACACTGTCATTTATAATCTCTAACTTAAAACTCACACCACCTTGTTGAAGTAGGTATAATCATAATCTACTGAAGAAATTCAGGTTCTGAAAGTTATAAGGACAGAGATGACATTCAAACTTTTTGATTCCAAGATCAATATTTTCCCATAACACCATACATGTCTTGAAGGGAAGTTTATGGTAGATAATTAGTATCATGCTCTTTTATGGTATTTCAAAAGTAACAACCCTTTTGTAAAGGTAAAGGCAATGGATCCTGTATATCTTTCAGACCCATGTCTGTGAATGGAGCTATAAAAACAGAGTAAGCATATCAATTCAGGAAGAAGCCATACATGCCCTGTAATATGACATATCTCAAGAATAGGTCAGAGAACTTACATTCAGCATCATATTTGATTATGCTGTGTTCGTTTTTTTTTTTAAAGCTGTCACAACATTGGTGCAACAGACATTACTAGCAGCTCTGCATCTAACATCAATAAAATTAAATATGCTATGTAAAAGACTCAATTGAGAGGACTGGGCAAACTGTCAGGGCTTCCAGAACCCAACCACTAATATTTTTCTCCTTTCTTTTGAATAATGTGTTAGAGCCATTGCTTTCTTGACTCACAAGCATCACGGAAAACAAAAGTTCAAATGGCAAGGGTGACATTGACTGCTGGGCTATTTCTTCCTCCTAGTTTTCATATAGTTGGTAGTACAAAAAACATTTTCTTGTGTGCTTTAATTGGCTTGATGTATGTTTATAGTAAGACAAGATGCACTTTAAATTGAAAATATTATATACTTGTAAATCTCTATTCAGTAACTTAAAATAAGATTAGTTATGATTATTAAAGGCAGATACTCTTTATTTTACTGAAACAGTTCTTAAAAAATAATAGAATTTAATAACAAGCACTATCAACTCTTTGGACCTTATATTCCCAAGTACCAGAGTGCAAAAATCCCCCCACAAAACCTAAGGTGGGGGGGGGAAAGGGTGCTGGAATGACACTTAACACATAAAACCTATAGAATGTCTATACATTCTGCCTAATGTTCCACAGCTAATAACCAGTACTACATATTATACAGCAAACTTATTCAGCTCTGGCCAAATAATCTCTTCTTATATAGTAAACAACAGCCAGCCTTGACCTTTCTGTAACTGAGCGCCCAATGAGCAGCTAAAGGAGTTTTGCAGAAACTAAAAATAGACAACAGAAAGACTGATTCTCAGTGCTTAAAGTGTCTTTCATTAGCAGTGCACTTTACCAAAGCAGTATCCCTTCCATACCTGGTCTGATCATCAGTAATCCCGTGAGGCAGTCAGGGGAGGTCTTATCTTGATGCTACAAAAGTAGAAACAGGAGCTTGGGGTGGGCTCCCGATTGACCTGTGCCAGGCTAACAACAGATCTTCACTGGACAAAAATTTTATGTCTTGGCGAACCAGTGTTCTCCATTTGATAGTTAAGCACTGAGTTAGGCTTACTTCTGCGTCTCCAAAGTTGGAGTCTGGAAGGAACTTCATGCTGCAAGGTAGGGGACAACTAAGTGCTATGCCGAAGTCTGGGAAGGGGGGCCAAGATGCCCTTTAAAACTTCCGACTTCCTCTCAGAATTTAAGGCAGGTGATTCCTGCCTTCGTGCTGAGCTGTCAAGGGCTCACCTTAAGGCTAACTCTTGCTCTAGCGCGTTCTCGAGCCCGTCCTTCATTTTACTTTTTCCTCAGGAGCCCTGACAACTCCTCAGCCCCCACCCAACGCTCCGGCGTTTGTCAACAAGCACAACTTGGACCGACCTTTCTTTAGACCTGAAGAGGCGGGACCCTTCGCTCCCAGTGGGGCAGGTCATTAGAAAGAGCAACCCAGAGACCAGAGTTTCCACTTCGCGTGACCCTCACTCACCTCAAGCCCACAAGAGGCCACCGCTACCACTTCACTTTGATACCAGACTCACCGCGCTTCAAAATCAGCCACAAGATTCAAACCCAAGCCAGCTTCCTAAGCGCCTCATTTTATTGGCTGCCGCCTGTGTGACATCATCACGCCGGACGTTGCCGCGGCGCGTGACTGCTTGGCGCCTAGAGATTCAGTGGCGCCGCGCCGGGAAGCGACCCTGCTCCTCGTCGCCGTGGCAACAAGCGCGGCCGTTTCCGGAGGCGGTGGCCGGAGTGGGAGGGGCTAGGCTGGAGCTTCTGGTTGGAGGCAGCCCCCCCGGGATCATCAGTGAGCCTGCAGACCTGTGGGTGCAGGGTCCGGTCTCTGGGTTCAGGGTGTGAGTCAGACGTGTGCGGGTGGAGGTTGGCGTGTGCCCTCTGCTAGGGGGTGAGGCAGAGGCTATTGGTTATGGGCTAATGGGCTCTGGGTGTTTATATTCTCCTTTTCCCTCTGAATAGTGAGGCCTCAAAGACGTCCCATGATCTGGAAAGTGTAGGACCCTGTTCCTTCCAGCCAGGTTCACCTGGGTAGAAATGAGTTCTCTTCACTTTATTTGGAAGTCCAAGGCTTTTGATTGGAGCCCCCAGGCTTCATTTCTGAGGACTCCCAAGCCTACTTCTTTTAGTGCTGACTGAGAAACTTTGGTGTTTGACTGTTTTACATTCTTTCTAATGATGGCATTACGAAATAAAATCCTTTAAAGATGTTAGCCTTTTTCATTATTGGATGAAGGTTTTTTTTTTTTTTAAGTCCCAGGGTGTAGGTAGCTATGTTACTTAAAAATGTACACTTTAAAAAGAGAGAAAAATACCTGGAAAATATGTTTGCTTTGTTAAGATGACTCATTTTTATTTGTTAGAAAATTTTTAATAGTACGACCTGAATTTCATTTTTCTTATTTATATTATTATTGGAAACTCTGGTGACGTAGTGGTTAAGTGCTACGGCTGCTAACCAAAGGGTCGGCAGTTAGAATCCACCAGGCACTCCTTGGAAACTCAATGGGGCAGTTCTACTCTGTCCTATAGGGTCGCTATGAGTTGGAATCGACTCGACGGCACTGGGTTTGGTTTGGTTTTGGATATTATTATCACTGTATTCATTCATTCAGTGAAATTATTGACTGAGCCTATTATGTACGCGCTACGCACTTTTGTAGATTTTAGGGACATGATAGTACACAATATCAAAATCCCCGCCCTCTTGGAGTTCGTATTCTGAAAATTGATTATCACTGTATAAATAGGGTTGCAAAACACTCATGCAGAGTATTAGAAATAAAATAGTGTATGGGAACCCCCAAGATAAATGACATTTATTTCTTATTGAATGTCATTTGGAAGCACTGTGAATTGAATATGGTGCATGTTATATGATTGTTTTTGAACACTGGATAGAGCCTCAATAAAGCTATTACTCTGTAGTTGTATTACATGTATCACTACTCTTTGGTTGTATTACATGTATCTTAACTAATGTAATAGTTATCTGTGTAGTTTGGGGTTTGGTAATAAAATCGAGAAACCTTTTTATTTTAACTCAATATGCACTCACTGTATAGTACTTTGTTGCCTTTGATTTCCAGGCGTTTTATTAATCACTTTACAAATGATATTTAATTCTCAAAACAGTCCATGAGATGTAGGTGCTGTTATCTTCATTTTACTGAGGAAGAAGTTGAAATTTTCAGTTAATCCTTAAAGGAAAACATTTGAGTTGTACAAACCAGCCATTTCAGAGTTGAATCATTTGTCTCTGAAATACATTTTATATTAAGAGCCATTAAAATAATATCTTCACCCGGCCTGAACATGTGCAGATCTTACCAAATTTTTGTAAAATTTCATTAATCATTGGTAAAAAATAGAAGTCTTTTAAATTTTCTAATTTTTGATGCCTATCTAACTTTTGTTAGTTTTTTACATTGTATGATAAGGTTTACTAGTCTCACAGATGTTTCTACACCTGAACCAAGTACTTGCTTTACATTTAAATTTAAATCCCATTTTACACTTGCCATTTAGCAGAGTTCAGAGGGTGAGGTATGGACTCTTAAGAAATTGTACATATAGTTAAAGCAGAGCAATTCTGACATTACAACCAAAGCTGTTTCTCTTGTCAGCTGACTTGTTAACTTGGCAAGATATGAAGGTGACCTAACAGACAGGATTAGAGAATGGCTTATTTTGTAATGAAATGGAGGAAAAAGAACAAAAACTTCTAAAACAAGTATAGCTACTGAGACAGAAATGCCCACATTTTATTAGAAATTGGAACATAAAACAGTGTTGCTAGAACATCGAAATTGAACATAAGTTCTTAGCAAACTGAAGAGAGTAGAAATTAGGTATAAAAATGGAGCGAGATTTAAAGTTTCCTCAGACATTAAGACAACAGCAACAACATAAAAACGGTAAAGGTGAATTTAAACGTGGAAATGGTGGGATCTTATTTATGTTCTCAGGAACTACGTTTGGAAACCCCAGCACCTGCAAGACAGCTGGGCACTGGAAGCAGCGGAACGAAAGACAGACGGTCCTCAGTTGCTGGGGCGGACGTGGGCCCAATTTGTCCGTCGTCGCCAAGTTTCCCCCAGGGCTGGGATCTAGGCGTGCGGCAAGTTTAGGTTCTTCGACCTCGTTGTGACCGTCACTGGCCTGAGTCAGAGGCCGATTCAGGTGAGAAGATGGCTGAGTCCCAGGAGCTCTCCTAGAGCCGCCCTTCTGGGGGAACTCCTGGGCTCCCCGGCTTCGACAGGAGCAAAGGAAACACGCGACCCTGCTCTCGCTTCCTCCCCCTCAACATTCATTCCTTCTGGGCTGAGAAGTTTCCAAACAGGGTTTCCTCGTCAGAGTAGAACTCGGAGACGAATTCTCAAGCAAAACAGTGCATTGCTCCCTTTCCTTGGAACTTCCTACTTTCACTTTCTCCGCATTCGGGTTCCAGCCTCCAGGTCGCGTTTTTGGCCTCGGGCGTTAAGTTTTTAGACAGCTTTTCTTTGCAGGGGAAAGTGGACAACCTTTGAAGACATAGTCAGCAAAGGCACACTCACCTTTGTGCTACCACAGTTAAAAGTAACCAGGCCACTTCTGTGGTCTCATACCGTAAACGGAACTTTGCTCCAGGAGAAAAGTTTAGTGACTTAACCCGTAGAACCACAGAATCAGCTCTAAAGACCCTATTTCCTGAATTCCTGCTTATTTCCTGTGTCCAGAAGGGATTAAACAATCTTAAATCGTTTAGGGTATCTGGCTTTTAGCAACTGCGGTAGGGCTCTGGGTTGTCTGGTAGTAGACTGGGCTGCAGACAAGAGGGAAGGGGCCCCACTGAAAGGTTGTTTCCTTCCATTCTTTGGGAGGTATTCCAGGAAAAAAAAAAAAAAAAAAACAGAGGAAAATGAATTATTTGTGGTCCTTTCCCTCATGTTGATCCTCTCCCTCATGGCCCACGTTATTGGCCAATTATTTAATAGTAAAATGCTCAGACTTTGTACGTTGAGCATAGTTGAATAAATGTCTAGAAATTGACTGCAGTAGAAGGAAATTAAATGCTGTTGATAGCAGTATTTGTTCTATCTACTCTTCTACTTGTATTTTTCCTTGTGGTTCTGATTCCTGTATTGGAATTGATACTCCTTTTTCTAAAAATTATCAAAATCTATTAAATATTCTGAATTCCACCTATACATTGTATGCCCTCTTTTGAGTACTGCACAGCATACTGTTATTTTCAAGTGGAGCAGAATCAAGCAATAGGATGTTGACTTCTTTAAAAAAAAAATTGAATAATACGTAATATACTGTGAACAGTCAGTATAATTAAAGTAACATTACATTATAGAAGTGCATTTTTTTTTTTTTATGTTTAACCCTGGTGGCCTAGTGTTTAAGTGCTATGGCTACTAACCAAAAGGTCAGCAGTTCCAACTTACCAAGCGCTCCTTAGAAACTAGAGGGGAGTTCTACCTGTCCTATAAGGTCACTCTGAGTTGGAATTGACTCAAGGGCAACCAGTTTGGGTTTTTTTGGTTTTATCTGTAAAATGGGAATAATAGTAGTAACTACCTTGTAAAGTTGAGGAAACCCTGGTGGCATAGTGGTGGAGAGCTATGGATGCTAACCAAAAAGGTCAGCAGTTTGAATCTACCAGGCACTCCTTGGAAACCCTATGGGGCAGTTTTACTCTGTCCTATAGGGTCTCTATGAGTTGGCAACGGTTTTTTTTGTTAAGTTGTGATAAGAATTGAATGAGTTAGTATATACAGTGTGCTCAGAATAGTTACTGGTATAAAACCAAATCAAAGCCAGTGCTGTTGAGTCGATTCCAACTCGTAGTGACCCTATAGGACAGAGTAGAACTGCCCCATAGAATTAGTTATTATTTTTTGTTAGGTTGTTATATTCTGTTGAGTTGAGTGTGACTCATAGTGACCCTGCGTGCAACAGAATGAAACACTGCCTGATCCTGCACCATCCTCACAATCATTGCTTTGTTTGAGCCCATTGTTGCAGCCACTGTATCAATCCATCTTATTGAGGATTTTCCTCCTTTTTTGCTACCCTTTACCAAGAATGATGACATTCTCCAGGTACTAATCCCTTCTGAAAACATGTCCAAAGTACATGAGACAAAGTCTCGCCACCCTTGCTTCTAAGGAGCATTCTGGCTATAGTTGTTCTAAGACAGATTTATTCTTTCTTCTGGTAATGCATGATAAAGTCAGTATTCTTCACAACCACCATAATTCAAAGGCATCGCTTCTTTGATCTTCCTTATTCATTGTCCAACTTTTGCATGTGTATGAAGTGTTTGAAAATATCATGGCTTGGGTCAGGTGCACCTTAGTCCTCAGTGACGTCTTTGCTTTTTAACACTTTAAAGAGGTCTTTTGCAGCACATTTTCCCAATGCAACACATCCTTTGATTTCTCGACTGCTGCTTCCATGGGCATTGATTATAAATCCAAGTGAAATGAAATCCTTGACAATTTCAGTTTTTTCTCCATTATTATGATGTTGCTTTATTGGTCCAGTTGTGAGGATTTCTGTTTTCTTTGTGTTAAGATGAAATTCATCCTAACAGCTGCAGTCTTTGATCTTCATTAGTAACTACTTGAAGTCCTCTTGGCTTTCAGCAAGCAAGGTTGTATCATCTGCATATCACAGGTTGTTAATGAGCCTTCCTGCAATCCTAATGCCACATAGGTCTTCATATAGTTCAGATTCTCAGATTAATTGCTCAGCGTATAGATTGAATAAGTATGGTGAAAGGATACAACCCTGATGCACACCTTTCCTGACTTTAAACCACACAGTATCCCCTTGTTCTGTTTGGAAAACTGCCTCTTGGTCTATGTACAGGTTCCTCATGAGTGCAATTAAGTGCTCTGGAATTCCCATTCTTTGCAATGTTATCCATAATAAGTATATGTACAATAAATATATTGGTATAGTAAGTGCTCAGTAAATATTAGCTGTTATTTTGAAAAGTGTTAGAAACGCTAAGTTAGAGGGTGGTTGAATTTACTTTGTATAAGCTTTTTGGAAAATGTGAGGCATAATTAATAATTTAGGCTATTTTGTCACTGGTGAGCATCTAAAGATGTACTTAAATTTACAGTCATTTCCTGCCTTTACTAAGTTTTTTTGGCCACGTTTTTTTCGGTGTCAAATTTGGTACATAATTCTGTAGATTTATGTCTTTGGTAAAGTTAACGTATTATTCTCAAGATAACGTTTGCTGATGTTATACTTATGTAACATCAAATATGTATTATAACATTATTCTCAAGGTGGCATTTGTTGATGTTATATAACATCAAAATTTTATTGTTTCTATTACAAAAGAAAGAGAAGTCATATTTTAGTGAGATTTATGTTTCTCGAGAGATTTTGAGAATGTGGTTTTTGGTGGGGTGTGTCAGACAGGTAAAATTTCCTGAAGTTAGGTTTGATAAAATGTTTTTTCTGTAGAGTCTGGAATGTATTGATCTTCATTTTCTCAGAAAGCACTTATTAAGCACCTGATGTGTACCTGATTTTATGGATACAGGGGTGTGGATCCTGCTCTTAAATAACTCATAATCAGCGAAGAGAGAAGAGCAGTGTTGAGCATTTACTGTGGCATCAAGAATGTTGCTAGAAAATAATTCAGTAAAAAGCAAAATGTTTTCTAAAGCTCTTCTGTTAATATATTTATATCAGTACCTTTTTTCCTCTGCCTTTTAAAGAGTTATAGGTTGCATATGAAAATAGAGCAAGTATGAGAAATTCAAGGAATGTATCAATTACATATTTGCTTTTTTCTTGGGGCAGGGAGCAGAAAATGAAAACAAAAATAGGTGTGAAAAGCCAAAGAGTGCTAAGTGTTTATGAAATTATAATTCAAATTAGTATATTCTTCACTAATATAAGCCATGGTCACATGATCACGTAAGAGAATATTCATGACAAGTCTACAGGAATTTCAGACTGGTCCTATTTTCTTTATGGATGTATGTGCATCATCTTTTTCCAGGGACAATCTCTTGCACACAGTTAAATGCAGATGAGAATTCAGCATTTCATGAAAAACAAGTAGAAGAGCTTGAAATAAAAGACCATTTGAACATAGAATAGTTATAATCCCTCAGACATCCAGATAGCTTTTCAAATAAATAGGTCTGATGCATTGAACAGGAGCTGCAGTGGCACAGTGGATAAGTGTCCCACTGCTAACCTAGAGGTCCATGGTTGAGACCCACCCAGTGGTTTCTCAGGAGAAAGATCTGGTAATCTGCTCCTATAAAGATTAAAAAAAAAATCCTTTAGGACACTTCTCCTCTGCCACATGGGGTCACTATGAGTTGAAAATGACTCCATAGCATCTAACAACAACAAAAACAATGCATTGAACACACTCTTTAGATGTAATTAAAATTCAGAAATAATATTTTGGAAGAAATGATGACTGAAAAATCAGATTTCAAATCCCAGACGGTTAAAACATCAGTGGGCTTAGAACTTATCAGGCCACACACTTACACAAAATTATATTTTCAGATTATTTCTGGGGTTCCCTTAGATTCCTCACTTCAAATAAAAAGGTGATTTACCTTCACTTGTTCAAGGTGTTCAGATGATGAGTCTTATAGTTGCATTTCTGCTGTAGCTTTTTTTTTTTTTTTTTTGCTGTTGTATACATATGTATTAATTTGTTTCCCCCCAGGTGTTTTTCTTTTAAAAAAATCCAATAATCATAGTATTTTTCATTTTTTTTCCTTTAGATTTGTTGACCTACGGAATGCTGCGTTACGCATACTTTTGTAGATTCTATAAAGAATTTTTTTCATGCTGGTTGGAATCTGGCATGCTTAATTTAGGCACCTGGCCAAAAAGTATGCATACTACAGCAGAAGGATATAACGAATATGAAGCCCATGAGCAAACATGCAAAACTGGAGCTCAGGAGTTACAGCTGAGTCACGATGGAGATTCTGAAGCTGTAGCTAAATTACATATTCCGGTAATGGTGGATGAAGTTGTTCAGTGTTTGGCACCACAAAAAGGGCAGGTGAGTAGGTTAGTTTTTTTTTTTAACTTTTTTTTTCATTAAGATATAACGCACATACCATTATATTCACCATTTTAAGGTGTACTATTAATTGGCTTTTAGTATATTAACAAGGTTGTGCAACCATCATCACTATCTAATTCAGGAGCATTTTCATCACTCCAGTAAGACTCCATGTTCCCATTAGCAGTTACTGTCCATTCTTCCCTCCCCCAGCTCCTGGCACCCACCGTTCTGCTTTCTCTATGGAGATACCTATTGCCTATTCTGTACATTTAATGTAAATGGGATCATTCAATGTGTGGCCTTCGTGTATGGCTTATTTTACTTAGCATAATGTTTTCAAGGTTTATCTGTATTGTAGCATGTATTATATTTATTTATTTATTATAATATTTTACTATATAGATAAGACCACATTTTATGTATCATCAACAGATGGGCATTTATTTGTTTCTACTTTTTGGCTATTTTGAATAACCCTGCTGTGAACATTCACGTACAAGTTTTTGCATGGACGTATGTTTTCAATTCTTTCGAATATTTACCTAGATATGGAATTGCTGGATCATATGGTAGCTCTGTGTTTATCTTTTTGAGGAACTGCCAGACTGTATTCTAGGATTGATTAGTTTGGTCAAATAGCTGTTTTAAAAGAAAAGGATATCACACTTGCTGAATGGTTAGAGTATGAAAACTGAATGCAAATATGGTTTCTTGAGAATTTTAGAATCTCTTCAGAAATAACTAGAGACAAAGACCTAGATCTGAGTTACTGTTCTTTGTGTTCTTAACCTTAGATCCTCAACTGCCCTGCCTAACTCATAATGTTGTTGGAAGGGTTAAATAAGATCTTAGACATGAATGTGTATTAAAATCTATAAAGAGATCAAAAACATGTTAGGTAGTTTAATACTCAAAGAAAAATAGTTACTTTTTGATAATTAAACACATTTACCAAATGTACCAACGATTATGAAGATGGCATAGAACTGGGCAAACTTTCATTCTGTTGTAAGTAAGGTTGCCATGAGTGAAAGCCAAATGATTGACAACTAACAACAAGAACAACCAAAAATAAAATAAAATAAAAAAGATACTGTTATAGTAAAATTTTTTTAAATACCTAATACTTCGAAACTGATTTCACAAATATGAACCTTATTCTAGAGAAGCTACTGTTTTTACCTAAAATAATTATTTTTATTTGGGAAGTCATATTTTGTTTCTTTTTCCAGCTTACAGCATGGGCAGTTTAACTTAGTGGTTAAGAACAAAGATTCCAGAACTGGAGTGCCTAGATTCAAATCCCTTATTTAGCATACACACTCGCACACATAAAGCTGTTAACTTTTTTTTTTAAATCTGTTTACCCTCTCCTTAGGCAGTATATACATAACAAAATAAACTCAGCTATCTCACTAAGAAAATGAGATTATATGTGTAAAGAATCTATTTCAGTGATATTATGTACTATTGTTGTTGTTAGGTGCCTTCAAGTTGGTTCCACCTCATAGCAACCCTATATACAAAAGAATGAAACACTGCCCAGTCCTGCACCATCATCCCAGTCCTTGTTATGCTTGAGCCCATTGTTGCAGCTACTGTGTCAATCCATTTGGTTGAGGGACTTCCTCTTTTTCGCAGGCCCTCTACTTTACCAAGCATGATGTCCTTCTCCAGGGACTGATCCCTCCTGTTAACACGTCCAAAGTATGTGAGATGTAGTCTCACCATCCTTGCTTCTAGGAGCATTCTGGTTGTACTTCTTCCAAGACAGATTTGTTTGTTCTTTTGGCAGTCCATGGTATATTTAATATTTTTTGCCAACACCACAATGTAAGGGCGTCAGTTCTTCTTTGGTCTTCCTTATTCATCGTCTAGCTTTCACATGCATATGAGGCAATTGAAAACACCTTGGCTTGGGTCAGGTGCACCTTAGTCTTCAAGGTGACATCTTTGTTTTACAACACTTTGAAGAGGTCTTTTGCAGCACATTTGCCCAGTGCAATCCGTCTTTTGATTTCTTGACTGCTGCTTCCATGGGTGTTGATTGTGGACGCAAGTAAAATGAAATCCTTGGCAACTTCAGTCTTTTCTCCATTTATTATGATGTTGCTTATTGGTCCGGTTGTGAGGATTTTTGTTTTCTTTATGTTGAAGTATAATCCATACTGAAGGCCATGGTCTTTGATTTTCATTAGTTAAGTGCTTCAAATCCTCTTCACTTTCAGCAAGCAAGGTTGTGTCATCTGCGTATTGCAGGTTTTTAATGAGTCTTCCTCCAATCCTGATGCCCCATTCTTCTTCATATAGTCCAGCTTCTCAGATTATTTGCTCAGCATACAGATTGAATACGCACACCTTTCCTGACCTTAAATCACGCAGTATCTCCTTGTTCTATTCAAACGACTGCCTCTTGATCTATATACAGGTTCCTTAAGAGCACTAAGTGCTCTGGAATTCCTGCTCTTCGTAATGTTATCTATTAATTTGTTATGATCCACACAGTCAAATGTCTTTGCATAGTCAATAAAACACAGGTAAACATTTTTCTGGTATGCTCTGCTTTCAGCAGGATCCATCTGACATCAGCAATGATATCCCTCATTCCATGCCCTCTTCTGAATCCCACTTGAATTTCTGGCAAGTTTTTGTCAATACACTGCTGCAGCCGCTTTTGAATGATCTTCAGCAAAATTTTACTTGCGTGTGGTATTAATGACATTGTTCAATAATTTCTGCATTCAGTTGGATCACCTTTCTTGGGAATAGGCATAAATATGGATCTCTTCCAGCTGGTTGACCAGGTAGCTATCTTCCAAATTTCTTGGCATAGACCACTGAGCACTTCCAGTGCTGCATCCATTTGTTGAAACATCTCACTATGTATTCCATCAATTCCTGGAGCCTTGTTTTTTGCCAGTGCCTTCGGTGCACCTTGGACTTTTTCCTTCAGTATCATTAGTTCCTGATCATATGCTGCCTCTGAAATGGCAGAACGTCAACCAATTCATTTTGACATAGTGACTCTGTATGTTCCTTCCATCTTCTTTTAATGTTTCCTGGGTCATTTAATATTTTCTCTCTAGAATTCTTCAATATTGCAACTAGAGGCTTTAATTTTTTCTTCAGTTCTTTCAGTTTGAGAAATGCCAAGCGTGTTCTTCCCTTTTGGTTTTCTACCTTCAGGTCTTTGCACATGTCACTATAATACTTTACTTTGTCTTCTTAAGCCAACCTTTGAAATCTATTCAGATCTTTTACTTCATCATTTCTTCCTTTCATTTTAGCTACTTGACGTTCAGGAGCAAGTTTCAGAGTCTCTCCTAACATGCATTTTGGTCTTTTCTTTCTTCCCGGTCTTTTTAATGACCTTTTGCTTTCTTCACATACGATGGCATTCCACAACTCATATGGTGTTCGGTCATTAGTGTTCAGCGCGTCAAATCTGTCCTTGAAATGGTCTCTAAATTCAGGTGGGAGATGCTCAAGGTCATACTTTGGCTCTGGTGGACTTGTTCTAACTTTCTTCAGTTTCAGCTTGAACATCCATATGAGCAATTGATGGTCTGTTCCACAGTTGGCCCTGGCCTCCTTCTGACTGATATCGAACTTCTCCATTGTCTCTTTGCATGGATTTAGTCGATTCCTGTGTATTCCATCTGGCGAGGTCTGCTGTTAATGTTGGTGGAAAAAGGTATTTGCGATGACGAAGTCATTGGTCTTACAAAATTCTATCATGGGATCTCCGGTATCGTTTCTATCACCAGAGCTGTATTTTCCAATTACCAGTCCTTCTTTTTCATCTCCAACTTTTGCATTCCAATCGCCAGTAATTATCAATGCATCCTGATTACATATTTGATCAATTTCAGACTGCAAATGTTGGTAAAAATCTTCAATATCTTCATCCTTGGCCTCAGTGGTTGGTGCATAAATTTGAATAATGTAACGGTCTGCTTCTGTAAATATTAACTGCCTTGGAAACCCTATGGGGGTGTTCTACAATGCCTCATAGGTCTGCTATGAGTCAGAATTGACTTTATGGCAATGGGATATATACACACACACACACACACACACACACACACATATATACATACATACACAGTAAAACCTGTGGAAATATAGTGAAACCTGTGAAAGCCGGAACCTGTGTAAGGTGGAAATATGTCAGAGAATGAAACATCAAATATTTTCCACTTAAAAGGACTGACAGAAAAGTGGTAAGTTTGTACCCTCTCAAAGGCGGAAAACTTGCAAGCCCTGAAAGGACAAGGCAGTTCCAACTAGTTTTACTGTGTGTATAAATACACACACACACACGGTAGCATATGTAATATATGTAGTAGCAGGGAGAGGTAGTTAATAAAATGTGGAACACACACACACACACAGTAGCATATGTAATATATGTAGTAACAGGGAGAGGTAGTTAATAAAATGTAGAACTGAACTCTCAGTTGAATTTGAATTCTGTAACTAAAAACCAAACCACATTGTATCAATTTGCTGAACTCTAGTAGCAAAGGGAAATATTTAGTTTGCACTTTACCAACCCATGAGGTAGAAAAACAAACAAAAACAAACTCAGGTCTCCTAGTAAATCAGTACTGGATCTGCCTTTTTTTCCTAAAACCAAGTGGAATGAAATTAGACCATCCTACAACTTGATCTACACAGTTGTTTCATTCTGTTCAAGTTCCTCACAAATGTAATGTTGGTTTATTTTGACATTTCTACTGTTCTGACTTGAGTTTCCTAGTAACTTTTTATAGAAGGTTTAATTTTTTAATGTTATTTCTTGAAAACTTTCCTGTGAGGTACACTTAGAGACAGTGTTATTTCTTACCTTCTGTGTTGTCAGGCAGACAGCTTTATTCACCATTCCTTTAATCTTCAAGTAATAAAGAACTGGTGACAGCCCTTGGACAGGAAAGGTCTTCATTCCATCCAAAAGCCATTATTTGTTTCTTTTCTTCTTGAGCCTTTTTCCCAAAATCATTTTCCTTTGCAAACTATGAGTCATACACTCACTTGTATCAATCACCCACTTAATTACTGTTTTTCACATCACCTTCAACAGTGAATTTACAAATGAAACTTTTGATTATAACAGGATCTTAAAAAATATCTAAATGTAGTTTTGAGTGAGGCTCAGGGTATTTTATTGTTACTTATTTTTTGTTTAATATTTAAAAGGTGCTTACCTAAGGAGAAGAATTGATTTTTGGAATTTGTTCAGCATCATAGTGAGAATAACACATATTAAATTAGTTTTGCAGATGCATTAAAAATATTTACTAGCTGGAATTAAAAAAGCAAGAACTCCCTTCTTCCCCTCCCTGGGGAGGGTCAGAGAAATTGAGTAAATCATTGTTTTCTCCTTGCCCAGTTTTCATTATTTTATATTCTGGCTGAATAGTTTTTTATAAGAATGTGTTAATTATTCCAAAAAACATTTTTCTTACCTTTTAGGTTTTTTAGTGTAGGTTACATTGTTCAATTTTTCAATCCCAGTTTCTGAAAACTGAAGAAAATAATCATGATCCTGCTTAGTTTAGGATAGTTGCAGGAGATGTGGTATTCTTGGCTCAATAACAGTGCTAATTCAGCTTGGTGCATTGGGGCTTCTATAAGTTATAAAGGAGATGATGGGCATGCAACGACTGGTACGAGTAGCTGTGTAGTTTTGGACAAGTAACTTATCATGCCTGTGCCTCAGATTCCTCATCTGTAAATTGAGATAGAACCTATCTCATGGTTACTCTGAGGATCAGATGAGTTAATATATGTAAATTGCTTAGAATATCTTGTAGATAGCAGGAGCTCCATAAACAGTAGCTGGTATTATTATGAGGATTGGAAGAGTCAGTTCAGTAGCTAGATACAATAAAATTCAGCAGAAAAAAAGACATGAAACAGTAGAGGTGAAAATAACAGTTCCAGCAAAAGCGGAACCAAGGTATATGGAACTAAAGAAGTGTTGTTTCCTCTGCCGGGAACTCTCCTCATCGCCGTCCTTCAGGTCTTGGACCAAACTTTAGTTTCTCAGGAAGTCCTTCGGTCTGTTACATGTTCATAGAGTCGTATATTTTTCTTCATAGTACTTACAGTAACTTAGAACTATATATATTTTATGAGTTTTTTTTTTTTTTTTTTTATAGTTATCTCTCCTAGTAGACTACCCTCCATGAAGTCAGGGACTTATCTTGTTCACCGTTATGTCTCCGGTGACTAGTAAGTACAAGGCCTGCTACATGGCGATTTTGTGATGATTATTTAAGTGAATGAATTAAAGTCAGAGTAAACCAGATGTGCAGCACCAGTAACAGGGACGCGCCTCTGTTACTGCGGTAGCTTCTCTGGCTCAAGACTTCTATATTATTCCAGCTCCAGTGTGGCATGCTCAGTCTGATGAGGTAACTGGAGAAAGCTGGGAAGGGAAGAGCTACAAAGGTCGAGAAAATGAGCCAGCTCTTTAACTGATGCAAAATGGATTGACAAATATCAGCCTAAGGTTGAGAAGTTGGCTTTATAAATATTTTGAAATAAGTATCTTCCTTGTTTTGATATTCTAACCTATCTAACATTCTAGTATTACTTTTACAGTTATTAAGTTTGCCAATGTTGTCACAGTACCAGCTTTGATAATTTTTTTAATCACTTATGCTCTGTATAAAGAGTTGCTTTTAAGATCAGTAGCAATATTTTACTTGCTGTCCTTGAAAATCTTTATAATTTTAATGAAGAGTAAACATCAAAGAGAAAATCCTGAGACTATATGTTTGTTTTCATCTAATATTGAGGGGTTGTCACAGGAGGGATTTATTTTGTTTTTCCAAAGAGACAAGGTCTATGGCATAACACGTGCAGGGAGATGCATTTTTTTTCCACAAGAAAGAACTTTTAAAATTTCAGTTGGAATGGACCATGTCACAATGTAGTGAGCTTCCTCTCACTTATTTTTTGAAGTACAGATTTTTTGGAAGCAAATTTTATTTTACGTTGTATTCTACCTTTGTTTGAATAGATTAAGTCATTTTTGTATCAAATACCTTTTGCAGTGTGATATATGTACAGTGTTACACAGGTAAATGTTTAACAGCTGGCTCTGTGGGGGTTGGGAGGTTGATTAAAAACAAACAACAAACAAACAAAAAACACTGATTTGTAATGTAGTGTTCCTAGATTTGTATGGTGTAAATATTCTCACCATAGCCAATTTCAAGCTACCAACCTGATACCACTTAGAGTTAGGAAGAAATATGTACAATCAGCTCAATCCAGCTAGCATGAACACTGCTGAATATGACTCTCATGATTGATGCCATTAAGTATCTCTGAATTATGCAGTAGGAAAAAATTTCACCTGAAAATTCTGAAGATTGGTACAGCCTATACGGTTTCCACTTAGCTCATTTGATGTTCTGCAGTTAACACTTGTATTTCATGTTTCTCCATCCTGGAAACCATAGCCATAAAACATTGGTTTTCATACATTTTAAACAGTAAAGTTATTTTTTTCTCTCTCTAATAAATAGAATCTTCTGAGATATATCCCAAATGTAAGACAAGGTAAAGACAGTGTTTTGTTGTATACATTTATGTGATTTACTTATTATAAAGCTAATTGTGGAGCATCAAGCCTTCTTGTTGAGTGTAAAACTTTGAAATCAATACCAACAGGGTTTGTTTTGTACAATTTAGATTCACACAGATAAGTGATTATAAAATTTAGTAATTATAAAACTCAGCTTAATTTGTCAATTAGGTAGAGATGGTAAGAGAATTTTTACTTTGAAAAATAGTGCAAACTGAATAGTTTGAATTATTTAATATTTAAAAGAAATACAGTTGTACCACTTTCAGTAAAAATCATTACAAAAATGAAACATAATTGAAGCAGCTATTTTTGGTGTCCTCTCCATGTGTCAGGCACCATGCTAGACATACTGTGCATATGATTTCCTCCGAATAGCTTTACAAATGAGAAAATGTAGATTTAGAGAGATTAGTCAACTCTCCTGAGTTCAGTGAGTAATTAGTGGCAGAACCAGAACTCAAGTTCAGTTCTTACTTCCTGGCTTGTGCTCTTACCAGTGCTTTACTCCCTCCCAGGGTATCCAGGATGTCTTCTAATCCAGACTTAAAAACAGTTCTTGAAATGGAAAGGTTTTAAGTCTACTTTGAAGAATGGATGAACCTAGATTCAATTAAGATAATAATTCTATGAGAAGAAATTAATATAAAAGCATTATATACACAGACACATATATATAATTGAAGATTTGAAATAGTCTCTCTTATGTCCTTACTTATTATATTAATTGTTGAATACATATTTTTTTTTCGTATTATAGAAACATCATCTTCATCCAGATTGCCATAAATGAGAAGTTACTTAGGCTTTAATATATATGTATATATATTTTCTTTATTCTCTACTTGTTTCTTTGTAGTTACTTTAATACATATATTTTGGTGCTCGAAAGATATTCGCAAAATAATTTCAAAAGCACTTTTTTAAGTAGAGAAATACATCTGCTCGTTGTACTTGGGAAGTGAATTTGTTTATCCAAGGTATCATAATCCGTTGATTACCTCTTTGTGTGATTTCATGTCTTTGCAATTAATATTAATATTAATATTAATAATTTTAAGCATATTTGAAAAATACTGCTTAGATTTTGTTTTCTTTTACAGAGTTAAGTTATCTTTAGCATAAAATGCAATTCTTATTGCTGAGTTCTAAAATTGCATCTCTAAACAAAAAGTAAGAATTTGAATATTTTGTATAGGTAGATGAAAGCAGAGTGGTCTAATTGAATCTAGTTTTTGTAAAAAGAGCAAATTGCTTGTATTTTATGGGCACATTAAGTCAACTGTAGTCAGATAGCAGTATTGTAGCTCAGATTAACAGCCAAGGAAACTGTTGAACACTGGGTAGAGAAAACCCCTTTGGAGAAAGTTTTAGAGCTGTTGACAAATATTCTAATGGTTCAGATGGAAACCCAGGTGGCATTAGAGTGTGCTCTTATAAAAACAAAGTGCAGTTTGCTTTTATACACAGATGAGCTGAGGTCTTTATTTATAAACCAAATAAAGAATATTTAATAAATTAATCAGGTACCAGAAGTTTGAAGGAGAGTATCGTGCCTAGAATCAAAGTAAGACACTTCACCTTATTCCCCCCTCTCTGCCTTTAAATCCATTGTCTGTACCAAAGCTTGAGTGATTTTCTGAAATTCTAATTTGAATGTGTTTATCATTGGCCTGAAGCCATTTGTAGGTAGTTGTCCATTACCTTAGTAAGGCATACAGTGCTCTTTCTGAACTAGACTAGTGACTCTCAACCCATTTTCCACTGAAACCCATGAAAGATGGTCTCTTCACGTTACCTCATTCCTGGAGATGGAGATGGCTTTGTATAATCCTAAGTGTCAGCTTCATCTTCACCACTTTTTTGCACATTCAAGAAAACACATAGCAGTGTAAAGGAGCGAGAGTGTTATTGTAAAGATATCCATGAGTCTGGTTTAGTTCATTAAAAAGTGAAATAAGTACTAGTAATCTTAGACCTTATTTTTTTAATATTAATATGCATTATTTATTTAATCAGGTCCTCATTGATGGATATTTCTGTTATTTCCAATCTTTTGCTATCACTAAGATACTGTGAGGAGTCCTTGGATAGTACAAACAGTTAAGCATTCGAGTAGTGCCCACCCAGAGGTGCCTTGGAAGACAGGCCTTGTAATCTGCTTCAGAAAGGCCTTGAAAACTCTATGGAACAGGTCTAGGAATCAACTCTAGGGCAACTAACAACAAGATATTATGATAAAATCCTCGAATATATGCCTATGAGTAAATAGTTTGGATAAATTTATAGACGTGACCTTATTTGTGAAGCTATATGCATTTTTCCCTTTTAATTTTTATTTTAAAATAATTATGGATTCACAGGAAGTTGCAAAATAATATAGATACCTCATGAAGCTTTTGCTGACGATAACATGTAGTCTTACAATTGTAATCCTTAGTAGTGAATTATTTTGGGGCTATCAAACAACTGGTTACCATACTACACCGTGTCAGGGTACTTGGTTGATAATCATCAATTTAGCCTTTGTCTACTTCTTCAGCTTCTCTTTCCCCTTCTTGAATTTTACATCAACCACTATACAGTTTTCCAAACACATTCTGTTATTTTATGCATCTGTGTATGTCCTTGCACTTGTTTTCCCTTGTGACTTGTTGGTCTGAGAACATCTTGTTCGCATTTCAAAATGTGGGTTAGTCAATTTGTCCTCCTTGAAGTGTCTGAAAAGTTACTCTCTAGTTTCCTTTTCTCTTGTACCTCAGAACTTTGTCCTTGGAATTTTGGAGTATTACATTGTATATTAATTATATGTTTTACATATTCTGTCTTTGCCATCAGATCGGAAGCTTATTAAGAACAGAGGCAATGTTTTCTTTTTTTTTTTTTTTCTTTGTATTCCCAGCACCTGTTATGGTGCCTAAGTGTTCCTGGGTGGTGCAAATGGTTAAGCACTCGACTACTAATGCAAAGCTTGGTGGTTCAAACTCACCCAGAGGTACCTCGGAAGAAAGGCCTGGTGATCTGAAAGATCACAGCCATTGAAAACCCTGTCTTAGTCATCTAGTGCTGCTGTTACAGAACTACCATAAGTAGATGATTTTAACAAAGAGAAGTTTATTCTCTCACAGTCTAGGAGGCTAGAAGTCTGAATTCAGAGTTGCAGCTCAAGGGGAAGGCATTCTTTCACTGTAGACTCTAGAGGAAGGTCCTTGTCATCAATCTTTCCCAGGTTTAGGAGTTTCTCAGGTACAGGGACCCCAGGTCCAAAGGATGTGCTCTCCTCTCAGTGCTGTTTTCTTAGTAGTATGAGGTCCCTATTTCTTTCTGTTTGCTTCTTTCTTTTATATTGCAAAAGAGATTGATTTGAGGCATAACTTAATCTTGTAGATTGAATTCTGACTCTACCATAGCTGCCTCTAATCTTGTGCATTAGCATCATAGAGGCAGAATTTAAAACACATAGGAAAATCACATCAGATGACAAAATGGTAGACAATCACACAATACTGGGAATCACGGCCTAGCCAAGTTGACACACATTTGCGGGGGATACAATTCAATCCATACAACCCTATGGAGCTCAAGTCTACTCTGAAATACATGGAGTTGCCAGGAGCTGAAATCAACTCAAAGGAAATTGCAAAAATAATAGAGAAGTTCCATGTACCTTCAATATATGCCTATTTACTCACAGGCATGTATTAAAGGATTTTATCATAGTGTCTTATTGTTATTAGTTGCCCTTGAGTTAATCCCAGCTCATGGCAATCCCATATGTGCAGAGTAGAATTGCTCCGTGAGGTTTTCAAGGTTGGACCTTTCCGAAGCAGATTACTAGGTCTATCCTCCGAGGTGCCTCTAGGTGGGCAGTGGTGCAGTACTTAACCATTTGTACCACCCAGGGACTCCTCATAGTTTCTTAGTGATAGCAAAATATTGGAAACAACAGAACTGGTTTGGTTTTTTAATATGGTGCCTGATTAATTGTGGGGGAGCAATAAATGCTTATTTAACTAGTTGACAGATAATTTATTAGTATTATGAGGTGACTTAAATGGATTTCTTATTTATGTATTGGAATCTGTCTTAGTTATCTAGTGCAGCAGTAACAGAAATACCACAAGTGGATGGCTTTAACAAACAGAAATTTATTCTCTCACAGCTTAGGAGGCTGTAAGTCTGAATTGAGGGCACCAGCTCTACGGGAAGGCTCTTCCTCTCTCTGTGGACTCTGGGGGAAGGTCTTTGTTTCCTTTCAACATCTGTGGGCCCAGCGTTCCTTGGAGATCTACATGTGTCTTGGCATCAGTCTTCCCCTTGGTCTAGGAGGTTCTCAGCACAGGGACCCCAAGTCCAAAGGTGGCACACTACTCCTGGCTCGTTTTTTTTTGGTGTTAGTTGGGTCCCTCCCTTTCTGCTTGCTTCTCTCTCCTTTTATCTCCTGTAAGATAAAAACAGATGCAGGCCACACTCCATGGAAGATCCCCTTGTATCGAATCAGGGCTGTGATGTGGGTAAGGGTCATGCATCCCACCCTAATCCTCATTGACATGACCTAATCCTGCCTCACTAACCTAAGACAATTCATTCCTAAATGGGACCACAACCACAGGGATAGAGGTTGGGATTTACGGTACATCACAAAATGGTGGATAATCAGATCACAAAATGGAGGATAGTCACACAATACTGGAATCATGGCCTAGCCAAGTTAATGCATATTTTTGGAGTTCACAATTCAGTCCATGACAGGATCTCAGAATAATGCTTTTCTTAGGCTGTATGCTGTACTATAATTTGTTTCTTCATTTAATTGCTTAATAGATTTAGAAGGAAGTCTTGTTGATACTTCTAAGATATCTTAAAAGGGTTTCAAAATACATTTTAACTTGAATTCTATAATATAGCTAGTAATGGTCCATAACATGACTTGAGAATAACAAGATATTAGTGTAATAAAACATTTTGAAAGCAAATTAGCTTTTGAAGAAAAGACTTGTTTTTACATCACTTTATGGTTTCAAGAAATAGATGATTGTTTTATAATCATATGAGTGCATTTAAGCAAAGTGAATATTGTTGTTTTGTTGTTTTACTATGGCAGGTTCTATATTTCTTGCAGATTGTATGTGTACTTATAAAGAATGCCTTTAATATATATTTAAAAATCCCATTAGTATTGGATTTCATGATTAGCTTTGCATTTTTATATGCAATGTTTTCGTGACATACTTATTTTATTATCTATTGTTTGGGATATTAGTAGCTATTAATGGGCAGTGTATACTCCTGGTGTTGCCATGGGTATTTTACATACGTACTGTGGTCTCTAGTGTTACTTAAAGTCTTTTAAGGAGTCAACAGTAATAAACACAAAAACAATTCTACAACAATTGAATACTAAATTCTTATATTTTATCATTTAATATTTTTTCATATAAAACGTTTATAGTTATAAAAATTATAGTTTACAGAAACTCAAATATGTTTTTTGTTAATTCTGTCTTACTCACTCAAGCTATCAAATTTAGAAATTCTTCTTAGAGAGCCTTCCAGAGGAGGGATGTGGGAATCTTGATCCCATGGTAAATTTAGCATATTTTTTTCTAATGGGAGTGTTTATGGTTAATGTAATTTATAAAATACATGCTTATATGATGTTATAAAAATTTGAATAATTGGTGTAGAAATCTGTTTTCTGGTATATATATGTGTATATATGTATCTGTATATATATAAATATGTATGCATATATATATAAGTATGTATGCGTGTATATATATATAAATATGTATGTGTTTTATATATACATAAAAGGTCTTTACATACAGGTGAATGAGCTACTCAATGCATGGTCTCTTTAACAATTCTTTAAGTTTTTAAAAGGAATGAATTTTTTATAACAAATAAAAATAACTAGTTCATGCTTATTTTTCCATACTGATGTGGGACTATTTAAAATATTGTTGATCGTTATACAGAAATATATATTTTTTTACATATAGTGTTCATAAAACCCAGTATACATGTGTAAATACATATAATTTATTTTTATATTGACATTTTAATAATGGAAGTGTATTTCTTGAATGTGTACTCATCCTTTTCAGTAAGTTCAGTATCCATGAGAATATGGTTGCTTTTTTATCAGTGAATTAATACATCTTTATCACTATGTATTATTTTCCTCATTAAAGTTTAGAAGGAAATTGTAAGTAGAGGATATTGGATAAATAAGTAAGACCAACAACTTTTTTTTTTTTTTTAATTTTTGTTGTGCTTTAAATGAAAGTTTACAAATCAAGTCAGTCTCTCACACCAAAACCCATATACACCTTGCTACACACTCCCAATTACTCTCGCCCTAATGAGACAGCCTGCTCTCTCCCTCTGCTCTCTCTTTTCGTGTCCTTTTCACCAGCTTCTAACCCCCTCCACCCTCTCATCTCCCCTCCAGGCAGGAGATGCCAATATAGTCTCAAGTGTCTACCTGATCCAAGAAGCTCACACCTCACCAGCATCCCTCTCCAACCCATTGTCCAGTCCAATCCATGTCTGAAGAGTTGGCTTCGGGAATGGTTCCTGTCCTGGGCCAACAGAAGGTCTGTGGGCCGTGACCACCAGGGTCCTTCCAGTCTCAGTCAGGCCATTAAGTCTGGTCTTATGAGAATTTGGGGTCTGCATCCCAATGGTCTCCTGCTCCCTCAGGGGTTCTCTGTTGTGTTCCCTGTCAGGGCAGTCATCGGTTGTAGCTGGGCACCATCTAATTCTTCTGGTCTCAGGATGATGTAGTCTCTGGTTCATGTGGCCCTTTCTGTCTCTTGGGCTCGTAATCGCTTTGTGTCTTTGGTGTTCTTCATTCTCCTTTGATCCAGGTGGGTTGAGACCAACTGATGCATCTTAGATGGCTGCTTGCTAGTGTTTAAGACCCCAGATGCCACTCTTCAAAGTGGGATGCAGTATGTTTTCTTAATAGATTTTATTATGCCAATTGACTTAGATAAGACCGACAACTTTATTCAATTCTTTGCTTGTGCAGCATCTTTAAAGATGTTGTCTTCTAGTTTAGTCTTGTTTGTGCTCTGGAAGCTGAATCTTTGCTACATTTTTGCCATGTAGAATATGAGTTTAATTTTTTTTTTTTAATTTAGCTTCAAAGTTAATTAGAAATTACAGTTTTAAAAATTGCAGGTTTAAATATAACAAAAAAATAAATGTGGTTCCGTAGTTGAGAAAAATGATGCTTTCATGTTTGAAATTCTGACATGTGTACTGAATTTTGGATTTATTTAAAGCCATTCTTCTAGTCCAGTAAATAGAGACCACAAAGGAAAACAGAGGTCCATCCTATAAAGGAAGCTGATAGAAAGAAAAAGAAGCAGAAACAAATGGGATTTTTCTATTCACAGAGCACATTCACATGAGTCATCCTGGGTACTGGTTACTCTCTATTTAGGTCGGCACTAGTCCCTGATCAATAGTCTAATCATGCTGCAAGAGGCTAGATCCACTGGTGCTGTCTTCCCCATTGTTCTTCTAAGTCTCATATTGTATTTGTGTAGAGTGCTAGGAAGTGTACCTTGACCTTGTGAGTTCTCGTAACATTTTATTTTATTCTTTCTCTGCTACCTTCTCCTCATATAACAAACTACTGAGCTGTAAGTAGCATACTTAAAATGTTATTTTATGATAAACCAAGTTGCAAAGCTTTATGGTGACTCATCTTATAATATTCTGTGAACTCTTTCTCTTTTCTTACTTTTTTGGTTGTGCATTTTCCTCCTCTGCCTCCTCTTTTTTTTTTTTTTTCCAATTGTATGTTAGTTGTATTTTTCCATTGGAAGAAACAAATATAATTTACCAGGACATAATATATATGTAAAGTGTTTTTTTTTTCCCCCCACCTTGGTAAAGAATGTTGTTTTAGAAAGTATTGTTGTACATTTTTTGGTAGCTACTTACTTTCCTAGTTCTATAGAATCTGTTCATTCTGTTTGGGTCTTCAATATTTCAGATGTAGTTATATCAGATTATATACTAATTTAAATAAGGATTCTATTTATCTACTTTGTGTGATATGCACTATTTTCCAATTAAATAAATGTACAATTAAATTTCAAAATAAAATGTACTTCCTTATTTTATTGTACATTTTTTTTCTTTCTAGAAAGCAAGAGAAGGTAACTCTGGAGATATATCCATAAAGATGGATGATTTCCCACTTGAGGCCAGTGTGTGCTGGGAAGAATATTACTAATATGGACAACAGAGTTTTATATACAGTGTTACTGTTTACAAAACAGCATTCACCTGCTAACCCATAGGCCAGTGGTTTGAACCCACCCAGTGGCTCCAAGGGAGAAAAAGGCCTGGCGATCTGCTCCTATAAAGATTATAGCCTAGGAAACTCTATGGGGGTAGTTCTACTCAGTCCCATAGGGTTGCTGTGAGTCAGAATTGACTGGACAGCACACAACAGCAACGACAACTATTTACAAAGCTATTTCATATCTCCACTTTTCGTTAGTACTGATCTCACTAATATTTTGTCCAAAGTATCATATCAAATGTAGAAAGAAGGAGAGGAAATGTCGATGTGTTTTTGTTTTACTGTAGTAATGGCATTGGTTGGATTTGAATGGCCCTCACCAATAACCAACTGATACATTATTTTCCTCCACCATAAGTGTCAGTTCTTATGATCTTTCTATCTAGCGGTCAGCCTACAAGATCTTCAAGGCCTTTATCAAGCCCCTTAATCTCTTAGGACAGCGAATTTGGCCTAATGTCCTTTGAGAATAGCTCACTAACCTCCTGAGCACACTTGGGTGACGCCAGTGTTTGCCCACTTGAGGCACATTTACACAGCTTTTGTTTCCCTCTGACTCACCTCATTGGTCAGCTCATTAGGTTTTTCAGAGCTTCATCCCTGATTGGCAAGGAAACCTTATATTTCCAGTATCAGAGAGGGAGAGAAATTGCTCGAAGAAAATTGTGGGATAAATTCACATAAGTCATTAAGTGACTGAGGCTTAGAAATGAAGATAGAGGGAAAGGTTGGTGTCAAAGGAAGAAAACAGTAAGAAAATGATTAAAAGAATCAGAGTGTTAAACTAAAAGGGGAAACAAACTCTAAGAATATGTCTTCTGTATGTTTCCCTACTTTCTCTAGCACCTGGCTACCATATGTCCCTTCTCTATGGTTTTAATTTTACTCTTCCTTTGTGGCAGAAATAATGAAAGAATTAAAGCTAATTTAGTCTCCAGCCCCCTCCCCCCTTTTTTTTAATGGCTTTCAAAATGGTCCTGTGAAGATTTTAACTTTTCTGCCAGTACAGAATATCATCACCAAGATGGTGTCATCTTTGAACAGGACATGTGAAACCAACCTTTTGAGTTGAAAGCCTTGATTTTGCTCCAATTTAAAATTAACAAAATAACAAATTATATTTATAAATGAACTTGTAACCAATTTCTCTTGCTAGGTACTGCTTTAAAATTTAAACTTAGTAAGATTTTTCAGAAGGGAGAATGAAGATAACTATGAGAGAGAAATCTTTTATAAATGTTTTCTTGTTTTAATATTTATTTTTATAATATGATATTTCCAAAGGTACTAAGTTTCCCCCCAAGGAGCTTATAATTTAAAGATATAGGATGTAGCATACAAAGTAAACATTTTATTTCAGGATATATCCAAAGAAGGTATTAGAAGTTCTTTGAAAAATTTCTATCAGGGACATACCAATCAACTCACTCCAGAGGTAATTATACCTTCTTAAAGCCAGGGTTGAGAAGTGGTAAAAAAAAAAAGTGCTAAATTCTCCATTTTTTTTTTTTTTTTGAAATCTTTATATAAATTAACACCATTATGGTTTGATTGAGCTGATAGTATTACTTCTGAGCCTTTTGCAATGGAATAAGATAGACAAGTATCAGTCTCAAACTTTTAAAGTTTTTTTAAATTTGTTTTGTCTTTCTTTTCATATCTTCTGTTCTGAAGTTTTGATTGAAGCCAAGCAAGCTGATTTGACACGTTTGGTTTTATAATTATGTATGAAAAAAATGCAGAAAAGTAATTTTTCATAAATGATTAGTGAACTAATTGTGCCAGAAATACATGGCTAATTCAATCAACAAATATCTGTTGACCCACCCACTGGGTACAAAACAGAGATAAGATCTGATACCCCCCAAAATAGCTTAGTTTCCTAAAGAAGATAAAGAAGAGGCAGCCCGAATCAAACGATAATAAACTATCTAGGTTTTAATGTTGACTCTTTGATTGCCTGACTGTGTGAATTTGGCCAGTTAGTTAACCTTTCTGGACTTTAGTTTCCTTATATGTTAAATGAGAGCATTGAACTAGAAGATCTCTAAATGCCCCTTTAGCACTAAAGTTTATAGTTTAAGATATGCAAAGTGACATCGTATAATAAGGAATATGGTATTATAAGATCACTATGAACAAAGTGCTTTGGAAGTTCAGCTGCGAGAGGGATGCAGCAAGTGTATATGCGTGTGTGTACAAAGGTGGTATTGTTATTTGTATATATTAGGTGACAGATTAGTTCCAATGTGACTGTCCATGATAATAGTGTTACATTTATATACATATTGGGAAGTTTCTGAAATTTCACCCTTTTACAACTCTACTTATACTGGTTATAAAAGCAAATCAACCAAAAATCCACTGGGGAGAATACATACATAAATGAACACAGATACGTGTATGTATACATGCGTGCATACGTACATGTATGTATACCGACACACTCTTGCAGAATTTGAGAGTTGGCTGATTGTGTTTGAGGCTTTCAATAGAAACTACCAGTGCTCACAACTTCTGTATTTATTTTTCTCCTGCAACCTCTGAAAAGATTTTGACCGAGTTGTGAAAAACTAATTCCTTTGAAAACATGGTTGCAGACACCTCCTTAGTTGTTTATTAAAAGAACACTGATTTTTGGTTTAAAGTTTAAGGTTTAAAGATTATCTCAGGGCAGTAGTTTCAGGGGTTCATCCAGCCCCCATGGATCCAGAGAATCTGGATACCATGAGAATTTCAAATTCCAATCCTCATTTTCTCCCTTATGATCAGGATTCTTCTATAGAATCTTTGATCGAAATGTTTAGTAATGGTAGCCTGGCACCATCCAGTTCTTCTAGTCTCATGACTAAGGAGGCAGTTGTTCATGGAGGCAATTAGTAACACACATTCGATTTCCTCCTCGTATTGCTGACTCTTCATCTGTTGCTCCAGGCGAATAGAGACCAATTGTTGTACCTTGAATGGCCGCTTGCAAGCTTTAACCAAAAAAATCTTAAACCCAAAAATAACCCCCAAAATTTTCTTAAAATTAAACACAATTTAGCTTAACTAGTAAACATTGTGAGGAGCCCTGATTGCGCAGTGGTTAGGCGCTCGGCTGCTAACCAGCTGCTCCATGGGAGAAAGATGTGACAGCCTGCTTCTGTAAAGATTTATAGCCTTGAAACCCTATAGGGCAGTTCTTCTCTGTCCTGTAGGGACGCTATGAATTGAGATTGTCGTAACTGCAGTGGATTTGGTTTTGGTTTTAGTAAAGAATATCTGTCTTGAGCATTGTGCTTTTTCAAAATTTGTCTATATGGGATCAAGTTACAACAGCAACTTGAAAGATTAGATGGGAAACTCAGGGGACAGTGAGTTTATGTTAATGGGGGAGGAGTAACTTGGGAAAAAAACGAACAGAAAACCCAGCACTGTCGGAGGGTGCAAATGGTTGCAGAACTTGAATAATGTAATAAATTTCACTGAATTGAACATGTAGAAATTGTTGAATTGGTGTAAGTTTTGTTGTGTATATTCTCAACAACAAAACAAAAATAAAAAGAATACTGAAACCAGTGTCTCTGCTCATTTCTTTGTCTTTATAGAAAAAAACTGCTTTCTTACTGAATGACAGATCGAAGGACCAAAAAAACCCAAACTCAAACCCATTGCCGTCGAGTCGATTCCGACTCATAGCAACCCTATAGGGCAGAGTAGAACTGCCTCATAGGGTTTTCAAGGAGTGCCTGTTGGATTCAAACTGCCAACCTTTTGGTTAGCAGCCATAGCACTTAACCACTATGCCACCAGGGTTTCCGATGAAAGGACAAGTACTTATAAATGAATAGAAAATATGGAAAGATATATATGAAAGCGCTCATTAAACTGGAAGATGATATGCAAACACTAGTTGTTATAAGGCTATTAATTTTGTTAACGGTGCCAATAAATGATACAAAGATACACTAATTGAGTTAATAATATATAATTATATTCTTAATGTAGGGGATTTTATGAAGTGAAAAGTTAGATATTTATTTACATTATGATATGACAATCAAGATGTTAATTTAAATTTTAAGTAGGGTCAATATTGCATTCCTCTCTAGCTCCTTATGTCAATTTAGCATGTTAACCACAGTGTTCCAGGTTTCTAACATCCTTCTTTGTACTTCTGGGATAATGGAAGAATAACAATTAGCTAAATAAGAAAACAGTCCATTTTTAACATATATATTTGATTTTTGACATAAGATGATCATGTATTCCAGGTACCTAGATTAGGTATACCCCCCAAAAAAACCCCCACTGCCATCAAGTCGGTTTCGACTCATAGCGACCCTATAAGGATTAGGATTTGCAACATTAATTTTTGGGCATCAATTCAATCCATAACAGCCACTAACAGAAGTAAGGGACTATAAAGTAAGGACTAGATGTGGAGATTGAGTGTATCACACAGGTGATGTTTAAGCCCTTGAGAATGAATATGGTTACCAAAACCAAAAAAACTAAACCCATTGCCGCGGAGTTGATTTTGACTCATAGCGACCCTATAAGACGGAGTAGAACTACTCCATAGAGTTTCCAAGGAGCACCTGGCAGATTGGAACTGCCAACCCTTTGGTTAACAGCCATAGCACTTAACCACTATGCCACTAGGGTTTCCATGGTTATGAAAGGAGAAAGAAAAAAAATAATGGATAACACATTATCTGTCAAAATGGTAAAATAATTGGGAGACAGAAGAGATAAGAGAGGTTGGTAGATATGTAAGGTAAATTAGAATGTGAGTGGCTTCCTTGTCTAATCTTAATTACTTTGACCCACTGGCCCAGGATTTGAAGAAAAACTTTTTTTTTTTTTATAATTTTGATTGTGCTTTAAGCAAAAGTTTACAAATCAAGTCAGTCTCTCACACAAAAACCTATATACACCTTGCTACACACTCCCAATTACTCTCCCTTTTTTTGTTGTTTTAATGAGGCAGCCTGCTCTCTCCCTCCACTTTTTCTTTTTGTGTCCATTTCGCCAGCTTCTAATCCCCTCCACCCTCTCATCTCCCCTCCAGGCAGGAGATGCCAACATAGTCTCAAGTGTCCACCTGATCCAAGAAGCTCACACCTCACCAGCATCCCTCTCCAACCCAGTGTCCAGTCCAATCCATGTCTGAAGAGTTGGTGAAAAAAAACTTTTTATGGCCCTGTGAATAGTTTAATAGGAAAAAAGGACTTATAATGTATCTTCAATATCTGGACAGTTTTCTTACTCAGTATTTAGGGTTAACTCTTCCATTCCTATTGTTAACAATGTTTCTTCCAAGTTCCAAAACATCCATTGCCTGTCTACAATATTCGCATTATTGTCTTTCATTTAGAAACCCATATTTTTTAAAGCATCTTTTATTTGAAAGAAGGTTTTGTTGCTATTGTTTTATGTAGAATAAATGTTACCACATAGATCCAGGTAATCAAACTAATACTCTTATTATAACTAATTTGTTTACGTGAAAGCATAATTAAGAAATTACCTAGATGGTTCAAAGTCTGCCAGCTTCGTAATCATAGTTTGCCCATCTCTGGCACATCATTTGAGTTTTGCTGTATTTCTTTTTAGCTGCATTGCCTTGGGCCAATAATCTGTTAATTGGCTATTACCTTTTGGGGGCTGGTCTGTGTTCAGTGTAAATTAAATTACAGAGAACACCCACTTGATTTGTGAATGTGATTTCTTGATTATGTTTTTCCTGATCTACTTGGTGAATTATAATGTTCATACATAATGAGAAAGAGGGAAGGATCTTTTTGCGTGAGAGTTTCCATTGAATGCTCTGGGGGCATTTCCTTATGGCAGGTGTTCTAAGCAAGGCAGAAATCTTATTTCCATATTTATGTGTTGGTGGTGTTCTATAAGGTGGATTTAAAAACAAAAACAAAAATCATTTAAGAGGAGAAAAACTAGTTAACCAGGAATAATTGTATAATATCTAAATGAATATATGTTGCTATCAGGAACTGTGTACCACAACTCATTCTATAGAGTATTTAAAACAATTTTGCTTAGATTAACTTGGAGTTTGTGTGAAGTTTAAGAGAATCGTTCAAAGAGTACAGCTTTTGTAAATGTATTATCATATGCTGAAAATTTGTATATACGCTTGCTATATACATTTTCAAAACTCTTTAAGTGATGTTGTATTATGTATAGTTTTCCCTCCAAATAATCTCTGTGCTTACGACAGAGACTTAATTTTTTTTTTTTTTTGCAGTGAGCATTTTTTATGTATCTTTGGTTGTAGTTCTATTTTCTAATATTTTGCATAGTAGTTGAGATGTGAGCAAAAATGATATATTCACTTTTTTTTCTTTGTTGAATTCAGGAGTAAAACCAAAAAACCAAACTTGTTGCCATCTAGTTGATTGTGATTCATGGTAACCCTATGGGACAGAGTAGGACCTGCCCCATAGTGTTTCCAAGAAGCACGTGGTGGATTCAAACTGCCAACCTTTTGGTTAGCAGCCATGGCTCTTAACCGCTACTCCACCAGGAGTATTCATGAGTAGGTGAAACTAAATTCTCTAAAATGAGTTTTCTCATCATTCAGATTTAGTAGGTAAGGCTTTATTATTTAGGTTTAGTAGATAAGACTTTATTTAATTGTCTTTGAACTGAGGATGTGTTAACCATCAGCTGCATTTTGTTAGTCATGCTATGAGTCAGAATTGACTCAACAGCAACAGGTTTTTTTTGTGTGTATGTGTTTCAGAGCCCTGGTGGCACAGTGGTTAAAACACTCAGCAGCAAACCAAAATGTCAGCTGTTTGAACCCACCAGCCATTCTGCAGGAGAAAGATGTGGCCTCCACTTCCATATATAAAGATTTACAGCCTTGGAAACCCTATGGGGCAGTTCTACTCTAGCCTATAGGTTCCCCATGAGTCAGAATTGACAGCAGTGTGTTTAGTTTTTTCGTTTGTTCATTTGTCTGTTTAATGGTGTTTTAGGAGAGTATAAAAACATTAAATTGACAGAACTACACTATTTAGCCTTTGATGGTTTTTATTTTTGTTATGCTGATTTATTCTCTTGACTGAGAAGTGAGAGAGATCTTGCAAATGCTATTCGTTTATACAGCATGTCAGTAGACGTTAGGTCAACATGTCTATGGATAGGCATACCTTGGTTATCTTGCACATTTGAAATTGTTTAGATTTTCCCCTAATTTTCATAATGTTTTATATACTGATCCCACTAGGTTGGAAGAAAGGTACAATCATATACTTTGATAATTGTTTTTGTACTCTTTTTCTCCAACATAATGACTCAGGGGAAAAGATCTTATTTCAAGTCATATATCAAAATACTTCTGCTTCTTTTGCATGCTATAATGGAAATTTAAAAAATTCAATCCAGCAAGTACTTATTGAATGTTGTGTGTATGTCTGGCACTGGGTTGGGGGCTGTAGGGGTTACCAAAATAATGGGTGAATAAATACAGAGTGCATCATCAATACCCAGAAGAATACATGGCTTTCATTTTTTAATTAAAGGTTTATTTTTATGTGTGGAATGCCAACATTAGAAGACACTGAATACAATTTCATCATCTGTTAAGTTTAGATTTGGTAAGGAGCCAGAGTATGAGGTAGCTTGGGGATTCATGGGGAAAAGAGGAATGGGCTTTCTTTGACTTACAGAGCACAGCACCTTGGTAGCCGTGCGTCCGGTGGTATGTGTGTATGGGTGAATTTAAGGCATCCTAGAAGTTTGTAATGCAGCAGTGGGAATAACCATACTGAGATGACCATAATAGTAATACTAGTCAAAAAGATCAGTGTCACAGGTAAGCCATACTGTTTACATTAGAGGAGGGAGTGATTATATCAAATTGGGGCCTTCAGAAAATGCACTATGTAGAAGGTTGCATTTGAGAAAGCATTGGAAAAATGGTTAAGATTTTGAGGACTTAAGTATATCTTTGTTTAATGGAAGCTTACAGAGATTATGAGGTATAACGGATAGTGTCACCTGACCTGGCCTCCCACTTCAGGTACTGCTTCTAAGTAATGATGTGGTCTTGGACGTATCACTTCGTTTGTCTCTAAGCCTCAGTTTGTAATAGGTAAAATGAAGATTTTGAAGCTGTGTCTTCCTTAGTGGCCTTTACAAACTGTAACAGAGTAGTTGTCATAATCAGAGATAATTTTATAAATAAACTGAGCATCTTCTGTTTGCCTTTCCAGATCCATCCTCCACCTTTTATGTTTCTTGGGAGATTGACCTTTACCAACTACATCTTCTGGCTCCCCTGCTTTTTGACTTCTGGTTGGGCTAGGTCAATCACAGATTTACAGGTGATTAGAGGGTGAGGAGAGAGTGAGGTAATGGTACTGGTGCCTTCCCTTGTGTTGCCTTGAATTGGCTGCTTTCCTCTTCCAAAAGTTCCTATCTGGAAACCCTCTCTGTATAACTAACCCTCTCCAGATGCTGGTAATCACTCCCTCCTCTTGCCCTTTAGGTTTAACAGTGGTAATGCCTCTTGCTGTTGCTAGACTTCCAGGAATTATGCACTATCTCTGCTCCTTATTCCCTAAGCTCAGCCCACAGCATTGTACATAGTCCCTTAATTAAGCTCTCCTTAAATTACTGAGTTTGAACGTGTCATCTCTTCTCTGCCAGCACCTTGACTGAACATTTTTTATTCTCTCTGTCTTGAGGACTTATTGCCATTAAGAATGTCATCAAGAACCCCTGTGAAATCAAAATATTTCTTTTTTTTTTATAGTTTTCACTGTGCTTTAAGTGAAAGTTTACAAATCAAGTCAGTCTCTCAAACAAAAACCCATATACACCTTGCTACACACTCCCAATTACTCTCGCCCTAATGAGACAGCCGCTCTCTCCCTCCACTCTCTCTTTTCGTGTCCGTTTCGTCAGCTTCTAACCCGCTCCACCCTCTCATCTCCCCTCCAGGCAGGAGATGCCAATATAGTCTCAAGTGTCTACCTGATCCAAGAAGCTCACACCTCACCAGCATCCCTCTCCAACCCATTGTCCAGTCCAATCCATGTCTGAAGAGTTGGCTTCGGGAATGGTTCCTGTCCTGGGCCAACAGAAGGTCTGTGGGCCGTGACCACTGGGGTCCCTCTAGTCTCAGTCAGACCATTAAGTCTGGTCTTATGAGAATTTGGGGTCTGCATCCCCTTGCCCTCCTGCTCCCTTGGGGGTTCTCTGTTGTGTTTCCTATCAGGGCAGTCATTGGTTGTAGCCGGACACCATCTAGTTCTTCTGGTCTCAGGATGATGTAGTCTCTGGTTCATGTGGCCCTTTCTGTCTTTTGGGCTCGTAATCGCTTTGTGTCTTTGGTGTTCTTCATTCTCCTTTGATCCAGGTGGGTTGAGACCAATTGATGCATCTTAGATGGCTGCTTGCTAGCGTTTAAGACCCGAGACGCCACTCTTCAAAGTGGGATGCAGAATGTTTTCTTAATAGATTTTATTATGCCAGTTGACTTAGATGTCCCCTGAAACCATAGTCCCCAGACCCCTGACCCTGCTACGCTGGCCTTCGAAGCATTCAGTTTATTCAGGAAACTTCTTTGCTTTTGGTTTAGTCCAATTTTGCTGACCTCCCCTGTATTGTGTGCTGCCTTTCCCTTCAGCTAAAGTAGTTCTTATCTACTATCTAATTAGTGAATACCCGTCTCCCACCTTCCCTCCCTCCCCCCTCTCGTAACCACAAAAGAATGTTTTCTTCTCAGTTTAAACTATTTCTCAAGTTCTTATAATAGTGGACTTATACAATATTTGTCCTTTCCCAACTGACTAATTTCACTCAGCATAATGCCTTCCAGTTTCCTCCATGTTATGAAATGTTTCACAGATTCCTCACTGTTCTTTATCGATGCGTAGTATTCCATTGTGTGAATGTACCATAATTTATTTATCCATTCATCCATTGATGGACACCTTGGTTGCTTCCATCTTTTTGCTGTTGTAAACAGTGCTGCAGTGAACATGGGTGTGCATGTATCTGTTCATGTAAAGGCTCTTATTTCTCTAGGATATATTCCAAGGAGTGGGATTGCTGGATCATATGGTAGTTCTATTTCTAGCTTTTTAAGGAAGCGTAAAATATTTCTTGAAGGGACTTCATTTTAAGCTCTCTGGCTAATATCTTAATTGTCAATACTCACAATCAGATTGTATGCCACTTGCTTTAAAGATGTGTATGCATTTGCACGTGTATGTATCCCACTTTCTGTGCTTTATAGTCAGTGAGGGCTCAGTCATAGTTGGCTGTTTTTATTTAAGTCATTGTCCTGGCATTATGCTGAAGCCAGATCAAGATGCACGGAGTTTTTTTCTTGTGGCAGTAGGGAACCTTTGAACCTTTTAAGCTAAGCAGTGTCCTGGTTAAGTTTCCGTTTTTTATAGGGTACTCAGATGGCTATATATAGCATAGATTTGTTGACAAGGGGGCTGTTGTTGTATGTGAGATAAAAGGTAATAGATGACCGAATTAAAATTGCGATAGTAACTATGCTAAAGGAAGTAGATGAATTATTAGCAGTTGTAGCAGCGGATGGAAGAAGAAGAGGGAAAAGCCTAAGATTCCTTTCTTTTTTGTGCTAGTGAACAGATGGAGAGTTGTGCTACTACGTGATGTAGAAAATAATAAAGGGAGATCGGGTTTGGGGGATGATGAGAACTTATATTTTGGACTTGTGTATTTGAGGGGCCTAAGGTACATCTGGAGCCCTGGTGGCAAAGTGGTTAAGAGCTCAGGCTGCTAAACAAAAGGTCGGTGGGTCAAATCTACCAGTCACTCTTTGGAAACCCCATGGGGCAGTTCTGCTCTGTCCTATAGGGTTGCTATGAGTTGGAATCAACTCGATGACACAACAACAACAACGACAAGGGACATCTGGGGTCCCTGGGTAATGAAAATAGTTAATGTGCTCAGCTGCTAAACGAAAAGTGGGAAGTTTGAGTCTACCCAGAAGTGACTCCAAAGAAAGGCCTGATGACCTCCTTCTAAAAAATCAGACATTGAAAACCCTATGGAGCACAGTTCTACTCTGACACACATGAGGGCCACCATGATAGTAAGGGACATATAGGTTTTTTGGTTTAGCAGGCAGTTGACTCAGTCTAAAGCATGACTGAGAAGAACAGATTAGAGATAAGAACTTAAGCACTCACCAACGAGGCAATATCAAAGCCAAAAAGGGGATGGGGTCACTCAGTAATTTTATGTAAAAAGAAAAAAAAAAAAAAATTGTGCACCAAGGACAGGAAGGAACCTAGAGGAAGCTAACGCATTGTGAGTTTGGTGGAGGAAGATGACCTAAGGAAGAAGAGTGGGAAGGAATGGGTAAAGAGCTATGCAGAGGGCCAAGAAACTGTTATGGCATGGAAAGCAAGGAACAGGGCCTCAACAATGGCAAAAACACCAGAGTTTTAGAAAGGTATAGACTGAAAAATATTGCTTGGAGTTGACAACTAAGTGCTTACCTTATGGAGAGCAATTTTAATGAAGTAGTGAGGGTAGATAATCAGGTTTCTGTATGGAAGGGACAGGAAGAGAGATAAAGTGTAAATTAAAGGCAGTCCCTGGGTTATGAATGAGATTCGTTCCTATGCCTGTCTTTAAGTTGAAATTTGTAGGTAAGTCCGAATAGTGATATACAGTTCTTATTTAGTGTCAGTTAGTCAAAGTTTGTCTTAGTATATGGTATATATTTTACCTTTCCATGCTTGTAAAACACTTAAGAAACATTTCCAAACTGCACAGTGTTTTCATAGGCATTGTAAAGATAAAGTAGCGTGTGCATTCATTATTATGAACATCTGTATGTATTTAACTCACCTTTTTTATGTAATAGGTTTTGTGGCTAGCTGTTCTTAAGTTCTTAAGTACTAGTTGTCCGTAATTCAGATGTTCATAACCGGGAGACTGCCTATAGTTTGAGAAAATTTAGATGAGAAAAGGAGGAGAGAATGGTAGCATGTGAAGGGAGGGTTCTATGTATGTGTGTAGGTAGGTAAAAAAAAAAAAAAAAAAATTGTTTACGTTGAGTCAAGCAGGTAGGTATTTACTTTTGTGAGGATAGGGTAGACCAGAGTGGAAGTTTGAAGGTAAGGTTCAGGAATGTCTGATGAAGGCTGGAGAGTCTTGGGTTAAGAGCAGTTACAGAGTGATCTGGAACAGAGGAGAGTCGCTTTATCCTTTAGGACTTGAAGTGAGGATGGGTATGATTGAAGTTCATTTTTTAAGTAGTGGATCAGAAAAAATGGAGAGGAATCTAGTCTGACAGCCTCTATTTTCCTGACAGTGTTGTTACAAAGACAGTGTTGTTTGTAAATCTCTGGAGTTGTTTGAGGAGATTATTGAAGTAGGGGTATGAGGAGATGTTGAAAATTTAGCATATTCATGATAAATGGTTGTGTGATTTCTGTCCAAATAGGGGAGGAATTTATGCATTTATTCTAAGATTATGATTGTGCCCTGGGCAGGGAACAATTTCATCATTAATCTGAGATGGTGGATTTGCTGATGAAGAAAGAAAGGCAATAATGAGAAAGTGTTTCTGGTGACCACTACTTGAGGTCTAGGCTGGTTAGGGATGGAAGAGAGTCAGGAGGGGCTCTCTTAGACTTGGAATGCAAGGGAGCATTTTCCTTCCTTTCTGCTATCCTTCCAAGCATTTCTTTCCATCTGAAGACAGGTGGAAATCCCTGATCAGTCCCATTTAAATGTTGCTCTACTTTCTCTCGCCATAGGTAACTGTGTTGCTTAAAAGTGTTATCCTTGAATCTGTACGTTTGCTTGAACATATCCAAATGGGCTAAGATTCAGTAGAATCGGTAAAGATGATCATTGCAGTTAATTCTTCTGCTCAAACTGATAAACTTTTAATAGAGTTTTTTGACCAACTATAAAAGTTTTGTTGATTTGGAAGAGTCATCTCCTTTGCTGCAGTTGACTTCTAGGGATTGTAATGGGTCAGGAGTATCACTTTTAAAAGATTAATGTTATGACATTTAGTCAAGTTAAGCTTTATTAGATATATACTTATTTTTTAAATAGATGAGTTTTGTAATAATGGGACATTTTTCATTTTAAATAAAAATTTAGGATGGTAAAAAGAGTTATTATATAGCCAAGGAATTAAAGCTCTGATGAGGTTTTTAGCTTCATTTGTGAACTAAAATCCCATCCCTGCTAGTGAAGATTAGAAGCAGTTCCTGAAGTGTATATGCCTGTGAAATATATTCCTGCTTCAATCTGTTTCCCAGGGGAAATGCCCATGCCCTAAAAACCACTGTGATTAGCATTAATTGTTATGCTTCTTGGGTCTCCCTGCAGAGAAGCCAGAGTTGTAAAAATGGAAGCTTTTTTGCCCTGTAAAGGTCATAGCAACAGACATGGTTTTGAAATTGAACACTGTAATGGTCACATAAGATTTAAATGCTGTTATGTAATTATATCACAATTAAATGCATGGGTGACATCTCTGTTAAGTTAACATTTCTTCCATGTTAAAATATGTATCTTTTTATGTGAGAAAAATTAGATATTTCATAAAATCTAATTTGCTCTTGTCCCTTAACCTTAGCTTTAATACATTACTTATTCTGTGTTTTAAACTGGTAAGAAATAATTTGTTCTCTATCTCTTTATCTAATTTGATCATAGGCCCTTAATAACCTTGAAAATAAATCAATTAAATCAGTTATTAAATTACTGTATGTTATAGATTTTGGCTGCTTTTAAGTTCATCCTATGGAGGCAAGTGTTCCCCCATGAGACTATCGTAAGCTATAATAGAGTTTATATTTACCCTAAAGTGAGTTTTCAAACATCTGTCCTTTGAAAATTCACTTTGGTGAGGCATATGGTACATTAGAGAATAATTATTTCTTCAAAATTGATACATGGTATAGTGGTTTGTTGTTATTGTTGCTTCTATAGACAACTTCCTGGAAAGTTCATGAAAATCAAATTTTAAAAATTTATCCTGTTGCCCCTCTGCATATGTTTTATTTGAACTTAGAGTACTGAATACCTACTTATTCCAAAAATTGATAAGAGTTTGAAATGATTAAACATAGACTATCGCTTTTCATCTCAGATTTAGAAGTCCACAGACCTTTTGGAATAATGATGCATAAGGAATTATAGTTTCTAAGTCTTATAAAGTAAAAATTTTAGTTGATGATAATTGTTAAAATATATCATGTCGTAAGGAACAGAATCCTTACTGGGAATATTGCTTATGAACAATCTGATTTAAGAAAAAAGTAAAAGGTGGATCTTAGGTACACACTTCAAATTTTTCTTAAAATATGTAGAAAAATTGATTTAAAGTGTTTCTTGGAGTAGGTGGGCTAGAAATGATGGTTGGATGGTAGTAGGCAGTGTTAAAATGCTTTAAAGGAAGTGTTTTGACTAAAATGATAGGAAATACAGTACTTTGGGAATGGAAGCTGTGACTTAGATTAAGCACAAGACTTCAAAATAATTTCACGCTTACTGTAGTCACTAGTCATTTTAGTCTAGGTGCTGGAGTTTAATGAGGAAGATTAAAAAAAAGAAAAAAACAACACCACACTAGACTAGCCATTCTACAACATAAAAAATAATAATCCTTACTTCTGGTATTCATGCTTTTATGTAGTTTCCTCCCAAATTGAATTGAGCAGACCTGTGTAACTGATGACACTGCAGCAATGATGATTTTTGGCTTCTGAGACTAGGTCATAAAAGGAATTATGGCTTCTTCCTTGCTGTCTGTTGAACTGGTTACTCTGGGGAGGCTAGCTACCAGGCTATTAGAATGCTCAAGCAGCCCATGGAGAGGTCTACATAGGGTAGAATTAAGGCGCCCTGCCAATGGCCAGTACCAGGTGAGTGAGCCATCTTGGAAGTAGAACTTCCAGCCTCAAACAAGCCTTGACTGACACTTTGACTGCAACCTAGCCAGAGATCCCAGGCCAGAATAACCTGGTGAAGCTGCTTTTGAATTCCTGACCTACAGAAACTGTTGTTGTTGTTGTTGTTAGGTGCCGTCGAGCTGATTCCAACTTGTAGTGACCCTATGTACAACACAATGAAACACTCCCTGGTCCAGAGCCACCCTTACAGTTGTTAATGCTTGCGCTCATTGTTGCAGCCACTGTGTCAATCCATCTCGTTGAGGGTCTTCCTCTTTTCTGCTGACCCTGTACTCTGCCAAGCATGATGTCCTTCTCCAGGGACTGATCCCTCCTGACAACATGTCCAAAGTATGTAAGATGCAGTCTTGCCATCCTTGCTTCTAAGGAACATTCTGGTTGTACTTCTCCCAAGACAGATTTGTTCATTCTTTTGGCAGTCCATGGTATATTCAATATTCTTCACCAACACCACAATTCAAAGGCGTCAATTCTTCTTTGGTCTTCCTTATTCATTGTCCAGCTTTCATATGCATATGATGTGATTGGAAATACCATGGCTTGGGTCAGGGACACCTTAGTCTTCAAGGTGACATCTTTGCTCTTCAACACTTTAAAGAGGTCCTTTGCAGCAGATTTACCCAGTGCAGTGCATCTTTTGATTTCTTGACTGCTGCTTCCATGGCTGTTGATGTGGATCCAAGTAAAATGAAATCCTCGACAGCTTCAATCTTTTCTCCATTTATCGTAATGTTGCTCATTGGTCCAGTTGTGAGGATTTTTGTTTTCTTTATGTTGAGGTGCAATCGATACTGAAGGCTGTGGTCTTTGATCTTCATTAGTAAGTGCTTCAAGTCCTCTTCACTTTCAGCAAGCAAGGTTGTGTCATCTGCATAACACAGGTTGTTAATGAGTTTTCTTCCAATCCTGATGCCCCGTTCTTCTTCATATAGTCCAGGTTCTCGTACTATTTGTTCAGCATACAGGTTAAATAGGTATGGTGAAAGAATACAACCCTGACGCACACCTTTCCTGACCTTAAACCGATCAGTATCCCCTTGTTTTGTACAAACAACGGCCTCTTGATCTATGTGCAGGCTCCTCATGAGCACAATTAAGTGTTCTGGAATTCCCATTCTTCACAATGTTATCCATAGTTTGTTATGATCCACACAGTCTAATGCCTTTGCATGGTCAATAAAACACAGGTAAACATCCTTCTGGTTTTCTCTGCTTTCAGCCAGGATCCATCTGACATCAGCAATGATATCACTGGTTCCACGTCCTCTTCTGAAACCGGCCTGAATTTCTGGCAGTTCCCTGTCGATATACTGCTACAACTGTTTTTGAATGATCTTCAGCAAAATTTGCTTGCGTGTAATATTAATGATATTGTTCTATAATTTTCCACATTCGGTTGGATCACCTTTCTTGGGAATAGGCATAAATATGGATCTCTTCCAGTCAGTTGTCCAGGAAGCTGTCTTCCATATTTCTTGGCATAGACGAGTGAGCACCTCCAGCACTGCACCTGTTTGTTGAAACATCTCAATTCATATTCCATCAATTCCTGGAGTCTTGTTTTTCACCAGTGCCTTCAGAGCAGCTTGGACTTCTTCCTTCGGTATCCTCAGTTCCTATATTATAATGACATGTGCAAAGATCTGGAGACAGAAAACCGAAAGGGGAGAACACACTCGGCGTTTCTCAGGCTGAAAGAACTGAAGTAAATATTCAAGCCTCAAGTTGCAATAGTGAATGATTCTATGGGGAAAATATTAAACGATGCAGGAAGCATCAAAAGAAGATGGAAGGAGTACACATAGTCATTATACCAAAAAGAATTAGCCAATATTCAACCATTTCAAGAGGTGGCATTTGACCAGGAACCGATGGTGCAGAAACTATGACATAATAAATGTCTTAAGCCCCTAATTTTTGAAGTAATTTGTTATGCCAGCTACAGGTTAGTATACATGCAAATAAAAGCAAAATTTGAACTGTGATAAGGCATGCACTGCTATGACAGTGGCTAACAGGTGTATGATTTAGTATGGGGGATTGGGGAACATTTGTGAGCTTAAATTTAAAGAACACTAAAGAACATTCCTGGCAGAACATATGAAATGTCCCTGTTGTGGGAGAAAGCCGGGGCAGTTGAGAAACCAAAAGTTGGTAAGCGTGGCTAAGTATAGATAGCAAAAAGAGATGGTAGAGCTAGGTATGAGGCCATATTAAGGATTCTGGTCTTTATCTTAAAAGCATTGTAAATCCATTGAGAAGTCTTCAATTGAGGATACCAAACCAAACTAAACCTGTTGTCATCGAGTCAATTCCAACTCACAGGAACCCTGTAGGGTCACTATGAGTCAGTAGGGGATGTGGGTGACTAAGTAAAATATGATTTAGTAAAAAACATTCAATCTGCCTTGTGGAGAATAGATTAGAAGTAGTAGGCTGAGGGTAAGCTCTGCAAGAGTGAATGAACGGAGACCAGTCAGAAAGCAATTATATTTGTCCAGAGAGATGATGATGGTTTGGACTAGAGTGGTGGCAGTTTAGATGGAGAGAGGTGGGCAGATTTGAAAGGTTTTGGATGTAAAATAAATAGAATGTGGTGAGAAGTTAGATATAGGAGATGAAGAGAGAGGGAACTTTAAAGGTAGGTGTTTGACTTGGGGGTTGGTTGGATGAGGACCAAATTTTTTTTGCAGAAGACCTTATATTTTGTTTTGGACGTGTTTTGAAATGCTTTTCAGACTGTCAGAATGGAGGCGCAAGAGCCAGTTGGATATTTTGGAGCTCTGATGTTTTGGAGATTACAAGAGAAGTCTGATTTAAAATTTGTAAGATTTAATTCTTAAGAATTCATAACTTAAGTGATACAGTCCTTGCGGGGTTTTGTGGTCAAAAGAACACAGCCCATGAAAACAATAATTATTTCAACATAATGCAGGTTTGTTATGTATTTCTCAAAACCGTTAAGGGGACTGAGTTTCCAGCACTACTTTCTAATGTTGCTCTTGCTCCCTTTACCATTTTCTTTCTCTATTAGATGCAGCTGCTTCTCCACCCCTTTAAAACTCCTGAAGAAGCTCCCCCTGTAATACCATCCAGCCTAAATTTTATTCTAATTCATCTTTTGGTCTCCACTGCCTTATCATTTGAATTGATTTACTTGTTTATTTCTATTTTGACAATATCGGGTCCTCTTTGGAGTGGAGGGTAGTGAAGGAAATTGGGAACGCAAAGTCAGAGTTCCTTCAATGACTTAGGGAGAGAACACTTCTGGGAAGAGCAATACATTTATGATTTTCATCATGTTACTCGGTTATCACCCACCAGAGGCTATTCGGGAGAAAAGACCTGGCAGTCTGCTCCCGTAAAGATTACAGCCTAGGAAACCCTATGGGGCAGTTCTACTATGTAGAACTGGAATCCACTCGATGGCACGCAACAACCCAGTTATCAGCTTATATGTAAAAATTAAAGCCACAGGCTTAGGTGGCTTTGCCTCAGCATTGAGTAGATGAACGGGTGTCCTGATCCATGAGTACTCCATCGTGTCATGCCTGGGATAAGGATGATGAACCCAGAGAAGACTAAGCATCACTGTTGCTTCTGCCTGGAACCTCTGTTCTAACTCCTGCTTCAGGTCTCAGCTTAGGTATTGGTTTCTATGGAACCATAGTTCTGATACTTCATTTCCAGTTTAGATTCTTCTCCAACAGGCTGTTATTATTGCTGAAATAATTTATTTAATTGCATGTGGTCCCCAATGGACTCTAAACTCTGGGAGCCTGGGGTACAAGTTCACCACTGCAACCTCAGTAAATACTATCTTATTTTTTATGTACAGGAACTCAATAAGCACTAGTTTAATTAATTCAGGCCCATAGTCTCATCAGGCTCATTAGATTCCATATGTGTATCTCAACCACACTTACTACTTAGCTTACTGTCAAAGTATATAGAACTGTTCTTAGCAAACAACATAAAATAGCTATACTCCAGATTCTTGTCTTAGATTATGACTTTGAACTCTCTGCCACCTAATACCTATAAAAAGTTTGGGGGAAATAAAATTTATGAAGTACTGCAGTATACTTGGACTGTATCATTTGGCACTCCTAGAACTGGTTTCACTGACTTGTGCTTTGCTGTTACTCCATAGCTTATATTGAAGAACAGTAAAAGTAACACAGCTTTGAAACTCATTATTGTGTTTACTTATTTTTTTTAGGGATAGAGAGGAATGTGATTTCTTTATAAGTACCAACAGGAATTTTTTTTTTCAATGTGCAATGCTAAGAAAACTTACTTTAAACAACTACTGTTATTGTGTGTATATATATATATATATAAAATTATGTATATATGTATATATATAATTATTGTATATACAAAATTATATTTTTATTATAATTAATTTTTTAGGAATAGGGTGAATGATGCAACTGCTCAGGATTCTGTCTTAGCAATAGCTTCCAGGAAACTCAGAGCTAACTATTTTAGCCTGTCTTTGTTATAGGAAGTACTTTGTACAATCATGAAGATGGTGCAGGATGGGGCAACGTTTTACTCTGTTATACATAAGGTCCCTATGAGCCAGAGCCAACTCTACAGCACCTAATAACAACAACAGATATTTTATGTCCTGTATTCTGATTAATAATCTTACCACTGATTTTCTTTTTTAATTCCTCTTGTCCTTATCGCCATCCTCATCCCCTTTCCCATCTCTATTTCTTTACTTTTTTTACTTCCTGTATTAATTTATCTTTGTAAGTCATCTCAAATTTTCTTTGAATCACAGGACATTAAAAAAAAAAATTACATGTAGACATCAATAGCACAATGAATCTCTTAGTAATAATATGTTTGGGAACTGATTTAGTGCTAACCTTAACTTCTCTCGCTAGATCTTCTAGACTTTGCAGGGCATTGAAACTGTCTGTGGCAGGTCGAGTGCCCCCTCTTCTAGATTCTGTTTCCTGAATAGAGGATCTTCTTTGTTTTCCGAGGCAGGGAATGGTCTGCCCTTTGTCTTTCTCTGGGCTTCTAACCAGTCTCCCAGAAGCCCACACCATTTCTAAACTATTGCCTAGTTTCTAAACAGTTGCCTATGTTACAACTGGAGCTCTGGTGGTGCAGTGGTTAAGAGCTGTGGTGAGCTACGAATGCTAATCAAAAGGTTGGCAGTTTGAATTCACCAGCTGCTCCTTGGAAACCCTATTGGGCAGTTCCACCCTGTTCTATGGGGTTGCTATGAGTCAGAATTGATTCAACAGCAATGGCATAACTATGATTTAATAAAAAGTTTGAGTTAGGTAGAAGTAAATTTTATAAAAGTGAGCTAGTTACTTGCCCTCTTTCATATTATGTTTTGTAGTTTTTTGTTTTTAAAGAACCACTTAAAGCATTTAGATTAATTCTAGAAAGGTCAGTAAATTTGGATTACACAAAGGATAAACTAAATCTGAAAAAAATAAAAGAAAGTTCCTGTGGGGTAAATGTATATGATGATTTTAGATATTTGTTCATGTTCAGATTTTGTTTTCAGTGCTATTTTAAGTAGTTAGGAAACAACATATAAATGTGATGAATAGATGAAGTTAATTGAACACTTTAATGTTTGTTATATCTTCTGTATAGTTTATTTTAAAAACAACTAGCATTCTTTATAGATATATTTGCAAAACTGAGTTTAAAGTAATATATTTTCATTGTTTTGTTAACAAATCAAACTTTTGAAACTATTTCTGACTATTAAACCTTTCTGGAAATTTTTTCCATATCCTCCCGGTCATTGAAATTTATCACAGGACTTTAACTGAGAAGGTTGGTGAACCTTCTTTCTTTTTGATCTTGCATCCTGGCTGGTGCTTGGATATTTCTTCTGTAAGAAAAGTTTTGGTAGATGAGTCAGTGCACTGAGTCATAGGCAGCATGAAGCCTCTAGTGTTCTATACTAACTAATTGGAAACAGTTTCAAAATTAATTAAGGCACAGTTGTCAGCTCAGTGTTACTGATTGACATCCCACCGAAGTATTTTGTCTTTTGGCAACTTGCTTAATTGTCCTTTGGTATTTAGGTTTTTGTTTTGCTTTAAGATTTTTTTTTTAACTGCTCTATATAGACCTGTAGTTACCATGTTAATTTTTTTAAGTGCTCTTTTATGAACTTTCTGTCATTTGTGTTTAATTTCTCCCTTTCTTGATGCCTTTTTTCCCTTAAAAAATATCCAATACAATCTCTTTTCTTTTTAACTTTTGTTAATTTGTCAATCCACGAGGGAAATCTTTTATGCCACACAGAAACTAGTTCATACAATTAATAGTGTATTGATTTGTCAAATATAGCTCACTCACTCTGCAGCTAAACACTATGGGTTTTATTTAATGAAAACAAAATTAAATGGCTTGTTTAGATCCTTTTACATTGCATTAATTCAACATTAATAAATTCATTAAAAGTGACTTGTTTTTGAAAGTTTGTTTCTTCGTTGTGCTCATATTTGTTTGAAGGAAAATATTTTCACTTATATAAAGAATTTTTCAAGGGGGCTTGATTAGGTATTCTTCATGTTTATAGAATACTGAATGAGAGGAAATCAAGACCAGGGAGATATTTTGGCTGAAGAGAACAAGTATGTTCTGGCAAGATGATAAAACGCCAGGGTGAATTACTGAGGGGAGAAAAAAAGGAGAAGAAGAAACAGAAGAGAAATCACATTTATTAAGCGCCTGCTAGGTTCTAGGAACTTTACCTATATTATTTCTCTAAATCCTCCCAGCATCTCTGTCAGATGAGAATTATTTGTCCATAAGCAAATGAGGATCTCGATGTCCAGCAAATTAATAACTTATTCAAAGCCCTCAACAATATCTGTCTAATAAATACTGAAGGGATTCTACAGCAGTGCTTCAGTGTGCTGTCCAGTGTCAGATTCAGGCATCATGCCAAATGAGAATTCAGAAAAAATATTTGATCTAGTTATAAAATAGATAATGTATGGGGCAATAAATTGATTACATACCTTTTAGTCATTCTTCTTGACTATTACTTTAGAAGTTACTGCACTGGTATTGAGGAACACTGTACAATCAATGATGTCATAATTTAATTGGCAGCATTTTCTTTATGGTACATAAATTAATGCTGCATCTTCCAATCGCTATCATTTTAGATTTGATGGTATATAGTATTTGATCTTTGTCTGTCTCAGTCCTTAGAGATCTCTAAAGAATAAGGAAGGCAACCATTTGACCTAATGATTTTGAATTCATTCTCCCTGAGGCTTGTTCTAATGAGATGGTCTTTAAAAATTATGTGGTTATATAAATTTTAGAAACACAGTATAATCTATCTCTCTCGGAGAGTCTCAGTGTACACTGGCATGTAAGAATTCTTGCATTTAAAACAAAACATTTTTAGCTTTGTTTAACCCATTGTTATATAAACTTATTGACTACAGAATCTTCCCCCCACCCTGCCATCTCTTTCTTATTTATGTTCCTGTTTTTCAAAGAACATTATAAATGTGCTTGAAGGACTTAATGCTGTGTACATCTAACTCTGGGAAATGCTGGCTTACACAGCCTCTTGTCTAAAAGCGTAGTCCATCCTTCCTGAGAGGGAACAGATATTTTGTTTTCTGCCTTCTTACTCAACTTCATTTTATTTTTAAGTTTTGCTCATGGATTGTTCACAGCCACATTATCAATTTCTTGCCCTTTTTTTTTTTTTTAAAGTTTCTTTAGTCATGGTATATAGTTTTTCCTCATTTACTAGCAAAATTATGATTTTTGAAAGTTATTAACTGGTTGTTTGGAGTTTTGTAAGAATTCTAAATAACCACAGAATTTTTGGTCATGTATAAACTGCAAAGGAAAAAATTTTTTTTCTGGTATTTTATAACATCTAAAGGTCAGTTTTTATTCTTAAAGGTCAGTGGGCTATAAGAGCCTCATTACCATATGTTATGATCTCTTCACAGGTATAATATTTTTCATCTTCAAGGACTTACTAACAAAAAAAAACAAACCTGTTGCCATCAAGTCAAGTAAATCTTCATTCCCTGGTATTTTTCTTGTTTCCCTCTTCCCTCTTTGGTTCCTCCACCGCCACCCCAAAAGATCTGGACTTAGTTTACTTACCAATCCTGTATTCTGTCAGGATTATGTAATTATTTAATGCTGCAACATTTGATCATGCTCATTATATTCTTCATTTTAATAATGTTGCTTTTGGAGCCCTGCTTTTAGCATTCTGTACAAGAGAGTGTACCTAAGCCTTTGACTTTTTATACCTAAGCTAAAACTAGTTCCTCCTTACCAGTCTTATTTTTGGCCAGTGTATTATCATGTTTCTTCTGTCACCACGGTGTTTAGGTTATATTGATTTCATTGAAACCTTTTCAATTTCTTTCTTACCTATGGTGTTAGAAGTTATAGCCTATGCGTATGGTGGGCATTGCTACCAACAAATATTCTTGAGTTTGAGTTCTAGCACGGTGGGGGGCATCATTGAGTTTACATATACTATGCTTTTGACCAGTCTATGATTTCAATGAGGAAATAACTCATTAATTAATAACTGCTTTCATAGCATACAAAGGGGGCCCATAGAAGTGCTAAAGGGTATAGGAAATGATTAGAAATGTGAATTAGTGCCAGACTGTATAGCAGTTTGACTGCCAAGCTAAGACACTGCTAAGCTAAGACAGCTTTTGAGCAAAGGAATGCTTCATTTTCATTTTTCTTATCCTGCCATGTTCTTAACCTAGCGACTTAAACTTATTTCAAGTAACTTGATACTTTGTTACTATCTTAGTTATCTAGTGCTGTTATAACAGAAATACTACAAGTAGATAGCTTTAACAAACAGAAATTTATTTTCTCAGTTTAGGAGGCTAGAAGTTCAAATTCAGGGTGCCAGCTCTAGGGGAAGGCTTTCTCTCTCTGTAGGTTCTGGGGGAAGGTCCTTGTCTCTTCAATTTCTCTTTTCTGGCTCCTTGGAGATCTCCATGTGGGTTGACATCTATCTTCCTTCATCTCTCCTTATTTAATCTGCACCTTTTATGTTTTGTAAGAGACTAACTAACTTAAGACATACCCTACAATCTTGCCTCTTTAGCCTAACAAAGGCAGCCCATTCCCAATGGGATTATAACCACAGGCTTAAAAACAATATAAACCCTTTGCCTTCCAGTAGATTCTGACTCACAGTGACCCCATAAGACAGAGTAACACTGCCCCATAGGGTTTCCAGGGAGCAGCTGGTAGATTCGAACTGCCAACCTTTTCGTTGGCAGCCAAGCTCTTAACCACTGCGCCAACAGGGCTCCATGAAACTATACAATCTGTTCTAGTCTAGCCAGCCTAGTAGAGTATCCAGGCCATTCTTGCAGTTTGCATTCTCTAAACTGGAAATCAGGAGTCTTGGCTTCTGGTCCCAACTCTGAGTGACTTTGCAGATCACCTTACCTTCAAGGCCACAGTGCCTTCATAGATAAGATACAGACTTTAGATTAGGCAGTTACTAAAAGGTGTGATTCTGGATCTAGAATCTATATGATCCTTTGGTGTTGGGCCAGAAGCAGTTGAAGATGACTTCAGGAAAGCATGAGGGTAAGGCCATCTTTTTTCTCTCACTGTACTGTTTCTGATGGATTACCAAAACCGAACTGATGACTGTTCAGAATTCATCTGCTTCCAACAGGAAAAAAAAAAAAACCTGTTTTAACTGCAAAAAGAACCTACAGCAAAACAGTGCTTAAAGTCCATTTAAAATATACTTGGTATATTTCAAATTGACAGTTAATAAAGAAAATTCTGAGGAAAGAAAATATCTCTGAGGTGCTGTACAACTAGAAGCCACTCATTGAGACAACTGTAGAATTTAGAAAAAGAAGTTGAGTGATATCTGGTATTTCTTTACTCCTGACACACCTTTGGTTAGTGAAGCCTCTTCAGATTTTAAATATACAGACTACAGGCCTGGCATTACTCAGGTCATATCTATTATGTTGACAGCCCTAAACTCTCAACCAGATTAGGTTTGAAAGACTTAACCCCCAACACCTTCCACCTCCCATCTCCCACAGTGCTCCTTTATGCCTCATTGTCAACAAAGTGGTGGGACTAGAAGATTTTAAAAATACTGTCCAAATTCCATAATTATACCATATCAGCATAGAGCTGATCTTTCTTTAGCTTTGCCCATGTTTCACTGTTACTGGTTCTTTTGTCTTCCCTTTCTTGTTCATGCAGGTTTCCCTGTACTTTCTTATTATTTCTGTCTATTTGGGCCATGGCATTGGATTGGATTTGTGTGAGAGATACTGAGGGAACAAACGAATTGAACCAATATCTTCTCACTAACATCTTTTCCGCAAACACATACACACAAGCTAACTATTTTGGATATGGCTAGGAAGGAGACAGTGAAAAGAAAAACAAAAGTAGGGAAGGTGAGAGTATCAAGTTATGAAGGATACTTTAGGAATATCTGTACTAGCTTTGAACTGGAGATGATTTTAAAAAATGAAAGAATACCCTCCCCCCACCCATACACACTGTGGCAGGGAGGGGTGGTAAACAAAACCCTAACATTTATGAGATTTCATTCTAAAGGATATTGCTGTCACTTCCAGTTATCAACGGTTTGGAAATCTTGCCCATAAGCGTTAGAATTTAAAAAAAAAAAAAAACAAGGGAATCATTGCTGTCTATCCAAGAGAGATGAGACTTCATCCTTACATTCTTATAAGACTTTATTTATCAAAGGTATTCTCAGAAGGTAATGATGTACCTGAAACTGTTCCAGCTTGTGCTGAGACACTCCCACGCTATGTAGTTGGAATAGATTTAAGCACTCTTTGTAAAACCATGCCAGAAAGTTCTTACCATTTGAAGTTTCTGCCCTCAGTTGGATTAAGAAGAGGAATTTCCCATCTGTTCAGACACAGAAGAACAGCGATCAAAAAATAGGTAATAAGAAAATATTCCCTGTTCAAGATGTGCTTTTTGTGGATGAAAGAGTTTCCTTGGAAGGAATTGTTTGTTTTCCCATGACAAATATTTGGACCTGATGCTCAAAACAAAATTTTCGACCTGAATTAAAAGCAAACATATAGCCCTAAATATTACACTATATAATTCTACTTGTTTTGGTTGGGATTTGAATTCAAAACCCAGGCTGCATTCATGGTTGCTAAATATTCTCCTCCTTTCTCCCTATAAAACACCACATCACTACCTCCTCATCTCTTCCAGGATGACTGTAAGAACCTCTTAATTGGTCACTTACCTTCAGATACATCTTTCACTTTGCTGTTATAGCGATCTAACTTTAGATGTGATCATATTGCTTTCCAGTTTAATGGTCTTTAAATCCCTGACAAAATGTACAAGTTCTTTTACCACCAGTCCCATTCTACCTTTTCAGCCTCCTTTTCTGCCACATGTCCTACTTACTGTCGACTTCAGACATAATGATGATTCTTTCAGGTGCCTGTGATTTTGCAAATGTTTCTGTCCCTTCTTTGTTCTTCCTTCTGGGATGGTGTTGGCCACACTGTAACTGTGAACTTGCCTGTTTCCTCTTTAAAATTGTGAAGGGATCATGGCTACTTTATATTTTCCCTGCATCTAGTGCAATTCCTTGTTCAATAAATGTTTCTATATCTTGTAAATTTCTGGGTATCTCTCAGCTAGACAAGAGTTAGAAACCCAAGTAAATTTAAGGCTCTTCCTTAATGCCTGTATTTCCAGAGTTTTCACCTCAAAACCAAAACAAAAAAAAACCAAACCCAGCTGTCGAGTCGATTCCGACTCACAGTGACCCTATAGGACAGGGTAGAACTGCCCCATAGAGTTTCCAAGGAGCACCTGGCAGATTTGAACTGCTGACCCTTTGGTTAGCAGCTGTAACACTTAACCACTATGCCACCAGGGTTTCCTTCACCTCAAAAGGAATCCTTAATTTCTAATTTTTATCCACACCATTATTGGGCCCACCCTCTTCCTTCAGATTTCAGTAATCAGGTATAGTCACTTGCCTATGAAATAGAGAGGGCAGCCCCCAGCACGTGTGTCTGGTTTCTTCATACTATATATCATTGGTTATTGGACCTCGTATTTCTTTTATTACCGAGAGTTTTGGAATTTACTTCTGTACCCTTGGCCACACCTGTTACTTTATGTACATTTTAGTCATGTGGACTGTAGTTTAGAGAAGTGAAGTGAATTGCCCAAGATCACATAGCTAGGAGGTGATAGTTTTATATGGTCTCAAAGCCTACGTGTGCTTTTTTTTGCTACACCACACTGCTAACCTCATAAGCACTATGCCTGAGCTCTTCCTCAGATCATCATCTTCTCTGTCCTTTTTTTGAATTAATCTCTCATTTCCAATGGAATGGCAGGAAGGGAGTGGGGTCCAGGATACAGAATTTCTCTTTCCAGCCAGTTTTTATGAAAGAAATTTGTTTATGTATTTAGTGATAGCCATGTGGTGGTCACAAGGCATCCTCTTTATAGTTTGACAGTTAACAGACAGTAAAAGGGGGAAAAAAAGTGCTAGGAAATATTTTTTAAAACTTCAGTGCCTTTGGGGACTTTTTTTACTTTGGAAAATAATTTAAAAAATATTCTAATATGAGATTTATACATTCGGGATTGGTTAAATGAATAGAGAGAGAAAGAGAGATGAACTCATGAAAATATTAATCTGTTATTGCTTGTAAGGAGAATAACGAAAGAATAAGAAAACTTCATTTTACTCGTATCCCAAAGTTTTGTCTTAGTGACCCAGTCTACTGAGTGGGCCAGAAAGTGTACTCAGAACATGATGGAACTGGCATTTAGAAAATCCAACAGATAAAATATTACACCCACTGACTCATGAAGCAAACAATTAAGGTCCCAATTTAGAATGATTCTGGACAGAGGCTCTAATTGTTAGACTCATTTAACAAATATCCATGTGGTAGAGCTGGAAGCATGAGCTAAGTGCAGAAATTAGTAGTGCTAGGGAAAGTTGTAGTTTAAAATTTGAACCTCTTTATCTCCGTAAATGGACTCATGTACATTTTATATAAATATATAAATATCAGTTAAGATAATGGAACTGTTTCAATTTTCAAACTAGGGTTTTTATCTGATGTTTCTATTATTCTTTTTTTTTTTTTTAAAATATGTAACTCATAAGTGCAGAGTTTATCTTAATTTTAAACAAGCTTTTTTATTTATTGAGTCTCTAGTAAAGAATTAGGAGATTCAGCTGGTAATTGAAAGGCAGATTCTAGCATAGTGGCTAAGAATACCGGCTGTGGAGCCAGACTGCTTGAGGACAAATCTTTGTTGCTTTTCTTGCTTTATGATCTTAGACAAGCCACTTAACTTTCCTGTGCTTCAGTTTCCTCATTTGTAAAATGTAGATAATAATAATACCTGCCTTATAGGGTAATAACTTCTTGGTATTAACAGTTTTTAGCTTCTGCCCTGCCATTATCTTGTTATGTAATTTTAAGAAGTTATTTATTTTGTAGGAGGAACTAAATAAGGTCCAGTTTCCTTCTAGTTCTAGAATTTATTTTAATAGAGTGAAATAGACATATAGCAGCTTATATAATAATGAAAGTATCTAGATTTTGATATGAAATAGGTGTCTGAATAAATCAGAGTTCTCATCTACTGTATTTCCATGGACACGTTAGTTAAGTGTTAGTGGTTGTTGTTAGGTGCTGTCAAGTGTGTTCCAACTCCTAGCAGCCCTGTGTACAACAGAACAAAACACTGCCAGGTCCTGCACCATCCTCACAATTCTTGCTGTGTTTGAGCCCATCTTTGCAGTCACTGTGTCAGTCCATCTTGTTCAGGGTCTTTCTCCTTTTTGCTGACCCAGGTGGTGCAATGGTTAAGTGTTCTGCTGCTAATCAAAAGGTCAGAAGTTCAAATCCACTAGCTGTTCCTTGGAAACCCTATGGGGCAGTTCTACTCAGTTCTAAAGGGTCTTATGAGTCGGAATCGACTTGGCAAAGGATTTGGTTTTGTTTGGTTTTCGGCTTTACCAAGTATAATGTTCTTCTTCAGTGACTGGTCCCTCATGTCCAAAGTACATGAAACAAAGTCTCTCCATCCTCGCTTCTAAGGAGCATTCTGGTGGTACTTCTTCAAAGACAGATTTGTTCATTCTTCTGACAGTCCATAATATATTCAGTTGCTATTGAGTCGATTCCAACTCATAGGAACCCTATAGGACAGAGTAGAACTGCTCCGTAGAGTTTCCAAGGACCGCCTGGTGGATTCAGACAGCCAACCTTTGCCAATGCCATAATTCAAATGCATCAGTTCTTCTTCTGTCTTTCTTATTCATTGTCTAGCTTTTGCATGTATATGAGGGGATTGAAAATACTATGAGTTGAGCCAGGTGCATCTTAGCCCTCAAGATGACATCTTTGCTTTTTAACACTTGAAAGAGGTCTTTTAAAACAGATTTGCCCAGTGCGATATATCTTTTGATTTCTTGACTGCTGCTTCCACGGCTGTTGATTGTGGATCCAAGTAAAGTGAAACCCTTGGCAACTTCAGTCTTTTCCCCATTTATCATGATGTTGCTTACCGGTCCAGTTATGAGGATTTTTGTTTTCTTTATGTTGGGGTGTAATCCATATTGAAGGCTGTGGTCTTTGATCCTCATCAGCAAGTGCTTCAAGTCCTCTTCACTTCCAGCAAGCAAGGTCGTGTCATCTGCATAACGCAGGTTGTTAATGAGTCTTCCTCTAATCCTGATGCTGCATTCTTCTTTATATAGTTCAGCTTCTTGGATTATTTGTTCAGCATACAGATTGAATAAGTATGGTGAAAGGAAACAACTCTGACACACACTTTTCCTGACTTTAAACCACACAGTATCTTCTTGTTCTGTTTAAAGACTGCCTCTTGGTTTATGTACAGGTTACTCATGAGCACAATTAAGTGTTCTGGGATTTCCATTCTTAAATGTTATTCATAATTTGTTAGGATCCACACAGTCGAATGCCTTTGCATAGCCAATAAAACACAGATAAACGTCTTTCTTGTATTCTCTGCTTTCAGCCAGGATCTATTCGATATCAACAATGATATCTCTGGTTCCCCATCCTCTTCTGAATACAGTTTGAATTTCTGACAGTTCTTTGTGGATGTACTGCTGCAACTATTTTTGAATGATCTTCAACAGAATTTTACTTGTATGTGATATTAATGATATTGTTTAATAATTTATGCATTCTGTTGAATCACCTTTCTTTGGAATGAACACCAATATGTATCTCTTCCATTCGGTTGGCCAGGTAGCTATCTTCCAGAATTTCTTGGCATAGACAAATGAGCACTTCCAGTGTTGTATCCACTTGTTGAAACATCAGAACTGGTATTCCATCAATTCCTGGAGTCTTGTTTTTAACCAGTGCCTTCAGTGCAGCTTGGACTTCTTCTCTCAGTACCATCAGTTCTTGATCATACGCTATTTCCTGAAATGGTTGAACTTTAGTAGTCTGCCTTGTAAAATAGGATAATTAGAACTGTTTATCGTGCTGATTTTATTAAATAACATGTGTAAAATACCAATTGTAACGCCTGCCATATAGTACGTAATCAAAATACTAGTGCCCTTTACTCTCTCTTACACAGTCTTTCTGTTTCTCTCCATTCTCTCTCTTAAAGGCACCTCAGTCTAATTTGTGCATTTAAATCTGAATCGGTTTTAGTACGGGATGATTTTAGAATATGACTTAAGTTGCCATTTAATTTGTGAAAGAAGGTTGCACAAGTTTTAGGCAGAATGTTGTGGAAGGGAGAATCATGTTATGGCACTGAATGTTAGAAGCTACAACAGATAGAAGCACCTCCTAATGGCATTTAATCTGAGAGCATTAGAACTGGTGCAGGGTAAGGTGGTCCCTAGTTGTCTGCAGAATTAATGCTGTATTTCAGAGGAAAACGCAGAACTTGCCCTTTCTCCTCTAACTCCTTCATTTTGTTAAGGTTTTTCTTTTTGGATCAGTATTGTAGTAATGTACAGTAGTCTTATCGTTACCCATTAATAAGTATTTGTAGAATGTATAGATCTCCAGTAGGAATATGACATTAGTTATTTAACTGGTTTTGACATTACCTTGTTAGGCCTTGATAAAAAATACCCGACTTTCCTAAGTTACACCTTCTTTTTCAGGGTGAATCAGATGACAGAGGAAAGGTTGAACTAGATGATTTAAATATCTTCCAACTGTAAAATTTTATGCTTCCTGAAGTCACTATGAGTCAGAATCAATTCAATGGCAACAGTTTGGGGTTTTTTGGTTGGTTAAGGTTAATCTAAGTGTATCACCTTGCACAGTGCAAAGTAATCAACCTTAGTAAATGCTACCTGCATTCCAAGAGAGTTGACTTGAAAGCTAAATCTTTTTTTTTTAATTTTTATTGTGCTTTAAGTGAAAGTTTACAAATCAAGTCAGTCTCTCATACAAAATTTGATATACACCTTGCTATATACTCTTGGAAACCCTGGTGGTGTAGTGGTTAAGTGCTACAGCTACAAACCAAAAGGTCGGCAGTTTGAATATGCCAGGCGCTCCTTGGAAACTCTACGGGGCAGTTGTACTCTGTTCTATAGGGTCGCTATAAGTCAGAATCGACTCGACGCAGTGGGTTTGGTATATACTCCTAGTTGCTCTCCCACTAAAAAGACAGCACACTCCTTCTCTCCACTTTCTGTTTTCGTGTCTATTCGTCCAGCTTCTGATCCCCGCTGCCCTCTCATCTCCGCTCCAGACAGGAGCTGCCCACATAGTCTCATGTGTCTGCTTGATCCAAGAAGCTCACTCCTCACCAGTATCATTTTCTGTCCCAAAGTCCAGTCCAATCCCTGTCTGAAGTGTTGGCTTTGGAAATGGTTCCTGTCAGGGTAACAGAAGGTCTGGGGACCATGACCTCCAGAGTCCTTCTTGTCTCAGTTAGACCATTAAGTCTGATGTTTTTATGAGAATTTGAGGTATGCATCCCACTGCTCTCCTGTTCCCTCAGGGGTTCTCTGATGTCAGAGTAGTCATCAGTTGTAGCTGGGCACCATCTAGTTCTTCTGGTCTCCAGGCTGATGTAGTCTCTGGTTTACGTGGTCCCTTCTGTCTTTCTGTATAGGGTCCCTATAAGTCAGAATTGACTCGACGGCAGTGGGTTTGGTTTTGGTTTTGTTTTTCTGTCTCTTGGGCTCATAATTACCTTGTATCTTTGCTGTTCTTCATTCTCCTTTGCTCCACGTGGGTTGAGACCAATTGATGCATCTTAGATGGCCACTTGCTAGCATTTAAGACCCCAGATACCACTCTCCAAAGATGTTTTCTTAATAGATTTTATTATGCTAATTGACCTAGATGTCCCCTGAAACCATGGACCCCAAACACCTGCCACTGCTACGCGGGCCTTCAAAGAGTTCAGTTTATTCAGGAAACTCTTTGCTTTTGGTTTAGTCTAGTTGTGCTGACCTGTCCTGTATTGTGTGTTGTTTTTCTCTTCACTTAAAATAGTTTTTGTGTACTACCTAATTAGTGAATACCCCTCTTCCTTCCTCCCTCCCCACTCTGGTAACCATCAAAGAATATTTTCTTCTGTGTTTAAACTATTTCTCGAGTTCTTATAATAGTGGTCTCATACAATATTTGTCATTTTGCAACTGACTGATTTCACTCAGCATAATGCCTTCCAGATTCCTCCATGTCATGAAATGTTTCACGGATTCATCATTGTTCTTTATGAATGGATAGTATTCCACTGTGCGAATATACCATAATTTATCAACTCATCCATTGATGGGAACCTTGGTTGCTTCCATCTTTTTGCTATTGTAAACAGTGCTGCAGTGAACATGGGTGTGCATGTATCTGTTCGTGTAAAGGCCCTTATTTCTCTAGGATATATTTCAAGGAGTGAGATTGCTGGATCCTATGGTAGTTCTATTTCTAGCTTCATAAGGAAGTGCCAAATCGATTTCCAAAGTACTTACACCATTTTACATTCCCACGAGTAGTGTATAAGTGTTCCGGTCTCTCCACAACCTCTCCAGCATTTTTTCTTTTGTGTTTTTTGGTTTAATGCCAGCTTTGTTGGCGTGAAATGGAATCTTATTGTAGTGTTGATTTGCATTTCTCTGATGGGTAATGATCGTGAGCATTTCCTCATGTATCTGTTAGCTACCTGAATGTCTTCTTTAGTGAAGTGCCTGTTCATATCCTTTGCCCGTTTTTTAATTGGGTTATTTGTCTTTTTGTAGTCCTGTAGATTTTAGAGATCAGCCGCTGATCAGAAATGTCATAGCTAAGAACTTTTTCCCAGCCTGTAGGTAATCTTTTTACTCTTTTGGAGAAGTCTTCGGGTGAGCATAGGTGTTTGATTTTTAGGCACTCCCAGTTATCTAATTTCTTTTCTGGAGTTTGTGCATTGTTAGTAATGTTTTGTATACTGTTTATCCCATGTATTAGGGCTCCTAGCATTTTCTCTATTTTTTCTTCCATGATCTTTATTGTTTTAGATTTTATATTTAGGTCTTTGATCTATTTCAAGTTCATTTTTGTGCATGGGGTGAGGTGTGGGTCTTGTTTCATTTTTTTGCAGATGGATATACAGTTATGCCAGCGCCATTTGTTAAAGAGACTTGTCTTTTCCCCATTTAACTGACTTTGGGCCTTTGTCAAATATCAGCTGCTCATATGTGGATGGATTTATATCTGGATTCTCAATTCTGTTCCATCGGTCTGTGTATCTGTTGTTGTGCCAGTACCAGGCTGTTTTGACTGCTGTGGCAGTATGACAGGTTCTAAAATCAGTAGTGTGAGGCCTTCCACTTTGTTCTTCTTTTTCAGTAATTCTTTACTTATCCAGGGCCTCTTTTCCTTCCATAAGAAATTGGTCATTTGCTTCTCCATCTCATTAAAAAATGTCATAGGAATTTGGATCGGAATTGCATCGTGTCCATAGATCGCTTTTGGTAGAATAGGTATTTTTACAATGTTAAGTGTTCCTATCCATGAGCAAGGTATGTTTTTCCACTTATGTAAGTCTCTTTTGGTTTCCTGTGGTAGTGTCTTGTAGTTTTCTTTGTATAGGTCTTTTACATCTCTGGTAAGATTTATTCCTAAGTATTTTATCTTCTTGGGGGCTGTTGTAAATGGTATTGATTGGCGATTTCCTCTCTGATGTTCTTTTTGTTGGTGTAGAGGAATCCAACTGACTTCCGTGTGCTTATCTTGTATCCTGATACTCTGCTGAATTCTTCTATTGGTTTCAGTAGTTTTCTTGAGGATTCTTTAGGGTTTTCTGTGTATTAGATCATGTCATCTGCAAATAGAGGTACTTTTACTTCTTCCTCACCAACCCGGATGTCCTTTATTTCTCTCTTTAGACTAATTGCTCTGGCTAGGACCTCCAGCACAATGTTGAATAAGAGTGGTGATAAAGGGCATCCTTGTCTTGTTCCCGATCTCAGGGGGAATGCTTTCAGACTCTCTCCATTTAGGATGATGCTGGCTGTTGGCTTTGTATAAATGTCTATTATGATGTTGAAGAATTTTCCTTCTATTCCTGTTTTCCTGAGGAGAGCTAATTCTTGATTTAAGAACACAAATCTTATTACTTTACAGTCTGAGTAATGAATTTTCCTCTCTTAATTTCTAAGTTTATTAGAATTTGCTTTGTTTTTTCCTTTCTTCTTTTGCTGGGATTCTGAATTAAAAGCCCATGGCTCCTCTTCGCAGATATGAGAGGAAGAGGTTAGAGAGGCCATACTGAGTCACTACTGGAGCCACAGATTCCTTGAGGAGCCTCGGAAGAAAAGACAATATAGTGAAGAGGTTAAAAGAATACCATTCAGAGAAAGACTGAGTTCACACCTTGGTTTCCTTGTATGCCTGAATTCCCTTAATTTAATGAGGATAATAACCTGCATAAACCAAACCAAAACCATTGCCTTCAAGTCCATTCCTACTCATAACCACTCTGGAGGACAGAGTCGAACTGCCTTATGGGCTTCCAAGGCTGTAAATTTTTATGGAAGCAGACTGCCACATCTTCCTCCCACAGAGCAGCTGATGGGTTTGAACTGCTGACCTTGTAGTTAGCAAGGAAGGACTTAACCACTGCATCACCAGGGCTCCTTAATAACCTCCTCAAAAACAAAAAAATAACCAAACCCACTGCCATCGAGTTGATTTCGACTCATGGCGACCTGACAGGACAGAGTAGAGATGCCCCATAGAGTTTCCAAGGAGCTCCTGGTGGATTCCAACTGCCAAACTTCCCCCATAGGGCTGTATTAATGAGATTATGCATTTGGTATTGATCTTAAGACAGTGCTTCGTACTTAGTAAGCATTAAATAAATGGTTGCTAGTATTAATAGTTATTATTTTAAAGATTTTTACTAAGTACCTTATAAGGATTGTATCAGGAAGCAGATTGTCCAATCTATGTAATTTTATTTGTATGCTGTTTTTGAGTAAGTGCAACAATTAATAGTATAGGTTTCATTTTGTATCACCCATGTGACTTACCAGACATTGATACGCCTGACGTCGAAGACTATATACATACGTGTGTATATATAAAAAAAAATTAAAAAAAAAATTTTTTTTATATACACACGTATATATATAGAGCCCTGATGGTTCAGTGGTTTAAGCGTTTGGCAGCTGACCAAAAGGTCAGCAGTTTTTTATATATATATGTGTTCTTTTTAAGAATATTTTAAAGAATAATAATCTGCTTGGAAAAATTTGTATGTTCCTATATGTATCTAATAGCATTGTGTTATTACTCTTTAGGGTCTAAAGTATACCTTGAAATAGGAAATTAGATTTTTAAGCGACCTTAGAGAAAATCTGATTTAGCCCTTGTACTTTATAGGAGATAGGATCCTGGGAAGGTACATATTTGGGAAAGAAGGACAAGATGAGGAGTTGAAATTCCTATTAAGACATTTACAATTTGGGAATATTATCTAGCTTTAAAATAGCTTCAATAGCGAGAAATACATCTTTCTATTTGTGTAATATATATATTTTATGTTTTTGGGATATCAACATTAATAGATTTTAACATGTTAAGAAAGTGTATCTTCAATTCAGAATGCCATAATTCTTCCTGACCATGGATATTCATTACAGTAGAATCTTTGAACCCTTTAAAAATGGCCTTTTCGAACTGATAAATATCTTTGGCTATAAACATTTCTGTCATCACATTGTAGCTGTGTTAAGTCACTCTTAAATTTTTCTTCTGAAGTGTTGAAGGTTATGCTGAGGGGATAAAATAAAACAAGCAAAAACTTTTGTACAAAGTCAATTTCCTAAATGAGATACAAACTCTAAAAAATATCATATATTATGAATTTTCAAATTTGTCTACAGACTTGTGAGTGTTTTCACTTAGTATTATAAAATTATATCTATCTACTGAGAAACCTACAAATGAAAGCATGTTGTTGTTAGGTGCTGTCGAGTTGATTTTTGACTTGTAGTGACCCCACAAATATTTTATCATCTGGTAGCTTTAGCCAGCATATCTGATGGCTCTACCCAGAAGATAATGGCCTTTAATTGCCAATAAATGAACCAAAAATGTCCTTGAAATTAAAAGTCTACAATAACAGGTATTTTAATTCGTTTCTGAAAAGCATGGCTGTTTTATCTGTGATAGACATAAGGGAAATGATTTCTAGTACTTATTCCTAAAATCATAAAACCATTTATTTCCTCATTTCGTAAAAGACATGGTGATTCTTGCCTTTAGATCTATTGCAGTAAATTATTGAGGAGAAAATGCTGACAAAATCTTTCTGTTAATATCAGGTCATTACAATATTTTCAGAATTGCTTAGGAAAGTCAATAAGATTCTGCCATTGGTGACTTGGCTTAAGTTTCAGGCTTAGAATTTGGGTGGTTCTTATTTTGTTTAAGAATGATTTCCTTGATGGTGCCACTCGGTGGACTAGAACCTCCAACCTCTTGGATTAGCAGTGAGGCACATTAACTGTTTGCACCAGCCAGGGACACCCAACATACTATAGACATTTGTGATATATAGGGTTGCTATGAGTCGGAATCGACTCAATGGCAATGGGTTTGGTTTTGGATTTACGGTAATTATAACAATTTCCATTGACCCATTCCTTATTTTTTAAATGTACTAAGTGGCCAAAATAGTAAAATAAATAATCCAATAAAAAAAACATTCCTTCGTTTAATAAACCTAGGAAGGCATTATACCTTATTGATGCAGTTCTTCATTTAGTATATTGATTCTCAATTGTATCAGAGCTGACATCTCTTTTTATATTTTGTAGCACCCCTTTATCACCCTGAAAATGGAACCCAATGTACACAATAAAAAAATCAATAGAATATCCTAACTATGATTTAAAGAAATAAAAGGAAAGATAAAAATAAAAAATCATATTTATTTAGTGAGAGGAGCCCCTGGTGGTGCAGTGGTTAAAGTGCTTAGCTGCTAACCAAAAGTTTGGTGGTTCAAACCCAACAGCCGCTCTGCTGGAGAAAGATGTGTGCACCTATAAAGATTTACAGCCTCAGAAACCCTATGGGGCATTCTACTCTATCCTATAAGTGACAGTGGGTTTTTTGTATATTGCTATGTACATGCTTTAAAACAATGATACAGTCAGATGCTTGCGCCTACTTATAAGGTAGACTTGGAGTTAAGACAAGTAGGAAGATCATAAATCATTTTATACAAGTATCTCAGTTATCTAGTGCTGCTATAACAGAAATACCATAAGTGAATGGCTTTAACAAAGAGAAGTTTATTCTCTCACTATTTAGGAGACTGTTAGTCCCTACTCAGGGTGCCAGCTCCAGGGGAAGGTCTGCTGTCTGTAGACTCTGGGGGAAGGTCCTTGTCGTCAACTGAGGAGTTTCTCAGTACAGGGACCATGGATCCAAAGGATCCGCAGGTTTCCTAGCTCTTGTTTCTCCATAGTATGAGGTCACCCTTTCTCTCTGCTTGCTTCTCTCTTTTATATGTCCAAAGAGATCGATTTAAGACACAACCTAATCTTGTAGATTGAGTCCTGCCTCATTAACATAACTGCCTCTAATCCTGCCTCATTAACATCATAGAGGCAGGATTTACAACACATAGAAAAGTACATCAGATGACAAAGGGGTGGATAATCACACAATACTGGAACTCTTGGCCTAGCCAAGTTGATACAGATTTTTGGGGGGACACAATTCAACTCATGACAAAAAGAAAAGTGGAAGTTGAAATAGCTGATATACAAATGGGCAGTAGAATAAGAGCTGTTGTTAGAATACATAAAACAGATCACATTTTTTAGCTTTTTGCTTAAAAAAAGGGAAATAACGTTAGCCAAAGTAGAAATACCATGAGTAGATAAATCATATCATCTCAAATTGGAGAAAATGAGTTGGCATCATTTTAAGCGTAATATTAAAATAATTGCCTAGGTTATTTTTTTATTACATAGGGTGAGATAGTAATGTAATGGAATAGAAAATATGATTCTTATTTTGAAATTCTACCACATGTCAAGATGTAAATTCAGTCTCGTATTTCAGATTTCTTACATGGATATTCAGAATTCATGTGGAATGTGAGAACATTCTTTGTGGCTAAGATTGTCCTACATATTACAGCGTTTCTATATCAGAATGCCACCAACAATGGTGGAGCCAAAAATGTTTCCACAGTTTCTTAATGTGTACCGGAAGGTGGTACTACTGTCATCAAGGACCCCTGATTTGGTGATAATTATCTTACAGCAAGAATATGCTTAGAATTTGTTGTCTCTGGAAGAGTTGTAAAAGCAAATTTGTATATTGAGTGAATTCTTGTATAAAAAAAAAAAATTTTTTTTTTCTAGTCAATAAATCATATTTTGGCAATAGTAATATCATCAGCTTATTTCTGTTGTTACCATAATTTTATTGGATTCTACTAGTTGAATCCACATTTTATAATAAATTTCTGCCAAAATATGTACTGTTATTGCACTTGCTAGTGCTGTCACCATTAACTATACTAGTATTATGGCCATAATACTACATAATACATAATGCTACTTAATACATATAACCTTTTGGTTAGCAGCCATGGCTCTTAACCACTACACCACCAGGGTTTCCTACTAGTGTTACGGCCTTGAATAGATCAATTTGAGAACTTATTTCATGCAAAAACACTTTGTCAAGTCCCATGTTGAGACAGCAGGTAAGAAAGGAGGTACGGACTAAGTGTATATACAAAGAGGGATTAGACTGAATCCTACCCTCAGGAATCATAAGGGTAAATAAGCTGACTGTTACACTCGGAAGAAAAAGTGATAAAAGCCTGAAGCGGTACATAGATGAATTCCTGGAGGGATGCTAGGGAAGGGTAGATGACTTTTTGCTCTGAGGTCTTAGGTGGTATTTGAGATGGCTCTTGAATAGTGAGTAGTATCTGATCATAGTATTTTGGAAGAAGATTATTCCATTTGGAGAAATACATTTTGAGCAATAGCATAGATGTCAGAAAACATGGTGTATATACAAGATTTTATACTGGTTAAGTTTAGCTGGAATATAAACTTCCCTGAGGAAGAAGGAGCAGGAGAAAATAAGATCTGAAAAGTAAGATGGGCCAGAATACAGGCACTAGTTATTCACAGTTTTTCAGTATGAGCAAATCAGTGCTTTATGAAGTTTAGTCCAGAGTGATATCATAAGTACCTTTCAGTAGAAGAGGTTGTAGCTTATAGGGGCTAGTTAGGAGAGTTTTCTAGAGGTACAAATAAGAGATTTAAATAAGACATAATGAAGCAGTAAATTGGAGAAGTGCAAATGAGAATTAATAGAAACAGGTAAAATTACTATGGGTTTGCTGGTGTTCTATTCTTGGGGCACAAAAGAAAATAAGGAAACAAAGGTGGTTTTGGTTTTGAGTCTGGGTGGAAAGATCATTGAATTAAAAAAGAAATATTGGGGTATGATAATTTTGGGATGTTAATTCATTTGGGGGTCTATTGAATTTGTGTTGTTGATAGGGCCCTCTAATGGAGATGTTTAGTGAGCAGTTGAAAATGAGAAATAGAGTTCCAAAAGAAGGTTACATCAACAGGGTTCAGTTTTGAGGATTATTTACAAAGCACAATTCATTGAAGCTATGAAAATTATGTGATATTACAAACGAAGAGGATAATAAAAATAACAGTTAACATCTTTATGGCAGGCGTTTCTTAGGTTTATTATGTGCCAGGCAGTATACATCTACTTGACATAGATTTTCTAACATATTTCTCACAAAACCCCTATAAATAGGTATCCAACATCTTTTATTACAAATAAAACAACCGATGTGCAGAAAAGTTGCCCAATTCACATAGCCATTAAGTGGCAGAGGGAAGAATTCTTGAGTTCTTTTATTTTGGAGTTAGGAGTAACAGGAAGGAAATAGCTGCTCATGAAGAGAATGAACTAATGTATGCATTAGCATAGAAGGCCAAGGAGAAGAGTGTGGTAGCTCCCAATCACGCACTTAAGAGAACTGTAGAGAGACCGTTGGACTTTGTGATTAGTAAATCTTTTGGAAACAAGTATTCAGTAATGTTGCAAAGCCCAAGAAAATTACCCAAGTATTAGTTGTGTTTTCTTGACATTTTCTAGAAGTTTTCCAGATTTTATTTATTTGTCCATTGCCTACTCTGAACTCTGATATATTCTATCACACTATATTCTGAGCCTTAGCAACCCTGGTGTACGCAATCTTTTCATAAATCCTGGTGTCATTCTCAAATGAAATCTATCAGAAATAAGCAATGTGATATTGGATTTGTTTGGAACAACAGAATTTGTTGAAAATACCAAAAGCTATGATTAGATTAGTTGGACTGCCAGAAGAATGAAAAATCAGTCTTAGATGAAATATAACAAGAATGCTCCTTAGAAGCGAGGATGGCAAGATTTTGGTTAGCCTGCTTTAGATTGGAAGCCCTGGTGGCATAGTGATTAAGAGCTATGGCTGCTAACCAAAAGGTCGGCCGTTCAGATCCACCAGGTGCTCCTTGGAAACCCTATGGAGCTGTTCTGCTCTGTCCTATAGGGTCACTAAGAATTGGAATCGACCTGACGGCAACAGGTTTGGTTTTTGGTTACTTTGGATATGTCAGTAGGAAAGATCAGTGACTAGAAAAGGATATTATGCTCGATAAAGTTGAGGGTCAGCAAAAATGAGAGAAACCCTCAATGAGATGGATTGGCACAGAAGCCACAACAATGTACTCAAGCATACCAAAAATCATAGAGATGGCACAGGACTGGCAATGTTTCGTTCTGCTATACATAAGGTCACTATGAGTTGGATTCAACTCAACAGCAACTAACAACAACAACAAGATGAAAAGACAACTATTTCAGAGAGACTTAGCATGAAAAGTAAAAAAAAAAAAAATTAAATATGATTTCTACTATATAGTCAAAGAGAAGCAAGTCATCATTCGTGTGTGTGATAATGAGGAGAGAAATATTCATGTGGGTGTTTTGATGATTAATTAGTTGATGTGTATAAAATGCTTGAAGAAAAGAAAAAGTATGGCATAAATTCTAAATATTATTATTGTATTTCGAGAATTCTGTCAGCTTCATGGCTGCATTCCCATGTGGCTATCTTTCTGCACCTGTTGCCAAAACTTCTTTCCACAGCAGTGCTGATTTTGCCTTCATTTGAAATCTGTTCCAGATTTCTCCTGTCATAACTCTGTCCATATGCCATTACTTGGTTATCTAATTTTTATCAATCTTTTTAATAGGATACTTTTTCTTATTAAAAAATACATATGCACGCACATACATATATACATACAAAACATACACACTCAAAAACATTTCCTCACTTTCAGTGACTGAGGTAAAATATCTGTATATATATTTTTTATCGTACTTTAGATGAAGGTTTACAGAACAAACTAGCTTCTCGTTAAATGGTTAGTATACATATTGTCTTATATCAGTTAGCAACCCCACGACATGTCAACACTCTCCTTTTTCAACCCTGGTTTCCTATTACCAGCTTTCCTGCCCCCTCCTGGCTTCTAGTCTTTGCTCCTGGGCTGGTGTGCCCCTTTAGTCTTGTTTTGTTTTACAGGCCTGCGTGATCTTTGGCTGAAGGGTGAACCTCGGGAGTGACTTCATTACTGAGCTAAAAGGGGGTTCAGGGGCCATAGCCTCAGGGTTTCTCCAGCCTCTGTCAGGCCACTAAGTCTGGTCTCTTTTTGTGAGTTAGAATTTTTTTCTACATTTTTCTCCAGCTCTGTCCAGGACCCGGTATTGTAACCCCTGTCAGAACAGTCAGTGGTGGTAGCCGGGCACCATCTAGTTGTACTGGACTCAGTGTGGTGGAGGCCGTGGTAGTTGTGGTCCATTAGTCCTCTGGACTAATCTTTCCTTTGTGTCTTTAGTTTTCTTTATTCTGCCTTGCTCTGGAAGGGGTGAAACCAGTGGAGTATCTTAGATGGCCGCTTACAGGCTTTTAAGACCCCAGACACTCCTCACCGAAGTAGAATGTAGAACATTTTCTTTATAAATTCTGTTATGCCAATTGAGCTAGGTGTTCCCCAAGACGATGGTCCCCATAGCCCTCAGTCCAGCAACTCGGTCCTTCAGGGAGTTCGGATGTCTCTATGGAGCTTCCATGCCCTTGCCTTATACAAGGTAAAATAATTTTGCCTATATAATTTTACTCCAGAATCATTTGCCCCAATATGGCTTATTTCCTGAGAACTTAATATGCTTTGTTTTTAATTAAAATTTAGTGGTGGTGGTGTTGTTATTGTTAATACTTTAATGTTCATTTCTTTGTTTTCAGGAAGCCTTTCCTTTTCTATTAAAGAAGGAACCTCAAAATTGAAAATTTGCCAAATCTGAGCATATAGCCTCTCTGTTATTAGAAAGAATTATAATTTTAATAAATTTTCCAAGTTATAGTTTCATCTCTCTTTGGGAGAGGTTTTTTTCTTTGTTTAAGAATGAAATAATTATTTTTTTATTATTTTCAAATTAGCTTAAATTTATTTTTTTAAAACAATATGGATTTTAGAGGTGATTATAAAGACTAAGAAAATACAGACTTCAAGATCTCACACATGTAGCTCTTTAAACATAAATATTAAGTATCCATGGGGATTCATCATTGAAATGAAATCACTGTATTTCTTTGGTAGGTTAGAATGATGCAAGACCGGGCAGTGTTTCTTTCTGTTGTACATAGGGTCAGTATGAGTTGGAATCCATTTGATGGCACCTAACAGCAACACAACAATACATACATATGCACACACACTTGTACATGTACCCTGCCTCATTATTATGTTTTTCTTTACTGGTCTAAAACGAAAACATGCATTAAAAAAAACTGCTTATCTGTGAACAAAATGACTAAGTTAAAAGGCACATTAGGGGGTATGTTATCACGATCTAATCATTCTCTTGGGAAGTCATAAAGCAAGAAATACTGCACAATTGCCTTCAATCCCGGAGGCAATAACTACCTTGTAACCACTGTTTTAATTCTAGTATTTGTATGGTAGAATGTGTGTATCTGGAGGGAATATGTATGTTTGTGCCTAAAAGATGGTGAACCTAATATTGTGCCATAGTTTAGTTTCTCCCCAAGTTTAGCCACTTATGGTTTTCTTTTGCTTTAAAAAAAATTAATAATCATCTCAGTGTTTTCTGAGCCTAGTGCTTAACTATTCTGCATTTTCTCTTTTTCCTCCATTTTTCAACACTGCTTTATGCTGGTCATCTAAATCTCTACCATTAGTGATCTTGGATAATATAAGATTAGTCTCTGTGTTCTCAGTGATACTGTGAATTTGTGGTTTAAGATCGTTAGTCTGGAAAGAAAACTAAGTGTACAGGAACTATCTTAGTAAAAGTAGGAAAAGGTACAGAATATACATTTCGTAGTTCGATTTCTCATCTGCATAGCTTTCTTTTTAATTACTCTTTGCTGTCAAGTCGATTCTTAATCATAGAGACCCCAAATCTGATATTGTGAGCTATAATATATAGTTTAAGTCTTCAATTGTAGAGGACTTAAGGTTCTAGTCAAGGATTCAGCAGTGATTTCTGTTTAACTAATTTTAAATGGTTTTGCAATCCTGGGCTGGGGCTTAACAATCCAACAACTGCTTAAAACTAAAAATGTGTACTTCATCTGTTCTTTCCAAACCCCACAGTTCTTAACTTTTTGATTGTGTTAGTTCTTTTTTTTTTGTCCCCCTTCCTGAATTAACTAGTTATGCTATTGATAGACACAGCCATTAATCATACATCTTTTAAGAACTTTGAGAGATATTTGCTTTTAGAGTCAAGCAACTGGATATGGCTTATTGTCAAGGCAGGAATCAGGGTGGGTGGGTTTTGGTGAGTCTATGAGTCAAGACTGCTGCATGCAGCCAAAACTGATGCTGTCTGTCTCAAGACAGAAAGAAATTTATTGAAGGAGATTGAGTAGCTCTCAGAGTCAGCAGGAATACTGGAGAACCAGGCTCAGAAATGTGCAAGAATCAAAGGAGGTTGCACAATGGCAGACATAACCGGAGTCATGCCACAGAACAGTCCAGACAGGGAATCTGTCACTGGTTCATTGGATTCTCAATCCCATTGCTGCTGCTAGAATCTCAACACTGTTGCCACCACTGGACTCTCATCCCCACTTGGATAACTTTTTAACCTTTCCTGAATCTTAGTATCACTATATGATTCAAAGTCCCGGTAGAAACATCTGGTTACCTGAGTCTAGGTCACTTGCTGCCAGGGAATAACAGCAGAAGGGATGGATCTTCTGCCACTGTGGCTTACATATGAGGAGATGGAGTACTGCTTCTGACCAGGGAAGCCCACACTGGGTGTTTCACTCACCTAGGAAGGGTGTTCTGATGCTGTTAATGACAAATTGAGACCCTACAATCTTTCTAAGATGTTATTTCAATATCTTGTCACTGTGATCTGCTCCTTAGATTCTCTTTTAGCCCATATAAATTAACTTTTTAAATGCTTTTATTTCCTTTTCTTAGTCCTTTGACAATACGGAGAATAATTGGCTAACGTAATACTGTACGAAAACCGTTTATATTCTAGAGTATAGTAATGTGGCCAATTAATATTTTAGAATTGAAATGAGTAGAAGATTGAATGAAGCTACTTAATGCCTCTAATATATTTTGCATACATTTGGGGAAGGTTTCTATACTGACATCAATTTTCACTCTTTCCTTTCTTTCCCTTTCCCATCCTCCTTGCTTTTTTTCTTCTCTTTATACAGCCCCCTTTCCCTTTGTCACATAGTTATCAAGCACTTTTATATTCAGTCTTGGATGAATAGAAGAAAAATAAGGCAATGATCCCCCATCCCAATTTACCCCTGAGGAAGTGCGCAGTCTAGTGTAAGATAGCAAATGCAGACATATGTATGTAAACTAATTGCAGCTGATAACTATTATAATTGAAGAATGAGGAAATGCTATAAAAATTTTAGTTATATAGGACAGACAAGGAAGGATGATTACATGGAATAATGTCTGCTTTCACTCTTGCTCTTTTAGACTCAATAGTCCTGTTGTTGTTAGGTGCTGTTGAGTCAATTCTGACTCATAGTGACCCTATGTAAACAGAATGGAACAATGCCAGGTTCTACACCCGTCCTCAAAATTGTTGCTATGTTTGAGTCCCTTCTTGCAGCCACTGTGTCCATCTATCTCTTTGAGGGTCTTCCTCTCTTTTGCTGACCCTCTCCCAAGCATGATGTCCTTCTCCAGGGAATGGTCCCTCCTAATAACATGTCCAAAGCATATGAGATGTAGTCTAGCCATCCTTGCTTCTAAGAGGCATTCTGGCTATGCTTCTTCCAGGGCAGATTTGTTCATTCTTCTGGCAGCCCATGGTATATTCAATATTCTTCATCAACACCATAATTCAAGGGCATCAGTTCTTCTTCTGTCTTCCTTATTCATCTTCCAGCTTTTACATGCGTATGAGGCAATCGAATATACCATGGCTTGGGTCAGGCACACCTTAGTCTTCAAGGTGACATCTTTGCTTTTTTACACTTGAAGTCTTTTGCAGCAGATTTGCCTAATGGAATTTGTCTTTTGATTTCTTGACTGCTTTGTTTTTCTTCCATAGGTGTTGATCCAAGTAAAATGAAATCATTGACAACTTCAGTCTTTTCTCCATTTGTCATGATGTTGTTTATTGGTTTAGTTGTGAGGATTTTTGTTTTCTTTATGTTAGGGAGTAACCCATACTGAAGGCTGTGGTCTTTGATTTTCATCAGTAAGTGTTTCAAGTTTTCTTTGCTTTCTGCATGCAAGGTTGTGTCATCTGCATATCACAGATTATTAATGAGTTTTCCTTCAATCCTGATGTCAAGTCCACTTTGCTCTCTGCAAGCAAGGTTGTGTCATCTGCATATCACAGGTTGTTAATGAATTTTCCTCCAACCCTGATGCTGTGTTCTTCTTCATGCACTCCAGCTCCTTGGATTATTTGCTCAGCATATGCATTGAATAAGTATGGTGAAAGGATACAATCCTGATGTACACCATTCCTGACTTTAAACCACACAGTATCCTCTTGTTCTGTTCGAACAACTGCCTCTTGATCTATGTACAAGTTCCTCACGAGCACTGTCCTGGAATTCCTGTCCTTATCAATGTTTTCCATAATTTGTTATGATCCACACAGTCGAATGCCTTTGCATAGTCAATAAAACACAGGGAAACATCTTTCTGGTATTCTCTGCTTTCAGCCAGGATCCATCTGAAATCAGCAATGATATCCCTGGTTCCATGTCCACTTCTGAATCCAACTTGAATTTCTGGCGGTTCCCTGTTGATATACAGCTGCAGCTGCTTTTGAATGAACTTTAGCAATATTTTGCTTTTGTGTGATATTAACGATATTGTTCAATAATTTCTGCATTTGGTTGGATCACCTTTCTTGGGAATAGGCATAAATATGGTTCTCTTCCAGTTGATTGGCCAGGTAGTTGTCTTCCAAATTTCTTGGCATAGACGAGTGAGCATTTCCAGCACTTCATCTGTGTGTTGGAAAATTTCAATTGATATTCCTTCAATTCCTGGAGCCTTGTTTTTCGCCAGTGCCTTCAGTGCAGCTTGGACTTCTTCCTTCAGTACCATTGGTTCCTGATCATGTGCTACCTCCTGAAATAACTGAACATCAACCAATTCTTTTTGGTATAGTGACTCTGTATATGTATTCATTCCATCTTCTTTTGGTGCTTCCTGCGTCTTTTAATAGTTTCCTCATAGAATCCTTCAGTATTGCAACTTGAGTCTTGAATTCTTTCTTCAGCTCTTTCCGCTTGAGAAATGCTTAGCATGTTCTTCGTTTTTGGTTTTCTAACTCCAGGTCTTTGCACATGTCATTAAAATAAACTTTATTTTGTCTTCTCGAGCCTCCCTTTGAAATCTTCTTTCAGCTCTTTTACTTCATTATTTCCTCTGTTTGCTTTAGCTACTTGGACATTCAAGAGCAACTTGCAGACTCTCTTCTGACATCCATTATGGTCTTTTGTTTCTTTCTTGTCTTTTTAATGACCTCTTGATTTCTCCATGTGTGATCCTTGATGTCATTCCTTACCTTATCTGGTCTTTGGTCATTTGTGTTCAACCTGTCAAATCTGTTTTTGAGATGGTCTCTGAATTCAGGTGAGATATGCTCAAGGTTGTACTTTGGTTCTCTTGGACTTGTTTTAATTTTCTTCAGTTTCAACTTGAACTTGCATATGAACAATTGATGGTCTTTTCAATAGTCGGCCCCTGGCCTTGTTCTGACTAATGATATAGAGCTTTTCCATCCTCTTTCCACAGATGTAGTCAATATTATTCCCATGTATTCCATCTGGAGAGGTCCACATGTATAGTTGCTGTTTATGTTGTTGTAAAAAGGTGTTTGCAATGAAGAATTATTGGTCTTGCACAATTCTATCATGCGATCGCCAGCATCATTTCTGTCACCGAGACAATATTTTCCAACTACCAATCCTTCGTTGTTTCCAGGTTTTGCATTCTAATCACTAGTAATTATCAATGTATCCTGATTGCATGTTTGATCAATTTCAGACTGAAGAACTTGGTAAAAATCTTCCATTTCTTTGTATTTGGCCCTAGTGGTTAGCTCGTAAATTTGAATAATAGTCATATTAAATGATCTTACTTGTAGATGTATGGATATTATCTCTAACAACATTGTATTTCAGGATAGACCTGGATACTTCTTTTTTACATTGAATGCAACGCCGTTTCTGGATAGTCGGCCTTATGATTGTCCAGTTCAAAATGGCCTCTACCAGTCCATGTCAGCTCACTAGTGCCTAGGATGTTGATGTTTATGCGTTCTATTTCATTTGTGATAATTTCCAATTTTCCTAGAGTGATACTTCATACATTCCATGTTCCGGTGATTAATGGATGTTTGTAGCTGTTTCTTCTCATTTTGAGTCATGCCACATCAACAAATGAAGGTTCCAAAAGCTTGACTCCATCCACGTCATTAAAGTCAACTCTACTTTGAGGAGGCAGCTCTTTCTCAGTCGTATTTTGTGTGCCTGCCAATGTAAGGGTGTCATCTTCTGGCGCTATATCAGACTATGTTCCCCTGCTATTCCTAAGGTTTTCACTGGCAAATTGTTTTCAGAAATAGACTACTGGCTCCTTTGTCCTAGTCTGTCTTAATCTGGGAGCTCAGCTGGAACTCGTCTGCCTTGGGTAACCCTACTGGTCTTTGAATAGTGGTGGCATAGCTTTCAGCATCACAGCAACACTCAAGCCCTGACAGCACAACAAACTGGCAGACGTGTGGGAGAAGATATAACATAGAGCATGTATTCTTAAGGAGTCCTGGTGACACAATGATTAAGTGCTTGGCTGTTAACCGAAAGGTCGCTGTGTGAACCCACCAACTCCTCCACGGGAGAAAAGACCTGGAAATCTGCTGCTGTAAATATTTTAGGCTAGGAAACCCTACGGGAGCTGTTCTACTCTGTCCTGTAGGGCTGCTATGGTTCTGAATCAACTCAAGGGCACACAACAACAGCAACAATAATGGCGTGTATTTAATAAAATTATTATATCAACCGTTTTATATCCTTTGTATCTATTGAGTACTTTTGTGATTCCATTTATCTCTCTCTCATAGTTGCTTTAGGGTTTATAGTATACATCTTTAACTTGTTCAAGTAATACACCATTTCTTGTATATTATAAGAATCTTAGAATTGTATATTTCCATTTCCCCCTCTCTTGGCCTTGTGCTGAACCTCAATAAATTTTTTATTGTTTTTGCTTTATGCAGTCTATTTTTTTTATTATCTTTTAAAGAGATTTTAAAATTAAGAAAAGTATATAGAAAGTCTAACTTTCTCAGATCATAGACATAGATTAAAATGATTGTTTCCAATTTTTTTTAACTCAGTTTTGATAATCTGCTTTTAATTAAAAGTATACAGGAGATTTTAAAATAAAGCTCATTTAAGTGAACTGGAGCTAATCCATTTTAAGAGAGCATAAATAGATAAGTTCATTTTTCATATCGTTCTAGTAGCTTGTATTATCCAGGGAATGATTAGTTTACTGAATACTGTTTTCTTAATAGAGTGAATGCATTTTATTTAAGGCAGGACACCTTTTTTTTTTTTTAATTAACTTTTATTGAGCTTCAAGTGAACATTCACAAATCAAGTCAGTCTGTCACATATAAGTTTATATACATCTTACTCCGTACTCCCACTTGCTCTCCGCCTATTGAGTCAGCCCTTCCAGTCTCTCCTTTTGTGACAATTTTGCCAGCTTCCAACTCTCTCTATCCTCCCATCCCCCCTCCAGACAGGAGATGCCAACACAGTCTCAAGTGTCCACCTGATATAATTAGCTCACTCTTCATCAGCATCTCTTTCCTACCCACTGTCCAGTCCCTTTCATGTCTGATGAGTTGTCTTCGGGGGTGGTTCCTGTCCTGTGCCAACAGAAGGTCTGGGGACCATGACCGCCGGGATTCCTCTAGTCTCAGTCAGACCATTAAGTCTGGTCTTTTTATGAGAATTTGGGGTCTGCATCCCACTGATCTCCTGCTCCCTCAGGGGTTCTCTGTTGTTTTCCCTCTCAGGGCAGTCATCGATTATGGCCGGGCACCAACTAGTTCTTCTGGTCTCAGGATGATGTAGGTCTCTGGTTCATGTGGCCCTTTCTGTCTCTTGGGCTCTTTATTGTCGTGTGACCGTGGTGTTCTTCATTCTCCTTTGCTCCAGGTGGGTTGAGACCAATTGATGCATCTTAGATGGCCGCTTGTTAGCATTTAAGACCCCAGACGCCACATTTCAAAGTGGGATGCAGAATGTTTTCATAATAGAATTATTTTGCCAATTGACTTAGAAGTCCCCTTAAACCATGGTCCCCAAACCCCCGCCCTTGCTCCACTGACCTTTGAAGCATTCATTTGGGACACCTTTTTCTTATAGCACCAAAAGTATCATGTAAACCGTATTTCAGATCACTAATTTGATGATGAAAACTCACACGTTATTATCTCTTTACTCTTTTTTTGTTGTTGTTGGAAAATGGCTAATTTCCTTTATTCCTTTGCCATTTTCTACTTTGCCACCATTCTAGTAGCTACTATTATTATACCATGTTTCATTATTTTACTAATTGTTTGACATTATTTTTTATACATATTGTTGTAGGCCTTTGAGTTGATTCCGACTCATAGTGACCGTATAGGGTCCAGTAGAACTGCATACTCCCTAAGTGTGTGCTGCTAAGTAACTCTTTCCAGAGAGTACTGAATGGAATCTTTATGGGAATAGATTGCCTGGTCTTTTCTCCCTCAAAGTGGCTGGTGGATTTGAACCGCTGACCTTTCTGTTTCCAGCCGAGCACTGAACCATTCACCACCAGGGCTCCTCCTTTCTACACGTAGTAACCCTGTATTAAATCTCTGTTTTAGAGATGAGAAGACTGATGAGGTTGAGTTAGTTTTTCCATTATCTCAGACATTGTGTTAGGTGCTACTAGCATTTGGAGGGAATTAAACACAGTTCCTGAATTTTGATTGCCTTCTGATGTGAGACCTATATGCATGTCTCAAGGAAGAAGAAACAGAAAATAGCAATGTTGAACTATGACTATGAATGTATCGTTCAGCCCAAGGAAAGAAAAGCAAAATCTGAATGAAGAAAATCTGTCTCTTTGTTGGCTGCTTTTTTCTTTTTTTGCCGTTGGCATATTATTTTGCTTTACATCTTTCTCATGAGACTGTAGAAATACATGAGTGACTGAGATGGCTGATTTGGACGTGAAAAATCCTAAAGACTTCTTTTCTAAAAAGGTTTGAAACTTAATAACTGATCTCTTTAGCACGGCACTGGGTCACTGGGTTTTCTCTTTAGCACATATTAACTCTTTGTATGGGTATTTAGTTTTCTTTAAGAAAAAACTTTGAAAACCTTTTTAAGTAGATTTTATTTTTTAGGACATTTTGAGATTTATAGAAGACTTGAGAAGTTCAAAGAGTTCCCATATAATCCATACCCAGTTTCTAAATTACTAACCTCTTAATTACTAGTTACATCTGTTACAGTTAATGAACTAGTGTTGATATGTTATCATTAACTAAGTCCACCCTTAGTTTTTACCCAATATTCTTTTCCCATTCTAGGATCCCATTTTCACCACGTTGAGGGTACATACTAACAATATGATTTATGACTGTTGAATGTTGACCTTGATCACCTAGAGGTACTATTTTCAGGTTTCTTCTCTGTAAAGCTACTCTTTTTTTTTTCTCTTTTCCATTCTGTACCCTTTGGAAGGAAGTTATTTAGCAGCACACACTTAAGGAGTGGGAAGTTATGCTCCTCATCCATGAGGGCACAGTATCTAGTAAATTATTTGGAATTCTTCGTAGGAGATTTGTCTTTTCTCCCCCATTTATTTATTTGTTTCATCATTTATTAATATTCACAAGTACAGGCTTGTGAATATTAATTTTGTATTTTGAGTTATAATCCAGTACTTCTTTATTATGTTGCTCAAGTTGTTTTAGTTTTAGCTATTGGGAACTCTGTCAGTTGACTCCTATCTCTCTATGGCACTCCCTCCCCCCATCAGAGACTCCTGTGTTCCTATGATGCCCACCAATCAGTGTACGTTTGTTTGTATAGCACTTTCTTACTTTCTGGCACACTAAAAATTCTCCGGGCTCATTTTATTTATGTCTTGCCCTAGTCCTAGAATCATTCATTCCTCCAAAGAGCCCTGGTTCTTCTTATTGGAGAATGGTATTAGAAAAAAGATCTGAACACTAAGCGTGGGTATTGCTACTTAGTTCATTGTGCCTATGTCCCCACTCAGCTGACAGAACAGGGAAATAAATATGTGTAACTGTCTGTATAAAATCCGCTCCTTATTTATCAGCATGGTTAGGTTTCAAAGATAAGGTTGTTATGCAAAAAGCAGCATTATGCAAAAATGGAAGATAACCACATCAGATCACAAAATGGAGGATGACTACATCAGAACGTAACTGCCAAATTACATCATTACGTAACTTCCGAACCACTGAGAATCATGGCCCAGCCAGGTTGACATATAACCTTAACCATCACAGCCAATGTTACTCTTGCCTTGCATTTTGGCATTAGTTACTGTAAGACATACATCATTAATACGCAAAATAGTCAGATAGTAGACTTTTTACTATTGTTGTAAATGTGAAGTGTTGGATAATGTTTTTTTTTGCCTTTCCAATCTATATGAAAATCCTCAGCACTCCTTCCTAGGTTCTGTTCTAGAACCCTTTCCTAATTTATACACTTTCTTCTTAGATACCAACTAATATCTTTATTTTAATTTTACTATTTTAATGTAAATGTTTGAATTATACAGTTATTGTAAAAAGCTAATTACCCTTATTGGTAACTTGCTATCTTGGGAACTTATGAAAGCAATTACAAATCTATGTCTTTTTATTATATGTTAGAAAGATTTGGACTTTGTTCGTAATGTGAACTGCAAATGTTTTTCTCTGTTTGCCATTTAACATTTGACTTTGCCTAAGGAGGATTGTGTTTTTGTTTTATTGCTTCTGGATTTTAAGTCATAGTTAGCGAGGCATTTCCCATTTATTATAACCAAGTTTTATTTTATATGGCATCTTTTTTTTTTACATATTTTCAATTTATTGTAGTATACCTTATTAAGTATGGGTTCAAATGTTCCAAAATTATATTTATTTTGAAGACCTCTATTTTGAACTTTAAAACATATATCTGTCTCTGTATTGGACATTTTCTTTGGATTTCTTGCATGCACCTATTAAAAATATCCCAGACAACTCACTATTAACTTCCTCAAGTCTGTACTTCTTCTCGGTGAGTGGTATGACCACACAGTTGCCTAAGACAAAAACCCGGGTGTCATTTTTAATTTCTAACCTTCTTTCCGTCTTTACCTAATGCATTGCTAAGCCCTGTTGAACTTATGTCCAGAATAGGTCTCGAATATATTTATTTCAGCCCTGTTCTACTGCCATTGTCCTAATCCAGGCTATTACGTGTTTCCCCTAGATCACTGCAGTAGTATCTTAACTATTCTTGATGAACAGGACAAATTTCTAGTCCTCAAAAAAAAAAAAAAAAAGTCCTCAAGGAGCTCACATATTGGCGGGGAAGATGGAAAATAAATGGATAAACAGTTACACTACACATATAATTTCAGGTTATTATAATATAATCAAAGTTGTGCATTTTGCTGTAGTAAACTTAGTCTTAGTATTGGTTTTATTTATCTGTTTTTGATATTTATACCATTTGTTTCCAGAGGCTCTGCTAAAGTTCTTTTTTCTTTTTATTGAACATTTTATTGTGGTTTGAGTGAAAGTTTACAGAGCAAATTAGTTTCCCATTCAACAATTTGTATACATTTTCTTTCATGACGTTAGTTGCAGTCCCCTCAATGTGACACCACTCTACCCAGTTCCTCCCTGAGTTCCCCGTTTCCATTAGCCCATCTTTCCTGTCCCTTCCTGCCTTCTGAACTTTGTTTTTTGGCGAATACTGTCCTTTTGGTCTCATACGGTTGATTGTTTTGAGTAGCATGTTGCTCGTGGGTGTTATTGTTCACTTTATAGGACTGTCTATTGTTTGGCTGAAAGGTGATCTCCAGGAGTGGGTTCAGTTCCAGGTTTGAAGGGTATCTAAGGATAGTCTCAGGGGTTCCACCAGTCACTATCAGACCAGAAAGTCTGGTCTTTTTTATGAATTTGGATTTCATTCCACATTTTTCTCCCACTCAATCCAGGACCTTCTGCCATGATCCTGATTAGAGCAGTAGGTATTGATAGCTGGGCAACATCTAGTTCTTCTGATCTTAGGCTAGTAGAAGCTGTGGTTCTTGTGGTCCATTAGTCCTTTAGACTAAAGGTTTCCTTGAAACTTTGATTTTCTTCATTCATCTTTGCTCCTGATGGGAAGAGTCCAAAAGTTGTATCTTAGATGGCTGCTAGCAAGCTTTTAAGACTCCAGTCACTACTCACCAAAGTAGGATGTAGAACATTATGGACTTTGTCATGCCAATTGATCTAGATGTCCCCTGAGACTATGATCCTAAGCCCTTAAGTCCAGTGACTCTGTCCCTTGAGGTGTTTGATTATGACTAGGAAGTTTTCATAACTGATCTCTTTAGCACATATTGACTCTTTATATTGATATTTACTTTTCTTTAAGAAAAACTTTGAAAACATTTTTAAATAAATCTTATCTTTTAGAACAGCTTGAGATTTACAGAAAACAAATGGATACAGACTGGAAGTGTTCACTCATCTATGCCAAGATATTTGGAAGACAGCTACCTGGCCAACCGACAGGAAGAGATCCATGTTTATCCCTATTCCCAAGAAAGGTAATCCCATGGAATGTGGACATTATCTCACAATTTCATTAATATCACATGCAAGTAAAATTTTGCTGAAGATCATTCGAAAGTGGCTGCAGCAATATATAGACAGGGAACTGCCAGAAATTCAAGTCAGATTCCGAAGAAGATGTGGAATCAGGGATATCGTTGTTGTCAAATGGATCCTGGCTGAAAGCAGAAAATACCAGAAAGATGTTTGCCTGTGTTTTATTGACTATGCAAAGGCATTCAACTGTGTGGATCATAATAAATTATGAATCACATGTGAAGAATGCGAATTCCAGAACACTGAATTGAACTTATGAGGAACCTGTACGTAGATCAAGAGGCAGTTGTTCAAACAGAACAAGGGGATACTGCTTGGTTTAAAGTAAGGACAGGTGTGTACTAGGATTGTATCCTTTCACCATACTTATTCAATCTGTTTGCTGCGCAAATAATCCAAGGAGCTGGACTATATAAAGAAGAACATGGTATCAGGATTGGAGGAAGACTCATTAACAACCTGCGATATGCAGAGGACACAACCTTGCTTGCTGAAAGTGAAGAGGACTTGAAGCACTTACTGATGAAGATCAAAGGCTACAGCCTTCAGTATGGATTACAACGTATAGAAAACGAAAATCCTCACAGCTGCACCAGTAAGCAACATCATGATAAACAGAGAAAAGATTGAAGCTGTCAGGGATTTCATTTTATTTGGATCCACAATCAACACCCATGGAAGCAGCAGTCAAAAAATCAAAAGATGCATTGCATTAGACAAATCTGCCGCAAACGTGTTGAAAAGCAAAGATGTCACCTTGAAGACTAAGGTGCTCCTGACCGAAGCCATTTTGTTTTCAGCTCCCTTATATGCATTTGAAAGCTAGACAATGAATAAGGAAGACCAAAGAAGAATTGACACCTTTGAATTGCAGTGTTGGTGAAGAATATTGAACATACAATGGATTATCAAAAGAATGAACAAATCTATCTCGGAAGAAGTACAACCAGAATGCTTCTTAGAAGCAAGAATGGTGAGACTACGTCTCACATACTTAGGATGTGTTATCAGGAGAGACCAGTCCCTGGAGAAGGACATCATGCTTGGTACAGTAGAGGTCCAGCAAAAAAGAGGAAGACCCTCAACAAGATGGATTGACACAGTGGCTGCAGCAGTGGGCTCAAGTGTAACAATGATTGTGAGGATGGCACAGGACTGGACAATGTTTTGTTCGGTTGTACTTAGGGTTGCTATGAGTCAGAATCTGCTTGATGGCACCTAACAATGACAACAACAGCAACATATTTGCAGCACATACAAATGCAAATGTAGAAATTCCTCTGCCAAATCTATATATGTTCATGCGTGTACTCCAATGTGCCATCCCACACCTGTTCAGCTTACGTATTTACTTATGTATCCACTGGTAATTTATTGTTTGTTATTATTGCAGAATTGTGTATGTAATAATATTTACTGCTGTTGCCTTTTACTCTTGTGTGCGTCTCTGTCTTCCTTTGCCTTGGCCTTGTTGTGCTGACTTCTCCCGTATTGTGTATTGTCTTTCCGTTCACCCAAGTTAATACATGTCTACTTTCTAGTTAGTGATTTCCCCTCCCTTCTCCTCCCATCTCTGGTAACCATGAAAGAATCTTTCTCTGATAGGTATCATAGAATATTTCTTTTTGTGTGTAAACCTTTTCTTGACATTTCTTATTTGAGTTATTTGCACCTTCTCCTTCTTTTCCTTTGGCAATTTAGCCAGTGGCTTGCTGATTTTATTAATCCTTTCAAGGAACTCTTTCTGTTCTTCTGTTTTCCATTTTATGTATTTCTGCTCTAGTCTTTATTATTTCCTTTCTTCTGGTGATTGGGCTCTTTTGCTGCTCTTTGTATATTTGTTGTAGTTCTAGGATTAGGATGTTGATTTTGGCTCTTTTTTTTTCTTTTTTGATGTGTGTGTTTATTGCTATAAATTAACCTCTGCTTTTGCTGTGTCCCAAAAGTTTTGGTATGTAGTGTTTTCATTCTCATTTGATTCAAGGAATATTTTTACTTCTTCTGTTAACCAGTAGTTTTTAAGCAGGATGTTATTAACAGTTCCCATGTATTTTATTTTTTCCCCTTGCTCTTCCTGTTATTGATTTCTAATTTTATAGTGTTGTGATCTAAGAAGATGCTTTGTATTAATTTGCTATTTTTGGATTTATTGAGGCTTACTTTGTGATCTAACATGATCTGTTCTGGAGAATGATCTATGTGTGCTAGAAAAGAATGTGTAGTGTGCTGTTTATGGATGGAGTGGAGTTTTCTGTATATGTCTATGAGATCAAGTTGGTTGATTGTATTGTTTAGATCTTCTGTATCTTTGTTGAGTATCTTTCTAGTTGCTCTGTCCTTCATCAAAAGTGGAGCGTTAAAGTCTCCTTCTGTTATTGTAGAACTGTTTCTCTTTTCAATTCTGTTAGAGTTTGTTGTATGTAATTTGGAAGCCTGTAATTGGGTGCATTCATATTTATTATGTTTTCTTGGTGGATTGACTCTTTTAATCATTATATAATGCCCTTCTTTGTCCATTATAATAGATTTGACTTAAAATCTATCCTATCAGAAATTACTAGTGCCACTACTGCTCTTTTTTGGTGGCTGTTTGCTTGGTATATATATTTTTCCAGCCTTTGATTTTTAGCTTATTTTTATTTTTGTGTAAGGTGTATCTCTTGTAGGCAGTATATTGATGGTTGATGTTTTCTTATCCATTCTGCTACTCATTGTCTCTTGACTGATACTTTTAATGCATTTAATTCAGTGTAATTATCATTAGATATGAATTCGCTGCTGTTACTTTGTTGTGCTTTTCCTTGTGATGTTGATGATTTCTTTGTTCTGAATACTTTTCTGTGCTGAGTTCTTTTTGTTTATGGGTTTTCTTTTTATTTCCTTTGTTTCTTCTGATTTTGTGTTTACTGTGTCTTTACAGTTTCCTTCTTTTTTATTTTGGTGAGAAGGTATATTAGTTTTCTTTGTGGTTACCCTGAACTTTAGTTTTATCTTTCTAAGTTTAAATAGTCTGTTATATGTTGATGTCCCCTTGACTTCCTTTCCATTTGTAAGTTCTGTAACTACATCATTTATTCCTCCTTTTTATTTTGAAGTTGTCATCATTTACAGATTGATGTCTCTGGTTCCCTGTTTTCAGTCTTGTAGCTTTATTTTATTTTTGAAAATTATTTGGGTTGGTATCTGGGTGATGTTGGCATGTATCTTAACCTTATATTCTTGTCTGACGTTGTTGGTTCTCTGTCCGAAGGACTCCCTTTAATATTTCCTGTAAGGTTGGTCTGGTTTTTACAAATTCCCTTAGTTCTGTTTAACTGAAAATGTCCTGATTTCATCATCTTATTTGAGAGACAATTTTACAGGATATATATATATATAATTCTTGGTTGGAAATTTTTTTTCTCTCATGAATTTATATATGTTATCCCATTGCCATCTTGCCAGCATGGTTTCTGCTGAGAAATCAGAATTGATTCTATTGGTTCCCTTTATAGGTGCAGTTCAGTTTTCCCAAGCTGCTTTTAGGATTCTTTCTTTTTCTTTATTTTTGAAAAGTTTATCATATGTCTTGATGACTTTCTTTTGAGATCTATCTTGTATCAGGTTTGTTGAGCTTCTTGCATGTATACCTTCTCGTTTTTCATATTAGGGAAGTTTTCTGCCAGCAAATCTTCAAAAATTTTCTCTCTGCTTTTTATTGCCTCCTCTTGTTCTGTTCCAGTCAGGCATAAATTGTTCTTTTGATAGTGTTCCACATAACTCTTAGGCTTTCTTCATTTTTATTCATTCTTTTTTCAGATTGTTTCTCAAATAAATTAGTTTCAAGTGATTTTTCTTCTGTTTCACTGATTCTGTTTTCCATTGATTAAATTCTACTCCTATGTCCTTCCAATTAGTTATCTATTTCTGAAATTTTATTGTTAATCTGTTCAATTTCTAGGTGCTGTTTTGTGTAGTTTATAATTGTCTATTTTGTTATTTTGTTCTTGTATTGTTTTCCTGAATTCTGTAGAGTTTTTTTTTTTTGTGTGTGTATGTGTGTGTTTTCCTTGATTTCTTTCTTGATCTCGTGGAGGATACTAATGTTTTCTGAATTCCTTATCAGGTAGTTGTATTACCATTTCTTGCTCAGAAAGGTTTTCTGGCTGTTTATTTTGTTCACTTGCTTGAGTCATCTCATCCTACTTCTTTATGTGATTTGACATTGTCTGTAGTTTCCGAGGCATTAAGGTGTTATTATATTTATTGATTGATTGTATATTTGCTGTGTTCTGATTTTTTGTTTTGCTTTGCTATATATGGGCAGATGTGGTGGGCGTGTTATGTTCGTTGCTAGTCTGGCAGCACTGGAATGCTCCCTACCTGGCTCCAGGTGGACGGATTAGTGGCTGGTATTGTGGTTGTGGGTCTCTGTTCTCTGGTGTGTAGGGCAGCTGAAGACAAGTTGGGCAGGCATTGGCACTCACGAATAGGTGTGGCAGCAGGTGTGGTGGGCTGGGGGGGCATGGGATGGTGCTCTCCTCTGCTTTCCTCAGGTGGGCTGGATTGCCAGAGCAGAGGGGTGGATCAGTGGGTGGGTGGAGGTGCCAGGTGGGGTCACGAGAGCAGTCATGCACCATGGAGGTGGGTTGGTAGATGGGGGGCAGGGTCAGATGGGTGGGGTTACCAGAGTGGTCTTATGCCACTCAGCGGGGTGGGGTGGTGTGGAGGGGGCAGATTTGGGCAGGTGGCATTGCTGGAGTGGTCCCACACTGCTCAGAGGGTTTGAGATGGTGGGCTAGGCTGAGGGTCAGGAGGGCGGGGGCGCCAGAGCAGTTGTGGGCCTCTCAGAGGGCTGGAGCACAGGTCGGGGGGTGGGGTCAGATGGGCTTGGTCTCCAGGGGGTTCCCGTGCTGCTTGGAGGGGTGGGGATGCAAGTGGGGGTGGGGGTTGTGGTTGGGAATGATGCAACAAGGGGATACTCATTACTTAGTCCTTGGTAGTTGTGCCTGCAGGGATCATGGAGTATTGTGCTGCTGCTCACCAGTAGGGTGGAGAGGGGAGTGTGCTCCTCTGGCCACCGGAGTAGGGTGCCTGGGCTCTTTCCATTGGCTGAAGCCAATAATTGGGACTTATTTCACTCCAGGTATCTCTACACAGTTACTCTGTTTCCTGTTGGGAATTCTGTGAAGTTGCCTTCTCTGCTTCTCACCTGGGATTGCTTCTGACTTTGTCTCAAGATGGCTGCTCTGTGCTGGGCCTGCTGGCAGGACCCTTTCACTCTGTCTCTTCTTGTTCGCTGTTTTCAGTCAGCTTCTTCTTCCAGTCAGTGTTTGACCTAGTTCATTATCCTTTTATCTGATGCTCAGGATTCCAGAATTGTCATCTGTATCTGTTTCACTTGGTTTCTCGAGTCTTTGGTGTAGAGGGATAGCATGCTGTGTCTGACTAAGTCACCATATTGGCTGGACTTAATATTGCTTTTAGAAGGGGGAAGGAAAAGTGGTCATGAAGAGGTTAGTTAATGGATAAAAAGTAATGAAGGCTGAAATAATAACCATGGTAGAAAGAGATCACAGATTTTTAAAAACTAATAAAATTATTTGTCATATTTGGTATTTCAAAATAAATAGGCATTAATTTTAGAAAATACAGAGAAGCTTGAAGGCTCTTGGCTGCTAACCAAAGGGTTACCCAGAGGCACCTCTAAGAAAGGTCTGGTGATCTACTTCCAAAAAATCAGCCATTAAAAACTGTATGGGGCACAGTTCTACTCTGACATACACCATGAGTCAGAATCCACTTAATGGCAACTGTTATTTTTTTTTTCCACTGGATAGCCCTCTGTCAAATATAATCATTGTTAACTCCTTGCTATGTATCTTTCCAAGATATTTTCTGTGTTTATATGATATTTTTTCTCTTTTTGACAGATTTAGAATCATACTATTCCTACTTTTTTGTACTTAGAAACACATTTAATTCTCTTTTCCTATTATATAGTCACGGAAGCCTGACTGTGGACCACAAGTGTCTGGGTCAGAATCATGGCCCTGGAACTGGCTAGCTGTATCCTTCAGTAAGTTACTCCACTCCTCTGTGCATCAGCTTCCTCATGTATAGAATTAGTATATGGTTATAATGAAGGTAAAATGAATGAAGACAGCTACCTGGCCAATCAACAGGAAGAGACCCATATTTGTGCTCATTCTAAAGAAAGGCGATCCAACAGAATGCAGAAATTATCAAATATCATTATACCACAGGCAAGTAAAATTTTGCTGAATATCATTCAAAATCGGTTACAGCAGTACATCGACAGGGAACTGCCAGAAATTCAAGCCAGATTCAGAAGAGGAGGTGGTATGAGGGATATCATTGCCAATGTGAGAGTGATCTTGGCTCAAAGCAGAATATACCAGAAAGATGTTTACCTGAGTTTTTTTGACTATGCAAAAGCACTTGACTGTGTGGAACATAACAAACTATGGATAACATTGCAAAGAATGGGAATTCCAGAACACTTAATTGTGCTCATGCAGAACCTGTATATAGATCGAAAGGCAATCATTTGAACAGCACAAGGGGATACTGCATGGTTTAAAATCAGGAAAGGTGTGCATCAGGGTTGTATCTTTTCACCACACTTACTCTATATGCTGAGCAAATGATCTGAGAAGCTGGACTGTATGAAGAAGAACATGGCATCAGGATTGGAGGAAGGCTCATATACAACCTGTGATATGCAGATGACACAACCTTCCTTGCTGAACGTGAAGAGGACTTGAAGCACTTACTGATGAAGATCAAAGACTACAGCCTTCAGAATGGATTAGACCTCAACATAGAGAAAACAAGAATCTTCACAGCTGGACCAATAAACAACATCATGATAAACAGAGAAAAGATTGAAGTTGTCAAGGATTTCATTTTTCTTGGCTCTGCAATGAATGCCCACGGACACAGCAGTCAAGAAATCAAATATCATTGCATTGGACAAATCTACTGCAAAAGACCATTTTAAATTGTTCAAAAGCAAAGATGTCACTTGGAGGACTAAGATGTGCCTGACCCAAGTCAGGGTATTTTCCATTGCCTCATATGCATGTGAAAGCTGCCTGATAAATAGGGGAGACCAAGGAAGAAATCGATGTCTCTGAATTATGATGTTGGTGAAGAATACTGAATATACCATGGGCTGCCAGAAGAATGAACATATCTGTCTTGCAAGAAATACAGACAGAATGCTCTTTAGAAGTGAGGATGGTCAGGCTTCGTCTTACTTTGTACATGTTATTAGGAGAGACCAGTCCCTGGAGAAAGACATCATGCTTGGTAAAACAGAGCGTCAGAGAAAGAGAGGAAGATCCTCAATGAGATGGATTGGCATAGTGGCTGCAACAATGGGCTTGAGCATAGCAATGATTGTGAGGATGGTGTGGTACCAGGCAGTGTTTTGTTCTCTTATATATAGGGTCACTATGAGTCTGTACCTACTCAATGGCAACTAACAACAACAAAATGAAATGATATATGGGAAATGTTGAGAACAGTGTATGGCACCTAATACATTCAAATTAATTATTTACTGTTATTAACCTCACACAGGGTTGCTATGAGTGGGAATAGATTCAACAGATGTGAGTTTTTGGGTTTTATTATTATCCATTTTTCTCCTACACTATTAATTTTTATTGACTATATAGTATTACATTATATGGTATCCTACCATAGGTGGGATCATAGTGATGTGGTCCTTGTAGTCAAGTAGACCGGGCTTGTTCTATCACTTAGTACTTACATGATTTTGAGCAGTTGACCTTATATCTGGAGATTCAGGAACCTTATATGTAAAATGGGGATAGTGGCAATACCGTGTTGAGTTCTTGTAAAGAATATATTAAATCATTCATATGAAAGACCAACACAGCAACATAGTACACACTCAAATATTACTTCTTACTCTTGTTGAAGTGTAATTGCTGGATAAAAAGATATCAAAAATCTTCAGGTTTTAAATAATATTTTCAAAGTTGGGAAGGTATGAATTTGATAAACTTCTTGTTTTTTCTAAATGTAATAATTCTTAGTTGGACATACTAGGTGTAAAACTCTATACAAATGAAAGCTGATTCCCACTGAGATTATTTCTTAGAGTTCTGTGGTATTAATTGAAGGTATTTGATCAGTCATTTTACTAATGAAACACTTTGATAATGTGTGAAAGAACATGTCTAAAAGTTTGGAAATACTTTATATAAACTTTGTGCTGAAACAATAAAACAATATTTGTTTTGTGCAAAGAAAGAATTAGCACCTTTCTAACATTATGTTGTGAATATAGCTTTCCACCAGGGAATAAGGGATCTCCATTGAAAATATTTAGTGGAGTTATTTATTTTTTTAAGTGCTTGGCTTCAATTCAGGAAAAATGGTGGTGTCTACAGAGAAGATTGAAACAAATGTCTTTAAATTTGAAACATTTGCTTGCAAAGCAGATGTTTTATTTGAGGCAAGAGTTTCTGGTTGTGTGAAGACTACAAGTGAAATGTTTTCCATGCATGTAAAAAGCTGTATTTATTACAGAATATGGCAATGTGGGCACAACATTTGGATTGTATGGATTAGGAAAGAAAAAATGATTTTTATTGCGAAAGTCAGAATACACACCCTGGGAAATAGAAAATTACAGTACTCACATGATCAAGGAATTAGGAAAGCATTCGTAGGATACTTTTCTTGTTTAACTTATTGATTTTCTTGGTTTTCTGGGCATCAGTTTCCTCATCTCATGGGATAAGAATAATGCAGTCTATTGGAATTTAGGTATCCGAGAATTCTCTCTGGTTCTGAGAAGCAACATTTAATGTGAAAATCTGAAGAGAGGCATAATTTCAATTTCTTTGGACAGATGGATTGATGGATGGATGGGGATAGATGGATGGATGCCTAGATGGATGGATGGAGACATGGATGGATGGACGGACGGAGGGACGGACGGACGGACGGACGGATGGATAAAAAATGTTGAACAACCTTTCATGAGTTTATTTTAAGCATATGGGACGGGAATTTAAGACTCATCTTATTGCATCTCTGGTTTGGGGCTTAAGCACTTTGCTGTGAGGAGAAGGAATACTTAGCCTGCTTTTCCTGTTCTACAGAGGTATAAGTGTAAGTGATTTATTGAGTGACTGCTTAATTTGCTTCTGCTATCATTATTTACCCAAACATTCTACTAAGAAAAATCTTTACTGGCAGTCTTTTTGTCTGTTCAGAGTTATGCCATTATGAATGTACACATGCACTCACGTACACATTCATTGCTCTTAAACCAGCATTTTTTACTTGGCAATTTATCATTAACGTCTTTTCATATTAACGAACATAAATAAATGCAGTACATTTACAGCATAGTATTCTGTTGTAAAAGTATATCAAAATTATTTAACTAATTCACTACTAATAGAAATTCACCTTATTAAATAGTTTTTGCTGTTAACCACAGTGTTGCAATGAAAATTATTAATTTGCTTATGTAGTTTTTACATTAGCCTTAATTAGTTGACATAGCCCAAAGGGTCTGCATATTTTATAGTGTTTGGTACATATTACCAAACTGCCCTCCAGAAAATATCTACCTGTTGACATTCTACTAGCTGTTATTATCGGTGTCCCTTTCCTGCAAGGCAGATAGTAATACTCTTTTTTTTTTTTTTTTTTTTTTGTGAAGAGCACTTCCTTGTTATTTCTTTCATTATATGTCAAGTTGAACATATATGTAATGTACATATATCTGTTTGTCTTATTTTTCAGTATGCCCATTTTAAAAAATTCAAGCATTAATCTTTTTGTTGTTCTTTGTTTTGGATCTAGGCAAAATTATTGACATAAACAATTTAAATCACATTCATTGCAAAGATTTGAAATTTTTAAAAAAATTCTTTGTGAATTTTCCTGTGAGTTTGTTGTGTGTGTTTTAGAAATTGTCATTTTTATGAGCTTCAATCTGTTTCTCCTTTATTTGATGAAAATAATGAGTTTGTTATTGTTTTCATGCTAGGATAGACCTCTACTCCAAGACTGTATTTTCTTCTTATACTTTAAATGTTCCTTTTTTAAAAAAAAAAAAAAACTAGTTCTGTAATATTATTGGAATTTAATTTTACCCAGTGTATGATAAAAGAAAATATTTTCCTACTGATTTAAACTCTGTGTGTGTGTGTGTGTGTGTGTGTGTGTGTGTGTATGTATGTGTACTTGTTTAAATCCAGTCTGGAAATGTTTTACTTGGAGTATTTAGTTCAATTGCATTTAATATAATCACTGATAATTGTGTTGAAATTTATTATTTTGTTTTTTATATTTAGATCACTTAAATATGTGTTATTAAATTTACCACCTGCTGATTTTTTAGTATACATTTGTTTTTCTAAAAGTTTTTTTAATTAAGTAAAATCTAGCATGCATGCATGAAAATACAGGCATTTTAGGTATACAGTTCTATGAATTTTTACATATGGATACACTCTTATAATTACTTCTCAAATGAAGATGTAGAACATCACTGTACCTTAGAAGGCTACCTCAAAGGTAACCACTGTTCTTACTTTGTCACCTCCTTTTCTCTGTTTTTGAACTTCTTTTAAATGAAATCATAGAGTGCATACACATTTATGGCTGATTCCTTCAGCCATAATTCAGTTGTCCCTGGGTGGTGCTTATGGTTAATGTGCTCAGGTACTTAACCAAAAGGTTGGCAGTTTGAGTCGATCCAGAGGTAGAATAAAGGCTTGGCAATCCACTTCTGAAAAACTAGCTAAATTGAAAATGCTTTGGAGCACATTTCCATTCTGACACATATGGGGTTGCCATGAGTCGGAATTAACACACTGGCAACTGTTAAAAATGTTAAAAACATGTTTTCCTCATTAATCATGTTTGTCTTCATCGTCTATATTGTTGATAAGATTAGTGGTTCTTTTTTTTTTTTTATTACAGGACTATACAACAATTTATTTGTCCATTCTTCTGTTGATGGGCTTTTATATAGTTTCCAGTTTTGCCTATTATAAATAAAACTGATATGAACATTCTTGTATATATCTTGAGGTGGTCATATGCACTCATTTTTCTTGGGTATATACCTAAATGTAGAATGGTGAGTCATACAAATCAAAATCCAAATCCATTGCTGTCCAAGTCAATTCCAACTCATAGCAAACCCACAGGACAGAGTAGAAGTGCCCCATAGCGTTTCCAAGGAGCAGCTGGTGCATTCAAACTGCCAACCTTTTGAATAGCAGCTGAGCTCTTAACCACTATGCCGACAGGGCTCCAGTGAGTCATAGGGTAAATGTATGTTTAGCTTTTTAGTTTGTACTGCCAAATAGTTTTACAAAGTAGTTGAATCTCTTTACACTTCTATCAGCAATGTTTGAGAGTTCTAGTTGATCTACATCCTTCACAATACTTGGTATTGTCAGTGTTTTTAATTTTAGCCATTGTGATATGTGTGTTGTGGTATTTCATTGTGGCTTTAATTTGTATTTCCTTGATGAATAATGATATAGTGCATCCGTGACACACTCAAGTAGTCCCAAATCAGGTCTTCTATCTCCTTACCCAATCTCATCCTCTTGCCTTCCATTTTTCAGTTAATAGAGAATAATCCAAATTAGTTGTGTAAACTAGGAGCTTGTGATTTTTTGCGTGTGTACTATGGTAGACTATAAGATTCTGCAAGGATATAAATTATGAAGTTTTGTTGTTAATGAATAAATGAGTAAATGAATTATTAATTTCTCCATATCCTTATTTTAAATCAGTGTATTTTGACAAACATTTTTAATGTATTTTCCTTTCTGTTATCACTACTTTTACCTTAATTTTGGCGTGATTCTGGATTCAGCAATAATGAATTAAAAACCAAAAAAAAAAAAAAAAAACAAACCTGTTGCCATCGAGTGTTTTTGCTTTGTTTCCCTTTGGCTCATTTTGTCCAATTAGTGAGAGTTGTTCTTAATGAGTGCGAGGATTAAGATGGGTTTGGCACCTCTGCCATTTAAGAATGCCAGTGTTTATTAGAAGGAGCTCTGATGGCAAAATGGTTAAAGTGCTTGGCTGTTAACCCAAAGGTCAGTGGTTCAGATCCACCTGCAGCTCCTTGGGAGAAAAGACCTGATATTCTAGTCCTGTAAAGATTAAAACCAAAAAACCCATTGCTGTTGATTAGGTTCTGACTCATAGCTACCCTACAGGACAAAGTAGAACTGCCCCATATCGTTTCCAGGGAACAGCTGGTGGACTTGAACTGCCAACTTTTTGATTAGTAACCTGAGCTCTTAACCACTGTGCTACCAGGGCTCCCGCATAAACATTATAGCCTAGAAAACCCTATGGGGCAGTTTTACTGTGTCCTATAGGGACACTGTGAGTTAGAATCTACTGGACAGCATACAACAACAATAGTGTTTATTAGAGACATTTAACATAAATTGTGGCAATCTTCTCTTTGTATTTCTTTTCCCTATGGGGAAATTAGCATGCGATTTCATAAGTAACAGACCTCAGGTGGGCAAAAAGCAAGATACAAACAAGATGATGTTTATATGTAAGCAATAGAAATGAATAGAATAACGTATTTTGAACACCTATTTCTCAAATTCTCAGGTACTTTAATTTTTTTTTTTAGGCCCTTTGTTCTATTGATGGTCTCTAGGAGTTGGATAAGAAAAAGGAACTGAGAACTGCTATTGGGTATTTGTTATCAGTTTTCCTTTAGTTATATTTATTGGTAAAGAAGGTAAAAAGCATGAATAAATGACATTTCTACACACACTAAATCTTTCATATTTTTCACCTAGTTTTCATTTCCTTTCTCTCAACTCTGACAATAGCTACTGGAGGTAATAACATTGATTGATAGAATTTCTTTTTTTTTTTTTTCCTCTCTCTTCTTTCCTGTTTGTTCTTTAGAACCAGAAATGGCCGAAAGGTGGGATAAATAATAAAGAAAATAACCCCCAGGCATGAATAATTAATCTGTTATATTAAGAGATATCAAACATATGTGCAGAAACACACTGGTGAATCATAAACAGCTGTAAATAATCTGCTGCTAATAATATTTAAAGATATAAGCATATAATACTTAGGACAGTGCTTGGCTTATAATGCTCAACTAGCATTATCTATTATTATTATTACTGTCACTGCTACCAAAGATTTGCAATATTTTAGTTTTAAATTTTTAAAATTATACCTGACTCAAGTTTATGCCATGGTAATGTCACTTCATGACTTGAATTATGCCCATATACATCATTATTGAGGAAGAGAAAGGATAAATAATAGATACTACATTAGGAAACATACAGGCTCACAGTTCATCTTATCTTCCCTACAGGATGGGCTCCTAGGAGTATGTGTATGCTGTGAAAGTCATCTCCCATCAAATGTGTATAAGAGAAAAACTGTTAAGAATGTTATGGTAGATAACTGCTCAGTAAAGCAGATTTATTGGTAGTTCATTTTTAACAAGTCTTAACTAATCCACATCTTACTTATTATCCTTAATGTGTTTAATAGGTTTTATAAGGAAAGGGAATACTGCGTTTTTTAAAGTATAAAGTAATTAATTTATACCAAAAAACCAAACCCATTGCCGTTGAGTTGGTTCCAACTCATAGCGACCCTATAGGACAGGGTAGAACTCCCCCATAGAGTTTCCAAGGAGCACCCAGTGAATTCTAACTGCCGACCTTTTGGTTAGTAGCCATAGCGCTTAACCGCTATGCCACCAGGATTTCCAGTTAGTTTATATATGTCCTTAAAAAAACAATGAAACCTGTGAGAGCTGGGACTGACTGCCTTGTTTTTCTGGGTCTCCCAAGTTTTCCACTGCTGATGGTTTACATTCTTAGCACTTTTCTGTTGCTCTCTATTAGAGGAAGATATTTGCATTTTCCTCCTATGACAGGTTTCAGCCTTACACAGGTTTCAGCTTTTGCAGGTTTTACTGTATTTCCTGATTTGAAATCAGTCTGGAACATCCATTGAATTACATATAAGTTTCATAAGACCCAGATCCCAGGATCATATTTCTTCTGTATTTCTTTAATATCCTTCGCAGTATGTTAGACATTTTAGCTGTTCACTGATTGTTTGTTGGGTTAAATTGAATCTCATTTAAAATGAGTAGACACTAAAGAAGAAAGACAGAGTACAGATTTCTTTTCAAATCATTGAGTTTATAGTTAGACAGATTTGGGCTCAAATCCCAGCCCCATCTCTTAAAAGCTGGAGCAAGGTGCTTAGTCTTGAGACTTCGTTTCCGCACTTGTCCTTATAAATTATTATATCCATTTGGGAGGATGATAATATCTATCTTTTAGAATTGTTATAAAGCTTAATTATATACAAAGTATCTTGAAAGACAACTAGCACATAATAGCCATTGAGCAATTAGTAACTATCTTCATATTATTAATAGTTCAGGATAAACTTGACTCTGTGAAACAAAAGAAATCCATTGTTCTTACAATGTGCTAAAAAATAAAATAATTTTTAGGTTTAAATTGATGTACATTTTATTTGAAAGCCCAAGGGAAAAACAAATTTAAAAACCAGTTATTCTAATTCTGTATATTATTTATTCACCCAATAAATATAGGACTCCAGCTATGTTTGAGGTACTGTGTATAGCCCTGAGAATACAACAGCTAAGAAGATAATGGCCATGTTTTCATAAAGTCTGTGATCAACTGAGAGAGATATCATTACTACATAATCAAATAAATATACTTAGATCTTTTGTTCAGGTTTATTTAGGATCCATATTTGTGCCCATCCCAAAGAAATGTGACCTAACAGAATGCAGAAGTGATCAAACAGTGTCATTAATATCACACAAAGGTATAATTTTGCTGAAGATCATTCAAAGTGGTTGCAGCAGTACATTGACAGGTAGCTGCCAGAAGTTCATGCTGGATTCAGAAGAGGATGTGAAACGAGAGATATCATTGTTGATGTCAGATAGATCTTGGCTGAAAGCAAAGAATACCTGAAAGATGTTTGCTTTTGTTTTACTGACTATGCAAACGCATTTGACTGTGTGAATCATGACGAATTTTGGATAACATTGCATACAACGGGAATTCTAGAACACTTAATTGTCCTCATGAGGAACTTGTACATAGACCAAGAGGCAGTTATCCAAACAGAACAAGGGGATACTGCCTGGCTTAAAGTCAGGAAAGGTGTGCATTAGGGTTGTATTCTTTCACAATAGTTATTCAGTCTGTTTGCTGAACAAATAATCAGAGAAGCTAGACTGTATAAAGAAGAACATGGCATTAGGATTTGAGGAAGACTCAGTAACAGCCTATGATATGCAGATGACACAACCTTGCTTTTAGAAAGTGAAGAGGACCTGAAGCACTTGCTGGTGAGGATCAAAGAATACAGCCTTCCGTATGGATTGCACCTCAACATAAAACAAAAACCCTCGCAGCTGGACAAATAAGCAATATCATGATAAATGGAGAAATGATTGAAGTTGTCAAGGATTTCATTTTGGATCCACAATCAGTGCCCATGGGAGTAGCAGTCATGAAATCAACATATTGCATTGGTCAAATCTGCTGCAAAAGACCTTTTTAGAGTATTGAAAAGCAGAGATGTCACTTTGCAGACTAAGATATGCCTGACTCAAGCCATGATATTTTCAGTCGCCTCATATGCATATAAAACTAGAGAATGAATAAGGAGGACCAAAGAAGAATTCAAGCCTTTAAGTTATGGTGTTGGTGAAGAATATTGAATATACCACGGGCTGGCAGAATAATGAACAAATCTGTCTTGGAAGTACTGCCAGACTGCTCCTTAGAAGCAAGGATGGCAAGACTTCATATCACGTACTTTGGACATGTTATCAGGAGGGACCAGTCCTTGGAGAAGGACATCATACTTGGTAGAGGGTCAGCAAGAAAGAAGACCCTCAATGAGATGTATTGCCACAGTGGCTGCAGCAATGGGCTGAAACATAATAACGATCGTGAGAAGCATTTCCTTCTGTTTTACATACGGTCGCTGTGAGTCGGAACCAATTTGACAGCACCTAACAACAACAAATCGACTCGACGGCAGTGGGTTTAACAACAACAACAGTACGTTTTAGAATCACGACATGTATTTTAGTTTGTTGTACTCTGGTGGCTTGCATGTTGCTGTGATGCCACTGGTATTTTAAGTGGCGCAGAGTTGCCCATGGTGGATGGGTTTTAGTGGAGCTTTTGGACTAAAAAACCAGAAAAAAAGGCCTGGCTGTCTACTTCCAAAAATTAGCCAGTGAAAACCATATGGAACACAGAAGAACATTATCTCGTTTGCTTACTTTGGACACATCATCATGCGGGCTCATTCCCTACTTCATGTTTGGTGAAGTAGAGGCCAGTAAGAGCAAGGGAGAACCTGGTTAGTATGGTTTGGCACAATGACCAAAACAGACTCAGACATATGGGGAACAACAAGGATGACACAGGATAGGGCAACATTTTGTTCTGGTGTACATAAGGTCACCGTGAGTCAGAGTCAACTCAAGGCAGCTATCTCTATGTATCTCTACCTTTGAGAATGTCATTTGTAGCATGGTTATTTCTGTAATTTCAACAAAGTTGATATAAATAATATAGGTGCCAGTTCCTCTCTGTTACCCTCTCTTTTTACACCGGGGAGTGTCATTACTATCTTTGGTATAAAATAGTAACATTTATTTCCTAATGAAAACTGTACTGTTCATATAAAGTATGTAAACTTGTTTCTTAGCAATTCTTTCATCTTAGTTTCTTTTTACTGTTTACATTTGTGAAATATCACTTACCATAATCTGCTTAATGTGTAATTTAGGTATATAACATTTTTTAAATTGTTTTATTTCCTAGAACACATTTGAATTTCCAATAAAACATAGCATATAGGTAATATTATAAACTGACTGAAATACTGCACCAGTAAATATATTCCTGAATTTTTATTTCAGAACCCCACAAAAAATGTTAAATTATTTAATGTTGATTCATACTTCCAAGGTTCATTCCATTGTTTAACATACTACTTTTAATTTTGAGGATGTAAAAATTCCTACAAAGTCACTAATAATTTGAACTATAAAACAAAATTTTGTGTTCGGCTTAATGACATTCTGTCTTGTGTATCTTTATTTTTTATTTCCCAAAGAAAGAAATAAAGCTTCCAGAATTTAATAATAGATAAATATAAGATTATGTCTAAAGTCAATATCCAATATTATTTTTGAAGAAAGAGGCTATGAATTGCCTCCAAGGATTTTTCCTAAAGCTCTGATTTGAATTCTGCAGTTTTCTTTATAAACTCCTTATATCTGTTCCTGGAGTTCTGATAAATACAAACAAATCTGGATTGATTTACTAAGTCTCAATTATCCATCTAATAAGTGGTAGAAAATCACAGAGACCAATGTGAATTCAGTTTGAAAACCTCCTCACTTCATCAGTATTCCATCGGTTGAAGTGTGTAACTGGTGAACAGTTAAAGGAGTAAGCATCCATGAGTGAATCGTTTCCATTTCATGACTCTCTGTGGTTATTAGCTAGTCAGTACAGTAGACCTGACATTTTATGAAATATCACTGGATGCCATACAAGAGTATTTTATGATTTGTTCAAATAACACTGTAATGGAAATTTCAATAAAATGAAAGACTCCCAAATTGATCACTATCAGCTGTGTTTTCATTGCAACAGCACTAAGTTATGAAGCCATTATTACAGAGTCCTTTGAAACAGATTTCATATATATTTGCACTGCTATTGATTTATAATTTCTCTTTTCAGGGCTCCTGCTAGAGCCCACTACAGTGCTTTGTAGTTTGAGGTAATGCCGTTGATCTGTTCTTAAATGTTGATTATACTTTATTGACTGCTTTAATTTTTTTTGATCAATAGTTATTCAAAAGTTGGTTTAATGCTGTTTATTACTGACGATTTTAAGATTACTTATAAAGAGAAACCTCTGGCTTCTTGTTTTACTTGTGACCATAACCATTTGTTTTAAAAAATAAAATATGCTGTCTTTTTAGCATATATCCTAGGACATAGATAAAAGCACCTCTTCACAGAACCTATTTTGGCTAATGATAAAAGTGAGAATTTATATTTTTGTAAATTACAAATTATGGATAAAGGTCAAATATTATTTTCAGAAATTGTAAAAAGAATCATCATTTCAAACATTTACCAATCTTTGATTACTCACTCTTTGGACTTAAATTTCCAATTCACTTGACATGATGTGAAGTTATAATACAGTTATTTCAGGTCCACTGAAGCTATTAAAAATGCAAGGAAGACTTCTCTTAGTTGATAGTCAGATATGTTTTCATCCTGTTTATTTTAGAATTACAGAATACTTGAAGACATCACCTTGTTTAATCTGTTTGCTTTATCACTGAGAAAATTACGGTAAATTGGAAGACTTGCCTGAAGTCATTGACCATATTTTTTATATAAAGAGTTTACCGTGATGCTTGTTCATGAAGTGTTCAATGATTATCTGTTGAATTGGATGCATATCAAAACCTGGGTAAATAATCAAGACCGAAGAAGGAGAGTTAATGTTAACATCAGGTAGAATTATAACACGAGTTAATATAAATTATAAAATCTATTAACAAAATCAATTTTTTTCCATTTGTAGTGATGGAATAAGGCAATTTTTGTGATACTTACTTTGCTTAATTACTTGATTTGCAACTTTTTCATCCAAAGTAATAGATGTGGATGGGCACTAATGAGACTTATCCTGGGTGTCATTTACCTTATGCTGTATAATGAAATTATAGCACTGAGCCTACTAATAACTTTGCTTGACGACAGAGATACTATGTGTATCCCAGAAGGAAAGTGATGCTGTTTTCATATGATTGTAATAATAGGGCTTATATTTTAAATTATCTTTGAAATTTTAAATTGTTTTGTAGAATTGTATTGGCATGAATGCTTTTGTGCTTAGCTGTAGGGTTTTAATATTGGTGATAGTACTTAAATTTTGACTGAAATTTTGCACATGTACTCTCTGTATATATTGATGAAGTTTATTAAAGTTTTCTTATAATCTCTTTGTCTACTTTGAGTATCAGGGTAATTTAAATTGCTTTTACTTTTTCCTTTTATAGTTTTTAGATTTATAGTTTTTTTTTTTTTGCTCTTTTATTGTATTTTTGAGAATGCAATAATTAACTAAAATTAGAAGACCTAGAGAAAACCTGGAACAGAGGTTGACTGATCTGAGTTTATGTGTGAGAAGGCTTTGTTATGTAAACTTAGAGAAATTTACCTTTAAGGACTGTATTATTTCCTAAACATTTTTTTTCCCCAGAACAACACTTAGGCAATAGTTACTTAATATTTTTTACAAAAATAGTGTATGAATGTAAATCTGTGGTATATTTCATGTTTTGTGGGTAGTATTCTAGTGTCTTTGGACTGAAGGCCAGACGAATTGTAGAATGACATCAAGGATGTCATACATGAAGACAGCAAGAAGCCATTAAAAAGACAGGAAAGAAAGAAAATGCCAAAATGGATGTCAGAAGAGACTCTGAAACTTTCTTTTAAACATCAAGTAGCTAACACAAACCAAAAGGGAAAAATACACTTGGCATTTCTCAAGCCGAAAGAACTGAAGAAAAAAACCTCAAACCTTGAGTTGCAATAGTGAAGGATTCTGTGGGCAAAATACTGAACGATGCAGGAAACATCGAAAGAAGATGGAAGGAATATACAAAGTCATTGTACCAGAAAGAGTTTGTCACCATTCAACCATTTCAGGAGGTACCATATGATCAGGAACCAATGGTACTGAAGGAAGAAGTTCAAGCTGCACTGAAGGCATTGGCGAGAAACAAAGTTCCAGGAATTGACAGAATACCAACTGAGATGTTTCAACAAATGGATGTATCACTGGAAGTGCTCATTCGTCTATGCCAAGAAATTTGGAAGACAGCTACCTGGCCAACCAACTGGAAAAGATCCATATTTATGCCTATTCCAAAAAAAGGTGAACTAACCAAATGTGGAAATTATCGAACAATATCATTAATATCAAACACAGGTAAAATTTTGTTGAATATTATTCAGAAGTGGTTGCAGCAGTATATTCACAGGAAACTGCCAGAAATTCATGCCAGATTCAGAAGAGGACATGGAACCAGAAATATCATTGCTGATGTCAGATGGATCCTGGTTGCAAGCAGAGAATACCAGAAAGATGTTTACCTGTGTTTTATTAACTATGCAAAGGCTTTCCACTGTGTGGATTGTAACAAATTATGGATAATGTTGCAAAATTCCAGAACACTTAACCGTGCTCATGAGGAACCTGTACACAGACCAAGAGGCAGTTGTTCGAACAAAACAAGGGGATACTGCATGATTTAAAGTCAGGGAAGATGTGCATCGGGGTTGCATCCTTTCACCGTACCTATGCAATCTGTATGCTGAGCAAATAATCTGAGAAACTGGATTACATGAAGAAGAACGGGGCATCAGGATTGGAGGAAGACTCATGAACCAACCTCTGATATGCAGATGACACAACCTTGCTTGCTGAAAGCAAAGAGGACTTGCAGCACTTACTGACGAAGAGCAAAGACTACAGTTTACCATATGGATTATGCCTCAACATAAAGAAAACAAAAATCCTCACAACTGTGCCAATAAGCAACAACACGATAAATGGAGAAAAGATTGAAGTTGTCAAGGATTTCATTGTATTTGGTCTCTTTGTTAAAGCCATTCACTTGTGATATTTCTGTTATAGCAGCACTAGATAACTAAGAATTTGGTACTGAGAGTGTGCTGCTCTAACAGATATCTGAAATGTGGAAGCAGTTTTGAAACTGAATGGATAGAGGACTCAGAAGGAAGTGAGGAGAACTGTTAGCTTGGGAGACAGCACAGGTGGTGAGAAGTGGCAGAGGACCAGCAGCAGCAGAGGACTGGCAGCAGCAGAGGACTGGAAGCAGCAGTACTAGGAAATCAGCGTGAGACAGCATTGGTGCGACCCATGGAATGAGAGAGCTGAGTGCTTGTGCACAGGAGGCTTTCTAGTGGAGTGGGGTGCCTCCGGGCAGTTATCGGTGTAGCTAGGCTTGCAGACCCACTGAACAGAGCTGAGCGCCTTCCTGCTGATGTTTTTTTGGCAAGTAGAGCACCTCCAAGCACTTAGTGGTGGAGCTACAGAGGTTTGGAACACTTGCCCCAGAAGGGCAGATGCAGATGATGAGGCCTGAGGGCTGAGAGGCCAAGGAACCAGGAAGCAGAAGCTGAAGAGACAAGGAACACAAGAAGCAGAGCTGCCTCAGTCTCAAAGGGTATGGCCACAACCTCTAGGGTCTCAAAGGGTGGAGCCATGGCCTCTGGCATTTCTAAGGGTGGAGTCGCCATTCAGATGGACTGGGAGAATGTTGCGCCTAGAGGTGAGGGAGCAGAGTTGCTGTTCCAGTGAGCCTGCAGGGCGAATCTTTAGACCAAAGCCAAGGGGCCGCCACTCAGAATCCAAAGAGTATGACCAATACCTAGAGTCTGGAGGGCAGGGCCATTATGTTAATGGTCTCAGAGAACAGTTTTATATGTGGCAAGGACGTGAGTTTTTGGCAACCAAAGGGTGGAATGTCATGGATTGGGTCGTGTCCCCCCAAAATTGTGTGATTGTCCAGCATTTTGTCATCTGATGTGATTTTCACATATGTTGTAGGTCCTATCACTGTGATGTTGATGAGATGGATTAGTGACAGTCATGTTGATGAGATCTGCAGGATTGGATTGTGTCTTGAGCCAATCTCTTTTGAGGTGTAGAAAGAGGTGAACAGTGAGACATGAGGATCTCATACTACCAAGAAACAAGAGCCAAGAGAAGATCACATCTTTTGGACTGGGGTTCCCTGTGCAGAGAACTTCTTTGTCCAGGGGAAGATTGATAACAAGGACCGTACTCCAGAGCTGACAGAGAGAGGAACCTTTCCACTGGAGCTGACACCCTGAATTTGGACTTTTAGCCTACTAGACTGTGAGAGAATAAAGTTCTCTTTGTCAAAGACATCTGCTTCTGGTATTTATTTTGTAGCAGCACTAGATAACTAAGACACTTGGATCCATTCAGTCCAAACCCTGGGTATTCCAATCAATATCCATGGAAGCAGCGGTAAGGAAATCAAAAGACACATTGCATTGGGCAAATCTGTTGCAAGAGACCTCTATAAAGTGTTAAAAAGTGAAGATACCACCTTCGAGGCTAAGGTGCACCTGACCCAAGCAATGGTGTTTTCAGTTGCCTTATATGCCTGCGAAAGCTGAGCAGTGAATAAAGATGACCGAAGGAGAACTGTTGCCTTTGAATTACGGTATTTGCGAAGACTACAGGATACACCGTGGACTGCCAAAAGAACTAACAAATCTGTCTTGGAAGAAATACAGGTAGAATGTCCACAGAAGCAAAGATGGAGAGAATATGTCTCACATACTTTGGGCATGTTATCAGAAGGGATCAGTCCCTGGAGAAGGACATCATGTTTGGTAGAGGGTCAGTGAAAAATAAGATGGATTGACACATGGCTGCAACAGTGAGCTCAAGCATAACAATGAATGTGAGGATGGCGCAGGACTGGGCAGAGTTTTGATCTGATGGTACCTAACAACAACAATTCTTGTGTCTAACTATGAATTCCGAGTATACATAAGCAAGTGGTGATATAGAAAAGTTCTTTTGGCACAGACATATTTTAAGAAGTAGCAATAATTACATGTCTGAAATTAGATAAACTCCAAAAAGGAGAGTTGATTTATTTTTTAAGCATATTATGAATAATAATATTCAGAAAATAGCTTAGCATTATGTTCTGACAGCAAAATACTGTAAGTAATTAACAGAAATTAACAATAATTAACAGAAATTTTACCTAATTTTCCCTTTCTAAGCAGACTAACCACCACTCATCCGTCAGTTTGTCATACTCTGGTGGCTTGTGTGTTGCTGTGATGCTGGAACCTAGGTCACTGGTATTTCAAATACCAGCAGTATCACCCGTGGTGCACAAGTTTCAGCAGACGGAATACCAATTGAGATGTTTCAACAAAAGGATGCAGTGCTGGAGGTGCTCACTTCCATGCCAAGAAATTTGGAAGTCAGCTACCTGGCAAACCAACTGGAAGAGATCAATATTTGTGCCCATTCCACAGAAAGGAGATCCATCAGAATGCAGTAATTATTGAATAATATCATTAGTGTCACATGCAGATAAAGTATTGCTGAAGATCATTCAAAAGTGGTTGCAGTAGTACACCAACAGGGAACTGCCAGAAAAAGCCAGATTCAGAAGAGGACCTTGAACTAGGGATATCATTGTTGATGTCAGCTGGATCTTGGCTGAAAGCAGAGAATACCAGAAAGATGTTTGCCTGTGTTTTATTGACTGTGCAAAGGAATTTGACCTTGTGGATCATAAAAAATTATGGGTGACATTGTGAAGAATGGGATTTCCGGAGCACTTAATTGTGCTCATGAGGAACTTGTACATGGACCAAGAGGCAGTTGTTGGAGCAGAACAAGGGGATACTGTGTGGTTTAAAATCAGGAATGGTGTGTGTCCACGTTGTATCCTTTCACCATACTTATTCAACCTGTATGCTGAGCAAATAATCTGAAAAGCTGGACTGTATAAAGAAAAATGCAGCAAGAGGATTGGGGGAAGAGTCATTTACAACCTGCATTATGCAGATGACACAACCTTGCTTGCTGAAAGTGAAGAAGACTTGAAGCACTTACTGATGAAGATCAAAGACTGCAGGCTTCAGTATGGATTACACCTCAACATAAAGAAAACAAAAATCCTCACAACTGGATCAGTAAGCAACATCATGATAAGTGGAGAAAACATTGAAATTGTCAAAGATTGCATTTTTCTTGAATCTACAATCAACACCTTATGTAAGCAACAGTCAGGAAATCAAACAACATTTTTGCATTGGGCAAATCTGCTGGAAAAGACATCTTTAAAGTGTTGAAAAGCAAAGATGTCACTTTAAGGACTTAGGTGCACCTGACCCAAGCCATGGTGTTTTCAGTTGCTTCATATGCATGTGAAAACTGGACAGTGAATAAGGAAGGCGGAAGAACAGTTGATGCCTTTGTATTATGGTGCTGGCAAAGAATATATTGAATATACCATGGACTGCCAAAAGAAGTAACAAATCTGTCTTGGATCTCAGTCCCTGGAGAAGGACATCATGCTTGGTAATACAGATAGTGAAAAAGAAGAAGACCCTCAATGAGATGGAATGGCACAGTTGCTGCAACAATGGGCTCGAGCATAGCAACAATTGTCAGGATGGTGCAGGACTGGACCATCCTGACAATTCGTTCTTTTGTGCGTAGGGTCACTATGAGTCGGAATGGACTTGACAGGATCTAGCAACAACTTCTACATGGAAGGCAAGAATTCTACCACTTAACCATAAATATGCAATCGTTAATGCACTCAGCTGCTAAGTGAAAGATTGGAGGTTTAAATCGACCCTGAGGTGCCTCATAACAAAGGCCTGGTGATCTACCATATTTTTACACAAATAACATGTGCCCTCTACATTTATTTGCCAACCATGCCCCCCCCACGAGTTATTTTTGTAAGTGTGCTATGCTAATTTTTTTTTACGGTAACAAGTTAAAAAAATTGGCATAACGGTGCTTATGAAAATACCTCATTGGGGGAGGGCGCAGTTGGCAAAGAAACGCAGAAGGCATGTGTTATTTGCACAAATATATATTACTTCTGAAAAATCAGCCATTGAAAACCCTTTGGAATGTCCACTGTGACACACATGGGGTCACCGTGAATTGGAATCACTTTGAGGGCAACTGGTTATATTAACGTTTAACTTCTTTGTAGTTCTGTACTGTACGTATTTCTTGTCACCAAAGTAGTCTTCACCAAAGGAGGGTGGGCGAAAATGGAAGCTTTCATAATATAGCCATAGCATTTTTTACACTTATTGGATCCACAATCAATGCCCTTGAAGCAGCAGTCACGAAATCAAACGGTGCATTGCATTGGGCAAATCTGCAGATTTAAAAAGCAAAAATATTCACTTTGAGGACTAACGTGCACCTGACTCAAGCCATAGTATTTTCAGTCACCTCATAGCATGCGAAAACTGGACAGTGAATAGGGAAGATAGAAGAAACATTGATGCCTTTGAATTACAGTGTTAGCAAAGAATATTGACTATACCATGGACTGCCAGAAGAAAGAACAAATTTGACTTGGAAGGACAGCCAGAATTCTCCTTAGAAGTGAGGATGACGAGACTTCATCTCACTTACTTTGGATATGTCATGAGAAGGGACCAGTCCCTGGAGAAGGACATCATGCTTGGTAAAGTAGAGGGTCAGTGAAAGAGATGAAGACCCTCAACAAGATGATTTAACATAGTGGATGCAATGATGGACTCAAGCGTAGCAACGGTTGTGAGGATGGCACAGGACCAGACAGTGTTTTGTTCCCTTATACGCAGAGTCGCTGTGAGTCAGAACTTATGGTACCTAACAACAACATTGTTTAGAGAACCTAACTGTTCCTGCAGTAATGCTCTCACCTATCATTTAAGTACCTTTGTAACTCTGAGATATTTATATTTATTTATTTATATTAAGTCGGCAGATTGCTTCAAGTATCCCAAATAGGCTAGTTGGGTTTTGAGGTGTGGGTCATAGGGGAAGGATAAGAAGCCCACAACAAGGGATTTAATAAACTGTCCTAGAACAAGAACCATGATCTATACTTTTCAGATTCCAAATGCAGTCAAGCTCTACAGATAGTACATCTGTTATAGTGTGACTTTCATGCTTTTTAATTATTCTTCATAGGCAATAAATAATTTTGACTGTCAGACTTAATGTTCTGGTTTTTTGATCTATGATATTTCTAAATACACGAGATGGAATTAGATGTCATGCTATTTTTGTCACTACCAGATGTTTAATGGCAATAATATTTGTGTAGTGGTCTATGGTAAACAAAACATTTTCATATGAATTATCTCTTTACACAATAGTTTTAAGACTCAGCTTTGTTAAATGAATTTTCCAAGGTCATATGAAGTGGAGATGTGAACCCACATTTGTAACTCCATTTTCAGTGTACTTTAGGGCACCCGTATGATTTTCTAGCATTGAATCAGTTGTGTGGAGAATTACACCTAATACTAATACCTGAAGTAAAGAATACTTAAAAGATGCCAGGATGGAATCTAAGATCTGAACCAAAGAAAATTATTAAAGCTGATTCAGGTTATCTTCAATTAATTCCTTACTAAGTAAACAAGATCTTCATTTAATACCAGTCTAAGAGCCTTTGTTGAGCAATGGTTAAGGCTGTGCTACTAATTGATAGGTCAGTGGTTTGAACCCACCAGCCACTTAGTGAGAGAAAAGGCCTGGTGATCTACTTGTAAAGATTACAGCCTAAGGAGCCCTGTGGGGCAGTTCTAGTCTGTCACATGGGGTCGCAATGAGTCAGAATCAACTCAGTGGCACACGACAGCAACAATGTACATAGCATTGCTAGAAGTCTACTTTTGGAGTTTATGTTTTGGCTTACTTATTTGTTCAGACATTTAGGCAATAGTGTTTATTTGAAAAGTTAACTATAATTGCATCCCTCAATATGAATATGATGAAGTTTACCCATGGAGATAGTTTTTAAAGCCTGCTACTAGAAGAGATGTGTAAATCCTGGCTATTACCTAAAATACCTTCGAATCAAATAGGCCAAGTTCACACCTTGGCTGCATTACTTACTTGAGTGTGATTTGGGAAAAGCTACTTAATCTCTGAGTATGTTTTACTGTTCTATAAAATAAGATGGTATCAATCTAACTGGAGAATAAAATGAGTATTTAGTGACTTAATGTATGCGAAGTACCTGGTGGCATAGTGGTTGGGTCTACGGCTGCTAGCCAAAAGATCAGCAGTTCGAATCCACCAGGATTCCATGGAAACTCTATGGGGCAGTTATACTCTGTCCTATGGGGTTGCTGTAGGGTCACTATGAGTCAGAATGGATTCGACGACAGCAGGTTTGTTTTTTATGGTTTTGGTTAAGTACCTAGTAGACTTTTTGGTATATATTATATGCTTAATAAATATTAGTACATTTTCTCTTTTCACCTTTATTCTCTCTCTCTTTTTTTTATAAATAGCATTATTGAATTCACATACCAGATAATTGACTCATTTTAAAGTGTGCCATTAAATGGTTTTTAGCATATTCACAGAATAGACTTGCGCAAGTACTGCACTGTCTTGATTACCATTGCTTTATAGTTAGTTTTGAAACTGAAAAGCATGAGCCCTCTTACTTTAGTCATTTCAGAATTGTTCTGGCTATTCTGGATCCCTTCAAATTCCATATGAAGTTTAAAATCAGTTTGTCAATTTCTACAAAGAAGTCAGTTGAGATTATGGTAGGGATTGCGTTGTATCTGTAGATAGGTTTAGGGAGTATTTCCGTTTTAGCAATGTTAAGTCTTCCAAATGATGGACGTGGGATGTTTTTCCATTATTTAGATCTTCTTCATTCCAGAAATGTTTTGGAGATCTCGGAGTTTAATTTCGTACTTACTTGGTGAAATTTATTCACAAGTACTTTTTTCTTTTTGATAGTATTGTGAGTGGAATTTTTTAATTTAATTTTTTGGGTTGGTCATTGCAAGTATATACAAATAAAATTGATTTATAGATAATGATCTTGTATTCTGCAATCTTGCTGAGCTCATTTATTAGTACTGATATTTTTTAATGGATTCCTTAGAAATCTTTATATACAAGTCATGTCATCTGCATGAACTTCTTCCTTTTCAGTTTGAATGTATTTTATTTCTTTTTCTTACCTTATTGCCCTGGCCAGACCTCCAGTATATGTTGAATACAAGTGGCGAGAGCAGACATTCTTGTCTTGTTTCTGATCTTAGAGGAAAAGTGTTCAGTTTTCCACCATTAAGTATGATGTTAGACGTGCGTTTTTCATACATGCCCTTTATCAGGTTGTGAATATTCCCTGTTATTCCTAATATGTTGAGTGATTTTTGTCATGAAAGGGTATTGGATTTTCTGAAATGCTCTTTCTGTATCTATTTAGGTGATTTCGTTTTTTTACTCTATTGTTATGATGAACTGATTTTTGGATGTTAAGCCAGCCTTGCTTCCCTGCGATAAATCATATATGGTCCCATTTTCATCATTATGTTTATATTTTGCTGGATTTGGTTTGTTAGTATTTTTTTTAGGATTTACATTTTTAAAAATATGTTTTTAAAGAGTACATATTTAAAAGAGCAACTTGTAAACTCTTATTTTTCTATTTGGGCTTGAATGAAAAGTTAATTCAAAGGTGTTTTCTTAGTTTTTAGGATATAGCAAATATGGACTAATTATAAAATTGTCTTATTTCAGATATGCCATTGTTTTAAAAAAATTAATTGAATTTAAAATTCTATAAAATTTCTCCCTCTGGAAGTGTATTATTGAAAGTTTCCTTTTGAAGACCATCTGCCAGTTGAAGGCCCTGTTAGTGTTTCTTCAAATTCACAAGCTGTGGAACTTTTTGTGCTATTATTGCATTTAGTATAAATTATTGTGTAATTTACAGCCTTTTTAATAATTGATTTCTTAATTAAAATACATTTTATTAGTGATATATAGTTTGTCCAGAATATGTTGTATGGATTTCATGATGCTATAAAATTATTTTTCTTATTAAAAAAATGCTGCCATATTGGCATTATCCTGGCTGGAGTCCACTGTGAAACTGAGTTTATGGAGACCACTCAGGCCATATTATTTTTAGCTATTTGTGTTAATACAACTGCAATTATGTGAAAGCAGATCAAGTGGGTATTCCATTGTCCATGATTCGGACTTATGTTTGATATTCACCCTGTGTTACAGATGAGTTAAAGCTACTCATTGCAAAGAAGGATACTCATTCAAATTATTTAATTTAGTTGAGGAATATACCTTAAAAAAGAAAAGAGAAAAAATAAGTTGTGTTTGACAAAGTTTTTTTTTTGTGAAAAAGAATTGAAGCTATAAGATGAAATGTTTGCAGAATTTAGGCAGAATGAGTCATCGTAGTAATGTCAATATTCTTGATGAAATGGAAAAATAGATAAATTTATTGCAATGCCTTGACTTTTCTTTGTGGTATAATTTTATGTCCTTTTACATAAGCCCATATAATAGTTACAAATAAAACAAAATAAGCACTTAGCAGACAAATTCTCAACAGAGCTTGAAAAGACAATAATAAATCAAGGAGTTTGGTAGAGAAAAAATGTTCAAATCATTAGCTGACTATAAAGTTGGCGTTCTATGTTCACAGGTATGTGTTCTAATTTATTTCAGGTCTAGAAATGCATTGGTGTGACAAATGTCTACCTGTCAACAGATAAGACAGAAAACATAGGTAAATCCTAAGAGAAATCAGTGATAGTCCCAAGTGATTTAGCACACAACGGTAGAACAATAGCTTTCCTTAGCAAATACAGAGTATCAGTTTTTTGTAATGATTTATTTATTTATTTATTTATTGTCAGAATATCCATATAACCTCATCAGATTAGCTCATCTCTTTCTTAACATTTGTATCATTAATTGTATCACAGGGCTTCTCTCTGTTGCCTTCAGGAAACAAGTGCCAGGTAAACTCTCTTGGGGGTGTGTGGGGTGGGCACAGTATTCCCAAAGGCTTTATGGTACAATTTGGATACATAATATAAGCAATTTATCTTAGTTTTTCTTTTTTCTTGTATCAGTATTTTTTATTAGGCTGATCTTTAAAAATATAATCAGAACACAATGTTCTTTAAGCATAATTGGAAACCAAACCCCTTGATCTTTCTATGCAATGATGCTGTTGTAATTGGCCCTGCTACATTTGTTGATTTCAATCTTTTTAAAATCATTCTTTTAAAATGTCTACTCAGCACTGCCTCTCAATTGACTGTTGCAAAGAATTGTTCTGTTCCCACATGAAATTCTTAAACCTGTTTGTTTTTTTCCCAGTTAAGATACCTGTATCTTGTCTCATACTTAGAATATCTCTTTTGCTCCTCAGCCTTTGTAATAACGCTAATTTTAAGTCAGGGCAGGGAGAGATTGGGGCGAGGATTGCAGAGGTGAGAATGCTACCTTTATTTCTGCCTCAGTCTCTAATTATACCACCAGCTCGTGTTTCCTTAATAGCCCCAATATACTCATCTGTAAAATGGAATTATTGTATCTACCTGAAGGGCTGTTAAAAAAAAAAAAAACCAAACCCATTGCTGTCGAGTCAGTTCTGACTCATAGTGACTCTATAGGACAGAGCAGAACTGCCCCATAGGGTTTCCAACTAGCGCCTGGTGGATTCGAACTGCTGACCTTAGCTCTTAATCACTACACCATCAGGGTTTCTGAAGGGCTGTTATAACAATTAGTTAAACTATTTAAAGTGTGTAGCATAGTGAGTGCTGGCATATAGTATCTGCATAATAAATGGTGTCACTTATGCTCGTAGTGACCCAAATAACATGCCTTGGGATCGTTTTTTTGATTCCTGTCACTTCTCCATTCCCCACATCTAATTAGTCTATTCTGCCTATATAATGGAGTCCCTGGGTGGTTGTAGGAAACCCTGGTAGTGTAGTGGTTAAGTGCTACAGCTGCTAACCAAAAGGTTGGAAGTTCAGATCCAGCAGGTGCTCCTTCGAAACTAAAGGGCAGTTCTACTCCGTCCTATAGGGTTGCTATGAGTCGGAATCAACCTGACGGCAACAGGTTTGGGTTTTGGGTGGTCGTAAAATGAAACTGGTAGTAACGCTAGTAGTAGTGGTAGCATCATCAGAACCTGTCTGACCTTATGGGGTATAATGAGCAGAATCAAAATCAACCCAAGGCTGATCCCTATGAGGTGGTAGTCAGTCATACCTCCACTCTCCAAACTTTTTACCAGTTGTGACGCCAGCCGTTCCTCCCACAGCACTCTCTACTTCTCTCCTGGGTTTGATAATCTGTTGCAATGGCTGCACAGAACTTAGAGACCATACCTACAGTAAAGTGGTTTATGAAGGAAGAGGGTACAACTGGGGAACAGGATCAGGAACACCTTTCTCCTGTGGAGTGGCTGTGGGTTCTAAGCGCCAGCCTTTCAGTTAGCAGGCAAGCACTTAACCACTGCGCCAGCAGGGCTCCTTCAAGCAGGGGAAGATTAACCAGTAAGCAAGTTACGCACAGGCTTATATTAAACATGATATACCCAGGTTTATTTGTATTTATTTACTAACCTGTAGTACACAATTTCACATGAGTTTCAACACATGAAATTGTGCACTACAGATTAGTAAGTGCAAGTAAGCCCATGCATACCTTGCTTATTGGGTTTTCTGTTCCTGGGACTCTGTCCCTGGAACCCCTTGGCACATACATAACCCCCCAAAAACCCACTGCCATCAAGTGAATTCTTACTCACAGTGACTCTGTAAGACAGAACAGAACTGCCCCGTAGGGTTTCCAAGGTTATGTATCTTTACAGAAGCAGACTGCCACATCTTTCTCCCCTGGAGCAGCTGGTGGGTTCAAACCTCTGTCCTTTCAGTTGCAGCTCAGTGCTTAACCACTGCGCCACCAGGCCTCCTTGCATGTACATGAAGGTTGTTAATTTCTCCTTGTTTCTCTTTTCTCCCTTTTTCTTCTTTCCACTCTCTTCTTTTTTAAAATTCCTCAATTCTAGTCAAACTTGTTTTCCCTTTACATGACACATCCTATCCTATGTGTATGACTTTGCTAAGGGGTAATTCCTTTTGTTTTTATTCATTTATTTATTCAGCACACATTTATTGATTATACCCCTTGTACCATGTACTGTTTGACATTGCAGACACAAATATCTAGGGCACTTTCCAGAGGCATATTCTAGAAAAAAAAGAGCTATATATTAAGGATATCAAGATCTTGAGACTGAAAACTATACGAGAGCAGGGACCATGTCTATTTCAGCCTACTGTTGCATGTCCAGCTCTTAGAATATTTCTTTGGACATATTAGACTCATAACTGTTTAAGGATAAAATATGAGAGAGATTGAACCGGGGAAAAATGGAGAAAAGGCAGGCAACAGGATGGCATGTTTAACAACTGCATGTTCTTCTGTAAAGCTAGAGAATATGTGGTAAAATTTATGTCTGAGAGTAGTCGTATATGATATTGGAAAGAAATGTAGGGGCCAGAACAAGAAGAATATTTTTCATTATGCCTAGAAGTTTGAACTCTATCCTGTAGGCTTTGGAGGGCCATTGAGGGGTTTAAAATAGGGATGTTGCGTGCTACGGTTTTACTTTAGCAAGGATATCCTGCTAACAGTATAACAAGAAGAAGTGAGAGTAGAGGCATGGATATCAGCTTTGAGCAATAAAAGCAGGCTGGAAAGTTTCAGGACATATTTGTATGACAAAATCAACAGGACTTGGTAACTGATTGCATTTGGAGAAATGGGAGAATAAGAAGGTCAGCTCTGAGCCCTGCCCAGCCTTCAAGGCTCAGATGAATTGTAAACTCCGATTTAGTCAACCTTGCTACCAGTTAAAATAAATTTCTTGTCTTTGACTCCCTGTAGAACTTCATGTATGCGTTCCTTATATTGTTGATTTTTGGTTACTAATATAATACTGGTTACTAATAGTTATTTTTGTGGAGGTCTAAATTTCCTCAGCAGACTGTAAGGCTCATAACTTATTATCTTTGTATTATCTTTATGCCTTATCTATACTAAATGCTCAATAAACATAACAGATTATTATTTTATTTTTTAATAACCTCTTGAAAAAACTAGAAATTTTATTTTATCTCCTGGAGAAAATCTAGAAATTTAAGTATATGTCTGAGAAATTTCAGCACTTCAAAATGAAACAAGTTATAAACAGGTGAAGTTTAAAATTCTTTTGAAAGCAATTTTATTCCAAAAATTAGTAAATTGCCCGAAAAGGAAATATTCACTGGAAGAAATTTTAAAGTGAAGTAAGGCTGTATTTCCAAATTCAGATGCTAACTTACTATTAAAAATCTTGCACAGATTGGAAATGACTAATCAACATTAGGAAAATGAAATTGGAAAATCTGCCCTAGTACTGTTTATGGCTAAAAATGTTTTCATGACCAATTTTAACAGTGTTGTTTAAGTGTGAAAATTTCAATGATTAGAACTTTGGGATTGGAAAAAACAATAAATAATTTAATTATCTAGTCTGTGCAAGATGATCTTGGGCAAATTCCTTGATTTCTGTCGGTTTCCACCTTCAGACAGGAGCCTGAGCTGAATGGTGTCGTTGTGTGCCGCCAAGTCAATTTCAACTCATAGCAACCCTATATAGGACAGAGTAGAACTGAGTGTTAAAGGTTATCAAATTGGAGAGATAGAAAAGTGTTGGGATAGGTATATTCTAGAAGGGTGGAGCAGTATGTACAAAAAAAAAAAGATTAAACTTGCTCTTCTATGGATCCTTCTAGCTCTATAATTCTGTTTTAATTTAAAAAATTTCAAGGTGAATTTGTAAACTGTAACCTGTCAAGAAGTCAGTCTTTGCCAGTGGCTATTACAGATAATGGGCAGACGTTTATACAGCACAACGTGTACAATATATTGTATTTGGGGTTTAATTCAATTGCAGCAAAGTTCCAACGTGTATCAGTCTTCATATTAAGAAAAAATAAAACTTTTTCAGATAATTTTTTTTTAATTTCAATGTGATTATACAATTCCAGTGGGAGAGTATTAGGAAATGAAGTGAAAAGAGCACAAGATCTGGGTTTCAGTATTAGCTTTGCCTTCAGCTAGCTACCAGATAACCTTTGCCGGTCTCGGTCCCTTCATAAGTAAAATGAGGGGGTGGAATAGTGTATTATGTCCCTCTGAGCTCTGAAATTGTGTCTGTACTCTGTCCATATCTGATCCACAGCTATAGCTCAACTGTTGAAGTATGACTCATCTTGGAGAAAGTAAGTAGAACCTAGTCGTTTAGGGATAAAATGTCACTTAGTTGGATTTGATTAAGAACAACCAACCTAAAATAAAAAACCCAAAATAAGAAATGTTTATTTTCTTACTTCACGTGTAAAGGAGACTGATCAGCAAATAAAAATATGGTTATAGAATTATATAGTACAATTGATTCCAGATCATTATTGATGTCCTGGAAGAGTTCTGCTCATTAATGGATCAATTTGTAATATTGAGAATACATTGATGAGTAAATGCCTCCGAAAATTTGGATATCATGGGCTGGACGAACACACATACGTTTATTAGTCCCATGACTATTTTATGTTGTCCTATTATGGTACTGAATCTTATATTTTAAGGAGTAATTCTGGACTCATATGCACAAATGAGCATTGTCATCTTCAACATAAATACTTTGGGGGGCTGAGCTCCTTTTTTCATATCATATCTCTAAATATATCTTGCTTAGAAGTGAGGATGGTGAGACTTTGTACTTTGGACATGTTATGAGGAGGGACCAGTCCTTGGAGAATATCACGCTTGATAGAGGGTCAGCAAAAAAGTGGAAGACCCTCAGTAAGATGGATTGACACAGTGGCTGCAACAATGGGCTCAAACATACCAACGATTGCGAGGATGGCGCAGGACCAAGCAGTGTTTTGTTGTACATAGGGTCGCTATGAGTCTGAACCCACTTGATGTCACCTAACAACAATAAACAACAACAAATATATATACTAAGCATTTACTACTGTGCACTGATGCTATCATATTAAATTGTAGGCAGTGTTAGAAGATGTAGTTATAAGTCTTCCTCCTCAGACGCTAGTTTTAGTTTTTTTACGCCACCTTCCTTCTGAGTTTCCAATCTTCCTGTTCTGAGAAGCCATTGATCTATGTCATTACCTGCCCATCCAGAGGTATGCAGAGACCTGATATCTTTTTAGTCACCTCATGCCTCACTTGGCTTCTCCTTCGATGCCTTTTGTTCTAAACTATGTAGACCCACTAGGATCAAAGGTCCTGCTACATCTGTGCCACAGAGAGGCATGGAAATCTCTGGTGACCCTGGAAACCCAGTGCTGGAAAGCCCATCCTCCCTCATTTCACCATCCAGCCAGCCGCTCTGAGATTTCATCACCTGTCAGTCACTTCAATGGTACCGTACCTTCCTGGGATTCGCCCATCTTTTCTATCTCTTATCTACCAAATTCAGAGAAATCTCTCTCCCTTCCTTAAGAACACTACCTACCAATGATAATTAGCATTCTTTTTCTGAGCTTTGCATTTTTACTAAAAGATAGGAAAGTGGTTGTCTTGATAGTTTTTTACTTTTTGCCATGCAGAAATCTCCAAGGAACGTATATTCTGTAGCTCTAGATACATAGACACCTACCTGAAAGAGGAAAAAAAAAAAAAGAGAGGGTGAGTGCTTGTGCGTATTAGCACAAAACACACATGTATATCCAAAGTTATCCTGCCACACAAAGAAAAACATTTAAATTCCAGTGGGGATGACTGATCTATAAAAAACTAAGCTTGTATCATTATTCAAAAACCATCTCTACCATGTTCCTTATGCTGTCTTCTTTCTTCCGTTCTTCCTGTCCTTCGCTCCTTACTTTATTCTCTCACTTTCTTTGAAAGAATGCAGAATTTAGAGTTGATGAGTCCTGGTTTAGTGTTCTCTTCTTACTTACTGTTAATATAACCTTAAGTCACATTATTTCTGTGCACCTGAGTTTTTTCTTTTGTGAAAATGGGGATAATCCCACTCGTCCATACTCTCACAGGGCTTTCGTTAGACCAAGCAGGAAAATACTAATGCTTGGTACACCATACAGCAGTGTGCAAATATAAACTTTACTGATTTAATATGTAGGCAGAGTGATGCAAGAAAGAACACAGGTTTTAAACCCAGATACACCTGGATTCAATGCCTGCCTTTGCCACTTAACTAGCTGAGTGAAACCTTAGTTTCTATGTATTTAAAACACTAGCAATAACACCTGTTCATGATTGTAAGGAGGAAATAAATGAATCTTTATACATTTCTGTGAAGTAAACAGGTACATTTTATCCTCACTTCTTAGGTAAGGCTATTGAAGCTCAGAGTTAAAATGATTTGGTTAGGGCTATATAGGCAGTACCCTGGTGGCACAGTGGTTAAGTGCTACGGCTGCTAACCGAACGGTGGGCAGTTCAAATCTACCAGGCCCTCTTTGGAAACTATGGGACAGTTCTACTCTGATCTGTAGGGTTGCGATGAGTCAGAATTGACTCAAGGGCAATGGGTTTGTTTTTTTTTATATATAGATAGTAAAGGAACCCTGGTGATACAGTGGTTTAGCACTTGGCTGCTAATTGAAAATTTGGCAGTTTGAACCCACCAGCCACCCTGTGGGAGGAGGATGTGGCAGGCAACTTCAGTAAAGATTTACAGCCTTGGATACCCTATGGGGCAGTTCTACTCTGTCCTGTAGGGTCGCTATGAGTCAAAATCAACATTACAAGAACTTTTTTTTTTTAAATAGGTAGTAAATGAAATAATAGAATAAACTCTCAGTAGTAAATATGAGTTTGGTGTTTTTAGGCAAATTATATGAGGTAATTTCAAAGAAAGAGTTCCATATATGTTTGTAGTATCAGACATACATTTGAAACACTTATATAAATGAGATCCAGAGAAGGATTACGATGTATTTCAGCTATTTAGTGCTGCTATAACAGAAATACCACAAGTGGATGGCTTTAATGAAGAGAAATTTATTTTCTCACAGTCTAGTAGAAGTCCAAATTAAGGGCGTCAGCTCCAGGGGAAGGCTTTTTCTCTCTGCCAGCTCTAGAGGAAGATCCTTGTCATCAATCTTCCCCTGGACTAAGAGCTTTTCCACGCAGAAACCCTGGGTCCAAAGGACACACTCTGCTCCCAGCACTGTTTTCTTGGTGGTATGAGATTCCCCACTCTGCTTGCTACCCTTTCCTTTTATCTCTTGTAAGATAATAGGTGGTGCAGGCCACACCCCAGGGAAACTCCCTTTATATTGGATCAGGGATGTGACCTGAGCAACGGTGTTACATCCCACCCTAATCCTTTTTAACCACAGGCAGAGATTATGATATAACTTTTCTGAGGACAGGACTTCAGCATGGTAGCTGGGAGCAAAAAAGTCAAAGCATAATTGTGCCCTGTTTCTGACCACTCTCCTTAAAAGATGTTGTAACGTTGAGAGCAAACATTGAAATCCATTACACGAATTCTCCTTTCTTCTGAAATGTACATGTGAACATTTTTATAAGTTAAATGTTTAATAAGTATATTTAAAAATCTGGCTGATAGTGTAGGTTATTTGTCATTGTATTCAATATTATCAGACTAATTGTCTTCTTTTCCTAACACCGGTGAAGCTTTTTGAAGGGCCATAGTGAACTAACAGAATAACTATAAGAGGATGTCCTGAGAGTGTCTTGACTTCCAAACCAGCCACAATCGACTAACTTGTACACACATATGTTTCTTATGGCCCAGGTATGGTTTCTTGCCCAACTGTGACCTGACTGTTCTGCTTGGAGTTGGCCAAATAAAATAGCCAAGAGTTAGATTCAGTTAATTTTACTGTGTTTCTGGAATGAACCAAACATTTAAAGACATGCACTCAAGTACCTTATATCCTGTTGTACTGGTGGGAATTATTATTGGCAGACCTTTTTCCCTTAAAAGGATCTTGGTTTAGATGAGAAATTATGTATCACTTTACCAATTAGGTAGGGGGGATAGTATCTTCTTTTTTTCTTTTTCATTATAGACACTGAAAAGCCTAAAGATAATGGAATTTTAAGTGACTTTCCCAAAGACAGCTACTTAGTTTCAAAACTAGAATCTATCCCAGGTGTTTTGACTTAAAAAGCCTTGGGGGCTTTTTCCAGGTCAGATCTTCATGATTTTTAAGATTTGTCCTATGACTATTTATTGTTAGATGTTCTCTCTGTCTCTTTTAATGTTCTTGAATATCTTTACTTTTTATATTAAGCATTTAGAGATATTAAGATAAAGTGTACCACACTAATTGTCAGCCATCTCCAAATGAAGATAAATCATTGGAAATGTCATTTCCAGCTGAGTGCTGGAAAGCGTTAAAAATCTAGCAGCACAATATCGTGGTCATGCTGACCTTATTGAGGAAAATTTCAGTTTGTCTTGAATTGACCACCTAATGCCAAGAATAATCAGTTTACTCATACTCTGACCAGTTTTGTTGGACTGATCACTCTTAATTGAGCCGGAGCACATGCATAACAAGTTGAACTCTAGGAAAAAGATTCTAATTGTTTTTCTATTTGCTATCAACTCTGAAAATTATTATGTGATTCTAGAAATTGAGGTAATTATTTGGCAGGAATAGCTCTTGTTCATGTTAAGTGGTAATTTTGATTTCCTCTGTTGGCTAGATTTTTCTAGATATGACATTTGGTTCGGGAGGACACACAAGAGCCATTCTACACAAGGAGTCAGATATTACTGTGTATGCTCTAGACAGAGACCCTACAGCTTATGCAATAGCTGAACAACTTTCAGAATCATATCCGTAAGTAATATTTTTGTGTATTTATTTAATTTTAGTTCTGAGTTTTACGGAGCTTGATTTACCACCTTGAAATTTTGTTCTCCCTTGTATGATTTCGTGCCTCACGTTACTGTATATTTCCCTTTTTTTCCCATAAGAATTAAGGTAAATGGTGTTTTTAGTAGCACACTTAAAATAATATTACTGCATTCATCTTTTCGGAATCTATAAGAATAAGTTAAAAAATGACTTCTGGCTATAACATTGAAGATATGTTGAAACTCATCCATGAATAATATTTTGGCAAATAACCTATAATTAAGAAATAATTTTTAAAGATTTCATAAATTACGGTTTTCACAAATTTAGTGGAGTAAATAAGTATGTGCAAATTCTGCAGGACTTGCATACATCAAAATAATAAATTTGTTTTCTCTAAATTCGTTCTGAAATTCACAAGCATTGGAATGATCTATTAGTCAGAATAGGTCAGAATTAGTGAGCTTTCAATGTAGAACTTTTAAAAATATAAATTAAAGAGTTAAATCTATATGTTGTATTGTTTAAAAGCCATTGTTCTAAAAAAGAAAATTATCTTGGAGCTAAGATGGCCATATCCAAATATGTGAAAGGGATGTTTCCTTGGATGAGGAATTCTCTCATGCTACAGAGATGGAATTAAGAAAATACATGGAAGTTCCAGAGGTAAATTTTTCTCAGTGTAAACTAGAGTTTTTACTAGTTTAGCTGTTCAACAGTGAAATGGTCTCTTTGGTGAGGTACCAAAAGTATGACCGTGGAAAAGTTCAGTCAGAGGCTAGGGGTAAAAAAATGGGATTAATAATTTAGAATAGTCTTTTTCAACCTCTTTCAGGTCTCAAACTCTTTGCAAATCAAATGAATGTGATTGACTTTCCCAATAAGGAGGTAAATAAATATACATAGACTTTTCTTTGCAAGATTAAGGAGTTTCTAGAATCCCTGAAATCCACCATTTGACCCCAGGCTATTTCTTTCTAAGCATAAAATGAGGTTGTGGTTTAACACCAAGATACTTTTTTTTTTTCTTAATGAAACAAATTTTTTTAATCATTCTCACTCATTCTGCAATGTAGCTTTAACCTATATGTACCTTTTTAAGAGGATCTTATACTAGAGCATTCATGTTTGTTAAATATCTAATAAATTCACTTATGCCCTGAAATTTCATGAAGTATTCTTACCTTATCAGTTGCTGTCAAATTGACTCTAACTCATGGCGACCCCATGTATATCAGAGTAGAACAGTGGTCCATAGGATTTTCAGTGGCAGATTTTTTGGAAGTATATTACCAGGTCATTCTTTCCAGTCTGTCTTAGTCTGGAAGCTTCCATGAAACCTGTCTACCATGGGTGACACTGCTGGTATGTGAAATACCAGTAGCACAGCTTCCAGTCCCATTGCAACACACAAGCCACCACAGTATGACAAACTGACAGACGGGTGGTGGTAAAAAAAGAAAAAATAAGATGATGTAATAATAATAAGTTGGTTGGGTAAACATTAAAAAAAAAAAAAAAAACTCAAGAGGTAAGTATGTAGAGAGTGCAAATAGGGAAAAATTCCATTTACAAAGGCACCAAAACCTATATAAAGTATTTAGGAATAAATTTAACAAGAAATTTTTAGTTTACAAATAAAAAGCATAAAATTCTATAGTTTTATTGAAGAACATAAACTTGCCTTCCCAGATATCATATGATACTATAAAATCACTGTAATAAAGTCAGTAGGATATTGGCATAAGAATAGACATATAAGTTAGTGAAAGAGAGAATCCAGAAATAGACTCTGCTATATATAAAAGAATTGTCTAGAAGATATTTTATTTTTGTGCTTTAGGAAAAAGTTTACAGCTCAAGTTAATTTCTCATTCAAAAATTTATGAATATATTGATTTATGACATTGGTTGCAATCCCCACAATATGACAACAAGCTACACCTTTTTACCCTGGGTTCCCTGTGTACATTTGACCAGTTCCTGTCCCTTCCTGCCTTCTTGTCCTGCTTTTGGACGGAAGTTGCCGATTTGGTCTTGTATGTTTTATTGAACTAAGAAGCGCGTTCCTCACGTGTGTTATTTTTTGTTTTATAGGTCTGTCTAGTCTAAGTCTGAAAAATGGGCAACTGGAATGGTTTCAGTTCTGGGTTAGCAGAGGGTCCGGTGGCCATAGTTTTGGGGATTTCCAAGTCTCTGTCAGACCAGTAGGTCTGGTCTTTTTTCATGAATTTGAATTCTGTCCTGCAATTTTCTCCCACTCTAGGACTCTCTCTTGTGATCCCTGTTGGAACCGTCATTGGTGGTAGTTGAGCACCATCTAGTTCTTCTGGTCTCAGGCTGGTGGAGTCTGTGGTTCATGTGGTCCTTTAGTCCTTTGGGCTAATATTTTCCTTGTTTCTTTTTGTTTTAGAACACAAAGCTATTTTAACTCATTGAGAAAATAATGCGTTATTAAATAAATGGTGTTGATACAGTTGTCAAGAAGAAAATAAAATAGACCCCTATTTTAAATCATATTAAAAAAAAACAGATAAAGGAAAAATTATGAAAAATTGAAAATAAAATTTCTATGAGAAAATTAAAGAGATTACGTCTAAAATAGGAGCCAGTAAACTTCTGCAATCAAGACTCCAAACCATAACTCTATAAAATAAGCTGTAGAAATACCTGATTAGATCATTTAAAAGATTAAATATTGGAAAATATGACACCATTTCCAATCAGCTAATTTCAAAAAGAAATATTAGTAGTACCGAGAGTAGAAAAAGGATTAATATCTACCATATAGGAAGAGTTTTTACAAAATTGATAGGAAGGCTATAAAATCCAATTTGTAAAAGAGCCAAAATATATTATAGAAGATTAAGCTTGAAAAGATATTCCATCTCAATAGCAGTCAGGAAAATGAAATTAAAATAATAATGGTATAATACTATACACTTGAACTGGAAAAAACCTAACAGTTCTTGCTTTTGGGGATATGAGGAAAAGGATATTCTCATTCACTTTTGGTGAATATCTTTTAATATTAAAAAATACGTAACCTACTTAGAATTTATTCATCTAAATAAAATAATCCATATGTAAGGAAACATTTGTATGTGACTGTTTACTACATCATCAATACTAGTAGCAGAAAGCTAGAAATAATATGAAGGTCCATCAATAGCAGAATTGTTAAATACGATATGTAACCTTTAAATAGTGAGCACTTTCAGGTCATTGACCTGGAGCAAAATCCAGGAGCCAGAATTAAAAAAATCAAGGTGCAGTGAAATACATATAATCTAATCCCGTTTTGTAAAACAAAGTCCCTCTATAACTGCCTTAGTCATCTAGTGCTGCTCTAAAAGAAACACCATGAGTGGATGGCTTCAACGAAGAGAAATTTATTTCTTCACAGTAAAGTAGGCTAAAAGTCCAGATTCAGAGTGTCAGCTCCAGGGGAAAGCTTTCTGACTCTGTCTCCTTCTCATCAATCTTCCCCTGGACTAGGAGGTTCTCTAGTCAGGGACCCCGGGTCTGAAGGGAAACACTCTGCTCCCAGCACTGGTTTCTTGGTGGTATGAGGTTCCCCTCCCTGCTGGCTTCCCTTTCCTTTTTATCTCTTGAGGGATAAAAGGTGGTTCGGGGCACACCCCAGGGAAACTCCTTTACATTGGAGTGATCAGGATGTGACCTGGGTAAGGGTATTACAATTTCACCTTAATCCTCTTTAACATTAAATTAAAATCACAAAATGGAGGACAACCACACAATACACATGCTCCTGGCCTAACCAAGTTGATACACATTTTTGGGGGGAAAATAATTCAATCAATGACAATAACCTTATTTAAACTTTATTATACACTTTGTGCATGCATTGTTTATATATGTAATCATGAAGAAAATGAGAAAAAAGGGATTAATGATATAAGGAGAGGTGAAGGGAATGAAGTAAAACAAAAAAGCAAAGACTATATGACCACTTCTCTCTTTCTTTAATATATATGTCTTAAATGCAAAGCTGTGCTATATATTATTCTGCTATATATTATTCATGAATACATACATATTTAGTAATAATATAAAAAATATGCATGAGAAAGAAAAGTACAAATTCAGGCTGGGGTTATTTTTGAAGATAACTGATGGTTGGTTGGTTGGATGGACAGAAACCCTATTGGTGTAGTGGTTAAGTGCTATGGCTGCTAACCAAGAGCTTGGTGGTTCAGATCAGCCAGGCGCTCCCTGGAAACTCTATGGGGCAGCTCTACTCTGTCCTATAAGCTCGCTGTGAGTTGGATGGGTAGAAGGATTAGATAATCTACTTAGAAATACATATATAATTATAATTTGTAGCAATGTACACTATAAAGGAAACATTTCTTCATTTCACTGTGAACTTCTTTTGAGGAAATACGGTAACTTAAATCTCTTTATTTTGCTGTTACTGTAAAAGGGGAGTTTATACTCCTCAAAAATCCCATGTTCTTTACTCTGTCAAACTAAGTCAGAAATAGAAACTAGTATTTTCACATTATACTAAGCAATTCATAGGAAGGCTGAATTTTAGGCCAGCCCATTTTAGCTCTTTCAGAAAAGATGACATGTCAGATCATCTGATGTTTGAAAACGGAACGTTTCTTCATTGTCTCTGAAGACTGTGCGAGAGGAAACATTTAAATTGGAGCAGTGGGGTGTTGGCTGACTTTTACCATAGTGGAAGATGGATGCTAGAATATAGCTTTTAAAGACAATGTGTTTTCTCCCCTGAATTTAGGAGTGATATATACCCTTTATACTGAATTTGGAGAATACAGCCATATATAAAAAACACACAAAAAAAAGTCATAATTGATGATTTGACTGTAATTTTAAGCATCATAAAAAAGTGATAAGCTGTTATTTGCAAATGTTTATAAAGACAGACATGCTTACTGGGGTAAATTTATAATATACAGAAAAATTGAAGAAAAAATTAAACGTACTCATAATTTCACTCTTAATGAGTGTTAATGATAATGATTTTGTGTATTTTATTCCATCTATTTAATTGTCAGTATTTCATCATATCGTATGTACTTTTTTTTTTTTTTTTGCTTGTTTGAACTTTCTTAGATACTTTTGCTTTTTATACATTTATTTTAACATTCTAGAATTTTAGAAGATCCTGGTCAAGTTTAAAATACCATTTTGATCAATTGTATTAAATACATAATTAGTTTAGAAAGGATTGACACCTTTATTCTGCATCATCATTTATTCCTGTATTTTGTGTTTCTCAGTGAAAGTGTTTTCAAATCAAAATTATAAAATTCAGAAAACTAACAAAAAGAAAATTAAAATAATTCATAATCTCAGCACGAGGTTTAGCAATTTGATATGTTTTCTTAATCATTTTGGTTATATCTATATATGCATTCTTATACACATACCCAGCCCTGGTGGCACAGTGGTTAAGAACTTGGGCCTTAAAAAAAAAAGAAACTGTTGCTGTGGAGTCGATTCTGACTCGTAATGACTCTACAGTACAGAGTAGAACTGCCCCATAGAGTTTCCAAGGAGCGCCTGGTGTATTCCAACTGCTGCCCTTTCAGTTGGTAGCCATAGCACTTAGCCACTACCAAAAAGTAGCAATCTGAATCCATCAGCCACTCCTTGAAAACCCTGTGAGTCAGTTCTACTGTGTCCTGTAGGTTCTCTATGAGTTAGAATCCACTTGACGACAAGTTTTTTTTTTTTATATACACATATACATTTTACAAAATTTATTCTATTATACATTGTCAGCACATTCATATTTCATTAAATTATCTTAAAATACATAATTTTATTAGTTGTAGAGTATTTCCATCAGATATTGTTATTGTTAAAATTGTTAGGCGCCATCAAATTTGTTCAACTCATAGTGACTGTATGTACATCAGAACAAAACACTGTCCGGCCCTGCAACCGTCCTCACAATCATTGCTATGTTTGAACCCATTGTTGAAGCCACTGTGTCAAACCATCTCACTAAGGGCCTTCCTTTTTTTTTACTACTCTCTACTTTACCAAGTAGGATGTCCTTCTCCAGAGACTGGTCCCTTCTGATAACATGTCCAAAGTATGTGAGATGAAGTCTCGCAGTCTTGGATGTACTTTTTCCAAGACAGACTTGTTCATTCTTCTGGCAGTCCATGGTATATTAAATATTCTTAGCCAACATTATAATTCAAAGGCATTAATTCTTCTTTGGTCTTCCTTATTCATTGTCCAGTTTTCACATGCATGTGAAGCATTTGAAAATACCATGGCTTGGGTCAGGTGCACCTTAGTCCTCAAAGTGACATCTTTGCTTTTTTAACACTTTAAAGAGGTCTTTTGCAGCAGATTTGCCCAATGCAATAATACATCATTTGATTTCTTGATTGCTGCTTCTATGGGTGTTGATTGTGGATCCATGTAAAATGAAATCCTGGACAACTTCAGTATTTTCCCAGTTTATTATGGTGTTGTGTATTGATCCAACTGTGACGATTTTTGTTTTCTTTATGTTGAGGTGTAGTCCATCATGTAGTTATAACTTAATTGATTCTAATTCTAGTATAGTATTATCTATATCCATATTTTGATATTTTAAATCTTACTGTTCGATATTATTTTAGACAAATATAAGCAACAAATACAAGATATATTTAGTGTAAACAAATCTGAGTATCTTTTCTTTAAGAGGGTAGTTACATCAGGATAGACTTGTTCTTCCTCTGTTGTCTTGTTTTATGTATCCTAATGTTATGCTTGGTTGAAGTTTTCTTTGACTGTTAAAATTTCTTATGTTTATTGTATATATGTATTTGGTTTTGCCATTTCTTTAGTAATTTTGATGACACATCCTTTTTTTTTTAATTTACTATTCACTGACTTTAGGATTTTCTTTTTTATAAAAAGCATTTCAGCATTTTTTATTACGTGTACAGAATAAAACAGTATTTGTTGACCGTCCACCCCTACTTAAGGTGAGAACTTAATACTCATTTATTTTTATTTTCAACCCCATTTCCTTAAATATTTACCTTGGATTCTACACATTAATATCTTCTCATGGTAATTATTAATTAACACATACATTGTCAATCATATATAAAATATTTTACTTAAACCCATTTCTTTTCAATGAACCCCACTAGCCCTTTTATAATAGGTTAAACCTCCATTTTGAGTTCTTTATGTGGATTCATTTCTAAATTGATTGCATCTTTAAGTATTTTTTATGTAAGTATGGAAAGGGGAAATATTAGAGCATTTTTCTACTTTATGCTGTATCATTCACGCCACCTCACAACAACTTGATTTAATATGTAATTTTGGGAATTTTATAAATATCACTTTTTTTTCTTCTGGAGTGTAGTATTGTGGTCTGAGCTCAACCCAGTTTGCTTTGTCCTTTCCTAGGTAACCTGTTCCCTACCCCTTCTCCCATCCTCAGCCTGGATGTTTATTGGATTCCCCCCTCCCCACTTTGGTGAATATTTTATGTTCATAAATTCCATTAAGAAATATCACTGATTGGTCTCTTTTCAGTAATTTTCTATGTACTCTGCAAGCAATTTTGGGGTCAGGTCTTTCCTCTACAAAGAAAAGGTTTTGTTTCAATCACACACACACACCCCTTCTTTTTTTTTTTTTTTTTTTTTTCCCTTTTTCTGACCTGGGAGCACTTATTGTCTGTTGGTTGGATTCACATTTTCTGCCCTGCAATCTTATTCCCTCCCTTAGTGTTTTCAGCTATTTTCAGTTTACCTCAGTATTCAGGGAAATCTCTTCAAGGTTATTTTATATATTACAAATTTCATTTTTCTACAGTGTTGGTTATGGTTTTTCAGTGCCACTGGTTCAGATTTTAATTCATGTATTAGAAGTTATCTTTTCTTGTAATTTTTTTCTTATTTAACTTGTTGACCTACCCTTTTCTGCCAATTTCTTTTTGTTCTCTTATCTCATTTTCATGTTCTGTTTCACAGTCAGTAGAATATATGTAAATTCAGATCTTTTTGAAATTTACAGAATCCAAGTATATGCCTTCTAAACTTTGCTCCTTGTTGTAATAAACCTTTTCAAAAGTAAGCTTTTCCTCTATATCTTGAGTACAGAGTCCTCCTATTCACCTCCAAAATCTTTTCATAGGTTCTGTCTTGGTTTTATGTTAATGTGTATAGTTTTTACTATTTGGATACATTCTTCTTTGACCTGCTCATTGTTCACTCATGCATGGCTGGAATCTTCCCTTCAGATTTTAAGCTAGAAAATTACTTGAGTATTTTGGAGTCATTTGTCTAGGATATGTCAAAGGGAGGAGGCTTCCCCTATATTTTTATTCTTGTTAGAGAATGCAATTCATCAAAGCTACTACTCCTATAATGTATTACTTTTTTGGCCTTTCTAGCCTTTTCAGTTTAGGGAGAGTCTTCACACTCAGGGTGTATTTTGACAGCACCTATTTCTGCTTTTGATGTCATTGCATTATATGAATTGTAATCCCTAAGTGACTAAGAGGGATACTGCATGGGTTGAAGTCAGGAAAGTCGTGCATCAGGGTTATATCCTTTCAAGATTCTAATTCAGCCTGTATGCTGAGCACATAATCTGAGAAGCTGGAGAAAAAAAAAAAAAATATATATATATATATATACGCACACTCACACATATATATATACACACACATATATATGAAGGAGAACGGGGCATCAGGATTGGAGGGCACTCATTAACAATCTGAGAAATGCAGATGACACAGCCTTGCTTGCTGAAAGTGAAAAGGACTTGAAGCACTTACTGATGAAGACCAAAAACCACAGTCTTTAGTATGGATTACACCTCAACATAAAGAAAGCAAAAATCCTCACAACTCAACCAATGAGCAACATCATGATAAACGGAGAAAAGATTGAAGTTGTCAAGGATTTCATTTTACTTGGATCCACAATCAACACCCATGGAAGCAGCAGTTAGGAAGTCAGAAGATGCGTTGCATTGGGCAAATCTGCTGTAAGTAATCTCTTTTAAAGTGTTAAAAAAAACAAAGATGTTACCTTGAGGACTAAGGTGTGCCTGACCCCAGCCATAGTGTTTTCAGTTGCCTCATATGCATGCAGAAGCTGGATAATGAATATGGAAAATCAAAGAAGAATTGATGCCTTTGAATTATGGTGCTGGCAAAGAATATTGAATATGCCATGGACTGCCAAAAGAACAAACAAATCTGTCTTGGTACCTAAAATTTAGACTGCCAGGATAAGATATGAGATACAGCTGCTAGTAATCTTACTACCCATAGGAGGTCAGTCCTGCTATGCATCATCAAAAGAATTTTCATAACTATAAACAAGTATGGAAAAAGACAACTTGGAAAAATTAACTGGACTGTTTTGAACTATTGATGGTCTGTCACCTTTTCACTATTTTTGGTAACATGAATATTACTAAAACAAGATGTTGTACTTTTGAATATTATTAAATATAAGCTTTGTCGAAGGGATATCAGCCCCCTTTTTTGATGAAGTGAAAGTGCTTGACTCTATGGTTTACTAAATAATTCCTTTCAAGGCTTGAGAAAGATGTGTTCATTCTATATATATATATATTGTTCCCAGGCAAGGAGCTAATTCTTAGGGTTCCAGACGCATTAAGACAAAAAGTTCATGTTTTCACAGAGCTTATATGTAAACAGAAAATAGATAGGAAACAGATAATTTCACAATTAATTATTTAATTACAATTGTGATCATGGCTAAGAATGAGTACTGTATGTTTGAAGAGCAATATGACATTGGGATTCAGTCCACTCTAGAACATCAAGACTTAAAGGATGAGTGATTGTTAGCTAGGTGACGGAGGGGAGGATGATGGAGCCAGAGAACATTTGCAGTAGTGGGAACAAGTTAACGAAGGTCTTTTTAACAGAAAAGGAAATGACATATTGGAGGAACTGTGAAATGAGCAGTGTGAATGGATTATAAAGAGGAAGAGGAGGAGTGTCTAGAGAGGTAAGCTAGAGCATGATCACACAGAATCTTGTTGAGAATTTTGGACTTTATCCTTAGAACAATGGGAGACCATCAAAGTGTTTGTAATGTGAAATTGGCATGATAGTTTTTGCATTTTTAAAAGATTATTCTGCCTCCTATATGAAGAATGGGTGGGCAGAGGGCAAAATTAGAAAGAATTCATTGAGACCAGGTCAAAGGCTGTGAAAGCTGGTGGTAGCTGGGCCTAGAAGAGAAACTTTTCTTCTAATCATTCTTTTAGAAGTTCTACTTTGCTTTAATAGTCTCTGGCTTCCAATTTTAATGGGATTCCAAACAGTTAAAATAATTCTTTTCAGGTAAAATTATATTCTATGTTTATAAGTGAAATTGAAGTTAATCCTGTAATAAAATTTTAAAAGACTCTTTAAGAATTCCCACTGGCCTCTTCTGACTTGCCAATATAAGGAAGGAGAAAGGAATAACTAAGCTCAGTCCTGCCATGTTCCTTTGTCTTAGAGAGTTTTCACATTTTCCCTGAAGCCTGTTAGTCTTTCTTCCAGAATATGTTCCACCTTTTGTTTTCCCTCTCTGGGTGAATGGCACCACCTGGGAAACAAACATTCAGTCATTAGGTGAATAAGGCCCTACCACACATCACACACTAGTCTTACTTTACCATTTCCTTTCCTTCACGCTTTGTGTTTAATCAACAATAAGTATCTTCCAGTTTTGCCTCAAGAGGTCTTATCAACTTTAATTGTGCTTTAGGTGAAAGTTTACAGTTCAAGTTAATTTCTCATTTAAAAATTTATACATGTATTGTTTTGCCACATTAGTTGCAATCCCCACAATGTGACAGCACATTCCCTCTTTCCACCCCGGGTTCCCTGTGCCCATTTCGTCCAATTTCTGTCCCCTCCCGCCTTCTCATCTTGCTTTTGGACAGGGGTTGCCCATTTGATCTTGTATATTTGATTGAACTAACAAGCACATCCCTCACTTGTGTTATTTTTGTTTTATAGGCCTATGTAATCTTTGTCTGAAAAGTGGGCTTTGGGAATGGCTTCATTTCTGGGTTAGCAGAGTGTCTGGGGCCACAGTTTCAGGGATTTCCTCCAGCCTCTGTCAGACCAGTAAGTCTGGTCTTTTTTCATGAATTTAAATTCTGTTTTTCTCCTGCTCTGTCCAGGGCTCTCTGTTGTGATCCCTGTCAGAGCTGTCGCTGGTCACTCCTTTTTTTGAATTACTGCTCTGCCATTTACTCACTATAGATGAGTAGTAAGTTACTTAACCTCTCTGTTCCTTAGTTTCCTCATCTTTAAAATGGAGATAATAACAATACTCACCTCTTTGGAAAGTTGTGAGGATTAAACTTAGAACAATGTCTAGCATACCCTATTAGTTATGAAATCAGGTTTTGGGGTCCTGATTAGCATTTCATGGAATAGAATAGGGAATATTATAGTACATCATAGGAAGTATAATTAAGTATGGTTTCCAGTGAAGCAATACATATATGTACATATATTTGTGAGTATATGGGATTCCAATTAAACTATGTTTCTGACTATGTATCCTGATCAAACTTTTTTGAAAATCACAGTCATACTACATTATGCATTTGTTTAAATTGGGTACTAAAGGTTCATTGAATACAGAAACTATGTCTAATGCATGTCCACATCCCTGAAACAAGCTCTTTGCTTGGAATATATATGAAAGTTACCGAATGTTTATTTATGTCTCAAACAAAACAGAAATCAATGATCTTGATGGAAATTATACTTTCTAGGATCCTGTCACCTGAAAACCTGAATTTGCCTGGAGGATTAGAACCCTTAAAGCTGCCATTCCTTAATAGATACTTAGCTTAACAGTCTTGCAATGAATTAGATAGAATGTGAAATATAGACACTGGCTATTAAGAAAGGGCATATCGCTGGGGAGTGGAATAGAGTTCCAAAATAAAGGATAAAAGACTCAATGCCTGTACTCAAAACATTTACAGTATATAGCACAGAGAATAATTATCTTTGCCGCTGATTTGGGACTATGATATTAGCTTAGAGAAGGGATGATGAACAGGCTGAGAAAGTTACCTTATCCCAAGTGAATTGCTTTTCTCAGCTTTCTAAGCAGACGCTTACTTTTCTGAATTCCTACCAGGTATCCTAGACAGTCTTCATTTGTCCCTAAATCCTTCCTTCACCTTTGTCACACTGATCTGTACCCCTAGAAGATGATTTTTATGGATATATCAACAGGCTTCCTTTTCTTCTGGCTTCTGGTTGGGTTCAGCAAATGGGAGGCACTGGTAGGGAATCAGAAGGCAGAAGAGAGTGAGGTCAGATTGTGTGTTAGCAGTGACCACAGTTCTAAAACAACTGTTCACAGCCTCCTCCCAGATGCAGCTCTGGGTCTTTAGGGTTCCAGTCACTGTTCCTTCCCCTTGCTTCTTTAGTAGCTTCTTAGTCCTTTCCTTAAACTTTCCTCAGTTACCCTGCTTAGATGTGTTATCTTCTTCCTGTCAGAAAGTTGGCAGATTCACCAGGTCTCTGAACTTTGTCTTTAACTGGATCCTTCTTCTTCGGACTTATCTGGAATTGGCTTATTTCAAATATCCATCCCCCCAGGTAGGAAAGCAATCTAGATTTTGAAATCAGACAGTCTTGGTCTGGAGTCTTAGTTCTGCCTCTTCCTAGCTGTGGTATTTTGGACAACAGACTTACCTTTCTGAATTTGTGTTCTCATCTCTAAAATGAGGTACTATTAATACCTGCCTCTTGGTGTGTTATGAAGATTAAGTAAGATTATATAATAAAATGCTTAATAAATATTAGCTATCATTGCTTTGTTATGAAAATTATTGTATAATACATAGTTATATTGTTTATTATTATTATTCTAAGGGTTTAGAAAGTTTCATTGGGATATACCAAGATGGTAACTGGCCATTATTTCCTGTCCTTACCTGCTTGATTTTTTAACATACACAGATCAGAGTTGTTCTAAGATTTGGGGTATAGGGTACTATATCCAACTCCTCTCACCTTGCAAATTGTTCTGGCATCTGCCTTTTGTTATAGGCTCTCTTTCCCATTGTCCATGTAAATCTTGAAGACTGTGCCTGTCACCCACTACCCTTTTGTCAGTTTGTCATACTATGGTGGCTTGCCTGTTGATATGATGCTGAAAGTTATGCCACTGGTATTTCAAATACCAGCAGGGTCACCTGTGGTAGACAGGTTTTAGCAGAGCTTCTGGACTAAGACAGACTAGGAAGAAAGGCCTGGCATTCTACATGCAAAAATTAGCCAATGAAAACCCTATGGATCACAGCAGAATATTGCTCAATAGAGTGCTAGAAGATGAATTCCCTAGTTGGAAGGCACTCAAAATACACAGTAGTCTAACAATGGACTCAAGCATACCGATGATCATGAAGATGGTGCAGGAACAAGCAACATTTATTCTGTTGTACGTGGGGTTGGTGGGTACGTGGGGTTACCATGAGTTAGAGGTGACTCCATAGCAGCTAATAACTATGCCTGTCACGTTTCTAATCACCACTCCACTGAGTTGGACCATTGTTTTCCTTCCCCACCCACCCAGATTTACATTGTTTTTATCCTTTGTAATTTCTCCATTAAATCTTGTCTTCAGATCAAAATAACTAATATCTTATGAATGCAATCAGCCAATCAGAAGCTGCTTTCCTTTGTGTCTCCTACTTTTTGGCGCTTTCTTTCTACGTTCATATGCTTCTGACTTCCAAGAAGATGCCTCTTCCTCAATAAAGTTGAAGGTTTTCCTGGGTTTTGTTTTCAGCCCCATCTTGCCCTGAAGCCTGAAAATTCATTACCTGTAGATTTAAGTTCTTATTGTTGATCATTTAACTTATTATTGGTAGGAGGAGACAGTCCGCACATGTTTATTTCAAATAAGCTTTTTGTTTTTTCCTTTATGACGAAAAACAAATTTAACTATACCCATTGCTGTCAAGTTGATTCCAACTCATAGCGACCTTATGCAACAGAGTAGAACCACCTCACAGGGTCTCCAAGACTGTAAATCTTTACAGAAGCAGGCTGCCATGTCTTTCTCCTGTGGTGCAACCTTTCTATTAGCGGTCAGTCTCTTAACCACTGCACCACCAGGGCTCCTTAGCTGTAGACCTGTATAATTGGCACTTTTGTACCCATTCCCAAATAGTGTTATAGATTTATTTCTGCTCTTAGAGTTTTTGGCCTAGAGGTTTAAAAAATTGATTCATGGAAGTCAACATACATATTTGAAATGCAAATATATTTCATATTATGATAACTATGAGAAATGAATTACCTTTTCACAAACTTGAGATAATCCATTTTTGCTGCCTACGTCATTTGAACATATCCATATGGCACCAGGATAAGAATAGCAGCTTGTTCAGCACAAGAATGACTATACCTAGAAAGATTTTATTTTATCTTGGGACAAACAGTACATATTTAGAGACATGTTTTATTACATATGAGAAAATTTTAGTAGGACTCTTTATGTTTGGGCTTCTGAGTTATTAAAAGAATGAAAACAATAGTTGTATTTTCTCTAACATCATAAACTAATTAAATCAAAATGAGTTTGCTGTAATTACATGCATAATCCTCCTTCTCTTTACACCCCCACTTTTGCCTGATATTTAAAATAAATCTGAGACAAACAGCTGTTGGATTGCATTACCTACTTTAGTATTTTATTCTTGCTTTCTGAGAGATTGCAATCTAAATTGAATGCACAATTCGGCATTCCTTTTAATTCCTGCTGCATAGAGGAAATAGGCTTGGCGTGAGAGATGTTCCAAAGTCTAGGATAAGGTCTCTGTACCAAAAGAGACAGCTCATTATCTAATAGACAGGCAAACCACTAACATAATCAGTAGTAAATCTAGAAGGAAAAATGCCAAACATGTTCTAAACCAAAACTTACATTATTTTTGGAATATCTATTCATATTTTTTATGTTAACATCATTTGTTACTCATTTAATTCAATTTAAGAGGCCCTATTTGGGAAAGATACTAAACTACAGTCTGGGGATATGGCTGGAAAAAAAGACCAAAATAATCCCTTCCCAGTTTATCAGGAAAGGCAGATATTAAACAGGTGGTTACAACAGAGGGTTAATGAAAGTGAGAACCCAGAAATATTAGATATTATGCAGATACCCTCTTAATGCATGGAAGAGCTGACTCTATGCTATTTAAATAAAATACCATTGCAACAAATACTTAACAGAGAAGGAAGAGTACTCATTGCACAGCACATTTCATGGACCTTTCATAGGACAATTAAAATATAATAACAGGATATCAGTGATCAAATTAAATGAGCTACTGTACAGTTGCTGAGCCAGAATCAACTCGACGGCAGTGGGTTTGGTTTTTTGTTTGGTTTTATTCAAATAATACTCCTATGCAACAGGCTTTGTTCAACGGTAAAATTTTTATAGTTTTTCAATGATGCACAATTGCTTTCAGGATAATGTTAAAACTTTTCAGCTTATCACATGAGGCTATTGAGGCTCTAGCAGATGTCTTTCTGTAGATTTTTCACCTATCACTCTACACCAGTCTCCTCATATGCTCCATGAAATAAAAAATACTGTTACATAAACTCCTCATGTTGTAGCATACCTCTCTCCATGCTGTTCCTTTACCTAAGGCACTGTTTGCCCTGCTTATCTTTCAAGACTAAGTATTACTTCCTCTGATGCTCCCAGTTTGATTTAAGTATGTTTTCTCTGTTCACCATCACACCCTGTGCACTTTATCGAAGTTCTTAACACACTGTTCTGTTGACTTACTTCCATTCACTATAGTCTCCTTGAGGTGTGGCTGTGTCTTACGTGACTTTGTATCTACCAAACCTTGTTCAGTCCTTGGTGTAGAGTAGATACTCAGTTAATGTCATATGGATGGACAGATGGATGATAATTTTCCATTGTCTACATCAGATGGATAGAAGAAATTAGATGTACTGTGCTGTTTATCTTGCTTTCTATTTCATAATGTAAATGTAATCCTTTTAAATCTCCAAGCTACCCTTTAAAATAAAGTTCTAAGTCTAGATGTAGGTCTTAGAATTAAGAGGCTCATTGAAGATTCAATTCCTCATTAAATATTTATTAAGAAATATTTGGTGATAAATTCTAGTTAGATATAGTATACCTTCCAATGATCTCAAAAATCCTTATCACTAAATTTTACTATAGAGAGAGTTGGTATCAATTCTGTTTTCACTTGAGGTCATGTACCATGGGAACCTGTGACAGATAGGTAGATAGATAGATGGATAGGTGGATAGGTAGGTAGGTAGATAAATTTTCGCATTACAAGAAGGTGTTTAGATGCCCTGTGCTACGAAAGAACTTTTTTTTTTTTCAATCTCTAATAATGCTAACCTCTTTTCTTTCCACTGAAATTGAAAAGTTCAGATTTGGTATGTCAAATTCACTCCTACAGGTAAAATTAATCATTTCTTTGAAAGAAAAAAAAAAGTCAATACAATTTGACATTAAATTGTCTTGTAATAATTAAAGATATCAAAATGTCTGGAATAATTTAGAAAGTACTTCTTATACTAACACCCTTACTTATTTTGTATCTTGGAGCATTATATTTAATACCAGCAAGTATTTTAAAAAAAGCATATTGTGTGCAATGTGTAGGCTTAGCGTAGGATCTTCTGGTTAATTGCTAGATTTCAGGCACCTTTCTAACCCTTTTTTTAGTGGGTATGAAAGGGTTTACTTGTAAGAGATATCGCTATTGACAGAATTTTATCTATTTCTCCTGGAATCTCAACAGCAATTCCCATGTTAGAGGCATCCCCAGAAAGCTCTTTAAAGGATTTCCACCCACACTCTGAATATCTAACAGGACTTGACCCATTTTTTCCCTTATTAAGGTAACAGCATACGCATCATGGGAAAAATAGAATAAGAGCTAGTCTGAGCTTGGAATTTAAAAAAATTATCTACCTCTATGCAGAGAATTGAAGTGGAAACCAAAATTAGTCTTTATTTCTTCTTATGCCATTAATTACAATGTGAATTTCTCATATTAAGGGATTACATCTGATTTCATGAATATAGTTGCATTTTGAGTGGCTTAAAATGTATGTTTATATTATGAAATGGAACAAATGTCAATGCTGAAAATGGAACACACTGCAAGTCAAAAATTCTTTGTACCTCATTTTTAGGGCACAAAATATTTGCTTTAGAGGTTAAATAACACAGGTAATAATTAAATATTAAACCAGTGAATAGAATACGAGTAGAGTTCTTTAAAAGTAATAAAATAATTTTAATTCGGGGAATATGTAAAGATATATTTAAAATAAATTTGGTTATGTAAATTGTTATGTTTTGGTATTAAATTTACTCATCTGTATTAGTTTCTTAGGACTGTGGTAACAAATTTGCATGAAGTGGGTGGCTTAAAATGACAGAAATTTGTCTGACAGTTCTGGAGGCTGGAAGTTCAAATTCATGGTGTTGACAGGGCCCTGCTCTCTCAGAAAGCTCTAGGAGAAGATACTTTCTTAACATGTCCAGCTTCTAGTAGCCTCAAGCATTCCTTGGCTTGCAGCTGCAGCATAATTCCAGTCTCTGCCTCCATCCTCCTGTGGTCATCTTCTCTGTGTCTCTGTCTGTGTCTCCTTTCCAACTTTTTTTTTTTTCTTAATACTCGTGTGTATGTGTGTGTGTGTGCGCACGCTTTAGATGGAAGTTCACAGCGTAAATTAGTCTCTCATTCAAAAACTTTTACACAGTTTGTTTTGTGACATTGGTTACAGTCACCTCAATGTGTCAGCACTCTCCTTCTTTCCATTTACACCGAGGTTCCCTGTGTTCATTCGTCCAGTTTTCTTGACCTTATCTTCTTTCCTTTTGAGCAGGTGCTGCCCATTTGGTCTTTTATTCTTGATTGAACTAAGAAGCATATTCCTCATGTGTGTTGTTTGTTTTATACGCCTGTCTGATCTTTGGCTGAAAGGTGGACTTTAGGAGCAGCTTCTGTTCTGAGTTAGCAGGGTGTCTGGGGGCCATGGTCTTGAGGGTTTCTCCTGTTTTTGTCAGACTAGTTAGTCTGGTCTTTTTTTATCAATTTAAATTGTGTTCTATATTTTTCTCCCACGTTCTTCTAGACCGTCTGTTGTGATCCCTGTCAGAGTGGTCCGTGGTGGTAGCCAAGCACCATCTAGTTCTTCTGGGCTCAGGATGGTGGAGGCTGTGGTTCATGTGGTCCATTAGTCCTTTAGACTAATATTTTCCTTGTGTCTTTGGTTTTCTTCATTTTCCTTTGCTTCTGGGTAGGATGGGACCGATAGATGTATATTAGACGTCCACTCGCAAGCTTTTAAGACTCCAGATGTTACTCACCAAGGTAGGATGTAGAACATTTTCTTTATGAACTATATTATGCCAATTGACCTAGATGTCCCCCGAGACCACGGTCCCAGCTCTGAGCCCCAGCAATTCGGTCCCTCAGAGTGTTTGCATGTGTCTAGGAAGCTTCTGTGACTTTGCCTTAGTCAAGTTGTGCTGACTTCCCCTGTATAGTGTGCTGTCTTTCCTTCACCACAATTAACACTTTTACTATCTAGTTAGTGATTTCCCCTCCCCAATACTCCTCTTCCTGAAAACCATCAAAGATTTTTTTTTTCTATGTCTAATCCTTTTCTTGCGTTTATATAATAGCAGTCTTAGGCAATATTTGTCCTTTCGTGATTAACTTATTTCACTCACCATAATGCCCTCTAGATTCATCCGTGTTGTGAGATGTTTCACGGATTCATCATTGTTCTTTATCGTTGCATAGTATTGCATTATGGGTATGTATCATAATTTGTTTATCTATTCATCTGTTGATGGGCACTTAGGTTGTTTCTATCTTTTTGCTATTGTGAATAATGCTGCACTGAACATGGATGCGCATATGTCTATTTCTGTGATGGCTTTTATTTCTCTAGGATATATTCCTAGCAGTGGGATTGTTGGATCATATGGTATTTCTATTTCTGGCTTTTTAAGGAGGTGCTATATTGTTTTCCATAGTGTTTGTACCATTTTACATTCCCACCAGCAGTACATAAGAGTTCCAATCTCCCCATAACCTCTCCAACATTTGTAATTTTGTGTTTGAATGTGTGTGTGTTTTATTTATTGTATATAGAACAAACCAGTTTCTTATCAAACAGTTAGTACACACATTATTGCATGACATTGGTTAACAACCCCTCGACATGTCAGCACTCTCCTTTCTCAACCCTGGGTTCCCTATTACCAGCTTACCTATTCCTTCCTAGCTTCCAGTCCCTGCCCCAGGGCTGGTATTCCCCTTTAGTCTTGTTTTGTTCCATGGGCCTGTTCAATCTTTGGCTGAAGGGTGAACCTCAGGAGTGACGTCATTACTGAGCTGAAAGGGTGCCTAGGGGTCATACTCTCAGGGTTTCTCCAGTCTCCGTCAGGCCAGCAAGTCCAGTCTTTCTTTTTGAGTTAAAATTTTGTTCTACATTCTTCTCCAGCTCTGTCCGGGATGGGACCCTCTATTGTGATCCCTGTCAGAGCAGTCAGTGGTGGTAGCTGGGCACCATCTAGTTTTACTGGACTCAGTCTGGGTCTTTAGTTTTCTTCATTCTTCCTTGTTCCCAAAGGGGTGAGACCTGTGAAGTATCCTAGATGGCCGCTCACAGGCTTTTAAGACCCCAGATTCTACTCACTGAAGTAGAATGTAGAGCAGATTCTTTATAAATTCTGTTATGCCAGTTGAGCTAGATGTTCCCTGAGACCATGGTCCCCACAGCCCTCAGCCCAGCAATTCGGTCCCTGAGGGAGTTTGGATGTGTCTATGGAACTCCCGTGGCCTTGCCTTGTACGGGTTGTTTTGGCTTCCCCAGTATTGTGTACTGTCTTACCCTTCACCAAAGTTACCACTTATCTATTGTCTATTAAGTGTTTTTCCATCCACATCCCTCCCCTCCCTCGTAACCATCAAATATTGTTTCTTTTTGTATGTAAACCTTTTCATGAGTTTTTACATTAGTGGTCTCATAGAATATTTGTCCTTTTTATGATTAACTTATTTCACTCAGCATAATGCCCTCCAGATTAATCCATGTTATGAAATGCTTCACAGATTCATCCTTGTTCTTTAGTGTTGCATAATACTCTGTTGTGTGTATGTACCACAGTTTGCTTATCCATTCATCTGTTGACGGGCATCTAGGTTGTTTCCATCTTCCACTCTGTGTCTCTTTATGGGTGCATTTAGGCCATTTACATTCAGTGTAATTATTGATAGGTGTGAGTTTATTGCTGTCATTTTGTAGTGCTTTTGTTGTGGTGCTAATGTTTTCTTTGTTCCTCTTACTCACCTGTGCTGAGTTCCTTTCGTTTGTTGGTTTCTTTTTCATTTCTTTTGTTTTCATAGATTTTGTTTTTATTGAGACTGTGTTTTTCTTCTTTATTTTGATGAATGGGTTTGTTAACTTCCTTTGTGTTTACGTTGAAATTTACCTTTATCTTCCTAAGTTTGAACCAGTCTGTTATTACTTGGTATTGCCTTGCCTTCCTCTCCATTAGAAAGTTCTGCACCTATACCTTTTATTCTCTCTTTTATTGTTCTGACATTGTTATCATTTACAAATTAATCTCTCTGGTTCCCTGTTGCAATTGTTTTGGTTTTGGGTAGTCCTTGAGAGTTCATTTCCTACATTGGTATCTTGCTAGTACAACCTTGCATCCTAGATTTAGACTGTGGTCTGATGCCTGTTCTCAGACCGAAGGACTCCCTTTAATAATTCTTGTAAGTTTGGTTTGGTTTTTACATATTTCTTTAATTTCTGTTTATCTGGAAATGTCCTAATTTCATCATCATATTTGAATGAAAGTTTTACAGGATATATTATTCTTGGTTGGCAATTTTTTTTTTTCTTTCAAGGTTTTATATATGTCATCCCATTGCTTTCTTTCTTGCATGTTTTCTGCCAGATAATCAGAGATTAGTCTTATTGTTTCTCCTCTGTATGTGACTTTTCGTTTTTCTCGAGCTGCTCGCAGGATTTTTTCTTTGTCTTTGATTTTAGTGAGTGTGATTATGACATACCTTGGTGTTTTTCTTTTGGGGTCTATCCTATAAGAGGTTTGTTGAGCTACTTGGATGGTCAGCTTTTCATTACTTATGATATCAGGGAAGTTTTCTGTCAGCAGCTCTTCAATGATCTTCTCTCTGTTTTCCATTTTCTCTCCCTGTTCTGGAACTCTGATCACCCACAAATTTTTGCTTTTGATTATATCCCACATAATTCTCAGGGTTTCTTCATTTTTCTTCATTCTTTTTTCTGATTTTTCCTCAGAGTTGTATCTAAGTGTTTGTCTCCAGTTTCGCTGATTTCATATTCCATTGTTTCAAACCTGCTCCTCAGCCCTTCTATGACACTGTCCATTTCTTAAATCTTGTTATCTTTTGGATTTCTAATTGTCATTTTTGAACGATTTCTAGTTGTGAATTTATTTTGGCATTTTGTTCCTGTATTACTTTCCTGCATTGTTCCATTTTTTTGTCTGTATTTTCCATGAATTTGTCTCCCTTTTCCATAAATTTGTCTGTTTGTTCCTCATTTTTATCTGCTGTTTGCTTCAACTCTTGGATTGCTCTGAATATTAGACATTTGAATTCCCTGTCAGGTAGTTCTAGTGCCTTTTCTTCTTCTGGAAAGTCATCTGGTGTTTTATTTTGGATGCCTACTGGAACCATCCTGTCCTGTTTTTTTATATATTTTGATATTGTCTGCTATCTTCAGGATATTCCATAGTTATTTTCTTCATTTCTTGATTGTAGATTTGTTTGTTTTGTCCTGCTTTTTTTATTTGGTTATATCTGAGCAGGCAGGCTATGTGTTCTTTGTTGTTTGCTCGTCTGTAGTCACAATACTTTTCCTTCTTGTCCAATGGGCAGGGCCAGTCATTCAGCTATGGTGCAGCAGGGCAGGTCCAACTGAAGTGGAGGTGCTGGGATGGGTTTGTGGCATGTACTAGGGCCAGAAGGGTGGGCCAGGAATCAGTGCTGGGTGGGTTCCAGTACACTGTGCCCGTGCTGCTTGGGGGCGTGATGCTCAGTGCACAGTGTAGGTAGGCAGGAAAGAGGTGGGGGAGGTTGTGATGTGTGGAGGTAATAGGGGTACGGGAAAGAGGAGAGAGAGAAGAGAGAAACAGGAGCCAAAAACAAACAAGCAAAGAAAGAAAGAAAAAAAGAGTGCTAAGGGAGCTTGCTGTTGGAGTGGATAGATGAGAAACTGAGAAATGAAGAAAAGAAAAAGGGAAAAATAAAGAAAATATAAATAGATAAAAATCTGGAAAAGAAAAAAAAAAATCCCCCAGAAGTCCTGGAGTCCCACCAGTGGGAGTGCTAAGACAGGGAGGTGGCTTCCAGGCTGTGCAGTATAGCCTGGGTAGAGAGGGGGACAGATGTCACACAGCACCAGATATTCAGGAGACGGAAGAAGAAGGTAAGTGTAGAGAGATGAGAACTGAGAAATGAAGTAAGACAGAAAGGGAAAAAGAGAGAGAAAAGAAAAAAAGAAAAAGAAATGCCCCCAGGGATGCCACCTACACAGCTGTGCAGATTGGGGGTGTGGCTCTGAAGCTGTGCAGTGCACCCTGGCTAGATGGGGCTCCCAAGCTGCAAAATTAAAAAGAAAACAAAACAAATTAGAACAAAGCAAAACAAGGGAAAAAAGTCTCCAGGGATCCCACCAGTGTGGTGTCATGGGCTGGTGGAATGGTTCCCCAGTTGAGCATGGCTTCACAGCCTTTCAAGAAGAGGCAAAGATGGCACACTGAGCCAGATGTTCCAGAGAAAGGAGGGGGAGGTGGCAGGAGGCACAGAGGAAACCAAAAGAGACGGAAAGTACTAACACCAGCTCAGGGGCCCAGCCAGTGTGGGCAGGGCGAATCCAAGCAGCCTGAAGCCAAACCAGTTGCCTCCCCACCAAGAGACTGTGGCTAGCGGGAAGCAGAGGAAGCCGAAGGGTGGGGGTGGGGGGTTAGGAAAGTGTATATCGCTTGTTACTGGGTGCTCTGTCTCCTGCTGGGAACTTCATGAAGCTGCTTTCCCACGCTCCCTGTCTGCCAGTCCCCAACAGGAGTCCAAGATGGCGGGTCCACACTGCGCGTTAGCTGATGGGGCCTTTTGCGCATATCTCTCCTAGCTGTCTGTCTTCTGTCAGTTTCTTATTCCATTCAGTGCTTGACTGAGCTCTTTATCTCTTCACTTGAACTTTCAGGTTCCAGGGATGATGTTTGTTCTGTTTTACTTAGTTTTTCAGGTCTTTGCTGTGGAGGGATGGCTCAGTGCTTCTGCCTACAGCACCATGTTGGCCAGAAGTCTATTTTGTGTTTTTTTGATTAGTGCCAGTAATGTCAGGGTGAGCTGGTATCTAATTATAGTTTTGATTTGCATTTCTCTAGTGGCTAATGAGGTTGGCTGTTCAAATTCACCAGCCACTTATTGGAAACCCTATGGCACAGTTCTGCTTTGTCCGGTAGGTTCACTACCAATCAGAATTACTTGATGACAATGGGTATGTGTGAATGGGTAATGATCGTGAGCATTTCCTTATGTGGCTCTTAGCTTCCTGAATGTCTTTTTTGATGAAATGTCTGCTTATAACCTTGGCCCATTTTTTAAATTGGATTGTTTATGTTTTTGTTTTTGAGATTTTGAACTATTCTATATATTTTAGAGATTAGACCCTTGTCGGGTATGTCGAAGCCAAAAATAGCTTCCCAGTCTGTAGGTTCTCTTCTCAGTCTTTTGTTGAAGTCTTTTGATCAGCATAAGTGTTTAATTTTTAGTAGGTCCCCTTTATCTAGTTCATCTTCTGCTGTCTGTGTAGTTTTAGTAATTTTTGGTATTCTATTTATGCCATATATTAGGGCCCCTAGCACTCTCCCTATTTTTTCTTCCGGGATCTTTATTGTTTTAGGTTTTATATTTAGGTCTTTGATCCATTTTTGAGGTAGTTTTTTCTGTATGGTGTGAGATATGGGTCTGTTTTATTTTTTACAGATGGACAACCAGTTTTGCCAGCACCATTTGTTAAAAAGACTGTCTTTTACCCATTTAATGGACTTTGGTCCTTTTTCAAAGATCAGCTGACCTTCAGTGAATGGATTTACATCTGGGTTCTCTATTCTGTTCCATTGATCTATGTGTCTGTTGTTGTAACAGCACCAAGCTGTTTTGACTACTGTGACTGTATAGTAGGTTCTGAGATCAGGTAATATGAGGTCTTCCACTTTGTTCTTTTTATTCAGTAATGCTCTGCTTATCCAGGGCCCCTTTCCTCTCTAGGTAAAGTTGGTTATTAGTTTTTCCATCTTGTTAATGGTAAAGTAGAGGGTAAGTGAAAAAGAGGAAGACCCTTAATGAGATGGGTTGACACAGTGGCGGCAACAGTGGGCTAAAGCATAACAACAATTGTGAGGATGCTGCAGGACCGAGCAGTGTTTTGTTCTGTTGTACATAGGGTCACTATGAATTGAAACCGACTCGATGGCACCTACCAACAACAAAAAAAAGCCAAACCAAACCCAGTGCCATCAAGTCAATTCCGACTCATAGCGACCCTATAGGACAGAGTAGAACTGCCCCATAGAGTTTCCAAGGAGCGCCTGGCAGGTTTGAACTGCCAGCCCTTGGGTTAGCAGCTGTAGCACTTAACCACTATGCCACCAGGGTTTCCAGCCAACAACAACAGCTTGTTAAAGAATGCTGTCGGTATTTGGATCGGAATTGCATTATATCTGTAGATAGCTTTGGGTAGAACTGACATTTTCAAAACACTGGGTCTTCCTGTCTATAAGCATGGTATGTTTTTCTATTTATATAGGTCTCTTTTGGTTTCGTGCAATAGTGTTTTGTAGTTTTCTTTTTTATATGTCTTTTGCTTTCCTGGTTAGATTTATTCCTAAATACTTTATCTTTTTAGGGGCTATTATAAATAGTATTGTTTTTCTTTTCACAGTTCTCATTTTTCATGTATAGGAATCCGACTGATTTTTGTGTGTTGATCTTTTGTCCTGCTACTCTGCTGACTCTTTCTGTTAGTTCCAGTAGTTTTTCCTCTCTTTTATAAGGATACCATTCATGATATTAGGACTCTCTCTACTGCAAAATGACCTAATATTAATTTACATGATAACATCTTTAAAGACCCTATTTCCAAACAAGATCATGTTCATAGGTACCAGGAGTTAGGACTTCAAGGTATAATTTTGGAGGACATAAATCAATCCATGATACCATCTAAATCATGAAATAATTTTATATATGTATGTATATATTTTTTTCTTTTCTTTTCCTTATGGCATCCAAATACTCATATATAGACTGGCTGATTTTCTTTCTTTTAACTAAAAAGGTAAAAGTCTTCTTGGACTACAAGACTACCTTCAGTTTTCTCTCTTATTAATTGTCTGACTTTGGGCAAGTTACTCTATGCCTCAGTCATCTCATCTCATCTTCTTCATGATGAGTAAGGTATATCCTAGTGAGAAAATAATATTTAGTTATTTAAATAAATAATTATCGTTACCATAGCAGTTACTTCTTCCGTTGTTATTAATTTGGAGTCAGTCGCTCATCTAACATCCAATTACAGATACATGAATAGTGAGGAATGCTTCTGTCTTATAGTCAGTCCATCATCTGTCTATACTCACTGTCTTGATTTCCTCTCCTTCCATTCTTTCTTGGACTCAATCAGATGAAGCTTCTAATCCCTGCTCATCTCCATCAAAGCTTCTCCTGTGGAAGACACCAGTGACCTCCGCATTGCCACATTCAATGATCACTTCTCATCCCTGATCATTCTTGAACTCTCAGTATCATGTCCTGTAGTTGACCATTTCCTACTTCTCCAAACTATTTTATTTGTATCCTCTTCATTTTCCTCTTGCCTGTTAGCTCTTTCTCAAACTCCCTTACAGGTTCCTTTTGAAACATTATTTTTTTAATTAAAAAACTGGGGAGGGGGGTACTCTGTCTTTTTTATATGCTACAACAATTTTGTCTGAACATCCTATTGAGTCTGCTTTCAAATTACATACTGAACCTGACCCCTTCATACTACTTTAGCACTGCCACCCTTGTCCAAGGCACCATCATCTCCTACCTGGATTTTTGCCTTGTAACTGGTCTCCTGCTTTTGCCATTGTAGTACCTCTACAGTCTGTTCTAGGCACCAGGACAAGTTACCTTTTTTAAAAGCAAGTTAATCATGTCTCCTCTGCTTTACCATGCCTCCCTTCCCCATTTACTCTATTTGGGCTTCATCAGCCTTCTAGCTATTCTTTGAATATTCCAGGCATGTTAGCACCTCAGGGCCATTTCCTCTTCCCAGAAGCTCTGTGGCTCATTCGTTTACTTCCTTCAGGTCTATGCCTAATCATCTCCCAGACTTTTTTTTTTAATGTAAAGTAGAAACTTTCCACCTCCACCCCAGTATTTTATACTCCTTTTCCTGCTTTTTCTCTGTAGCCCAGTCACCTTGTGACATACTACGTAATTAATATTAATAATAATTACTTGTTTATTGCCTATTTTCCCAACCAGAATATAAGTACCATGAGAGCAGGATTTTTTTTTTTTCTTCACTTATATAGATCCAGTATGTATAATAATGCCTGGCACGCTGTAGGGTATCAATAAATATTTGCTGAAGGAATAAGGGAATCCATCAGTCAGGCAACAAACAGAGGAAATGAGATAGAAGAGATGCTTATGATCTGTGGTATTAGAAATAATACAAATACTCTTTAAATAAAGCTGCCCAGGATTACTTGACTTTTCACAGGCTTTACTTCAATTTCATTAAAAATAAGTAAATCATACATTCATTCATTCAAGAATTGTTAATTAAATATTACGCAAAGAACATGTAGAACTTTGTTTCTAAACATTTAAAAGTGTATACTTTGTTTTCAATAATATGAAGTTATATAATACATTCTATAAAAATTTCTGATTAATAGGGTTTTAATACAGATTTCTCTGATGCAGTTTGAATTTGACTTTGAAACTATCACTGTAAGAATAATAGCTCTTTTTTTAAAATCAAAACTCAACAATTTTTAAAGTGCTTTCATATCCATTTATTTCATTTGATCATCACAGAAATCAAATGGAAATGTGAGATTAGTATCCCTATACCAATTTTTGAGATGAAGACACAGAGATCCATGGTCATGCAAGGAATAACTTGTTCTGCTGGAATTCAAACCCTAGAGTTAAGCTTAAGAGCCTAATTAATGTTCACTTAACTGCAATATGCTGCTGCTTTTAAAAGATTGTTCTGTTTTGATGCATTGAAATACGCTGTAACTTGTCCTGTCATTGTTGTTAGCTGCCGTCAACTCCTGGTGACCCCATGCACAACACTGCCAAGTCTTGCACCATCCCCATGATCGGTTATAGATTGAACCTTTGTGATCTGTAGGGTTTTCACTGGCTGATTTTCGGAAGTAGATCACCAGGCTTTTCTTCCTAGAAACACAATTTTCTAACTGAACTTATTCTTCCTTGTGTTAGTTTCCTAGGACTGTTGTAACAAGCTGCCAAACAGTGGGTGGTTTTAAGCAACAGAAATTGTCTCCCAGTTCTGGGGGCTAGAAGTCCAAATATAGGGTGTCAACAGGACCTTGCTCTTTTGGAAGACTCTAGGGGAAGATCCTTTCTTGTTTCTTCCAGCAAACTGCACTATAAAAGGATCAAGGTGGGCAAACCCCACCTTTATCACAGCCTGGCAAAGATCAAAATGAATCAAATTCCCACCTGGAAATAGATTCAGGCTTTGCCTTCTCACATTTCCATTCTTGTTGTCCATCACTTCCATGGCAAAAACTCTCTTTCAGATCCTAACCACCCAGAGTTAGATTAGATCTCATCCCTAGGTATTCTGAGCTTGGTCAAAATATCCCTGGCCACTCAAGGCCAGATACATGGGGAGCAGCTGTAGGCTCAGGAGTCCTCACAGCTCCTTGCACTTCAGACCAGCTGGCCTCTCTCTCTCTCTCTCTCTCATCCCTTTCTTAATCCCCTGGGACTAGGTCACAAGCTAGAAGGACCCTATCCTTTTTCAACACCTGTCTGTGCAGTCTTTCTCTATCACCCAGCAACTTAGAGTTAGGTCTACAGAAATCAACTGTGTTGCCAGCCCCTGCTGGCTCATTGCCCCTGTTAATTCTCTAGAATGGCTCACAAAATTTTTAGAGACTATTGCCTACACTTACAGTTACTCAAATATTATAACCAGAAAGGATACAAGCATAGAGATGCTTTAGGCAAGGTCTGGGAGAGATCCTTGCACAAGGCTTCCATTGTCCCCAGGCACTTGCAGCACCCTGTCCCATGACTGCTGTTCTTACCAATCTTGGAAGTCTCAAAAGAAGGAGCTCCAAGGTCCAGAGTCCCCTAGAGGTTGGGACTTCAGCGAATATGCAGGCATTGATGAATATGCATGATTGACTGCATCATGACCCCTCCCTTCCTGAAGTTGGTTTGCAGCTGTGGCATCTGTGTAGCCCTTACTTACCTGGCTGTTTTAGAAAGACAAGGAGCACCATAATTGCTCAGGTTATTTTCAAAAACCAGATACAAAGGGCTAAATCTTGTTCTTTGTCCACACCCAGCTTCTTGTAGCCTCTTTGGCTTGCAGCTGCAGCATAACTCCAATCTCTGCCTCCGTCTCCACAGTGCCTTCTTCCTTCTGTGTGTCCATCTGTTTCTCTTATCCTCTTTTATAAGACACTGCTATGGTTTAGGACCCACCCTACTCTGGCCTCTGGTATCTTCAAACGCCCTTCAAAGGTCATGTTCAGAGGTACCAGGAATTAGGACTTCAACATATCTTTTTGGAGAACACAATTCAATCCATAACACTCCTTACCCAATTTTTAATCAGGAATTAGAATATTAAAAAAGATGGGAAACACAGATGAAAGAGGAAGGGAATAGCCAAGTTTTTGGAATAGAGAGAGAGAGAGCTATGGATGAAAAGATAGTTGGATGGGAAATTGGGTAATAGAGAACCTTGACAATATTCTGATGAGTTCCAAATTACCAAAAAAAAAAAAAAAAAAAAAGGCCAAATAGAATTATTTAGCAAGATTTGATTGTCAGAAAATAAAAGATGTATTTTGAGGAGCTTATCCGACTTCTCAAAATACTGAACTACTCTGGAAACATTTTCTTAAAATAATGTTTTTGTCTAGGGACAAGATTATTTGTTCAATGTTGAACACCTACAATGTGCCAGGCATTTTTCTAGGTGCCTGGGATAAATCAGTGAACAAATCAGACAAAGAAACTTGTCGCCCATGGGATTCAGTCCTAGCAACACAGAGCCCATAATAAACATAGTAAATAAGTAACTTGTCAAGTATGTGCAAAAATGATACATACTATGGAAAATAACCAGAGCAGAACAAAAGAGATCGGGGATGTTTGCTGTGGAGACAAAGCAAGTGACAATTTTCAGTAGGGTGAATAAGGTCAACCTCATTAAGAATGATACATTTGGGCCAAGACCTAGAGGAGGTGAGGAGTTAGCATGTGGATGAATCTAAGGGACGAACATTCAGGCAGAGGAGCAGTCAGGGCAGGGTAAAGGCATGAAGGTTATACCACACATGCCTGGTGTGTTCAAGGAAAAGCAAAGAGGCCCGTGTGTGTCCAGCAGATAATGAGCAAGCTGGAGAGTAGTAAGAGATGATGTCAGAAAGATAACGTGGGACGGGAGAGGAGGGTAGTGCTCAGATGACAGAGCATGTAGAACTTTATAGGCCATTGAAAGGATTTTGGCTTTTATTCTGAGTGAAATGGGAAGTTATTGCAGAATTTTGAGCAGAGGAATGAGTGACATAGCCTGACATGTTTTAAAAGCATCACTCTTCCTGCTATGCTGAGAGCAGTCCCAAGGGACCAAGAAGCAGGGAAGCTGGAAAAAGGGGACCATGGAAATAATATCAATACAACTCATTCTTTAAGATTATAATCTTGACTAGAATTTTGAGAATGTCAGAAGTAGGTATTTGATAAGAGAGTTATACATATGTTTGCGTGTTATTTAAAAAAAAATAAAAAAATTAGCATACACTTATTTGTCAGCCGTTCTTAAGTATTCATGTTAAAATTGTTCTGTTACTATACTTAGTTTTACTGATTACCTCTTTAGCTTTGCCTCATCTCTGCTCTGGACTATGAAGTCCTCAAAGACAGAAATAGTATCTTATTCATCTCTGTATTCTCGGTGCTCAAAAAATTTTTTTTCCTCATTAAAATAGAACAGCCCAAATACACTGATAGTATACAAAAATTATCCTAGAAAGAGAATGAGAGAACAAGTTCCAAATAGTAAACTTTAGTCAATGATAAATTAGACAGCATCATTCCTGAGTTGTCTAAAATAATAAAAAAAATGAAGACCACAGATCTAGCCCAACTTCCAGCAACAAGTGGTTAGTGACAGAGAACAGACCTTCTTACATTGTTTTCCAGACATGATAATTTTAATATCATGAGTATCTGTAATTGATTTAGTAGTTATTCTTTTGAAAGTGGATAATATGGATTAAACTTTATACTCAACACTGGCCATATTTATATAATCTCCTTAATACTGAGAAACATTATTGAGGAAAAAAAATGTAATTCTGCATCATAATTTAAGAATAACCAAAAAAGATTTGCATTGGGAAAATCTGCTACAAAAGACCTCTTTAAAGTGTTAAAATATTAAAAAATAAAGATGTCACTTTGAGGACTAAGTTGTGCCTGTCCCACGTCATAATATTTTCAATCACCTCATATGCATGTGAAAGCTGGACAATGAATAAGGAAGACCAATGAAGAATTGATGCTTTCAAATTATGGTGTTGGCAAAAAATATTGAATATACTATGAACTGCCAGAAAAACAAACAAATCTGTCTTGGAAGAAGTACAGCCAGAATGTTCCTTAGAAGTGAGGATGGCGAGACTTAGTCTCACATACTTTGGACATGCTATCAGGAGGGACTGGTCCCTGGAGAAGGACATCCTACTTGATAAAGTAGAGAGTAGTGAAAAAAAGGAAGGCCCTCAGTGAGATGGATTGACACAGTGGCTGCTACAATGGGCTAAAACATAGCAATGATCATTAGGATGGCACAGGAATGGGCAATGTTTTGTTCTATTGTACATAGGGTTGCTATGATGGTACCTAACAACAACAACAAAAAATAATGTAGCAGTAAAAGTAGTATATTTTAAAACTGGCATTCTAGATGGACATTTAGATGATTTTGAAGATAAATACCAAAGGGACTGTTCAGGTAAATGCTAAACTATATGGAGTTTTGGTGTCATCATTGGTGTAACTCAGCCTCCCAGAGGACTACCCGAATCAGAGTATTCAGTTAGCTGTGGAATGTTGGTATGGTTAGAATTAGTCTCCTGACTTCCTTTGGCCACATTTTTTCTGTCTCATCAACAGAAGTTTACGTGACATGGTATTTGGTGCAGCTGAAGTAGCTCAAGGGGGACAGAATACCAAAAAATATATAAACAGATGTGTTTTTTCCCTTGGCTTTCTGTCACTGGAGATCCTTTTTATCTTTCTCCCTGGTTTAATAAAATGGTATATATCATAACTACTAGCATTTCAGCTACTTTTTGGAGAGGAAAACTGTTTTATTCTATTTTTCTCCTGTTTGCCAATGTTATAGCATTGAATCACCACCTGTCTGTCACTTTGACATATTTTAATGGGGTTATGTGTTGCAGTGATGCTGGCAGCCATGCTACTACTATTTCAAATACCAGCAGGGTTTCTCGTGGTAGAAAGTTTTCCGCGGAGCTTCTAGACTAAGACTGACTAGGAAGAAGGACCTGGTAATCTACTTGCTACCCCCCCCCAAAAAAAAAAATAGCCAGTGGAACATTGTCTGATATAGTACTGGAAGACGACCCCTCAGATTGGAAGGCACTCAAAATACATCTGGGTATTAGCTGCCTCCTCAAAGTAGAGTAGACCTTAATGATGTATGTGCAGTAAAGCTCTCGGGACCCATATTTGCTGTTGTGTCACAACTAAAATGAGAAGAAACATATGCAAACATACATTAGTAAAAAATAAAAAGAAAAAAATTAAAGAAAAAAAAAACCTCATTGCCGTTGAGTTGATTCTGACTCATAGCTACCCTATAAGACAGAGTAGAACTGCGTCGTAGGGTTTCCAAGGAGTGACTGGTGGATTCCAACTGCCGACCTTTTGCTTAGCAGCCAAACTCTTAACCACTGTTTCATTAAGGCCCTATTAGTACCAGAAACATGGAATGTACAAAATATGAATCAAAGAAATATGGACATCATCAAAAGTGAAATGAGATATTTGAAGACCAATATTCTAGGCATTAGTGAGCTGAAATGGACTGGTATTGGCCATTTTGAATCAGACAATCGTTTAGTTTACTATACTGGGAATGACAAATTGAAGAGGAACAGTGTCCCGTTCATTGTCAAAAAGAACATCTCAAGATCTGTCCTGAAGTACAACACTATCATTGATAGGTTAACATCCCTTCACCCACAAGGAAGACCAGTTAATACAACTGTTATTCAAATATACACACCAACCACTAATGCCAAAGATGATATTGAAGATTTTTACCAACTTATACAGTCTGAAATTGACCAAAAATACAATCAAGATGCAATGTTAATTACTAGTGTTGGGATATGAAAGTTAGTAACCAAGAAGAAGGATCAGTAACTGAAAAATATGGCCTTGATGATAGAAAAGACTCTGGAGATCGTTTGATAAACTTCTGCAATACCAATGACTTATTCATTGGAAATACCATTTTACAACAGCATATACGATAACTATATAAAAGGACCTCGCCGGATAGAATACACAGGAATCTAATAGACTACATCTGTGGAAAGAGATGATGGAGAAGCTCAATATCGTCAGTCAGAACAAGGCCAGGGGCTGACTGCAGAACAGACCATCAATTGCTTATATGCAAGTTCAAGTTGAAATTGAAGAAAATTTTTAAAAAGTCCATGAGAGCCAAAGTATGACCATGAAGATATCCCTCCTGAATTTAGAAAGAATAGATTTGACACATTAAACACTAATGACTGAAGAACAGAAGAGTTGTGGGATGACATCATATATGAAGAAAGCAAAAAGTCATTAAAAAGACAAAAGAAAGAAAAGTCCAAAATGGATGTCAGATGAGACCCTGAAACTTGCTCTTGAACATAGGGTAGGTAAAGTGATCAAAAGAAATGATAAAGTAAAAGAACTGAACAAAACATTTCAAAGGGCAGCTTGAGAAGACAAAGTAGAGTATTATAATAAAATGTGCAAAGACCAGGAGGTAGAAAACCAAAAGGGAAGAACACGTAGCTAGGTAGCTATCTTCCAAATTTCTTGGCATAGACAAGTGAGTACTTATACTGTTGCATCCATTTATTGAAGCATCTCAATTGATATTCTGTTAATTCCTGGAACCTTGTTTTTTGCCAAGGCCTTCAGGACAACTTGGATATTTTCCTTCACTACCATTTTTTTTTTTTTTTTTAATCATATCCTTCCTCCTGAAATGATTGAATATCAACAAATTCATTTTGGTACAGTGACTCTGTGTATTCCTTCCATCATCTTTTGATGATTCCCGTGTCGTTCAATTTTTTGCCCATAGAATCCTTCAAATTGCAAATTGAGGCACAATTTATTCTTCGTTCTTTCAGCTTTAGAAATGCCGAAAAGTATTTACCTGTGTTTTATTGACTACACAATGGTATTTGACTGTGTGGATCATAACAAATTCTGGATAACATTGTGAAGAATGGGAATTCTAGCACACTTAATTGTGCTTTTGCAGAACCTGTATGTAGACCAAGAGACAGTTGTCCAAACAGAACAAGGGGATATGTGTGGTTTAAAATGGGAAATGGTGTGCGTTAGGGTTGTATCCTTTCACCATGTTAATTCAATCTGTGGAAACTCTGGTGGCATAGTGGTTAAGAGCTATGGCTGCTAACCAAAAGGTCAGTAGTATGAATCCACCAGGCATTCCTTGGAAACCATATGGGGCAGTTACACTCTATAGGGTCGCTATGAATCGGAATTGACAGCAATGGGCTTGGTTTCATTCAATCTGTAGGATGAGCAAATAACTCTAGAAGCTGGAATATATGAAGAAGAATGCAGCACCAGGATGGGAGGAAGACCATTCACAACCTGCAATATTGCAATTAACACAATCTTGCTTGCTGAAAGCAAAGAGGACTTGAAGCACTTACTGATGAAGATCAAAGACTACAGCCCTCAGTATGGATTATGCCTCAACATCTCAACATAAAGAAAACAAAAATTCTCATAATTGGGCTAATAAGCAACATCATGATAAACCAAGAAAAGATTGCAGTTGTCAAGGACTTCATTTTACTTGGATCCACAATCAATGCTCACAGAAGCAGCAGTCAAGAAACCAAACAATGCATTTGCTTTGGGCAAATCTGCTGAAAAAGACCTCTTTAAAGTGTTAAAAAGAAAAGCTATTGTGTCAAGGACTACAGTGTGCCTGACCCAAGCTGTGGTATTTTCAATCGCCTCATATACATGTGAAAGCCAGACAATGAATAAGGAAGACTGAAGAAGAATTCATGGTTTTGAATTACGGTGTTGGGGAAGAATATTGAATATAATATACTATGGACTTCCAGAAGAATGAACAAATGTGTCTTGGAAGAAGTACAGCCAGGCTGCTCCTTACAAGCGAGAATGACTAGATTTCTCTCCCTTACTTTGGGCGTGTTAACAGGAAGGACAAGTGCCTGGAGAAGGACATTATGCTTGGTAAAGTAGAGGGTCAGTAAAAAAGAGGAAGACCCTCAACAGGATGGAATGACACAGTAGCTGCAACAACAGGCTCAAAAGTAGCAATGATTTTGAGGATGAGACAGGATCGGGCAACATTTCATTCTGTAGTTCATAGGGTTGCTGTGTGTTGGAACCCTCTCAAAGCCACCTCACAACAGCAACAACACAGTGTTCAGATAATTAAGCAAAGATACTAGCGTTGAAGTTTAATTCAGTTTAAGAATAGCATTCCAGAATCTCCAAATGGGATATGATGGCAGTATAAAAGGGACAAATTATCAATTTTACTAATAAATAAATTTTAAATGGAGCTCACTCTAGGTCAGAAATTTTATGTTTCTGAGAAGACTATTTCCTCATCAGTATTCTCCAGGCAAATGTTATAATCAAAGAACAAAGAATTTTATAGTAAAACCTTATTTTAGTTATCTATTGATGGTTAATAAACCACCACAAAACTTAATGATATAAAACAACAACCATTTTATTATAGTCATAATTTTGTGAGTCAAAAACTCATGCGGGATGCATGCAGGTATTTCATCTCTACTCTGTGGAGCCTCAGGTAGGTGGCTTAAATGGTTAGAGATGGCTAGGATGGCCATCATAGACCTATGGATTTTAAAGTGCAAAATCAGGCAAAACTAATAATACTATTTAGAGATACATTCATAGCTTGCAAAAAAACTATAAAGAAAAGCAAGGAGATAATTAACTCAGAATTCAGGATCTTGGTTATCTGAATGTTAGGCAAGGAAATCAGACTGCAGAGAGTAAGGCAATTTACTATTTCTTGGCTTGGCAAGTGCATGCATGGGTATTCTTTTTGCTATTATTCTTTAATATTGAAAAAATCATTTCCATGACTGTGGATTTTTTTCTTCTTTTTTTGGATTTTTTTTTTCAACTCTGCCTGAATTTTTAACATAACATCATTTATGTAAGTCAATTTAACAATCATTTTGTATATGCTATGGATTTATGGATTTGCCGGTGCTACAGAATTTAAGTAGTTTCAATTCCGGCTACCTGATAATTATCGTGGTGGTTTTTTATTTTGTTTGTTTGCTTGTTTCCCCCTCCTCCCAGTATAAACTTCTGTGTTCTGACTCCTAATTTTCTGATTCAGATTGTCTTCGGTATGGCTGAGGAATCTGCATATCTAAAAGCTCCTTCTGGTTATTTTGCTGTGTATCCAGGTTTGAAATCTAATGCATATATCTTTCAATCCTTACACTTATTAGGAAAAGCATTAACATATGTTAGTAGCATTCTGGGACAACAGGTTGCTTTCTGAGTGAGGGGATTTGTACACAGTGGTTTAAGAACTGAGAAGCAAAATGGGGAGGAGCTACCCAGGGATTAGCGCATCCAGTAGCCACTATCAACCCTAGGAGCAGGTAATACTAAGGCTCAACAACTTGAATCCACTGGCAGAAAGTAAAGCTATAGAACTAAAGCTGAGAAAAGATAGCAGAAGTATCCTGACTTCTGTTTTCCTTCTGCCTTCTGATCTTTGCCAGTGTCTCTATTGGCTCAGCGCATCTGAAAGCATCCTAGGAAGTGCAACCTCCAGAGGCCAGTTCCCCTGAAAACAGAGCAAAAGATAGGAAGGAGAGGGATCTGAAGACAAGCAAGTCCAGGACCTGCACAGGTGTTCAGCTAGATGGGGGATGATATGGCTTCTTAATAACTTCAGCTTTTCATACTTTGGGCTGTATCATTGAAAATCAGAAATGCAGGTACTTAAAAAATGGCAAGTGGTCAAAAATCACAGACCTTGCCGTGAGACTTTGGGCAAGTTATTTAAACTCTGCCTGTTTCCCCGTCTGTAAAACGGTGACAGTAATTATCTACCGCATTGGTTCTCTATCTGTGCGCAAACTCACGTGCCCACAAAAGACTATTTTAAATTTTCAAGGGAAACACATTGATACTTGACACCTGTTATACATAGCACAAACTACTAGTTCAAGGTAGTTCACAGCTACAAAATTAGATCACACATTATTTTTTTCAGTGATATCCTATTCTTTGCAAAGCTGGATTTCCAGTGGTTGTTATGATAAAAAAAAAAAAAATACCACATAAAAATCAATGTGGAACAGGAAATGAGGGTGGTAGTCTATCTGATATCAAGATCTGAAAAGCTGTGCAGGGTCTAACTGGCATACGTATCCTTTTAGTAAGTAATTGTGATTATTTAAGAATAAAATAAAAATATATTTTTTCAAATGCATATTTCAAGTAGTTACTTCAAATTGTTAAGACATAAATATTTATTAAGTTGTTTGACTCTAATTACTGAATAAATTGAACTCTTAGGTATTTCTTTTGGCCTGGGAGTATTATGAAAAAATTACTGACAAATTAAGGATGCAGTGAACGAACCAACTTCTCACCTATCTCATAGCATTTTTAGGAAAATTAATTGAGCTAATAAAAATCAAATGATTAGAAAAGTGCCTAACAAGTAATAAGTGCATTACAGTGTCACCTACTATATGTCAGAAGACATGACAAATAGAATTCCAGCTGTAGCCACTACTACTGTCATGAAAACCGGAGACACTATTCAATACTTAAGCTTACATCTCCTACTAAGATATATTAGTGATGATCATAGTCGATATCTGTGAACAAAGGTAACCACCTTCAAGAACTGAACTGTACAGTGTAGTAACCACTAGCCATATTCAGCAGCTAATTGAGCACTTGATAGATGGCTCATGTGACTGAAGAAGTGAATTTTTAATTTTAATTTAAAAACTGATACTTGATTTAGTTATTGGAAAAATTTTGAGTGTTTTTAAAACAACTTGGGCATGCGAATCTACTTTTGAACTGTAAATTTAATGAAATCGAAATATATATCAAATATTTCTGATGAAAATTTAGCGTCTGAATTAAAATGTGCTGTAAATGTAAAATGCACACTGAATTTCAGTATGCATGAAAAAAGAAAGTGTAAAATGTCTAATTAATAATTTTTGTATTGATTAGAATGTTCCATGATGGTCATACTCATGCATACAACTTTGTACCTTTCTATAATTTCTAAGAAAAATTACTAAAAATGAAACATGTGAATTAAAAAGTATGCCTATTTCAAGTTATGGTAAATATTGTCAAAACTGTACAATTTATAATAAATAACAATTTTAATTCTGTTTTGTGACTGATTTTCTTAGGACATTAATTTTGTTAAACAAAAGGAACTTTTCAAAAAAAGTTGGTTTATCTATGCATACCTTTCATTGGCTTATGAATTGTTTCATAGTTTCATACCATAAATATCAATCAGTTGGCCACTTCTGTAGTATGACCCACAAATCAAGCCTTATATAAGGCCAGAAACTAAGCATTTTAAGATTAATTGGTAATTTGAACAGAGCTTCCTGGGGCAAAAGAAGTACAATGCTACAAATCTGGAACTACTGGGTTACTGATGTCTTTGTACCTAATCAACTTTTAGAGGTACAGCAGTTGGCTTAAACGTAAGTGAGTTAATGATAATACTTTATAAGATTTTTTGAGTCACTTTTTCTTTTCAAATCATGTACTAAGATAAAAATCACTCAAGGGCTTGGGGTCAACCAGAAAAATAAACAAAGGAAAGCTGTTGAACAGTTTAACTATTAATGGCTGGTTAAAAGAAGTTGAAATAAGGTAACTGTAGCATGGATTTAAAAATTTTTAACTTGTCGAAATAATAATTTCTATGAAATTCTTGGAACTCGTACCTCGGCAATGACAGCGATAAGAGTATTTGAAAGAGAGAATGCTATTGGTTTAGCCTACAGATCTAATCAGATTATTAACTGGTTTAAAAACCTCCAGTGGTTTCTCATACTTTTCAGGATGAAATCCAAATTCCTTAGTCATAGGTTAAAAACCGTTTATGATGTGATCCCTGTCTACCACTCCATCCTTTTCTCCTATCCTCCTTTTACGCCAGTCTGCAGTCTTGTTCACTCTACCTACAACACTTTTCTTTCTAGTTTACCTGATAAACTCCTCTTGCTCTAGCGAACCTCCCTTGATTTCCCAAATCTAGATTAGGTGTCTTGTTTGTGTTCCCTTAGCATCTGTTTATCTTTATCACGTTGTCATCTTGTCATCCTCAGGTGCCCTCGAGTCAATTCCAACTCCTGGTATGTACAGCGGAAGGAAACACTGCCCAGTGCTGTGCCACCCTCACAGTCATTTTTTTCTTTGAGCCCTTTGTTGCAGCCACTGTGTCAATCCATCTCGTTGAGGGTCTTCCTCTTTTTCAGTGACACCCCTACTTTACCAAGCATAATATCCTTCTCTAGGACTGGTCCCTTCTGATAACATATATCTATGATCAATTCTTTCTCTTGGCATTTTGAGGGTGAATAACAAATATTGGAGAAAACCAATATTGACTTTATTTTATACTCCACAAATTGCAAGTTACTTTTTAATATTTTTATGATTTATTTCAATTAATTCTCATAACAAACTTACATGGTAAAAACCCTAAAAAACCTAAGGTAAGTATTTTTATTTTTCCCATTTTATTTTTTTTTTAAAGTGCAGGATTAACAAGGTTATAAGTAACATTCTCGTGGCAAAGCCAGGACTCATCTTGCCCACAAAATCACTTCAATACCACTAAACTAAGCTTGAATGCAAATAATATTTTGATATCCTCTCTTTTGTTCAGACTGGTACGTTTATCTCCACCCCTTCTCTGTTTTCTTCTTTTTCTTTTATCAGTTACACCCTGTTAATCTCACCTGTGAAGCCATTTTCTATCAGAAAAGGAGCCATCTTTTCCCAGAACTCTTTTAACAATTATTATTTGACCAGACAAATGAGACAATATGAGGTAATAGTCAAGAATTAAACATGGGCTCTGGAATTAGACTGGCTCTCTTATAGCATCTTGTGAGGAAATCTTAGGGAATGTTAGGTAATTTATTTAATCTCTTCAAATTTCAGTTTACGCATCTGAGAAATTAAGAGTAGTAATACTGCCTGTCTTCATAAACATTTTCTGAGATTTGGTGCATAGTACGTGCTCAACAAATTCTTCTTAAGATAATGATGATTATCACTGCTACTTCTACCACTGTTAGACACTTAGCTAAAAATTTGAATAGCCTTCTGATTCACCACCCAGTACAACATTTTAATATGTAAGTGTATTATCTCTTAAATTAGGATTTATTTTCTCTGGGGGCAGAATTTATGTTTCTTAAATCATGATATTTTCTTGGTGCTTTGCATTTTGTAGGGAACTCAGTAACTGTTCATTAATGGATAAGTCTTCTTTACATCATTAAACAGGTAATGCTCATCATTATGTACATTATCATATGTAATTTAGCTTTCTTGCCCTATTAAACAGATAATATTATTTTGTGATGTTGCGCTAATTTGGTACTACACCAAGGAAATACTTTCTAACTGACTTTCCTTTTTAAAGACATCTTTCTCCTATGTCATTTGCTCCTTTCCCATAAAAGTAGGGACAGAGGAGACTAACTATGTAACTTTCTGCACTGTATGTATGGCTGATTCAGCAAAATTAATTATTGATTCAGAGGCCAAACTAACCTCCTCTTAGTTGGATTTCTTGTCAAGAAAATCACCTTAGATTCTATCTTTCACATGCCAGAAAAAGCATCTTCTCTCTTGTTATCAGTGACCTTTGACTTGTCAGTACCATTCAAAACATTGTTAGTTCTGCATCACTAATAAAATGTATCAGGTCAACCACCTTGTCAATTTCAGAGCTTCACTTTTCTGTCCCACTTGCATTATTTGTGGTTGGGAGTGTAAGAAAGGAGTTTCAGGGATTTCTGCAGATATTTTTGGGAAAGGGTGATTCTGGAATCAAAACTCAGAGATCTGAATTTTTCTTTTATCATTTCAAACAAAGCCCTCACTAAGTTGCAACCAAAATATAACTTGTTCTTTTAGACTCTCTGACTTTCTAACTACGTATTCACATCTAAGCAGGGCAGGTCACTAGTAGTCCTACTAATTCTACAAATATTTGAAGCAAATTCAAAGATATGACAAATTCTTCCCTTATACCACATTCCCACCCCGTCATATCTACTATTCTCTAGCAAAGGAATGAATGGGAATCATCCACTTTTGGCCCAACCTTCCGTTACTAAATTTAAAATTTCCTATTTTGGACAGAATTTTCCTTCACTTTTTTTTTTTTTTGTCACAAACAACCCTCTCAGCAGTAAATTTTATAATTAATAAGGCTTACAGCTTTCAGGTGATCAAGCCTTTCAAGAACTAACTCATAAACCTCTGTATTGTAAATCCTTACAGGCCAATTTTATTCTTACTAGGTCATCAGTTTTGTCATACAGGGCTCTGAGATTCCATGCCATCCAGAAGTAGTAAAATGCTGTAATAGCTTTTTCTTGTAATAACTCATGAACCCCTAGAGAGTCATATATATTAGGTATCAGTTGCTCCAGGAACCAATGTTAGGAATACATCACTAACCAGTCTCCCTATGTGAATTTCATTCAACAACCTAGTCTCTAATTTCCTCACTTTCTATAACTCTAGTAAAATTTTCTTCTATTCCACCTCACCCATTCACTTACATGATCATATTCTAGATCTTGTCATCATCAATAACTACATCTCCTCTGAAATTCCAATTTCAAATGTTTACTCTCTGACCATTACAATCTGTACTTCTAGACCCCTGCTTGAACAATCCCACTGTCATTCAGTCCCTTGGGGACCTCCAACCTCCAGTCAGTTTACAATTACTTGAATTCTTTTTCACTATTCATCACTCCTTTCGTGTCTTTACTTGTCTGCCTCAAAAAAAAAAAAGTAAAACATCAATCAAAAGAAAACAAATTGTATCCAGAAGCTTTCTGTTTTGTATATGGTAGTTATTTAAAATACTTTAAAATAGCATTTTATGGAAAGTCTCTATTTTTTCTTGAGAGTCACTGTCTTTGAGCTCATCACTTAAGGGATGGGTATTTCATATTACCACCTCTAAGATAACTGTTTCACTTTTGAAAGCATTGCCTACAACTCTTAACACTTATTGTAGGCCTTCTAGAGGCAGGAGTCAAAAATATTTGACATTATAATTAGGTATATTCATTCCCTAACCTGAGCCAATTGACTAACTTAAGGGTTCTACCATCAACTGCCAGAAATGTTATAATTATTAGAGTTCTAGAACTGTGTTCTACTCTGAGTTCAGACCTTATCACTCATTTTATCCATCCTGTCTCGGGATCTTAAGTGAATGTAATTCTTTTCACATGGAATAATGGTATATACTAAATGAGCACAGAGAATTAAATGCCGGACCAACAAACCAAAATCCCGAAATTGTAAATCTTTCATAGCTTTCAACTCAACTTAAAAAGAGTGTTAAGTTTGTAAAACCCATCAGAAACAAGTTATTCCAGCCCTCTCTTACAGGGCATTTTGAAACCCGACACTTCTCTTATATGCCACTTTCTAGCTCAGGAAATATAGCCTTATGAGGATGAAAGGAGGGATGGATGGATAGAGGGGTAGATGAAGATATATATAAACCAAAAAAAAAAAAAAAAAAACACTGCCGTTGAGTCAATTCCAACTCATAGCGAACCTATAGGACAGAGTAAAGCTGCCCTATAGGATTTTCAAGGAGTGGCTAGTGAATTCAAACTGCTGACCTTTGGATTAGCAGCTGAGCCCCACCTAAGGTAGATCTCAAAAGAAAGTCACCAAGACGTATTATAATCAAACTTACCAAAACCAAAGATAAAGAATTTTAAGAGTGGCTAGGGATAAACAAAAAGTCACCTACAAACAAAAATCAATAAGCTCGGACTACTCAGCAGAAACCATGCAGGCAAGAAGGTAATGGGATGACGTATATAAGCATTGAAGGAAAAAAAATTGCCAGCCAAGAATCATATATCTAGCAAAACTGTTTTCTCAAATATGAAGGCAAAATTAGGACATTTCCAGATAAACAGAAGTTTAGGTAGGAAATCCATAAAAACAAAAACAAAACTGCAAGAAATACTAAAGGGAGTTCTCTGGTTAGAAAATCAAGAATATTAGGAAATCACCAAATCAAAATCATTTACACTAGCCCCCAAGAAGATTAAATACTTAGGAATAAATCTTACCAGAGACGTAAAAGACCTATACAAAGAAAACTACAAGACGCTACTTCAAGAAACCAAAAGTGACCTACGTAAGTGGGAAAACATACCTTGCTCATGGATAGGAAGACTTACCATTGTAAAAATGTCTCTTCTACCAAAAGCCATCTATAGATACAATGCAGTTCTGATACAAATTGCAATGACATTTTTTTAACGAGATGGAGAAACGAATCACCAACTTCATATGGAAGAGAAAGAGGCCCTGGATAAGTAAAAAAAAAAAAAAAGCAGTACTGAAAAGGAAGAACCAAGTAGGAGGCTTCACTCTACCTGATTTTAGAGCCTATTATACCACCACAGTAGTCAAAACAGCGTGGTACTGGTACAGCAACAGATACATAGACCGATCGAACAGAATTGAGAATCCAGACATAAATCCATCCCCATATGAGCAGCTGATATTTGACAAAGGCCCCAAAAGTGTTAAATGGGGGAAAAGACAGCCTTTTTAACAAATGGTGCTGGCAAACTGTATATCCATCTGCAAAAAAATGAAACGAGCCATACCTCACTCCATGCACAAAACCTAACTCAAAATGGATCAAAAGACCTTAGTATAAAATCTAAAACAATAAAGATCATGGAAGAAAAAATAGGGACCACACTTGGAGCCCTAATACGTAGCATAAACAGTATACAAAACATTACTAACAATGCATAAACACCAGAAGAGAAACTAGATAACTGAGAGTTCCTTAAAATCCAAAGACTTCACTGAAAGAGTAAAAAGATTACCTACAGACTGGGAAAAAGTTTTTAGCTATGACATTTCCAATCAGCACCTGATCTCTAAAATCTACATGATACAGCAAAAACTCAACAAGAAAAAGACAAATAACCCAATTAAAAAATGGGCAAAGGATATGAACAGGCACTTCGCCAAAAACTCAACAAGAAAAAGACAAATAACCCAATTAAAAAATGGGCAAAGGATATGAACAGGCACTTCGCTAAAGAAGACATTCAGGTAGCTAACAGATACATGAGGAACTGCTCACAGTCATTAGCCATTACCCAGCCCAGTGCCATTAGAGAAATGCAAATCAAAACTAAAATGAAATTCTGTCTCATTCCAACAAGGCTGGCATTAATCCAAAAAGCACAAAATAATAAATGTTGGAGAGGTTGTGAGAGACTGGAACACTTATACACTGCTGGTGGGAATGTAAAATGGCACAACCACTTTGGAAATCAATTTGGCACTTCCTTAAAAAGCTAGAAATAGAACTACCATAGGATCCAGCAATACTGCTCTTTGGAATATATCCTAGAGAAATAATTGCCTTTACACGAACAGGTATATGCACACCCATGTTCATTGCAGCACTGTTTACAATAGCAAAAAGATGGAAGCAACCAAGGTGCCCATCAACAGATGACTGGATAAAAAAACTATGGTATATTCACACAATGGAATACTGCACATCGATAAAGAACAATGATGACTCTGTGAAGCATTTCATAACATGGAGGAATCTGGAAGGCATTATGTGGAGTAAAATTAGTTGCAAAAGGAGACATATTGTATGAAACCACTATTATAAGAACTGAAGAAATAGTTTAAACATGGAAGAAAATATTCTTTGATGGTTACAAGGGTGGGGAGCGGGGAGGGAGAGGGGTGTTCACTAGTTAGATAGTAGACAAGAACTATTTTAGGTGAAGGGAAAGACAACACACAATACAGGGGAGGTCAGCACAAGTAGACTAAACCAAAAGCAAAGAAGTTTCCTGAATAAACCAAATACTTCAAAGGCCAGAGTACCAGCGGCGGGGGTCTGGGGACCATGGTTTCAGGGGACATCTAGTTCAATTGGCATAATAAAATCTATTAAGAAAACATTCAGCATCACGCTTTGGTGAGTGGCATCTGGGGTCTTAAACAGTAGCAAGCGGCCATCTAAGATGCATCAATTGGTCTCAACCCACCCAGAGCAAAGGAGAATGAAGAACACCAAGGACTCAAGGTAATTATGAGCTCGAGAGAGAAATGGCCACGTAAATCAGAGACTACATCAGCCTGATACCAGAAGAACTAGATGGTGCCCAGCTACAACCCATAATTGCCCTGACAGGGAACACAACAGAGAACCCCTGAAGGAGCAGGAGAGCAGTGAGACGCATACCTCAAATTCTCGAAAAAGACCAGACTTAATGGTCTGAATGAAACTAGAAGGACTCCAGTGGTCATGGTTCCCAGAACTTCTGTCAGCCCAAGACTGGAACCATTCCTAAAGTCAACTCTTCAAATGGATTGGACTGGACTATAAGATAGAAAATGATACTGGTGAGGAGTGAGCTTCTTGGCTCAAGTAAACACATGAGACTGTGTGGGCAGGTCCTATCTAGAGGGGAGATGAGAAAGCAGAGGGGTATAGAAGCTGGCTGAATATAAGCAGGGAATACAGGGTGGAGAGGAGTGTGCTGTCTCACTGGGGGAGAGCAAGTAAGAGCATGAGAGACTTACTTGATTTGTAAACTTTCACTTAAAGCACAATAAAAAAATAAAAAAGAAAGATAAACAGAAAAGATTGAAGTTGTAAAGGATTTCATTTTATTTGGACGCACAACCAACACCCATGGAAGCAGCAGTCGAGAAATCAAACAACACATTTCATTGGGAAAATCTGTTGCAAAAGACCTCTTTAAAGTGTTCAAAATATAGATGTCACCTTGAAGACTAAGGTGCGCCTGACCCAAGCCTGACCCAATCGCCTTATATGCATTTGAAAGCTGGGCATTGAATAAGGAAGACTGAAAAAGAATTGACCCCTTTGAATTATGGTTTTGGTGAAGAATATTAAATATACCACGGACTGTGAAAACAAGGAACAAATCTGCCTTGGAAGAAGTACAACTAGAATGTTCCTTAGAAGCAAGGATGGCAGGACTTGTCTCCCATAATTTGGACATGTTATCAAAAGGGATCAGTCCCTGGAGAAGGACATCGTCTTTGGTGAAGTAGAGGGTCAGTGAAAAATAAGACCCTCAACAAGATGGATTGACATAGTGGCTACAACAGTGGGGTCAAGCATAACAGTTGTGAGGATGGTGCAGGACAGGGAAGTGTTTCATTCTGTTGTACATGGGGTTGCTATGAGTCAGAATCGACTCAGCTAACAACAGCAACACCAGTGGTATTTGTAGTTTATTAAGGAAGCACACTATCCTTGTCCAAAGTGGTCGTATCATTTTACATTCCTACCAGCGTTGCATAAGACTTCCAATCTCCCCACAACCTCTGTTGTTTTGTATTTTTTGGATTAATGCCAGTACTATCGGGGTGAGATGGTATCTCAATGTAGTTTTGATTTTCATTTTTCTAATGGCTAATGAGAGTCCTGGTGGCACAAAGCTTGAGAGATCAGGCTACTAACCAAGAGGTCAGCAGTTCAGATCCACCAGCTGCTCTGTGGAAACCATATGGGGCAGTACTACCCTGTCCTATAATGTTGCTATGAGTCAGAATTGACTGGACAACAACAGGTTTGGTTTAGCTTTTCATGGGTAATGAACGTGAGCATTTCCTCATGTGCCTGTTATCCGCCTGAATGTCTTCTTTGGTGAAGTACCTGTTCATACCCTTTGCCCATTTTTTAATTGGGTTATTTGTCTTTTTCTTATTGAAAGATTGAAGTATTCTGTGGATTTAGGAGTTTAGACCCTTGTATGTGTCCTAACCAAGAATTTTTTTCCAGTGTGTAAGTTCCCTTTTTTCTCTTTTGGTGAAGTCTTTTAATGGGTGTAAGTGTTTAATTTTTAGGAGCTACCACTTATCATAAAAAAAAAAAAAACACTTATCTTGTTTCTCTTCTGGTGTTTGTGTATTGTTAGTTATGATTTGTATCCTATTTATGCCATATTAGTGTTGTCCCTGTTTTTTCTTCCATGATCTTTATCGTTTTAGAGTTTATGTTTACATATTTGATCCATTTTGAGTTAGTTTTTGTGTATGGTCTGAGGCATGGCTCTTCTTTCATTTTTTTATGGATGGACATCGATTTATGCCGGCACTATTTGTTAAAGAGACTGTCTTTTCCCCATTTTATGGACTTCAGTCCTTTGTCAAAGATCAGCTGACTCAGATTTATGTCTGGGTTCTGGATTCTTTTCCATTGGTCTATGTATCTGTTGTTGCATTGGTACCAAGCTGTTTTGACTATAGCGGCTGTATAATAGGTTCTAAAATCAGGTAGTGTGAGGCCTCCCACTTTGTTGTTCTTAAGTAATGCTTTATGTATCTGGGGGCTCTTCCCTTTCGATATAAAGTTGGTGATTTGTTTCTCCATTTCATTAAAGAATGCTGTTGAAATTTGGATCAGGGTTGCATTGTATCTGTAGATCGCTTTGCATAGAATCAACATTTTTACAGTGTTGAGTCTTCCTGTACATGAGCATGGTATGTTTTTTCACTTATGTATGTCTCTTTTGGTTTCATGCAGTAGTGTTTCTTAGTTTTCTTTGTATGGGTCTTTTACATTCCTAGTTAGATTTGTTCCTAAGTACTTTATCTTTTGGGGAGCTATTGTAAATGGTATTGATTTGATGATTTCCTTTTTGAAATTCTCTTTGTTGGTGTAGTGGAATCCAACTGATTTTTTTATGTTAATTGTGTATTGTGCTACTTTGCTGAAATCTTGTATTAGTTACAGTAGCTTTCTTGTTGATTTTTTAGGGTTTTCAGTGTATAAGATCATATCATCTGCAAATAGGGATAGTTGTACCTCTTTACCAATTTGGATGCCCTTTGTTTCTTATTCTTCCCTAGCTAGGACTTCCAGCACAGCGTTGAATGAAAGTGGCTATAAAGGGCATCCTTGTCTGTTTCCCGTTCTCAAGGGGAATGCTTTTAGTTTCTCTTCATTTAGAATGATGTTAGCTGTTGGCTTTGTATTAAAAAAAAAAAACTCACTGCCATCAAGTCGATTCCAACTCATAGCAACCCCACAGTGTTTCCAAGGCTGTAAATCTCTACAGAAGCAGACTGCCAGATGGCACAGTGGTTAAAGCGATCAACTGCTAACCGAAAGCATCTCCACAGGAGAAAGATGTGGGTTGGCTTTGTACAAATGCCCTTTACTATGTCAAGGAATTTCCCTTCTCTTCCTATTTTGCGGAGAGTTTTTTATCAGGAATGCGTGTTAGACTTTGTGAAGTGCCTTTTCTGCATTCATTGATAGGATCATGTGGTTCTTTTGTTTTATTATGTAGTGGATTATATTGATTGATTTTCTAATGTTGAACCATCCCTGTGTACTTGGTATGAATCCCTCTTAGTCATGATGTATGATTTTTTTGATATGCTGTTGAATTCTATTGGCTAGAATTTTGTTGAGATTTTTTGCATCTATGTTCATAAGGGATATTGGTCTGTAGTTTTCTCTTTTTTTTTTTTTTTTTTTTTGTGGTGCCTTTGCCTGGCTTTGGTATCAGGGTTATGCTGGCTTCATAGAATGAGTTCGGGGATATTCCTTCCTTTTCTATGCTCCGAAATAGCTTATTTAGCATTGGTGTTACCATTTCTCTGAAAGTTTGGTAGAATTCTCCAGTGAAGTTGTCTGGACCAGGGTTTTTTTCTGTTGAGAGTTTGTTTTTTTTTTTATATTACCTCGTCACTCTCTTCTGTTATGGATCTGTTTCGTTTTTCTACCTCAGTTTGTGTTAGTTAAGTAGGTGGTATGTTCCTAGCATTTTGTCCATTACCTCTAGGTTTTCAAATCTGTTTGAGTAAATTTTTCATTGTATTCTGTTATGATCCTATTTCATTTGGGTTTATCGTAATATCACCTGTCTCATTTCTTATTTGGGTTATTTGCTTCCTCTCCTGTTTTTCCTTTGTCAGTTTGCCAGTGGTTTGTTGATCTTTGGTCTCGTTGATTCCTTCAGTTGTTTTTCTATTCTCTGTTTCATTTATTTCTGCTCTAATCTTTATTATTTCCTTTCTTCTGGTGCCTGAGGGGTTCTTTTGTTGCTCTTTCTATTTGTTCGAGTTGTAGGGTTAATGTTTTGATTTTGACCCTTTTTTTTTTTGATATGTGCATTTATTGCTATAATTGTCCTCTAAGCACTGCTTTTGCTATATTCCAAAGGTTTTGGTAAGATGTGTTTTCATTCTCATTCCATCCTTGATTTCTTCTATTACACAGTAGTTTTTAAGCAAGTTATTGTTCAGTTTCCATGTATTTGGTTTTTTTTTTCCTTGCTGTTTCTCTTATTGATTTCTACTTTTATGGCATTGTGAACAGAGAAGATGCTTTGTATTATTTCGATGTTTTGGATTTTGTTAAGGCTTCAGTTGTGACTTAAAATGTGGTCTATTCTGGAGAGAGTTCCATGTGCATTGGAAAAGAATGTATACTTTGTTGCTGTTGGATCGAGTGTTCTGTATATGTCTATGTGATCAAGTTTGTTGATTGTGGCATTTAGATCTTCTATATCTTCACTGAGTTTCTTTCTAGATGTTTTGACCTTCACTGGAAGTGGTATGTGGAAGTCTCCTATTATTGTGGAAGTGTCTATTTCCCTTTTCAATGCTGTTAGAGTTTGTTTTATGTATTTTGGAGCCCTGTCATTGGATGTATATATATTTATTGAGGTTATGTCCTCCTGGCGTATTGACCCTTTAATCACTAGGTAGTGTTCTTCCTTATCCTTTATAGTGAATTTTGCTTTAAAGTCAATTTTTTGGTTATTAATATCACCACTCCTGCTCTTTTTTGGTTATTATTTGCTTGATATATTTTTTTTCCATTCTTTGAGTTTTAGTTGTTTATGCATTTGCATCTAAGGTGTGTCTCTTGTAGACAGCATATCGATGGATCTTGTTTTTATATCCATTCTGTCAGTCTCTGTCTCTTTGCTGGTTCATTTAGGCCATTTACATTCAGTGTAATTATTAATAGATATGAGTTTTTGTTTTTATTATTATTTTTTTGAGTTTACTGCTGTCATATGGATGTATTGTTTTCTATGGTGTTGACGGTTTCTTTGTTTTGGTTAATTTTCTGTGTTTAGTTCTTTTTTTAATGTATTTTCTTTTCATCTGTTTCATTATTGTTGATTTTGTGTATGCTGAGTTTTTATATTTTTCTTCTATTTTATTTTGACTGGTGGATTTGTTAGCTTCCTTTGTGGTTACCTTGAAATTTACTTTCATTGTTCTCAGTTTAACCCTATCTTTTATTTCTTGATTTCACCTTGACTTCCTTTCCACATGGAAGTTTTATGACTACACCATTTGTTCCTCTTTTTTGTTTTGAAGTTGTCACTGTTTCCATATTGATGTCTCTGGTTCCCTGTTTTCAGTCTCTTAACTTCAATTTGTTTTTGTGAATTCTCTATCTTGGTTGACACCTGGTTGATTTGTCCTGTGTCCTAGCCTTGGATTTTTTTCTGATGTTATTGGTTCTCTAACCTGAGGACTCTCTTTAATATTTCTTGTAATTTTGATCTGGTTTTTACAAATCCCCTTTATTTCTGTTTATCTGGAAATGATCTAATTTTGCCAGCATATTTGAGAGACAGTTTTGATGGGTATTCGAGAGACAGTTTTGATGGGTATATAATTCTTGGCTGGCAATTTTGTTCCTTCAAGGCTTTATATGTGTCATCCTGTTGCCTTTTTGCCTGAATGGTTTCTGGAGTAATCTGAGCTTAGTCTCATTGACTCATCTTTGTAGGTGACTTTTGGTTACCCCTAGCTGCTCTCAGGATTCTTTCTGTGTCTTTGGTTTTAGAAACTTTGATTATGATATGTCTTGGTGTCTCCTTTTGGGGTCTATCTTATATGAGGTTCATTGAACTTCTTGGATAGATATCATCTTGTCTTTCATGATATTACAAAGTTTTCTACCAGCAAATCTTCAACAATTCTTTCTGTGTTTTCCTTTATCCACCCTCGGCCCCCCCCCCCCATTCTTGGACTCTACTCATTTGTAAGTTTTTCCTTTTGACAGTATCCTACATAATTCTTAGGCTTTCTTCTTCTTCTTTTTTTTTCTCCTGATTTTTCCTTAAACAAATTGGTATCATGGAATTTATCTTCAGCCTCACTAATTCTGAGTTCCAGTGTCTCAGCTCTGCTCCTGTGACCTTCTTTTGAGTTGTCTAATTCTTAAATTTTATTGTTAATCTTTTGGATTTCTAGTTGCTGTTTCTGTATAGTTTCTAAAAAATAGTTTCTAGCAGCCTGTTAATTTTGTCATTTTGTCCTTGAATTATTTTCCTGAATTCTTCTATTGCTTTATCTGTGTGTTCCTTGGTTTGGTCTGTGTTTTGCCTGATCTTCCTGATTTCTTAGAGAACTGTGTATATTAGTCTTTTGAATTCTTTATCAGGTACTTCCATTGGAAGGTTTTCTGGTTCTTTATTTTGATTGCTTGCTGGATCCATCTTGTCCTGCTTCTTTGTGTGATTTGATATTGACTGCTCTCTCCAAGGCATCACTAAGTTATTACATTTATTTATAGTATTTTTGTTTGCTGTTTCCTGTATTTTTGTTTTGTTTTGATATGTCCAAGTAGGCTGGGCATGTGTGCTACTCTGGTTGGCATCATTGAAGCTCCCACCTCCTTTCTCCAGGTGGTCAGTGCAGCTACTAGGTATGTGAGCCCATGAATCTGTTCACTCTTCTTGCAGGGGTGTGGTTGTTTGGGGTGCAAGTGTCTGGGTCATTGGCCACCTAGTGTGTGGTGTGGAGACACTCAGCTGTAGTCCTAGGCGTGCAGGGCTGCATGGAGGTGTCTGGAGAATGCACAGGTCTTTGGTTGCAGTGGGGAGCAAAATCTAGGGCAAGACGGGGCTGTCAGCTGCTCCCAAGTGCTTACATGAAGGGCGTGTCCCTGTCTGCTAGAGCGCGTAGTCATGGGGGTAGAACAGCTTGTCCTTGGGTGCCCAGTGCCCTTGGCTGAAGGGTTTGGGAGTTACCACTAATTCTCAGACCCCTGTTCTGGGCAGCTAGATGAAGTAGGCAATACCTCAGGTCCTCAGTGTGGGTGGGTGAGGTCCCTTCTTATGGAGTAGGGTGATGTCAAATGTCACAAGTCCGCTTGGCTGCTGTAGGTCAAAATGGGCTTCAACAGCATGCCCTGCCCATTTTTGTCCTAATGAGGGCATGTGGTGTTGAATCAGCCTGCAAGGCACTGGGCAGGAATGAAGGGCAGGCATGAAGAGTCCTGTAATCCATAGACCCCCTACGCCAGTGGCTGGGTGATTGAACGGGTACCTCCGAACCCAGCCGTGAGTTCCCAGCTTACTGCGGGTAGCATTGTTGAATGTGATGAGACTGGTGTCAGAGCGGGGTGGGAAATGGGTGAGGGGAAGGGAGTGCTGCTCGGCTGTGGGGGAAGGGTTATGGTGCCAGTACAGACAGTGCACACAGTGTTGGGAGCTTGCACTTAACTTTCCCAGGCCTTGTGTTGCTCTTGTTTGTTCTGGAGATGTGTGCAGAATCACTACTGCTTGGCTGGGCCAGATGGGGTGGGTTTCAGCTTGGGACATTGCTGCTTAGTTCAGCCTGTGTGTGCTGTACAGAGTCAGCTAGCAGGATGCCAGTGACTTTGCAATCCATAATTCCCCATTTCAATAGTTTTTGAACTGCCTTTCTTTCTACCTGCTGCTCATTCTAATTCTTGAATAGGGTTCCTAGGTTGTCATATATATTTGATTCACTTGTTTTGGGGTCTTTTTTGTAAGAGGGACAACACAAAGCTTCTGACTATTCTACCATGTTGGCCCGACTTGTAAGTCAAGGTCTTGCCACACCTGCTTCTAAGGAGCATACTGGTTGTATTTCTTTTAAGGCTTATCTATTCATCCTTTTGGCAGCCCACAGTATATTCAGTATTCTTCACCAGCACCAACATTCGAATGCATCAATTCTTTTGTCATCCTTTTTCATTTTCCTACTTCCACATGAGGCAATTGAAAAGAACATGGCTTGAGTCAGATGCACCTTAGTCAGCAAAGTGACATTTTTGGTCTTTTTAAAACTTGAAACAGGTCTTTTGCAGCACATTTACCCAATGCAATATGTGTTTGATTTCTTGACTGCTTCCATGGACATTGATTGTTGATTCAAGTAGAGTGAAATCACTGACAACTTCAGTTCCTTCTTCATTTATCATGATGACGTTTATTGGTCCAGTTGTGAGAATTTTTATTTTTTTCACATTCAGGCATAATCCATACTAAAAGGCTGTAGTCTTTGACCTTCATCAGTAAATGATTTAAGTCGTTTTCATTTTCAGCGAGCAAGTCTATGTCTTTTGCATATCTCAGGTTGTTAATGAGCCTTCCTCCAATCCTCATGCTGCATTCTTCCTATAGTCGGTGTGTTTGATTATTTGTTCATCATACGGATTGAATAAGTAAGATGAAATGATGCAACCCTACTGCATGCCCTTCTCATTTCTGAACCACACAGTCTCCCTTTGTTCTGTTTGAATGACAATCTTTTGATCTATGTGCAGCTTCCACATGAACACAATTAAGTGTTCTGAAATTCCCATTCTTATCAATACTATTCATAACTTCTCATTTTGAGTTTTGCCACATCAGCAAATGAAGATTCTGAAGGCTTTACTCTGTGGATATAATTAAGATTGTCTTTACTTTGAGAAGGCAGCTCTTCCCTAGTCACATTTTCGGTGTCCTCCAAACTGGTAGGCTTATCTTCCAGCACTGTATTGGGCAATATTCTGTTGTGATACACAGAGTTTTTATTGGCTAATTTTTGGAAGTAGATTTCTGGGCTTTTCTTCCTAGTCTGTCTTAGTCTGGAAGCTCTGCTGAAACCTGTCCACCATGGTTGCCCCTGCTGGTATTTGACATACCAGCAGTATAAGGCATAACTTCCAGCATCTTAGCAATACGCAAACCGCCACAGTATGACAAAATGACAGACAGGTGATAGGAGTTATAACATGTTACCTTTACTCAGCCATAACCATATGTCAACCCATATCTGTATGGCAACCCTTTTTTCAATACTTTGCAAAAGTAGCTAATTTACAAAGAATGAAGAACTCCCACGGCCATATAGTATCCATCCACCTCATTACCTCTCTGCCCCTTGGTTGCTTTATTCTGGCCACTCTGGCTTCTTTGCTATTCCTCAAAATTGCCAGGCATGGATTTTAATTAGGCCATTAAAGTAGCTGTTTCCTCGACCTGGAATGTTCCCCCCTTATCCTTTTAACCCTTTAAGTCTTGACTCAAACATCATCTTCTCAATGAGGCCTACCTTAAACCAAAGTCACACTCATTGCCGTTGAGTTGATTCTAGCTCACAGTGACCCTACAGGACAGAGTATGAATGCCCCATAGTATTTCCATGGCTGTAACTCTTTATGGAAGCAAACTGTCACATCTTTCTCCCACAGAGCAGCTGGTGGGTTCAAACTGCTGACCTTTTAGTTAGCAGCTGAGTGCTTGACCACCGCACAACCAGGACTTATGACCCCAGCACTTCCGATCAGCCTTACTTTTCCACTTTGCTTTACTTTATCTTTTTCAATATTTACTTATAACCAGTTAAATATAATTTACTTGTTTATTATAATTCCCCACCCCTACTTGGATATAAGGTCCATGAGGGCAGAGCTCTCTGATTTGTTTGATGATTCTCAGTAGTCTAGAACAGTACCTAGAACATTGCAAGCACTCAATAAATATTTGTTAAAAGTTTTTTTTCTAGTTAAGATATGTGACAGGCGGGAGGCGGGGCCAAGATGGCGGACTAGGTGGACGCTACCGCGGATCCCTCTTGCAACAAAGACTCGGAAAAACAAGTGAATCGATCACATACATAACAATCTACGAACTCTGAACAACAAGCACAGACTTAGAGACGGAAAACGAACAAATACAGGCAGACAGCGACCGTTTTCAGAACTAGGAGCCAGCGTACCAGGCAGGTGACTTTCGGAGCCTGATCTGGGGCAGAGCCCAGGGGGGCAGACGGCACAGACAAGGGGCCCAGCCCTACCCCCCTGAATCCATCCCGGGAGGGAGTCTAGCTGGTTGGTGCGGGTGGCGTAGCGGCGCAGCCGGAGGGAGAAGCACCCGGGAGGCAGTGACTGATCTTGGAGCGGGAAGAGCAGCATCCCAGCCAGGGAGCCATCCCGCCGGGAGTTTGGCGGGAAGCGGGTGGGGCGCGAGCGGGGGGGGGTCAGCTATATTTCCCTAAAGCGACCCTGGGATGGGGCCCACATGCTCGTGCGGGGGGACGCCCACCCAGTTCACGCGTGTGGTGCGGCGCACCGGAGGAAGAAGTCCCCGGGAGGAAGTGACAGGTCTTGGAGCGGGGACAGCAGCGTCCCAGCTGGGGAGCCGTCCCGCTGGGATTTTGGCGAAAGCGGGCGGGGCGTAAGCGCGGGGTCCAATTATATTCCCCTGAATTGACCCAGGGGGCGGGCCCACTTGGTCGTGCGGGTGACGCCCACCCAGTTCGTGCGAGCGGTGCGGCGCATCAGAGGGAGATGTCCCCGGGAGGAAGTGACTGGTCTCGGAGCAGGTAAAGCAGCGTCCCAGCCTGGGAGCCGTCCCGCTGGGATTTTGGCGAAAGTGGGCGGGGCGTGAGCGCGGGGTCCAATTATATTCTCCTGAATAGACCCTGGGGGCGGGCCCACCCGTTCCTGCAGGAGACGCCCACCCAGTTCGCGCGAGCGGTGTCGCGCACCGGAGGGAGAAGTCCCCGGGAGGAAGTGACTGGTCTCGGAGCGGGGAGAGTAGCGTCCCAACCGGGCAGCCGTCCCGCCCGGATTTTGGCAGACAGGGGCGGAGCGTGAACGTGGGGATCAGCTCTATATTCTGTGGTGCTACACTCCTAGATCTCTGATCCCTCCCCCACCCTCCCCAGGCGGCTCCATTAACATCCGAATACCCAGAGCCAGAGGGAGAATTCAGATAGGGATCTGACTGCATTTTTTTTTTAGCTGATTACCTGGAAAATCTAGTTTCCCAATGATGGCTCGGAGACAGCAGTCCATATCAAACCACATAAAGAAACAGACCATGACAGCTTCTCCAACCCCCCAAACAAAAGAATCAAAATCTTTCCCAAATGAAGATACAATTCTGGAATTATCAGATACAGAATATAAAAAACTAATTTACAGAATGCTTAAAGATATCACAAATGAAATTAGGACAAATGCAGAAAAAGCCAAGGAACGCACTGATAAAACTGTTGAAGAACTCAAAAAGATTATTCAAGAACATAGTGGAAAAATTAATAAGTTGCAAGAATCCATAGAGAGACAGCATGTAGAAATCCAAAAGATTAACAATAAAATTACAGAATTAGACAACGCAATAGAAAGTCAGAGGAGCAGACCCGAGCAATTAGAATGTAGACTGGGACTTCTGGAGGACCAGGGAATCAACACCAACATAGCTGAAAAAAAATCAGATAAAAGAATTTAAAAAAATGAAGAAACCCTAAGAATCATGTGGGACTCTATCAAGAAGGATAACTTGCGAGTGATTGGAGTCCCAGAACAGGGAGGGGGGACAGAAAACACAGAGAAAATAGTTGAAGAACTCCTTACACAAAACTTCCCTGACATCATGAAAGATGAAAGGATATCTATCCAAGATGCCCATCGAATCCCATTTAAGATTGATCCAAAAAGAAAAACACCAAGACATATTATCATCAAACTTGCCAAAACCAAAGACAAACAGAAAATTTTAAAAGCAGCCAGGGAGAAAAGAAAGGTTTCCTTCAAGGGAGAATCAATAAGAATAAGTTCAGACTACTCAGCAGAAACCATGCAGGCAAGAAGAGAATGGGACGACGTATACAGAGCACTGAAGGAGAAAAACTGCTAGCCAAGGATCATATATCCAGCAAAACTCTCTCTGAAATATGAAGGAGAAATTAAGATATTTACAGATAAACACAAGTTTAGAGAATTTGCAAAAACTAAACCAAGACTGCAAGAAATGCTAAAGGAGGTTGTTTGGCCTGATGACCAATAATATCAGATACCAGCACAATACAAGGTCACAAAACAGAACTTCCTGATATCAACACAACTCAAATAGGGAAAGCACAAAAACAAACAAATTAAGATTAATTCTAAAAAATAAATAAATAAACAAAATAATACACATAACAGGAAATCATGGAAATCAATAGATAAACGATCACAATAATCAAAAAGAGGGACTAAATATAGGAGGCATTGAACTGCCAGATGGAGAGTGATACAAGGCGATATAGAAGGATACAAGTTAGGTTTTTACTTAGAAAAATAGGGGTAAATAATAAGGTAACCACAAAAAGGAATATCAATTCCATAACTCAAGAAAAAAGCCAAGAAAAACGTAACGACTCAACAAACACAAAGTTAAACATTATGAAAATGAGGATCTCACAAGCTACTAAGAAAAACGTCTCAGCACAAAAAAGCATGTGGAAAAATGAAATGGCCAACAACGCACATGAAAAGGCATCAAAATGACAGCACTAAAAACTTATTTATCTATAATTACGCTGAATGTAAATGGACTAAATGCACCAGTAAAGAGACAGAGAGTCACGGACTGGATAAAGAAACACGATCCATCTGTATGCTGCCTACAAGAGACACACCTTAGACTTAGAGACACAAACAAACTAAAACTCAAAGGATGGAAAAAAATATATCAAGCAAACAATAAGCAAAAAAGAAGAGGAGTAGCAATATTAATTTCTGACAAAATAGACTTTAGACTTAAATCCGCCACAAAGGATAAAGAAGGACAGTATATTATGATAAAAGGGACAATTGATCAGGAAGACATAACTATATTAAATATTTATGCACCTAATGACAGGGCTGCAAGATACATAAATCAAATTTTAACAGAATTGAAAAGTGAGATAGACACCTCCACATTTATAGTAGGAGACTTCAACACACCACTTTCGGAGAAGGACAGGACATCCAGTAAGAAGCTCAATAGAGACACGGAAGACCTACTTACAACAATCAACCAACTTGACCTCATTGACTTATACAGAACTCTCCACCCAACTGCTGCAAAGTATACTTTTTTTTCTAGTGCACATGGAACATTCTCTAGAATAGACCACATATTAGGTCATAAAACAAATCTTTGCAGAATCCAAAACATCGAAATATTACAAAGCATCTTCTCAGACCACAAGGCAATGAAGCTAGAAATCAATAACAGAAAAACTAGGGAAAAGAAATCAAATACTTGGAAAATGAACAATACCCTCCTGAAAAAAGACTGGGTTATAGAAGACATCAAGGAGGGAATAAGGAAATTCTTAGAAAGCAACGAGAATGAAAATACTTCCTATCAAAACCTCTGGGACACAGGAAAAGCAGTGCTCAGAGGCCAATTTATATCGATAAATGCACACATACAAAAAGAAGAAAGAGCCAAAAGCAGAGAACTGTCCTGACAACTTGAACAAATAGAAAGTGAGCAACAAAAGAACCCATCAGGCACCAGAAGAAAACAAATAATAAAAATTAGAGCTGAACTAAAAGAGAACAGAAAAACAATTGAAAGAATTAACAAAGCCAAAAGCTGGTTCTTCGAAAAAATTAACAAAATTGATAAACCATTGGCTAGACTGACTAAAGAAATACAGGAAAGGAAACAAATAACCCGAATAAGAAACGAGAAGGACCACATCACAACAGAGCCAAATGAAATTAAAAGAATCATTTCAGATTACTACGTAAAATTGTACTCTAACAAACTTGAAAACCTAGAAGAAATGGATAAATTCTTGGAACAATACTACCTGCCTAAACTAACACATTCAGAAGTAGAACAACTAAATAGACCCATAACAAAAAAAGAGATTGAAACGGTAATTAAAAAACTTCCAACAAAAAAAAATCCTGGCCCAGACGGCTTCACTGCAGAGTTCTACCAAACCTTCAGAGAAGACTTAACACCATTACTATTGAAGGTATTTCAAAGCATAGAAAAAGACGGAATACTACCCAACTCATTCTGTGAAGCTACTGTCTCCCTGATACCAAAACCAGGTAAAGACATTACAAAAAAAAGAAAATATTAGACCTATATCCCTCATGAACATAGATGCAAAAATCCTCAACAAAATTCTAGCCAATAGAATCCAACAACACATCAAAAAAATAATTCACCCTGATCAAGTGGGATTTATACCAGGTATGCAAGGCTGGTTTAATATCAGAAAAACCATTAATGTAATCCATCACATAAATAAAACAAAAGATAAAAACCACATGATCTTATCAATAGATGCAGAAAAGGCATTTGACAAAGTTCAACACCCATTTATGATAAAAACTCTTACCAAAATAGGAATTGAAGGAAAATTCCTCAACATAATAAAGGGCATGTATGCAAAGCCAACAGCCAATATCACTCTAAATGGAGAGAACCTGAAAGCATTTCACTTGAGAACGGGAACCAGACAAGGATGCCCTTTATCACCACTCTTATTCAACATCGTACTTGAAGTCCTAGGCAGGGCAATTAGGCTAGACAAAGAAATAAAGGGTATCCAGATTGGTAAGGAGGAAGTAAAGTTATCACTATTTGCAGATGACATGATCATATACATGGAAAACCCTAAGGAATCCTCCAGAAAATTACTGAAACTAATAGAAGAGTTTGGAAGAGTCTCAGGTTATAAAATAAACATACAAAAATCACTTGGATTCCTCTACATCAACAAAAAGAACACCGAAGAGGAAATAACCAAATCAATACCATTCACAGTAGCCCCCAAGAAGATAAAATACTTAGGAATAAATCTTACCAAGGATGTAAAAGACCTATACAAAGAAAACTATAAAACTCTGCTACAAGAAATTCAAAAGGACATACTTAAGTGGAAAAACATACCCTGCTCATGGATAGGAAGACTTAACATAGTAAAAATGTCTATTCTAGCAAAAGCCATCTATACATATAACGCACTTCCAATCCCAATACCAATGTCATATTTTAAGGGGATAGAGAAACAAATCACTAATTTCATATGGAAGGGAAAGAACCCCCGGATAAGCAAAGCATTACTGAAAAAGAAGAAGAAAGTGGGAGGCCTCACTCTACCTGATTTCAGAACCTATTATACAGCTACAGTAGTCAAAACAGCCTGGTACTGGTACAACAACAGGCACATAGACCAATGGAACAGAATTGAGAACCCAGATATAAATCCATCCACGTATGAGCAGCTGATATTTGACAAAGGACCAGTGTCAGTCAATTGGGGAAATGATAGTCTTTTTAACAAATGGTGCTGGTATAACTGGATATCCATTTGCAAAAGAATGAAACAGGACCCATACCTCACACCAAGCACAAAAACTAACTCCAAGTGGATCAAAGACCTAAACATAAAGACTAAAACGATAAAGATCATGGAAGAAAAAATAGGATCAACCCTAGGAGCCCTAATACAGGGCATAAACAGAATACAAAACATTACCAAAAATGATGAAGAGAAACCAGATAACTGGGAGCTCCTAAAAATCAAACACCTATGCTCATCTAAAGACTTCACCAAAAGAGTAAAAAGACCACCTACAGACTGGGAAAGAATTTTCAGCTATGACATCTCAGACCAGCGCCTGATCTCTAAAATCTACATGATTCTGTCAAAACTCAACCACAAAAAGACAAACAACCCAATCAAGAAGTGGGCAAAGGATATGAACACACATTTCACTAAAGAAGATATTCAGGCAGCCAACAGATATATGAGGAAATGCTCTTGATCATTAGCCATTAGAGAAATGCAAATTAAAACTACGATGAGATTCCATCTCACACCAACTAGACTGGCATTAATCCAAAAAACACAAAATAATAAATGTTGGAGAGGCTGCGGAGAGATTGGAACTCTCATACACTGCTGGTGGGATTGTAAAATGGTACAACCACTTTGGAAATCCATCTGGCGTTATCTTAAACAGTTAGAAATAGAACTACCATACATCCCAGAAATCCCACTCCTGGGAATATACCCTAGAGATACAAGAGCCTTCACACAAACAGATATATGCACACCCATGTTTATTGCAGCTCTGTTTACAATAGCAAAAAGCTGGAAGCAACCAAGATGTCCGTCAACGGATGAATGGGTAAATAAATTGTGGTATATTCACACAATGGAATACTACGCATCGATAAAGAACAGTGACGAATCTCTGAAACATTTCATAACATGGAGGAATCTGGAAGGCATTATGCTGAGCGAAATGAGTCAGTTGCAAAAGGATAAATATTGTATAAGACCACTATTATAAGATCTTGAGAAATAGAAAAAACGGAGAAGAACACATACTTTTGTGGTTACAGAGGGGGGAGGGAGGGAGGGAGGGAGAGGGCTTTTTATTGATCAATCAGTAGATAAGAACTGCTTTGGGTGAAGGGAAAGACAACACTCAGTACAAGGAAGGTCAGCCTAATTGGACTGGACTAAAAGCAAAGAGCTTTCCGGGATAAAACGAAAGCTTCAAAGGTCAGCGGAGCAGGGGCTGGGATCTGGGGAACTTGGTTTGAGGGGACTTCTAAGTCAATGGGCAAAATAATTCTATTATGAAAACATTCTGCATCCCACTGTGAATTGTGGCGCCTGGGGTCCTAAATGCCAACAAGCGGCCATCTAAGATACATCAATTGGTCTCAACCCACCTGGAGCAAAGGCAAAGGAAGAACACCAAGGTCACATGACAACTAAGAACCGAAGAGACAGGGCCACATGAACCAGAGACCTACATGATCCTGAGACCAGAAGAACTAGTTGGTGCCCGGCCACAATCGATGTCTGCCCTGTCAGGGAGCACAACAGACAACTCCTGAGGGAGCAGGAGACCAATGGGATACAGACCCCAAATTCACATAAAAAGACCATACCTAAGGGTATGACTGCGACTAGAGGAATCCCAGAGACAATGCTCCCCAGAACTTCTGATGGCACAGGACAGGAACCATCCCTGAAGACAAATCATCAGGCATGAAAAGGACTGATCAGTGGGGGGGAGAGAGATGCTGATGAAGAGTGAGCTAATTAAATCAGGTGGACACTGGAGAGTGTGTTGGCAACTCTTGACTGGAGGGGGGGATGGGAAGATAGAGAGAGAGAGGGAAGATGGCAAAATTGTCAGGAAACGAGAGACTGAAAGGGCTGACTCAATAGGGGGAGAGCAAGTGGGAGACGGGAGTAAGATGTATGTAAACCTACATGTGACAGACTGATTGGAATGGTAAATGTTCACTTGAATCTTAATAAAAATTAATTAAAAAAAAAAAAAGATATGTGACAGGCACTGTTCTAGAAACTTTGTATTCGTTATTTCGTTTAATTGTCATCTCTATGTTTCCAGATTCCCAGTTAGGTAACTGATAGAGGTTACCTAACTCTGACGGCAGTGGGTTTTTTTTTGTTTTTAACTTGGTTGAGGTCAAAATATTGTAAATAGTAGAGCTGAGATTTGTCTGTCTTAAATTCCTGCTTCTTGCCTCCCTTACACAAAGTATGGGAAGACAAGAGAAGAGAATAAATACATATATATCTATGTGCTTATGTTTTATTTCATGATTTAAAAAACTTATGTAAATGTTTATACATAAGACTAAAATATTTTCTATTTTAATATAGAAATAAAAATAATTGAGTAATATTAGCATTTAAATATCTTCTTACACATAAATTGCTGTGTTCAGTAACTTAAAAATACAGATATTTCTTTGTTTCGATATTATTTCAGGAAATATTGTTGCTGAAACAAATACTTCTATTTTCCTCTCTCTCCTATACCAATATATCCTCTATGCAGTTGATAACAAGATACTGGCATAGAGAAACTGTTTACATTCTCATTGAGCATTCTGCCTGATGGATTGTTCAAGCCTTATAATATTGCATTTGTACTCATTTTAAAATGAATTTGACTGTCAATTAGCATCTTTTCATTATTAAATATAATAGATGGATTACAGCACACCTTATAGGGGTTTTCCACCTTAGTTTTCAAGTCTAGTTCTAGGGTAAGGAGTTATAATTTGCTGTATCTTGATTGTAAATTTCTACATTTATTTGAGCAATATCCTTTCTGAAAAATGAATTGTCTTCTTATATGAACTAACATAATAATCTTTTTTTGCATTCTGTAGACTCATCGTTCCTTATTGCTCCATGTCCCTAGTTAGAATGTTATTATATCCAGCAAAGGCGATTTATCGGTGTATGAATCACTTTGTCTTTGGGATATGCAAATATTTGTAATTTGATACATGTGTTAACAGTGGATAACTAACTCAGTTGTGTAGCACTTTAGGACAAGGCAGAGTAAAATATAACATTTTTCCCTCTGAAATTTAAGAAGCTAAGCATCCTAAACCACCAGGTATAATCTATCACCTGTGTTAGCATTTTATTGGATATAAATCATATCATATCAGGTTGCATAGCGACAATATGGTTCTCCAGGCTTTCTATTTTTATAACTTTATTTAAAACTGACATGTAACTTGCTGTACTTGAAACCCCAAGTGAGCCAGTTATTGGAGTGTAACAAAGTTTTGACGTCAGAGTAGCTATTTATTCCACTGAAAACCATTAGCGATGCATTACCCTTTGGCACTGCTGTTTTTTTGCAGAAACATGGTTAAAATTTTATGACTGATTTTGACCAATTAGATTTCTTTCTCTCTTTGAAATAAGAAAACATGTATCATACACAAATATATGTGCATGTGTGTATATAAATATGCATATGCTTTATATTCTTAAGATGTGGAATATATATTTAAATATGTATGTTTATATATGTGTGTGTATACAAACATATATATTAACATTATACTTAGAGAACCTTTTAAAAGTTTCTTCTCAAAAGCCAAGTACTATAGTTATATTTTTCTTAACTTCAAAACTGATTACTATTTTATGAAGGAGTTTTGACTGCATGTTATTATTGTTGTTGTTATTACTGTGGGTATGGATGCTAATTACGTGCATAGTACTACCATGTCTGTTGGTTTTATTACTATTACTCTTATTTTAAAAGGGCCCCTTAACATTTAATTTACTACCAGAGTTTTTTTCTTTTTTTTTTTTAAATGATGGGGTAATACCATTTTGACAAATGTAATACAATCAGTTACAGACAGGTTTTCCTTCTGCTTAAATTTGACTGTTTTTCTCACAAAGGTCCTAAAATATCTGCTGTGCATCCATGCATGAAGTTAAAGTCCCTTGATTCCTCAGACAGCCTAGCGCCAGCTTACATGCTGAGCTTTGTCAGTGAATTTCAAATTGGATCTGAAGGACCACCATTTGGAATTGAGGGGAGAAAAAGATTTGTTTTTGTTTTTCATTGACCTAGCTGCTCTTAAAATCCTGCAAAAATACTGCCAGACTGTGCCTGTGGAATAACTCAGTTGTGTCTGCCACAAAGATGCTTGTACTTAATTTGAGAAGAGAAAGTTAATTCTCTTAAACTCAAGTGTGAGACTTCAAATTCAGCAATTATTATTACCATTAATTTTAATGTATTATCTACTTATTAATGCTCACATATTAGTGAATTGTTCTTCCTTAGAAAATTCTAATGCATATATATGAATTTATTAGAAGAGCTCCATATTGATTACTTTTCAGCTTATGATCATTTAATCCAAATCTATTTTCCCCCCTATACACCATCAAAAGTCTTTTGAGGTATGAAATATGTAGGATGAGTTTCAACTTCAAAGTAGTGCATTTCTTATAAAGCATTTACTGCACAGTAATTAAGAGGTTAAGTGTTGGAATCAGAGTATCCACAGTTAGACTGTCAGCCTGCCACTATGTGTGACAGAAGGTGGACTACTTCAGCTCTCTGAGACAGTTTTCTGTAAAGTGGTTATAATAATAACTAACTTAAAAATTATAGTTTTTTTGAGGATTAAATGAAAACACAAGCACAAAGACCATACTTCAATGTCCGGCACATAGTAATAACTCAACGTGGACTATCATTTGTGTTGTTGAGCTCAGTATCTCTTGTCTGCAGAGGCAGTATGGTAGACTGGTTAATAACATGGGCTTTAGAACTAGATTGGTTTAGAATCTCAGCCTTATTGTTTGCTTAAACCTTAAAGAAGTTATGTAACCATCTGCCTCAGTTTCCCCAAGTGTAAACGGGAGAATATAACAGTACCTACTACTTCATAGTTGCATATGCAAATTATATGTATTAGTTCAATGGAAGTTTCTGGCACATAGTACCCTAAACTTTAGGTTAGCAGCGAAGTGCTTAACCACTGTACCACCAGGGTTCCTTCCTGGTATTTTAGAGGTTGTGTTATGATTAAATAGGCTCAGGGACAGAAATGATTTGCCCAAAGTCACATAGCATTGCTAGACATTCTGATATCCAGCCTAGCAATCCTGCAAATGTTTTTAGGTGCCCTTGAGCCAGTTCCAACTCATAGTGACCCTATGTTCAATGGAACAAAACACTGCCCGGTCCTGCGCCATCCTCACAATCATTGCTATGCTTGAGTCCATCATTGTAGCCCCTGTGTCAATCCATCTCGTTGAGGGTTTTCCTTTCTTTCACTGACCCTCTACTTTACCAAGCATGTTGTCATTTTTCAGGGACTGGTCACTCCTGATAAAATGTCTAAAGTACTTGAGACGAAGTCTCGCCATCCTCGCTTCTGTGGAGCCTTCTGGCTGTACTTCTTCCAAGACAGATGTGTTCATTTTTCTGGAAGTACATGGTATGTTCAGTATTCTTCACCAGCACTGTAATTCAAAGACAGTAATTCTTCTTCAGTCTTCCTTATTCATTGTCCAGCTTTCACATGCATATGAAGCAATTGAAAATACTATGGCTTGGTTCAGGCACACCTTAGTTCTCAAAGTGAACGTCTTTACTTTTTAACACTTGAAAGAGGTCTTTTGCAGCGAATTTGCCCAATGCAATACATCATTTCGTTTCGTGACTGCTGCTTCCACTGGAATTGATTGTGAATCCAAGTAAAATGAAATCTTTGACAACTTCAAGTGTTTTCTCTGTTTTTCATGATGGTACTTACTGGTCCAGTTGTGAGGATTTTTGTTTTCTTTATGTTGAGGTGTAATCCATACTGAAGGCTCTAGTCTTTTATCTTCGTCAGTAAGTGCTTCAAGTCTTCTTTGCTTTCAGCAAGCAAGGTTATGTCATATGCATATCACAGGTTGTAAATGAGTCTTCCTCCAATCCTGATGCCGCATTCTTCTTCATATAGTTTGGCTTCTTGGATTATTTGCTCAGCATACAGATTGAATAAGTATGGTTAAAGGATACAACCCTGACATAAACATTTCCTGATTTCCAAAACAAATAGCCTTTTAGTAAATATTTACTGTAACGCATTAAAATGCAAATAACATAATCCAAATAATTGAAACCGAAATCTGAGTGATTCATTTTAGTGCTTCTTATAAAATTACAAAATTATGTTATTTCAGGATTTATTGTTGTTGCTCTTTCTGAGAATTTTAGTCTCAGCTAGGAAACTTAGATGTGTTGGTTAAGGCTACCCTGGTTAATTCTTACTCAGGATTGTTATTTGTATTGTTCCTGTTCCAAGCACACTGTAAGGTTTGCTATCAGGCTGATGACTTCTGTCTGATAATACCTACCAATGACTTAACCATCCACGTTGGTGACATACATGCTGTTTTTAGATGCTGTCAAATCGTTTCTGAGTCATAGTGACCCTATGTACAACAGAACAGAACACTGCCTGATCCTGCGCCATCCTCACTAACATTGTTATACCTGAGCCCACTGTTGCAGCTACTGTGTCATTCCATCTCGTTGAGGGTCGTCTTCTTTTTTACTGACCCTCTACTTTACCAAGCGTGATGCCCTTCTTCAGGAACGGATCCCTCGTGATAACATGTCCAAAATATGTGAGACATACATACTAGATCTCTATAATTCCGTATCTTTGCTGTCCCCTCCCCCCACCAAGGGCAGATGCTAAAACTAGGGTGATGAATAGTCTTTTTCTCCTGGCGTGCCATGCTACCTTTTTAAAAATATATATATTCATTGCTCAAGAATTACTATATTAGGAAGTTGTTGAAATAGTTTTATCAGAGAGGTGTGCAAACAGACATCCTGAATCAACCTCTCCAAGCTATCTATAGTAATACTTTGACATCTTGGTCTTGAAATTGACTTAAGTTTAATTCTTAGACTTATCACTACTATCTGTGTGACCTTGAGCAATTTTTTTATTCATTTATTGTCAAATATTTATTGAGCACTCATTCTGTTCCCTGTTGGTGTGCTGGGTAATCATATAGAAAGATAGATAAGAAAAATATTCTCTAAGCCCAAGTTTCTATAACTAAAAACAGGATTTAAAAAGAGAATAAAAGTGTTTACATTATATAATTTATAGGACTGTGATGAATGAAGGTCAAAATGTGATCATCTAAGTTAAAACATTCTGTAAATCATAAAATTGTGTACTACTATTAATTGGAGCTCTGGTGCCCTAGTTGTTAAGAGCTCAGCTCCTAATCAAAAGGTCGGCAGTTCAGATCTACCAAGCACTTCTTGGAAACTCTGTGGGGCAGTTCTACCCTGCCCTATAGGGGTGCTATAACTCGGAACTGACTTGGAAGGAACAGGTTACTATTAATTACTTTGAAATCTCTTAGGATAGGGACTATGTCTTACCTTTGTTTCCTCAATATCTAATGTAGTACCTGATAGAAGTATTTAGAAAATGTCTATTAAATAAGTCATTTTCCAAATAGAAGACTGATTTTCTTAAAAATCTCAAAAGCATCTACCTTTGTATAGAATATATTAGCACTTCAAAATTTAATTTAAATTTCAAATTCCAGATGATTTATTCTTTTGATTGTCTAACTATATTCTACATGCACTCAGAATTATGTGGAACCCCTCAATGGAATTTCCTGAAAGAAAACGTGGTCTTGGATAAAGTAATTTTTGTATTTGCACTGTTATCAGCAGGTGCTGTTTTCTGCAATGTAAAGTTGAGTTTGCATTAAGAAAATTATAAAAAATTGATTAAAGCTCTTATGGCCAACAGTTGGCATTTTTTTTTTATAGTCCTACAGCCACAGTTAACCTCCAGATTTTTTAATAATTTATTTTATAAATCACATATATAAATATATTGAGTGACTAGAAATATATTTTATAACTTTGAATAATAAATCTATTGGCACTGTAATTAACTCCTTAAAATTTTTCTGAGTATTTGGATGCTACAATTTTATTAATGTTTTTAAATGTGTTAGAGAACCACATTTCGGCACACTAGAGTACACTGAAAATCTTTAGTGAATTTTACATTAATAATGGTAACCCAGTGACGTCGAGTCAATTCCGACTCATAGCGACCCTATAGGACAGAGTTAGAGCTGCCCCATGGAATTTCCCTGGAGCACCTGGAGGATTTGAACTGCCGACCCTTTGGTTAGCAGCCATAGCACTTAACCACTATGCCACCAGCATCTCCTTTTAATAAGGGTAGCAAGTGAAATCTTGTAGAACAGAAAGTATGGGTATTAAGCAACATTAACTTGACAAAAAAAAAAGTCAGATCCTAAGGATGTGTTGTACTTCCAAGTTTGAACCCAATCACTCAATCATCCTTTTGCAAAATAATGGCAATCAAGATATACGTAAACTAAATTCATGCTTGGCTTGGGAAATTATTTCATGCTATTTATACTTAATATCCACTTGCATATTCTTTTACAATGATAAATGATACACACTAGTCAGAAGAATAAAATTCAGCAACTGAAAAATATAGAAAAGCTCTTTCAGAAAAAGGTCACCAGAAAATAGTATGAAAAAAATTTTTTTCTCCTGCCGTACACCCAGCTAATTAATTTGCATGTAAAGAGGGAATGAATTTTTCTTACTCCCACTGAACTTAAAAGAAGAAATAAAAATCCACTAAAATCTCACATACCAATTCTAGGTTTTAATTAACTTTTTTCAAGAGGTCAGAAAGGCTTTTTTTTTTTTTTCTTTAGAATAAAGCCATTAGTTACTTGCCATAGTCTTCTTGTTGTATTATGTTATACCCACACCAGGTTTGAAGCTAACGAAGACCACCAACAGGATAAAGATTTGCATGCTTTCTTTACCTTCTCTGGATACATAGATATCAGCAGCCTTGCCAGTGAGCAATCAAGGCTCCAGGAAAAATATAGTTACTATGTCTTTCTGGAGCACCAGTTTTACTTATTAATAGAAAATTAAAACATTATTTAAACCAAAATGAATACATAGAACGGAATTTTAAAAATGCACATTAATTTTAAATTTCATACATCAGACTTCATGAGCTATAATTTTGAATTAGTGACTGGTCTGTTCATTTGAAAAGCACTGCTGATTTCCCTAATAGATCTTCTCTACTTAGTTGTATTTAGTGATTTTTTTTTTTTTTTAATTTTTATTGTGCTTTAAGTAAATCGGAATCGACTCGACGGCAGTGGGTTTTTTTAAGTAAAAGTTTACAAATCAATTCAGCCTCTCACATATAAACTTATATACACCTTACTCCATACTCCCACTTACTCTTCCCCCAATGAGTCAGCCCACTCCTTCCAGTCTCTCCCTTCATGACTTTTGCCAGTTTCTAACCCCCTCTACCCTCCCCTCTCCCCTCTAGTCAGGAGGTGCCAACATAGTCTCAAGTGTCCACCTGATGCAAGTAGCTCGCTCCTTCTCAGCATCTCTCTCCAACCCATTGTCCATGTCTGATGAGTAGGCTTGGGGAATGGTTTCTGTCCTGGGCCAACAGAAGGTTTGGGGACCATGACCATTGGGATTCTTCTAGTCTTAGTCAGACCATTAAGTCTGGTCTTTTTAAGAGAATTTGGAGTCTGCGTTCCACTGTTCTCCTGCTCCCTCAGGGGTTCTCTGTTGTGCTCCCTGTCAGGGCAGTCCTCAGTTGTGGCCAGGTACCATCTAGTTCTTCTAGTCTCAGGATGATGTAATCTCGAGTTCATGTGGCCCTTTCTGTCTCTTGGGCTCATAATTACCTTGTGACCTTGGTGTTCTTCATTCTCCTTTGATCTAGGTGGGTTGAGGCCAATTGATACATCTTAGATGGCCGCTTGTTTGCGTTTAAGACCCCAGCCGCCACACTTCAAAGTGGGGTGCAGAATGTTTTCTTAAAAGAATGTATTTTGCCAATTGACTTAGATGTCCCCTGAAGCCATAGTCCCCAAACCCCCGCCTTTGCTCCGCTGACCTTCGGAGCATTCAGTTTATTCAGGAAACTTCTTTGCTTTTGGGCCAGTCCAGTTGTGCTGACCTCCCCTGTATTGCCTCTTGTCCTTCCCTTCACCTAAAGTAGTTCTTATCTACTATCTAATCAGTAAATAACCCTCTCCCACTCTCCCTCCCTCCCCCCTCTCATAACCACAAAAGGCTGTGTTCTCAGTTTAAACTATTTCTCATGATCTTATAATAGTGGTCTTATGCAATATTTGTCCTTTTGCATCTGACTAATTTCACTCAGCATAATGCCTTCCAGGTTCCTGCATGTTATGAAATGTTTCACGAATTCATCATTGTTCTTTATTGATGTGTAGTATTCCATTGTATGAATATACCATAATTTACTTATCCATTCGTCCGTTGGTGGACATCTTGGTTGCTTCCAGCTTTTTGGTATTGTAGAGTGTGCTGCAGTAACATGGGTGTGCATATATCTGTTCGTGTAAAGGCTCTTATTTCTCTAGGATATATTCCAAGGAGTGGGATTTCTGGGTCATATGGTAGTTCTATTTCTAGCTTTTTAAGGAAACGCCAGATCGATTTCCAAAGTGGTTGTACCATTCTACATTCCCACCAGCAGTGTGTAAGTGTTCCAATCTCTCCGCAGTCTCTCCAACATTTATTATTTTGTGTTTTTTTGGATTAATGCCAGCCTTGTTGGAGTGAGATGGAATCTCATTGTAGTTTTAATTTGCATTTCTCTAATGGCTAATGATCAAGAGCATTTCCTCATATATCTGTTAGCCGCCTGAATATCTTCTTTAGTGAAGTGCATGTTCATATCCTTTGCCCAGTTTTTAATTGGGTTGTTTGTCTTTTTGTGGTTGAGTTTTAACACAGTCATATGGATTTTAGAGATCAGGAGCTGGTCCGAGATGTCATAGCTGAAAATTCTTTCCCAGTCTGTAGGTGGTCTTTTTACTCTCTTGGTGAAGTCTTTAGATAACCATAGGTGTTTGATTTTTAGGAGCTCCCAGTTATCGGGTTTCTCTTCAGCATTTTTAGTAATGGTTTGTACTCTGTTTATGCCTTGTATTAGGGCTCCTAAGGTTGTCCCTATTTTTTCTTCCATGATCTTTATCGTTTTAGTCTTTATGCTTAGGTCTTTGATCCATTTGGAGTTAGTTTTTGTGCATGGTGTGAGGTATACGTCCTTTTTCATTTTTTTGCAGATGGATATCCAGTTATGCCAGCACCATTTGTTAAAAAGACTATCTTTTCCCCAGTTAACTGACATTGGGCCTTTGTCAAATAGCGGCTGCTCATATGTGGATGGGTTTATATCTGGATTCTCTATTCTGTTCCATTGGTCTATGTGCCTGTTGTTGTACCAGAACCAGGCTGTTTTGACTACTGTGGCTGTATAATATGTTCTAAAATCAGGTAGAGTGAGGCTTCCCACTTTCTTCTTCTTTTTCAGTAATGCTTTACTTATCCTGGGCTTCTTTCCCTTCCATATAAAGTTGGTGATTTGTTTCTCCATCACATTAAAAAATGTCTTTGGAATTTGGATCGGAAGTGCATAGTATATACAGATGTCTTTTGGTAAAATAGACATTTTTACTATGTTAAGTCTTCCTATCCATGAGCAAGGTATGTTTTTCCACTTATTTAGGTCCCTTTTAGCTTGTTGCAGTAGTATTTTGTAGTTTTCTTTGTATAGGTCTTTTACATATTTGGTAAGATTTATTCCTATGTATTTTATCTTCTTGGGGGCTACTGTGAATGGTATTGATTTCCTGATTTCTTCTTTGATGTTCTTTTTGTTGATGTAGAGGAGTCCAAGTGATTTTTGTATGTTTATCTTGTAACCTGAAACTCTGCTGAACTCTTCTATTAGGTTCAGTAGCTTTCTTAAGGATTCCTTAGGGTTTTCTGTGTATAAGATCATTTCATCTGCAAATAGAGGGAATTTCACTTCTTCCTTGCCAGTCTGGATGCCCTTTATTTCTTTGTCTAGCCTAATTGCTCTGGCTAGGACCTCCAGCACAATGTTGAATAAGAGTGGTGATAAAGGGCATCCTTGTCTGGTTCCCGTTCTCAAGGGAAATGCTTTCAGGCTCTCTCCATTTAGGATGATGATGGCTGTTGGCTTTGTATAAATGCCCTTTATTATGTTGAGGAGTTTTCCTTCTATTCCTATTTTCCTGAGAGTTTTATCATGAATGGGTGTTGAACTTTGTCAAATGCCTTTTCTGCATCAATTGATAAGATCATGTGGTTTTTGTCTTTTGTTTTATTTATATGGTGGATTACATTAATTGTTTTTCTAATATTGAACCAACCTTGCATACCAGGTATAAATCCCACTTGTTCATGGTGGATTATTTTTTTGATATGTTTTTAAATTCTATTGGCTAGAATATTGTCGAGGATTTTTGCATCTATGTTCATGAGGGATATAGCTCTGTAATTTTCTTTTTCTGTGGTATCTTTGCCTGGTTTTGGTATCAGGGATATGCTGGCTTCATAGAATGAGTTAGGTATCGTTCCATCCTTTTCTATGCTTTGAAATACCTTTAGTAGTAGTGGTGCTAACTCTTCTCTGAAAGTTTGGTAGAACTCTGCAGTGAAGCTGTCCGGGCCAGGGCTTTTTTTTGTTGGGAGTTTTTTGATTACCTTTTCAGTCTCTTTTTTTGTTATGGGTCTATTCAGTTGTTCTACTTCTGATTGTGTTAGTTTAGGGAGGTAGTATTTTTCTAGGAATTCATCCATTTCTTCTAGGTTTTCAAATTTGTTAGAGTACAATTTTTCATAGTAATCTGATATGATTCTTTTAATTTCAGTTGGGTCTGTTGTGATATGAACCATCTCGTTTCTTATTCGGGTTGTTAGTCAGTCTGGCCAATGGTTTATCAATTTTGTTAATTTTTTCTGAGAACTACCTTTTGGCTTTGTTAATTCTTTCTGTTGTTTTTCTGTTCTCTAATTCATTTAATTCTGCTCTAATTTTTATTATTTGTTTTCTTCTGGTGCCTGACGGATTCTTTTGTTGCTTGCTTTCTATTTGTTCAAGTTATAGGGACAGTTCTCTGATTTTGGCTCTTTCTTCTTTATATATGTGTGCATTTATCAATATAAATTAACCTCTGAGCACTGCTTTTGCCGTGTCCCAGAGGTTTTGATAGGAACTGTTTTCATTCTCATCGCATTCTATGAATTTCTTTATTCCATCCTTAATGTCTTCTATAACCCAGTCTTTTTTGAACTGGGTATTGTTCAGTTTCCAAGTATTTGATTTCTTTTCCCTGATTTTTCTGTTATTGATTTTTGCTTTTATGGCCTTATGGTCTGAGAAGATGCTTTGTAATATTTAGATGTTTTGGATTCTGCAAAGGTTTGTTTTATGACCTAATATGTGATCTACTCTAGAGAATGTTCCATGTGCACTAGAAGAATAAGTATACTTTGCAGCTGTTGGGTGGATTGTTCTGTATAAGTCTGTGAGGTCGAGTTGGTTGATTGTAGCAGTTAGATCTTCCGTGTCTCTATTGAGCTTCTTACTGGAAGTCTTATCCTTCTCCAAAAGTGGTGTGTTGAAGTCTCCTACTATAATTGTGGAGGTGTCTATCTCACTTTTCAATTCAGTTAAAGTTTGTTTTATGTATCTTGCTGCCCTGTCATTGGGTACATAAATATTTAATATGGTTATATCTTCCTGGTCAATTGTCCCTTTAATCATTATGTAGCGTCCTTCTTTATCCTTTGTGGTGGATTTAAGTTTAAAGTCTATTTTGTCAGAAATTAATATTGTCACTCCTGTTCTTTTTTGATTGTTGTTTGCTTGATATATTTTTTCCACCCTTTGAGTTTTAGTTTGTTTGTGTCTCCAAGGCTAAGTTGTGTCTCTTGTAGGTAGCATATAGACGGAGCGTGTATTTTTATCCAGTCTGAGACTCTCTGTCTCTTTATTGGTGCATTTAGTCCATTTCCATTCAGCGTAATTATACATAAGTATGAGTTTGTGCTGTCATTTTGATGCCTTTTTGTGTGTGTTGTTAACAGTTTCCTTTTTCCACTTACTTTTTTGTGCTGAGATGTTTTTCTTTGTAAATTGTGTGTTCCTCATTTTCATAGTAGTTGAATTCATTTTTGCTGAGTCGTTAATGTTCTTCTTGGTTTTTATTTTGAAGTATGGAATTGTTAGACGTCTTTGTGGTTGCCTTAATATTTACCCATATTTTTCTAAGTAAAAACCTAACTTGTATCATCCTATATCACCTTGTTTTCCTCTCCATATGGAAGATCTATGCCTCCTGTATTTAGTCCCTCTTTTTTGATTTTTTTTTTTATTATTGTAATCTTTTACATAATGACTTCAATGATTCCGTTTTGAGCATTTTTTCCTTTTTTAAATTAATCTTATTTTGTTTTTGTGATTACCCTTTTGAGTTGATGTCAGGATGATCTGTTCTGTGACCTTGTGTTGTGTTGGTATATGATATTATTGACTTTCTGAACAAAGAATTTCCTTTAGTAATTCTTGTAGCTTTGGTTTGGTTTTTGCAAATTCTTAAAGTTGTGTTTATCTGTAAATGTTTTATTTCACCTTATATTTGAGAGAGGGTTTTGCTGAATATATGATTCTTGGCTGGCAGTTTTTCTCCTTCAGTGCTCTATATTGCCTTCTTCCCTTCATGGCTTCTGCTGAGTAGTCTGAACTTACTGATTCTCCTTTGTAGGTGATTTTTCTCTTATCCCTGGCTGCTTTTAATATTTTCTCTTTGTCTTTGGTTTTGGCAAGTTTGATGATAATATGCCTTGGTGATTTTCTTTTTGGATGAATCTTGTATGGGGTTCAGTGAGCCTCTTGGATAGATATCTTTTCGTCTTTCACGATGCCAGGGACGTTTTCTGCAAACAGATCTTCCACTATTCTCTCTGTATTGTCTGTTATCCCTCCCTGTTCAGGAACTCCAATCACACGCGAGTTATTCTTCTTGATAGAGTCCCACATGATTCTTAGAATTTCTTCATTTTTATAAATTCTTTTATCTGATTTTTCTTCAACTATATTTGTGTCAGTTGCCTTATCCTCCAACTCCCCTACTCTGCATTGCAGTTCCTCGATTCTGCTGCTCTGACTTCCTATTGAGTTGTCTAATTCTGTAATTTTACTGTTACTCTTTTGGATTTCTGAATTCTGTCTCTCTATGGATTCTTGCAGCTTATTAATTTTTAAACTATGTTCCTGAATAATCTTTTTGATTTCTTCAACTGGTTTATCATTGTGTTCCTTGGCTTTTTCTGTAGATTGTCTTATTCATTTCTGATGTCATCCCCGATGTCTTGAAGCATTCCGTATATTAGTATTTTATATTCTGCATCTGGCAATTCCAGGATTGCATCTTCATTTGGGAAAGATTTTGATTCTTTAACTTGGGGATTTGTAGAAGCGATCATGGTCTGCTTCTTTATGTGATTTGATATCAACTGCTGTCTCCGAGCCATCTATAAGATATTGTAATGATTTATTTTATATTTGCTCACTGAGTCTTATCTTCTTGTTTTGTTTTGTTTCAGTATACCCAGATGGGCTACTAGATTGTGCTGTCTTGATTGTTGTAGCCTTTGAATCACTTATGTCCTGTTACCAGCTGGTTTGGGCTGTTACCAGATATATAAGCCTAAGAGCCCATTCACTATTCTTGAATAGAATCAGCTTAGGTGTTCTGATTTTGGGTCACCAAGTGTGTGGTGTAGACTGTCACCTATTAACTTAGAGGAGTACTGGTGATAGTTGTGTGCACCAGATTATAGTAGCGGCAGGTGGTCACACTCCAAGGAGGGCAGGATGCTGACAGCTTTCCCCCACGTGCCAGTGAGGTAGGTGTGTCTCTATTCCTAGAGCACTTTGGCCAGTGGGCTGTGCAGCTGTACCTTAGGCACCCAATGGTTGTACCTCTAAAGATTAGTAGATGTCACTATCCTCAGACCCCTTTAGGAAGTGGCTAGGTGGTTTGGGTGGAGCTTCAGTCCTTAGTTCCCTGCTGTGGATCAGTGAGGGCTCTATTTAATAGGTAGAGAGTTATCAGACCTGGAAAACATGTCTTTCCGCTGCTCTGCTAAAACAATTACAGTCAGATCTTTATCAGAATTGCCTTTGCATTATAATAGCCACCTTGTTCCCTGTAAGGATGAAAGCCAAAGACTGCGGCTCTCATATGCTTGGCTGGAGCTGGTTCTGTATTTTTATTCCAGGTTAGGGAAGTCAGGAAAGGAGTTTTTGCCCCTGGGTTGTTAGTTGCTGCTTCTCTCAGGCGGGGAGAATGGGTTAGGGAAAAAAAAACCCTCAGAGCACTTCATTCCCTGGCCCAGGAAATTCCATTGTTAATGAATCCGCCTGGGGCAGGGAGGGGAGGGATCAGACAGATAGAAGAGAGTAGCACCTGGCAATATAGACAAAGTTACTTATCTTGCTTGGTGATGACTGTTTTATCTGAGATTCTAGAGGGGCCTGTGGCCTGTGTGCGCTGGCTATGTCAAGATTGCCCCTGAGGGTCAGGCCTTCATCCTCTGCTTGCGCAGTCTCAGGAAGCCGTGATCAGCTCCTATTCCAAAGCCCAGCACCAAGGTTTTCTGGCTGGGACGCTGCACTCCAGGCTCCAAAAGCAGTTGCTGCTTCCCGGCGATTTCTTCTTCTGTCAGACGTGTCATTGTGCAGCCTGTGTGTTCTGGCTGGGTTCCCCTGAGGTTACTTTAGGGGACTAGGGCTGCATCCTGTGCTTGTGCCGTCTCAGGAAGCCGTGCTTAGCTCCTTTGTGCTTAGTCCAAAGCCCGGCGCCAAGGTTTTCTGACTGGGATGCTTTCTCCAGGCTCCGAAAACAGTCGCTGCTTCCCCGTGGTTGCTCATTCACTTGTCAGCCGTGTGGGGCTAAGGCTGTGTCCTGTGCTTGCCCCATCTCAGTAAGCCGCAATCAGCCCCACCTCTCTGGGACCAGGGAACCACGAGGGCTCAAGGCTGTGCCGCAGGACGCCGGTTGCAGAAGTGGTCGCTGCTTCAGGGCGCAGCTTTTCACTCTCCTGTTACTCAGGTCAACTCTTTAGTTCTGTGTTTGATGGTCAGGATTCGTAGATTGTCATGTATGTGATTGGTTCACTTGTTTTTACGAGTCTTTGTTGCAAGAGGGATCCATGGGAGCTTCTACCTAGTCAGCCATCTTGACCCCACCCTATTTAGTGATTTTTTGTTGTTGTTGTTGTTATTCTCTATTTAAATTTAATTTAAGGTAAAAATTTAAGGTACCATTTTAAAATCCATCTGTTAACTTATACTAGGGTTATCATTATTGTTGGCTGCTGTGCACAATGCTATCAGACCAATGTGATCCTTAGGGTATTCATTGACTAATTTTTCAGGATTATATCTCCAAGCCTTTCTTCCTAGTCTGTCTTAGTCTGGAAGCTCTGTTAAAGCCTGTTCAGCATCATAGAGTTATGCAAGTCTCCACTGACATACTGGTGGCTATACTGAGGTGCACTGGCCAGAAGTTGGGTCTCCCACATTGTAGGATGGGAATTCTACGCCTAAACCACAACTGCCCTTGATGCTACTATAGGAATTGATGGTTTCAGACTTGCACACTAGAATTAGGGCTAACTGATGCATGAGGGACACGTAGTGCCCCCACACTATTTCAGTGACATTGTTACACATTACCACTAAGTAGAATTTCTCTCATCTCATTGGTGGATGTGTCACACACAACTACTTCTCAAGCCTCAGTGCTCCTAGTAGTTGCCATCCCTTGCCTTATGTGACAGTCATTATCCCTTAGCATAATAGTAAGTGGCTACAACAATGAGCTCAATCATCACAACAATTGTGAGGATGGCGCAGGACCAGGCAGTGTTTCGTTCTTTGTGCATAGGGTCGCTATGAGTCGGAACCAACCCGATGGCACCTAACAACAACAAGCATTTCATTTACTTCATGCTTGTCATACAAACATAGTTTATAAAATCTGCATCAGCCTCTAAAGTTTATCATTCATATGGTCTTGATTTCTGGCAGTTTCCTGTCAATGTACTGCTGTAACAGTTTTTGAATTATCTTCAGAAAAATTTTACTTGCATGTAATATTAATGATATTGTTCAATAGTTTCCACATTCTGTTGGATCACCTTTCTTTGGACTCTAACTGCCAGAAATTCAGGCCTGATTCAGGAGAGGATGTGGAACAGGGGATATTGTTGCTGATTTCAGAATGCCAGAAAGATGTTTGCCTCTGTTTTATTGACTATGCAAAGGAATTCGACTGTTTGGATCGTAACAAACTATGAATAACTTTGCGAAGAATGGGAATTCCAGAACACTTAATTAAATTCATGCAGATCCTGTATATAGACCAAGAGGCAATCATTTGAACAGAACAAGAAGATACCATGTGCTTTAAAATCAGGAACGGTGTGTGTCAAGGTTGTATCCTTTCACCATATTTATTCAATCTGTATGCTGAGCAAATAATCTGAGAAGCCTGGAGTATATGAAGAAGAATGCAGCATCAGGATTGAAGAAATTCTCATTAACAACTTGTGATACGCAGACAACTCACAACCTTACTTGCTGAAAGTAAAGAGGACTTGAACCACTTACTGATGAAGATCAAAGACCACAGCGTTCAGTATGGATTACACCTCAACATAAAACAAAAATCCTCACAACTGGACCAGTAAGCAACATCATGATAAACGGAAAAAATGTTGAAGCTGTCAAGGATTTCATTTTACTTGTATCCACAATCAACGCCCATGGAAACAGCAGTCAAAAAATCAAAGACGTATTATGTCAGGCAAATCTGCTGCACAAGAACTTTTTAAAGTGTTCAAAAGTAAAGATGTCACTTTGAGGACTGAGGTGCGCTGATTCAAGCCATAGTATTTTCAGTTGTTTCATATGCATGTGAAAGGTGGACAACAAATAAGGAAAACCAAAGAAGAATCGATGCTTTTTAATTATGATAGGTGAAAAATATTGAATACACCATGGACTGCCAGAAGAACAAACAAATCTGTCTTGGAAGAATTACGCCCAGAATGCTACCTAGAAGCGAGGATGGCGAGACTTGTTTTACATTCTTTGGACGTGTTATCAGGAGGGACCAGTCCCTGGAGGAGGAAGTCACGCTTTGTAAAGTAGGGGGTCAATGAAAAAGAGGAAGACCCTCAGAGAGATGGACTGACACAGTGGCTACAACAATGGGCTTAAACATAGCAACAATTATGAGAATGGTGCAGAACTGGGCAGTGTTTCATTCTCTTGTACACAGGGTCACTGTGAGTTGGAAGCAACTGGAAGGTACCTAACAACAACAAAAACATATATTGAGAGATATGACTAAACCTCTTTTTTTCTTTCTGGCTAACTATTGCTCTTTTAAAAGGGCTATGATTGACAACCCTTCATGAAAATCTCTAAAATACAACATGCCTTTTTTAGTGTTGTTTCTTTAGGTTGGTGGTAAAACATCCATAATTTGTAAACACTCTCCAAGTGATTTTGATGTTCACCATTAATCAAAGACCATTGGATTAATCATCTGGCCCTTTCAGACCTGGATTCAAGCAGGTCCAAATGCCCTGTGTCACCAGTGTCACTCACTCAAAACTATTAATGTTCAAACCATGATAGAATTCCCTGAATAACTGATAGGGTGAATCTGGTATTTTGGCAGGGTATATGCAATGTATATGCATTATTTAGAGGTTGAATTCATCTAAACTACTGTGGGAGATGTAAGTATTAGAAAGTGATTCCCTGACGAGACAGACACATCTTACTGCAATTATTTGACTAAACTTTCTAGAAAATTGAACAAAAGGGTAGTATAAAGTGAGTGAGACAAAATCTAGCCAACAGGTCTAGACATACTAGAAATCATAGAAGGAGCAGTTTAAAAGCTATTTTGCAAATACTATCTGATAATTATTACCCAGAGAAAACTGGGTTGCACACAAAATAAATCATTCTGATTTATGAAATAAAAAATTTTTTTCTGGGACTTTTTAAAGTGCTCTAGAAAGGAAACAAAAAAGAATACTCTAAAAAGTGAGTTTGCTTAAATAGTATTTGTGATTCTAATACCATCCTTCCAAGCACTTCAAGGTTTTCTTCACTCTGTGAGTTAAATTTAACCTTAACTGAATTCCCTGACTTTTGTTGGTAAGAAATGTAATTTTTATTTCCTTTTTCATTAGAACACACTAGCATTTTTTTTTCTTTTAGTGTGCTTAAGTTCTATTGTGATACGGTAGGTTGCAAGATATCATGAAGTTAAAATACACATACACACTCTTTTGAATTGTGGTTATAAGGCAGCTGTATAAAGCTCGTAACTCTTAGAAATATGAAAAATAAATATCTAAAACTTTGCCCTTGTAACACTTACTATTCAGTTAAATTTATGGAATATGCTGCATAACTCTCTATTTGTCTCTCTTAAGGTCATATCGGAAACCCTGGGCATAGTGGTTAAGTTCTACAGCAGCTAACCAAGAGGTGGGCAGTTCACATCCACCAGGCACTCCTTGGAAACTCTATGGGGCAGTTCTACTCTGTCCTATAGGGTTGCTGTGAGTCAAAATAGACCCGACAGCAGTGGGTTAAGCTCGTATCGGAAGCCTTGATGGCGTAGTGGTTAAGAGCCACTGCTGCTAACCAAAAGGTGGTGTTTGAAATCCGCCAGGCACTCCGGGGAAACCGTATGGGGCGGTTCTACTCTGTCCTATAGGGTTGCTATGAGTGAGGATCAACTCCATGGCATCGGGTTTGGTTTAGCGGGAAGCTCATATCGGAGCCCTGGTGGCGCAGTGATTAAGAGCTACAGCTGCTAACCAAAAGGTCAGCAGTTCTAATCTACCAGCCACTGGTTACAAACCCTATGGGGCAATTCTACTCTGTCCTATAGGGTTGGTATATTCAGGATCGACTTGACGGCAACAGGTTTTTTTTTTTTTAAAGCTCATATCAGTATAGGTATATATCTTACATCACTTCTTTAGCACTAATGATCACATTTATAACCAAGTGTTCTCATCTTTGATACCTTTTAAAACAAAATGATATCTCTCGAAATCATTATCACTTTCATCACCAAAAAATGGGGTATTAGAAAATGCAGCACAAGTAGAAACTTCAAAACTGTTTGCGTGGGCGGAGCCAAGATGGCAGAATAGACAGACACTTCTGGCGAGCCCTCTTTACAACAAAGATCCAGAAAAAAAAGTGAAACGAGTATATTTGTGACAAGCTGGGAGCCCTGAGCATCGAAGACAACGAACTGAGGGGCTGGGGGAGGAAGAGACCTTTCAGAGAGGAGTTACTGGACCTGAATCTCAGGGAGCCCTCAGGCACCATTCCTGGAGCGGGGGCAGCAGCAGGCTGGTACTAGCATTTGTCCCCAGTTTCCTCAGGGAGAAGCAGCCAGCCACACGGCCTACTCACACCTTTGGAACCTGAGGAGAACAGCGCTCTCGGCAAAAGCTAAAGTACGTTTGTATATTTTACTGTGTCCCCTCACCCCCAAGCTGGCTTCAGCAGCTGAATCCCTGGGCCTGAAATAGACCCTGGTGAACACCTAGAGCCATCCTCCCGGCCTTGGGGAAGGGAAAAATTTGCAACTGGGGGGGAAAAGATAATTTGCTAGCTCCATTAACTGGGGGAGGCTCAGGACAGAAGCGGCTCCTGTCCGGGCATAAACCGTCCGTGGACCTTGAGCACCTTTCCTTTCTGCATAGACCTGTGTGGGCCTATTTTGGGAGAATAGGACCTTGTTGGCAAACTCCAACCATTTCAGCTGTGTGGTGGAGAGGTGGGTGTTTGACATTTGACATTGCTTTGCCTATTAAACCAGGTCCTCACCTACCCACATCAGGGACCTAGGGACTGGTAGCTTCACTCAGGTCACCCAGCCACCCGTGACAGGGGTCCAAAGATAACTGGTACCTCCTAGTCCTTACAGCCAAAAACTTTGGGTGCCCACGGTCCCTCTGCAGAACCCACCCACCAGCACGCTCTAGGGAACAGAGATGCGTTTGCCTCAGAGACACTTGTGGGTCTGTTCTCAGCCCCCTGCCTTGTTCAGAGCATGACCCCCTGCTGCAATCAGATACTGGTGTATACGCCAATCACCCCTGCCCCTCTAAGACTGTAGGACAGAGCCTGTACCACACACTTGATATCAGCTACCTGGAAACCTGAGCTGAATTCATAGAAGAAAGCTGAATGGACTCCCAGACTGATATACCTGATAACAGCTCTAGCCAGCTGGGGACAGGACACCAGGGCTCCAAAGGTGAAAATAATCAAGCTAGCTTACTCAAGCAACCCATAGGGGTGTACCAAAACAAAACAAAGCAAGCAGCTATGGCACAGTAAGCAAGCATGAACTAATACAGTAACTTATAGATGGCTCAGAGACAACAGTCAATATCAAGTCACATAAAGAAACAGACCATGATCACCTCAACAGGTGTTCAAAACAAAGAATCCAGGGATCTCCTAGATGAAAGTGCATTCCTGGAATTAACAGATGCAGAATACAAAAGTTTAATATACAGAACCCTTCAAGACATCAGGAAGGAAGTGAGGCAATACGCAGAACAAGGCAAGGAACACACAGATAAAGCAACTGAAAAAATTAGAAAGATTATTCAGGAAGATAATGAAAAGTTTAATAAGCTGGAAAAATCCGTAGACAGACAGCAATCAGAAATTCAGAAGATTAACAATAAAATTACAGAATTAGATAACTCATTAGAAAGTCAGAGGAGCAGAATTGAGCAAGTAGAAGCTAGAATTTCTGAACTCAATAAATCACTTGGCACTAATATATTTGAAGAAAAATCAGATAAAAGAATTAAAAAAAAATGAAGAAACATTAAGAATCATGTGGGACTCTATCAAGAGAAATAACCTATGAGCGATTGGAGTACCAGAACAGGGAGGGATAACAGAAAATACAGAGAAAATTGTTGAAGATCTGTTGGCAGAAAACTTCCCTGATATTGTGAAAGATGAGAAGATATCTATCCAAGATGCTCATCGAACTCCACATAAGGTAGATCTTAAAAGAAAGTCACCAAGACATATTATAATCAAGCTTGCCAAAACCAAAGATAAAGAGAGAAGTATTAGAGCGGCAAGGGATAAACGAAAAGTCACCTACGAAGGAGAGCCAATAAGAATAAGCTCAGACTACTCGGCAGAAACCATCCAGGCAAGAAGGCAATGGGATGACATGTTTAAAAATTAAAAATGGAACTACCATACGATCCAGCAGTCCCACTCCTTGGAATATATCCTAGAGAAATAAGAGCCTTTACACGACAGATACATGCACACCCATGTTTATTGCAGCACTGTTTACAAAAGCAAAAAGATGGAAGCAACCAAGTTGACCATCAACGGATAAATGGATAAATAAATTATGGTATATTCACACAATGGAATAGTACGCATCGATAAAGAACAGTGAGGAATCTGTGAAACATTTCATAGCATGGAGGAACCTGGAAGGCATTATGCTGAGTGAAATTAGTCAGTTTCAAAAGGACAAATATTGTGTTAGACCACTATTATAAGAACTTGAGAAATAGTTTAAACTGAGAAGAAAACATTCTTTTGTGGTTACGAGAGGGGAGGGGGAGGGAGGGTGGGAGGGGGCATTCACTAATTAGATAGTAGATAAGAACTACTTTAGGTGAAGGGAAAGACAGCACACAATACAGGGGAGGTCAGCACAATTGGACTAAACCAAAAGCAAAGAAGTTTCCTGAATTAACTGAATGCTTCAGGGGCAGGGTTCTGGGAACCATGGTTTCAGGGGACATCTAAGTCAACTGGCATAATAAAATCTATTAAGAAAACATTCTGCATCCCACTTTGAAGAGTGGTGTCTGGGGTCTTAAACGCTAGCAAGCAGCCATCTAAGACACATCAATTGGTCTCAACCCACCTGGATCAAAAGAGCATGAAGAACACCAAGGACACAAGGCGATTACAAGCCCAAGAGACAGAAAAGGCCAGATGAACCAGGGACTACATCATCCTGAGACCAGACGAACTAGATGGTGCCTGGGTGCAACTGATGACTGCCCTGACAGGGAACACAACAGAGAACCCCTGAGGGAGCAGGAGAGCAGGGAGTGCAGACCCCAAATTCTCATAAGACCAGACTTAATGGTCTGACTGAGACTAGAAGGACCCTGGTGGTCATGGCCCCCAGACTTTCTGTTGGCCCAGGACAGGAACCATTCCCAAAGCCAACTCTTCAGACATGAATTGGACTGGACAACGGGTTGGAAAGGGATGCTGGTGAGGAGTGAGCATCTTGGATCAGGTGGACGCTTGAGACTGTGTTGGCATCTCCTGCCTGGAGGGGAGATGAGAGGGTGGAGGAGGTTGGAAGCTGGCGAAATGGACACGAAAATAGAGAGTGGAGGAAGAGAGCAGGCTGTCTCATTAGGGGGAGAGTAATTGGGGGTGTGTAATTTTTTTTTTTTATATATAATTGGGAGTGTGTAGCAAGGTGTATATGGGTTTTTGTGTGAGAGACTGACTTGATTTATAAACTTTCACTTAAAGCACAATAAAAAGTTTAAAAAAAACACTGCTTGTTCACTGGGGTTGTCCTACCTTGCTACTTTTAGAACCAGAACACTATGTGAAGAAACCTGGGGTGGTCTAGTTACCATCTTCACCCCAACCAATTTCACAAGATATGTCTGAAGCCACATGGGGACCAACCAGGTCTCAGCCAACCCAGCATCAGAAAAATCATCCAGCAAAGTTAAGCCCCCATTGCCAATCCAGAGAATCATGAGCTAATAAGTGATTGCTGTTTTAAGCTACTAAGTTTTGGAGTGGTTTGTTACACAGCTAAAGTTAGAAGATTCACAGAGAATCAAAACAATCATTATTAGCTATTTCATGGACCATTTTGTGTTTTTGTCAGTCGTGTATATCTGATGTATATATTCCACATTTGTTTGCATTCTGTGATAACGTGCATTACTGTACTTGAGAATAGAGATATATAATGACTTCCAGCATTTATTTAAAATGGTTAATATGGAAGTGTTAGAGTCTATAATGATAAAGGAAAGAGTAATATTTTTGTCCTCTAGGCTGTCTCAGAGTCTCTAAATTCAAGGTTTTTCTTGAAAACCTGTGTTCAGACTTAATATTTTTAAGTCATTTGTCTAGCAGCCCAATTTTTATCTGATTGTACACAAATGAGTCTTCTGTCCATAAAACTGAAAATTATTCCTAGGCAGCAAAAAGTACCTCTTTATATCAGGCATTTATAAACCATGGAAGTTTGAGGTTTCCAAAGCAAAGATGGATGAGTATTCACATTAACTACGAAATGTTAAACCTTGTGAGTTGGATCCACTTTTGTAATTTGTAGGGTAATTCATCCTTAACCCCTATCATTAGATTGTATGCAGTTAGAAGAATGATGAAGTTCCATGTTCAACCGTAAATCAAATGCGTAATGAGTAGTAGCTACTCTTACAGCAGTAGCCTCAGATGTATAATAGAGCACCTTACTCCTTTATAATAAGGCAGACCCATAACATGTACTCCAGGTTCAGATGCCTTGTCAGGAGCAGGACTAACAGGTCAAAGAACCTCAGAAATGGCTGCCAGCACCAAGGTATTGTTGGCTGCTTAGTTCCTTGATTTTTTTCGGGTTAGGTTGCATAAACCATTCTTATTTATTTATTTTTTTTTTTGAGGCGGAACAAGCAACATTCTGCTACATCCTGAGGAATGTAGGGTGACAACAAATGATCATGATTTGAACAAATGGCGCATTTGTAATTATGGCTTGATGTCTTAGTTTGACTCAGTATTTGTGGCTGTCATGATCCTCCCTAGCCAACTCTTACCTTCTGTTACTTGTTTTGTAACACCTGTAAAATATACATGCAAAAATATTGAACATTAAAATTCAAAATGAGGAAGCATGGAGGGAAGGAAGGGAGAAAGGCGGGGGAAGGGAGGGAAAGGGCGGAAGGAAGAAAGAAATGGAGGAAGGGTGGAAGGGTGGGAGAAAAGATGAAGCAAGCATGGAATCTGCCTATCCAGGAAAATTAGCCTCAATGTAATTGCACATATGACACGATGCCTCAGGATCTGAAGACTGGGCTGAATTTTCAACAGATTAGTCATTAAATCGAATGGATAATTCCTTTACTCCAAGTACAATCCAATTCTAGTAACACATAGCTGATACAGCAACAGAAAACTGTGTCTCAAACACAGGATTTGCTTTTGTAATGTTGCGTCATGGTGACTTTTTTTTTTCCTGTATGATCTTTTTATACTTATACATTATTATGCCGAATGTTTGTACCACAGGGTTTACATTTTTGTATTTACCATACTGACACATAAAACTATGTGAGTATTATATGTTAAACAGCTAAGTTTAAGGCATGCAAGAATTGAAACGTTACCTGTAAGACCTTATTTTTTATTTTATATGTGTATTGACTTCAAGCAGGGTAATAGCTCTAATTAATGCCTAAGGAGTTAAGTCTGGGGAATAGTGATTAGTTTGAGGCTTTTGCTACAGTGTAAAGAAGATCCCTGTAGTTAAAGGTAATACCTGAATCATGAAAGGGCTCTAGGAAATGTGTAGGGCAGAAATTATACATAGATTGAAAATAATAATAAAAACAAAAAAGAACTGCACAGGTACAGTATGGAGGAAACAAGCTTAGCAGCAGTGCACTTGAAAAGACTCAAGGGATTAATACACTGTAAGTCAACTGTGAAATAAATTCTAAAACTATTTTAATCTTGAATGGCATTAATGTAATAACTAGAAAAAGAAAGCCAGAATTCTACTTTATTCCGTGCCGATCATTATGGCATTCAGATATAGGAACACAGGCAAACTGGAACACATTCAGAAAAGTGCAACTAGAATGGTCAAAATTTTATTGTATGGAGAATGACTGAAAGAATAAGATATTCAATTTAGAGAAAAGAAAACTTGAAGGGCATGATAGCTATAGTAGCAAGGATGTTTTCAATTGCAAGTACAGTAAAACCTGCTAAACCCAGAACCTATGTAAGGCAGAAACCTGTCAGAGAAGGAAAACTCAAATATTTTCCATGAAATTGAGCAATGGAAAAGCGGTAAGACTGCACCCAAACATGGAAAACTTGTAAGACCCAGAAAAAAAAAGGCAGTCCTGTCGAGTTCCAGTTCTCACAGGTTTCACTGTAAAAGAAAAGCCAAGTCAAACCAGTTTTTAAAAAAAGTAATTTATGGCCTTGTATAATTAAATGCTACGGCTGCTAACCAAAGGGTTGGCAGTTCAAATCTGCCAGGTGCTCCTTGGAAACTCTGTGGTGCAGTTCTACTCTGTCCTGTAGGGTCGCTATGAGTTGGAATCGACTCGACGGCGCTGGGTTTGGTTTTTTTTTTGTTTTTTTATAACTCAATAGTTCTGAGGTAAAGTGGACTTCAGGCAAGGCTAGATTCAGGATCCTGGCTAATCTTTCTCTCCACTCTGCTTTCTACAATGCTGGTCAAAAATGGCTGATATCTACTGATGTGCTACCAACAATCAGGGCTTCGTGCTTCCTGTTTCAAATCAAGTGACCTTCAGAAAAATCTTTTTCCCCACTAGCTCAATAAGAAAAAAAAAGGGGGGGGCACTTATTTTCCCAAACCCCCAGGAAATATCTCCTGTATCTCATTGGCCAGAATTGTGCCACATGCTAATCTCTAAACAAATTACGGGGGCCATGGGGATGGTGTGTCCAAATTAGTTAGATAAAAATCTAACTCTTGAGCTGAAGTATTGTATCTTTCGGGGTTCTCTAGAGACCCCACACCAGTAGGATTTATTTCAAGAAATTGGCTTACGCTATTGTGGGAACTGGCAAGTCAGTAATCTGTAGGTCAACAGGCTGTAAACTCTTAGCAGGAGATGTTGTTACAGTCTTGATGCAGAATTTCTTCCTCACAGAAACCTCAGTTTTTGTTCTTAACAGCCTTTCAACTGATCAAATAAGGTACACCAATATTATCAAAGATAATCCTTTATTTTAAGTCAACTGACTGTAGATGTTAACTATATCTACAGAATACCTTCACAGCAACACTTAGTGTTTGATTAAATAGCCTACCCAAGTTGACACATAAAACTAGCCATCGCAGGTATCATCAATCTCTCCCAATTTCCATGGCTGAAATTTGTTGGAAGAGAGATTGGCAACTAAGAGGTAACCAACAAATATCCCGTACAGTAGCTAGCAGTAAATATATGAAAGGCTACCAAGAGGAATAAATTTTCAACTTGTTTACGTGGAGTAATACCAGGGACAAAAATTGTAGAAATCATACAGAAACAGCTATCAATTAAAAAAAAAAAAAAAAAAAACTGGCTAGCAAAAGAGTCTAAGGATTGAATGGACTGCTTTAAAATTAGTTTTAGTAAGCTTTTATTACTGGAAATGTTCAAACATGAACTAGGTTACTGTGCTATAGGGCTTAAAATTAAGGCCCAACCTTATATATACTTTGACATCTGGGGAAAACCTGGAGGATCTCAAGTGGCCTTACTCCAAGTCTCTTTTTCCCCACTCCATTCCAGCGGAGTCCACTATTGAAACAACTCTCTTTACCAAAGAGAGTAGGAACAGTTCCTGCTTATCCCTGAGTAGGGCATGTTAGTTCTTTCCCAGCCAGCAAAAGTATTCAGACAAGCCAATCACATCCTCCTGCAGGAACCAGGAGGCTGCCACACCCCCGACCTATACTACAAAGCCTGTTTCTCACAGCCCCTAGTTGTTCACTTTGTCCTCAAGTACAACCTCATATAGCCCTGTATGGCATGTGGTGCCCTCCTCTAGGATGTGAGTTTATGTGACTAATAACCTGCTGTCAATCTCATCTGTCCCGTGTGAGGAGTCATGTGTTCAACCATCCCATCCATAACTCCAGGATGAGAATCCCTCCCTCACCATTGGGTGAATAACAAAACCTGTTACCATGGAGTGGATTCCAACTCATAGCAACCCTATAGGACAGAGTAGAACTGCCCCATAGGGTTTTCAAGGCTGTCATTTTTATGGAATCAGACTGCCACATCTTTCTCTCACGGAGTGGCTGATGGGTTCAAACTGCTGACCTTTTGGTTAGGAGCAAATGCTTAACCACTGAACCACCAGGGGACCTTAAGTGGTGAATACCAAAAACCAAAACCCATTGCTGTCGAGTTGATTCTGACTCTTAGCGACCCTGTAGGACAGAGTACTGCTCCATAGCGTTTCCAAGGAGCAGGTGGTGGATTTGAACTGCCAACCTTATGGTTAGCAGCCGGGCTCTTAGGAGGCAATTACAACAACACAAAGCCCATTCTCCTCCTCTATCTCCCAGATGATGTTGGAGAGGAGAAAGATTCAAATATCAGTTAAGTAATTGAAATAGATGACTGATCTTCCTTTCCATCTCAAGATTCTGTTATTTCTATGTTTTCAATGTAGTATTAGGGTTCAATTTATATTTTCCAAATGCAGACATGATAATTTGTTTATCTCACTATTATTAGTATTCATCAGGTTGTTCTGTAAATTATTTGTTTAAACATCTCTTCCACTCAGCTCCAAGCTCAGAAAACCTTGCTTTAATAATCTTTATATACCCTCCAGATAACAATCCCTAACACATAGCAGCTGTTCAAAAAATACTTAAGTGAATCTGAAAATTACTTTATCAGAATTTGAGGAAAAAATTAATGAGCTACGAAGCTCTGTTTAAATAATATAACATATAAGTAAATATCAGAAATATGAATTTCCCGACACTGTTGAAATTCATGCTCGCTCCACCTACCTTTAGATGGAGTGAATAAGGTCTTGGAAGTGTTGCCCAATTTTTCCCTTCTCATTCCCCTTCCAAAATGCCGGTTGCCCTAAGGCTTCTGAAGAACCCTGAAGGCAGCATCTTGCTTTGTGTAGGGAAGAATTAGTATAGCTGCAAGATGATCCTAACTCCTTGCCTGTCTGTTGATTCTGAATACTTCATTTACTTCAAAGTTCCTGCTTAGAGCTAAATCACTGCTTCTGCGAGAAGACATTTATTTTAGTCATAATTTCATTCCTCAAGTGCATGGTTCCACAGCACCCCTATCCTAAATTATGGGGAAAATGTGAAGAAAGCTAAAATGGTTGGCTTGACGTATCTTTCTTCTATATGATTCCTGTCTTATTATATTTGATTTCTTCAGCCCTATGCTATTCTTATTCTTATTGAAGCTTAGAGCCACCATGATTTCAAAGTGCATCCCATAGACTATACTCAGCCTTTACCACTTTACTTTTTGCCCCTTAACATCTGTTACCAGTACTCTGCCAAAATTCCTCTTCATCAGACCCTAAGGGCTTTTTCTCAGTTCTCAGCCTCCTGTAGCATAACCAACTTGTCAACGTTTTATGCTGTTGAGCACACCTGAATTTTTCTCCTTCCATCTCTAATACCTCCCCGCTATGTCACCAGGTCCAAAGTTTCCTTTTAAGAAAAAAGTAAAATCATAGCTCTCATACAGATATAAAATGAACACGTGTCAAAGATTTATTTAACTCATTAATTAATGAGGGCACCAATAAGATGTTACAACTGGTTCAAAAGCAAAAAAAACATACATCTGTAGTCAATCAGGAATGCTGAAATGAATTTACAAATAGATATAAAACTGGTCAATATCCTCAGGGTAATAATCAATTGCATCTCCACTGGGTATAATGTACATTTCTATGGACTAGAATATTTGAAATTTTATTTTTTTTATCTGTATTCTACACATTACAAACCTGCAAAGAGAATGAAAGTGGGGATAAACCTGAAGGGTATATTAGATAGGACACCCAATAATCTTTTTTGCCCATTTCAAAGCCTTATATAAATTTTCCTGGCATACTTTCTCTGGCTCCTGAATTCCATTTTATGAAAGTGTTTTTCAAGATTCTTCTCCCCATTCCCCCCTCCCCCAATTCTACACTCTGCTTAACATCTCATCAGTTTAACAGCTTTAAATTTCACCTTTTCAATTGCTTATTAGACAATTCCACCTAAAGTTTTTCTTTAGAACCTCAAACTTACTGTTTCCAAAATAGAACTTAACCAAATTTCCCACTCAACCTTTATCTTCTCTGTTACCAGTTTCAACTAAGAAGACCTTTATTTTTCTGGCCCCAAACCTCTGAGTCATCCTTGGTATCTCTCTTTATCTTTTTCTTCATATGCAATAAACACTGTGCATGTTTCCTCTCCTGCCCCGTTATCCACACTGTTTGTCATATGTATACTGTGTAAGGTGTTCTATCTGAATTTTCTCAAATATGTCTAGCCTGGCCCTGCACCTCTATGAAGTACTTTTTATACTGGCAGAATACTATGGGCTCAACATAGAAGGAGCATTCTACCAATATGCTTAATGTTTCATAGACTTTGTATCCTAAACTGCTTAGTCTGACTTACCTCAAATCTTGCTTTTTCCACTCCTTTCATACCCTTTACTGTAAGTTCACCTGCCCACTTAGCGTATTTACCTTACCCTATGAACTCATATGAAGAAGAACGTGGCATCAGGATTGGAGGAAGACTCATTAACAACCTGCGTTATGCAGATAACACAACCTTGCTTGCAGAAAGCAAAAAGAACTTGAAGCAGTGACGACGATCAGAGACTGCAACCTTCAGTGTGAATTACACCTCATCATAAAGAAAACAAAAACCCTTACAACTGGACCAATAAGCAACATCATGATAAATGGAGAAAAGATTGAAGTTGTCAAGGATTCACAATCAACACCCATGGAAGCAGCAGTCAAGAAATCAAAAGATGCATTGCATTGGGAAAATCAGTTGCAAAAGACTCTTTAAAAGTGTTGAAAACCAAAGATGTCACCTTGAGGACTAAAGGGCGCCTGACCCAAGCCATGATGTTTTCAGTCGCCTCACAGGCATGCTAAAGGTACACAAAGAAGAATTGATGCCTTTGAATTGTGGTGTTGGAGAAAAATATTGAATATAGCATGGACTGTCAAAAGAATGAACAAATCTGTCTTGGAAGAAGTACAACCAAAATGCTCCTTAGAAGCAAGGATGGCGAGGCTTTGTCTCACATACTTTCGATGTGTTATCAGGAGGGATCAGTCCCTGGAGAAGGAAGTCATGCTTGGTAAAGTAGAGGGTCAGCAAAAATAGGAAAACCCTCAATGAGATGGATTGACACAGTGGCTGCAACAATGGGCTCAAGCATAGCAACAATTGTGAAGGTGGTGCAGGACCAGGCAGTGTTTCGTTCTGTTGTACATGGGGTCGCCATGAATCGGAACCGACTCAACAGCACCTTACAAAAACATGAGCTCACAGGAGTTGCTGGGTAGTGGAAATGGTTAATGAGCTCAGCTGCTAACCAAAAGTTTGAGGTTCAAGTCCACCTAGAGATGCCTCAGAAGAAAGGCCTGCAGATCTACTTTGGAAAAATCAGCCATTCAAAACCCTATGGAGTACAGTTCTACCCTGATACACATGGGGTCGCCATGAGTTGGAATCAACTCAGTGGCAGTTGGTTTTTGGATCAGCCCATAAACAGTCCCACTCCAAGACTTTTAACTTTGGCTTCCTTCCCTCAACAACTCTCTCTTTGTCTTCCTCCAGTTGTTAGTACTTGCTACACGTTTGTTCAGCTGTGGAGATAAAGAAGACATGGTCCCCTACATAGCTTGGCAGCTCTTGTTTCAATCTTTGCTCACTTTTTACTCATTTAGTCCAGAAAGGTATATAATATCCTGAGAAGCATAATTCTAAATCTATGCCTCAGTTTTTTATAAATTTCTTTGGAGAATGGACAAAGATCCTGACTTTTAGGCTTTTCTAGTGAATACTCAATGAATGTTAATATTCAGGAAAGTAGTTTTTGCTGAAAGCTGGAGACTTCTTATCTTTCTACAAACTAGGACGAAAAGGCCATTCTGACATCCCGTCTTTTGATACAGCTTCTGAAGCTCTGTGTTTTGACTGTTTCAAAAATGTAGCAGTTGAAATAAAATGAGGGTATTATAATCAAACTGAGATGCATTGTTTTCTCTTAAATTTTTTTTAAGAAATGTATTATAAACTTATGCTAACTTATCATTATCCAAAATCAACCAGTACTTATAACCTCTTCCCAGAAGACAGACTGTTTGCATGTTATTACTTCTTGTCTTTTGAAGAACTTCTTTCAAGGTTTCATTGCAATCATAAGGATTTTTTTCAAATGGTTATTATGTCTTGTCTGTTTAATTTTTCTTATTTAATTATTGCATCAATGATTTAATAACCATATTAGAAAAAATGTTTGCAGTAACTTTAAATTTTATTTCTGTTTCTTATACCCAGTGTCGTCTCCTTAGATTAATTTTGCTGGAATATATCCTCAAGTAATTTTTTTCAGAGACTGTGTTTATGATAAACTTTCTGGGTCTTTTTCTATCAAAAACAAAAAAAAACTTTATTTTGCTCTTATTTTTGCATAATAAACAGCTGTTCATGGGACAAGAAGTTTACATTTTCTTTCCCTCGGCATTTTGTAGACATCTTTACGTTGTTTTCTAACAACCCATGTCACAGCTGAGAAGCCAATCTGATTCTAGTTCTCTTATAGGTAACCTGTAGGTTATAGAATTTTTCTAAAATGATGTATGATTTTCCTCTCTATTCATAGAGTTCTGAAACTTTTCATGACTATGTCTAAGTCTGGATCTGTTTTCTAACATTTCAGTAATATACTCGGTAGGCTGTTTCATTATGAAATGTTTCACTTCAGGAAGATTATTTTATTTATTTATTTATTTTCTCTTTCATCCATTGTGTGATCTCCATCTGGAATTTAACTTTGACAGATATTGAACTTTTTATATCTATACTGCATTCTCATAGCTTTTCTGTCATATTTCTTTTCTTTTCAATGTGGCTTTCTAGGATAATCACCAGCTCAATCCTCCAAAATGTTAATTTAGCCTTCTACCGTTTCCATGGTGTTATTTAGCCCTTCTGGAAACCGTGGTGGCGTAGTGGTTAAGTGCTATGGCTGCTAACCAAAAGGTCAGCAGTTCAAATCCACCAGGTGCTCCTTGGAAACCCGATGGGGCAGTTCTACTCTGTCCTATAGGGTTGCTATGAGTCAGAATTGACTCGACGGCAATGGGTTTATTTAGCCCTTCTAAAGAGTTTTCCCTACTGATAGATGGATGATATGTAGATAGGTATGTAGATAGAATATATAATGTATTTTTTAAATCTTTTAAATGTGTATTTTTAAATTCTTAATACAACCTGTTATTATCTTATGGACATGCTATTCTCATATTTAAAGGCCTCCTCTGTTTCTTGAGTTAACTGTTCATCTTTCTGTTCAATCTGGTACCTTTATTTTAAACTGCCTTAAAAAAATTTTTTTTTCTAATGGTTAGAGATTCTTAACTGTTTTTATTTATTTAAAAAATATATATATGTATATATTTTCAGAATAACCAGTTTGGATAACTAGATTTGTTTGTCAGCCCAAGCAGAATTCTTGCACAATCTTTGAATCCCACCTCCTCCTGCCTTGTTTCTTAGATTCTGTTGAGAAAACTCACTTTTTCAGAGTTTGTATCTTTAGCTTTTATTGCTATTTTAGGTTCTTCAGTACTACTCCCTCTATACCCCAGTCAGTCTGATTCTGTCTTCTTCTGCTTATAGCATTGAAAATTCTGGTCTGCTGTTTGCATCTTGGCAGTTCTCCAGCATTGCTATGTATTTTTTTCTTTTCTGTTTCTCTAGTCATTTCACTGGGGTTAGTAGGATGGAAGAGAGGTATATGTGTATGATTGGCCAGTCCTCTTGAGACAGAAATCTTGTTTTGCCTTACAGTTTTACCAACATCCTATCATGTTTAGAAAACAACCTGTACTTGAACTTCTAAATAACTGGTTATAGTAATATTCAGAGTTGATTGTGTTATGTAAATATATTAGAGATATTGTTAGCGATATCATGTATCTCTAATAATATACATCTCTAAATAAAATATTTTTAATGATTAGTATTGAACATTCAACATTTTTTTTAATCTTTAAACATATATATATGCACATATATACCGTATTTTTACGCAAATAACACGAGCAGACAATGTTTGTCAGCCAACTATGTCTTCCCCCCATGAGGTATTTTCATAAGTGCCATAATGCCAATATTTTTTAAGTGTTTCTGTAAAAAAAAAAGAGCATAGCATGCTTCTGAAAATACCTCACGGGGGCAGGGCATGGTTGGCAAACAAATATAAAAGAAATGTGTCATATGCCTAAAAATACAATAATAAATATAAATATGTTCACATACAAATATACACATTATATTTGGGATACAAGAAATGGGATAAATTTACCTGTAATAAGAATTGTACATTTTCTTACTGTATTTAAATTGGCTTATTCAAATTGGTTCTTTTGATAGAACAGCACATGCTTTTTTTTTGCCTATTCACAGATTTAAAACAAATTTATTTTTTTTTAAAAATTGAGAGTCTTAGATCTGACAAAGGAATTTTTCTAATTTATGTAATTATTATATACCTTCAAAAAGATATAAAATGTTTTTATTAGCAAGAATAAAATTACATTAAATCAGTTCAGGTGTTTAAAACCAAAGATGTACATTCTCCGTAACCATATGTCTTTATATAGTGCTAAGCAGGTAGTTGGCGTTCAGTAAATATGTATTGTTTAAAGCATCTAATAATAGGATGTGCTCTTTTCTATTAATGATAGACTTTATAAAAGACTTTTATAACTGAGGTGCTTTCCCTATCTCTTGGGTTTATTCACAGTAAACAGGTCCAAGCTATGCTAGGCCAGTTCAGCCAGGCAGAAGCCTTATTAATGAAAGCTGGAGTGCAGCCAGGGTCTTTGGATGGAGTTCTTTTGGATCTTGGGTGTTCCTCCATGCAACTTGATGCTCCTGAAAGAGGTTTTTCCCTTCGAAAGGACGGCCCCTTGGACATGAGGATGGATGGTGGCAGGTGAGTGTTGATAAAGCATTTCTCCTCACAACAAGAAATCAATTTCTCAAAAACACTCTGAATTTAATTTCCTCTTAAGACTACAGAATTCCCATCACACACCCACACATAACACTAACCATACATAATAAATCAGCTTTGTTTGTTGCTCATTATAGAATTTAGTGTTTCTCTAGATTTGGGATTCTAAAACAATTTTTAAATTTTAAAATAAAATCAAATCCATTCCTGTCCTTACGCAAAAATAGCGAGGAGCATAAATTTCATACTGATTATCTTTTTTACTGATACAGTATGGGTTTTTAGACTAACAATATTAATAAATATGATACTGAAACAATGGTTCCATTTTATGCCTGCAGGCACAACCATGCCTCTTGTCAGAAAAAAAAGGAACTATTTTTAATGTATATTCTTTTAGAATACGCCATAAAAGGCAAAATCCTACAAGGCAGGAATTGTATTTTTTGTCCCCTCTCTGGTACAGTAATTTTTGGTTGAACCTACTACTGACAAAATGCAGTTTATGGTACTGTTGAACACAGTACTATGCATAGAACAACTTTTATACCTCCTCTTTATTCTTCACCACGTGGGAAATACTAAGAACAATATCCTGGGCATAATGAGCTGAAATGGACTGGCATTGCCCTTTTTGAATTAGACAATCATATGGCCTACTATGCAGAGAAGGACAAATGGAAGAGGAGAGGTGTCATATTCATTGTCAAAAAGAACATTTCAATATCTATCTTAAATTACAATGCTGTAAGTGACAGTATAATATCCATACGTCTACAAAGAAGACCAGTTAATATGACCGTTATTCAAATTTCTGCACCAACTACTAGTGCTAAAGGTGAAGAAATTGAAGGTTTTACCAATTTCTACAGTCTGAAATTGATCAAACATGCAATCAGGGTGCATTGATAATTACCGGTGCTTGGAACGCAAAAGTTGGAAACAAAGAAGAAGGATTGGTATTTGGAAGATATGGCCTTGGTGATAGAAATGACACCAGAGATCACATGATAGAATTTTGCAAGACCAACGACTTACTCATTGAAGATAACTTTTTCAACATCATAAACAGCGACTATACACATGGACCTTGCCAGGTGGAATACACAGGAATCAAATCCGCTCATCTGTGAAAAGAAACTATGGAGAAGCTCAGTATCATCAGTCAGAACAAGCCAGGGGCTGACTGCAGAACAGACCATCATTTGTTCATATGCAAGTTCAAGCTGAAGCTGAAGAAAATTAACACAAGTCCACATGAGTCACACTATGACCCTGAGTATATTCTACCTGAATTTGGAGACCACCTCAAGAATAGATTCGACCCATTGAACACTAATGACTGAAGTCCAGATGAGTTGTGAGGTTATATCAAGAATATCATACATGAAGAAAGCAAAAAAGGGATAGTAAAGAAAGAAAACTTCAAAATGGATGTCAGAAGAGACTTGCTCTTGAACGTAGAGTAGCTAAAGTGAAAGGAAAAAAAGATCTTGTAAAAGAACTGAACAGAAGATTTCAAAGGGCACCTCAAAAAGACAAAGTAAAGTATTACAATGAATGTGCAAAGACCTGGAGTTAGAAAACCGAAAGGTAAACACTCATACGGCACTTCTCAAACTGAAAGAACTGAAGAAAAACTCAAGCCCAAAGTTGCAATACTGAAGGATTCTCTAGGTAAAATATTGAACAACATAGGAAGCATCAAAAGAAGATGGAAGGAATACACAGAGTCACTGTACCAAAAAGAAGTGGTCAGTGTTCATCCATTTCAGGAGGTAGCATGTAATCAAGTCAACGCTGCACTGAAGGCATTGGCGAAAAATAAGTCTCTAAGAATTGATGGACTACCAACTGAAGTGTTTCAACAAACTGATGCAACAATGGAAGTACTCACTAGTCTATAACAATAAATTTGGAAGACAGCATCTAGGGCCAACCGACTGAAAGAGATCCATATTTGTGCCCATTCCAAAGAAAGGTGATCCAACAGAATGCAGAAATTATCTAACAATATCATTAATATCGCACACAAGTAAAATTTTGTTGAAAGTAATTCAAAAATGGTTGCAGCAATACATCGACAGGTAACTGCCAGTTTAAGCCAGATTCAGTAAAGAACGTGGAACAAGGGATATCATTGCTGATGTCCGATGGATCTTGGCTGAAAGCAGAAAATAACAGAAACATGTTTGCCTGCGTTTTATTGACTATGCAAAGACATTCAACTGTGTGAATCACAACAAATTATGCATAACATTGCAAAGAACAGGAATTCCAGAACACTTAATTCTGCTCATGCCTAACCTGTACAAAGACCAAGAAGCAGTCTTTGGAACAGAACAAGGGAATACTCTGTGGTTTAGAAGCAGGAAAGAAGTGCAACAGGGTTGTATCCTTTCACCATAGTTATTCAATCTGTATGCTGAGCAAATAATCTGAGAAGCTGGACTAGATGAAGAAGAACATGGCATCAGGATTGGAGGAAGGCTCATTAATAACCTACGATATGAGATGGCACAACCTTGCTTGCTGAAAGCAAAGAAGACTTGAAGCACTTAATGATGAAGATCAAAGACTACAGCCTTCAGTATGGATTACACTTCAACATAAAGGAAACAAAAGTCCTCACAACAGTAAGCAACATCATGATAAATGGAGAAAAGATTGAAGTTGTCAAGGATTTCATTTTACTTGGATCCACAATCAGCACCCATGGAAACAGTAGTAAAAAAAAAAAAATCAAATGACATATTGCATTGTGCAAATCTGCTACAAAAGACCTCTTTAAAGTGGTAAAAAGAAAAGATGTCATGTTGAAGACTAAGATGCTCCTGACCCAAACTTTGGTTTTTCAATTGCCTCATATGCATGCAACAGCTGGACAATGAATAAGGAAAACCAAAGAATTGATGCCTTTGAATTATGGTATTGGCAAAGAATATTGAATATACCATGGACTACCAGAAGAACAAATCTGTCTTGGAAGAAATACAGCCAGAATGCTTCTTAGAAGTGAGAATGGTGAGACCTCGTCTCAAGTACTTTGGAAATGTTATCAGGAAGTACCAGTCCCTGGAGAAGAACATCACACTTTATAAAGTAGAAGGTCACTGAAAAAAGGAAAGCCCTCAGCAAGATGGATTGACACAGTGACTGCAACAGTGGGCTCAAACAGCAATGATGGTGAGGGTGGTGCAGGAGCGGGCAGTTTCATTCAGTTGTACGTAGGGTTGCTATGAGTCGGCACACAACAGCATTCAATTAGGTACATACATGTTAAATAACACAAAGAGGAGACTATAGGAATAATATAGGAGCTCTGGTGGCACAGTGGTTAAGTGCTTGGCTGCTAACTGAAAGGTTGGTGGTTGGAACCCACCAGTCACTCCTTAGGTAAGAGGTGTGGCAGTCTGCTTCCATAAAAATTTACAGCCTTGGAAACCTTATGGGGTAGTTCTACTCTGTCCTATAGGGTTGCCGTGAGTCGTAATCAACTTGATGGCAGTGGGTTTGGATTTAGGTTATAGGGATAATTCCTTGTAAATCTAAATCAGTTTTACAACTTAGACTAACATCTGTTTCTTTATGCTGACCACTTACTGGGACTCAACAGACTGTACCTACAAAGTTTAATCATGCTTTTCTCCCTCATATCATTCCCCTCACTACCAAATTATGCATGATGCCCCCCGCTTTGGGAAACTTATCTTCTAAGAAGAAAGTTAGACTTTCTTGTGTCTAAATAAGCACACTGTTCTGTTACTGTTATTAATCTACAATTCTTAGTCTGCATAAACATTTCTGCTGAGATAAATATGTTTTCCAGATTTTCTTCAGCCCTGTTAGAAGGTCTTATATGTGAGAAGTTTAAATGTCCACTTTAATGAACAAATTAATATTGAGATGATTTTTATTTTTGTTTCCACAAACTGTTTTTTCCTGTGGTAATTATTCACATATAGCCTTTTCCCATGTTGTGATATGACCCATTAACTTGGATTGTGACCCATACGTTTTAGAATCCTTGTTTCTGAGTCTTATACCTTGTTTTGCACATTGTTGGTGTTCATAGAATGTAGAATGTGATCATAAAATAAATAAAATAAAAATTCTTTAAAAACCAGTGACTAATAGTAAAGGTCAAATATCTTCTCATGCTTGGAGATTGGGCTTGTTGTGCAGAGGTAATAAAATGTTGGGCAAACTTCGGCAGTTCCAATGTCTTTCTAAGGAGGATACCTTCTGAAATACAATGAACAAAGTTTCTAGTTAATTACAGTAAATCCCCATACTGTTAATATAAAGACTTGTCAACAAATTGTAGTCTGTGAATCAGGGCTCCTGAGGTTGTTTCCCAAGAACTTCAAAATAAAATTACCCCTGAGAATTAAACTCTAAGTCCATACATAATGGATGAGATTAGAGTTGGGCAAATATACTTTAAAATGCATACTGGTTTCTAAGTAGATAGCATACAGTAACCTAATCAAAGATATTAACAGATCTGAAGTATGTGGTGGTCAGAAAGGGAGAGTTGATGTACGTAAAGGCATAAAAAAGGAGAATCACAGATGCAAATATGTGCAATGCTACTCCAAGAGGGAGTCCAGGCCAAAACACATGGCCAGTCATATCCTGGACACTGATGTGTCTCTGTGATGAAATGGGTGGATGAGGCTTTCTTAACCTGTTGACATTTAACATTGGATTCATATAACATAATGTCTTCTGTACTGATCCCAAGTTCAACAGTAGCTTTCTGGGTGTACTCAGGTTTTTCATGTAGCAGAAAAAAATTCATAGCTTCAAGGACTTGAGAGTCTAGTTCTGTTGACAGTTGTATTCTTCATTAAAGAATAATAAATTAACACCTAATGTTACTATTTTATTTCTCTTGTGAGTTTAGTCATTTTAAGTCAGTGAACTCCAGAGGACCGACAAGATCAAGCCTCTTAACCTGTTAAGTTGGAAAGCAGATCTTGGACCTTGACTTCTTTACCATACGAATACCAACTTTGAAGTCTCCTACTGCCTGGCAGCCTTCCACAGTGGAAGAAAAAACTTCCACAGTGGCAGAAAAAGTATGTGGTACTTGTAGGTACCACGAATCATGAAATACCTGTATTTACCATGGGTCATGAAAGGGTTTTAATAAGTAAGGTTGTGGTTAGCTCATCATTTAAAATTCTTTTGCCCGTTCCCCTAAAGTAAGGTAAACTGGAATTGTCTGACAGAGTGAATGTTATTTCCTGCTACTATAATTTATTTTATTAATTTGGACAAAGGATGATATTTCTTTTTTTTTCTTCCTCCACCCGATATAACTATTTAGGCTTGTTTAATAATATTTGGTGATTACCAGGTTTCATCCCATGGTGACCTTTTGTCATTGGTGGTGAGCCAATTTTGTGATTTTTTTTTAACTATATATGAATTTGTTTTCATTACTATTGTTCTAATTTTTATGAGGGGAACTGACCAGCAGTATCTTCTTGTATAGACTTTCTAAGTTCAGTTTATGCCCCCACATGACTTAACCCTATGAGTCCCACATAACTAGTCAGTTATTTTATCAACCTCAGATTTAATTAAGTTCCTGAGATCTAGGCTAATTCTAATATCAATAGTAAGTAAGCCTTATATCTTCCATACTAGGAAGAAGGAAAAAAAAATTCAAGCAGTGATTTGAATTATAAACAGCCTAAATCCAAACATTTTCCATTATTTTAGTTTAGAGAAAATCTTCATGAGCAATAACAACTCTTCTTTGTGAATTAAAATTTAAGGTTCGTAAAGTATCTTAACTGCCTGCTCCGCTTGACCTTGATGAATGTCACGAACAGTCCCCATTTGCCATAATGATGGGTATTCTAAATGGAAAATCTTTTTCATTCATGTAAGGTTTCAGTCTCTGACTTTAAAACCCTCAGAATCTCTCCTAGGCTGTGTGTGTGTGTGTGTGTGTGTGTGTCCCTGACTTTATGTCTCAGCACTCTAAGTTTTACCTCTTGTCAATGAAAACTGACATCAGTGAACTAATTGCCTCCTCTTGTGCGTAGGTACCCTGACATGCCCACCGCTGCTGATGTTGTGAACGCTTTAGATCAACACGCACTTGCATCCATCCTGAGAAAATACGGGGAAGAGAGGCACGCCAAGAAAATTGCTTCAGCAATCGTTCAGGCACGCAGCATCTACCCTATCACCAGAACCCAGCAGCTTGCCAGCATCGTCGCAGGTACCCATATTAATTCTGAACAGTGTTCGAGAGGGGAAAAAAAAAAAATATATATATATATATATATATATATATATATATATATATATATATATATATCTCCCCACACTCCCAGAAGGATTTATTTGTTCTTAAAATCATGCAGGGCAGAACCTTGCCTATCTTCTAATGTCAGCTTTCTTTTGGTTTTGCAAGCTTCACCCTCCAACACCTCTCCCACGTACACAATTAAAAAAAAAAAAAAAATAGAACTTTACTGATTAGTTTAATAATAGATTTTTTTTTCTTTTAACATGAGATAATTTATCATTTGCGCCTACCAAGGCGAAACGTGAAATGACAAGAGCAGAAGAATTTCTTGGTCCATCACGGTAGCTGATGAGTATCCTGTATAAGATCTGACATTACCTCTTTTAGTTTTGCATTTCTGCATTTTAATATTTTGGGCAAAAGGAAAATTGCATTGCCCAACTACTAAAATAAAATCTAGTGACTCATACATCTATTCTAAATAACCAGCTAACAAAGAGTATGTGATGTATAGGTTATACCACTTGGTGAATGCTAACTAAATCAGCCTGAAGGGCTTATTGAAACATTTCATCTTTTCTGCTGTTCGCCACCATAAACCTCTTGAACCTAAGTCTAGCTAGGAGGTGCTTTATTATAGCCTTTCTGTTTGAAGACAAAGTTGTTTCACAGCTGTGTTCCATGATGAAAGTTTTCCCAGGCAAAAATACAGCTCCGACAGTTATTAAACAGAATTCCAGTAGTGAATTTTTCTTATTGTTAGACCATCTGAAACTCTACATCATTTTCACTTAGTAGCTTATAAAAAGATATTGGCTGCCTCTGCATTAATATTATCCATAGTTTAGGGAATAAAACTTAATTATAAATTTATATGTATCATTAAGATTATAGATCATATAGCACTTGTTTTATGACATAAATTAATAACAATTTATTCTGCTTGGTTATGAAAATAAATGATAAAGAGTTGACTAAATCTTTAATTTTTAAAGCTGCATTCTTCAAGGCTCTTCCAAATTATCATTGAAATTCCTTTAGTCCAGAGCAAAATTTCTGTCAGTTATGTGGGCATAAAATAATCTATGGTATTTTTTGCCAAAAAGAATTTACACTAGTATGTTGTGTTGATTGTAGTTAGATGCTGTTGAGGCGATTCCAACTCATAGTGACCCTGTATACAGCAGAACAAAACCCTGCCCAGCCCTGCACCATCCTCACAATCGTTGCTATGTTTGGGCCTATTGTTGTAGCCGTTGTGTCAGTACATCTCATGGAGGGTTCTTCCTCTTTTTCTGGCCCACTACTTTACCAAGCATGATGTCCTTCTCCATCTGGTCCCTGCTGATAACATATTCAAAGTTTGTGAGACGAAGTCTCGCCATCCTCACTTCTAGGGAACGCTCTGACTGTACTTATTCCAAGGCAAATTTGTTCGTTCTTCAAGCAGTCCATGGTATATTTATTATTCTTTGCCAACACCATAATTCAAAGGCATCGGTTCTCCTTCAGTCATCGTTATTCACTGTCTAGCTTTTGCAGCCATATGAGGCAATTGAAAATATCATAGTTTGGGCCAGGTGCACCATAGTCTCAAAGTGACATCTTTGCTTTTTAACACTTTCCAGAGATCATTTGCAGCATATTTGCTGAATGCAGTACATCATTTGGTTTCTTAACTGCTGCTTCCGTGGGCATTGATTATGGATCCAAATAAAATGAAATCCTCAAAAGCATCAATATTTCCTCCATTTATTATGATGTTGCTTATTGGTCCAGTTGTAAGGATTTTTGTTTTCTTTATGTTGAGTTTTAATCCATACTGAAGGCTGTAGTCTTTGATCTCTATCAGTAAGCAATTGCTTTCAGCAAGCAAGGTTCTGTCATCTGCTTATTGCAGGTTATTAATGAGGCTTTCTCCAATCCTGATGCCTTGTTCTTCATATAGTCTGGCTTCTTGGACTATTTACTCAGCATACAGATTGAATAAGTATGGTGAAAGAATACAACCCTTATGAACACCTTTCCTGATTTTAAACCATGCACTATCCCCTTGTTCTGATTGAATGACTGCCTCTTGGTCTTTGTACAGGTTCAGCATGAGCACAATTAAGTGTTCTGGAATTCCCATTCTTCAAAATGTTATCCATAATTTGTTATGATCCACACAGTCTAATGCCTTTACGTGGTCAATAAAACACAGGTAAACATCTTTCTGGTATTCTCTGCTTTCAGCCAAGATCCACCTTACATCAGCAATGATGTACCCCATTCCATGTCCGCTTCTGAATCTGGCTTGAATTTCTGGCAGTTCTCTGTTGATGTACTGCTGCAACCATTTTTTTTAAATTATCTTCAATAAAATTTTACTTTTGTATAATATTAATGATATCGTTCGATAATTTCTGCACTCTATTTAGTCACCTTTCTTTGGAACGGTCACAAGTATGGATCTCTTCCAGTCTGTTGGCCAAGTATCTATCTTCCAAATTTCTTGGCATAGAGGAGTGAGCACCTCCAGCGTTATATCCATTTGTTGAAATATCTCAACTGGTATTCTGTCAGTTCCTGGAGGCTTGTTTTTCGCCAGTGCCTTCAGTGCAGCTTGTATTCTCCCTTCAGTACCATCAGTTCTTGATCATATTCTGCCTCCTGAAGTGGTTGAACATCAACCAATTCTTCTGGTACACTGACTCTGTATTCCTTCCATCTGCTTTTCATGCTTCTGCATTGTTCAGTATTTTGCCTAGAGAATCCATTAATATTGCAACTCAAAGCTTGAATTTTTTTCCTCAGCTCTTTCAGCTTGAAAAATGCCAAGTGTGATCTTTCCTTTTGGTTTTCCATCTCTAGGTCTTTGCACATTTATTATAATACTTTAGTTTGTCTTCTTGAGCTGCCCTTTGAAATCATCTGTTCAGCTCTTTTGCATCATCATTTCTTCCATTCCCTGTTGGTGTTTTCTTTCTTACTCATCTTTTTAAAAATCTTTTGATTTCTTCATGTATGATGTCCTTGTTCTCATCCTACAACACACCTGGTCTTCAGTCGTTAGTGTTCAGTGGCATCAAATCTATTCTTGAGATGGTCTCTAAATATATTCAAGGTTGTTCTTTGGCTCTTGTGGACTTGTTTTAGTCTTTCTTGCATATGAACAGTTCATCGTCTGTTCTGCAGTCAGCCCCTGGCCTTGTTCTGACTGATGATATTGAGCTTCTCCATAGTCTCTTTCCACAGATGTAGTCAGTTTAATTCCTGTGCATTCCATCTGGTGCGATCCACGTGTATAGTCTCCATTTATGTTGTTAAAGAAAGGTATTTGCAAAGAATTAAGTTGTTGCAAAATTCTATCATGCAATCCCTGGTGTCATTTTATCATCAAAGCCATATTTTCCAACTAGTGATCCTTCTTCGTTTCCAGCTTTCAGCATTCCAATCATCAGTAATTGTCAATGCATCTTGACTGTATGGTTGATCGATTTAAGACTGCAGAAGTTGTTAAAAATTTTCAATCTCTTCATCTTTGGCATTGGTAGTTACTGCATAAATTTGAATAATAGTTGTATTAACTGGTCTTGCTTGTAAGTGTATGGATATTATCCTGTCATTGGCAGTGTTGTACTTTAGGATACATTCTGAAATGTTCTTTTTGACGATGAATGTGATACCACTCCTCTTCAATTTGCCCTTCCCGGCATAGTAGACCATATCATTGTCCATTTCAAAATAGGCAATACCAGTCCATTTCAGCTCACTCGTGCCTAGGAATTCGATCTTTATGAGTTCTTTTTCATTTTTGACATCTTCTAATTTTCTTGTATTCATACTTTCTGTATTCTACATTCCAATTATTAATGGATATTTGCTGCTGTTTCTTCTCATTTTGAGTTGTGCCACATCAGCAAATGAAGGTCCTGAAAGCTTGACTCCAGCCACATCGTTAAGGTCGACTGTACTTTGAGGAGGCAACTCCTCCCCAGTTGTATTTTGAGTGCTTTCCAACCTGAGGGGCTCATCTTTCCCCACTATATCAGACAGTGTTCCCCTGTTGCTCATAAGATTTTCACTGGCTAATTTTTTCAGAAGTATATCATCAAGTCCCTCTTCCTAGTCTGTCTTAGTCTGGAATCTCCATTGAAACCTGTCTACCATGGGTGACCCTGCTGGTATTTGAAATACTGGTGGCATAGCTGCCAGCATCACAGCAACACATAGCCCACCACGATACAACAAACTGACAGACAAGTGAAGGACACTAGCATGCTGACATTAAAAATCCACCCTCTGTCTTGTGTCCCTTTCTTTCTTCCCATTCCATACTCACTAACACATCTCCATCTTAACTTTTCTGTCATTCTCTAACTATGTGTGTTATTTTGTAATTCCCATCTTGGAAAGAATAGCAATGAGAAGTCACATTTTTTATTCATAACAAAATCCAGAATTTTGTGGTGGTGGATATGAGATTCGGGGCTAAAGAAACAGGCTCAGGAAAGGCCAAAGGTTCCAGAAAAGTCATAGCTTAATTAATGGCAGAGTCAGTACTAGTCTAGAGTTTGGAAGCTCATGAATTTGAGGCATAATTAGGAATATGCCTTTAAGAAATTAAGGTAACTGTTCTGTCTCAGGATCCTAATCTGTAAACTTGGGGAAATAACACTGTAGTATTAGTTAGAAATTATATGAGGATATAGAATGGCAACAGTTTAAGTGTATTCAGGAAGCTTATGATATGAAAAGCCCATTAGGACTATGATAAATGATACAGTAAACATGAGAATATTCATCTATGTGTAGGTAAAATCCCATTTTAGCAAACGCCATTAGAACACTGAGTTCTTTATAATGAGTCCAATTTCATGTCTCAAATGCCCATGATAATACAACTTTACTGATGGGGATATAATTCTTTGAAAATAAGGAGAAGTTAAAAACAGAAAAGTGTGTCTCTTTTTTTGGTCATTTATTAAAAAAAAAATTTTTGTGGAAGCTGCTAGTGACAAGCATTGTACTAAACATTAAAGATAGAGTGGGAAGTGAATCAGATACAGCCCCCTATGTTCACAAAGCTTACAGACTAATAGGTTATACAGTCAAGTTACTGAATCAAAATATGGTGTAACGAATCTCTGCTTATAATGTAAGCCCTCTTTCTTATTCACTGTAGTCTTGACTTATGATTGCTTGGGCAGTAGAAAAAGTTGATGGAAGTAGAGAAGAATAGAACCTGACATGCATACACACACAAGCTTGTACGCACATATACTCACATCCACGTCTGTTCACATATACATAATTGCAGTTCCACAAGTTCATTTTTACATAAACCACACCCATGCCTAACACCTGGAAGCTCTGGTTATAGTTTTACTAAAATGGGGTAAGAATTTAAGGACACTTGCAATGCAATCTGAATGATGATTTTTTTCTAGATTTTTGTGACTCTTTTTCAGTCTTTTATAAATGTCTCACACACACCTAATTTCATTGCATTTTTAGTGACTTATCTTTATCAAAGGAAACCCTGATGGTGTAGTGGTTAAGTGCTATGGCTGCTAACCAAAAGGTCGGCAGTTCGAATCTACCTGATGCTCCTTGGAACCTCTACTCTGGGGCAGTTCTACTCAGTCCTATAGGGTTGCTATGAGTTGGAATCTACTTGACTGCTGTGGATTTTTTTTTTTTTTTCTCTTTATCAAGAGTTTCCAAGATCTCCAACTTAGCTTTCATTGAAACAGTAGCTGTCCTTCCTTTTGCATTCATATTTTATCAGTTTATGTATTATTTTATTAAAGTATGTAATAACAGTAAGCACTTTAGACTAAGAATAGAGCTCTCTTGGTGGGACCCGGACTGTATAAGAACACTAGAGAATAGAATACACCCTCAGACAATTTGTTTAACAAAGGAAAGTATTAATCTGGTAAATGCATTAAAAGGAGGTCTACTAAGAGAGCCTTTATTTGAAAAAGGAAATAAGGGAAGCAATGGAGGTACAGGAGGGTTCCTGTATTAGCTTCCTGGGACTGCCATAACAAAGTACCACAACTTGGTTACTTAAAATAAAAGAAATTTATTCTCTCACAGTTCTGGGTGCTAGAAGTCCAAAATCAAGGTGTCAGCGGGCCACTGTCTCCCTGAAGGCTTTAGGGAAGGATCCTTCCTTGCCCCTTCCTTGTCTCTTCCAGGCTTCTGGTGGTTTCTGACAACCTTTAGCATTCCTTGGCTTGCAAATGCATCACTCCATTCTCTGTCTCCATTGTCACCTGGCATTTTTCTAATGTGTCTGTGTCTCTGTGTCCAGATTTCCCCTCTTCGTGTAAGAACATCAGTCATATTGAATTTGGGGACCGCCTTAATCCAGTATGACCTCACCTTAACTTGATTACACCTGCAAAGACCCTATATCCAAATAAGGTTTCATTTTCAGGTTTCAAGTAGACATGAATTTTAGGGGACACTATGGAGCCCTGGTGGTGCAGTGGTTAAGACTTATGGCTGCTAACCAAAGGGTTGGTAGTTGGAATCCACCAGCTGCTCCTAGGAAACTCTATGGGGCAGATCTACTCTGGTCCAATAGGGTCACTATGAGTCCGAATCGACTCAGTGGCAACAGGTTTTGTATTCATTCTAGTACAATCACTATACAATATCCTTATTTTAACAAACATGTGTTTTGGCAAGCTGTAATATTCAGTGATTATATTTAGATGTCTTTTCTGGTTCTCATAAACTCATGCTAAATATGTTCAAGACTGTTAAGCACTCTAGAAAATATACAGCACAGTTCCTCACACATAGTAAAACCTATATTGATGGATTGAAATATAATTCAATTTCTTTGCTTTCTAAAAGCTACTAACCTAATAGGACAATAAACACCACCACACTTGGGATCAAAATATATTTAGTGGAATTCTATAACAAGTCAAACTGCTTAAGCTGTAGTTCATACAACCTAGAATCTGCTGCCTTGTCCTAGTACAAATAGCTTCAGTTCCAGTACTCATCAATATCATGGGAGCTCCAGAAGACAAGATTCTCAAATTAGAACTTGCACCTATAACCGCTGTGAATTATTTTTAAAAATCAGAAATCTATAAGCAAATTTTAACCTGTAGGATTTTATTATTCATACCCACTATTCAGAACTACCACCCAGGGAATTCAATATAATTTTCTAACACTAACAATATCATTAATATCATATGCAAACAAAATTTTGCCGAAGATCATTCAAAAACGACTGCAGCAGTATATGGACAGGGAACTGCCAGAAATTCAGGCTGGTTTCAGAAGAGGATGTGGAACCAGGTATATCATTGCTGATGTCAGATGGATCCTGGCTGAAAGCAGAGAATACCAGAAGGATATTTACCTGTGTTTTATTGACTATGCAAAGGCATTCAGTTGTGTGGATCATAACAAATTACAGATAACATTGCGAAGAATGGGAATTCCAGAACACTTAATTGTGCTCGTGAGGAACCTGCACATAGATCAAGAGGCAGTTGTTCCAACAGAACAAGGGGATACTGATTGGTTTAAAGTCAGGAAAGGTGTGCATCAGGGTTGTGTTCTTTCACCATACCTATTCAATCTGTATGCTGAGCAAATAATACGAGAAGCTGGACTATACGAAGAAGAACGGGGCATCAGGATTGGAGGAAGACTCATTAACAACCCACGTTATGCAGATGACACAAACTTGCTTGCTGAAAGTGAAGAGGACTTGAAGCACTTACTAATGAAGATCAAAGACGACAGCCTTCAGTATGGATTGCACCTTGACATAAAGAAAACAAAAATCCTCACAACTGGACCAATGAGCAACATCATGATAAATGGAGAAAAGATTGAAGTTGTCAAGGATTTCATTTTACTTGGATCCACAATCAACAGTCATGGAAGCAGCAGTCAAGAAATCAAAAGACACATTGCATTGGGTAAATCTGCTGCAATGGACCTCTTTAAAGTGTTGAAGAGCAAAGATGTCACCTTGAAGACTAAGGTGCACCTGACCCAAGCCATGGTATTTTCAATCACATCATATGCATGTGAAAGCTGGACAATGAATAAGGAAGACCGAAGAAGAATTGACGCCTTTAAATTGTGGTGTTGGTGAGGAATATTGAATATACCGTGGACTGCCAAAAGAAGAAACAAATCTGTCTTGGAAGAAGTACAACCAGAATGCTCCTTAGAAGCAAGGATGGCGAGACTATGTCTTACAAACTTTGGACATGTTGTCAGGAGGGATCAGTCTCTGGAGAAGGACATCATGCTTGGCAGAGTACAGGGTCAGCAGAAAAGAGGAAGACCCTGAACGAGGTGGATTGACACAGTGGCTGCAACAATGAGCTCAAGCATAACAACGATTGTAAGGATGGTTCAGGACCAGGCAGTGTTTAGTTCTGTTGTGCGTAGGGTCGCTGTGAGTCGGAACTGACTCGACGGCACCTAACAATAACAGAAACAGTATATTACGTACAATGTTCCCTCCAAAAATGATTTATAAATAACAAATCACATTTTGTTAAACATAATTGCTATTTAATTATTGTTATAGCTGAAGAGTTAAATTCATGAAATCTGAGAGTCTAAAATGGCCTGAGGGACTCATTTAATCCTAGAACTAGACTCTTCTCACCCCTGATAAATGGTCATCAAGCTTAAGCTTTTTTATCTTCATCTCTCTTTCTCCCCGTACTATTCCAGTGAAGAGGCGTACATTTCAGCCTGAAATTGCCAGTTCCACAAAGATAGCGCTAGAGGCTTTTGAAAGGATGGATTCATTAGGATAAAATCCAGAGTCTTACATGGTTTTCAAAGCTCTTTTCACCTCCATCTTTCTCATGCCCTATAATAACCTAAGCTCCAATCATATTGAATTTCTTACAGACTTCCAAAACACCATAGACACTCTCATCTACAGGCCTTAGATATACTTCTACCTAGAATACTCACCTTCTTGCTTCTCTCTCATCTCCCTGTTCCACCTCAACCATTTCACCTGGCTAATTCCGGTTCATACGTTAGAGCTCAATTTAAAAGTCACTTTCTCCAGGAAGTTTTTTGCAGCCTTACTCAGATGAGTTGAAGTGTTTTGCTGTGTGTTCCCACTGCACTGCATTCCCTTAGCGCTTATTGTGCTGTATCTTATTGCTTGCTTAACTTTCTGACTTTTCCCCATTACTTATACTGTCCAATACAGTTGCCACTAGCCACTTGTGGCTAGGGAGCACGGGAAATCTGACCACTCCAAATTGAGAGATCCCATAAGTGTATAAAATACACATCAGATTTTGAAGACTTAGTTTGAAAAACGAATGTAAAATATCTCACTAATAATTTTTAGGTTCATTATATGTTAAAATAGTAATACGAAATGGATGTCAGAATAGACTCTGAAGCTTGCTCTTGAGTATAGCATGGCTAAAGCAAAAGGAAGAAATGATGAAGTAAGAGAGCTGAACAGATGATTTCAAAGGGTAGCTAAAGAAGACTAAGTGTTCCCAAAAGGAAAGTTCACACTCAGCATTCCTCAAGCTGAAAGAACTGAGAAAAAATTCAAGCCTCAGTCTGCAATACTGAAGGATTCTGTGGGCAAAATATTGAACAATGCAGGAAGCATCAAAAGAAGATGGAAAGAATACACTGTACCAAAAAGAATTGGTCAATATTCAGTCATTTCTGGAGATAACATATGATCAAGAACCAGTGGTACTGAAGGAAGAAGTCTAAGCTGCACTAAACACATTGGCGAAAAACAAGCCTCTAGGAATTAAGGGAATACCGATTAAGATGTTTCAACAAACGGATGCAGCATTGGAAGTGCTCACTCATTTATGCCAGGAAATTTGAAAGACAGCTACCAGGCCAACTGACTGGAAGAGATCCATATTTGTGCCCATGCCAAAGAAAGGAGATCCAACAGAATGCAGAAATTATCAAACAATATCATTAACATAAAAAACAAGTAAAATTTTACTGAAGATCATTCAAAAGTGGTTGCAGCAGTACGTTGACAGGGAACTGCCAGAAATTCAAACAGGATTCAGAAGAGGATGTCAAACAAGGGATGTAATTGCTAATGTCAATTAATGGCTGAAAGCAGAGAATACCAGAAAGATGTTTCCCTGTGTTTTATTGACTATGCAAAGGCATTCGACTGTGTAGATCATAACAAATTATGGATGAGATTGTGAAGAATGGGAATTCCAGAACATTAATTGTACTCATGAGGACTCTATACACAGACCAAGAGGCAGTCATTGGAACGGAGGGATACTGTGTGGCTTAAAATCAGGAAAGGTATACATCAGGGTTGTATCCTTTCACCATACTTATGCAATGTGTATGTTGAGTAAATAATCCAAGAAGCTGGGCTATATGAAGAAGAATACGGCATCAGGATTAGAGGAAGGCTCATAAATAACCTGTGATATGCAAATGACACAACCTTGCTTGCTGAAATCAAACAGCACTTGAAGCACATACTGATGAAGATCAAAGGCTACAGCCTTCAGTGTGGATTATATATACCTCAGCATAAAAAAAAAAAAAAAAAATCCTCACAACTGGGCCAGTAAGCAACATCATGATAAATGGAGAAAAGATTGAAATTGTCAAGAATTTCATTTTACTTAGACCCACAATCAATGCTCATTTGTACTAGTACAGGGCAGCAGATTCTAGGTTGTACAAACTACAACTTAAGCAGTTTGACTTATTACAGAATTCTACTAAATACATTTTGATTCCAAGTGTGGTGGTGTTTATTTTCCTGCTGGATTAGTAGCTTTTAGAAAGCAAAGAAGTTGAATTATATTTCAATCCATCAATATATAGGTTTTACTGTGTGTTAGGAACTGTGCTGTATATTTTCTAGAGTGCTTAACAGTCCTGAACATATTTAGCATGAATTTATGAGAACCAGAAAAGACATCTAAATATAGTCACTGTATATTACAGCTTGCCAAAACACATTTGTTAAAATAAGGATATTTGCATAGTGATTGTACAAGAATGAATACAAAACCTGTTGCCACTGAGTCGATTCAGACTCATAGTGACCCTATCAAGTCAAGAAATCAAAAGATGCATTGCATTGGGCAAATCTGCTGCAAAAGATGTCTTTAAAGTGTTCAAAAGCAAAGGTGTCACTTTAAGGACTAAGGTATGCCTGACCCAAGCCATGGTGTTTTCAGTTGCCTCACATGGTGTTTTCAGTTACCTCAGATGCATGTGAAAGCTGAACAATGAATATGGAATACACAAGAATTGATGCCTTTGAATTATGGGCGTGGGTGAAGAATATTGAATATATCATGGACTGCCAAAAGAACAAACAAATCTGTCTTAGAAGAAGTACAACCAGAGTGCTCCTTAAAAGCAAAAACGGCAGGACTTCATCTCACATACTTTGGACAGGTTATCAGCGGGTATCATTCCCTGAAGAAGGACATCATGATTGGTAAACTAGAGGGTCAGTGAAAAAGAGGAAGACCTTCAAGAAGATATATTGACACAGTAGCTGCAACAGTGGGCTCATGCATAACAACGATTGTGAGTATGGCACAGGATCAGGCAGTGTTTTGTTCTGTTATACATAGGGTTGCTATGAGTCAGGACTGATTCAACAGTGCCTAACAACAACTGTAGACTCTAAGGAGCCCTGGTGGTGCAGTGGTTAAGTGCTCAGCTGCTAATGGAAATGTCGGCAGTTCAAACCCACCTACCACTTGGGGGATAAAGATGTAGCAGTCTGCTTCTGTGAAGATCTACAGCCTTGGGAACCCTATGGGGCAGTTCTACTCTGCCCTACAGGGTTGCTATGACTACAGACTGTAAACATCATGAGGACACTGCTAGTGATCTATGTTACTCATCACTGTCCCCAGTGCTTAGCACAGTATTTGACCATTGGAAAGTATTTAGTAAATATTTTTTCAACGTTAATGGACATTGAACACAATACACATTACATCAGGAAATTTTTATTTTTGAGGTTTGGTTTCAATGAAATAACATGTTAATAAAAAACTGATGTCTAGCCTTTTGTAGGTCATAAAAAGTGAGCCTCTCCCACATCAATATGTTCAAATAAGAGTAACACTAACATATGCAAATAGATTAGAAATAAACACATTGCCTCCCAGTACTATAGTTTTTTCATCTTCAGAGTCTAAATGGTGTCTTTTCCTATCTTATTCTTTAGGAATGCTGTGAAGAAAGATAATGCTCTGATAAAATATTTCTACTAATTAAAAATCTTTAATAAATAACAGATTATACAAAGAAAAATGCTCAAACTCTTCAAAAGAAAGGTTTATATACTTTGGAAAATTTTCCTAATGAAAAATGGCTGTGGTCTGGATTTTGCAGAATTAGTGTACAGTCAGCCCTCTGTATCCACAGGTTCTATATCCACAGATTCAACCAACTGTAAGTGGAAAATATTTGAAAAGAAAAGAAAGTTCAAGAAAACAAAACTTGAATTTGCTGCACACCGAGTGCTAAACTGAATCCACATGAGTGAAGTGATGTGTAGGCATACCCTGCAGTAGCTTCTTGCCATTTCACAGATCCTCAGTCTGTCTCCAGCACCAGTTGTTTGAGCATTCTTCGCTCAAATGTTCAAAAACAAAGATGTCGCTTTGAGAACCAAGGTGTGCCTGACCCAAGCCATGGTATTTTCAATCACCTCATGTGCATGCAAAAGCTGAACAACGAATAAAGAAGATGAAAGAAGAATTGATGCCTCTGAATTCTGGTATTGGCAAAGAATATTAAATATTCTACGGACTGCCGAAAGAACGAACAAATCTGTCTTGGAAGAAGTACAGACAGAATGCTCCTTAGAAGCTAGGGTGGCAAGACTTCATCCCACATACTTTGGACATGTTGTCAGGAAGGACTAGTCCCTGGAGAACGACATCATACCTGCTGAAGTAGAGGGTTAGCCAAAAAGGTAAAACCCTCAATGAGATGGATTGACACAGTGGCTGCAACAGTGGGCTCTAACATAACAACAATTGTGAGGATGGTGCAGAACCAGGCAGTGTTCTGTTCTGTTGTACATGGGGTTGCTAGGAGTTAGAATCAACTCAACGGCATCTAACAACAGCCCTTTAAAATGGCTTTTCTTGGATCATAGGATTGACAAGTTCTCATGGTACTAACGTGGTGACTGAAGCTTAAGGAACCACCTAGGACAGTTCTCTTCATTTAATAGATTCTTCCCTAGGTTTTTAATTGTTTAAGGAATGCTGTGAAGAAGTAGTTATTGAAATTGACCATAACTAGTAATAAGTTTTTTTTCCTTTAAAATAATTCATCTTCCTTATATATTCCATTCATATAATAGACTCCTCCCTAGGTTTGTAATTATTTAAGGAATGCATTAAAGAAGTAGTTTTTGAAATTCACCATAATTAGTAATAAGTTTTTTTCCCTTAAAATAATTTATCTACCTTATATAAACAAGATGGACCCTATAATTCATGTCTTTTTCAGTAATCTTTTGTTGACAGTGTTGTTTTAGAACAGTTCTTCTAACATGTCACCATAACATGATAAAATTTATCATTTCCCAATATACCTAGTGTCACTGAAACCCCCCAGTTTCCAAGATAAATAGCCTTATTTTTTAAATAGTTTCCTCGCTGTCCCAGTCCTCCCCCACCAAATATGAGGCTACACTGAAACTTTTTCCCTTCTCTTACAGTGTCTTCCTTAGCAGTTTCATTATATAAATATGTATCCCTGGTGGCACAAATGGTTTGTTCTTGGCTACTAACCTAAAGGTTGGCAGTTCAAATCTACCCAGTGGTGCTGTGGGAAAAAAAAGCCCTGACAATCTCCTGTGAAGATTACAGTCAAGAAAATCCTATGGAGCAGTGTTCTACTCTGACATACATGGGATCACCATGAGTTGGATCAACTCGATGGCAATGTATTTTATATACACACACACACACACACACTTGACTGCTGCGCAGACCACACTCTACTGCCACATTTTCACTGGCCTACTCGTCATCACCATCTGAATTTTTTGTCAACACCTTGATCTCAAAACGTCTTTTGTTGAAAATCAAATTCATTATCATCTTTTCTTACAGACTTTGTTGTGCTTATTTATGGTAATAACTGGCTTCCATGAAATTGCTGCCAACCAGCAGGCTGACCATCTAAATGTGGCTTTATATTCACATCGCCACTGTGTACCAACAAGCCTCCTCTTTAGACTATTCTTGGTTCCCAACTAACTTGGTTTCTTCATGTTCCATACCTGCTCAACTCTGCCTAGCTGAGTCTAATTCATCTCTCCCCATTCAGTGTCCAATCCTATTATACTTTCATCTGCACTCTATTAACACAGGTATCTTTCACTTTACATCCTCAGCTGTTCACATTGAGTTTCATTCTTGTCCATTTCCTTGGAATCTTACAGCACCTCCCAAGGTCCAGATTTTTACCACTACCACTTGGCTAAGGCCAATTTCCCTGAGCCTAATTCCTACTCTGCCACTAATTGACTGTTACTAAAGACAAGTCACTTCTTTCTGGTTCAAGGCTTATTTCTGGTAAAGCAAAGGTATGTTAAGTCAGCTAGTCTCTAATGTTCTATGATGTCATGATAGACATTTTCCTAGTCTTAGGAATGAAATCTTCAGACATATCTTTGAATCATTTCTTTCTGAGCTCTCTCCCTGACAGTTTTCCATTGGATCAGCTATTAACTTCTATCCTGATGGTGACTCTTGATTCAATCTTTCCCTTTCCACACCCAGCACTACTGTTTATCTCTAGTTCATATTATTACAATAGCCTCTTTAGTGGTCTATCTGCTTTTACTTTCTCCAGTCAAATCCGTTTGTGTTACACATATTTCAGAGTGTCTGCCCAGCCCATGTTCTTTTCTTGGAATTGTACATACCCTCACCAGCTCCTAATAAAGGGTTAGACCTAGGCAGGCATGTTTATACCAGGTCACCTCTGGAAGCAGCTGATCGGAGATTCATGTAAATTAGATACTGTTCTAAAAAGTCTAAACCAAGAAACCAGAAATTATAATTAGATGGTATTGGGAATATAGAATTTGGGCCAGATTTGGCCCTCTGTCAATCCAAAATAGTTACAGATATATAATTATTTTCTGTTATATGTTCTGAGGAGCCCTGGTGACCCAGTGGTTAAGTACTTGGCTGTTAACCAGAAGGTTGGCAGCTCTGGCCCATCAGCTGTTCCATGAGAAAAAGATGTGGCAGTCTGCTTCTGTAAAGATTTACAGCCTCGGAAACCCTATAGGGCAGTTCTATTCTGCCCTATAGGGTCGCTATGAACTGGAGTAGACTTAGTGGCAATGGGTTTGTTTTTTCTTTTTTGGGTGGGGGGGCGGTTGGTCATATGTCCTTAAGTTTAAAATCTAGTGGGAAATTGTATATCTAGGAAAATAATTCTAATATGAGGCAGAATATTTTGCCACTCTGTCTTGTCTTTTGACTCCCTCACCTGTCCTCCTTTGGCTTCTATGATGACAGATTTTATTTCTATCCCTCCCACCTCTCTGATTATATTTTTTCAGTTACTAATTTCTTTTCCTCTTGTGCCTTGAATGTGCCTTGGTTCTGATCTCACTGTCCATGATGCTAGGCACTCACATCCATGTCCATACATCTGACATTAATCTGTATGTAACCCAGATCTTTCTTCCGAGCTCCAGACCAGTATTTTCCATGACTTTCTGAACATATCAATCTCTTTATCCCATAAGCATATAAAATTCACTGTTTCCAAATCTAACCTTACTTAGCGCTTCTGACCCTTCTCTTTTTTCTTTCTTTCTTTTTATTTTTTCTATTTCCAATGTACCTGACCACATCTGTACAAAAGTCCAAATTTGGAGATCAATTTTGAGTCGAAATGAGAAGGTACATCATTAAAATTTTTCAATTCTCTCTCCCAAATATCTCTTAAATCTTTTTTTTCCTGGGTTTCTACTGTCCTTGCTTTATTTTAACCTTTATCATCTTTTCTGAAATTATTATCCTGACCTTCTAATTGGATTCTATACCTCTGTCTCTCCCAGCTCCATCCAGTCCAAGCTCTATCCTACTTCCAGAGTTATGTCCAAGCTCTATCCTACTTCCAGAGTTATGTCCAAGCTCTATCCTACTTCCAGAGTTATATTTATAAAATACAAATATCACCACCTCATATTAAAAAATAATAATAATAATACCTCTCCTTAAAATCCTTAATAGTCTTCCCATAGTCTGTAGGACAGAATCTAAACTTTTTAACATGATAAACAAGGCCCTTTATAATCTGGCCTCTGCCTGTCTTTGTAACCTGATTTCTCTGCCATCCTTCCCCTACACAGCATTCCATGTCAACAGCAAACTGCTTACCATTCAGGTTCCCAGAACTCACTTTCTGCTTTCTCAGTTCCATGCTTTTATAAATGATCTTCCTCTGCAAGATATGCCCTTCCTCACCTCTGCTATCCCTTTCTCTTCCCTTCTCCCCACACACACACAAAAAATTCCTACTCATCTTTTAAGATTAGATTTACATATCACTACTTTGAATCCTTCCCTGAACTTTCCTTTTTACTATCCTCCTAAAGTTACTCACTTTTTTGTTGTGTTCATATATCTAATTGGCATTTGCTTCATTATACTTTGTCTCCTTTGTAAACTGTGTGAGCTCTTAAAGGATAGAGTGACCATGTCTAATTTATCTGAATAGCTTCAGCACCTATATATGAGGGCATGTATTTAAGGGCCCAACAAACTGAGTTAGAGAAAGCAAGAACTATTGAGTCCGGTAGATCTGAACTGTCTCAGTCATTTACATTATAACATTATAAATTCAGGCATTTATTACCCTCTCTGAGCCTCTCTTTCCTCATCTGCAAAATGTGGATGATAATAGCTACCTGACAGATTCTTGAATAACTAAATCAGATAATTTATTTTAAATACCCAGTAGCGACCTCGCTCTAGTAGATATCTTTTTGTTGTTGTTGAATGAATACGTAAAAGTGAGTGAGTGAGTGAATGCATTTGAGTGAATAGGACAAATGCAATAAAATTTTTACTAATAAAATCACCAGGAAAAACTTCTTCTACAAGCAGTAGCTTCATTGCTTTTTGAAGGGATGGTTAAGATGTCAACAGACAGATGTGGTAATAAGGCACTGGGAACTTGAAGCTTGAGAAGCTGTGTAAGAAAAGGCTAAGAATGAGGAAATCTCTCCTTTTTGTTGAAAACGTCATTACTCCCTGCTGCTACTTTACTCTTTTTTTCATCACACTAAGAATTCTTAGAATGGGCTGCCAACTCATTCAAGGTACACTAGCATCTCATTAGCCAAGTGACAAGTTAGGCCTTACACAATATACCCGAAGCTTAGATTTTGAGAAGAGGATGTGGGTTATTATTAGTGATAATATAAATTGGTTGTTGAATGGAAATTTCCTTTGCTTAATTATTGTTAGTCATTGAATGGTTTTAGAGACAGCATATATAGCAGCAGAGTTAGAGCGAATACATTTTCTTCCTAAAAAAAAGAAAATGTTAATGGTTATGCAAAGTCCACTGGAAAGCATTAATCTAGAGTCCTGTGTGCTTCAGACACCTAGCTCAAAAGTTTAAGTTGCAAATGATAATTTACCAGATAGAATTTATAAACTGTTGACTTCATCTCTATACTTTTTTGATGGCAAATTGACTTTGGTGACAGTGTCAACTCACCAAGCCAGTATGCTCTGTTTTGTTATATTACTTTGTCTTTTTTCTTTACAAGTCTTTTTTGTTTTTATTTTTTATGTCTCATCAACCTTGCATTATTAGTCAAGATACATGTCTCTGCTTTCTGTTGTGTCACTGAGTGATGGGACAAAGATACAGATTTTGGAGTTATATAAAAATCTAGGGTCAAATTCCAGCCCTGCAATTTACTAGCTGTGTGAACTTTGACAAGTTACATAGCTATTCTAAACCTCTCTAAGGTAGTAATAATAGTTTTTTAGCTTATAGGATTGTTCCAATGATTAGGATTACCCTTTAAAAATATACAGCCCATGATAGGCATTCAACAAAAGAAAATCAATACAAAGAATTTACAGGTTATCTAGTTGTTAATAGAATCTACTTCATGAGCACACGTAAAAAATAATTAAAATTCATGATCATTAAAAAAGTGCAAGATCTTTATGCTGAGTGAAATTAGTCAGTTGCAAAAGGACAAATATTGTATAAGACCACTATTATAAGAACTTGAGAAATAGTTTAAACTGAGAAGAAAACATTCGTTTGTGGTTACGAAAGGAGAGAGGGTGGGAGAGGGGAATTCACTAATATAGTTGGTAGGTAAGAACTTTAGGTGAAGGGAAGGACAACACACAATACAGGGAAGGTCAGCACAACTGGACTAAACCAAAAGCAAAGAAGTTTCCTGAATTAACTGAATGCTTCAAAGGCCAGTGTAGCAAGGGCAGGGGTTTGGGGACCAGGATTTCAGGGGACATATAAGTCAATTGGCATAATAAAATCTATTAGAAAACATTCTGCATCCCACTTTGAAGAGTGGTGTCTGGGGTCTTAAATGCTAGCAAGCAGCCATCTAAGATGCGTCAATTGGTCTCAACCCACCTGGATCAAAGGAGAATGAAGAACACCAAGGACACAAGGTAATTACGAGCCCAAGAGACAGAAAGGGCCACATGAACCAGAGACTACATCATCCTCAGACCAAAAGAACTAGATGGTACCCGGGTGCAACCGATGACTGCCCTGACAGGGAACACAACAGAGAACCTCTGAGGGAGCAGGAGACCAGTGGGATGCAGACCCCAAATTCTTGTAAAAAGACCAGACTTGATGGTCTGACCGAGACTGGAAGGACCCTGGTGGTCATGGCCCCCAGATTTTCTGTTGGCCCAGAACAGAAACCATTCCTGAAGCCAACTCCTCAGACGTAGATTGGACTGGACAATGAGTTGGAGAGGGATGCTGGTGAGGAATGAGCTTCTTGGATCAGGTGGACACTTGAGACTATGTTGGCATCTCCTGCCTGGAGGGGAGATGAGAGGGTGAAGGGGGTTGGAAGCTGACGAAATGGACACGAAAAGAGAGAGTGGAGGGAGAGAGTGGGCTATCTCATTAGAGGGAAAGTAATTGGGAATATGTAGCAAGGTATATATAAGTTTTTATGTGAGAGACAGACTTGATTTGTAAACTTTACTTAAAGCACAATAAAAATTATAAAAAAAAAAGTGCCAGATCTTCATTTTTCTAAGTCATAGAATATTAAATTAAGAAATTCAAGAGAAATCTGTAAAAGCCTGTAATTCCATTCTAGTACCATAACACAGCCATTATAATTTTGGGTAATCCCTTTGTCTTTCTTTATTCTAATGTTTTTTTGAGTTGGAATAATTGAGTGTGTACATATTTGACTTTTTTTACTTAATGTTTTATTTATTCTACATACTTAATTTTTATGCCAATATATTATATACCAGTAAGAGGCATCAGAATTTACTTAATGATTTCCTTATTGTTAGATATTTAGCTTACTTCCAAATGGGGGCCATTATTAAAAGTCACATCAATAATATTTTTGTGCATGTTGAAGAGTTTTTTGGGGAGAATGGTAGGTGCTTCCTTTCTCAGCTAAATAAATCAATGACACGTACATGCCTTTAGTCCTTGAAATAACGCTTTTCAAAATGGATACACATCCATTAGAAACCCAAAGCTTTCACTGGACATGTTCTTAAAGCACTACTCTTAGAGCAACTTAGTGGGCTAGAGCAGGCAGAAAAATAAAAGGTGGGAGGGGTAGTTTAGTATTGGATATAGATCCGGGGAAAAAAAGATTTATAATTTAACTAAAATCCGTATGCTTTTGGCCCGTACAGAATTTAACCATCTGTTCTTTAATTAAGCCAGGTAGTCTATTAGGCTTTCAACAAGCTTGTTGTGAAAAAAATCATTGCCTTCTGGAAGTTTGTATTTCAATGAGAAAAGTAAATATTAAAAAAAAAAAAAAAAATGTTATTCAGTAGAGAAGTGCTCTGCTGCAGATACATTTGCTACAGGGGGGCAGCCACTTTTCCTGGAAGTGTGAGGGTTAGTTAGGAGTATGTGCTGACCTCACAAGAAAGGGAAGGGAACAATGTTAAATGCCTTTTTCTGTCACCGTCTCCCAACTCTGAGAAGTATATGTGGCCCAACTCCAAGAGCAACACTGTATGCCCTATGAAATATTTTTGGAGATTTTAAATAAAGTATCTTACTGTGGATTTAAATGTGCTAGAATCTCCTGCTTTGGATTCTCTTTTTTTTTTTTTTTTTTCCACAGCATCTGGCAAGCAAAACCGCAGTTACTCCTTAAAGAGTCAATAATTAAGTTTATATTGACCATTTGCATAGGCAGTAGGAATGAGGATTCAGTTTGAGCTATCCCATCCAGGCTGAGCAATTCCAGACATACATAGTATAGAATTAGTTTTATTGAAAAATAATGTATGAAAAATCTCAACCCTTTTCTTTAATTCTGAGCCATGGCTCTTGTTTCCTCTCAGCAGGTAATGTTCCTGGTTACCTTTTTGCTCAAGCCTACAACTTGATTTTTTCCCTATTGTATAAGCTTCACGTTGTCATCAGACTTAACCTGGTAGGAGTTGGGAATTAGATGAGATGCTAAAGAAGTTTAAAAAGAACCTCACTGAGTAAAGCCAGTTTTATCCAGAACCATCCAAGTTTACAGATTTTAATTAACAGTTTGAAATTTGTAATATTACTTGATTATCAGATGAGCGAGAATTTAACACTGCGTTAAAGGAACCCAGGCAAAAGGACATGAGTTGCGTCACAGAGACTTATTAAATGTGATGGAAATTCAACAGACGAATGCCGGCAAACAGGTGCAAGAGCTGAATTAATTTTTAAACCCTACCGCTCAGGGGGAATTGCAATGCATCACATTGACAGCCACAGCACGTTGCTAATTTCATTCACAAGCTTGAAAATCTCAATACATTTGAACATGTGAATGTATTAAATTTTAAAAAGTGTAAGTAACATAAGGGTATCCCAGAACTAAAAATGATAATTTCTCTCTGAGACTTCAAGTCATTTATCTAGCTGGAAGCATGGTGCTTTTTATGAATGAAGTCTAGCTGCTTACCCATACAAATTGTGTTCTATTATTATATGTAGCACAGACTGTTACTAAGCAAGGTTTTCTTTTACTTTTAATGTGAAATCCTTTGTGAGTCAGAGGAAAACTGAGTATTCACTGATATGGTTTCCAACTTCTGTTTTCATGCATGAAGGGAGTTCTCAATCAATGGTCTGATGGTGCTAAATGGGGAAATAGTCTTGGAGTTTAAGAAAAACACAACAAAAACAAAACTAAGTGAATGCAGCAGCTTTTTTGGTGATATCATTAAAGGTGGTAAGTGGGAAGCTGAAAATTCAGCCAACTCACAGTTATGTTTGCACCAGGAATTAACCTGCTTTGGGGTCCCTGTTGCTTTTGAGAAATGATGGAGGTGCTAGAACATCTCCACATACAACTGCACATACACACAAAATCTTGCAAAGATTTCAGGGAGTTCGTGAAGCTCCTAGATCAGAATACCGTTTGTGGCACATCGGGATCTTTGTCTGGGACTGGAAGGATATCTCTTATTTGGTGGATTTTTTCCTTTGTCACCTACTGTGCACCAGGCTGTAGACCTGGGACTGGGATTTACAGGAAAATAAAACAGGTCTCTGGAACTTTTGCAGTCTAGTAGCAGTTGATAGACCAATAGCAGAGTAATAAGTACTTCAATGAAATACGTATAGAAAGGTCCTTGCAAAAGCCTCCTGTAAAAGATTGGCATCTTAGGGACTATGAAGGATAAGTAGGCATAAACCACAAGAAGAGGGAGAAGGACATTCCAGGTTGAGTGCACAGGCACGGAGATGAGACCAAGGAACTCTGCATTTCATTACTTAAATTTGTGTATTTACAAGAAATGGTTAACAATAAATGTATGGAAAGTCTTTCAGTCTTTGTCAATATTTCTCAAGAAGCTTTAAAGTGATATAAAATAAAATGAGCTGGGTTTAATTTCTAAAAATTTAGCCATCTGAGCCCTTTATTCCCGATTGTACGCATTTGTCTCCATATTTTGCTTAGCTGGAGAATATTAAGCACATTTTTAGAACATAAAAACGACTGTAAAAGGCTCCTTTCCTAGCAAGTGAGTCAGGAAAAGCCCAGTATGTGTTGCATTGGATGAGTCTAGATTCTTAATCGAACGAATGTAATCAGTACCTGCCCCAAAGTCTTTTGATAATGGCAGCAATAGCAACTGTTTTTTCTTTTAAACCTACTATCAAGAAAAGCTGATGAAAACGGGATACAAATGCACAGCCTAATAACCTGAGCTAACAATAAGTTATTTTCAATAGGATGAAAAGGACAAAAGCCAAAGGTATTCATTACCGCTCTCAGGGTTAAGAGACCACGGCAGTTGCCTCCTTCACCAGATGCGCCGTCTTTAGGCGTGACAATGGGAAGGCCCCAAGGGAAATGTTGAGAGAAAGCCAAACTCTTGCAACTTGATGCAAAGTGATTTGGGTTCCATTAAAACATCTCTCAGTAAAAGGCTATTCAGGCTTAGAGTAAAGATTCTATACTCCTTTTCTCCCAGAAAATGAGATTGTTATATAAAGCACTAGACATGGAATCAGAGCTTCTGGAAATCACTCTAAACCATGTGATTTCATCTTAACTTCTTTACGTTTTAATCGGGAAAAGGAGATGAAATGGTTTGGTGAACATGCCATCTTAAATTGTTGCCTTTCTGGGGCACACTTAAACACAGGGAAACTCAAGAACGTCCTAAGTAACTAGAACATTACAAACCTATATAATAAAATAAGTTAAAAAAAAAAAAACTAAAGCACATCTGGGTTCCCAGAGAGTGTTTATCAGATGAACTAGCCAGAAATCTTATGCCTTTCTTCTTGAGAGGTTAGGTCCACTCTCTACCCAAAAAAAATGAGGGGTGGGGAAGACCAGATTTATGTAGGATGGATTTCGTGTTAAAGACACCTAAATTTGTTTCCATTTGACTACTTACAATCCCTGTAAACTTGGGAAGAGACATTTAACCCCTTGTTTTTTTTCATCTTTAAATAAGAATATTGACTTTCTTACTTCTTAAAATTATTGGAGAGATTTAATGATATAATTAAGACATATGAAAAGTGGTTAACACAAAACCTACTTTCCCATGTGTTACCCAGAAAACAAATCTATGGAATCTATAGTTGTTATTAAAAACAAAAACAGTTTCTGTTGTCAAAAAACTGGGAAATGCTCAGTTAAACAAAATTAAACAATTATCTTCAGAGCTTTTCTAAAGGGCATTGTGAATCTCTAAAATGGAATGTAGCATGCTGCATTTCACAAAATTACTTGACAACAGACACATTAGTGTTTGATTGGAGGCTGGGTTGACAAGGTCACTGTTCCCTGGAAATATTTTAGAAAATGCTATGCTATTTCTCCCACGATTAATAGCATGCACAATCCTTCTTTATGAAACTCATCACAATACGTACATGTCATTCTCCTCATTGTCTTCATAAATGTTTTAATCTCTAGTGTTTGGTACATTGTGGGTAATAAATATTAACTAAATGAATGAACAATATCTTATTAAGGAAATTTATCCACTGAAATTTACCAAATATTCTTGATGCCAGTTTTATTTAGTCTAACCAACTTCTACCCATTAAACCCATTCCCACTGAGTCAATTCCAACTCATAGTGATCCTATAGGATGGAGTAGAACTGCCCCATAGGGTTTCCAAGGAGTGGCTGGTGGATTTGAACCACTGACCTTTTGGTTATCAGCCAAGCTCTTAACCACTGAGCCACCAAGGCTAATCAAGGGTAAAAAGAGTGATAGTTTCTAGTCCTGGTGAAGATGCGGTGAGTTGGACTCTCTCATATACCACTAATGGAAGTAAATTGGTACAATCTATTTAGAAAGTAAATTTCAAGGTATCGATCTAAATTTAAATGGACATTGATACCATTTGACCCAACAACTCCACTTCTACAGACATACCATCACAGGTTCACAAAGTTATATGTTTACTGCAGTATTTTTTATAATAGGAAAATTAGAAAACATCCTAAATGTTCCTGCTGTGGTGACAACGTGAGCTCCATCAGAGTAGAGACCCTGTCTTACTTACCAGCATATTGCCAGTTGGTTCATACTGTGCCTGACACAATATACATTTGTTAAATGAGCAAGCAAAATGAGTTATAATGTAACTGAAATTATTATAAAAAGTAAGATAAGTAAATAAGCAAGTTGCAGATCATTGTGTAGTCTCATTCCCTTCTTAAAAATATATATATGCATGTATACATAGTACAGTTGTATACATGTATATGAGTCGGCAGTAGAAGTGGGGGTTATATGAAGAAAAAAGGAAGTCTACTTCTTGGTTGCCTCTTGGGGCTGAAATTTAAGGATTACTAACTTTAATGTTTTACTTCATATACAGTTCATAATTTTTTGTTTGTTTATAACTTTAAAATGCAAATTTAATCAGTCTCTCAATATACCACCTCTACTTTTTTTTTTTTTTTTCTTGGTGCAAAGGAAGTATAGCAATGAACAAACAACAGCAAGTCCCAATTTTCACTGAGTATATATTCTAGTGGAGAAAGACAGATGGTCAACAAATAAATATTTGTCCTCCGATGATAAGGTGTTATGAAGAAAAAATAACATACAAAGAGCCTAGTGACAGGGTGCTATTGCAATTTTTCCTTAGTGAAAGACTACCTTTCTGATGCCGTATTTTCAAAGAGACCTGAAGGTAGAGAATAAGCCATCCAGGTAGCTGAAGGTAGAAATTCCAGATACAGGTAAGAGCAAGAAGAAAGGGCCCGAGGCAGGACGTTGCCTTGAGCACCTAGGGCAGAGATCAAGGTCAGAGAGATGGTGTGGGAGGAAATGGGGGTTGCGTGTTCCATAGGGACTTTTGGCCAAGGTAAAAAAACTTCAGTTTTTATTTCGTGTTAGATAGGAAGACACCGGAAGCATTGAACACTGTAATATTATGATTTAATTTTTGTATTAAAAGGGATCTGTCTAGTGGCTGTGAAAAATATAATGATGACTTAGACTAGTGTGATAGTGAAAGAGCCGTCAGAATTTGCTAATGTGAGGTGCGAGAGAAAGAAAAAAGTCAGGATGCAAAACTGGCAGGATCTTAAGAACAAAAAAGGTGGGGAGGGGGAACCCACCAAGAACAACAAACCTGACCTGGAAAGTGAGGATGGAGTGCCTCTAATAAGGCAGAACTCTTTAACAATTTTCTTGCACAGTTTGGGTCAATCAGTTATGTCATGAATTTTCTCAGCATTTCTGTTAGAGAGGCCAAGTGATGTCTTAAAATTGTGTTGAAATTAGAACTTGTTATCCCATACTGGGCTTCATGTACCTTTACTTTTCCATGTACATTTTTTAAAAAGTATGTGTGTGTTTAATATGTATATGTATATATTTAATATATGTATACATGTTTAACTGTATATTGACTGGACAGCACCTAACAATAGCAGTGCATCTAATAGTAAGGTGTTTCCCGGTTTTTTGTTTTTTTTTTTTACACGTTTAACTGGGAAACACCTTACTATTAGACACATTGCTATTGTTAGGTGCTGTCCAGTCAATTCCGACTCATAGCAACCTTTTGTATAACAGAACAAAATGTCCTGCACCATTCTCACACTCATTGCTATGTTTGAACCCTTTGTTGTAACCACTGTGTCAATCCAATTAAGTGTGTAATTTCCTTTTGTAGTCAATTTTACTGACTACAGTTTTGCTATTTTAAAGTGTTAGGAGAAAAACAGGTTTATTGTTTTGGAGTATTGTGATAACTAGTGGATTTCGTAGGTGTTAAATGAAATAGAGCTCACATAAAATCTCAACAATGTTATGCATTAAGCTTTGGGGAAAAAAATCCTTGAACCTAAAAAAATCACTTAAGATCCTGATTAAATTGTTTTGAAATATACATTTCCCAGTGTTGCCATTACATTCCCATGCCTCATGTTATTCTACAAAATAAATATGAAAAATGTTTACCTTGCACATTTGCTGTATTTCAGGTAATAAAGGCTTGCAAGCTGGCATTTCCTGAGGTTAAAGTTATTTGCAGGTGCTCCGCTGCATGTGCAAATGGTTGATTAATTAAGGAGATTTCCAGTCACTATTAGGTATAATTAAATACATGCAATCGGCTGTATTGAGACAAAACTGCTAGCCAATTTGAGCATTCATTTGCTCCACTAAAATCATAATTTTGTATCCACAATCACGTTTGGCCAAAAAGTAGCCGCATATAACATTGGGGCCTGTTTCATGACATTATTTTTTTACTTTATTCATAATGTTCTTTGTGACTAAAAATGTTATTTTCTTCATTTAGTGACTCATTGATGTGACTGGATATTGTGTTTTTCATATATTCACCCAGTGATGTGAATGAAACTGTAGTAATAGCCCCAGATTTGTATTTGGTCATTTATGCACTTATTTTTTTCATTCATAATCTATTCATTATCTTTTCAACCAACATTTACTGAGTGTTTACTGTAGTAGTTCTTAATCTTGGTAACATGTCAAAATCATCGGTGAGCCTTTTTAAAAGTAATGATATAAGCCCCAGAAACTCTGATTCAATCAGTCTGGACTAGATCCAGCATCTGTGTCGTTTCAGACACACCACAGGTGATTTTGATGTGCAGGCCGGGTAAAGAGTCACAAGCCTCTTTGTCAAGCAATAGGGATACAAGAGCAAACACAAAATAGTTCCTATTCACAAGGAGATTAGAGTCAAGTAAGCGGTACAGACAGGTAAACTAGTAATTATAACAGTCTGATCAGTGCTACACTAGGAGTAAGCACACCTCTATCCACTTAGAACTGATACACACTGGCTCAGTGCTAAGTCTATTGATGGATTATACAACACAAAAAGGACATTATCCTTCACCAAAGCAAATGACCCAAATTGTGACTGAGTCCCTGTTTTCCCTCTTACCTTCTCTATGCCCTAATCAACCGAATTAGCCATCCTAGACTCTGATTAAATTCAGGAAATGGAAAAGCAGAGAGCTTAGTTTCTGCCAGCGGGATATGGGAGATGGGAAGGAAGTAAAAAAAAAAAAACAAAAAAGGTTGCAAGACCCTGTGTTGTCCTCAAGGGCAGGGACCGTGTCTCATTAATATTTTTCTCCCTGTGTCCTAATTCAGAGTCCAGCACGTGGGTAAGCATTGAATCTGGTGTAGTGGTTGAATCTTTTTTCCTGATGACTTGTAGGCAGCTGTTGAATCTAGCCTGTCAAACCTGAAAGAATTCTGTCTCTGGCTGTCTGACCAGTAACCTTCACAAGGAAATTCATTTTGACTTCTTCAGCACTAGACACTTGCTGGTTATCGTTAAACTTTCTAATTCAAAGGACCTTGCTTAATGCTTCATAAAATAATTTTTTTTCTTGTCTTTTTGTCTGTTTATACCTTTGTCAGTTGACGTTTTGTTTTTACCACTTTAATTTCCATTACCATATGCTGTTTTATATTATTTAGTTTCTTTTAAATTCATTTCAGATAATCTGCATTTTTGACCTTTCTGTAAATTACAGACATGATGTACCAGTAGAAAGGGAGTAGCCCTGGAAATTGAATTGACCTAAAGTCAGGGAAGAAAGCATGGGTAATCTACTTCTAAAAATTAGCCATTAAAAACCCTATGGAGCAAGTTCTACTCTGACACACATGGGGTTGCCATGAGCTGAAGTCAACTCAAAGGCAACTAGTGGTTTAGAATAAGAGAGAATATGTGTCTTTGATCCCCAAAGGCAGGACTTACGGAGGTTGACAGGGCCATGTGTAGAATTTTTTTTTTCCCCCAAAAAAACCCATTAGACGTAATCCAGGTCAGAATTCCAAAACAATAGTAAGAGAAGCCCCAGAAGAAAAACTTCATGAAACTTATTTGTGGATTAAAGTTATCCTATTATCTTTTTTTATTATTATTATCTTTAGAATCAGCCACTCCTAAATATAAATGAAAGCTCTTATGTTCTTTCTCCATGACTTTAGGACATTGAGAAGGCCTAAGTAGACTTTATAAGGAAAAGCCTATCCAATTGCAGTAGTGTTAATATGTCATCTGCAGATTCATACATAGGTGAATATATTTAATGTAAATATGAATTATGTTATTTGAAACTATGTGGTAAAAAATATTCATAAAGTCTCATTTTATGTGCATATTTTGAAATAAAACTCTATTTCCTAACATTGAAAAAATTAGGAATCTCCTAATTTCACAGCTAGCTGACTGAGTATAAACTATGTCTATCCTGCTGCCATGGCAAAGGTGCCATTTTAGCTGATAAACAGAAATGCCTGCCATGCTTTGTCATGTCAAATGAACCAGTGCTGTTTTTGTATTAGAATTTCTATGATGATTTCAGAGATTGTTATTTTAACATTCCCCATTTTCATTAATTTAAAAAATATATTCAATAACAATATCATGCAAGTATTTATTAAGCTCTCTGCTTTCTCTTATTTCATGAATTTAAACAGAGCCAAGTGTAGCTAATTCAGTGCTATGTTAAAAACTATATATAAAATATATATTATGTAATATAATGTAAATATATTTATATAGAAGACCTATACTTAAATATATATTTAAAATGGCTAAGCACTCAACTACTAACTGAAAGGTTGGCAATTCAAACCCATCCGGGGCAACTCAGAAGAAAGGCCTGGCTATCTGCTCCTTCAAAACCCTATGGTGCACATATCTACTTTGCAACACATGGGGTAACCATGAGTCTGAATCCACCCAACAGCAACTCATTTGGTTTATATTGTCATTTATGTTTACTACCTGCCTTGTAGGTGATCTGTTTTTTTTTCTAGGTCCAAGTTTTCATATGGTGCCATTTAATTTCAGTCTGATGAATTTTCTTTAGCATTTCATGAATGCAGACCCATACCTGTAAGCAAAGAATTCTCTTAGTTTTTATTTATTTGAAAAAGTCTTTGAACCTTTATTTTTGAAGGGTATTTTCACTGCCTTCTTAGAAGACAAAATTTTTTTTCTCAAAACTTTGAATATGTCATTCCAGTGTCTTATAGCCTCCTTTGTGCTCATATCTTTATTTTCTTATGCAATATACTGTTTTTCTGTGCTGTGTAGTTTTCTTTGTTTGTTCTATTTGGGATTCACTGAGCTTCTTCATCTGTAAGTTAATGTTTTTCACCAAAGTTGGGAAGTTTTTGGTTATTATTTCTTCAAATAGTTCTCTTTTTTCTCTTTGTTCAACTCCAGTTACCCTTGTGAATTATGAAAGATATTTCTGACAGTTTTAAACCTTGGTAGAATGCTTTGAAATATAGGAGGTAAAATGAATGAAATGAAATGCCACAATTTTCTATGAAAACTTAACTTTTTAAACACATGCACAACACAAACTAGTAGATTTGCAGTGGAAAATATTAATGTTATTGCTCTCCTCCTGTTTTTTCCAAATCTCTTCCTAGGTGCATTTCCTGCTTCTGCTATGTATGCACGAAAAGACTTGCTTCAGCGATCTACTCATGTCGCTACGAAGACTTTCCAAGCTTTTCGCATATTTGTGAACAATGAGCTCAATGAACTCTACACAGGACTGAAGACAGCTCAGAAGTTTTTGAGACCTGGTGGTCGCCTTGTTGCTCTCTCTTTCCATTCACTAGAAGATCGCATAGTCAAACGATTCTTACTTGGGATAAACATGACAGAAAGGTTTAACCTAAGTGTTAGACAAAAGGTGTTAAAATCATCACAGCTGGGTTCAGATCAAGAAAACAAGGAAGGTGTCTCTATAAGGGCCCCTTTAATGTGGGAATTGATACACAAGAAGGTGCTTACTCCAGAAGATCAGGATGTACAGGACAACCCCAGAGGGCGCTCAGCAAAACTCAGAGCAGCTATCAAATTATGAGAAAAAAGTTATCATAGTCTGACCCTTCAAATTTTTCTGACAATTTCTTTCATCTTCGTATGTGATCTCACTGAAAAGCTTACCATACAAAGGTGTGGCAAAATCTGGAAATTGACAGTATTTAGCGTTATTTTTTTCTTCAAAAGGAAATAGTAACATGACAATGAAAGTTCAACTCAGCATCATTTCAAAACTGCAAAAAAGTGTTTATCTTATTACATTTTACCAGTGAAATACAGTTGTTTCTCTGACTAGGAAATTTAAAAATAAATAGAAACTATGGTGTGTTTTTGTTACCTAAATATGTAAACTCAAGCTGTCAAAAAACAGTGATAGTATAATCATATTTGCATTTCCTAGATTCTTTACTTAGTTATTCAAATTTTCAACAGACTTTCTATGGCTCACCTAATAATAATTATGGGATGAATTTTAATTTAATTGGGAGTAATTAATTATAGGCATTATACAATGTGAGATAAATATCATTGTCAAGAGTATAATACTCATTATTTTAAAGACATTTTTCAGTATAATGTGTACTATGGTGTTTTTGTTTGTTTTTTGCGAGGGAAAAATGTAGAATTACTTTAACAGCCTTCACAGATAATTGTTTCACAAAACTTATATTTAAAGTCAATTGTGTTTATTATAATAGCCCAAAATGCCTTTGATGAATAATAAAACCTATCATTTGAATCCTGCATTTTTAACTGAGCTATTTTTATTCAGAATAACTCAGCCAAGTCTATTTGAAGTAAAAGTACTATCTGATTTATCCAATATAGTAAAAGCAGTGCACTCTTAATGTTTTTATTTACATTAGTAGCTATAATAAGGGTAAAAGTTTATTCAGGAGAGGTTCACTTGGTAGAGGATATTTTAACAAATAATGATATTAATTCACAATTCACATATCAACTCTTTATATGTAAGTACGTATTCCTAATTTATGCAGCAACTACTAAACTAGACACTAGAGAAACAAAAAAAAAAAGGTAAGTTAAATACTAATGGCCCACAGCACCTGTCCTTATGGAGTTTATTGTCAAATAGAGTTAAGTAATCACAAAAATAAATATAAAATTGATACAGCGTTATGTGCTAAAAAGCAGTACATGGTACCATAAGAGCATCTAAAAGAATTTGGTCTGGCGAAGGAACCCAGGTCTGACAAAGTTGTGCCTGATTTACAACCTGAAGGAGAGTAGGAGTTAATTAGCAAAGGATGCATGGGGTAGAGGGAGCTTGATGATTAAGGGTACACACAAATGTTTATTCTCTTAGGTTGTTGTTCTTAAAATTGTACTTACACTATTAACTTTCTCAGTAAGCTATTTCTTCAAATACAACAAACTCATCTTTTTTTATTATGATTATAAATTCTGAATCCAAGTGAATGAAATTTAGTATAACTATGTGGGTGAAATTATTTTGGCAGTCCGGTAGCTATACCACGGACTGCTAAAAGAATGATCAAGTCCCAAATCCATGGGTCAGGTTGGAGGCTTGTCCCGACTCATAGCTGCAGGGGCTGGTGAACCCAAGATCAGACCTCAGAGGCTGACAAATCCCAAGATTGGCAGTTAAGCTTCTAGCTCAAGTCCCGAGAACCAAAGTCAAATGAACAGGACCCAGATGCAGGACCCAGAGTAACCAAAAAGCCAAGGAGCCTTGCCAGAAAGCCCACCTATACTGGATGCAGGCTACACCCCCCAAAAAAACCCTTTCAACTAATTGGCTACTCACAGCAGATCCCATCTTGCAAGTGATCACATTATATCAGATCTCATCATGGAGGTGATTGCATCATTATATGACTGCCAAACTACATCATAACTGCCAAAGCACTGAGAATCATGGCCTAGTCAAGCTGACACATGACCTTAACCATCACAAGGACCAATGAAAATGAAGAGAAGACCCTCAATGAGATGGATTGACACAATAGCCACAACAATGAACTCAAACATACCAACAATCATGAAGATGACACAGGATTGGGCAACATTTTATTCTGTTATATGTAAGGTCGCCATAAGTCAGAGGCGACTTGGAGGCAACTAACAACAATATACGGGCAAAATAGGTAAGAGTTAAATACTTAAATTTACCTCAAACTTGTTATTTATCTCCCATTGTAGTATTTAATTTTAGTTCCCAAGCTTGTTTACCACTTTTACTTTATAGGCTTTATTCGAATCTGAACAATCCTATTGTGAAATCAGAATTAGAAAAAATTTCTGGGGACAGTGTGCTCAAAATGGAAATGAGAATGCCCAGGTCAGTCCCCTACATTCTACTGAAGAACTGTGTAAGTTTCTTTTTCCATGAAAGACATATTTGTGAATGTGACTGAGAGATCTCCAAAGGTAGGTTCCCATCTAAGTATATGATTAGAAAATAAAAGCCTCACACCATAATATATTCAACAATTATTTGTTTAGTTCATCATTTTTGTATTCTGTATAAGATGGAAATTTCTTCTTCAATGTTAAGTGGAAACAGAGAAAAAAAAAATCTTGAATAATATGCAGGAGAAAAATCCTCCTTCAAAAGACAAGATAGTTATTTTAAAATGTTTTGGCCTAAAAAAATAGTAACTTTTCTGTAATTAAGCTGCTTATCACAATAATTCTTGCCTACTTCTTAGTCTTGCTGTAGGATGCATAATAAAACAAGGAATGAGTTTTAAATGGTTAACTCTGGAGAAACATTTAGAGCGATTCAAAAAATATACATAGAAAATAAAAACCAATTGTTACAATGGATATGTGTTGCTTTTCTGAGACAAAGCATAAAGAATATAAAACAAGCAATTGGTTTATGTTTCTGCATCTCCCTATGACTGCCTTGCTCTACAAATCGTTTTAACACAGCATCTTAACAATTTTCAGCTCATCGCTTCCTAAGAAACGATGAAATTTAATAACGTAATTTTTAGCTGATACTCCTATTTTATACATTCATATTGTTTTTAAAATTGTCCACTAGTGACCAAGAAATCTTCTCTTTGGAGTTTCTAGGGTTTTTTGATAATATATCTATACATCTGCTCTTTTCATGTAATATATGATACATGATTTCTGCATAAATTCATTAGTTTTTTTAACTTAGTGCATAAGTTTATTAGTTTTTGAATTATCTAATATCTCTTAATATTATCTGTCAGTATTTCAAAAACATATTTTCTTTAGTCTTTACAGAGTATTGTGTATCTTCAGAGTTTTTTAATTCTTTTTAATTTTTGTTTTTAAGTAGGAAGCAAAGATAATGATGACTCTGCTGCAGATTTAAAAAATAATTTTAATTTCATTTGAAATGCCTGATACAAAAAGTATGAGACAGTTCTTAATGGAAAATTAAATACATGCAACTAAAACAAAATTTGTATCATCACTTTCATTTGAGTAAAAAATTATATATGTATATATTCATTCAACAGGCACATATTAAAGGCTTACCATTTCTTTCTTCTTTCTTCTCTCCTTCTATTTATAATTTTTTCCCTTCCCTTTCTGTGTTCATGCTGAAATGTGAATTTCTTATACCAACTGAGGTGATGTTAATTTATGTTTCAACTTTAGAAAAAGAAATGTTAGGCCATACTGGCATGTACTATCATGTGAACTAAACTGTACCTGTTAAGATTGTTGTAAATAGATAAATATTAACTAAGAACTGCTACTTGTTGGAAGTTCTGCAATATTTATTTTAATGCAGCTATTTTCTTATTTTTTATAAATTGCTATAGTAATCTAACAGGTGTTTTTTGTATAAGCAACACTCTATAATGGAAAGGAATAAGCATTAATATATAAACGAATTCTGTGAGGTATTTAATAAGTATAAATTTAATGAGAGAAATCCTGATCAGAGATATATTTTTCTCAGAACCACAATGCCATATGTTTGATGCTGAGTGAAGCGTGGTTTGTAAAAATTACCATCATATTTTAAAGAGGCTAGGTTGTCTAATAAGCAAACTATTTTTATATTACCTTCTGACATTTCATTTGTTTATAGCTACTATTTCCAGCTAGTGTTTGATAACACACAGGATGATCTGTAGGTATGCTAAGAAAAAGTTTAAATTATTTTTAACAGTGTAGTTAGCATAAATTTTCAGAAACATTAAAAGATATTTCAATAGAATTGATTATGTAAAATACAGTGGTAATAGTTCTTATTGCCTAATCATTTGCATGTACCTTAAAATTCTTCACAAATTTCTTGGCTGTGTCACTCTTCTCTCACATAGTCTCCCAGAATTATTAGATAACTAACTAAAGAAATCAAATTTAATGCTCTGATGGGCAAAGTGGGAGGTTGCGTCTTTGGTAATGTTACATCTCCTTAGGCAATCCTTTACTTTAAATATGGTTGCCAGTTGCTGTCAAGTTGGCTCTGACTCAAGGCCACCCCATGTACAGCAGAACTAAACATTGCCTAGTACTGCGCCGTTTTCCCGACCATTGGCATGCTCGAATCCAATGTGACTTCTGTGTTTGAGTGCCTTCCAACCTAGGAGGCTTATCTTCTAGCTCTGTATCGGACTATATTCTGTTGTGATCCAAAGGGTATTTATTGACTTATTTTCAGAAGTGGATTGTCAGGCCTTTCCTTCTAGTCTGAGTCTGGAAGCTTTGCTGTAACCTGTCCACTATCGGTGACCTTGCTGGTATTTGAAATACGGATGGCTTAGCTACCAGCATCGTAACAACACACAAGTCACAATAGTACCACAAACTGATAGATGAGTGGTGGTTACCTTAAATGCTAAACAGATTTTCTACCATCAGCAGTCACCTTATTAAATATATCACTGCCCAGAAACTAGAATACAAAGCTAGAATCAAACAAGAGAGCACACTCCATTTCTGATTCTTGAGTAATTGCTTCTTGCCTATTTAAACCCATCCTTATACTTTTTTTTTTTTATACTTTGGCCTATAATGCTTGTCTGTTTTGCAAAAGATGAGGATTTATATTGTTAAACAATCAAATGGTATGATTCCTCATACTTTCACGAGGAAAAGTATTATCATCTAACTTGTACAGATTCTAAATTGAGAAGGAGGCTGTGTAGCATTGTAAATAATACCATTGGCTTTGGTATCAGAAAAAACGTGAGTTTGAATTTCAGCTGTGCATATGTGAGCTAAAAATATGAATTTAGGAAGACTACTTAATCTCTTGAATCCTCATTTATTTCACTTCAAAATGGGGATAATATTGCTACCTGTATCATCTGCCTGCTGTAAATCAAATAAAAAAGAAAATCAAATAGAAGATACTTAATAAATATTTGTGAATTAACTGAAAGTCGTATGGATAAAATGAGATAACACATGTAAAGCATTTAGCACAGTTCTGGTCACATGGTAAATACTCAAAAAATGCATAGTTGTATGATTTTGCTGGAAGAGATTTATAAAAATACAATTCACATTTCTCAACACTGTGGTTAAGGACATCATGTGTATGCTTTATTGCTGGTAGTTTAAAATAGCATACTCTACATCACTAGTGAAAATTGATTGGGTTATAGTTGGTTTTATTATTTGGGGATTTTATTCCTATTTATTATAATTTAATACCCTCAGTGTTTGCTAAACTGTGACAGGGTATAAAAAACAGTAATTGCTCTTGTGAAGTTTCCATTTATGAGAAATAAGATTGGTGGGAAAAAAACCAGTTGCTGAGGTTATTTGATATTTGTTTAGGTTGGATAAAGTATTTGTCCTCCTATATCTCTATATCAGTAAATGGCCAACCTAAGTAGTCCTTATAGTAAGAGTCTCCAAAATACATTTTGAGGGAAAAAAGGAAAAAATTATTTGTGAGGCCATAGGTGGGCGATTGCTGCGAGAGTAAAGTTTCCCACCCTGTACTCTAAAGGTGCTGAGAATACAAAGTACCAGTAAAAGAAAGGGAAAACAACTCGTGAAAGGTAGGTCGACTGTTCACACTTAGAATGAGCTGGTGATTTTCCCTTTTACAACACCACAAAAGTAGAGATTATCAGAACTGGATTCCTCTAATTCCCGCTCTCTCGCTTTCATTTCAGCATTTGTTAGTCTCTTCTGTTATCTCTACTTTGTTCTCCTGTGTCTCAGTGGAAAGCTTATCCTTGTATGCTTTCTGCCTATATTTTCCAGGACTTAGTTCCATCAATTTTGCTTACCCCCTTCTGTCTTTAACCCCTTCTCCTCTGGCATCTTTCCCTCGGTCTACAAACATGTTCAAAAGTGCTCATTCTAAAACGAAATGATAGTGACTACCCCTTGATTCTGTTTTCCTTTCCAAAATACCACCCATCTTCCTGTTTTCTCTCATAACCTGATTTCTTAAAGTCTACATTTGCAACTACTCACCTGCCTTTCATCCATCCAATTCTAGTGTAGTACTCTATAGAAACTGTTTTTTAAGGGTCAATAGGGACCTCTTCATTGTCAGACCCAATAGCCTAATCTCCATCTTGACTTAGTTTATCTCTCTGCAGCATTTGATAATGTTGATCTGCCCTTCCATTAAAAAATCTTTTCTTCATTGCATTCAACAAAATCACCCCTTTCTGTAGTTTACCCCTCTAATGCTCTGATTCCTTCACTGGTTCCTTTTTCTCTACCCCATCAGACCAACACATGATTCATGTGAATTGTTCACAAAATATGGGCTGTCCCAGGTATGTGCATTTAGTGAGGGCAGTGCTGTGAAATCACTCCATGACCTTCCAAGACCGGAGATACAAAGAAACAGAGACTGGAGAATTCCTGGATGAAATTAGTGTGTGTGTGTGTTTATTTATTATCATGTAGGTATTAGACCAGGAAGGATCAAGGAGTTAAAATTGACATCAAATGAAGTAAAGTATGTACTGACATACTTTACTTAGAAATGACATATTGCATTGGGCAAATCTACTGCAAAAGATCTTTTTAAAGTGTTAAAAAAGCAAATATGTCACTTTGAGGACTAAGGTGCACCTGACCCAAGCCATGAGGATTTTCAGTCACCTCATTTGCATGCAAAAGCTGGACAATGGATAAGGAAGACCAAAGAAGAATTGACGCCTTTGAATTTTGGTATTGGCAAAGAATATTGAATATACCACAGACTGCCAGAAGAACAAGCAAACCTGTCTTTGAAGAAGTACAGCCAGAATGCTTCTTAGAAGTAAGGATGGCAAGACTCATCTTACATGCTTTGAACATGTTATCAGAAGGTACCAGTTCCTGGAGAAGGACATCACGCTTGGTAAAGTGGAGAATCAGCACTAAAGAGGAAGACCCTCAAGGAAAGGGATTGACACAGTGGCTGCAAAATGGGCTCAAACATAGCAATGATTTTGAGGATGGTGCAGGACTGGGCAGTGTTTTACTCTTTTTTTTTTTTTACATAGAGTCACTAAGAGTCAGAACTGACTTGATGGCACCTAACAATGACATGTACTAACCAGGACTTCAGCCTTGGCAATGGCAGGCAAGATAATTTGTATCAACCATCCCACTAAAAACAATTAGAAAACCTGGACAAAACATTTTTTCAAGCAGTTTGTATGAAAGCATCAGAGAGCTAATAAGTCAATGAAATATATCCCAGAGAAGAAAGAAACCCAAAGAGGTTAGCCCAATGTTTGGAGTAGGAAATTGTCAATTCCAGAAGAGACAGCTGAGAGGCGGAGAAACAGAGGAACTAGTCTTTTTGAAAATACAGGAGAGCTTGAAGTAGACTGGACCTTGAAGAACTGAGGCTCAGTTTGAAATCATCTTTCTTCTTGAAATTGGATTAACTTGACCCTGGATTGGTAGAATCCCTAACTGCCTGTCAAAAGCAATTGTAATCCTTTTTTGGGGGAGGGAGTCGTATCTTTAAAATTATTTCTATAATTTTTCATATTTAGGATCCAGCACTGAATCAGAAATGATCAATCATAAAGAGAAAAGACATGATTTTTAAAAAAGGAAGAGAAATACAGATAATAAAAAAGATCCTTGGGGGATTCAGACACATGTTGTGAATATGGTCAAGGAAATAACAAGAACTGGAAGCTGAAAATAATAAATGTTGGAAGTGAAAAATATAGCACCCAAACTTAACTCATTGAATGAATTTAAGAGCAGATTAGACATAAAAAGCTAACAATAAATAATGAGCTGGAATGTCAGAGGAAATATCCAAAATGAAGCATGGTGAGACAAAAAGATGGAAATTACAAAATAAAAAGAGAGAAAGAGCATAATAGATAGTTTCATATGTACTTGGAATCCCAGAAGGAGAGAAGAGAAAAATTCGGGCATAAGCCATATTTGGGGAAAGAATGGGTGAGAACTTTCCAAAACTGATGAAAGAAATCAAGCTATAGGTTTCCAGAAGCCCTAAAACTTTCTAGCAAGAAGATACTAAAACCAACTAGAAACTGAAGTAAAAGAAATCTTTAAAAATGGTGTCCCTTGAGTTTAAAAGCAACAGGCATTCTCAAGGAATATAGCTCACATGAGCCATTCTAATGGGGGCGGGGCGGGGGTGGTGCTGCTTGATGGTGAATCCAGCAAAGCAACATATGAAAAACAAAAGCAAAACAAACAGAGCAGTTTGGTAAAAGGTACTGTGATAACCTTGGAATTCATGTAAATATAGAACTAAGAATAAACATTCATGGAAATTATGGTTACAGAACAGAATACAAACATAAGTCTTGAAAATGTAAAAACAGATCTTCTCAAATTATGAGGTTAAGGGGACAGGAGATAGGGAATTATAAGTACACTAATTTCCTCATTTCTATAGCAAGGAATAAGTACTGTCGATACTTGAAACGTGCAGTTTAAGAAGTGATTCCAATCACACCTCACATCATATACAAATATTAACTCAAAATGGATCAATGACCCAAAATATTAACTGAAACCATTAAACGCTTAGAAGAAATACAGTAGTAAAATGTTGGGGCCAAGTTTTTCACAATGGATTCTTAGATGTGACACTAAAAGCACAAAAGCAACAAAAACCAAAATAGATCATATGGACTTCATCAAAATTGAAAACTTGTGCATCAAAGGACTTAAGAAAGTTAAGAGAAAACTGAATGGAAATATTATAGTCCTACAGAATGGGAGAAAATATTTGGTAACCGTCTATCAGATAAAGGTTTAACATTCAGAATACATAAAGAACTATAACTCAACAACCAAAAGACAAACAACCCAATTAAAAAATTGGCAAAGAACTTGAATAGGCATTTCTCCGAAGATATACAAATGGCAAACAAGCACAAAAGAAGATCCTCAATGTCAGTAGTCATTAGAGAAATGAAATTAAAAGAAAAAACACAAACAATGAGATACCATTTCACATGTACTAGGGTGGCAATTATCAGAAAAGTAACAAGTATCGTCAAGGATGTAGAGAAATTAGAACCCTAGTACATTGCTGGTGAGAATGTAAAATGATGCAGCCACTTTCGTATTGAATTACCACATGACCCAGAAATTTCACTCCCAGGTAGATATCCACAAGAATTGAAAGCAACTCTAATAGACACGTATACACCAGTGTTCATTGCAGCATTATTCACAATAGCTAAAAGATGGAAACAGATGAATAGATAAATAAAACATGGTATATACATACAAATGAGTACAGATAGTCACCAACTTACAATGTATTCAAGTTACAACAAATCGTACTTACGACCATCCTTTTTTTGTACATCTTATCATTAGTAATATAGTAATACGTACTATGTACAGTGTTGTAATAGTACATATAGTACAAAGTGCATAATTTGCTGATGTTAACATTCTCATGCCAACCCTCAGACAAATAAAGATTGGATTTATAAAGATAAAAAAAACCCATACTGATAACTTAAAAAAAAAAAGAGCTATTGGACTTATGGCAGAACCAACTCACGATGGAGTCGTCAGAAGGGAACCCTGTCATAATTCAGGGACTACCTGTATTGTTCAGCTATAAAGAGAAATGAAGTTCTGATACATGCCACCACATGGATGAACCTTGAAAACATTATGCTAAGTGAAATGAAACAGACATAAAAGTGCAAATATTGTATTATCTCACGTCTATGAAATATCTAGAATAAGTGGATTCATAGGGACAAAAGTTTATTAATGGTTACCAGGGGTTGGGAGGAGGGTTGAATGGAGAGTATAAAAAAATATGTTACTCAAACTTAACCTACGTTGATGTGACATATCTTCGTCCTTAGTCTTCCTAACCATATTTGATAACATACACCTGAAAGAGACTACCCAATTCAGAGAACTTTGACTTCAAGGATGGCAAATATCTTACATTCCTATTCAGTGCTGATTTGTTTGGTAAGAAAAAGAGAATATGTCCTCTTCCAGATTTACATATATTCTTTATGATTCTGCTTTTCACTTTTGAATGGTACCATACTTAACTTCTTCTGAATCTATAGAATTATTGTCTTCACATAGTAACCCCTTTAATCATGAAGCAAACCGTATTTAAGAGCCAACCAGATAATTTTCCCATTTCCTTTTATGTACATATCTATTTTCCATGGGGGAGGGGAGGCTTCAGGGAGAAGGAAAAAAGAAACAAAACCTGTAGTGAATGTGAAATGTTGGACCTATCTAGTTATTCTAGAATCTACCCTTGTTCCTTTGAAGAAATTCAACATTTGCCTTACAACCAGAGAATAAACATCAGCTTCTAGAGAAAGCTATTGAATTTCAAAATCCCTTTGAAATGTCACGTTAACCTGTTTAACTTTCAGTCAGTTCTTTAAAGCATCAAGCATTTCTTGATGACTCCCAGATCTAAAACTGCTTGTATTTCTCCGACTTAAAAGTTTGTTTCCCTCAGTAGCAAACGAACTGTGGTGAATGCATCGTGCTGTTCAGGCCTGGGAGAAGTATATCGCAGCTGCAGTCTATGTGTAGTCTTTCTGCAGGTTAGTTCAATTTGTGAACATTGAACAGCGTCGAATGTTAAATGTGGTCGATTTGGCTAAAACTAGAGCGCTCTAGCCTTTTATTTAACCCTCCATTAAATTTTAATCTATAAAGCTGTATTTGTTACATAGGGTATCTTTTATTTTGAGATGTGTAGAGATCAGGCAACAATTATTAATTCATTATTTTGTTCACTCAACATTTATTGTCTATTTGCTAAGAACTGGAGATAAAAGGAGCCCTGGTGGCACTGCACAGTAGTTAAGTGCTCGGCTGCTAACCAAAAGGTTAGCAATTTGAATCCACCAGCTGCTCCATGGAAGAAAGATGTGGCAGTCTGCTTCTGTAAAAGATTTACAGCCCTGGAAACCCTATGGGGCAGTTCTACTCTGTCCTATAGGGCCGCTATGAGTCTGAATTGACCTGATGGCAATGGATTTGGTTTTGGTTTGGGAGTTAACAGAGTTAAAAAAAAAAAAAACAAAGTATGTCCCTTCTCCTTGAAGAGCTCACATTACAGTATAAAGTGGGACAGAGATGTGTAAATTTTTAAAAACTAGAAGAGGGTAAATTCTGTAAAAGCAGTTACAAAGTGCTATGGCAGCATAACCAGAGCCCTGGTGGCACAGTGATTAAGAGCTCAGCTGCTAACCAAAATGTCAGCAGTTTGAATCCACCAGTCACTCCTTGGAAACCCTATGGGGTAGTTCTACTCTGTCCTATTGTGTCGCTGTGAGTTGAAATTGACTCAGAAGCAACAGGTAGGGTTTTATGGGAACACAAATGAATTTTTTTCTTCCAGGCAGAACTGGATTGATAATTTTTATCTCTAAAGCTAAATTCCTCTCAAAATGAATCACGAAAATACTCCTGAGATACAATGATAAGTGGCCTTGCCTTATAATTCCATTGGTAGCCTTCATGTCTACACTTATTCATTGAGTTATTTTTGTTCTCTGGTCTTCAGGTACTTTGACTCCTGTGACATAATTTTCTCAAAACACTCCACAAACTCCGTTTAGATTTCAATGTCATGTGTATGCATGTGTTCATCTTATTAAGAACACAAATATTCATAGTCATGGATGACCACCTAGCAGTTATTGTGAAATAACAACCTGTCTGTAGGAGCCATTTGATCCTAGATTAGGATCCTTAATATTTTTGGAGCCATGATCCTCTTTGAAATCTGATTAAAATTACAGACTCCCTAAAGAAAAAGGCACATATACAAAATATTTTGCATACAATAGCAAAGGGCTCTTGAACTCCCCCCCCACCCCCCATTTATCATGGGCTCCAGTTTAATAACTCCTGTACTAGAGAGGAAACCCTGGTGGCATAGTGGTTAAGTGCTAGGGCTGCTAACCAAAGGGTGGGCAGTTTGAACCCACCAGGCACTCTTTGGAAACTCTAAGGGGGGCAGTTCTACTCTATCTTATAGGGTCACTATGAGTCGGAATCAACTCAACGGCACTGGGCTTGGTTTCGTTTTTTGGTACTAGAGAGACAGCTCTCAATTCCACTCACATTTCCCTAATGTGAACCTGTGGTGCACCAAAGGATAAAGGCTGAGCCTTTCTATCTTTTAACCTCAACTTGTCCTTCATTCTTAGACGCTTCAAGCTCCATACACTGTCTTAGATGATCCCAGTCTTGGCATCGGTCAACCTGGTCAGTGTCATAAGGAATCTAATCTGGGCCCCATAAACAGTTTTATGTTAGACACAAGAGAAATTAGTAGGGATTAAATGACTTCTAAGGACCTATATAGATCAAGTATTCTAGAAAAACACTGTCTATTGTTGCTGTTGTTAGCTGCCATCAAGTCAAATCTTACTCATGGAGACCTTATGTATAACAGAAAAACACATTACCCAATTCTGCATCATCTTCATGATTGCCCATGTTTGAGTCCATCATTGCAGCCACTGTGCCAATTCATCTCACTGAGGGTCTCCCACACCTTCCTTGGCCCTCTATTTGACAAAACAGGATATCCCTCTCCTGTTTGATCCTTCCTGATGACATCGCCAAAGAAAGTGAGTCAGACTATATTCTGTTGTGATTCGTAGGTTTTTCATTGACTAGTTTTTGGAAGTAGGTCCTCATACCTTTCTTCCTTGTCTATCTTAGTCTAGAAGCTCACCTGAAACCTTTCTACCATGGGTGACCCTGCTGGTATTTGAAATACTGGTGACATAGTTTCCAGCACCATAGCAACATCCAAGCCACCAGAGTACAACAAACTGGCAGACGGGTGGTTGAATGTTGTCTAGCAGAAATATAAAGCCACAAGTTTGAGGCACATCTTAATTTTAAATTTTTGAGAGGCAACATTGAGAAAACAAAACAAAAAAAAACTGATGAAATTAATTTTAAATCAATATATCCAAGATATAATCAATATGAAAATATTGGGATATTTTACATCCTTTATTTTATACTAAGTCTTTGAAATCTGTTGTGTATTTCGCACTAACAGCACATCTCAGTTTGGACTAACTACATTTCAAGATCTCAGTAGCCACATGTGTCTAGTTGCTATTGTATTGAACAACACAGTTCTAAACGCCAATCTTTCTGTGTATCTGCTCTGTTACAGCAGTGATCAGTATTTCACTATTTTTTTTTTTACTCACATATCCCACAATAACTGACAATAAATGAGTAAACGGTTTCTTATCTCTTCTAATTCAAGAAAGCTATATCCTAATTCTGAGAATTACAATGCTAGCTTGAAGAAAAAGTATACTATTGCACCTCATCGCACATGGAAGATGTGAGCCTTGCGCCCCAGAATCATGCAATACAGCAACCCTGACTCACAAAGAAGCTGCATCTTTCTATTCCTCTTTTCTGGAGGGTCAGTGGATTTGTTGAGGCTACAAAAGAGACTTAAAAATAAAATCATCAAAAGAGATCTTTGTACTCACATCCAAAATCAAAAAAACTTGTATAACAACCTCTCTAAAAATCGTTGCAGGCTGACCAGACCAGGGTTGCCCTTCAGATCAGAATCAAAAGCTGAGTGTATATTTTCAGTCAGTTAATATATTCCTGACCAGAACAAGTGACCATGACATAAATGAAGCCAGGACTAACATTTAAATAATTATTTAAAAACAACAACCACAGGGAAATTCTTCCCTCCCTACCCCCATCACCTCACACAAATATTGTTGTCCTATTCAGATATTACAGAACATTTAACTGAATAGTCCTGAAGACCAATGTCAAAACTATAGCTCATATGCAACAGCTATTTAATAGATACACCTTTAATATGACTCTTTAATTAAGCTACTTTCTGTATGCATTTCATTTTTGGAATGACAGTTTTCTTGCCATTGAATGAAAAAAAAAAAAAATTCCCCAAAAATTCTTTCAGGCACCATTCTTTATGCAATTAAGTATTGTGTTTTAAAATGGCATCACTTTGGAGCAGACACAGCATCCTTTAAGGAAAGGGCACATTGTTAAGCTTTTTAAAATATATACTGGGCATCTTGAATCATTTTTTCAGATTTAAAAAAAAAGTCTCAGCTCTTGCAGTTAATAAATGTTAATAAGGATTTTTAAAAAACAGTGGCTACAATAATACAGTGTTAATTGCATTACTCACTGAAAAGAATGCAATGAGTCATATTTTATGGTTGTTTCTTATGTAATTTGGAGAACTTTTGAGGGGAGAAAACGAGGGGACTCCAAACCTGATAAAATGAGTTCCAAAAGACCATTTCCTTTCTTTAATAGGATTTAAGAAATTTGCTATTAAGAATAGTCTAAAATAATTTGAAATTGTGTTACAGATTCACAGTCTTTTCAAACTCAATAGGACCTCTACAGGGTGAGTGATTCACCTGTTTCCAGCCTTTCCACAACTGAGGATCCCTTTTCGTATTCTTCACTATCAACTTTTCCCTACAACATGAACCCAGTATATTTGTAAAACAATGTATTTTTCTACCAAATAAAAATAAAATTAATTCATTTCTCTTTTTATATTAATGATATATAGAATCACTAATCAGTTTCTGTTCCACATAAAACAACTTATGTTACTAGGCTGAATCAAAATAATTCCAAGCAAAAGGTAGTTATGTGATACTTGAGTTAGCCCCATAGCTGAACCTAAGACTAAAAACAGAAGACTTAATCACATTAAGAATCCAGAGCAAGTTGGTAGGCTGTATAGGATTAGGTGTCCACTTTTACTAACTGTTCATTGACAAATGTGGTCACAGCTTAGCTCAAAAATGTTTATGACTCCTTTGTAACTAAAAGGAAATTGCTGTTCAATAAAGAACAAAAGCGAAGTACGAAATGCTTGAGTTTAAGCTCCTTCACATATCTCCCCGGAATTTCCTTCGCCTCTTCTGCTGATGAAATCCTTTCCACAATCCCAGACTTAAATGTGGTGGTCATGAGGGTACACCTTGCTGTCCTACTAGGAGAGCATACTGACCAAGAACCCCACTGCTACAGTTTGAACTCCATCTCTGTGTTTGCATCGAGGCCATGACTCCCATGTGCTGCTTCCCACTATGATTGAGTGAGGTTGAGGGATACAGGACTCCTTTATTGGAAGGCTTTAGCTCAAGAACTCATGAAGGGCTTTGTATGGGAACTGCACAGCAGTCTAGGATTCTTCTTCCCCTACCTTCTTGACCTCTCTCCTTCACTGGGGGTCAGACTTACATTACAATCTGGTGGCTCTCCCAACCTTCCCTGGCTCCCTCCCAATTTCCTTTCATGCAGGCATTTCCCTTTATAAACTCCTCACACATTAATCCTGTCTTGACACCTCCTTCTCAGAGTACTTGGACTAACACATCAACGTGAATGCCTTTTCCAACTCCTCCAGAGTTAATCACTCATCTTTTGTGTGCTCATAACATTGTATAAATGAAGGCAGAGGAAAAAGGTCCTTCATAATTGGGCTCCAACTTATCTCCCTGGCTGCAGTACCTAGGATTCTCCCCCTTTGCAAATGCTGTCCCCATGCCTAAAATGGTGCCCACTCTAGTTCACATACCAACTTCTTTATTCTACAAGACTCCATTTGAGTCACTCCTTTAGTAAGCTTTCCCTGACATTGCTTCTAATGATATTGGCATTGTTAAAGATGATCGGCCAGTTGTTTTGTAAAATATTCTTGAATTTGGGGTTGTCATCTGTTTCCTTATGATTAGACATAGGCTATGCATTTTTTGGTCAGACTATCACACTTGTATTCTTTTCGTTACAACCTATCAGATTCTATATGGTGACTATTTGTCCCACTACTGGTGGTGGTTATTTTTGATCACTTGATTGTGACGATGCCCATCAAGTTTCTCTTCTTGTTCTCTTTGTAATTAACAGATGTTTTGGAGGGAGGTACTTTGAAACTATATAAAATCTCATTCTTTACCTCACTTTCACCTAGCCATTAATTTTACTGTCTATTGAGATGTCTTGCCTGGATTAATTATTACAGTGATTATTGCCTAATGGTGATTTTCTAAAACCATCATTCTTTCTCTGTTTAACTGATGTCTTTCTACCAATGTAAGAAAGAGTTTCTCTTCTCCCCATTTATTTATATCAATGAGATAACAGCTTATTCCTTGGTTAATAATTTGTTACTATATCATTATTTGTTTTAATGCTCCAGTTGTACCTTATTTGGATAGTCGGAGCCCGTCAAGCTTACTTCTGTAGCCTTTGGATGAGTTCTCATCATTCTTCCCGTATTCCCTTACTTTCTGGTATCATAAGATGTTCCAGGCTTATTATATTCTTTTACAGCCCCAGACCTGGATTTAGTCATTTCTTCAAGGAACCTTGGTTCATTTTAGTATTTGAAAACAAGATATGAGCACTAGGTATGTTCATTACTACTAGGACATCACTACTCCCAAGCCTATTAGCAGACAGCTAAGAACCACACACACACACATTTATATCTATATTTATTTCTATACCTATCTATCTATAACGATAACAGTGATCTCACACTGATACTTCTAATTCCAGTCCAACACCAGCTACATTTATTCTAGTTTATTTTTTTTTTCTGTATTTTTAATTCCCTTCTCCAGTAACCTGGCTTGCATTATCCTCAATGTATTTACTTAATTGCTCGATTTCCCTGAATGTAGCTAATCTCCTGAAACTGCTGGGCCACCATCTTCTTTGCACATGGCCCTGCCCTAGCACAGACTTGCCTTCCTGCACAGGCCTGCTTCCCCGTTCTGGGCATTCTACCTTTTCAGGCTGACTCTTGGCTATTAGATTTATTATTAAATAATGAAGGAAGGATGCTAATAAATATATATATATTTTTTTTTTAGAAAGGGAAGGCAAGAGGAAGAAGTAGAGTTACTAGTATATCTTTAACACTTAAAAAAATAATAATAAAACTTCTTAATCTGTTTTAAAAAGACCAAGTCTCAGGCTTACAGCCTTCTCTGCGAAATAACACCTACCTAAAATTTAATACCACTCTTTTGCTTTAATTGTGAATATGTTTGTTACCTGATCTATTTCTTTCCTTTAAATGCATTTTTAATTAAGGTAAATTTATATGCTTTTAAATGCTTGGTTCTTAAGTGTATATATAATTCAGTTACTTTTAACAAATATATATATTACATTGAGATATAGAACATTGACTTCTCCTTAGAAGGTCCCCTCGTACCCCTTTCAGTCAATCTCCACCTCCTCATAGGCAACTACTATTTTTATTTCTATCAGAATTGTTTTTGCTTTCTTTCCTTTGTAAATACTTTAAAGGAAAAAAAATGAGGTAATTAAGAAATTAAGTAAATAGGAGGCGGGGCCAAGATAGCGGACTAGGTAGACGCTACCTCGGATCCCTCTTGCAACAAAGACTCGGAAGAACAAGTGAATCGATCACATACATAACAATCTACGAACCCTGAACAACAAACACAGATTTAGAGACGGAGACCGAACAAATACGGGGAAGCAGCGATTGTTTTCAGAGCCTGGAGCCAGCGTACCAGTCAGGTAACCTTCGGTGCCTGATTTAGGGCAGAGCCCAGGGGAGCAAACGGAGCAAACAAGGGGCCCAGCCCTACCCCCCAAACTCACCCCGGGAGAGGACCCAGCCAGTTCACGCGGGTGGCGTGGCGATGCAGCCGGTGGGAGAAGTCCCCGGGAGGCAGTGACTGGTCTTGGAGTGGGGATAGCAGCGTCGCAGCTGGGGAACCGTCCCGCCGGGATTTTGACTGGGCGCAGGCACGGCATAAGCACGGAGAGCTGCTCCACCCCCCTGAAATAACCCCGGGAGGGGGCCCAGCTGGTTCGCACCGGCGGCGTGGCGACGCAGCCAGTGGGAGAAGTCACTGGGAGGCAGCGACTGGTCTTGGAGTGGGGAGAGCAGCGTCCCAGCCGGGACACGTGGTCACGGCACAAGCACGGGGAGCTGCTCCACTCACCTGAACTAACCCCGGGAGGGGGCCCAGCGGGTTCGCAGGGGCGGCACGGTGACGCGGCTGGCGGGAGGAGAAGTCCCCAGGAGGCAGCGACTGATTTTAGAGCTGAGAGTGCACCGTCCCAGCAGGGGAACCTTAACGTTGGGTGTGGGGCTGGCAGCAGAGGATCTGACCGTGACTTCAGTGGGCCAGACCCCCTGGGAGCAATCTACACACAGCCAGCGCACGTAGGCCACGCGCCCTGCAGGAATCTCAGATATAATAGTCATTCCAAGCAAGACAAGCAACTCTGGCTATATTCTGAGGTTCTACTCTCCTATCTCTCTGATCCCTCCCCCACCCTCCCCCGGCAGCTTCATTAACATCCGAATTGTCTGAGCCAGAGGGAGAACTCTGATAGGGATCTGACTGCATTTTTTTTAGCGGATTTTCTGGGAAAACTAGTTTCCCAGTGATGGCTCGGAGACAGCAGTCCATATCAAACCACATAAAGAAGCAGACCATGACAGCTTCTCCAACCCCCCAAACAAAAGAATCAAAATCTTTCCCAAATGAAGATACAATCCTGGAATTATCAGATAAAAAAAAAAAAACCTAATTTACAGAATGCTTCAAGATATCACAAACGAAATAAGGCAAACTGCAGAAAAAGCCAAGGAACACACTGATAAAACTGTTGAAGAACTCAAAAAGATTATTCAAGAACATAGTGGAAAAATTAATAAGTTGCAAGAATCCATAGAGAGACAGCATGTAGAAATCCAAAAGATTAACAATAAAATTACAGAATTAGACAACACAATAGGAAGTCAGAGGAGTAGACTCGAGCAATTAGAATGTAGACTGGGACATCTGGAGGACCAGGGAATCAACACCAACATAGCTGAAAAAAAAATCAGATAAAAGAATTAAAAAAAATGAAGCAACCCTAAGAATCATGTGGGACTCTATCAAGAAGGATAACTTGTGTGTGACTGGAGTCCCAGAACAGGGAGGGGGGACAGAAAACACAGAGAAAATAGTTGAAGAACTCCTGACACAAAACATGCCTGACATCATGAAAGACGAAAGGATATCTATCCAAGATGTTCATCGAACCCCATTTAAGATTGATCCAAAAAGAAAAACACCAAGACATATTATCATCAAACTCACCAAAACCAAAGATAAACAGAAAATTTTAAAAGCGGCCAGGGAGAAAAGAAAGGTTTCCTTCAAGGGAGAATCAATAAGAATAAGTTCAGACTACTCAGCAGAAACCATGCAGGCAAGAAGGCAATGGGACGACATATACAGAGCACTGAAGGAGAAAAACTGCCAGCCAAGGATCATATATCCAGCAAAACTCTCTCTGAAATATGAAGGCAAAATTAAGATATTTACTGATAAACACAAGTTTAGAGAATTTGCAAAAACCAAACCAAAGCTACAAGAAATACTAAAGGATATTGTTTGGTCAGAAAACCAATAATATCAGATACCAGCACAACACAAGGTCACAAAACAGAACGTCCTGATATCAACTCAAATAGAGAAATCACAAAAACAAATTAAGATCAATTAAAAAAAAATACACATAACAGGGAATCATGGAAGTCAGTAGGTAAAAGATCACAATAATCAAAAACAGGGACTAAATACAGGAGGCATTGAACTGCCATATTGAGAGTGATACAAGGCGATATAGAACAATACAAGTTAGGTTTTTACTTAGAAAAATAGGGGTAAATAATAAGGTAACCACAAAAAGGTATAACAACTCCATAACTCAAGATAAAAGCCAAGAAAAACAACGACTCAACTAACATAAAGTCAAACACTATGAAAATGAGGATCTCACAATTTACTAAGAGAAACGTCTCAGCACAAAAAAGTATGTGGAAAAATGAAATTGTCAACAACACACATAAAAAGGCATCAAAATGACAGCACTAAAAATTTATTTATTATAATTACGCTGAATGTAAAAGGACTAAATGCACCAGTAAAAAGACAGAGAGTCTCGGACTGGATAAAGAAACACGATCCATCTATGTGCTGCCTACAAGAGACACACCTTAGACTTAGAGACACAAACAAACTAAAACTCAAAGGATGGAAAAAAATATATCAAGCAAACCATAAGCAAAAAAGAAGAGGAGTAGCAATATTAATTTCTGACAAAATAGACTTTAGACTTAAATCCACCACAAAGGATAAAGAAGGACACTATATAATGATAAAAGGGAGAATTGATCAGAAAGACATAACCATATTAAATATTTATGCACCCAATGACAGGGCTGCAAGATACATAAATCAAATTTTAACAGAATTGAAAAGTGAGATAGACACCTCCACAATTATAGTAGGAGACTTCAACACACCACTTTCGAAGAAGGACAGGACATCCAGTAAGAAAGCTCAATAGAGACACGGAAGACCTACTTACCACAATCAACCAACTTGACCTCATTGACTTATACAGAACTCTCCACCCAACTGCTGCAAAGTATACTTTTTTTTCTAGCGCACATGGAACATTCTCTAGAATAGACCACATATTAGGTCATAAAACAAACCTTTGCAGAGTCCAAAACATCGAAATATTACAAAGCATCTTCTCAGACCACAAGGCAATAAAACTAGAAATCAATAACAGAAAAACTAGGGAAAAGAAATCAAATACTTGGAAACTGAACAATACCCTCCTGAAAAAAGACTGGGTTATAGAAGACATCAAGGAGGGAATAAGGAAATTCATAGAATGCAACGAGAATGAAAATATTTCCTATCAAAAACTCTGGGACACAGGAAAAGCAGTTCTCAGAGGCCAATTTATATCGATAAATGCACACATACAAAAAGAAGAAAGAGCCAAAAGCAGAGAACTGTCCCGACAACTTGAACAAATAGAAAGTGAGCAACAAAAGAATCCATCAGGCACCAGAAGAAAACAAATAATAAAAATTAGAGCTGAACTAAATGAATTAGAGAACAGAAAAACAATTGAAAGAATTAACAAAGCCAAAAGCTGGTTCTTTGAAAAAATTAACAAAATTGATAAACCATTGGCTAGACTGACTAAAGAAATACAGGAAAGGAAACAAATAACCCAAATAAGAAACGAGAAGGACCACATCACAACAGAGCCAAATGAAATTAAAAGAATCATTTCAGATTATTACGAAAAATTGTACTCTAACAAATTTGAAAACCTATAAGAAATGGATGAATTCCTGGAAAAACACTACCTACCTAAACTAACACATTCAGAAGTAGAACAACTAAATAGACCCATAACAAAAAAAAGAGGTTGAAACGGTAATCAAAAAACTCCCAACAAAAAAAAGCCCTGGCCCGGACGGCTTCACTGCAGAGTTCTACCAAAGTTTCAGAGAAGACTTAACACCACTACTACTGAAGGCATTTCAAAGCATAGAAAATGACGGAATACTACCCAACTCATTCTATGAAGCCACCATCTCCCTGATACCAAAACCAGGTAAAGACATTACAAAAAAAGAAAATTATAGACCTATATCCCTCATGAACATAGATGCAAAAATCCTCAACAAAATTCTAGCCAATACATTCCAACAACACATCAAAAAAATAATTCACCACGATCAAGTGGGATTTATACCAGATATGCAAGGCTGGTTTAATATCAGAAAAACCATTAATGTAATCCATCACATAAATAAAACAAAAGACAAAAACCACATGATCTTATCAATTGATGCAGAAAAGGCATTTGACAAAGTCCAACACCCATTTATGATAAAAACTCTCACCAAAATAGGAATTGAAGGAAAATTCCTCAACATAATAAAGGGCATCTATGCAAAGCCAACAGCCAAAATAACTCTAAATGGAGAGAACCTGAAAGCATTTCCCTTGAAAACGGAAACCAGACAAGGATGCCCTTTATCACCGCTCTTATTCAACATTGTGCTTGAAGTCCTAGCCAGGGCAATTAGGCTAGACAAAGAAATAAAAGGTATCCGGATTGGCAAGGAGGAAGTAAAGTTATCACTATTTGCAGATGACATGATCTTATACACAGAAAACCCTAAGGAATCCTCCAGAAAACTACTGAAACTAATAGAAGAGTTTGGCAGAGTCTCAGATTATAAAATAAACATACAAAAATCACTTGGATTCCTCTACATCAACAAAAAGAACACCGAAGAGGAAATAACCAAATCAATACCATTCACAGTAGCCCCCAGGAAGATAAAATACTTAGGAATAAATCTTACCAAGGATGTAAAAGACCTATACAAAGAAAACTACAAAGCTCTACTACAAGAAATTCAAAAGGACATACTTAAGTGGAAAAACATACCTTGCTCATGAATAGGAAGACTTAACATAGTAAAAATGTCTATTCTACCAAAAGCCATCTATACATATAACGCACTTCCGATCCAAACTCCAGTGTCATATTTTAAGGGCATAGAGAAACAAATCACCAATTTTATATGGAAGGGAAAGAAGCCCCGGATAAGCAAAGCACTACTGAAAAAAAAGAAGAAAGTGGGAGGCCTCACTCTACCTGATTTCAGAAGCTATTATACAGCCACAGTAGTCAAAACAGCCTGGTACTGGTACAACAACAGGCACATACACCAATGGAACAGAATTGAGAACCCAGATATAAATCCATCCACGTATGAGCAGCTGATATTTGACAAAGGACCAGTGTCAGTCAATTGGGGAAATGATAGTCTTTTAAACAAATGGTGCTGGTATAACTGGATATCCATTTGCAAAAGAATGAAACAGGACCCATACCTCACACCAAGCACAAAAACTAACTCCAAGTGGATCAAAGACCTAAACATAAAGACTAAAACGATAAAGATCATGGAAGAAAAAATAGGGACAACCCTGGAGCCCTAATACAGGGCATAAACAGAATACAAAACATTACCAAAAATGATGAAGAGAAACCAGATAACTGGGAGCTCCTAAAAATCAAACACTTATGCTCATCTAAAGACTTCACCAAAAGAGTAAAAAGACCACCTACAGACTGGGAAAGAATTTTCAGCTATGACATCTCCGACCAACGCCTGATCTCTAAAATCTACATGATTCTGTCAAAACTCAACCACAAAAAGACAAACAACCCAATCAAGAAGTGGGCAAAGGATATGAACACACATTTCACTAAAGAAGATATTCAGGCAGCCAACAGATACATGAGAAAATGCTCTCGGTCATTAGCCATTAGAGAAATGCAAATTAAAACTACGATGAGATTCCATCTCACACCAACAAGGCTGGCATTAATCCAAAAAACACAAAATAATAAATGTTGGAGAGGCTGCGGAGAGATTGGAACTCTCATACACTGCTGGTGGGAATGTAAAATGGTACAACCGCTTTGGAAATCTATCTGGCGTTATCTTAAACAGTTAGAAATAGAACTACCATACAACCCAGAAATCCCACTCCTTGAAATATACCCTAGAGATACAAGAGCCTTCACACAGATATATGCACACCCATGTTTATTGCAGCTCTGTTTACAATAGCAAAAAGCTGGAAGCAACCAAGGTGTCCATCAATGGATGAATGGGTAAATAAATTGTAGTATATTCACACAATGGACTCCTACGCATCGATAAAGAACAGTGACGAATCTGTGAAACATTTCATAACACGGAGGAACCTGGAAGGCATTATGCTGAGCGAAATTAGTCAGAGGCAAAAGGACAAATATTGTATAAGACCACTATTATAAGATCTTGAGAAATAGTAAAAACTGAGAAGAACACATACTTTTGTGGTTACGAGGGGGGGAGGGAGGGAGGGAGAGGGTTTTTTATTGATTAAACAGTAGATAAGAACTGCTTTAGGTGAAGGGAAAGACAACACTCAATACATGGAAGGTCAGCTCAATTGGACTGGACCAAAAGCAAAGAAGTTTCCGGGATAAAATGAATGCTTCAAAGGTCAGCGGAGCAAGAGCGGGGGTCTGGGGACCATGGTTTGAGGGGACTTCTAAGTCAATTGGCTAAATAATTCTATCATGAAAACATTCTGCATCCCACTTTCAAATGTGGCGTCTGGGGTCTTAAATGCTAACAAGCGGCCATCTAAGATGCATCAATTGGTCTCAACCCACCTGGATCAAAGGAAAATGAAGAACACCAAGGTCACACGACAACTAAGAGCCCAAGAGACAGAAAGGGCCACATGAACCAGAGACCTACATCATCCTGAGACCAGAAGAACTAGCTGGTGCCCGGCCACAATCGATGACTGCCCTGACAGGGAGCGCAACAGAGAACTCCTGAGGGAGCAGGAGATCAGTGGGATGCAGACCCCAAATTCTCATAAGAAGACCATACTTAATGGTCTGACTGAGACTAGAGGAATCCCGGCAGCCATGGTCCCCAGACCTTCTGTTGGCACAGGACAGGAACCATCCCCGAAGACAACTCATCAGACATGAAAGGGACTGGTCAGTGGGTGGGAGAGAGATGCTGATGAAGAGTGAGTTAATTATATCAGGGGGACACTTGAGATTGTGTTGGCATCTCTTGTCTGGAGGGGGGATGGGAGGATAGAGAGAGAGGGAAGCTGGCAAAATTGTCACGAAAGGAGAGACTGAAAGGGCTGACTCAATAGGGGGAGAGCAAGTGGGAGTACAGAGTAAGATGTATGTAAACTTATATGTGACAGACTGATTGGATTTGTAAACATTCACTTGAAGCTTAATAAAAGTTCATAAAAAAAAGAAATTAAGTAAATAAGATTACAGATCATAAAGATGATATGTGGAGTACAGAATATCACAGAAGATATTACATGCATGACAGGAGTTTGGGCACAATGGCTTGTTCCATGGGCATCTTGCAGAGATGCTCTTTTGCCTTAGGAATGTTTCTGTTGCCGTACTGGACAGAGCTGGGAAAAAATGTAGAGCGAAATTCTAACTCACAAAAAAAGACCAGATTTACTGGCCTGACAGACACTGGAGAAACCTCGAGAGTATGGATGGCCCTCCTACACCCTTTTAGCTCAGTAATGAAGTCACTCCTGAAGTTCACCTTTCAGCCAAAGATTGGACAGGCCCATAAAACAAAATGAGACTAAAGGGACACACCTGCCCATGGGCAAGGACTAGAAGGCAGGAGGGGACAGGAAAGCAGGTAATAGGGAGCCCAAGGTCAAGAAGGGAGACTGTTGACATGTTGTGGGATTGATAACCAATGTCACAAAATGATATGTGTACTAATTGTTTAATGAGAAGTTTGTTTTGTAAACCTTCATCTAAAATACAATAATTTAAAAAAAAAGTTTCTGTTGCTACAATGGAGATGGCCACCAAAATTAAACAAGTCATTGGATACAAGCTCTTGCCTTCTCTCTTTACTTCTTTCATATGTACTTATCTCTCAAGCATCTATTTACATATCTACTATGTGCTATATGTTTCAGGGACTTTAGATAAACAAGAAACAATTCCAATATCCCAAATACAGATGACACCATGAGTGGATCCATATAATTGTTTACAAATCTGTCCACAAGCTTTTATTGCTGCTGTATGGACAATGGTCAGAATTTATAAATTCATTGGTGTGTAAGAGGACATTTTCAGAGACACTTGAAAGAAATGAGCAAAGAGGGTGGGCATCTTATTTTAAAATTTACATGTGGTTTTTAATAAATATAGTTTTATTACAAAATTACATCTGGCATTAACAAAATAAAATGACTGCCCATACTCTGCAATTTAAGCACATTAAACACTGCATTAATCCAAGTGTGCTGAAACAATTATTCCTCTCATGGTTAAATCTAATTAGAAAGAAAATTAATTTGGATTGAAGAGCTCTGGATAAAAGCCTGCTCTTTTTAAATGGTAATACCAACCAGTTGCTGTTGAGTCGACTCTGATTCATGATGACTGCATGTGTGTCAAAGTAGAACTGTCTCCCATAAGGTTGGAAATGGCTGATTTTTTAAAAGATCACAAGGCCTTTCTCCAAGGTACCTCTGGGTAGACTCAAACTTTTAACCTTTTGGTTAGCAGCCAAGTGCTGTAAGCATTTGCACCACCCAGAAACTCCTAAATGGTAATACACTCCTTTGTTTGCTCTAGTTGTTTTTGCCTCCAGTTCTTGTTTATGGTCAAGCAACCAACCTAAAATGGGAAATTTACTTTGTACTGCAGTTAGCACAAAGATGAAATGATACAAAGATGGGAAGTAAGTCAGTGCTATTAGCCAATCAGCAGTTATCCAGGGACTGACTGGGCACTATAAGGCAGAATCCATGCCCCCGAGAAGCTTGTTTTGGGAGATAAGTTAGACTTAAAAATTTGAATTTTGAGAGAGAGGAGTTAGATATAAATCTATAAACAAAAAACATCACATACAAGCATTCCCTACCGTAACTCTTTGGAGTCCCTTGGTAGCGCAAACAGTTAAGCACTGAACTCTCAACCAAAAGGTTGGTAGTTTGAAGCCACCCAGAAGCACCTTGGAAGAAAGCCATGGCTATCTGCTTCTGAAAGGTCACAGCCTTGAAAACCCTAAGGACTGCACCTCTACTCTGCAAACATAGAATTTCTATGAGTCAGAATCGACTCAGTGGCAACTAGTAAATAGTAACCATAACTATGAAAATATACTAGGTCACTAGTTACCAAGCAAACTTTTAAGAATAAAGGTTAGTCCCTCTCTTAGATCCTATCTGAATTTGAGAAGACTAGACTGGAAAGCAGAATGAGCTCAATTTCATTTCTTCTTACAGAGAGTAGGTCAACAGTGGCAGGGTCTACTTGTAAAAGTTAATGGAGTTTGAGACAGAGTATTTAAAGCAACGAATTTAGAAACAGTCATTCATTAATGCAGATAAATTAGCAAAGTGAATATCTGGAATCCTCTGTTCAGGTCCCTGCCCCACATCTCTATAACAGTATCAACTTCACTGTGGTGTTAATGAGATAATGTGGGTTTGAGAGTGTTTTGTAAACCATGTCATACTACGCAAGTGTAAACCCATTGCCATCGAGTTGATTCTGACTCATAGTAACCCTGCAAATCAGAATAGAACTGCCTCATAGGGTTTCCAAGGAGCAACTGGTGGATGCGAACTGCCAACCTTTAGGTTAGCAGCCTTACTCTTTAACCACTGTACCACTAGGGCTCCATCCAAGTGTAAGGGAGTATATAATTCATAAATCATAGTACAAGACCCCTTGTAGCAGGTTTGAATTTTCAGGTATCTCAGCGCTAGAGTACAATTAAGCATAAACTTCATACCGTTTAAGTCTGACAGAACAATATTCATCAGTCATATATAATGGCTGAATGAGATGTGACAGAAAGTGTACAACCTAGCAAAATTGTCACAGGCAGCACTGAAAGGTCTTACATGAAGACAGTTCATGGTTAGGAAGGCTCTAAGCCCAGAGTTTGAGTAATTGAACTGTCTGAGTTTTATAAACTCTGCTGGGAGGCTCACTTTGCCTAGAGCCATGAAGCAAGTAACTTATTCTCTCTGCCTTGGTTTTCCTCACAAAGGTGTTGCTAGGGATAGTGGTTACAAAGATGAAGCTGGCTTTGTAGTAGAAAATTGTGAGACAGTAGATAAGGTATAAGTATTGTAATTTTTTGTGATTTGATTTAATATTCTGTCTACGTTCAACCTACTTCCTTTCTATGCAGTTTGAGTTTCGGAATCTGAACTCTTTCAGAGATGTCCCAGTGCTTAGCCTGCTCCTCTTCACAGCACAGGTAAGAAAATGCTATTTGACATTTCAGCTAGGAGGAGGGAATGTTTAGGCAAAAATGGGTGATACATGAATCAATCAACATGGCTCTTTCTCTTCGGTGCTCCATAGCAACTTAAAGCATTTTTTACATTAAAATTATAACCTACCTTTTTGTTCCAGTCATGAGCTCCTTGATGGAAGGGATCATGTTGCAGTCATGTGTATCACTCTGATGCCTAGGACAGAACAATCTTAGTAGGCATTCAGTAAATATTTATGAATCTGAATAAGAGAGGGCATTCAAGAGACAGCAAAGGTATTACAAGACCAATATGTCCAGGAGGACACATTTTACATACCTGAATCAAAATGTAAAACTTTTTTCAACCAGTAAGTGCTACACACATTTCTCATCCCTTTCATATCCTGAAACCTCACTTCATACCTGCTGTTTACCATGTCTTTGAGTTCTAGTCCATCTCAGAGCCCAATCTGTCCCCAAACCTTACTGTTCCTTCAATCCCTATCTCATCATAAAGGCTTATAGATGGAGAGGGGTCAAGAGTTGTTGTTGTTATTGTTGCTAGGTGCCGTCTAGTTGACTCCAACTCATAGCAACCCTATATACAATGGAATGAAACACTGCTCGGTCCTGTGCCATCCCCACAATCTTTGTTATGCTTGACTCCATTATTGTAGCCAGTGTCAATCCATCTCATTAAGGGTGTTCCTCTTTTTTTCTCAAAAAAGAAAGGGGAGGTTTATTGATGGAGGCAGGATGGAAACAAACAAACAAACAAAAACTGACAGCTCAATGATATTTTTTGTCACCATAAAAATGTTCCCAGTGTGAAAATGGTCACATCAAAATATAAACTGATACATCAGGGCCTAGTTCATAATATCAATTGCATGGTGGGGAAAAGTAAGAGAAAAGGTTAAAATGGTTGGACAGAGTGAGATATGAGAATCTAGGAATACAGAGAGAAAAGTTAAGAAGTCTTTAGAAAAGAAACAGTCTTTAGAACAGTGGAATAAGAGCATCACTATGGAAGCAACTTACTACTTGTCTGTCAGTTTGTTGTACTGTGGTGGCTTGTGTGTTGCTGTGATACTGGAAGTTATGCCACCAGTATGTCAAATACCAGCATGGTCACCCATGGTGGACAGGTTTTATTGAAACTTCCAGACTGAGGCAGACTAGGAAGAAAGAGTTGGCAATCTATTTCTTAAAAAAATTGGCCAATGAAACCTTATGAATAACAGTGGAACATTGTCTGACATAGTGCCGAAAGATGAGCCTCTCAAGTTGAAAGGCATTCAAAATATGACTGAGGAAGAGCTGCCTCTTCAAACTAGAGTCGACCTTAATGACATGAGTGGAGTCAAGCTTTCAAGACCTTTGTTTGCTGATGGGGCACAACTCAAAATGAGAAGAAACAATTGCAAACATTCATTAATAATCAGAACATGGAATGTACAAAGTATGAATCTAGGAAAATTGGAAGTCATCAAAATTGAAATGGAATGCATAAATATTGATAACCTAGCCATTAGTGAGCTGAAATGGACTGGTATTGGCCATTTTGAATTGGACATTCATATGGTCTACTATGCCAGGAATGACAAATCGAAGAGGAATGGATTGCACTTATTGTCAAAAAGAACATTTCAAGATCTATCCTGAAGTACAATGCTGTCAGTGGTAGGATAGCATCCATACATCTACAACAAAGACCAGTTAATATGACTATCATTCAAATTTATGTACCAACCACTAATGCCAAAGATGAAGAAATTGAAGATTTTTTACCAATTCTGCAGTCTGAAATCAATCAAACATGCAATCAGAATGCATTGGTAACTACTGGTGACTGAAATGTGAAAGCTGGCAACAGAGAACTAGAATCAGTTGTAAATACGGCCTTGATGATAGAAATGATGCAGGAGATTGGATGATAGTGTTTTGAAAGACAAATGATTTATACATTGCAAGTACCTTTTTTCAACAACGTAAATGGCAACTATACACATGGATCTCGCCAGATGGAATACACAGGAATCAAATTGACTATATCTGTGGAATGAGATGATGAAGAAGCTCAATATCATCAGTCAGAACAAGGCCAGGGGCTGACTGCAGAACAGACCATCAATAGCTCATACGCAAGTTCAAGTTGAAGCTGAAGAACATGAAAACAAGTCCACTAAAGTCAAATAAAGACCTTGAGTATATCCCACCTGAATTTAGAGACCATCTCAAGAATAGATTTGATGCACTGAACACTAATGACCAAAGACCAGACGAGTTCTGGTATGACATCCTGGACATCACACATGAAGAAAGCAAAAGGTCCTTAAAAAGACAGGAAAGAAAGAGAAGATCTAAATGGATGTCAGAAAAGACTGAAACTTGCTTTTGCGCATAAAGTACCTAAAGTGAATGGAAGAAATGGTAAAGTACAAGAACTAAATGGTCAATTTCAAACAGCTCAAGAAGACAAAGTAAAGTATTATAATGAAATGTGCAAAGACCTGGAGGTAGAAAACCAAAAGGGAAGAACATGTTCGTCATGTCTCAAGCGGCAATATGGAAGGAATCTGTGGGCAAAACATTGAACAATGCAGGAAGCATCAAAAGAAGATGGAAGGAATACACAGAGTCACTGTACCAAAAGAACTGGTCAACATTCAACAACTTCAGGAGGTAGCAGATGATCAAGAACCAGTGTTGCTAAAGGAAGAAGTGCAAGATGCACTGAAGCCATTGGCAAAAAAACAAGGCTCCAGAAATTGACGGAATAGCAACTAAGATGTTTCAACAAACAGATGCAATGCTGGAAGCGCTCACTTGTCTGTGGCAAGAAATTTGGTAGACAGCTTCCTGGCCAAACGACAACAACAACATGGAAGAAACATTTAAGCAAGAATCATCAAACATCTATGTCTAGCCTGTCTTAAATAAAGAAAATTCTAGATTCTAGAACTTCAGTTAAAGTGTTCCTGCGGGTGCCTAAATTCAAGGTGATGTTAGGCATACAGTGGACCACCAGAGGCATGCATCCAAAGATACTAACTGAACTCAGCAGGCAATGAGAGAGTTGACAAATTTTTGAGCATGAATGCCTGGGAAAATATCTATTCACAAAGAGAAGAATACCATTTGCCTTGAGGATATTGATTTTGAGATAGTGAGACTACTGAAATGGAAATATGCAGTAGGGCAGTAGTATATCAAAACTTTTAAAGGTGTGCCACCAAATTTTGATCTATGTGTAAAATTTATTTTTGTTACAGAGGAGAATTATAATGGTTATTTCTGTTGGATTAAGTGTCAAAGCAAGAGTTCCCTACCATGTCACGGAGAGCAGGTAACTACTGGGATACAAGAGAACTTTGCCTCCTAAGTATGTAAGTATAATAAAATGTTAAGGGACACTTTTCCTACTTTAGAATTGTCACTGAAAACACTAGATGAAAAGTATCACATATTTTAAGAGAGGTGCTGGACACATCTCTGTACTTACCTACAGATAGTAAAGGACCAAGGCTTCTTGAACACTACCATTGGAACAGAAGCTATGGGGCAATCATGGCAGGATAGGTGCAGAGTGCATCTCCAGGACTGAGAAGGTTCCAACAGAGGAATGCTGAAGGACCATTAAAAGCACCCTATAGAACATTAAATGAACCACAGAGTATACCAGTACCAGATAATAACAGCACTCACAATGGGTTGGACCTTTCTCCCCTTTGCCTCTTTATCCTCTTCCCCTGCCAACTTGGTGTTGCCAGATGAAACATAATAGAGGGAGAAGAGGCACTGAAGAACAGCATGTCCGAGTAGTGAAGAAGTAGTCTATGTCTTTTTTCCCACTGGTAATCTGTAGAATTCTTGGGTCAGGCCAAACTACAGAAGAGATGAGCCTAAAGTTAGATGAGATTGAATGTTGTTTTAGATGGAGATGGATTTCTAATATTTGAAAATGACACTATTCTATTGTTATCCAGAAATAATACTGGCCTGAGAGGATAGAGAACAAAGATCTGATAGAATGACTTTAGAACAGCAGTGGAAGAAAAAATAAAACTGATTTGATTGTATCCTGCTTAGTTCAGCTCATTCAACAAACAGAAGTAAGAAAGGTCAGGGCAGTAAACCTTTAGACTCTGACAGAGTTTAAGGGAACACAATGAGTGTTGCTATCATTGGGTGGATTTTTTTTTTTTAATTTTACCCAAACATTTTAAAATCAGGGTTGAACTCTTAATCTCTTCATGTGTGTTTTTATTATGTTTATAGTATGCTGCCAACAAAAAAATGTTGGGAACCCTGTGGAAGGGAATAGGAAACATGGAACTGGAATTAAGTGGGCTATTGGGATGAAGGAAACCTGGGTGGTATAGTGGGTAAGAGCTATGGCTGCTAACCAAAAGGTCAGCAGTTCAAATTCACCAGGCGCTCCTTGAAAACCCTATGGGGCAGTTCTACTCTGTCCTATAGGGTTGCTATGAGTCGGAATCGACTCAACAGCAATGGGTTTGGTTTTTTTGTTTTTATTAGGATGAAGCACAGATTTTAAAAATCATTAGCACAGCAGCAGCTAAGATGACTTTATCCACTGTTTCTAGGCCTCCAACAAATACTTACTTGCCAATCCATAAAGATGAGACTTGATGCCATTTTCTCTCTTTCCCAAAACTTGTGATACCTATTTTGGTTATCACCATTATATAGAAATAGTCATATAATTTCATCCTTAGTTCACTGTTCTGAAGGTGGCTCTTTTGGAAAGCTTAGCAAATATTCTCACTTTTCAATTGATTTTGGAATTTACGGGGCCTGTCAAAAAAAGGGCTTGGGAACAAAAATTCCATTTGAAGATGTTATTTTATGTGGCAATTTGGAACCACTTTATACGTTAATAGGACCTTTGTAAGGCCAGACCTTGGTCTTTGAAGGAGACCCATCATGAGCTCAGTTTACTTCTCTGATCCTCAATTTCCTCATTGGTAGGAAAGATATTTAATACTTAACAGGTTAGTTTGTTGAGAAGATCAAATGAAAGAATGTGTACTGTGGCCTACAGAGCTCCCCCTACCTATAATTTAGATCCTCCTCACCTTTCCAACTTCATTTCATGCTACTTTTTCCCTTTGTCACTATCCTCCTGGTACACTAGATTCCTTTCTCTTCTTCAAACACACCAAACCATTTTTTCCTTGCCTTCTACCTAAAATTGCCTTTGTTGGATATTTGGTATCTCATAACTTTGCTTATGTCTCTCATAGCATTTTTTTTATATTCTGTACTTATTTTTTCCATTTGTGTGTTTACTTATTTATTCTCTGTCTCCTTCCACCAGACTTCAAGACCTTTGAGAGCAAGAACTTTATGAGTCTTATTTATTGCAGTGCCCAAGATAGCTAGTACAGTGCCTGGCACATTTTTTTTTAGTAGACAATAAATATCTATTGAATGAATGGTGTAAGCCCTCTGTGTAAGAAAATCTATGGAGAGTTTAGATTGAACATTTTGAAATAATGAAAAGGCAAAGAAATATGGGAGAAGAAATTTCTTGGACATTTTTATATGAAGAAACAAAAAAAAAAAGGCAGGAGAGAGCTCTCTGCAGGAAAGTTCTAAAGGTCAAGGTTTGTTTAGAGAGAAAGCCAAGTCAAGACCCCTGGTTAGGGTGGACAGTGACCCTGAAGGTGGCTCCTGTCATAGTGGCGGCATGAATTTTTGGTTGGCAGTGCATTTTCAGACCAGATGAACCAAGCCAAACCAAAAGCCTGGAAACAAAAACACTACTTGAATGATTCATTTTGTAGAGCAATTTGGAATGATTTCATAGGTTAATATCAGCATCTCTTGATATTTAGAGCTAACTCACCTTCCAGCCATAATTTTTCATCTTCGAAGTAATCAGAGACCCAGATGGCATCTTGGACAAACCAGGATTACCTCCTAGGTAGAAGAAGCATTACCTAGCATGGTCGTGGCTGACACAGGCCCAGGTGTGCTGGCCTCAGGGCTCATTTCTGGAGGAGACTGGGCACATTCGTGTATGCACTTGGGCCTGGCTCCACGGACATGTCCAGAACCTCAAGATTGCTAGTTTCCTTCTGGCTCACTTCACATAAAACACCTTTTTTTTTCATTTTCTTCTTTTGGTGGCAGAACTTTTGCTTTTGACTTGGAAAGTGGGTGTGTCAATTATAGGACTGGTAGAGTAGACTGGAAGGACCATAGGATTTGGGTTTACGTATGGTTCTGTGGCTTTACCGCTTACTAATTCTGTGATCTTGGCAAAGTTATTTAACCTGACTGCACTTCAGTTTCCTCCTCAATAAAGGAAGACTATTATTACCAAATAGAATATTTCCGAGAATTCAATGAGATAATGTGGATGAATATATTTGACAAATTAATATTTCTTTCCCTTCTCCCTCTTTTCTTCTTCCCCTCCTATCTGGTTTATGTATAAAGGAAAGTCCCCTTCTGGTTATCAGGAGAAACAGCACTGGGTAGTGGTTAGAAACTTTGGTGTTCCTTATGGAGCTTATCAAAAATTATAGTCAAGTAGAAATGACATTAAACAAATAATTACACAAAAACACTGGGCCTACCAAATAATAACTGAGCAAAGATCATGATCGTGTTATTAAAAAAAAAAAAAAAGGAAAAAGTAGAGGGAAATCTGGGTGGGAAAGAAGGAAAAATCAGCATGTTCGGTATCAGTGATACATTAAAACCTACTGTTGTCTGTATTAGTTATATTCCTTACTCTGGATTTGGAAACCATGGAACTCCTTTCATAAGTACAGGGTGGGAAGACCTGAAGTAGTGTCATTATATGTGAAAATATATGGAGGATTGATAAAAAGTAGAGGTTTAACTTGAACTTACTGCTTAAAAAAAATAAAAAGAGAACTAACTTAAAGAAGAATCTCATTTCCAAAAGCAGCAGGCAGTAATTGTCCCCTGTACTCTGCACTGCTCAGACACCATCTGGAATCTTGAGTCCAGTTCCATGGTCTACATTTTAGGAAGGATAGAAGCAAATTAGAGTGCATTCAGTGGAGGGCAATAGGATAGAGAGGAGGCCGTAAATCCATATGGCAGAAGGCCCTGGGGATATTCATCCAGGAGCAATGGAGACTAGAGTGAATCATTATATCCCTCTTTAAATAAAGAACTGTGCTATGTAATTAAAAAAAAAAAAAAATCAAACCAGCTTGATTCTTATTTCTCTTGAGAGTAGAACTAGGAGCTATGAGTAGAAATTATTGAAAGCAGGTTACAATTCAGTGTGAAAAAAAAAAAAAGGAAGAATAAAGATTCACTGTCCAAAAGCTGGAACTATCCATCAATTAAATGAGCTTGTTCAAGAAGGAATGAGTACTCACCTTTAAAGAGAGTGGAGTCCCTGTAGTCAGGCTTCCTGTGAGTAGTATTTTGATACTGGGTTTTCAAAGATTGGAGAATATATAGATACAAAATGTCCATAAGAGCCTGTAAGAGAATTCTGTGTCAGCCAGTGCTCTGTGTAAGACAGAAGGAGGGGTGAGGGTGGGGTTAATTGTAGCTTCATGCTCGGCCTATCCATATTCAAATACAAATTTTCCAAAGATACTGCACCATCCAAACACATTACATCTAATGGATGAATATGGCTGTCAAAATCATGAATTTATGACATCTGGACAATAGAAGAAATGGGGAGGAAAGAGTCAGAAAATGGCCATTTATTGAGCACTTACTATGGGCCAGGAGGTATACTAAGCACTTCGCAGATGTTTTCTACTTACCAGGAGGTATACTAAGCACTTCACAGATGTTTTCTACTTAAATTATTACAAAATCTTGTAATATAAACATTTTTATTCCCAATTTACTTATGAGGAAGCTGATAAATTGTGTGGTTAGAAGACTTCTGTAAGATTACATATCTAATTAGTCAAAGGCAGGATTTGAACACAAGACAGACTCCAGAACTACTATTCTTTCATTGATCCAGGAACAGGGAACATATTTCAGGAAGAAGAATGCTGTACAGAAATACACAGAGTTTAGGATTACCTAGCTGTGTAGGATTTCCAATGACAAACTAATACATTTCTTTGGGACACTTTTGGGAAATGTCATGCAGTAAGCTGGAGGAACGTTTTAGAGGAGACTGAATCAAATCAGGAGCTCTAGGTTTGAATCCTGACCCTGCTGCTTGCCAGCTATGTGATTTTAAACAAGTCACGTAGTCTCTCTATGCATGTAAACGTGCTTTTTACCATGCCTGGTAGTAATAAATATATAATAAATATTAGCTATTATTATTATTAGCTAACATTAAGATGGCGTGGTCCATTGCTAGATCTTAAAAGCCAAATTAGGGAGTTTAAATTTGATGTACTTCACAATATCATATCTCAGAAATAAGATGTCTGCTATACTGGTTGGGAGGACAGCATCTTTGCCTGTGAAAACAATGGCCTAACTGGTTGCCTGGCTAAAAGTCTCTCTCATCTCCAGCCCACTCACCACATAGCTGTGATGGTCAAGTCCTTCTTTTCCATAAGAGTTGTCAATTTCTTCTCATTTGTCACGCATTCTTAACCTGAATGGACTTGAGAATCAGCTCACTGGAGACATTATTAAAAAGCACATCCTAAGGTCCTACCCACAGGGATTTTAACTCAGTAGAATCAGCTGTATCTAGTGATCCAGAGAGCCCATTAACTCAGCCTATTAACTTGGCTACCTCTCTGGCTAAGTTCTTGACTCTCCTGTCCTAAGCTTAACTCTCCTAGCACTAGAGCTTTGCATGTAGCTCCACATACTTTCTGAACTTTTGCCATTTCTGTTTTTTTCTGGGACACATTCCCCCTTCCCTTTTCACTCAGCCTCTTCACCTTCCCAATCTTACCTAACTGTATTAGTTATTACTACGTAACAAAGTACCCCAAAACTTTGTTGTTTAAAGCAATAATAATCATTTATTATTTCCCATGGTTTCTGTGTGTCAAGAATTTGAGAGTGGCTTGGTTGTGCACTTATGGCTTGGGGTCTCACAAGGGTTACTTACAGTCAGGTGCCAGCTAGAGTCATTCAAATGGTTAACTGGGTTGGAAGATCCCTTTCCAAAGTGGCACAAGCATGTGGCCGGCAAGTTGGCACTGGCTGTTGGAAGGTGTCCTCTCTACACCGGCCTCTCCACAGGGTTGCTTGAGTGTCTTCACAACACAGTGACTGGCTTTCTTCAGACTGAGTCATCCAAGAGACCAATGTGGAATCTTCAATGCCTTTTATGATATAGCCTTGAAAGTCACACACCATTACTTGCTCAGTATTCTATTAACCACACCGATCTGTCCTGGTTCACCGTGGAACAAGACCACACAAAAAACATGAATACCAGAAAGCCAAGATCACTGGGGGCCATCTTGGAGGTTGATGACTGTATCTTCCTTTCTAACTTAGGCGTTATTTCCATTGGGAAGCCTTCTTTGAAATTGTCTTCCAAATATGTCTACTGCCCCTCCTTGTCTCCTGTTACATAATCCCTGTCCATATGTCTATTATTAAAGGTATATGTTGCGGCCTAATTACCTATTTGGGTATTACTTTCCATTAGGCTGATCAGCTGTGGGTAGAAATCCTGGCTTATTATCTTTTTATCTCCTGTATTTTCCAAAGATTAATGAAGGAGGGAGAAAAGAAAGGAGGTAAAAGAAGGAAGGAGCAAGCTTGAACAATTATCTTTGGTTTGTGACAGCATTCTATTTCTATTAATTAGCAGATGGTTAACAAAGAGAGCTATCTTTTAGTGGCATTTGGGAAGCAGTAGGGAGACTTAGCTAAACTTTCATCCACAACAACACAAATTTTGAAGAACGCGTATGAACTTTGGCATCATTCAGTTTGCTAGCTCTGACAGTCATGTTCAGTCGTATTTGGGTCTAATTTTCTTTTGTGTTCTCTTTTTGATATTTCAGTCACATACTCTGGCTTACAAACAGAGGGGTTGGAAAGTTATAAAAAGGAGTGTGGTCTTGGAGATGGCAGAGGACAAAAGCTTTCAACAGTAAAAAAATTCCTAAAATGTTTTATGGATTCTTTCAGTTATAATCTTCCCATGCTGGGAGGTCCACATGCACTGAAAATATTAGATTTTTTTCTTATGACAAGATTCTTCACTGGAAGAGAGTTGTACACATAAAGATATTAATGGCGCTTTGTTTTTTCAATAACACCATTGCTGCTTTATGCTGGAAGTAGCTTCTGTGACTTTTCCAGCCAAATTCTTACCTTGCTCTCCTATAATTTTTAGATTGTGCCTATCTCTCCCCAGGACTATGAAAGAGTCGTGTCTTATCTTCATATATACATCATGGTGCCTGATGCATAATAGATAATTATTAAGTGTAAACTGAATTAATAAAGCATTTATAAAAATAATCATATTTAAGATTCTGCATTGGCAGATTATCTCACTCCTCACTGTGCATGACACTTATTGAAATATCCTTCAAAACCAGTAAGCTGATCCTTATTAACCAGTCATAATTACAACAAAATTAATGAAAGCAATTTTAGAAGAGTTTCTTCCACATGTGATTGTATATGCAGAACTCTTTGACATCACCTGGCAATTTTCCTTTGCCCATGGGACCAGGATTTCTTGTCTTGGTTTAGGGTCATGTGAAGAATGAGAAACCTGCCTCTGATCTTCAAGGAAGTACCAAGCAGCAGACTTTCATGGAGCACTGTGTTAAGGCACAGGTGTGGCAAGATAATTAAGACTGCCTCTGCCTCCTGAAGGAAGGTAGCTGAGTTCCTATATTGCCTCCTAGAGACTGAGAGGGGATCATTATAGTGGATGCTGTGATATGCTGCCTAGATTCCATGCTCTGTCTGTTTCAGGGCTGAAGCACTACTTCTCTGAGCTACTGAGGTTTGGTGATTGATAGCTTATGGCTGAGGCCCCTTGGAAGATTGGCCTAGACCTAAAGGGAATCACCTCGCCCATCTGTGTGCCCTTCCCTGGGGCAGTCTACATTCAGTTATTGCTCCATATGAAGGTATAAAGGCCTGGCCCACTTGCCCTGATCTGGGACAACTGCAGGGCCGTTGCTGTTGCAGAGCTCCCAGTAGGATCAATTGGGCCTTCATTGTGACTGCTTTGCAGTTCAACTTCTCCCCATGCCCTAATCTGCTTCCTTCACTCCCTCATAGGTATTGATCTTGAGAATGTTAAAAGTCAGAGTCTGCTTCCTGGTGAGCCTAACCTGTAATCATCACTTAAGTTAGGTTATAGAGTATGGGATAACCCCATGAAAATATGTGACTCTTTTATGATTCATTTTTGAAGTTTTTAATATATAAACTTCACAGAAGGAACCTAGGTTCAGTCAAGACTTTTGGGTTAAACTAATAAAGCACAGGATTTCCCTGGGTAGCACAAACATTTAAGTGCTTGACTACTAGGCTAAAGATTGACAGTTTAATTGGGTTTTCTGCGTAGGGGTGCCTTAGAAGGCAGGCCTGTCAATCTGCTTCTGAAAGGTCACAGCCTTGAAAACCCTATGGAACACAGCTCTCCTCTGACACACATGGGGTTGCCATTAGTTGCAATCCAACAGCAACTAACAACAACGATAACAATAATGCATAAGAATTTAATCTAACAAATATATAATTGAAAAAATAGAATCATAATTTACTTCTTTTAGTATTTACTACACGTGCCTAAAACCTAATTCTTGAACTCAGTACTTAAGGCATACTCAGTTCTAGGACTCACTATTTATGGTGCAAGTATAGATTATTTTCGTTACACTAGGACCAAGGGAATGGAGCCCTGGTGGAGCAACGGTTAAAAGCTTGGCTGCTAACCGAAAGGTTGGCTCCACGGTAGAAAGATCTGGTCATCTGCTCCCAGAAGGATTACAACGTAGAAAACTTTATGGGGCAGTTTTACTCTGTCACATAGGGTCACTATGAGTCGAAATTGTCTCGATGGCACCTAACAATAACAGGACTGAGGGAAGTTCATTATCTTCTGTTTGCAGCAGCTACCCTTACAAAGCAAAATGAAACTGTAATGTAACTTCTCAATAAAAACACTTCCAGATAACACACTAATGTTATGTTTTCACAAAATGTGATTATAAAGCAATACGTCTGATTTTCTAAAGGGATTTTATCATTTCTTACCTAAAACATATACTGGAATATTAAATTTTGTAATACCTACTTCTATACTGTAGTAGTAACATATGCACACCAAGTGGTTGCTTGCTTATTTGTTATGCGGCTTACCCTCTTATCATAGAATTCAATACATTGAGATATATAATCTTTCTAATCATTTGAAAGCATCAAAATGCATCTACTAATTAATGCTGAACTGCCAAAAATAAGTAAAAGCCTTTATATATAATTTGCACAAACATTAAAAAAAAAAAAAAATTTTTTTTTTTTTTTTTTAACATTAGGATGTGTAAATTTCTCAAAGTCCTTGTCTTTGGTTGACATAATCAGAGAGAATGACAGATCGCTGTTTCCCGAACTATTTGGCAAGGGGGTACCTAAAGCCAAAATCTAAATGTGTATATAATACATCATAGAATCTAAAATTCACCTAAAATTTTAAGACATAAGACTTCAAAGAAATTCCTACAACGAATTGGTTTTGCCTAAGCTCTTAGGGTCATCCTTTTTTCTCCTCTTCCTGAGGTTCTTCACTGCACTTAAGTGGTTCTTCAGCAAAAAAGTTTGAGAAATGTAGCCATACAGATTTGTGTCAGGATCACAGGTTTGGCCTTTTCTTAGATGTGGTGACGACCTATTTCTTCAACCATTATTTATAGAGAACCTACTATGTGTACCATTGTGTAGAACAATTTTTTCTTTTTCCTGCAGCAGCTTATAGCATTCAAGGCAGCTTCCACTCCACTTAAATAAAGCAAGCTCCACTTTAAGCCTACAATTTTTTTTTAAGCCACCAAGAAAACATGATTGCGCTGAAAGTCATCACCCTGGAGGGGATGACGTCCTGGACTGACCTTCAGCTCAGAGGTGAACAACTGGGAGAGCTGAAGTCCCCCTCCTCATATAAACAGCAAGCTCGCTTCAGCTAATTAGCCATCCTTCCAGATGCTCTCTGGGCAAAGGAGACCTGATGAGGATAAGGTGAGAAACAGTTTAAAAACCAACATGAATTAGTCAATGAAATCTGAGTTGCCCCCTCCCCCAACTACCTTTCTTTAGGTCCTTAGGTTACATATGTTCCTGACATTTCTGCATTCAGCTTTCTTGCTCAGCAGGCTTTGCAGGACCTGAGGGGTTTACATTACCCAGATGAGTGTGGATGAAATCAAAGTTCCATCTACTGTTGTGGGTGGGCTTGGAAAAGAGAATGAAAATATTTGCTAAATTTAGATGGCTCGTGTAATGCTTTCTAACCACAACAACATGATATTGGAAGACTAAATTTGGTAAGACAAGCATTTTTCCTCCTAACAAGCTTCACTCACCATCGAATTGAACTGAATTGAAAATACTTGACAGCAGTGATTTATTTGAAGTCTTTTTAACTGAAAGATTTCCGTTGGACCAGGGACATTAAGTCTATTTGGTGAGTGAAAATTAGTGTATGCGAACAGCTGTCAGAAGGAAGTCATTACCAATCTCTGTTTTAAAAATAGCCAGCAAGTTTTCATTAGCAAAAAGTAGATTTTTGCTTGGTGTAATCGCCACCCCCCCAAATAAATGACATGCCCAGTGGTGTCTGTTGTCATTTTACTTTTGACAAAATCTACTGACTTCAAGTAGATGTAAGTCCACCATCTTTATAGTTTCAAATTAACCAAATGCCTCAGTTAGGGAATCAGTTATCTTCGTTAGAATTTTTATTACTCACCTAGAAGAAGAATCAATTACCTATGGGTTTCTGGGGCAGGTCTACTCTGTCCTGTAGGGTCACTATGAGTTAGAATCCACTTGATGGCAATAGGTTTGGTTTGATTTGGGTTTTCTTCCCAGGAATATCTGCTGGGGATGACCCTTAAGAAGCTCTTGACCTATTTTTTAGTTCTTAGTGCTGTAGATTTTTCATTTTCATTCTTCCGAATTTAGAGAAGAGATTTTCCGGGTCCTCTATTATATTTTGTTTGATTTATATGTTTTTCCTTTTGTTGGCCATGCTGTTTATATCTCTTCTCTTTTATTGAGTCATCTTTTTGATGATTGCTGTCTCATTTATTTAACATCTTTTTCTAATTGTCCTCATTTCAGTAAGGATTGTAAGCAGCAGCACCAGCAAAACATATATGAGGCAGCCAGTGGTACACACAGGCATAAAGAGCTGAACGACTTCATAGTGCTCCACAGACCTGTACTTGGCTCTTCCTGAGCCCCAGAGGGAAGCTCTTATTTGGTTTTGATGAAGACCTCAGTTGTAATCTTGGCTGGCTAGGAGAGACTGACAAAAACTGTGCACTTATAATTCATAGCCTCTAGAAACCAAATTACTTCTGTAGGAAAAGACTCCAAGGATAGCTCAGAGAAGTCAGTTCTGCAACAATGTTATCTTACTTTCAGAGTGATTCAAGGTCTCTCTGAAAAAAAAATTGTAATTTAAAACTATGAAGTAAAGCTTAATATAAGTGTATTTATAGACCTACTTTTTTCTTGCCAGTGAATGTGAAATAAACTCCTTAACAGGGCTTCAAACCAGTCTGCTTCAAACTCCTGCTCAGAATTTGCTTTTGTAACTACTGTATTTTTATGCAAATAACACACAGCTTCTACTTTTTTTTGGCATAGCAGCATTTAAGAAAATACCTTTCAGGAGGAGACAGCTGTTGGCAAACAAGCCACGTGCTATTTTCATAAAATACAGTAGTTCCCTGCTGAGAGTTTGTGTTTCTAACAAGTTCCCAGGAAGTTATACATAAGAATCACCTGGGGATCTTCTTAAATGTAGATTCTGATTCAGTATATCAGGGGCACCTGTTGCAATGGAGTCTCTTCTTACTCATAGCAACCCTATAGGACAGGGTAGAACTGCCCCGTAGGGTTTCCAAGGAGCACCTAGTGAATTTGGACTGCAGACTTTTTGATTAGCAGGGAGCTCTTAACCACTGTGCCACCAGGGGTTCCAACCAGAATGAATAGGTTGAAGCCCTGCTCCTAAAGGAAGCATTCAGTTCATTTGCATTTCTAACAAGTTCCCTGATGAGAATTTGCATTCCTAACAAGTCCCTACTGAAAATTTGCATTTCTGTGGAGCACAGGGATGATTATCCAATAAGCAAGGTAAACACCTTGCTTACCAGATCTTCTGTAGTGAACAATTTCACATGAGTTTCACCACATCTTTGAAATCATTCACTACAGATTAGTACTTACTGTGTCATCTGTCCCAGACAGGGATTGTAAATTTAAAAAGAGGTTTTTATTCTGTGGGAAGGTGCTGTGGGGTTGGGAGAGAGAGAGATGTCAGGCATATCTAGAAGCAGAATCTTTGATGTGATAAAAAAATGTGAAATTACTCACTGCAAATGATCTGGTAAGCAAGGTAAACACCATGCTTAATTTCTTATTGGATAATCCTCCCCTGCTACTCCACCCTTTTCCTCACCAGCTGCAAACAGTCTAACTCCTATGCTTCCTAAAACCAAAAAAACCAAACCCTTTAGTCAATTCGGACTCCTAGTATCCCTATAGGACAGGTAGAACTGCCCCACAGGATTCCCAGGGCTGTAAATTTTACAGAAGCCAACTACCGCATATTTCTCCCACAGAAAGGTTGGTGGGTTTGAGCCGCCGACCTTTAGGTTAGCGCAGCTGAGCACTTTAACTACTGTACCACCAGGGCTTTTATGTCTCCTTAAAAAAAAAAAAACTGTTGCCATTGATTGGACTCTGACTCATAGTAACCCTATAGGACAGAGCAGAACCACCCCATAGGGTTTCTAAGGTGTGGTTGGTGAATTTGAACTGCTGAAGCTCCTTATCACTGCCCCACCAGGGCTCCATAAGCCTCCTAAAACCAAATAAAACCCGTTGCCATCAGGTGGGTTCTGACTCATAGCAACCCTATAGGACAGAGTAGAACTGCTCCATAGGGTTTCCAAAGAGTGGCTGGTGGATTCAGTCTGCTGACGTTTTGCTTAGCAGCCAAACACTTAACCACTCCAATTCATTTCCTTCTTTTAGCCTAGGTTGCTGAGGCAGCTTCTTAACTGATAACCTTAAGGTCAGCAGTTTGAATCCACCAGACGCTCCTTGAAAACCCTGTGGAGCAGTTCTACTCTGTCTATTGGGTCGCCATGAGTCAGAATCAACTGGACAGCAATGGGTTTGGTTTTACCATCATTCAGTCTTGGTCCTCTTTCATTCCTTCTCTGCTCTGCAGCCAGAATGATCCTATTCAAATTCATATTTAATTTTGCGCTCCCCTCTCCCCCTCAATTTATAGCTTCCAGTGCTCCTCTGATTTCAGGATAAAGTCTAAATCCCTTAAATATTATTCAAGAACTTTTAGGATCTACATACACCCTACTTTTAATCTATTCAATATAATCTCTTACCACCACCCCCAATGTAAAATTCCAGTAGCAATTACTTGCAGTTCTCCAGAAATGCCTCTTGCCTTGGGGCCTTTGGCGCCCTGGTAGTGCAGTGGTTAAGAGCTTGGCCGCTAACCAAAAGGTCAGCAGTTCAAATCCACCAGCTGCTCCGTGGAAAACATATGGGGCGGTTCTACTGTGTCCTAGGGTCACTATGAGTCGGAACTGACGCAACGGCAATGGGTTTTGGAGCCTTTGGAACTTCTCCTGCTTCTGCCTGGACAACTCTTGCTCATTGGCTGGCTAACTTCTATTTATCACTCAGGAAAACTAAACCAAACCCATTGCCATTGAGGTAATACCAACTCATAGCAACCCTATAGGACAGAGTAGAACTGCCTTATAGGGTTTCCAAGGAGCAGGTGGTGGATTCGAACTGCCAACCTGTTGGATAGAAGCTGAGTGCTTAACCACTGTACATCACTCAGGAGTAAATTTAAATGCTACCTTCTCCAGGAAGCCTTTCCTAGTCCTCCCAGATTGGGTTAGGAGTCCCTCTTCTGTGCTCTTGCAGCTCTGGGTGCAGTTTGTCTCAGCATTTATTACACTGTCTCACCAAACACCTCTTCCACCCATCCTTCTACTTATAAGACTGTATCAACTCTGTCCATCCAACATGTGGCACAGGGGCTGGTTGGTAACATTCACCAAGAGTGTATACCTGCAGGGCAATGATGCCACTTGTTTGAAGGTCTCAACTTAGTACTAGTTTTTCTCTTATACTGATTTTCCTTTTTACCAAAGAGAAGTGAGCCTCAAGAATCAGAGCCTAAGAAGGCATGAAAATCTAACTAGAATTTGGCAATACGGCTTGGTTTTATTCTGTTTACTTTTTAAATTGCTCTTTGGGTTAAATGATACTGTTTTTCAATTTGTTGTAGTAAAATAAACTTTTATTAGTATATTTACATATTTAAAATTCAGTGTATTCAAATTAAAATATTAAATAAATACTAGTACAGATAGCAAATGACTGAAAAAATCCTGATGGTGTTATGTGAATGGCCAGAGTTTGAGAAACAGCCTTATACCATGAGGTAATTAGACTCTCATAATTTAAAGTTTATTTATAACCAACCCAGTATACTTAATCTTCAACCTCCACATAAAACCCTGTACATGTGATCCTGTGTAATGGGACTGTTAGGGTTTTAACTCCAGCTTTGATAAAGCCATTGCAATGTAAATGCTTCAGCTTTTATCTTTTGTTACCAAAGGCTGGATTCAAGCAAGAATGGTCAGCAAGAAGTGTAGAAGCCAAGGTCCCTCAAAGGCCGTCCTAAGTCATGAACTAGGATGATTACTCCTTATGGGCAGGGGGAAATGCTGGTAGTTGCTGAAAGTTGAATCTAGAAGGGACTTTGGGGGGCATTCTGGGTGGGAGAGCTGAGGGAGAACCAGTGTGGGAAGAATTGGAATGTCTGAAAAATGAGGAGCATATGATCAAATTCCTGAGTTACATCTTGGAGGCCAAATAGTGTAATAAGCTCTGAATTCAGAATGCTTGAGCATGAAAAGCTTGGCTAGACCACTTGCTAACTCTGTGATCTAGAATAAATTATTTAACCTTTCTACAGTTCTTTTTACAGTTTAATTTCCTTGTCTGCAAAATTGGTTAATAATAGTAACTAGCTCACAGGCTTTTTGTAACACATAATAAATACTAATCCAATATTAGCTATCATCATCCACATATTCATCATCATTATCATCACCCAGTGATGTACACAGATGCAAGATTTTAATCAATAATAGGGGTTAGAGACTTGGGGCTTGGATCTCAGGAGCATGCAGAAAAAAATCATATGACCAAAATTAAAGATTGGCCAAATTATTTTAGGGACAGGTTTTTCTAGGAATTCTGTTTGTAAAGGACCAATCACAGTAGACCATGTCATAAGCACTCTGACAAAACAGGATAATCCTATAGAATTGTTTCTTTTCGTGGGCTCTAGGAACATGACTAATACATGGGTAAATGTTATCTCAATTTTGCCAGTGACGACATTTCTCTTAACTAATTAATGGCTGCTTTTATAACATGTCATTAAGATATTTTTCCTGTAGGTTTTTTTTTTTTTTTTTTTTTCCATGCAGTGGCTGGAGCCTGAGGAAACAAAGAGGAGGAGAAACCTCCCTAATGATTTTTTTTTTTCTTTAATCGTGCTGATTTCAGTACCCTAAGGTTTCTGCTGCCACACATTCCGATGATGGGTAAATTATTGTGGCAACAATTTAGACCAGTGTTTTGAACTTAAGTATTAGTCTGTGGCTTGTTTTGTCCATATGTACCTCTCTAAAAACCTTAGGAAACCTATAGTGACAATTTTTAACTTTTTAAGGGATTGAAAATGCCACCTGAGGATCTGTCAAAGCTGTGGCATCTGTCCTTAGAAAAGTTACTGTGCCCACATAAAAATAAAATGTATACAATTTTGTGGGGTTCAAGGACATCTTAAGCTATGGACACCACATTAAGAATCTCTATTGTAAAGACAAACCTTTGGCCAACCTGAAACTAGCGATAAAATGCAGGAAATGTAGATGAGTAAGTTCTCTGATTCCTTAGGCACAAATGTAGTCAGAAGGCAGGACAGATATGGGTTAAATTTTTTTTTTCTTAATTGTGCTTTAAGTGAAAGTTTACAAATCAAGTTAGTCTCTCATACAAAAACTTATGCACACCCTGCTATGTAAGCCTAGCTGCTCTCTCCCTAATGTGACAGCACACTCTCCCTCTCCACCTGTATTCTCCAAGTCCATTCAACCAGCTCCTGTCCCCCTCTGCCTTCTCATCTCGCCTCTAGACATGAGCTGCCTACATAGTCTCATATGTCTACTTGAGCCAAGAAGCTCACTCCTCATTAGTATCATTTTCTGTCTTATAGTCCAGTCCAATCCCTGTTTGAAAAGAGTTGGCTTTGGGAATGGTTCCAATATTCGGCTAACAGAGGGTCTGGGGGCCATGACCTCTGGGATCCATCTAGTCTCAGACCATTAAGTCTGGTCTTTTTACTAGAATTTGAGGTCTGCATCCTACTGTTCTCTGGCTCCATCAGGGATTCTCTGTTGTGTTCCCTGTCAGGGCAGTCATCGGTGGTAGCCAGGCACCATCTAGTTCTTCCGGTCTCAGGCTGATGTAATCTCTGGGTTATGTGGCCTCTTCTGTCTCTTGGGCTTATGTTTACCTGTGTCTTTTGTGTTCTTCAGGAAATGCATTAATTTTTGTGTTATTGTTATAAACCTGAACAACTGTCTTTCTCTTAATTTATGTCTTTATAGTATATTGTCATTATTACAAATGCTGTGGTTCTTAAATAGAGGATATGATTACCACCAGAGTTTAAAATTTGTCAGGCCAATCATAGAGAAGCTGGTTAGTTCTGCCTGAAGTCCATGAATGTCACCAGGTGAGAATGATTGATAAGTTTCTGAACATTGGAACTAGAGGGGGACCTCTGAGATCATTAAAAATCAGTTTAGATCATTCAGAGATCAGTACAAACTATTCACTGCATAAACATTGTACACCTACAACATGACAAACAAAGCTCAGGAAACTGAGTTAATTTTCCAAGGTCATACATCTAGCTACTAGCAGAGCCAGCCATTCTATCCTGATTTGTAGGCTGGGGCTCTTTTCACTACATTATGTAGCCTCCACAAAAGCATGTTGTGGGGAGATGAAGTTCACAGTCCAACAAATATTATTTTTATCTCTATAAGAATATAGATCATTCACTTTTTTTAGATACAAAAAAGAAATTTAAATTAAAAGCAAAGTTTCAAGGCATGTAACACTTGCCATCATGGACATTATGCTTGGTTCAGAAGAGGGTCAGCAAAAAAGAGGAAGACCCTCAAAGAGATGGATTGATACAGTGGCTGCAACTATGGGCTCAAACATAGCAGAGGTTGTGAGGATGACACAGGACTGGGCATTGTTTCGTTCTGTTGTGCATAGGGTCACTATGAGTTGGAACCAAGTTGAAGGCACCTAACAATAATACTTGCCTTAGGACCATCTAGCCTAATCTAACTTAACCTGACATGGTTTTCCCACTGGCCTTGACTGTAATTTACACCTTCTCAATTCTTTTCAGTAATTTTGCATAATTGTGTGTTCCACAGAACACTTTTCTCTGAAGATGCTATTGTACAAAAGATTTTGTAGTCAAAAAGCTTTGGAAAATGGTATATGTTATAGCCTCCTTTTGGTGTGCTAAAAAGCATATAAGTACATTAAAGGATCTGGAAAGTCTTGCAATAAAACATAATAGCCACAATTCCTGTTTGGCTTTGAATTCTATATTTTCTAAAGTCACTATACCTCAGAATTCTTTTTTGTATGTAACATCTATTAAAATTCTGCACAATAAATGCTCTTCCACACATACTATGGAGAACTTGAACTCTGCTATAGATTTACAAGCCTCTAAACTAAGCTCCTATTTTCCAATTATTGTTGAAAATAAAGAGCAATTATTTTATGAAAGCTTGTTGCTGTGGCATACCCTTCTCTCCCATTCAATTATGAAAACCACGCTAGCTAGAACTACCTCTATTTCTCGGTTTCCAGCTTTCCCTTCTCCATTACACTGGCTTGATGTCCTGCCAACTTAACTATTCAAAACCTTCACCCCACCACTTTCAATTCAGAAATGTAAGGAAATAATCGTGTATAGGAACAATTATTTTATCTATTAATAATAATGAACAATTAGAAACAATCCAATCTCTAATAGTAAGGGTAAAAAAAAAAAAAATAGTAAGGGTAGGGGTAAGCAAACTAGCCATATAATAAAATGTTATCCAGCTATCAAAAATCACTTTTTTTATAGATTATTTACAAAAAAAAAAAAAAAAAAAACCATTGTCGTCATCAGTTCTGACTCATGGCAACCTCAGGTGTTACAGAGTAAAACTGCTCCATATGTTTTTCTTGGTTGTAATCCTTATGGAAACAGGTTGCCAGGTTTTTTCCCCAGCACTACTTGGTGGGATCAAACCTCCAAACTTTAACAGTCAAGAGCAAGCTGCACCACAACAAAAACCAAAACCCACTGCCCTTGAGTTGCTTCCAGTTCATAGCAACCCTATAGGACAAAGTAGAACTACTCCGTAGAGTTTCCAAGGCTGTAATCTTTACGGAAGCAGACTGCCACATCTTTCTCTCATGGAATGGCTGGTAGGTTTGAACTGCTAACCTTTTGGTTAGCAGCTGAGTGCTTTTACCACTAGGCCACCAGGGTGCCTTTGCACCACACAAGGACCTTTTATATATTATATAATATACATATATATGTTCTTCATCCTCCCACACACATGCATACATACATATCAAAACTTGAAGGAAATACCTTAAAATGTTACAGATATTTATCTTTTAGAAGTCTAAATTTTTCTTTATACTTTTCAGTATTTTTTTTAAATGTTTCTACAACGAGTAATTTAAAAAAAAAACAAAACAAAAAAAACTATCATTAAATAGGTGGTTTTCCATCTTTGAAGCAAACTAGAAAAAGAAACCTCTCCAAATGTGGGCTCATTTAGCCTTCATACTAGTTTGATCTAAACAGAGATTACCAAGAAGTTTGCTCCTCTGTTTCCTAATTACCGTTCTTACTTTCTCTTTAATTTCAATCTCCTTCAAGACGAGAGTACTCCTTCCAGAGAATGTTTTAAGATCCCTTTTTTACAACTAAGCTCTTAAACTAAGATTTTTTATAAACTGATTTTGGCAAGACATGTTTACACTTAAAAAAGTATGCTATTTTCCTACAGGGTATAATTTTTACAGGTAATATAAAATAATATATATGCCAATTTGTACAGTAGTTTCCCCACATAAAATCACCCTTACTGAAATAAAGAATGGAATGGGTCTAAAATTCTAATATTCACAACTTCTGAAGTACTGGGCATTTAGTATTGTTTTCTTCCCCTTGAGTATAGGAGTGGTATTTTTTATGATACAGAGTTGGCAGACAGATTTGAAGGAACAGGAGACAGTTCGTGTGATATTTTTGAATGAGGGAGAAATTTTACTGCAAAGCTTAACAGCTTTTAAAGAAATACAGTATAATTAGACTCCCCATAATATATTATATTAAATATATATATAATAAAATACAAATTTACTAGATATGTGAAGAAACAGAAAAATGTGACCAATAGTCAAGAAATAAAGTAGACAATAAAAACAGACCCCAAGATGACTCAGATATTGGAGTTAGCAGACAATGGTTTTAAAAAAGCTGTTATAAATACATTTAAATGTTTAAAGGAGAATATCTACATAGAAAGTGTACTGTGAGAAATCCCATAAGAAAAAAAAAAAATTCTAGAACTAATAAGTACCCTATCTGAAATTTTAAAATTGTGTGGACTGGATTAACAGCAGATTGGAGATTGCAAAAAAAAAAAAAAAAGTCAGTGAATTAGAAGATAGAAAAGTAGAAATTATCTAATCTGAAGGAACAGAAAGAAAAATATTAAAAAAAAAAAAAAGGAATAATGTTTTGTAACCATATCAACTGGTCTGACAAATGTGTAATTTCAGTTCCAGAAGTAGAGAAGAGAGTGAATAAAACAAGAAAGATATATCTGAAAATTAATGACCTAAGATTTCCAAAATTTGTTGAAAGGAAACAAACCAACAAACAAAAAAAACTTTAACCTACAAATCCACAATTAACACAATTGATTAACATACCTTTGCTAAGTGGTCTGCAGACAAGCCATTGCAAACGTGATTCAGACTGAGTTGGAACTGTAAACTGCAAGGAAAGGATGTAGGCTTAAAATACTTACCACAGAGAATCTTTCCTCTAATTTGATGGCACTCATTTTCTGCCCATTGTGTAGGTACTAAGACTACTCTTTTAGCTTCTTTTCATGAGAATGTCAGATTTTCTCCTGGAAGGAAAAATAAAGGGTATCAATACAAAATGATGCTAATGAAATAAGGACTCAACTTACCACTGTCATGAATGACAGCAGCAACCAGTTACTGAAGGCCTCCATGTTCCAGGCCTTGCCTTTTCGTATCCTAACAGCAATCCTAAGAAGGAGGTTGCATTATGATCTATGTGGGGCAGTATAGCATAATAGTTAAGAGCATATTATCAGACCCAATTCCCAGGGTTCAGTCTTCAACTTTGCCACCTACTAGCTGTGTGATCTTGGGAAAGTTATGTATTCTTTTCACCCTAGTTTTCTTATCCGTAAAATAGTGATCATAATCATTATCTCTGGTGGCATGGTGGTTAAGAGTTTGTCTGCTAATGAAAAGATTGGCAGTTTGAATCCACCAGCCACTCCTTGAAAACCCTATGGGGCAGTTCTACTCTGTCCTATAGGGAGTCAAAATCTACTTGACAGCAATAGGTTTGCTTTTTTTTTATTACAGAGTCAATGCGAAGATTAAATAAATTAATATATGTGAAGTGTTTATAACAGTGTCTGGCATAAATTGAGTGTTTTAGAAGTGTGAGCTATTAATTATCTCATCTTCAAAGAAAACTGAACTGGGGTTTATAGAGGTTAAATAGTGCTCCCAAGGCCACACAATTAAAGAGCCTGCAATTAGATCAAGACTGGCCAAACTTCAAATCCAGTGCCCTTACCTACTACTATGTTTTTGAGTGTAAGAAGATCATCCCTTTATTTCTCTCAGGACTTGAGCCAATAGAAGGTTCTTAGAAAAAAAATCTAAGTGTAGATTGGCAGTTTTACTCATGTGGTTCTTCAACTTGTAAGTTGATGTGGATCCAAGCATTGCCCACCCCCCTGCCCCCATTCAGACCATAAGTTCCACAAAAGCAAGCAATTGTTTTTTTTTTTTTTTCTTTCTTATTTACAAATGTATCTCTAGGACCTAGAAGAGTGCTGGCACATAGTAGGTACTCAATGAGTGAATGAAAGAATGAGATCAAAATGAAGACAAATAGCTCCGTGATGTTAGTTTACACCTTATTTGGCATTTGTTTTGTTAACAAGCCAGACTTAATGTTTTCAGGTGTATCTCTGAGCTGTTCCAATACACATCCTAATGCAGCCCATACTAGACTATAAACCCATTGGCCCAATATCAAATTTTTAAGTACACCAGTGGTTGTTGCCACATTCACTACTCACCTGGATATTATTTCACTTGAAGAAAAAAAAAAAAAAAGACTCTAAATTCTTCAGATACACTGAGATTGGTTCCTCTTAATCTAGTCCTCTTATGGGGGCAGTTTTCCAACAATTTATGTTCCATTCTGTATTATGTCTTGAGAAGCCCATTAGGAAATTTATTAGATTCCAGTTCCTTACCATCCCTATTGATTCACTAGTAGTTACGTGCATTGTTTCAAAGTTCGATACATTATATTATCAATCAGAGTCTAAGAAAACAGAAACCTTTAAGTCATTTCAACAGAGGGAATTTAATTCAGGAAACTTATTACACAGGTGATGGGTTTCTGAGAACCAAAGCAGAGGTGTAAAGTAATACAAAGTTAAACATCAGGAAACCACGATCTGTAGGCTGGAAAGACAAAGAGGTACGGACAGTATTACTGCCCAGAGTCAGGGGTCATCTGATAAAGGCTGGAAATTTAGTTCCAGCTTTCATCAGTAATAAAAGCAAGGAGCTGAACTAACAGAGGAGCAGCAATTGCTGAGAAGCTGCCTGAGACTGAAAGGCAGAGGTGTACCCTGGCTTCTCTCTCCCACCTTCTTTAATACTCTGCTAGTGTCTTCCTTTGGCAAAACTCAGCCAAGAAGACAACTGACCTGGGATCCTTGGAGACAAGAATCACAGAGTTCAGTTCCTCACTATAAAGGAGAGCTGAGCTGAAGACGGACAAAGAATAGATAATAAGGGCCAACAAGCCCAAAATCCTGATGAGAACACCTATAGTTGTATCCATTGCCTCAAAAGTTTAAAGCATAGTTAAAGCATAAATTTAAAGATCTGCGTTGTTTCAACTGTTTGATGTCATATGTCATGGATTGAATTGTGTCCCCCCAAAATATGTGTCAACTTTGTTAGGCCATGATTCCCAATATTGTGTGGTTGTCCTCCATTTTGTGATTGTAACACCCTTACCCAAGTCACATCCCTGATCCAATGTAAAGGAAGTTTCCCTGGGGTATGGCCTACACAACATTTTATGTCTCAAGAGATAAAAAGGAAAGGGAAGCCAGCAGAAAGGAGGGACCTCATACCACCAGGGAAGTGGCACTGGGAGCAGAACACAACCTTTGGACCTGGTGTTCCTGCATGGAGAAACTCCTGGACCAACACTGACGAGAAGGACTTTCCTCCAGAACCGACAGAGAAAGCCTTTCCCTGGAGCTGATGCCCTGAATTTTGACTTTTAACCCACTAGACTGTGAGAAAATAAATTTCTCTTTGTTAAAGCCACCCACATGTGGTATTTCTGTTATAGTAGCACTAGATGACTAGGCAGAATTTGGGACCTAGGGAGTGGAGTACTGCTCTAACAGATACCTAAAATGTGGAAGCAGTTTTAGAACAGTGAATGGACAGAAGACTCAGAAGAAAGTGAGGAGAACTGTTAACACAGGAGAAGGCACAGATGATGAGAAGCAGAAGCAGCAGCAAAGGACATGCAGCAGCAGTGAACCAGCAGTAACAGAACCAGGAGACCAGTGCCAGACAGCACTGGAGCCAACCCATGGAGCAAGAGAGCTGAGTGACTATGCGCAGGAGGCTTCCTGGTGGAGTGGGGTGCCTCCAGGCACTTATCAGTGGAGTTACTGAGCTTTGGAACACTTGCCCCAGCATGGCAGATGCAGACATGAGGCCCAAGGGCCAAGAGGCCAAGGACACAGGAAGCCGAACTGCCTCACTCTCAAAAGGTATGGCCACGACTTCTGGAGTTTCAAAGAGTGGAGCCATGGCCTCTGGTGTTTTGGACTTTAGCCTACAATTAGAGTGAGAGAATAAACCTCTGTTCATTAAAGCCATCCAGTTCTGGTATTTCTATTATAGCAGCACTAGATGACTAAGACATCATATCTCAGTGATTCCACAATTCCAATAATTTACTTTTTATTTTCAGAAACTTCACAGGACCATCTCGTGGAGACAATTAAAAACAAACAAACAAAAACTAAATAGTAATTACCTCATATGCCATTGTTGTTAGGTGCCGTCAAGTCGGTTCCAACTCATAGCAACCCTATGGCAACAGAACAAAACACAGCCCGGTCCTGCACCATGCCCACAATTGTTTTTACGCTTTAGCCCATTGTTGCAGCCTTTGTCTCAATCTATCTTGTTGAGGGTCTTCCTCCTTTTAGTTAACCCTGTGCTTTACCAAGCGTGATATCCTTCTCCAGGGACTGATCTCTTCTGACATGTTCAAAGTAAGTAAGATGTAGTCTTGTCACCCTTGCTTCTAAGGAGCATTCTGATTGTACTTCTTCCAAGACAGATTTGTTCATTCTTTTGGCAATCCATAGTATAGTCAGTATTCTTCACCAATACCACAATTCAAAGGTGTCAATTCTTCTTCTGTCTTCCATATTCATTGTCCACCTTTCACATGCATATGATGCAATTGAATATGCCCTGCTTTGGGTCAGGCGCACCTTGTTCTTCAAGATGACATCTTTGCTTTTCAACACTTCAAAGAGGCCTTTTGCCGCAGATTTACCCAATGCAACGCGTCATTTGATTTCTTCACTGCTGCTTCCATGAGTGTTGATTATGGGTCCAAGTAAAATGAAATCCTTGACAACTTCAATCTTTTCTCCATTTATCATGATGTTTCTTATTGGTTCACTTGTAAGGATTTTTGTTTTCTTTATCCTTGGGAACTCTATGGGGCAGTTCTACTCTGTCCTATAGGGTCGCTATGAGTCGGAATCAACTCGACGGCATTGGGTGGGTTTATTTTGAGCTGCAATCCATACTGAAGGCTGTGGTCTTTGATTTTCATAAGTAAGTGCTTCAAGTCCTCTTCACTTTCAGCAAGCAAGGTTGTGTCATCTGCGTAGCGCAGGTTGCTAATGAGTCTTTCTCAATTCTGATGCTGTGTTCTTCTTCATGTAGTCCAGCTTCTAGGATTATTTGCTTAGCATACAGATTGAATAGGTATGGTGAAAGGATACAACTCTGACACACCCCTTTCCTGACTTTAAATCAAGCAGCATCCCCTTGTTCTGTCCAAACAAATGCCTCTTGATCTATGTACAGGTTCATCATTAGCACAATTAAGTGTTCTGGAATTCCTCTTCTTCACAATATTACCCATAGTTCGCTGTGATCCAAGCAGTCAAATGCCTTTGCATAGTGCATAAAACACAGGTAAACGTCTTTCTGGTATTCTCTGCTTTTAGCCAGGATCCATCTGACATCAGCAATCATATCCCTGGTTCCATGTCCTCTTCTGAATCTGGCCTGAATTTCTGGCAGTTCCCTGTCAATATACTGCTGCAGCTGCTTTTGAACTATCTTCAGCAAAATTTTACTTGTGTGTGATATTAATGATGTTGTTTGATCATGTCTGCATTTGGTTGGATCACCTTTTGGGGGAATAGGCATAAATATGGATCTCTTCCAGTCAGTTGGCCAGGTAGCTGTCTTCCAAATTTCTCAGCATAAATGACTGAGCAATTCCTGTGCCGTATGCATTTGTTGAAACATCTCAGTTGATATTCTGTCAATTCTTGGATTCTTGTTTTTCACCAATGCCTTCAGTGCAGCTTGGACTTCTTTCTTCAGTACCATCGGTTCCTGATCATATGCTACCTCTCAAAATGGTTGAATGTCCACCAATTCTTTTTGGTGTAATGGCTCTGTGTATTCTTTCCATCTTCTTTTCATCCTTCCTATGTTGTTTAATATTTTCCCCATAGAATCCTTCACTATTGTAACTGGAGGCTTGAATTTTTTCTTCAGTTCTTTCAGCTTGAGAAACGCCGAGTATGTTCTTCCCTTTTGGTTTTCCATCTCCAGCTCTTTGCACATGTCATTATAATACTTTACTTTGTCTTCTCGAGCTGCCCTTTGAAATCTTCTGTTCAGCTCTTTTACTCCATCATTTTTTCTTTTTGCTTTAGCTGCTCGACTTTCAAGAGCAAGTTTCAGAGTCTCTTCTGACATCCATTTTGGTCTTTCTTTCTTATCTTTTTAATGACCTCTTTCTTTCTTCGTGGATGATGTTCTTGATGTCATCCCATAACTCATCTGGTCTTCAGTCATTAGTGTTCAACAGGTCAAATCCATTGTTGAGGTGGTCTCTAAATTCAGGTGGAATATTCTCAAGGATATACTTTGGCTCTGGTGGACTTGTTCTAATTTTCTTCAGTTTCAACTTGAGCTTGCAGATGAACAATTGATGGTCTATTCTGCAGTCGGCTCCTGGCCTTGTTCTGTGTGATGATATTGAGTTTTTCCATCGTCTCTTTCTACAGATGTAGTCGATTTGATTTCTGTGTATTCCGTTTGGGGAGGTCCATGTGTATAGTCACCATTTATATTGGTGAAAAAAGGTATTTGCAATGAGGAAGTCCGTGGTCTTTCAAAATTCTATCGTGGAATCTCTGACATCATTTCTATCACCAGGACCATATTTTCGAACTGCAAATCCTTCTTTGTTTCCAACTTTTGCACTTCAATCACCGGTAATTATTAATACATCCTGATTGCATGTTTGATCAATTTCAGTCTGCAGAAGGTGGTAAAAATCTTCAATTTCTTTATCTTTGGCCTTAGTGGTTTGTGTGTGAATTTGAATAATAGTCATAATAGCTGGTCTTCCTTGAAGGCGTATGAATATTACCCTATCATTGACAACATTGTACTTCAGAATAGATCTTGAAATGTTCCTTTTGACAATGAATGCAATGCCATTCCTCTTCAAGTTGTCATTCCCAGCATAGTAGACTATATGACTCCCCAATTCAAAATGGCCAATACCAGTCCATTTCAGCTCAGTAATGCCTACGGTATGAATGTTTATTGGTTCCATTTCTTTTTTGACCATTTCCAATTTTCCTAGATCTTACTTTGTACATTCCAGGTTCTGATTATTAATGGTCGACTCTAATTTGAGGAGGCAGCTCTTCCTCACTTGTCTGTTGAGTGCCTTCCAACTTGAGGGGCTCATTTTCTGGCACTATATCAGACAGTGTTCTGCTGCTATTCAAAAGGTTTTCACTGGCTCATTCTTTTCAGAAGTAGGCTGCCAGGTCCTTCTTCCTAGTCTGTCTGATTCTGGAAGCTCAGCTGAAATCTGTCTGCCATGGGTGACCCTGCTGATATCTGAATGCTGGTGGCATTTCTTCAAGCATCATAGCAACACACAAACCCCCACAGTACAACAAACTGACAGACATGTGGGGGAATTACCTCATATAGTCCCTGCTTATATCATCATGGATTTGTAGGCATTGAATTGAAATGTACCACCAAAATTACTTTTCAAATATTCCTTTCTCCAAGTTTTAAGTCACAGAAAACTCATCTTCCTGCTAGCATAGGCTGTTCTTGTAGTAAGTAGTTTCTCAATCTGAAAAATATAATGAAAAGAAAATACATCATGTTTTGAAAGCTACTTGAGACTTTTATTGCTGTAGGACTAGCGGTAAAAGATTCCTTAAGATTCAGAAAATCAAGAAAACTCAAGAGGAGCTTAAATGCTTGTTTCCTTACCTCTGCTATTGCAGATCACACTATTGGATACTCCAGAAAATGAATATGTCTTGAAGTGGATGGAGTGTGTGATTAAATCCCTGAGTAGAGTGAGTATGACATAATAATGCTTGACAAGTGCTTGAAGAGTTTAAATAGCAAGCAGGGAAGAAAATGGTTTCCTGTAGTATAAGAAGCTAGAACTTGAAGTACCAAAATGGAATTGGCAAATGGAAACATTTGAATGATTTTCTAGAAATATTCCCTAATGGAGTCATAAGTTAGGACAGTGGAATTTGTTTTCCAGGTGGAAGTGGTTGGAGTAGACGTTTTTGAAGTAAATGAAAGAAAAAGATTCTGAGACTACACCACAGGGAATATACTTAAAGGGTCAGCTAGTATTAGCTTGTTTCTTTAGTTCCAGAATTTGAAATGGCAGTGTTACATTTGCATAGTGCTTTTTTTTTTTTTTTCAATGAAGTCTGTGTGCCTATATTACCCATTCAATCCTCAGATGAGAAACGGGTTCAGAGAGTTTAGAGATGACTTGTTCAAAGTGGCACTACTGGTGTGTTGAGAGCTAGGTCTCCACCCAGGCACTCGTTCAACCTCCATACTTCGTATGGTGTATAGTACAGAGCCTTGGTATAGTATAGTACCAGAGTATAGTACAGAGCCTTGGTATCAATAAGAGCATCTCACTACAAAGAGGAACAATAATTGTTACTGGAAATGTTACATATTCTTTGATTTGGTGTAGATTTATCTGCAAGAAAAGGGCAATACCATCCCTTTGTAAGCATCTAGGGAGCTGCAATAGTCAGGGTTCTTGGTTTTAGGAAACATAACCTGCTCTAGGTAATTTAGACTGAAAGAGATTTGTTAGACAGAAGGCGATTTGTTACAGGGTAAGAGGTGGCTTACAGAATTTATGGGAAGCCTAGAGAACTAAGTAGTTTTGTCTTTAACATTTGTGGGGCCTGGGACAAAAGTACAAGTAGAAACCCACAGAACGTGGGTCTGAATACCTAAAAGTTAAACCCAAACTTCAAACTATTAAATAAAGTATGTACTGTACTCCTACCTTGACAAGTTTACCTCCAGAATGACCTGGGAGGCCAAGACTGAGTTCAGAATTCTAAGATTCCCCAGGATTCCTCACCAAAACTTCAAAACTTAGTGAGGTGGGGAAAGCATGGGCAAACCAGGCTCCCAGCTCATCTCCCTTCTCTTCTTACCTCTGGCCTATTCTGTACTGCAAAGGCCTCACGTGCATGTGTGTGGGCACTACAGCCCACCTCTCTAAGTTCTATCAACACCCACAGCAAAAAGCAGCCTGACAGTCATTCTCAGGGCTAAGGGTGCTTGCACTGGTGGTGTGGTACACTCTTAGGAGAACAGCCCCAGGAAAGAGGACCACCAAAACCCTGGAAGCAAACTCAGGGATATTTGGGTAAGGAATCTGGGTCTTTACTTCCCAGAGCATAGTGTGGGGTTAACACTCCAGCTAAGTATATTCTCTTCGTCGTGCATTCTCCTCACTCCATGTGGAGGAGCATGTCCAGAGAAGGGTCAGAGTAGGAGCGTTGAAAGTACTGGGCTCTGAGCAGGAGCCCCTGTTGCTGTGAGCTAAGTGTGGAACCAAGTGTAGGTATTGCTCATTCACAATGTAGTCTGGTAAATCATTCAACAAAACCCCAGCTGCAATAGACACCTGCATCTGTGTACCCTGATGCTAGGGACTGGCCTGTAGAGCTTCAACACGGCTGCCTAAGGAGAACTAAATGCTTCTGTAACTGTGTTGCCAGGAGGTCCAATCTCTTCATGAGAGGCTACCTCTAATATTGTTGATTTCTGCATTTCAAGTCTCATGTGGGATATCTACCAAGCAGAACTTAAATCAATGTGGAAAATAAAACAAACAAACAAAACTACCTGTTGCCGTCAAGTCAGTTCCAACTCATGGTGACCCATGTGTTATACAGTAGAACTCCTCTGCAGAATTTTCTTTGCTGTAATCTTCACTGAAGCAGTTTGGCAGGACTTCCTTCCACAGCGCCACTGGATGGGTCCAAATTGCCAACCTTTAGGCTAGTAGTTGTGATGGCTAAGATTGTTGGCTGGGCCATGAGTCTCAGTGTTTTGGCAGTAGTATAATGTGATCACTTTATATGTTGAAATTCGATATTTGATCACCCCCATGATGGGCTTTGCTGTGATACTGGTGGGGGCGGGGCCTGTGGTAGCTTACGTCCCCCTTCAGCCTTCATCTCTCCACCCTCAGCTGCCTAGCTTCTTCCTGCTTATCTTGCCGGGGCTTTTGCTTGTTCTAGATCCTGCAGCTGGCTCCTGTTTGTCTGACCTCTGGTTGTTGGGACTTGAGCTAGTAGCTTACCTATGGTCTCACCTGTCGATCTTGAGATTCTTCAATCTTCACAGCTTGCAATAGCCCTGTTTTCCAGCCTGCCAATCTTGGGTTCTCCAGCCCTGTGACTACGTGAATCAGGAGAATCCTCTTGCCAACCTCAAAGACTTGGGATGTTACAACCTCTGAAAAACCATGTGAGCCATTTCCTTAATATAAATCTCTCTCTCTCTCACTCACTATATATATTCTTTGCTAGCTTTGCTTCTCTAGAGAACCCAGCCTAAGACAGTAGTCAAGCACAAACTGTACCACCTTTGGACCTGATAAATCAGTGTGGAAACCTGACTGCAAGTTTGGTCTTTATAACTTACTTTATTCAGGGATGCACATTAGAAGTAGATAGAAATGGGTGACCCCAGGAAACTCAAACCTCATTGTAACATCTTTGGAAAATCCTATATATTGGAATACAAATTAGAACAACTTGGATACATACTGCCTTTGTGACGGTAAAGCCACTATCTATGATTTTATGCTATTCTTCTTCATTGAAATTACTTCTTTGAAATTCTAACATTGTTTGTCCTTATGCCATTATCCTTACTGATATGCCTTCTTTACTCCAACCCAGAACACTGTCACTGTCTGTCTGGCATTGCAAAGCTTATCTCCATTAGGTTATTTCATCCTTGGCACTTTGTTAAAATTTTTGGTATATGATCCCCAAGCGAATGGTGGTACCTGGTTTCTTTACATTTAGCTTTTTGTTCTTTGTCGTTCTTACTTCAAGTACTATTGCTGTCTAGGAACTTTGACCATTTGTACAGCAGAGTTCTTTTCTCAAGTTCTGTCTTGTTTTGGAGACTCTGATTTTTCTATTGTTAATATTTGCGAAAAGAATCATGCAAATTATCACTAATGTACTTGCTCAGTCTTCTAGATCCAACTCAATCTATTGTCTTTCTCTTCTAGGTTCAAGAGTTCAGTACTACCCAGTGGGAATAATTTGATTTACTGAGAATCTGGCTCGCGGGAGTCAAATAAAAATTGAATCACAAAAAAGCACAAGCTGTTAGACTAGGAGCATATCTTCTAAAGCGGTTTGCTGAAATCTGATTTAAACTTGATCAGTATACATGCAAACATATAATACACATGATTGGCAGAAGACAGCAGCATAGATAACTCTAGAGTCATATATTTGGGGCTGGGGTAGTAGTATGTGATTTTGTATGTGTGTGGGGGTGGCAAATTTACTTTCCTAGTTTTGTTAAGTTAGGCTAATATTAGCATAATGACTTTGAGCTTCCTGAGCATGGCTCACTGGTCAATGAGGGGGGCAAGTGGGGCAGGCAGCTTGGGGTTAAAATTGGGATGTAACCGATGTACAGTAAAATGTCATCTCTCTATCTGGAACATTAAGGAAATGAGTTGTCCTGGTTACGGAGTTCATATGTATAAAAATAGGTTCATTTAAACTATTTTTGGTGAATATCTTTGAAAATGTATATATACTTCCTTGCCTTATTAAATAGAACATTCTAATTTGATCTTGTCCTGATGACTCAATCATAAATTATTCTAAAGGTCTGTGATAGAGCCTGTTGAGCACAGGGCTCTGTGCTTGAACCTGTAGGGGGATCTGGCTTGGAGCTCTCGTATCAACTTTTCAGAGTTTTCCTGTCCCCTTCATCAACTCGCAGGCTGCAGGCTGTCACTTTTTGATGCTGCCAGTGTGTGTCTCCCTGATGACCCACTGCCTCCAGGATACCTTGAACTGGCTTATTAAAATTGTGCTTAAAATACAAGTAAATCAACTCCAAATGTGAGCCCGAGTAGCTCCACTGTGTAAAGTATATGAGTTTTATTATATCACTTTTGGCTGATCAGTGGCCCATTTTACTTTTTACCTTTGTTTATGTCTCAGGAAAGTAAGGTTGCTAAATTACTGAGTTTCATGCAGGTGAAGTGTTTCTTTTCATCTAGTCTATTTTGACCACAGAAGATAGAATATTAACTGAAGGTGGGCTGGCATAGCTGTATGGGGCTAATGAAAAACCTAGTCATGATGCTTTGAATTTTTCTAGCCCTTTATACTGTTCAGAATGTTTCCCCTACTGGCATCTGCATCTATCATTTTGGTATAATGTTAACATTGCATCATTTGCGTAGTCATATGGCTATAAAATTATCTTAAACTGGCTTTACTAAAAGTACAAAATGCCTTCGTCTTTCATATGAGAAGTAAAAATGTCTAGTCTTTTGCTTTTCTTCTTCCTTAACTCTTATCCTTTCTTTTTCTAGGGTGCCTAGTCTATGTGAAAAAAAGACCTAAAATCACTACTTCTTGCTTTGTCTGCTGTACCCAAGGTAAATACCGTTGGCTCCTCATACCCGTTTACCCAAGGTAAATACCATTGGCTCCAAATACCCATTTGGTTCTTTGCGTGGAGGATAAGATGAAGTGAAGGGATAGAGAAGGCATATGCACATGACAAAGACAGGTGACAGGAATGCAAGGGGGGGCATACATTCAAGGCAACAATTAGGATTTTTAAGACATAATCCCTTCTGAAAATCTTTAGCGAAGACTCTTCAAAGCTATCTCTGTCTAATTAGTTCAGAACTTTATATTCAGGAAGCACCTGGATTGTTAAAATATGTGTGACGGTGAAGGAAGTGACCCCAGCCAACCTGTGCCTCAAATGGGTTTGTTTTGTGCTGGGAGAGCACTATTTGACCACACACAGGAGAAAAAGATGTGTCCCCTTTTAATTCCTCCACTGACAGATGTGAATGTATGATTTATCATGTAAGGCCAAGACCTTCTACATGGCTGGGTTTACACCAAGCATTCCAGACCTCCTCTGTGCCCCTTTCACTCTTCTGCATTGAACTACAACCTGTGTCACTACTGCAGGGATGTAGGCAGGGGGAGGGGAGCCAGAAAACATATACTTACAGTTATTTAGTAGTGGTGTAGGGTTGTAGATGACTTGTAAGAGCTATAAAAGCTAGACATAGAATCTTAGAAACCAGTGGAATCTGCCAACCTGGATGGAAGCATGAGAGACCATGCAGAGCATGAAAGGAAACCACCATTAAATGAAACCATTGTTTCCATGTGACCACATTCCTGCTGGTAGACTTGGCCCCTGGGGCCATCTCCTGGGGTCTGGGCCCTGTTAGAAAACTGAGGGGCAGATGGTTTACAGGGACAATTAAACCCACTTGGGTCTCTATCATGAAGTATGAAGAGCAAGAGTTGGTTTCTGTCCATCAATCCATCCCTCCATCCATCTACTAGTCCACCCATCCATCTATACATTTTTTTTTGCATAGATGCCAAAATGTCCATCTGATCATGTTGACTCCCCTGTTTAAACTTTTTCTGGCTTTGTCTGAGGAAGAAGTCTAGACTTTTTAATGTGGCCTCACTGGCCCCCACATAATCAGGCATCTGCCTGCTTCTTTGGTGAGAGCTCTTGTCCCTTCCTCTCATCTCCTTATACATTCTACATTCGTAGTACATGGAGCTTTTTTCAATAACTTGAAGGAATTATTTTTTTCTTGCTTCTGTGGCTTTGGGCAAGTTGTTCTTTTTCTACATTCTCCACCTTTTGCTTTCATGACATCTAATTGTCATCATTTACTCCAACAGGCTTCACCTGAAGGGAATGAAGTTGCACCTGAAGGGTCCCAGTACTAAATGATCATACCACCCTGTAGCCTCCCATAACATCCCAGTAGTATAACTTCTTTTAACACATTTGTCTTGCCACTAGATTCTAAGTTCCTTAAGGGCAAAGATGGTACCTATATATTTTATTATTGAAACCTTAATACCCAGCATAGAGTTAGTCGGCCACACAAGTTTATAAATGTTTATTGTATAAAAACATGTGAAAGCTGGACAATGAATATGGAAGCTTGAAGAAGAATCAATCCATTTCAGTTATGGTGTTGGTGAAGAATATTGAATATATGATGGACTGCCAGAAGAACAAACAAGTCTGTTTTAGAAGAGTGCTCCTTGTAAGAGAGGATGGTGAAACTTCATCTCACATACTTAGGACATGTTATCAGGAGGGACCAGTTCCTGGAGAAGGACATCATGGGTAGAAGTAGAGGGTCAGCAAAAAAGAAGAAGACCCACAATGAGATGGTCTGACACAGTAGCAGCAACAATAGGTTCAAACATAACAATGATTGTGATGATGGCACAGGACTGGGCAGTGTTTCATTCTGTTGTATATAGGGTCAGTATGAGTTGGAACCAACTCAATGGCACCTAACAATAACATTGTATAAAAATGTAAAACCATGATTAGCAATATTGTTTAAAGATTGGGTTTCATTTTCAAGCTATTTGGAGCTGTATTCTATCTTCATCATTTATTAAATGCATGACTTTGGGCAATTTACTTTATCAGCCTGTATCTTTACTTCCTTGTCTATTAAAATGAATAATACTATATACTTCTTAGGATTGTGGTTAAATGAGATAACCCATGTCAATCACTCAGACTAGTGCTAGTACCTGGAATATACTTAATTATATCTGATTATAATTAAGTATCTTCTATATGCATGGGTTTGGCTTGAACCTGTGATAAACCCAGTGCCATCGAGTCGATTCCGACTTATAGTGACGAAGAACCTGTGATATAAAAATAGGTAACATACAAATCACTATAGGGAACTGCTTAATTCCTCTAAACTTTATAGATGGCTCTCTGAGGCTAATTTAACACCACTACGGAATCTGGGAAATACTTTGCCCTAAATCTAACTTGGGGGCTCAGGACCATCATGCTTGCTGCTAATCTGGCATGATCTTCTTAAGAAGCTTGACTCCACCCCATTCCTGAGGTTCAATCACTGTTAGAGCTCCTAGTGTGCTCCCTTGTGCCTTTGTTTATTTGACAGGATTCTAGTGCTTTTAAAAATGAGCTCTGTATTGATCACCAGCGAGCCTTCTTTCCATATCGTGATGAGTGCAGTCCTTTTCCTAAAGCCCAGGCCCTTCTGGTGCCATGCTACTGCTCTGATGCTGACTCCTATTCATATTACTTTTGTAATATGTCTAGAATGCCCATATTTGTCTAGAATGCCCTTCACTATGTTCTACCTGCCTGACTTTTTGGCCCTCTATAATTTTTTTTTTTTTATAACTCTGCCTGTCTGGACTGCTGTCTCTCTCCTGTACAGTTATGTGCTCTGATGACCTGCTTAGAATAGCTGAGTCTACCGCCTATTGCTTATCCTACCCTATTTTAAGTCCCTCAATCTGAGACTGTCTTCTCAGCTTTATCATGCCATTATCCAAAATTTGTTCAGAAAGTCCCGGCCCTCAAGAAACTACAATCTCATATGGGAAATAATGCATATCCTTCAATGCAATTAAAGAAGGTCAAAAGTCAGAAGTGCCTTGGAACATTGGTGGAAATTGTCTACTTATAAAAAGACATGAAGGAGAAGACAGGAATATAACAGGAGAGAATGCTTATGCCCAATGAAATCCATATTAAAAGTTCAGGAAAGAGTCAGATTAACAGCAAGCAAACTCTGTCTCCACAGGACTCTTGATTGTCTCCCAGCTCTTACTGGCAATGGAGGAATCCTACCATTAACACCAGAGTACGTAACTATGGCTGCAGGAAGGACTCCAGCTTTCCACTACAAAATTTTATGTGGCTTGGCATCCATTTCTTGGAGAATGCCCTGGTGTACCATCCAAGAGATTATAATTGGGACAACCAAATTCTTGATCAAACTCTATAGTATTACATGGGCAAAATAAGTGGTTTGGATAGAGATTGAGGATGGGAAAGCATAAAGGCACTGAACTGGAAAAGAAAAATAACTCCCTGCTGTTTTATTTTTCTGTTACACGGCCTTCATGATGTCATGGTAGTTCAATAAAAATTGGGGTGTATCTCTTTCTTTTTAAGAAATTAAATTTAAAGACAAATAATTATTGGTATAATCACTCGACTTAGTCTAGGTAGGTAAACACAATTGATAATGATGATTTATATTAATTATCCCTTTCTCTCCTTGGAAATGTATTAGAGGGCAGAGGAGTTTCTTCTTCATCACCACCCAGAGGACTTCCACTGAAGTGAGAGGGAAAATTCCGTCTTTCAGTTAGTGGTCTGGCATCTGTTTATATCACATAGGTAAATGAGAAAGGACTTTAGCATCAGACAGATTTAAGTTTGAGCCTCTCCACCACTTACTTTCTTCCTCTGATAGAACCTTTCTCTCTCTGAGCCTCATACATTCAGTAAAATAAAAGGAATGATATCTATCTCAGAGTATTTGTGAGTATTAAATTACATGAAGAATCTGGCACAGTGAGTAGTACATGTAGACACATAATCAATGAACTATCAGCTATTCTTGCTAATTACAGTCAGTGAATATGGAAGCAGGTTCACCCTGGGAAGAATACTTCAAAACATGGCCATTTTTGAGCACCACTTGGTGAAACAATTAATTCTTTCTCATCAGCAAACTCCTAGAGCTTGTCCACTGGTTCATTTTGGTGATCTCCTCTCCCCTCCTTCCTTGTCTTCTACCTACAGATATAAAAAAGTCATTCTTATCTGTATAAATAATCTATTTCCCTCTATACTGAAGATGCTAAAAACTTGTTTCAATTAATTTCTCTCCCAAACTCCATCTTGCTAGTCAGGATGGCGAGACTTTGTCTCACATACTTTGGACATGTTAACAGGAGGGACCAGTCCCTGGAGGAGGACATCATTCTTGGTAGCCACTAAAAAACCCACTGCCATCGACATTCTTGGTAGAGGGTCTGCAAAAGAGAGGAAGACCCTAATCTATAAGGGCTGACACAGTGGCTACAACAATGGGCTCAAGCATAGCAACAATTTCGAGAGTGGCACAGGATTGGGCAGTATTTCGTTCTGTTGTACATGGGGTCACTGTGAGTCAAAACCTACTTAAAGGTACCTAACAACAATTTCCTTCTGAACACATGGAGAAGTTGTCATTTTCTTATTACCATTAACAAGTTCAATGTCTTCTTACCCCTCCCTTCCCCCAAACATTCTTCTATCTGTTTCCTTGGTTCTGTCATTGGTGCTATTATTCTCTCATTCATTTATTTATGTTTTTTAATTTCTATTGTACATTAAGTGAAAGTTTACAATTCAAGACGGCCTCTCATACAAAAATTTATATACACCTTGGTGTACACTCCTAGTTGCTCTCCCTCTGAAGAGACAGCACACTCCTTCCCTCCACTCTCTATTTTCTTTTCCGTCCAGCCAGCTTATGGCCCCCTCTGGCCTCTCATCTCCCCTCCAGACAGGAGCTGCCCACATAGCCTCATGTATCTACTTGATCCAAGAAGCTCCTCACTAATATCATTTTCTATTCCATAGATCTAGTCCAAACCCTGTCTGAAGAGTTGGCTTTGGGAATGGTTCCTGTCTTGGGCTAACAGAAGGGCTGGGGACTGTGACCTCTGGGGTCCTTCTAATCTCAGTCAGACCGTTAAGTCTGGTCTTTTTATAAGAATTTGGGATCTGCATCCCACTGCTCTCCTGTTCCCTCAGGAGTTTTCTGTTGTGTTCCCTGTCAGGGCAATCATTGGTTGTAGCCACACACCGTCTGGATCTTCTGGTCTCAGGCTGATGTAGCCTCTGGTTTATGTGGCCCTTTCTGTCTCTTGGGCTCATAATTCCTTTGTGTCTTTGGTGTACTTCACTCCCCTTTGCTGCAGGTGGGTTCAGACCAGTTGATGCATCTTAGATGGCTGCTTGCTAGTGCTTAAGACCCCAGATGCCACTCTCCGAAGCGGGATGCAGAGTGATTTCTTAATAGATTTTATTATGCCAATTGACTTAGATGTCCCCTGAAACCAAAACCCCTGCCCCTGCTATGCTGGCCTTTGAAGCGTTCAGTTTATTCACGGGACTTCTTTGCTTTTGGTTTAGCCCAGTTGTGATGATCTCTCCTGTATTGTGTATTGTCTTTCCCTTCACCTAAAATAGTTCCTATTTACTATCTACTTAGTGAAAATCCTTCTCCCTCAATCCCTTCCCACTCTCGTAACCATTAAAGAATATTTTCTTCTCCATTTAACCTACTTTTGGAGTTCTTATAATAGTGGTCTCATACAATATTTGTCCTTTTGCAACTGACTAATTTCACTCAGCATAATGCCTTCCATATTCCTCAATGCTATCAAATGTTTTGCAGATTCATCATTGTTCTTTATCAATGTGTAGTATTCCGTTGTGTGAATATACCATAATTTATTTATCCACTCATCCTTTGATGGGCACCTTCGTTGCTTCCATCGTTTTGCTATTATAAACAGTGCAGCAGTGAACATGATTGTGCACATGTAAAGGCTCTTATTTCTCTAGGATATACTCCAAGGACTGGGATTGCTGGATCATATGGTAGTTGTACTTCTAGTTTTTTAAAGAAGCGCCAAATCGATTTCCAGTTATCTAGTTTTTCTTCTGCATTGTTAGTAATGTTTTTTATACTGTTTATGCCATGTATTAGGGCTCGTAGCTTTGTGCCTATTTTATCTTCCATGATCTTCATCATTTTAGATTTTATATTTAGGTCTTTGATCCATTTTGAGTTCATTTTTGTGCATGGTGTGAGGTATGCGTCTTGTTTCATTTTTTTTGCAGATGGATATCCAGTTATGCCAGTACCATTTGTTAAAGAGACTTGTCTTTTCCCCATTTAACTGACTTTGGGCCCTTGTCTAATACCAGCTGTTCATATGTGGATGGATTTATGTCTGGATTCTCAATTCTGTTCCATTGGTCTATGTATCTGTTGTTGTACCAGTACCAGGCTGTTTTGACTAATGTGGTGGTTAATAGGTTCTAAAATCATGTAGAATGAGGCCTCCCACTTTGTTCTTCTTTTTCAGTAATGCTTTACTTATCCAGGGCTTCTTTCCCTTCCATTTGAAGTTGGTGATTTGTTTCTCCATCTCATTAAAGAACGTCGTTGGAATTTGTATCAGAATTGCATCGCACCTATAGATGCCTTTTGGTAGAATAGACATTTTTACAATGTTAAGTCTTCCTAACCATGCGCAAGGTATATTTTCCCACTTGTGTATGTCTCTTTTGGTTTCTTGAAGTAGTGCCTTTTAGTTTTCTTTGTATAGGACTTTTACGTCTCTGGTAAGATTTATTCCTAAGCGTTTAATCTTCCTGGGGGCTACTGTAAATGGTATTGATTTGGTGATTTCCTCTTTGATGTTCTTTTTGTTGGTGTAGAGGAATCCAACTAATTTTTGTGTTTATCTTGTATCCTGATACTCTGCTGAACTCTTCTATTAGTTTCAGTAGTTTTCTTAAGGATTCCTTAGGTTTTCTGTGTGTAAGATCATGTCATCTCTAAATAAAGATATTTTTATTTTGTCCGTACCAATCTGCATGCCCTTTACTTTATCTAACCTAATTGCTCTGGCTAGGACCTCCAGCACAAGGTTAAACAAGAGTGGTGATAAAGGGCATCCTTGTCTGGTTTCTAGAAGTTCTCAATGGGAATGCTTTCAGACTCTCTCCATTTAGGATGATATTGGCTGTTGGCTTTGTATAAATACCCTTTATTATGCTGAGGAATTCTTCTATTCCTATTTTGTTGAGAGTTTTTATCATGAATGGGTGTTGAACTTTGTCAAATGCCTTTTCTGCATCAATTAATAAGATCATGTGATTCTTGCCTTTCGTTTTATTTATATAACCAATTACGTTAATTGTTTTTCTAATGTTGAACCATCCCTGCATACCTGGTATGAATCCCACTTGATCATGGTGAATTATTTTTTTGATATGTTGTTGAATTCTGTTGAGGATTTTTGCATCTAAGTTTATAAGGCATATAGGTCTGTAATTTTCTTTTTTTGTGGTATCTTTACCTGATTTTGTTATCAGGGGTATGCTGGCTTCATAGAACGAGTTTGGTAGTATTCCATCCTTTTCTACACTCTGCAATGGTTTTTGTAGTAATGGTGTTAACTCTTCTCTGAAAGTTTGGTAGAACTCTGCAGTGAAGCTGTCCAGGCCAGGGCTTTTTGGCGGATTTTTCTGATTACATCTTCAATCTCTTCTTTTGTTATGAGTTTATTTAGTTGTTCTACCTCTGTTTGTGTAAGTTGATGCAGGTAGTGTGTTTCTAGGAATTCTTCCAGGTTTTCAAATTTGTTAGAGTATAATTTTTTGTAGTAATCTAATATGATTCTTTTAATTACAGTTGGATTTGTTGTGATATCGCCCATCTCATTTCTTATTTGGGTTATTTTCTTCCTCTCCTGTTTTTCTTTTGTCAGTTTGGCCAATGGTTTAACAATTTTGTTACTTTTTTCAAGGAACCAGCTTTTGGTATTGTTAACTTTTTCAATTCTTTTTGTGTTTTCTATTTCATTTATTTCTGCTCTAATTTTTATTATTTGCTTTCTTCTGATGACTGAGGGTTTCTTTTGTTGCCCTCTTTCTATTTGTTCAAGTTGTAGGGATAATTATTTGATTTTGGCCCTTTCTTCTTTTTGGATGTGTGCATTTATTGATATAAATTGACCTCTAAGCACTGCTTTCGCTGTGTCCCAAAGGTTCTGATAGGAAGTGTTTTCATTCTCATTGGATTCTGTGAATTTCTTTATTCCATCCTTGATGTCTTCTAAAACCCAGTCATTTTTGAGCAGGGTACTGTTCAGTTTCCAAGTGTTTGATTTCTTTTCCCTGCTTTTTCTGTTATTGATTTCCACTTTTATGGCCTTATGGTCAGAGAAGGTGCTTTGTAATATTTCAGTGTTTGGATTCTGCTAAGGCTTGCTTTATGACCTAATATGTGGTATACTCTGGAGAATGTTCCATGTGCACTAGAAAAAAAGTATGCTTGACTGCTCTTGGTTGGAGTGTTCTGTATATATCTATGATGTCAAATTGGTTGATTGTGGCATTTAGATCTTCTGTGTCTTTATTGAGCTTCTTTCTGGATGTCCTGTGCTTCACCGAAAGTGGTATATTGAAGTCTCCTACTGTAATTGTGGAGCTGTCGATCTCACTTTTCAATGCTGTTAGAGTTTGTTTTATGTATCTTGCAGCCCTGTCATTGGGTGCATAAATATTTAATATGGTTATATCTTCTTGGTGTATTGTCCCTTTAATCAATATATAGTGTCCTTCTTTATCCTTCGTGGTGAATTCAACTTTAAAGTCTATTTTGTCAGAAATTAATATTGCCACCCCTTCTCTTTTTTTGACTGTTGTTTGCTTGATATATTTTTCTTCCCTTTGAGTTTTAGTTTGTTTGTTTCTCTAAGTCTAAGGTGTGTCTCTTGTATGCACTATATAGACAGATGTTGTTTTTGCAATACATTCTGCCACTCTCTGTCTCTTTATTGGTGGATTTAGTCCATTTACATTCTGCATAATTTTGGATAGGTATTGGTTTAGTGCTCTCATTTTGATGTCTTTTTTTATATATTGTCGGCAGTTCCTTTTTCCCACTTAATTTTTCATACTGAGTTTATCTTTATATATTGTCTTTTCCTCTTATTTGTTATTATTGATTTTGTTTCTGCCGAGTCTCTATTTTTTTCTTCTACTTTACTTTAATGAATAGGGTTATTAGTCTCCTTGTGGTCACCTTAATATTTACTCCTATTTTTCTAAGTTTAGATCTAAGACTACATTTCTTAGTCCCTCTTTATTGTTTTAATGTTGTCTTCTTTTACATAATAACATCACTTTTTACCTGTTTTGAGCATTTTTTTTATCTTGATTAATTTTTGTGATTTCCTTGTCTGGGTTGACGTCCTATTGCTCTACCCAGTGTTGTAGTCTTGGGTTGATACCCGATATTATTGATTTTCTGGCCAAAGAACTCCCTTTAGTATTTCTTGTAGTTTTGGTTTGGTTTTTACGAATTCCCAAACTTCTGTTTATCCGGAAATGTCCAAATTTCACCTTCGTATTTGAGAGACAGATTTGCTGGATATGTGATTTTTTGGCAATTATTTTCCTTCAATTTTTTATATAAGTTACCCCATTGCCTTCTTGCCTGTATGGTTTCTGCTGAGTAGTCTGAGCTTATTCTTATTGACTCTCCTTTGTAGATGAGTTTTTGTTTATCCCTAGCTGCTCTTAAAATTCTCTTTATCTTCGGTTTTGGTAAGTTTGATTACAATATGTCCTGTTGACTTTCTTTTAAAATCTACCTTATGTGGAGTCCAATGAGCCTCTTGGATAGATATCTTCTCATTTTTCACTATATCAGGGAAGTTTTCTGCCAAAAAAATCTTCAACAATTCTCTCTGTATTTGCTGTTATCCCTCCCTGTTCTGGTTTCTGCAAATGAATGCTCTTCTTATGTCTGCATGTCAAAATTTGCCTCATTCTACAGTTTTGCTTAAATCCATCCTCTTCAATCAGCATTTGTCGTAATCTTATTCTTGTACGTAGCATTCATTTTAATTTGCCTTGTACTAAAATGAGTCATTTCTATCTTTTATACCCTAGCTAGGTCGAACACTGCTTGAGGATATTTTTCTAAGTGTTCTTCCAATTACACACCCCAGTTACTTCCAAAATTTTGTGTTTCACAAGTTTGTTGAATAAACGAATGAATGAGTGAGTGAATCAAATTTACATCACATGAAGTCAGGGACTTTGTCCATCTGCTTATCCTTAGTCATTAGAGCAGTTCCTGGTACATGGTAGATGCTCAATAAATATTTATTGAATGAAAAATAAATAAATGAATGAATACATGAGTTAATGAATGAATAGAAAGAAAGCAATTCCTGATTCTTTTCTATTTTAAGAAATTCCACTCTACATTATATTAAGAAATGATTTTGATTATTTTAAACAGTAATTTATTTGAATAGTCCAGGAACTCAATTCTGTTATCATCCCAGTTTTCATTCATGCTCAAGACCTTTTCCCAGACAGTGAGAATGAGAAATGGTACACTATACTCAAGAGGAGCTTCACTTATAAAGTGAAATATTTTAGAGCTTCTAACAAGACAAATAGTATGTTGGAGACTTTTCAGGCCAAGTCAGACAGAGATTGTCCCAGTAGGCAGAAGGGACCATTGACTGTGCCCTGGTTAGGGTGATCTGGTAGATCCTGGAAGTCCTTCCTGGCCTGGAATCTCCTTTCCTGCTGAGCAACTTTGTCTGCACTTGACAGACTTACGTTCCATGTAGTGGTTGCCAGACTTTAATGTACTTTAATTTACATCAGAATCATGGAGGGAATAGGGAATGTTCTTATTACAATTGCAAATTCACAGTCCTACCATTCAAACATTCTGAGTTAGTTGGCCTGTGATGGGTCCCAGGAAACGGTGTTTTTATCAGTCATGAATCAGAATCCCATGACTCTGATGTTGGTGGTCTGTAGATGGCATTTTGAGAAACACTAGTTTTGTGTATGTATGTGTGTGTGTGTGTGTGTGTGTGTAGAATTCAAAAAAAGGAAAAGTGCCGTAAGGTACTACGATGAATGTCTATATAGGATCCAGTGGGGACAAAAAAGAGGAAATTATCACCATTTGCTATGGATTCTAGATCTTTGTTCTGAATCTTGGCTGGGTGAACATTTTTGCTTTTGCAATAACTTGTAACTTTTCTAGGATTCATGGAGGGAATAACTGAAGTCTTAAAAGAGCTAGGACATCCATGGAAGTTGAAAGTTTTGATGAGACTACTTCTTTCCTAGAAAATCTCAGGAAGGCGTCCATGTATATTATATATTTCTGAGAATCCTCCCACTAACCTTGCTGCTAGCAAAAGAGTAATGAAAGCTTATCATGTTGGACATGTGCCCAGGATGTGGACAGCAGGGATGAAGGGTTCTGTGGGGCAGAAATGTTCCATAAGTTCTCAGGAAAACTTAGTTCCAAGCCAAGATGTCAGTGCAATTTAGAGTAACTGAATTTTGTCTGTAAGGGCACTATATCTGATGATGTTCCTAAACTTGAACTTGTTGGTGCAGTGTTTCACTTTGAGCTCTGTATTTGTCTTCCCCTATAATCTCTGTTTTTTTTTTTTTATAATCCCTGTGGATGGGAACAATGGGGGCCCGAGGAGAAAAGGTGCTTGGTAAGTACTCAATAATCCTACTAACATCATATAGCCTGGGGTCATTGGAGATGTGTTTTATAAGCACTGTTAAGTTTAATCTATTTTATTCTTAGTGCAATTATCTGTTGGAATTTTATAGGACTGTGGATATACCAAGAGGAGGGATTTAATCCTTAAGCACTTTCAACCCAATCAGTTCTCATTTGGAGGAGATGCCTTGGGTATGGAAACTTGCCACATGTTATCAGAGCATGTCGGTTCATTGCCCACCTGGGGAGTTGACAAATACAAGAGAATGTTCTGATTTAGTATCATTTTTGGCATTTAGTTGGTATATCTGTCTTCGGAGCTGCCTCTAGGGCTCAGTATTTGTCAGCTGTGCCTATGTTGGGCAGACATGGAGATTTTTTAAGTACCTCAGATTCCAGGGCTAGGACCCTGACTGTGGCAATTGGAGTGAGGGGGAACACAGTGCTGTAGGTGTATTGTTATTCTTCATGGAAAGCCATGCCTGGGGAATTGAATGATAATCAACCTATTTCCAATACATATTTTATTGTATTTCTTTGCATATCCAGTCAAAACTGTGAGCCCAGTTACTGGTGCTACTATTTAACAGAGGAGAAAACAGCACCAGAGAAGGAGAAATGATTAAATAAATTTTTGTTTATTTAATTTTATTTGGTTTATTTCTTTGATGTTTAGTACACAATCATTAAAATACTAGTTTTGAATAGAATTAATAATATGAAACTTTGCTCACAATAGATTACTAGATAATAATAACCATAGCATTTAATTTATTAGCCAGAAAGAAGAAAGCCAATAAAATAAACTCCACAAATCAAAATATAAGTTAAGTATAAGGATTATGGAATTAAAATAGCCAGGTTTCAGATTTTCTTAAAGAGGCTAGGTAGCTTTTTCAAAGTCACTTAATTGCTGCATAATTTTGAAAAAAAGTTACTTAACATCTTTAAGATTTTTTTTTAATTAATAAAATTGGAATAGTAATCATAGTAACTTCTTCACAGAGCTGTTTCAACTATTTAACATAATAATATATGTAAAGTGCTAGATTCATTACCTGATACAAAATAAAAGCTCAGTAAAGGCCATTGTAAGTACACACATAAACACAAACACACATACGCATACACACAAAAACACTTCATATACTTTCTCATGTTTGCTGTCTTGGTAATCAGTTTTTCCTCTCTCTGCCATTAATACTAAGCTTATGAGGATAGGGTAGTTACCATCTAGAACTGCACGGTCTAATACAGGAGCCATTACCCATTTGTGGCCATTGAGCACTTGAAATATGGCTAGACCAAATTCAGATGTACTAATAGTGCAACAGCTGCTGAATTTTGAAGACATAGAAAAGAACAACGTAAAAGATCTCATTAATAATTTGCTTATATTGTTTCTATATTGAAATATTTTTAATGTGTTCAAATTAATAATAAATATGTTAAGTATAGTATGGGTTAAATATACTATGTTATTCAGTTTAATTTTAGCTTTCTATTTTACTTTTTAAATATGATTACTAGAGAATTATAAATTACATATGTGGTTTGCATTAGTGGCTCACATTATATTTCCATTGGACAGCACAAGTTGAGAACAAAAGAGGAAGAAGGAGGATAATGGAAATTGTCACTAAACAGGAATGAGAAGTAAAAAGCAGTCTGGCACAGGAAAGAAAGAGAAATTCCGCAGCGGCCATTTCACTGTGGTATGTAAGTATGGGATGTTTGTGTTGCGGGGGAGGTTATATGTTAGCGTAACTATGAATATTGGGGTGGGACTGGGGATGTGGAAAGTAACTGAGAGTTCAGAGCCAGCAGTCTTGATTTTGGGTAGCCATGGCAATGGATAAAGAGTCCTTTTAGCCCAGGACATGGGCTAGACCACCTAAAGCCGAGGATTGATGGAGGATTGATGGATTGTGCTCAGAGGTTCTATGGAACCAGTCAGTCAGCAGAGACCAGTAGAGAAAAACAGTCCTGGACTACACCCCAACCCCAGCTTTCAATTCTGAGTACATATGTATAGGCTTCCCTTGCATAGGTTCTATTTGGGGAAGGAATTATTTTGGAGGAGAGAAATAACCTGGAGGGAGAGTTTGAACTTTGATTTGCTTTAATGTTTTCCCAAAATGAGTTTTTTAATGAAAAAAAAAAGTCACCTTCAATTAACAAAGTTAACATTTTCTTTTATGACTAGTGGTTGAACAAGATAGAGCTAGAAAGGCAGATAACATATGTTCATATAGAAGACAATACAGTAAAAATATCTCTGTTTGGTGGTATTACCTGTTGTTTTTACTTTTGTATTTAAGTGAAAGCGATAATTTAAAACGAAATAGGTGACAAAAAACCCCCTTTCTCGGTACAGTGTTTGCTATGTGAACAAATTCTAAATCCCCTAAAAGGAATTCAGATCCATTAAACTCTCCTAAATTCCTTGCCTTAGTCTGGCTTTCTCTGAAAGCAGAACTGGAGACAAAGGCTTATAGGTATGTACCTTACTTGGAAAGTGAACGCACAGAGCAAGAATGAGAGACGAGGAAGAGTGAAACAGGGACTGAGATAAAGCCAAAGGAAGGGTGCATGATTAAGTTTTCCCTCACTACGGTAGACTATGCTCAAGCATATGGGATCTTCTTAGGTTCCTTATGAGATATATCTCAGAGCTGTCTGCCCAGTGGGCAAGGCAGAAGCACTTATGGGCAGGCTTCTGCCTGCCATCAAGGGTAGCCCTTTGGACATTAGTTCCCCCTACTTCCTGTTTGGGCACCAATGAGTGCTGAGTGCATTCCCCTGGGTGTTTCCTAGTTGCTACATCAGAGAAGGAAGTGAGAGGTATGTGGCATGGCCCGAGGCAAGGTACTGTCAGGAGCTCTTTCCCAAAGTTATTTGAGCCTTCATAGAGCAGTTTCCTGCAGTAGTGGGGCTGAGTGGATTTGAAGAGGAACACAGGAGGTGTCTGACAAACTCATTACACTTTTTTAGAAAAAGCAACTACACATACCCTCTATGACAACACTGAAGGGAATATTCTTGCAAAGAGAATTATATTTGAAGCCACACTAGTGCTTCTCTCCTGCTTCCTAGTCCTGCTCTTTCAACTGTACCTGCCTTACATTTCTCTTTAGATCCCACTGTCACCTTAAACTTACCACATCCTAAACCATATTTTCATTTTCTTCACAACTGCATCCTATTTCTGACTTTCCTATTTCTGTTCTATTCTCACTATCCTGACCTGTATCAAGACCTCATCTCCACTTGCCTGAATCACCTCAATAGACTCTCATCTGGGGGTTTTCTTATTACTTGATATCTTTTCAATCCATTCTGCTCACCAAATCCAGGTTCATCTTGCTAAAACATCATTTATTTAAAAAAAAAAATTGTGTCATTCTTCTTTTCAAAAACCTTTAATAAAATGGCACCCATTTGCCACAAGATAGAATCCACACCATTTAGCCTGGTATTTGGGGCTCTTCCAATTTCAACCTGAATTATCATTCTAATCGCTCTAATTCCTCAGCCTAGCTTTCTCTTCTAACCAAGGCTAATTGCTCTCTACCCTTCATGGACTGGGGATGGTAGAAATGTGCTGAGTTGTTTTGTACACAGGCAAAAGGGCAGGTTTTGCAGGTTGGGGATGGGAAGAAGAGTTTTTATTTTTGGACACTTGAAGGTTGATGAACCTCTTAGATAAATTAAAATTTCCTTCTCAACTGACTTATTTGAGGAAACAAAAGACTCTCATTCTAATGAAAATTGAGATAAGGAGAAGGAACAGAAAAAGGGGGCAAAGGAAGGGGGTTTAATTGACAATTTTTCAAGATATGAGCTTCTCATTATACCACAAAAAATGCAGACTATAGAAAGGTGGTGCTTCAAATACCTGTTTATTTGGGCATTTGCTCTTGGTTGTTTTTCCAGGATAAGAGGAAGCTTTTGAGGCCCACCTTCAAATGGCACATTCCCTGGAGGGTGACTGAGATAAATGGAATTGCTCATGGACTCAGATAGTATTAATATTTCTCAGACTTTACACTTATGGAGTCCTTTATACTTTCCAAATAGCTTTCAAGGTCATTAACTCGTGGCACTGCCTCAAGACCATGAGATTAACATAAAGTAGGCAATATTATCCCTATTTTGGACAAGAACAATCTGGGACACAGAATTTAGCTGACTTACTCAAGACTATGAAGCAACATTTTGATATTAGCCTCAAAAGCTGATTTCAATGTCCTTTCCATTGCTTTGCACTGACAAAATGCAAAAACCACTCATCACCTGAAATGTCTAGCCTTAACTGGGTAAAGAAGTAGATGTTTCCTGGTATATCTGTAAGGATTAGTTTTTTACTTGCAGAGGTGAGTTTCCCCTGGGAAATCCATGGCAAAGTTTTCATTATTTACACAATTCAATTATTATTTACATTGGTTTTTGGTTGAGGGAAAAAATAATATCCTGCTAATTCTTACCTTTACAATTCAAAGAAGTTTGACATATGCAGTAATCCAACTCCGTTTCTGAATGTTTATTTTTTATTATAAAAGTAATGAATGCTGATTATAGTAATATTGGAAAATGCAGATGGTGGAAAGTAGAATTTATTTTTTATTTTTTCATTGAAGTATAATTTGCGTACAGTGAAATGCTCAGATCTTTAGTGTACAGTGTGATGAGTTTTGCTAAGTCTTCACATCTATGTGACCCATACTAGAGCCAAGATATAAAACATTTCCATGACTTGGAAGCTCCCTAATGCCCCTTTTCTGTCTATACCCACCTGCCTCTTCCCCCAACCCAGGCAACCACTGTTCTGATTTCTATCAGGAAGATGGAATTTAAAAAAAAAAAAAATACTCAAGTTGTGCTACTCACTGAAAATCTCTGCTTAGCCTACCAGCAGCTTTTGACACCAGTGCTCACTCATTTCTTTTGTGAAACTCACCTTGCCTTGGCTTCCAAAGCATAGCGTTCTCTCATTACTCCTCTCATCAGTCTGGCTGCTACTTCTCCGTCACCTTTGCTCAGTTTTCCTCATCTTCCCAACTTCTAGTTGGATGGGGTCAGTGCTTGGCTCTCTACTGTTGTCTGTCAACAAACTGTTCATAGTGATCTCATCAAGTCCTGTCCCTTCCAGTGCTATCTATAAGCTGATAAATCCCAAATGTGTACCCATACCCCTGACCTCTCTGTTCAACTTTAATCATATATCCAACTTCCTCCTCACATACTCACTTTAACGTCTAGCTGGTTATCTCAGTGGTAACATGTCCCAGACTAAGCCTTGACTTTCACATTCCCCAAACCTGCTTTTCTTCATTACTCCCCATTTCAGAAAATGGAAACTGCAGTTGCTTAAGCCAAAAGGCTTGAAGTCATTCTTTTTTTTTTTTCAGATTGAAGTGATAGCCTATTCATCAGATGGCTATATGTATTTTTTTTTATTGTACTTTAGATGAAAATTTACAGAGCAAGTTAGTTTCTCATTAAACAATTAATGCATGTATTGTTTTGTGACACTGGTTGTCAACCCCATGATGTGTCAGCACTCTCCCCTTCTTGGCCTTGGGTTCCCCATTTCCATTCATTCGGCTTTCCTATCCCCTCTTGCCTTCTTGTCCTTGCTGCTGGGCTGGTGTGCCCATTTAGTCTCATTTTGTTTTATGGGCCTGCCTAATATTTGGCTGAAGGGTGAACCTCAGGAGTGACTTCACTACTGAGTTCAAAGGGTGTCTGGGGGCCATACTCTTGGGGTTTCTCCAACCTCTGTCAGACCAGTAAGTCTGGTCTTTTTTAGTGAGTTAGAATTTTGTTCTACATTTTTCTCCAGCTCTGTCTGGGATCCTCTATTGTGATCCCTGTCAGAGCAGCCAATGGTGGTAGCCGGGCACCATCTAGTTAGTTGTGCTGGACTCAGTATGGTGGAGAATATGGTACTTGTGGTCTATTAGTCCTTTGGACTGATCTTTCCCTGTGTCTTTGGTTTTCTTCATTCTCTCTTGTTCCAGATGGGGTGGGACCAGTGGAGTATCTTAGATGGCTGCTTACAAGATTTTAAGACCCCAGATGCTATTGAAGTCATTCTTGACTTGACTCTTTCATACCATACAATGACTGTTAGGAAATCCTGTCAGTTCTATTTCAGAGTATGTTACAGAATCTGACAGATTCTTACCACCTTCCAAACTACCAAAGTTGAATCCAATTCACCTCCATTATTGTTCCTCTGAACTAATATAGTAGTTTCTAAATGGTTGACCTACCACCTGTAGTCTAGCCTTAGTCTCCACACAGCAGGTAGACTGAAACTTTTAAATGTAAAAAGCTTCTCCCGAGCTACAATCATTTTTATATTTAATTTTATATCTTGATGTTATTCACTCAATATTACGACATAGAATTTTTTCATGTCATTACAAACTCTTTATAAACATAGCGTTTAGTGATTGTATTGTTATTCTATGAAATATATGTCATAATTTGCTTATACATCCTCTTATCATTGGATATTTAGACAGTTATTTTAACTACTGTTAGTAATATGGCAAGAAAAATCTTGGTACACAAAGTCACCCATCCCTCATAACTTCAATTCTGGGTGGATATTAGGAGTTGTTTGGTTAAAGTATGCAACTATTTTGATATTGTAGCTACATATTGTCATGTTGCTGTTTGAAAGGAGTGGACCGATGTATACTCCCACCAGTAGGCTCCATACCACCAGTAGTGCTAACAATAAAATAGATTTTTTTCCTAAATATGCTGAATTTTGTTAACAACTTTAAAGGTGATATAGATAAAAGGTCAACTCAAAATGGCCTACATTTATTTGAGTTTAACAAAATAGTTTATGTAAATTACTTTGGAGTTCATACTTGGTATTATTAATTGTAAGTCAGTGCAGATAGTCCTCCAGTACCATATGCTTGCTGCAGAATTGGTATTCCATATAGTGATATTGTTTAGGTGATGACCTTTGGATACATAAAGACATGAGTTTGATTAATGGCTTAATATCTTAATAGTACCCATGAATTTGGACTAGCCACTTCACATCTTTCAGCCCTAGAGTTCTCATGTATAAAATGGGGATAACAAAATTTGCCTTGCAGAAGTGTTGTGAAAATGAAACGAGAGACACCACTTAAAAAAAAAAAAAAATATGTGGCTAGCTCTCAATAAATGTTAGTTCCTATCCTCCCTTCCAAAGTTACCTCCTTTTTTAGGTTCAGATCCCTACTCTGACTTACATGGAAATAAATCGAAACTAAACCATTTTTTCTGTGGCTTGCTAAACTCTTGTGAATATAAGAAAGGTTTTTACATTGTTTTTAATGTATGTAAGTGATTGTTATACATACATACAAGAATAGAAAAATTAGAGAGTGCTGGAGCTGTTCTCAGGGCAAGGTAGACATCTGTCATGCCAGGATGTGGGAAGCGTCAGGTCAGGATTGCACTATAGAGACTGGGACTGAGAAACTGGCTGGGGTCCTGATCTTGAATGGGATGTGGGGTGAAGATGTAAAGGGGTGAATGGTGAGATGAGTTGAACGGCAGAACTGTGATGGTTCCAGAGATCAGGGCCAAGCAAAAAGTAGTTGTCTGAGGCTCAAACAAAAAAAAAAAAAACAAACTTTTTTTGTTTGAGGTTGGCCTAGATGGATGCCATTCCTAGTGGAACAGATGAGGGGGCAGGGATCCCAAGAGTGAAACACCTAAGTCATGGTACCAGCAATTACAGCCCACTTTTAAAGATCTTTTTATTTTGCAATAATTTCTAATTTATAGAAATGTTTTAAGAATAGTACAAAGCACTTCTCTATACCCTTTTCCAGATTCAGTGATTTTGAATACTTTTTCACATTTGGTTCATTATTTTCTCTCTATATATTTATAACCTTCTAAACTTTTTTAAACTTTAATACTTTAATGTGTATTTTCTAAGAACAAGAATTTTCTCTTACATAACCATACGATAGTTATCAATTTGAGGAATTCAGCATTGATACAATACTTTAATCTACATTCACATTCCAATTTCATAAATTGTCCCAATAATGTCCTTTATAGAAATTTTCTTTTTCCATTACATGATCCAGTATAGGACTGTGCCTTTCATTTAGTTTGCACATCCCTTTAGTCTCCTTTAGGCGCACTGGTGGCACTATGGTTAAGTGCTGCTAACAAAAGGTTGACTGTTCTAACCCACCAGCTGTTCCACAGAAAAAAGATGTTACGGACTGCTTCCGTAAAGATTACAGCCTTGGAAACCTTATGGGGCCTTTAATCTGATATGTGTCTCTCTCGGCCTTACTTTGTTTTACATGATATTGACATTTTTGACTGAGGAAGAGTAATTTTGTGGTATGACCTTCAATTTGGGTTGGTAGAGCCCACGTTTAGAATCTGCTTCTGAACAATGCACCTCTTGCTAGACTTTGCTGTTAAGCTCCCCATTTGGATGGGAGCTGCGTTCGGTGATCCTAGGCATAGTAGGCGAGGTGGGTTCAGGCGGGCAGAGTCTCTTGTACCTGATCCAGGGTTGTAAGCTGGAGCCACAGGACCAGAAGAGACCTTGAGGGGTCACCAAGTCCATCTGCTTGGCCTTCGGCAGAAACACATTTCCACTTGCCTGGACACGCCAGCTGTTTTTAAAGTTCTCAGGGAAAGTAATTGTGTGTGCTTCTTGCTAACCCACATCAGTACAACTTGCACTCACCGTGTGAAGTCTTTCCTGTAGCTCAGCTAACTTCCTCGTGGACCAGGTCTTACACATTTTTTCTCATCATGTTTCAGGAAGGACTCATGCATGAGTCACAAACCCTTCATTATGTTTAGAGAACTATATTTTGTCACTTCACCCCTCAGGATTCTTTTATTTGGCCTAACCTATACAAAAAAAAAAAAAAAAAAAATTTTTATACAAATGTAAGGTATTGTAATAATAGCAGTAATGGTATAATGACATTATATTATATCAATAACAAGAGCAACACACTATTATAGCAATAACACATTTCATTGTTGGATTTATTTTCCATAGATTCTATTACCAAGGGGATCCTTTAGAGTATCTTTTCTAGTCATCTACTTTTTCTTTTTTATTACATAATAATACATGCTTATTGTAAAATACAAAATCAGCATTACGGAAGAGTAACAGGAAAGAAGGAAAATTCTCCTTTCTTCTCTGCCATTACCAGTCACATTTCCAAAATTTGGCAACTGTATATAGCTTTGATTGCAGTTCCAGATTTTTTTTCTATACAAATACAAGCATACGTGCACACTCTCACACACACAATTTTAATAAAAATAAAAATGAGAACACGTATTTTTTTAATTTGATTTTTTTTAATGTAAAAATTATGTGCTCTTTGTGGAAAATACAAGAACGTAAAACATAAAATGTTAAAATTTATCTGTAATTCTGCCCCACACTTCTGTTAATTGTTCTTTTTGTTAGGTGCCATGGAGTTGGTTCTGACTCCTAGTGACGCTATGTACAGCAGAACGAAACACTGCCCAGCCCTTCGCCATCCTCACAATCCTTGTTATGCTTAAGCCCATTGTTGCTTCTTCTGTGTCAGTCCATCTTCTTGAGGGTCTTCCTCTTTTTTACTGACCTCTGCTTTAACAAGTATGATGTCCTTCTCCAGGGTCTGATACCTTCTGACAACATATCCAAAGTATGTGAGACATAGTCTCGCCATCCTTGCTTCTAAGGAGCATTCTGTTTGTACTTCAAAGACAGATTTGTTTGTTCTTTTGGCAGTTCAAGGTGTATTCAATATTCTTCTCTAACACCACAATTCAAAGGCGTCAATTCTTCTTCTGTCTTCTTTATTCATCATCCAGCTTTAACATGCATATGAAGCAATTGAAAACACCATGGATTGGGTCAGGTGCATCTTAGTCTTCAAGGTGACATCTTTGCTTTTCAGCACTTTAAAGAGGTCTTTTGCAGCAGATTTGCCCAATGAACTGTGTCTTTTGATCTCTTGACGCTGCTTCCATGGGTGTTGACTGTGGATCCAATAAAATAAAATCCTTGACAACTTCAATCTTTTCTGTGTTTATCATGATGTTGCTTATTGGCTCAGCTGTGAGGATTTTGTTTTCTTTATGTTAAGGTGTAAAGCATACCGAAGGCTGTGACCTTTGATCTTTATCAGTAAGTGCTTCAAGTCCTCTTCACTTTCAGCAAGCAAGGTTGTGTCATCTGCATAACGCAGGTTGTTAATGAGTCTTCCTCCAATCCTGATGCCCCGTTCTTCTTCATATAGTCCAGCTTCTTGGATTATTTGCTCAGCATACACATTGAGTAGGTATGGTGAAAGTATACAACCCTGACACACACCTTTCCTGACTAAACTACACAGCATTCCCTTGTTCTTTTCAAACAACTGCCTCTTGATCTATGTGCAGGTTCCTCACAAACACGATTAAGTGTTCTGGAATTTTTATTCTTTGCAATGTCATCCATAATTTATTATGATCCACACAATAGAATGCTTTTGCATTGTCAATAAAACACAGGTAAACATTTTCTGGTATTCTCTGCTTTCAGCCAGGATCCATCTGACATTGGCAATGATAGCCCTATTTCCTCATCCTCTTCTGAGTCTGGCTTAAATTTCTGGCAGTTCTTTGTCTATATACTGCTGCAGCCAATTTTGAATGATATTCAGCAAAATTTTACTTGCGTGTGATACTAATGATATCGTTCAATAATTTTAGCATTCGGTAGGATCACCTTTCTTGGGAATAGGCATAAATATAGATCTCTTCCAGTCAGTTGGCCAGGTAGCTGTCTTCCAAATCTCTTGGCATAGGCGAGTGAGTACTTCCAGTGCTGCATATGTTTGTTGAAACATCCCAGTTGGTATTCCATTGATTCCTGGAGCCTTGTTTTTCACCAATGCCTTCAGTGCAGCTTGGACTTTTTCCTTCAGCACCACTGGTTCCTGCTCATATGGTACCTCCTGAAATGGTTGAATGATGATCAATTCTTTTTGGTATAGTGACTGTGTGTATTCCTTCCACCTTTTTTTTTTTTTTAATTAAATTTTATTGTGCTTTAAGTGAAAATTTCCAAGTCAGATCAGTCTCTCATATAAAAATTTACATATGCCTTGCCATACACTCCTAATTGCTCTCCCTCCAGTGAGACAGCACAGCTCTTCTCTCCAGTCTCTCTCTCCTTGTGTCCATTTGGGTAGCTTCTGGCCCCCTCTGCCCTCTCATCGTCTCTCCAGACAGGAGATGTCAACATAGTCTCATATGTCCACTTGATCCAAGAAGCTCGTTCTTCACAAGTATCATTTTCCATCCCCTAGTCCATTTTAGTCCAATCAATTCCCTGTCTAAAAAGAGTTGGCTTTGGGAATGGTTCCTGTCCTGAGGTCTGGGGACCATGGCCTCTGGGGTCCCTCCAGTCCCAGTCTGACCATTAAACCTGGTCTTTTTACAAGAATTTGGGGTCTGCATCCCACTGCTCTCCTGCTCCTTCAGGCTTTATCTTTTGAGTTCCCTGTCAGGGCAGTCATCAGCTGTGGCTGGGCACCATCTAGTTCTTCTGGTCTCAGGCTGATGTAGTTTCTGGTTTATGTGGGCCTTTCTGTCTCTTAGCCTCATAATTAACTTGTGTCTTTGGTGTTCTTCATTCTCCTTTGTTCCAGGTGGGTTGAGACCAATTGATGCATCTTAGATGGCCGCTTGCTAGCATTCAAGACCCAGATGGCACTCTTCAAAGTGGGATGCAGAATGTTTTCTTAATAGATTTTATTATGCCAATTGACTTAGATGTCCCCTGAAACCAAGGCCATGGTATTTTTAATTGCCTCATATGCATGCAAAAGCATGATTGAGTTTTAGCAGAATCATGTAGATTTTAGAGATCAGGCGCTGATCAGAAATGTCAGAGCTAAAAACCTTTTCCCAATCTGTAAGTAGTCTAGTCCTTGGATAAGCATAGGTGTTTGATTTTTAGGAGCTCACAGTTATCTGGTTTCTCTTCAGCATTTTTAGTAATGTTTTGTATTCTCTTTATGCCATGTATTAGGGCTTCTAACGTTGTCCCTATTTTTTCTTCCATGATCTTTATCGTTTTAGACTTTATGTTTAGGTCTTTGATCCATTTTAAGTTCGTTTTTGTGCATGGTGTGAGGTATGCATCTTGTTTCATTTTTTTGCAGATGGGTATCCAGTTATGCCAGCACCATTTGTTAAAAAGACTGTCTTTTCTCCAATTAACTGACTTTGGGCCTTTGTCAAATATCAGCTGCTCATATGTGGATGGATTTATATCTGGATTCTCAATTCTGTTCCATTGGTCTATGTGTCTGTTGTTGTACCAGTACCAGGCTGTTTTGACTAATGTGGTGGTGTAATAGGTTCTAAAATCAGGTAGAGTGAGGCCTCCCACTTTGTTCTTCTTTTTCAGTATTGCTTTACTTATCCGGGGCCTCTTTCTCTTCCATATGAAGTTGGTGATTTGTTTCTCTATCTCATTAAAAAAAAAAATGTTGCTGGAATTTGTATCGGAATTGCATTGTATCTATAGATGGCTTTTGGTAGAATAGACATTTTTATAATGTTAAGCCTTCCTATCCATGAACAAGGTATGTTTTCCCACTTATGTAGGTCACTTTTGGTTTCTCGAAGTAGTGTCTTGTAGTTTTCTTTGTATAGGTCTTTTATGTCTCTGGTAAGATTTATTCCTAAGTATTTTATCTTCTTGGGGGGTACTGTAAATGGTATTGATTTGGTGATTTCCTCTTCGATGTTCTTTTTGTTGATGTAGACGAATCCAACTGATTTTTGTGTGTTTATCTTGTATCCTGATAATCTGCTGTACTCTTCTATTAGTTTCAATAGTTTTTTTTTTTTTGAGGATTCCTTACGGTTTTCTGTGTATAAGAGCATGTCATCTGTAAATAGAGATAGTTTTACTTCTTCCTTATCAATCTGGATGCCCTTTATTTCTTTCTTGAGCCTAATTTCTCTGGCTAAGGCCTCCAGCACAATGTTGAATAAGAGTGGTGATAAGGGACATCCTTGTCTGGTTCCCATTCTCAAGGGGAATACTTCCAGAATCTCTCCATTTAGAATGATGTTGGCTGTTGGCTTTACATAAATGCCCTTTATTATGCTGAGGAATTTTCTTTCTATTCCTATTTTGCTGAGAGTTTTTACCATGAATGGATGCTAGACTTTGTCAAATGCCTTTTCTGCATCAATTGATAAGATCATGTGGTTCTTGTCTTTTGTTTGATTTATATGGTGGATTACATTAGTTGTTTTTCTAATGTTGAACCATCCCTGAATAAAAAAAAATACCTGGTATAAATCCCACTTGGTCATAGTGAATTTTTTTTTGATATGTTGTTGAATTCTATTGGCTAGAATTTTGTTGAGGATTTTTGCATCTAAGTTCATGAGGGATATAAGTCTGTAGTTTTCTTTTTTTGTGGTATCTTTAGCTGGTTTTGGTATCAGGGATATGCTGGCTTCATAGAATGAGTTAGGGAGTATTCCGCCCTTTTCTATTCTCTGAAATACCTTTAGTAGTAGTGTTACCTATTCTCTGAAAGTTTGGTAGAACTATGCAGTGAAGCCGTCAGGGCCCAGGCTTTTTTTTGTTGGGAGTTTTTTGATTACCTTTCAATTTCTTTTCTTGTTAGGGGTCTATTTAGTTGTTCTATCTCTGTTTGTGTTACTTTAGCTAGTAGTGTGTTTCTAGGAATTCATCCATTTCTTCTAGGTTTTCAAATTTGTTAGAGTACAATTTTTCATGGTAATCTGATTAGATTCTTTTAATTTCAGTTGGGTCTGTTGTGATATTGCCCATCTCATTTCTTTTTGGGGCTATTTGTTTCCTTTCTTGTTTTTCTTTAGTCAATCTGGCCAATAGTTTATCAATTTTGTTAATTTTTTCAAAGAACCAGCTTTTGATCTTGTTAACTCTTTCAGTTGTTTTTCCATTTTCTATTTCATTTAATTCTGCTCTAATTTTTATTATTTGTTTCCTCCTAGTTCCTGATGGTTTCTTTTGTTGCTCTCTTTCTATTTGTTCAAGTTGTAGGGACAGTTCTTTGATTTTGGCACTTTCTTCTTTTTGTATGTGTGCATTTGTTGATATAAATTGACCTCTGAGCACTGCTTTTGCTGTGTCCCAAAGGTTCTGATAGGAAGTGTTTTCATTCTCGTCGGATTCTATGAATTTCTTTATTCCATCCTTAATGTCATCTATAACCCAGTCTTTTTTTGAACAGGGTATTTATTGTTCAGTTTCCAAGTATTTGATTTCTTTTCCCTGGTTTTTCTGTTATTGATTTCTACTTTTATGGCCTTATTGTCTGAGAAGATGCTTTGTGATATTTAGATGCTTTGGATTCTGCAAAAGCTTGCTTTATGACCTAATATGTGGTCTATTCTAGGGAATGTTTTGTGTGCAGTATAAAAGAAAGTATACTTTGCAGCTGTTGAGTGGTGTGTTCTGTATATGTTTATGAGGTCAAGTTGGTTGATTCTGTCATTTAGATATTCTGTGTCTTTATTGAGCTTCTTAATGGATGTCCTGTCCTTCACTGAAAGTTCCACCTTCCTTTGATGATTCCTTAATAGGTTTAATATTTTCCCTATAGAATTCTTTAATATTGTAACTCAAGGCTTGAATTTTTTCTTCAGTTCTTTTGGTTTGAGAAATGCCAAGCATGTTCTTCCCTTTTGGTTTTCCATCTCCAGGTCTTTGCACATGTCATTATAATACTTTACTTAGTCTTCTGTAGCCATCCTTTGAAATATTCTGTTCAACTCTTCTATTTCATCATTTCTTAATTTCGCTTTAGCTACTTGACATTCAACAGCAAGTTTCAGAGTCTCTTCGGACACTCATTTTGCTCTTTTTTTCTTTCCTGTCTTTTTAATGACTTCTTGCTTTCTTCATGTATGTTGTCCTTGATGTCATTCCACAACTCTACTGATCTTTGGTCATTAGTGTTCAACACGTCAAATCTATTCTTGAGATGTTCTCTAAATTCAGGTGGGATATACTCAAGGTCATACTGCTGGCCTTGTCAACTTGTTCCAATTTTCTTCAGTTTCAGCTTGAACTTGCATATGAGCAATTCATGGTCTGTTTTGCAGTTGGCCCCTGGCCTCTGTTAATGATTGGACATTTTCCCAGACTTTTTTCGATGCATGTGTGTTACTATATTTCTTCCTTTTAAATGTTGTTCTCTCCCTTTATCAACTTTGATCATCTCAGATGGTTTGGTGCTCTTCTTCTTAATTTGGGACCCAACTGGATGTAGTTCTCTCATGAGGTTAGGCAGTGAAAGACCGTGGGAAAAGAGTACACCCACAGAAAGAACAAGGAAGCTGTCAAAGTCAGGAGACCAAGCATGCAAAAATATTTCCACAGGACAACAGACCTCCTAAAAGGGAACATGGTATTTGTTATCCACATGTGTAAAAACATTTTTATTGAGTGCCTTCCAGATGAAGACCATATTCTTCTACTCTGGCAATTAATTAATAAGTTAACTATTAATTTTTCACGATGTCATAGAGTGTTGAATAAGACAGGCATGGACCTTGACCTTTTTTTTTTTCCCCACAGTTTAGTTTGGCTTTCTTTGTTTGTGCCTCAGAAACCAATGGTTAAATCTTATTAGTTTGTGGTCTGCTTAGATTTTGAGATTCTTTTCTTCTGTAGTTTTACATTGAATCTTTTGATAAAAAATTCATCATGGACAATTTTGCATATTAGCTATTCTTGATGCATGAAAAACTTTGAAGAGTGGATGGTATGTACTTTCTTCTGAAAAATTGCCCAGCTTCAGAATGCCTGAGGGGAAGGGAGACTATAGAATGTCTTGTTTTAGGGGTTCATATGGATCCTGTCAGTTCCTGCTTTTTTCTCATACCTATGCAAGTTGACTAAATCACAGCTCTCAGTTCCTGAGTCAACTTAGAGGAAGAATAAAAGGGCAAATAGTAGCATTCTTCATGGAATCTTATCCTTTGAATATGGTAGATCTTAAAATTATTTCATGTCTCAAACCTTGGATCATGTGCTTTCCCCTCCACTCTGCCCCCATACATTTGACTGCTCAGCAGAACCCGAAAGCCCAAGTAATAGCAGGGCTGCAGCAGCCTCGTTTAACTCTCCTCTTTCCTCATTTTCTTTACTTACATCACAGAATAGGGTTTTTGTGAGAGTCCTCTCTACTTAGCTCTGGCTAGTTGCTCTGTTTAATACTGTAGACGTCTTCATTACCTTCTCTGTTGGGAAAAAGCCCTGATACTTGCCCAGCGTTTGCTGGTATCTTGGCTGCATTCTCTTATGCCATGCTACATGAGCAGATCTCCTGCAATCATAAATAAAAACCCAAACCAAACCCAAGCCATTGAGTCCATTTCGGCTCATAGTGATCTATAACCATACCCACATTCAATTAGCCTCCTGGATTCCTTTCAGCTAACCCTCTGGGCTTCATTTGTTAAAAATGAACAAATATTTGTTAGTGCTCATTATATGCCAGGTATTGTTCCTGGAGTCTAGGATACATTAGTGAACAAAAAAGACCAAGGTCCTGGTCCCCATGGACCTTGCATTTTAGTGCTTGTTTCAAGAACGAGAGATTCTGATGCTGGGACTGGGACTATTGGCCCCATCAGAGACCAAGTTCTCCCAGTTGCCTTCTCTGAGATTAATATTTGTAGCCTTCACCAGTCCCATATCATTTGTTCTCTCCTCTCTTCCTGTATTCTAAGGTTTCCACATGCTCCGTTCTTAAATTCAGCTGTTAGAAGATTCTGCATTTATAAAAATTATTTCCCTAATAAACTCAGCTTGTATATTGAAAGTTCATGTGGGCCAAAATGAACCAAGTGAACATTTGCATTTGGCAAAAATAATTCAAATGAACATTTGCATTTGGCAAAACCAACCAGTTCCTCCTTTTGATTAGCTAATAGATATCAAAAGCCCTGGGTCATTGGAAATAAACATGTAACATAAATGCTTGTGACAGACATTAAGATCAAGACAAAATAATTTCTGTGCCTGCTGGAAATAATTTGAATTCAGGGGAGGGGGTGGCCAAAATTTTCAAAAGTGAAACTCCTCAAAATATGAAGCCTCTAAAAACTGATGTTGAGAAGAAACAAACTTCAATTCTCTTTAGAATTGTCTGAGATGCCCTGTGCTTGTTTGTGCTATTTGTATTTCCTTTCTTCTATGTGGTTTGGGATCGTTGTACTATTTTAGCTCTTACTTAGCCATACTCCCTACTGAGATGCTAAAATATCCTGAAAGTGGCACTGCAGAATTCTTTGCATGACCAGGAGGTGGATAGTGCAGGGCTGATTTATAATGACACTTTACTGTAGAGTAAATTTTTAGCTGTAATGATATTTTGGGCCTCTTGATCCCACCAGATTTGGAGAAGTTTGAATTACCTTAAATAACTAGAACACAGACACTATGCTCCCCCTGAGACATGCTCACTGTAGCATGGAAATTAATTCAGATATGCATCCAAGCTTCATTGGCTTTTAATCTAAGGGTTTATAGAATAATTTACTGATATTTGGAAAATGAAATTTATGCCGTGAGGAAAGTCTGATTGAAGGCGACAACAAGAATAAATTCATGGTTTTATGTTTATGAAACTTCTGACTTGGTTAAGGAAACTGTGATAGATTAACCATAGCTACACATTCCTTGATAATCTTCCCATCAAAGGGTGGGGTCTATTTCCCCACCCCTTAAATCACAGGTCAGCCTGTGACTGATTTTACCAATAGAATATAGTGGAAGTGATTCTGTTTCAGTTCTAGACATGGTGCTTAAGTGGCCTGCATGTTTCACTTCCTGATCTTAGAGCCCCGAGCTGTTGTATAAGAAGCCTGACTATCCTTCTAGAGAAAAAAAAAAAAGGGAGACCAGGTGAAAAGGCTCAGAAACCACTTGAGGTGGGAGTGGAGGTGCCCAGTTGTGACTAGCCTTCTAGCTGTTCCTGCCAAGGCACAAGTGTGTGACCAAGAAGTCATCTTGAAAATGGATCTTCCAGTCCCAGTCACCCCAGTGGATGCAATGTTCCAAGGGGCAGTATAAATTTGCTCCAATAAAGAGACCATACCTGGGAGAGTAAGTGTAAATCTGTTTACTTTACCACTGTCCTTCTTTAAGTCCCATTTCTCTTCTGCATCAGCCAAACAATAGAGTTAGATAAGAATGCATTAAAATATCTCTATTCCTAAATATTTAAAGTATTTGGTGGTGGCACTAGTCTGTGCAGTTCTTCTCTAAACTCACTTGCCATTGAGTCAATTCTGACCCATGGCGACCCCATAGGGTTTCCAAGGCTGTAAATTTCTACAGAAGCAAACTGCCACATCTTTCTTCTGTGGAACTGCTGGTGGTTTTGGACTGCCTACCTTTCTGTTAGCAGTTGATTGCTTTAACCACTCCTTTTGATTCCTCCAGGGATGTATATTATTTTAGGTTTACTCTTTTGGTTGTGCGTGTGTTTCTATTTGAGTCTTTCTACCATATATCCCTAACCACGGGGATCAAAGGTACACTGTGAGGATTCTGATGATTGATATCAATTTCAACTACATAATCAAGAACTAAGCAAATAACCACAGATACCTTTAGGGGCTCTTTCTGCTTATCATTAGAATGGTTTTTAGTCAAAATTCCAATAATATCCTCACTCAGTCAACTTCCACTTTGTCCAAGAACTACATTGGATTCTGGAACACAGACATCAGTGTTAACTCAGAACTAATGTTAGATAGTTTTGCTTTCCTCACTGCACAATTTAAATGTTCACAGGTCCCTTGGGAGGTATAGGAAGAAGACACATGGAAGCACATAATTATGATCTTATTGTAGGATTTTTCTTGTAATATCTGGCATCTTATTCACTAAGTAGTCCTGGAGTAGTAAACTGATAATTGGATGAAGGGATCTTAAGTTTTTATTATGGTGGCTCAAGTAAAGTGTCTGATTGATAGAATTAAAGCCTTTGAATTGTGGTGTTGGCAAAGAATATTGAATATACCATGGACTGCCAAATAGTGAACAAATCTGTCTTGGAAGAAGTGTAACCAGAATGCTCCTTAGAAGCAAGGATGGCAAGGCTACATCTCACATACTTTGGACATGTTAACAGGAGGGATCAGTCCCTAGAGAAGGGCATCATGCTTGGTATGTAGAGGGTCAGCGAAAAAGAGGAAGACCCTCAATGAGATGGATTGAGACAGTAGCTGCAAAAATGGGTTCAAGCATAACAATGATTGTGAGAATGGTGCAGGACTGAGCAGTGTTTTGTTCTCTTGTACATAGTGTCACTGCGAGTTGGAACTGAGTTGAAGCACCTAACAACAATAACAACATGTTGAGGAAATAATCTGAAAAACTGGACTATATGAAGAAGAACAGGACATCAGAATTGGTGGAAGACTCATTAACAACCTACAATATGCAGATGACACAACCTTGCTTTCTGGAAGTGAAGAGGACTTGAAGCACTTACTGATGAAGATCAAAGACCACAGCCTTCGGTATAGATTGCATATCAACAGAAAACAAAAATCCTCACAACTGGACCAATAAGCAACATCATAATAAATGGAGAAAAGATTGAAGTTGTCAAGGAGAAAAGATTGAAGTTGTCAAGGATTTCATTTTACTTGAATCTTTAATCAACACCCATGGAAGCAGCAGTCAAGAAATCGAATGACATATTATATTGGGCAAATTTGCTGCAAAAGACCTCTTTCAAGTGTTAAAAAGCAAAAATGTCACTTTGAGGGCTAAGGTGTGCTTCTCTCAGGCCATGATATTTTTAAATTAATTTTTATTGTGCTTTAAGTTTACAAATCAGGTCAGTCTCTCATACAAAAATTTACATATGCCTTGCTATACACTCCTAATTTCTCTCCTCGTAATGAGACAGCACAGTCCTTCCCTCCACTCTCTCTCCTCGTGTCCATTCGGGCAGCTTCTGGCCCCCTCTGCCCTCTCATCTCCCCTCCAGACAGGAGATGCCAACATAATCTCATGTGTCTACTTGACCCAAGAAGCTCGTTCTTCACCAGTATTATTTTCCATACCATATTCCAGTCTAACCCCTGTCTGAAGACTTGGCTTTGGGAATGGCTTCTGTCTTGGGCTAACAGAAGGCTAGGGACTATGGCCTCTGGGGTCCTTCTAGTCCCAGTCTGACCATTAAGTCTGGTCTTTATACAAGAATTTGGGGTCTGCAACCCATTGCTCTCCTGGTCCCTCAGTGGTTCTCTGTCAGGGCAGTCATCGGTTGTGGCTGGGCACCATCTAGTTCTTCTGGTCTCAGGCTGATGTAGTCTCTGGTTTCTGTGGTCCTTTCAGACTCTTAGGCTCATAATTAACTTGTGTCTTTGGTGTTCTTCATTCTTCTTTGCTCCAGGTGGGTTGAGACCAATTGATGCATCTTAGATGGCCGCTTGCTAGCATTTAAGACCCCAGGTGCCACTCTTCAGAGTGGGATGCAGAATGTTCTCTTAATAGATTTTATTATGCCAATTGACTTAGATGTCCCCTGAAACCAAGACCATGATATTTTTAATTGCTTCATATGCATGCAAAAGCTAGACAATGAATAAGGAAGATTGAAGAAGAATTGATACCTTTGAATTATGGTGTTGGCAAAGAATATTGACTATACCATAGACTGCTAGAAGAATGAACAAATCTGTCTTAGAAGAAGTACAGCCAGAATGGTTCTTAGAAGCAAGGATGGCGAGACTTGGTCTCACATACTTTGAACATGTTATTAGGAAGGACCTGTCCCTGGAGAAGGACATCATGCAAGGTAAAGCAGAGGGCCAGCAAAAAAGAGGAAGACTCTAAACAAGGTGGATTAACACAGTGGCTGCAACATGGGCTCAAACATACCTACCATTGTTAGAATGGCACAGGACCAGGCAATGTTTTGTTCTTTTGTTCATAGGTTCACTATGAGCCTGAACTGACTTGACAGCACCTAACAACAACATGACAACATTCACTAAGACATAGCCACTTCATTCCACACCTTTTAATTTCTCATGCCCTTCACATTGTTCCATGACTATAGCCACTGGCTTTCCCCAAGGCTTCCTTTCAGTGAACGATTTATTCTAAGTAACCAAAACTAATAAAATAAATTAGCAATTCGTCGCTGTGTTCCCAGTCTGTAAAGAACTGTCCTATAAGTTTGGCTGGATTTTCCCCTTTCTTCTGCCCTAATCAGGCTAGAGAAATGTTCCTAGATTCTCCCCATGTTGTGGATTGAATTGCGTCCCCCCAAAATGTGTGTCAACTTGGCTAGGCCATGACTCCCAGTATTGTGTGGTTGCCCATGATTTTGTGATCTAATGTAATTATCCTATGTGTTGTAAATCCTAATGTTTATAATGTTAATGAAGTAGGATTAGAGGCAGTTATATTAATGAAGCAGGGCACAATCTACAGGATTAGGTTCTATCTTGTGTCAATCTATTTTGAGATATAAAAGAGAGAATCAAGCAGAGCGGAGGGGAACCTCATGCCACCAAGACAGAAGAGCCAGGAGTGAGCTCATCCTTTGGACCCAGAGTCCCTGCAGTGAAAATCTCCTAGACCAGGGGAAGATTATTAACAAGGACCTTCCCCTAGAGCGACAGAGACAGAAGTCATCCCCTGGACCTGCCACCTGAATTCAGACTTCTAGCCTCCTAAACTGTGAGAGAATAAACTTCTGTTTGTTAAAGCCACACACTTGTATTATTTCTGTTAAAGCAGCACTAGATAACTAAGACATCCAATTTCCCAGATGTGGCAAATTGTATTTTCCAGTGATGCCTGTAACAACATTTAACATTCCTCATACTCTTCTGCAATGTGAGCTTGCCGCTCTGCCATCACAAGGTAGAGTCTACTTCATCTCCCCTTGAATCTGTTGTGGTCTTAATGACACTATGTGCCCTCATGCTAGGTCAGAAGAAGAAATTCAACTTCTAGCTTGGTCTCTTGGAACTCTTACTCTCTGGATGCTTCCCTCTTATATCCCAGCAGCCATGTTTTAAGAAGCTCAAGTCGCGTAGAGGCCATGGATAGGCACTCTGATTTGTTGTTTTTAGCTGTCATTGAGCCGACCTCAAACTTATGATGGCCCCATGCAAAACAGAATAAAATACTGCCCAGTCAAGTGCAGGCTATACTGTTATGATCCATAGGGTTTTCACTGGATGATTAGCCCACCTTAGCCTGGAAGCTTCCCTGAAACTTGTTCAGCATTGTAACAACATGCAAACCTCTACTGACAGACTGGTGGTGGCTGTGCTTGAGGTACATTGACCAGGAATGGAACCCAGGTCTCCTGTATGGAAGGCAAGAATTCTACCACTGAACCACCAAAGCTGCCTAATTGAAGCATCCAAAAGCAACTGACACCGATTGCTATCAAGTCAATTCTGACTCAAAAAGGCCCTGTAGGACAGAATAGAACTGCACCATAGGGCTTCCGAGGCTGTAATCTTTATGGAAGCCAAGTCCCACAGCTTTCTCCCACAGAGCAGCTTGTGGGTTCGAACCCCTGACCTTTTGGTTAGCAGCCAAGTGCTTAATCACTGAGCCATCGGTGCCCCTTAACTGAGGCTTAGATATACAAAAAACTTGTGCAATACTGTATAGCTCCTAAATAGCTTAGGAAGGATTTGAACCCAGCCCTCTCTCCTTCCAAAGCCTAGAGCTCTTTACACCACTTCTTAGAGAGAAAATTCTGCATGTCTTTTAAGTCATAATAGCTGGAGATTCAATGGTGTGGTGTGCTCCTCAACTACCAGGGGACTTCCAGTGGAAGAAAAGGTGACACCCTGTAGAGACCTTACGGTACTATCTCACTTGGGTCTACAGGGAGATTTCCTAGGCTACTTTGTTGATGTTGTTCAAAAAAACACATAAAAACCAGAAACCAAACCCAGTGCCGTAGAGTCGGTTCCAACTCATAGTGACCCTATAGCTTGCATCTATTCAGAGGGTTTTCTCATCCATGAGTGTAACTATCTATGGGTAGAAAAATATCCTCCTCCACACACACACTTTTTTTGTACTACTATGGCTGCAGGGCATTTTGGAGGATTATTGTTGAGGAAAGGAAGAATTTCCCTAGGTGAAGTGAAAGGTCAAATAACGTTCAGAAATTTGCTCTTTTATGCAGCTTCTGTCTAATTATTTCACCCTAGGAACCAGGATTTTTTTTAGCTATGCTGGACATGTTTGTGAACTCCCATTCTATGATCCAATGCTACTGAGATGCTCTTGCCTTCATTCTCAACCTGTACACTTTCTGTCTTGCTCTCTACCTTGGTTCTTCATTCTTAACTTTTTCTTCCACTGTGTCCTTTCTAAACACCAGGAACAATGTCCCTATATACTTTGGTATTCCTCATCCCAAGTGGTAATTAAATTAGTGAATTAAATTTGATTAAAAACTGTACTTTTATCATGTATCATGTGTATATATTACTTAATATGTAACAATGTGTTAAATGTTAGTCCAGGTCCCTTACAATATCACCCTAAATATTCTCAAACTTCTATGAAGTATGATTTTTTTCATCCCAATTCTATAGATGAGGAAACTGATGTCCCATGGGTTAAATATCTTACCCAAGGACCCACAGCTAGAGAGTGGCAGCCAGAAAGAAGCAGATTCAGGACGAGAACCTATGTCTGTATAAAGCCTATGCATTTTCCATGCTGTCATATTGCCTTTTTATTTCAGGGTCAGTAAAATGATTTGTAGTAATTCCTTATTTCTTATCCTACCATCATTGTTGAAGTGCTATCTTCTTTTGGAATCAAGTTGCTCCCAAGATCAATTTTAGGAATTGGGAAATTGTGTAGGTTGAAATATCCCTTAAATTAATCTTATCCTCTGAAGAGTAAGCTCTGTAAAGCTGTTGGAATCTGAGCTGAAATAACCAATTCCTACCTATGCTCGTGTTAGAAAGGCTTAACCTAGAATAGCTTTTTGAATGAAGTCATTGACCTCATTTTTCTTCATCTCCTAAATGGAACCAGTTGGAGATAGCATATGTTTATCCCTTGCCATTTATCGTTGGTGCCCATAACAGCTTTAAGGATTAGTATTTCTACAGCCATATGTATGTATATAGAAACTTTCTGTGGTTCTTTTACTGTTAATTTCCTGATACCACGATTGTTAGCTGGGATGGTAAAAACCAGTGAAATTCTCCCTGGCGCTATGAGGCTCATTTACTTTGTGTATTTGAAATCGCTTCCAGTGGACATTGGAGATGGTAAATTTTAGCTTTCCATAATCAGAAGGGTTTAAACAAGAACGTTTTAATCCCTTGTTATGTTGCAGCATCTAACAGTTGGAGCCTTCCCTCTCACTATACAATTAGCTTTCAAAGCCGAGACTGTACCTCTTTACCTGGGGTGCCTAGCAAGGGCCAAAGGAGCTGTGTTGTGAGACTTAACTTTTGGATTCTTTTAACAATAAGGAAGGGGAAGGAAAGACTTGTGTGTGTACAATTAACTGGACATTTACATCCCCCTCAGCAATGACCTTCTGTATATTTATTTTGGAACTGAGTAGTCATTAATTCATCCAAAAAACATTGGAGCATTTATTATATGTCTGGAACTATGATTGGTATATGCTTTCTGCTATCAAGGAGCGCAGAGTCTAGTAGGAAGAAATACACCAAAAGATAAATTATACATAACATGGGTTAGAGTAGAGATGTGTTCACACAACTGTGGATGCTCAGAAAAGTGATGGCTAACTGTGAAGTGAATGAACAAGGATGGAGACGAATCTGCCTACTGGACAGAAGGGAATAGGCATCCCAGTTAATGAGTGGGTATAGCAGGCTTGAAAGTACGTACAGTATTTGTACAACGTGAAAAAATTCAGTGTAACTGGCTTTTGAAGAAGAATGGTGGAGAGAGTGGGAGGGGAGGTAGGCTGGGGACAGATAGAATCGTCAAGGGCCTTGTATGCTAAGGTCAGGAATTTGGACTTCATCTCATAGCAAAGGGGTTTAAATGAATAGGTACAAAGCTCAAGGGAGAAAGATTATTTTTTTCTCTGAAAAACGTGAACAAATTAAACCAAAGAAATGTTTATTAACTCTGGCCACCCTGGAAGGGCAGCTAGTGAGATAGGGCAGGTACAATTAACCAATACAAAGAGAAAACCAATTCCATTTATTTCCCCATCATTCTGATTAGCATTTTACTCCCCTAATTAAAGCTAATTCATTTGAACAATTGCAAAGTGGGGCTTTCGATCAATCTTTTCAAGAAGGTAGACAAAAACCCTTGGCATTTTCTTTTTTATGGTTTGTTTTTATTGAATAGTTTACTAGTGATTTTACCAGTAGGGGCCAAACAGTATCCATCTCCAGAATTTCCTAAGGGACTGCATCCTTGGACTTCATTCACTTTAGCAGCTTTATTAAGGATTTCATGTTTTCTTCTTCTTTCACATGGTCTCAGGAGAGGAGGGAAACCCTGTCTGTTTATGCAATGTAGCTCATTGCATAATGGGTCATTTCATATTTCTGCAAAGACAGAGGCCAAGGGAGTTTAGGAGGAAACAAAAAATGGTATGGAAATGTGATGTGTCAGTGGAAAAGGGAAAGGCAGAGAACCATACAAGAAAGAGAAGTGGGGCAAATATTTTTGCTTTCTACTTCTCCTCAGTTATGAATTCTAAACTCTATAATGTGTCAATGGGATACAATTTTCAGAAGAGATACAGATTAGGGAATTTTAAAACATATAAACACAAAAAAATAAAATGAGAACCATCTATTGAAAAGTCATCTCTTTATTTTCTGTAGACGTGATTCAGTTTATTCAATTCAAAAAACATTTGTTGAACTTTCTCTATGTGTCCTTGAGGATTTCAGCATCTCTTGAAAGAGCTGGACATGTGAATCACTAGCAATGATACCATGTTGTAAGTTAGAAGGATATATCAGGTGCACACATATACAAAAGGACACTTAATTTTTTCTGTTCGGGCTGGAAAAGGATTTGCAGTAGAAATACTTCGGTACTTGAGCTAATATTTGAAGATAAGTAGAAATTTTCCATGAATGAAGGAAGGGTGTTATTTGAATTGGGAACAGTACAGACAAAGGCTTGTAGGATGGAGGTCTATATCATGCTGTGGAAACTATTGTCTTAGGCTGGGTTCTCAGGAGAAGCAAAACCAGTAAAGCATATACAAAAAATATATGTATATATGTAGAAGGAAACCCTGGTGGTGTAGTGGTTAAGTGCTACAGCTGCTAACCAAAGGGTCTGCAGTTCAAACCCACTGGGCACTCCTTGGAAACTCTATGGGGCAGTTCTACTCTGTCCTATAGGGTTGCTATGAGTCAGAATCGACTCGACGGCACTGGGTTTATATATGTAGAGAGAGAGAGATTTATATGAAGAAAACAGTTCACATGATTGTAGAGGGATGAAGGCTGAGGGGGTGGTGAGCTGCCCCAGGCCCCATCCCTGCTGGTACCACTCAGCAGATTCCATTATGGGAGTGATCACATATCAAATGTCAACAGGGAATTGAGCACAACATTATACAACTACCAAAACACTGAGAATCATGGCCCAGCCAAGTAGACACACAATCTTAACTGTCACAACTATCTTTTCATATCTTGAAATCTAGGGAGTATAAGCAAAGAGCCCTGGTAAGAAGTTGGAAGATACTGTATCAGTTAGAATTCTCTGGTTATTAGCAACAGAAACCGATGGAATAACTCATGCCAAACACACCTATACACACCCATTTGCACATTCATATATATACCCACTCACACCCACTCTCATGCATATACACACTCTCACACAATACTCTTATATACATTCACAAACACACAGACACACTCACACACACACAATTTATTGGAATCATTGAATGCTACTCACAGAATCAGGAAATTCTGAAGAGCCGGAATTCAAGATAGACAGGAATTAGGGCATCAGAAAATGTTGGTGGTCCCTTCAGGCAGACTCATGGAAGTGAATCATGTTTATTGAGTTCCCTTAAACATCAAAGTTCTGTGAGAGATAGCATCTGATTGGTCCAACTTGGACACCTCTTGGCTTGTAGAGAACAGGGTTGCTGGATAGAGAGTCCTATCAAGTTGTAGCAATGGAGGAAAATTAAATTTCCTCAAATCAAAATTTGGTTGCTGTGACTCAAATTGGTGGGAAAGGTTATGGCCAGAAAAATGACAAATTTCCAGTACAAATAAGATGGAGCCAAATTCTGAGGGGTCTTATATGTCACTCTACAAGTTTCAAGCATACTTCAGAGGTAGAATCAACAAGGCTTTATGACTGCTAGTGTACTTAAGTCCATTGTTACAGCCACTGTGTATTTCGAGTGTTTGAGTGTCTTCCAACCTAAGGGGCTCATCTTCTAGCACTACACTGAATAATATTCTGTTGTGATTTGTAGGGTTTTCACTGGCTAATTTTAAGAAGTAGATATCTAGGTCTTTCTTCCTAGTCAAGCCTTAGTCTGGAAGCTCCACTCCATAGGCTCCATGGGTGACTCTGCTGACATTTGAAATGCCAGTTCCGTGACTTGCAGCATCACAGCAACAATCTCAACAAGTTTATCAGTAAAGGCTGTGGCAGGGGAAAGTTGTCCTTGGAGGGCCTCCCTCTTGCCAACTAAATGCTTTGCTCAGAGGTGACACATGCATTTACACCACTGGATAGAATTAAACACACAACCCTGTAAAAGTGCAAGGGAGAGCAAGCAAGTACAATCCTCTCTTGTGCCTAGCAGGAGAGGAACACTAGATATGGGTAAGCACTACAGATCTTTCCTCAAGTCATTCCTGTACTATAAGCTAGTGTGATAATTAAAGTGCACAGTAATGCTGGAGTCATCTCAGCAAATCATATTCGATTATACTTTGCTTTAGAAGAATAGAAGGAGTTTATTTCATTTTATTTGCGGTGAGGTGCAGAAAGCCTTAGTTCATGTAAGTTTATCATTATTCGTCTTTGCAAGACCATCTAATGCATGTCACAAAGGTTTCTACCAGTAATGGTGAAAATAAACATAAAGGACTTCAGCATATGAGCAGAATAACTCCATTAACTACAGCAGAAGTCTGCAAACATTTTCTGAAAAGGACCATAGTTTAGGTTTTACAGGTCATATGGTCTCTGTCACAACTAATCAACTCTGCCTTTATAGTGTGTAAACAGCCATAGACAATATTTGACAATATGAACAAATGGATGTGGTTATATTTCAATAAAACTTGATTTGCAAAAATAGATGGTGGGCCAGATTTGATACATGTGCCATAACTTACTGTCTCCTAATCTAGACAATAAACTTGTGTTCGTGTCTGTGGAGACCTTAGGTCTCCCCAGGGCACCCTTTGAAAGCCATGAAACGATGATATGTAGATCCTTTCTAAATATACCATTCTGCTCCAACAAAATTGGCCTACTTTCCTTTCCTCAACTACTGACCCATCTCTGTGCTTTTGTTCACATTCTTCCTTGCCCTCCCAGCCCTCATGCTTCTAAGTTCTACTCATTCTTTGGTGGGCCAGGTCAAGTTCTTCCTCTTAGAGGCCTCCAATCACCAGTGAGCACAGTGTCCTTTGAATTCCGAGCTACCTAGCTCAGGTATCTCTTTGCCTTGCTGTTCTCTATGGGTATATCTTGTATTTGCTACTGAATTTTAAATTCCTCAAAGTCAGGAACAATGCCTTGGATTTAATTTTGTGACCTAAAACAAAAATAAATATTTTTTAATCTTCCTCCAAGTCACAGCCAACTTTCCTGGAAGACCTGTCCACACTTTCTCTTTCCATTTCCTTCCCTTCCACTTACTCATCTTTTGTATGCGATCTGGCTCCCACCTTCCCCATTAACACTAACACTGTTCTTGGCAAGAGAGCCAAAGATCTTTTGTTTGTCAATTTCTTATTTGCTGTTTTTTATCAGAATCTTTCAGCAGCATTGACATTTATGACCACTCACCTCTGAAATACTCTCTTCTCTTTATTTCCTTGGTAAATCAGTTCTGTTTTTTTTTTTTTTTTTTCCAGTCCAAACCTGCTCTTCGTCTTCTTTTCATTTTCTTTCCATGAATGGCACCACCATCTACTGATTGCCAAATCAGAAATCTGGCAAGCTTCCTTGACTTCTCTTCCTCACTGAGACGCCTCTTGGATTGTGTGCTTTCCTCAATCCCCCTTCTTTTCTACTGGTTCATAGACCACTATGATTTTGGAATTGTTCAGTACCTTGGCTTAGTCTATCCTCTGTTTAGTATTATAGTGCCCCTTCCTAGTAATTTGATAGCCATCCCTATCTAGCTTTATTATACCTATATATCTTCCAGTAGACAGTATGCTTTATGGAGACAGGGATCATGTCTGTACTATTCACCTTTCTATCTCCAGACTTTAGCAAGTTTTGGTACTGAATAGCAACGATGATAATAATTACAATCACTTATACAGCATAGCATATATATATTTGTTGTCAGTGTGTGCTATCGAGTAGATTCCTACTCATAGCGACCCTACAGGACAGAGTAGAACTGCGCCTTATGGTCTCCTAGGCTGTGATCTTTATGGTAGCAGACCACCAGGTATTTTCTTTCATGAAGCTGCTAGTTGGCTTCAAACCACTGACCTTTCGATTAGCAGCCAAGAACTTAGCCATTGGACTACCAGAGCTCCCATATATGTATATATATATATATGTGTGTGTGTATGTATATGTATATGTTTGTGGGAGGAAGATATGACAGTCTTCTTCTGTAAAGATTACAGCCTTTGAAACGCTTTGGGGAAGTTCTACTCTGTCCTACAGGGTCACTGTGAATCAGAATCCACTCGATAGCATGGTTTTTTTTTAGTGCCCTTAATCCTTATAAAAATCCTAGGAGGAAGGTACCTTTATTATCCCTATTTTATAGACAAGGAAATGGAGTTACAGAGAGATTAAGCAACTTGCTCAAGGTCACACAGTTGGAATATAACAGAACTGAGATTTGAAGCCAGGCAAATATAAGTCCAGAATCTGTACTCTTAATCACTATTCGGTATTTCCTTTCTCACTAAATGTTTATGGAATGAGTGAATGATAAGTGAGTGGTAAGTTGTGTTTGAGTAACTACTAGTGTTTTTATAAATGAAAACCGTTCTCTCTCCTCCCATTCTTTGCCTCATTCAACAGTACACCCCCTGTAAGACTCAACTCAGTGGTTATTCCCTCTGTGGAGCTTCCTTGATATCCCCAATCTTAGTTATGTATCCTTCCATGGAGCTGCATTAGCTCACTATGCATACCTCCAGTATTGAACATTTGCCTCATTGTACTGTGATTATCAGCCAATTTATCTTTCCCTCTACAGTATGAGGTACTCAAGGGCAATGACTGAGTTATATTTGTACATGCTTATCTAGCTACTAACTCAGTGCCTAGAAAATTTCTCATAAATGTTAGTTGAATAAATGGAAGAAAGAACAAATGAATGAGTGGCTTTCTTTAGAACACAGTTTCTCAGCAGGAGCATTATAGACATTTTGGGCTGGATACTTCTTTGCTGTAAGAGGTTATTGCATGAACTTAAAGATATTTAGCTGCACCCCTCACCTCTACTGCTCACATGCAAGTTCAAGATGAAGTGGAAGGAAATTAGAACAAGTCCAAGAGAGCCAAATTACGACCTTGAGTACATCCCACTTGAATTTAGAGACCATTTAAAGAACAAATTTGGTGCATTGAATACTAATGACCAAAGACCAGATGAGTTGTGGAATGACATCAAGGACATCATACATGAAGGAAGCAAGAGGTCAATAAAAAGATAGGAAAGAAAGAAAAGACCAAGAGGGATGTCAGAAGAGACTCTGGAGCTTGCTCTTGAACATCAAATGGCTAAAGTGAACGAAAGAAATGTTGAAATGAAAAGAGCTGAACAGAAGATTTCAAATGGTGGCTTGAGAAGACAAAGGAAAGTATTATAAAGATGTGTGCAAAGACCTGGAGTTAGAAAACCAAAAGAGAAGAACATGCTCAGCCTTTTTCAAGCTGAAAGAACTGAGGAAAAAAATTCAAGACTCAAGCTGCAATATTTAAGGATTCTATTTTTTTTTATGGGCAAAATATTGAACAACACAGAAAGCATCAAAAGAAGATGGAAGGAATACCCAGAGTCACTGTACTAAAAAGAATTGGTCAATGTTCAACCATTTCAGGAGGTAGCATATGATCAAGAACCATTGTTCTGAATGAAGAAGTCCAAGCTACACTGAAGGCACTGGTGAAAAAAAAGGCTTCAGGAATTGACGGAATACCAATTGCGACATTTTAACAAACCGATACGGCGCTGGAAGTGCTCACTCATCTATGCCAAGAAATTTGGAAGACAGCTACCTGGCCAAAAGACTGGAAAAGATCCATATTTATGCCGATTCCTAAGAAAGGTGATCTAACCGAATGTGGAAATTATCAAATAATGCCATTAATATCACATGCAAGTAAAATTTTGCTGAAGATCATTTAAAAGATGTTGCAGCAGTACATTGACAGGGAGCTGCCAGAAATTCAAGACTGATTCAGAAGATGTGGAACAAGGGATATCATTTCTGATGTCAGATGGATCCTGGCTGAAAGCAAAGAATACCAGAAAGATGTTTACCTGTGTTTTATTGACTATGCTAAGGCATTCGACTGTGTGGATCATAACAAATTATGAATAACATTGTGAAGAATGAGAATTCTGGAGCACTTGATTGTGCTCATGAGGAACCCGTACACAGATTGAGGCAGTCATCTGAATAGAACAAGGGGATATTGTGTGGTTTAAAGTCAGGAAAGGTGTGCATTAGGTTGTATCCTTTCACCATATTTATTCAGTCTGTATGCTGAGCAAATAATCTGAGAAGATGGACTATACGAAGAACGGGCATCAGGATTGGAAGAAGGCTCATTAACAATTTGTGTTATGCAGATGATACAACCTTGCTTGCTGAAAGTGAAGAGAACTTGAAGCACTTACTGATGAAGATCAAAGATTATAGCCTTATGACTACACCTCAACATAAAGAAAACAAAAATTCTCACCACCAGACCAATAAGCATCATAATAAATGGAGAAAAGATTGAAATCATCAAGTATTTCATTTTACTGGGATCCACAATCAACACCTGTGGAAACAGCAGTCAAGAAATCAAATGATGCATTGGAATGGGCAAATTGGCTGCCAAAGACCTCTTTAAAGTGTTAAAAAGCAAAGATGTCACTTTGAGGACTGCGGTGTGCCTGACCCAAGCCATGGTGTTTTTAATCGCCTTATATGCATGTGAAACCTGGGCAATGAATAAGGAAGACTGAAGAAGAATTGACACCTTTGTTGGCAAAGATATTGAATATACTGTGGACTGCCAAAAGAATGAAGAAACCTGTTTTGAAAGAAGGACAGCCAGAATGCACCTTAGAAGCAAGGATGGCAATTCTTAGTCTCCCTTACTTTGGACATGGTATCAGGAGGGACCAATCACTGGATAAATACATCATGCTTGGTAAAGTGGAGGATCAGTGAAAAAGGGGAAGGCCCTCAAAGAGGTGGGTTGACACAGTGGCTGCAACAATGGGCTCAAACATAACAACAATCGTGAGGATAGTGCAGGACTGGACAGTGTTTCATTCTGTTGTACATAGGGTCACTACGAATAGAAACCAACTTAGGGCACCTAACAACAACAATAACAACACCCAACCTCTTCCCACTATATTCCTGTAGCAACCCTTAACACAAACACACATACACTTGTGACCGAAAAAGTCTAGAGACAAAAATAATGTCCAGAGACATTATCAAATATATACTCAAGAGCAAAATAGCCTCCGGTCGAAACCCAGTATATTCAAATATCTTTACCCATTGTTTACACTGCATGAAACAAAAGTGTTTCTCCCTGTCCTCTTCTGTGTTAATCAGAATTCTAGTCTGCAAGGGCCAGAAACTCAACTTGACCTAGCTTAAACCAAAAGGTAGCTCGAGTATCTTAAGGAATCCAAGAATATGAATTTATTTGAGCCTTAGAAACATCTGGAATGGCTCACAATCATGACCAAGACATGCTCTGTCTTTTATCATTGTTTCTCTTTGCTCATCTGCTTCTCCGTTCACTTCTCACCCCCCCACCCCCCTGAGCTATAGCCAGCTTTCTCTCCATGTTGGAAAACTTGGCCACATTCAGCAAAATGTTGAATTCCCTTACAATTTTTACCAGCAAAGACAGATGACCTGATTTTCTACTTTCAGGTTCCTAAACCCCAGGAAGAGATTCATTGCCTACCCCTGGGCCAATCAACTGTGGCCAGTGTCAGACAGCAGGGTCAGACATGGCCATTCTCATGGGAATCAGACAGATAGTTTGTGGGTAGAGGGATTGGAGGGCCATTTTCAAAAGAAGGTGCTGGGCAGACACACAATAGACTTCCACCAAAACCCCTAAGAGACCCACAGGAAAGAAAGAAGGAAAGAGAGAAAGAAAGAATGAAGGAAGGAAGGAAGGAAAGGAAGAAGGATGTAAGGAAGGAAGAAGGAAGGGAGGAAAAAAGGAAGGGAGAAAGGGAGGAAGAGAGGAAGGGAGGAAGAAGGGAAGAAATTAGTTCAGTTAAATAGAGTCTGGAAGCAAGATGGGTTCTTCAAATAGAGAAAAAAGTCCTCTTGCATGCTATCCCAAACCATCAGACATCAGATAGCAGATAGTAAGAGCAGCACAGAAGCACTGGCCACACTGCAGCTCAGCCTCATTCCTTAAGATGTGTGGGTGTATTAGTGTGATTCCCATCATAAAAAATATATATATAGGCCCAGAAAATCTTAGTGGGTGATTGCCTCCAGTTACTAAGCAATTTTGTATTCCAAACAAGTATCAATCCCAACCTCACCCTTTCCATCCAGCTAAGGTGCTATAGCTCTCTCCATACATCCACATGGTGCTGAATTGTCTACATATTTGCACTAACTCCAGAGCCTCATTCACCCTCAGCTATTCCCAAATTGTTACCTTTCGTTGAGCAGGGTGGCATTGTTTCCAACTCTGAGAAAATCCAACAGGCAAGAGGTTTTGGTTGGTGTGCAGTGCATATGCTGACCGTGTATTCTGAGAGAGAGATTAAGTTTCTAGCAGGGCTTCAACGCATAGTTTGTCCTGTTCTGGTTCACTTACCTTCTAAAAATTCGGATCTTTTCCAGTGTCACTTTTTCAGCCATGACTGAACTGGGAAGAACCGGTTCAAAGTCCTGGACATTTCCCTTTCTCAGACTCTGGCATACTGCCTTTGGATCTCCCTAGCTACTTTTTGTAAATGATCATCAGCACCAGCATTGTGGAGGACATCTGATGGAGGAGGCACTGTACAGAATTTGAAATATGACCAGACTCTTGTTGACTGTCCAGGCCTCTTCCTCTGGTCATGATGGCCTCTTATGGTGATTGGTGATGGTGGGGACTGGGAGGGCTGGGTAATGGCAGCATAAAGATTTGAGGCAAGGAATTTGGTGTTCAGAACAGTTTTTATTCTCAGCCGAAAGAAAAATCAGTGGCTTAACAACTCCTAAGGCAACTCCCACCCAGCTGATTTATAGGCTGAGCTCAGCTCACAGGCCTCCTACAATGAGGCTCCACATTTCCCCTGAGTGTCTAATCCTCCTCTAGTGTGGCTTCCTACTGTCTTAACTTTTCTTCAACTGCTCACATTCTACTGGGTCTTTGCCACTTTGTCAACATCCTCCTTGATTCTCTTTCTGCATCACTCTTCTGCATAAATGCACCAGAGGGTTCTGCAGCTGTCTAGTCCTCTTTCTTCCCACTTGCCTTCTGGATTTTGCTTCACTAACTTATTTAACAGAAATCTACGGAGTGTCTTATCTCTACCAGATACTGTTTTAGGCACCAGGCATGCAATGGTGATAAAGATAGACAAAGACCTACCTTTGTGAATCATATGTTCCAATGGGGGAAGGAAGTAAGCAAAATTAATTTTCTGAGTGTAATATGTACTGTAAAAGAAATAAAAAGATAATATAATATAGAGCCATAGGGATATTTTAGTAGGGTGGCCAAGGAAGGGTTCTCTGAGAAGCTGACATTTTAGTTGTGACTTGAAAAAGGAAGAGACAGGCATGTTCATTTCTCTTCCAAAATATAACACTTAGTTGCTGCACTTCACCATTCTGAATAAATCAAGACCCAGGAAAGGATTATTTTACTATTGGATTACCTAGTTTGCAGATTGTGCATGAACTACTTATCATATGCTTAAAACTAAAAATCTCAGCCTAAAGGTTAAACCACAACCTAGTCACTTCATCCCAATGCTGCCAAGACCCCCATGCATCTTAATAGTGATATACCCCAAGTGATTTACTTTCCAGTCCTACATCTGATTCTAACTGGCTTTGGAAACTTAGGACAAGCCCTTAGCCTTTCTTTAACTTTCTGATGGTTAAGGTTGTGTGTCAACTTGGTTGGGCCATTATCCCCAGGGTTTGGCAGTTATGTAATGATGTAATTTGGCAGTTATACAATGATGTAGTTGTCCTCCATGATAAGATCTGATGTGATCAGCCAATCAATTGTAAGCGAAGTTTCCTCAAGTGTGTGGCCTATATCCAATATGCACGATTTTCTGGCAAAGCTTGCTTGCTTGCTGTGTATCCTGCATCCAGTTCATCATCATCTGGCCTCCAGTTCTTGGGACTTGAGCCAGTTGCCTGCTGTACTGCCTACAAGTCTTGGGATTTGTCAGCCTCCACAGCGCATGAGCCCAAGGCCTGTTATCTGACCTGCTAATCTTGGGTTCGTCAGTTACAAGAGTCAGGAGAAGCCTCCAGCCTGATGACTGACCCATGGACTTGGGACTTTTTAGCCTTCACAACTGTGTAAGCCCTTTCCTTGGGATAAATCTTTCTCTCTCCTCTCTCTCTCTGCGTATATATATTAGGTACCAGGCATGCGTATATATATATATATATATATATATACATATATATCAATGTTAAATTACTAATCTATAAAATAAAGAAAAAAAAGAAAAAAATTAAAAAAATTTTTTTTTTCTTTCAAATTACACATTTTATTTGGATTTCTTCCAGTCAGAAATTCTACCATTGAGATCTTCCCTTAGGAGCTGAGGGTAACTCTTGGGAAAGAGCACCAGTGTATCGGGATAAAAACACAATGAGAGGAGAAATGGGGAAGATTGAAGTTATTGCAGTTCATCCATGGAAACAATCTTGTTCCCCAGGGTAGCTACAAGCACGCCAAATTTGGGACATTAAAGCATGCCAGGCCACCTAATTTAGCTTGTTTATCAAATAAATTTTGATATATTATTATCTTAGGCTAGAGCATGCCTTTTTAAAAGACCAAGGGATTGTTCATAAATCTGTGAAGAAATTCTATTTCTATGCAAGACAGTATTATTTGATAATATATGTAGGCATAAATTGCCAATGTACTTTAATTTTTTTAAGTGTCCTGGAGGGTGAGAGAAGATAATTATGGACCCATGCAAATAACTCCTTGAATCCCAGAGTCTGCAAAGGGAACTTCATGTTGGGCCCCAGTCTTAGCAGACAATTGACATACCTTGACCATGTCAAGGCTCAACTTCACTTATTTACCTTTGTATCTTAATGTGTTTTGGTCAATAATTGTTTACTGGTTAAATGAAAGATTAAATCCCAACCAGCATTCAAACTTGGAGCTATATTTTACATGGCAGAAGCAAGAATAATTTTGGGGGGTAGATAGAATACCAGGTTGAGAATGGATTTTAATTTCTGCCACTTTGTAAGCATAATGTAACCTTTCCAAAAGCCCTAAGGCCTTTTTAAAGTTGATAAAAGACTGTTTTTTAAAATTTATTTATTGTTCATGAGAAGTGGCTCATGCACAATCTGTAATATAATATTGTTTTGCAAATTTATTCATGGGTTTAGTAATTTATTTAGTCATGGAGTGTGTGTGTGTGTGCGCGTGTATGCACAATCTTATATTTCTAGTGTTATTTTTAATGGTGTACCCTTTGGGAAGTAAAATTTTTGATGTTATTTAGTTGGGTCAGTTTCTGATACTTGGCCTTGACCTTGGAGTCTTCAGCTTTTTATTTAATACCTAGGCCCAATTTGTCTCACTAATTGGTTGACCTTGACTCTCCAAATTCCTGAGTTCAAAATTGCTAGAGTTCCTCCTTGGGTGGGAACAGTTGGGTCTTGTTGGTTTTTGAATCTTCTTTAAATTATTTTACACATCTGAAACTATTATATTTGTGCAATGAGAAAAGTGTGTTAAAACTTTGCTCATCTTTGTATTTACTAAGATTATTTGACCAAGAAGCACCCCTTCCTTTTCCTTCAGTTAACATCTATTAACACTTCATGAAAGGTATTTTGGGAAATTTTGCTCTATAAAATTCTACCTTGAGAAATGTTTAAATTAAGCAAGTTCCCAATGACACCTTCAATGAATGTAGTAAATATTTTCTTTATTATTGACAACCTTCACTAACTTTGGGGGCAGACTTTATCACATATTGCTAGAATATTAAGTATGGTTAATAAATATTTGTTAAAGTATTATTGTTGTTGTTAGATGCTGTTGAGTTGCCCCCCAACTCATGGCAACTCATACACAATGGAATGAAATGCTACCCTGGACTGGACTATTGGGATCCATAGGGTTTTCACTGGCTCGTTTTCAGAAGTAGATTTCCAGGCCTTTCTTTCTTGTCTTAGTCTAGAAGCGTCATTGAAATCTGCTCAGCATGATGGCAAGCAGGTGGGTGCTGCACATGAGATGTATTGGCCAGCAATTGATCCTATGTCTCCTGCATGGAAAGTGAGAATTTTGCCACTGAATGCCTCGTTGGTAAAGTATATTGATATTAAAATACAAATAACAGCCTATGTGAATAATCAGTTTACTTCAGTTTTAATTTCCTTATTAGTGCATAAAATATTCTCCCTATATGTAGGAAAGTACCAAAAGAGAATTTTGAGTGGACAAGTACTATTCAAAAGCATTCAGTAATTTTGATTTGGTTGAGAACAATCCACTGTCTTAGATTTGGTCACAAATTCCAGAAAAGATAAAAGTTTCTCTTGTCTAGACATGATATTTTTTGTAAAGTGTGGTTGATTTCTTTAGACAATGGAGGGAAATATTTTTCCTTTTATTATTTATTTCAAATTAATTTTCAAGTAACATATATGCCTTGAAGATATTTAATAGAGACCACACCTTCTTTAAAAAACAAAGACCAAAACACTTTCTTAGACTGGGTTCTCTAGAGAAACAAAACCAGTGAAGTGTCTATATATCAAGGAAATGGCTCATGTGGTTGTAAAGGCTGGAAAGTACCAAGTCCCTGGATCAGGCTGGAGGCTTCTCCTGACTCATGTAGCTGCAGGGGCTGGTGAATCCAAGATCAGCAGGTCAGACAACAGCCTCTGGCTCACAGACTTTGAAGGCTGACAAAACCCAAGATAGGTAGGCAAGATGACAGGTAAGCTGCTAGCTGAAATCCTGAGAACCGGAGGTCAGATGAACAGGAGCCAGCTGCAGGATCCAGAGTGAGCAAAAGCCTGCAAGCCTTGTCAGAAAGTCTACCTATATTGGATGCAGACCATACCCTCAAGGAAACTCGTTTTCAACTGATTGGCTTCTCACATCAGATCTCATCATGGAGGTGATCACATTATATCAGATCTCATCATGGAGGTGAGTACATCATTATACAACTGCCAAAATACATCATAATTGCCAAACCACTGAAAATCATGGCCCAGCCAAGTAGACACACAACCTTAACCATCACATCTAGTAATACCTGGCTAGAGAGCAACTTTTTAGAAACATTTTTAAATGGCCCTGGAAATATATAATTGTACTATAACCATACAGTGGAATATTACATGGCAGTTAAAATGAATATTTTAGATCTCTATGTGTATCAACAGGAGTCTCTGGACAACACAAATGGTTAATGACTTGCTGCTAACTGAAAAGTTGATCATTCAAGCCTACCCAGAGGCACCTCAGAAGAAAGACCTGGTGATCTACTTCCAAACAGTCAGCCACTTAAAGCCCTATGGAGCATATTTCTCCTCTCACAAACATGGGATCACCATGAGTAGGCATTGACTTGATGGCAACTGGTTTGACTTTTGCTTTTACATATATCAACAAGGATAACCAGTTGCTGTTGAGTAGAGTCCAACTCATGGAAACCTTATAGGGTTTTCAATGGCTGTGCCACCCAGGAGCTCCTCAGCAAGTATGGATATATATATATACAAAAAAAAAAAATTCACTTAGAAGACATGTTGCAGAGTGCTACCAATGATAATATTTATGGAAATTCAATAATGGGCTTGCATAAAACAATGCTACTTATAGTTCTTGAAGCATGGCATAGAGGGGCAGTTTATCATAGTGATTTTAAGAGCGCGTATTCTGGGGTCAGCTCGCACCAGTTTGAATCTTGGCTCCACCACTACTAGTTCTGTGACCTTGGGGAAGTTCTTTAACCTCTCTATTGTTCAGATTCTTCACCTGTAAAATGGAGATAATAGTATGTACCTTTTGGTTATTCTGAGGATTAAATGAGTTAATATTAGCAGAGCTGTTAGAAGAGTGTCTATATGTAGTAAGCCCTACCTTTGCTATCATTATTATTATTATTAGGGAAAGTGTATAATGTGCATTGATGCACACCAAATTCACAAACTGGGATACGCCTAAGGAAGAAAGGAGAAAATGGGACTAAGGAAGGTACCAGGTGATTTCAATTTTACCTGTAATATTTTGTTATTTTCTTTAAAAAGAGAAAAGTTCTGTAACCTCTATGAAAACATAGCAACATTTGCTAACTTTGAGTGGCAAACTCATGGAGATAACCTAGCTTACATTTTGTAGTTTTTCTTGACTATCTTGCAGCTGGGTATGACCAAGTGACTCAGTTCTACCAAATTGGATGTGAGTAGAAGTGATATGTACGACTTTTGTGTTCTTCCCTTAAAGAGAAGGAATGTACTTTTCCCTTCCCTTTCTCCTTCTTCCTGCTTGCTGGAATGTGTACATGATGGGTGGAGCTGGAGAAGCGCTTTTAGACCAAGAGATAGAACCTACATATTAATAATGACAGAGCAGTAAGATAGAAATATCCTGAATCCCAGACGCTTTCAAAGAAGGGAGGCCCTATACTGCTTGAATTCGTGTAAGAGAAATAAGATTATTTTCTAGATTCTTGTTAATTTTGAGTTTCTGTTACTGAAGTCAAAATGATATCCTAGCTTATTTACACATCCAGATATCTGTAGAGAATCACTCCTTCTCTACTTTTAATCGTGTATTTGGGAAAGGTATTGATTTCATCTCTGGGTTAAGGAGTGGCCCCAGTTAGCCAATCCACACTAACAATGTATGAAAATTGGAATTGTTGAAAAACAGAAGCTCTCTTTCTGCTTGGGCTTCCAAAAGATAAGCTTTAAGCCCAGCACTGTTGGTAGCCAGTTGGTTATCATAAGGCAAGAGCCTGCCTGAGAGTGGAGCCAAGTGAAAAGCAGAGGAGGAAGGAGTGAAATTTTCTACTACTTCATTTGAAGACTTAGATTTGGTTATAGCTGGAATTTTCTACAGCTAGGATTTTTAGCTATAACCCAAAACCCACTGCTGTCGAGTCGATATGAACCAATAAATTCCCTTTTGGTTGCTGTCTTAGTTATCTAGCGCTGCTGTGACAGAAAAACCACAATTCGATGGCTTTAAAAAACAGCAATTTATTCTCTCACAGTTTAGGAGGCTAGAAGTTCAAATTCAGGGTGCCAGCTCCAGAGGAAGTCTTTCTTTCTCTGTTGGCTCTGAGGGAAGGTCCTTGTCAATAATTTTCCCCTGGTCTAGGAGCTTTTCAGCGCAGTGACCCCAGGTCCAAAGAATGTGTGGTTCTGGCTCTTCTTGTTTAGTGGTAATGAGGTCCTCCTGTCTCCCTGCTTGCTTCTGTCTTTTATATTTCAAAAGAGATTGACTCAAGATACAACCTAATTTTGTAGACTGAGTCCTGATTTATTAACATAACTATCTCTAATCCTGCCTCTTTAGCATCATAGAGGTAGAATTTACAACACAGAAAAATCACATCTGATGGCAAAATGATGGACAATCACACAACACTGGGAATCAAGGCCTAGCCAAGTTGACACATATTTTAGAGGGACACAATTCAATCCATGACAGTTGCTTAAACCAATTTGTGTTTGTTTCTGACATTTTCAACTTAAAAAATCCCAAACAATGCAGGGCTGATGCAATGTAACTTTTGGAGTCTGCATTCATACCTTGTCAGAATATTTTTCCTGTTATCTACTGAGGTGCAGTGTAACAATATCTGCTCCCTCCCCCGTGTTAGAGGCTTAAACCAACAATTTTTTATTAGCTCTTACGTGGATTGAATGGGGTCAGCTGGGCAGCTTTTGCTTGGCTCCTCTCAGGCGTTGCAGTTAGCTGGGGCTGGAGTCATCCAAAGACTCATTGAGCTGGGCATCCAAGACGGCTTCTGCATTCACAAGTTGGACTTATTACATGGGGACTGTGTTCCCCCATAAAAAGCAGACCAAGAGACCAAGGTAGAAACTGCAAGCCTTCTTGTGACTCAGCCTCAGAAGCCATGCATCATCTCTTGCACTATATTTTATTTGTTTTAAGCAAATCACAGTCACAACCCAGATTTAAGGGGAGGGAACCTCATAGGATATGAATTCTGGAAGGCGCAACTCATTCTGGGACATCTTTAAGGCCTGTTGCTGTTGTGTAGTGTTGAGTCAATTTTGACTCATAGCAACCCCATGTGACACAGTAGAACTGCCCCATAGGATTATCTAGGCTGTTGTCTTTATGGGAGCAGATTGCCAGGTCTTTCTCCTGCAGAGCCACTGAGTGGGTTTGAACTGCCAGACTTTCTAACTGTTGCACCATCAGGACTCCTTTCTTTATGGTCCAGCACCTACATTTTTTTCCCCCCCAGGTCTTTGCTCAGGAAACGCCCAATTTCTCTTTGTGGTCTGAATCAATAGAATAACTGATCATTACTCTGAGCTGTGAAGTAAGATTTGAACACAAGTGGTTAAAAGAACTTCTGTGATTTGTGTGCTTCCAATTGTAGGTCTCTTTTCATGTGGGGGTTGTGGCCTTCCAGCTTCCCCATCATGCAAGGTTGTTTTTCTGCTAAAGCTTTTGTCAACTCGGGAACAGAACATAACACATTCTGAATCAAGGTCTGAATACAATGAAAGCTCCTCTGAGGAAGTGCTAGATATTTCTTTATAACCCCCCTAGAGACTTTAACATTGTTTTCTTCAAGGAAAATGTTTCCAGCTGGTAGATTATAAACCTCCTAGTACAGGTGGAAAAATCGTCCTTGATCATAGAAAAATAACTGGCTAGGTTCTATGCTAATCAGAGCAGACTTCATTCTCTGTGGGTGGACAAAACCTCTCAATGAACCACTTTGAAGCAAAAGCTATTTGAATGATTTTTCTGAATGACGCAAGATTGAGCTCAGACAAGGCAGATCAAATCTGGCTAAAGAGACTAAGATGTTGAAAAAGACTGAATATCCAGCGGAGACTCCTGCTAATCATAGACTTGCAATAGAAAACTTTGATAAAACATGGCTTTTCTGAAGTACAAGTTCTCCAGGGAAAGTAAAGCGATTTAAATTGAGACAATGAGTAAAAGAAATGGTCCCTATAGTTAAAACATGGGGGTAGTGACTAGAACTGGATAACGGAATTGTTGTATGCCTTTGCACTCTTTTTTACACCATGTGGTTGGACCCAGAGACCAGGCATGCCTGGCAGCTCACCATTGATAGATGTTAGTTTTGAGGCTTACTTGCTTCTAAAGCATTTAGTGAAGTAGTCACCAGCTTGCTAATGAAGCTGTCACTTACTGAGCATCTTATAGGGACTCAGGCAGGCCACATTGCTGTTGGATTTCAAAGGGGTATGTTGGTTGAGATATGCTACCTGATGTATTATGAAAAATCAAAAAAATCAGTTACCATCAAGTCAATTCCAACTCATGGTGACCCCATGTGTGTCAGAGTAGAACTCTGTTCCACAGAGTTTTCAATGACTGATTTTTCGGGAGCAGATTACCAGACTTTTCGTCTACAGTGCCCACGGGTGGATGCGAACTACTAAATTTTTGGTTAGCAGCCTACTCATTAATAATTTGTACCACCCAGAGATTCTGAGGTATTATGAGGATAGTAAAATTAGTTTGGACAAATCCAAAACAAACCCGATGAGGCAATTCAAAAGACAATTCCAGAGACACCAGAGGCAGACATCTAGCCCAACAGGGCAAGATAAAAATAGATAAGTATCCTGAATACAGGAAGTGCTTGTATCTCACTTTATACACTAAGAGGTACATGTTGCTTAAAAAAAAAAAGAGGAATAATAACCATAACAGCAGAAGAAAAACAACAAAACAAGTATTTATCGAGAATTTACTACATGCTAGATACTGTTCTACGGTTGCTAGCCAAAGGGTGGGCAGCTCGAATCCGCCAGGTGCTCCTTGGAAACTCTATGGGGCAGCTCTACTCTGTCCTATAGGGTCGCTATGAGTCGGAATTGACTCGACAGCACTGAGTTTGGTTTTGGTTTGGTTTAGATACTGTTCTAAATGATTTAAATGGACAAGAGTGGATAAGCACATTGCTTAAAGTCCTACATCATGCAAGTGGGGAGCAAAACTGAAATTTTAACTTATATGTCTCTGATCCCAGAGCCCATGCTCTTAATTATGATTTGGACACCAAGCCTCAGATGTTCAGAGGCACTTAAAGTTTGAACAGAGGCTTTCAGTGATGAAGGTAGGTCTTAACTTTCCTGGGACAGTCCACCTTGTGAATATTCTGTACCATTGCCTCCATAAGTACCCTCATAATGGAAAATGAGCTCTTTTGTGTGATAGTGCCACTTTTTTCCCTTGAAATCCTATCCTATGAAAGACAACCCAAACAACCCAAATTGTTCAAAAAGACCTCTGTGACTAGTATGTCCTTGTTTAGAACCCTCCATTTATATTGGTGGTGTGTGCAGCTTTCCAATTCTCAATCATGGACACTTTTCTAATGAATCTTCTGCTATTTCTGGAACCTTAATTGATTAGTCATTGTTTTGAGTCAGCAGTTTTTAGGGTTGGCCTATTATCAAAGTCTTCAGAAGCCTGTGACTTGGGCTTCCACCCAGACCTCCTTCTGAATCGAAATCTCCAGGGTAGGGTCCTGGAATCTGTATTTTTTAATGGTTCTCCCTTCCCAGGTAATTGTAGTCTGTTTGGCTTTTTTTTTTTTTTTTCTTTTTAAAATTTTATGCTCACTCAGAATCCATGAAGAAAAAAATAAGAATAAAATTACTGACTGTACTAAGGCCTTATGGCAATATGGGAATTGTCATACAACCAGACAGCATGGGAAAGCAATTTGAGAACCAATGGGGCGTTCAGTATCTGATGCAGTTAAAATGGTAGGGTTATCTCTTCACAACAGGAATTTGCTCATCCCTACTCTGATACACCAACATTTTATAATCCAGCTTCTGTCTTGTATGCTGCTTGTTTTGGGCTTTTGTTTCAGCTTAACTCTGAGTTAAATTCAAAGTTCCAATTTAGAGGATCAAATTGGTATAGTTTGTCTCTCTCTTCCTCATGGATGGAACTCTTGAATTAGTCTACCTCAGCACTTTCCACTTAGCCTGCAAATTGGCTGACCTTGGGTAAACTGCCCTCCCTTGGTCCAGTCATCTATAGCAAAAGCAGAATGGTCATATAAAAATGAATATGGCCACCTACCTTAAAAATGACAATTATAAAAAAACAAAAATGTTGACTTCGATAGGGATTGTGGGTGGGAACACTAGAAGGGAGCTGAGACGTTTGCTGATGTGCCGAGGGTTGATTTATCTGGTGTACACAATTCATGGCACAGGGAATAAATTCCTTGCTGACATAATCTCAAACAGGCAGCTTTAGTTCTAATGGTGCAGCAGGAATTTGGCCTGAGGAAATAAAAAGTATGTCTGGGAACCTTGCAGTTATTAAAATTGTAGGGGTCAGAGCTCAATCATGGGATCATTGGACTCAGAGCCCATTATTCATTGTTGACAGTAAAAATCAAATCCTTGCACCACCTAGAGAGCTTTATGTCTTTTTTCTTGTTAGAATTAATCTTTCTTCCTTCTTGCATTCCTTCCTTCTTTCCCTTTTTTTCCTCCTCCTAAAAGACTTCAGTGTTAAGGTATAGACTTTGAGACAGGAGTCTTGCTATGTTTCCAAGAAAGAGAGGTTCATACATATGGAAGATTTTGAATGCCCCATTGACAAGAACTTAATTCACTCTAGGCTAATAATTGATTGACTCTGTAATGGGGCTGAGTGAATTCCTACTGCCAGCACTGTTGTTCCCTACTGGTTGTTCAGTGTAGCTACTCTGTTCATACTGAGCAAACAGATATTGGCTGTTCTGGAATCATCCCAATTCTTAAAGATCCCACACTTGTGTTATTCTAGGTCCTCTGAGAAACACACACAAGTTCAGAATCAGATGAGCAAAAATTTGTTGGGAGAAACACCTGTGAGAGAAAGCGGGGAGGGGGTCAGGGAAGGCTGAAAGAGATCTCAGGATGTGATGCAGGTTTGGCCCTGTGCGGAGAGAGAGAAGAAAGTCAGGGTGGGAAAGCATCTTAGATTGCAGTATAGTTCTAAGTAAAGTCAGGCAAGGCTGTCAGAGTGTCCTCAAGCCAAAACTGACCATCAGAGCAGTCCCGTGTGTCCTAGAAACGGTTCTGCCTTGGTATCCTTGCTTTGCTCATTCCTCAGTCATTAGCTAGGAGCAGCCCATGGGAAGCATGGCCTCAATGCAAACACAGTGATGGAATTCAGAGCACAGCACCTGGAGCCATTAGTTAATCATACTTCCTGCAGTCAGAGATCTGAGAGGCACATTCTTATGACCAACATGGCACCCAACATTATAGGAAGTCAGAGACATGTTCTTTGAAAATATGCCCAAAGGCTTTGACAACCTCTGGGTCATTCCCAGCTGGAAGAATCTAAGAAAATCAACTCAGTTCAAGAACCATTACATTACCCTATTTAGAGGGTTGTGTTTAATCTCTAACATCACCAATATATGGGAAATGTAATGTAGGTTTATCCAAATATTAAAAGCGTTGTGCCATTTTCCATTATGCTCATCCCTGTACCTTGATCTCCCCAGGTCTTTCTTAGGTCAGGGCCTTTACATCTGTCTATATCATGCCTGTAATAATAATAATAATAAAATTACATAGAAAAAGCCCTGGAGGACCAGCTGGGGAGAGAAGCTTGAGAAGAGATTGGATATAACTCCTGGGGATAACAAGCAAAGAAAATATTACAGAGATATTAAAAAGGAGAGAAAATGAAAATTATGACAATTGCCAACAAAATGAAACAAATTGTCCTCGTGGTTGAAAGAGAAATAATGAACAACAGATCCTTGTAAAGGTATGTGTATATTTAACTGCTACTGAATGAATAAACTAGCATCATATTTTGTGTGGTTTTCTATTATCAGAGATGATTTATGAACAATTATTGCATTTTTTCTAATCCTGCTGCCCCTGGTGATAAATGCACACTAATTTCGGGTTTTCAATCATAATTATCCTTTCTCTAATCCAAGAAATAATGAAAAACTAAATTTATTAACATTTCACAGCTTATAAGGCATGTTTACAATGCCTCTATTAGGCAACAGAGTTAAGTACAATTCCACTATTTTTTAGTTAATTTTAATAAATTTACGTTACTTTTTAAGAAAGTCTATGAAATGAAGTTTTTTTCCCCCTAAAAATAAACATTAGAAAAACTTCCAGGGAAAATTGCAAAAGAGCTGGATGTTGCAAAGGCCACTCTCTTAAACAAGTCACTAAGACCACAAGTGAAGAATGAGCAAGTCCCCTCAAAATTTTGTAGAAATAAATAGATATTCCTGGATCTAGATACAAGTGTTTATGTAAGAGAGTAAATTCCTAAAGACAGCTTAAGGTGGCCCAAGCAGCTAAATTCAGCTTTTTCAGGAGAAATATTCATAAACAACCTGACAATCTTAAAGTAGGTGGCAGATTACTAAAAGATGAAACTATGGCAAGATTCTTGGTATTCTGTAGGCATTCTAGGATGATGTAGCCCGATAAGCCCTGCCCCAAGGTAAGAGCAGATGATGTAAAAGTTCAGGGAAGCACTAAATTTTTGTGATAAATGTCCATATTTGGTTTGAAGTTGTATTGTCTCAAAAATTCCCTGTGTATGAGATTTGACCAGGCAATGAAGGATGAATTCTACATGAGTATGTCAAATGAGGGTGAATAGTTCATTGAGTAAACATAGTTTTAAATTTCTATATACTGCTTGTAGTATTTGATTATCGAACTCTCCTTGTTCTCAGAAGAAATGTCTCATTCATTACACATGGAGCCAATAAAGGCAATATGGTTAGCTGGTGATAGACAGCAGAGGCAGAAATCCTTGATCCTCTCTCTGTATCTTATTTAACCAGATTGTTTTGATGGCCATAAGGTGATTGTTTGACTTAGAGCTGAGTTAGCAAGAGGTCTGCAGGCCAGCTAGCAATTGTATTCACCTTGGAAAGATTTGAACAGGGGCCCTGGGAGTTGTTCCTGGACAGAAACCCTGCTACAAAGAAGATTTGAAAGGCCAGGGTCCTTTCAGGGCACTGAGGCTGTAAGAGTAGGTAGAATTCATGAGCCTTCCTTGGTGAAAACTCTTAAGTAGCCAAACGAATCTTTCATAATGGCCTTCACCAACTTGGGGGTGTGATTAAGGACATTTCTTTTTTTAAAGAAATTATTAACCACTGATTCGAGGATTTGACTTTGTTCAAAGAGAATATTCCTAATCCTAAGCTACAGGAGAATAGAAAACAGGAAAAATATTCAGCAGCATGCCCCAGCTTCTGCCTCTGTTTCTTCTGTCATAGCCACATGGTGCTGTGGTTAAAAAATTGTCTTCATGGTTTGACTCATCCTAGTACCCTACTGCCATGATGCCATTTAAGAGTGGATCTCTTTGCTTCCCGAAGTGTTAGGCTCTGCTAAGAGAGCTCCCCTTTTTGGGCTTCCAAGGTTGTAGTTCTCTAGTTGCTATTTTCATGTATAGTGCTGGAAGATGAGCCCCCTTGCTTGGAAGGCACTCAAAATACACAGGGGCTGCAACAATGGACTTGAGCATACCAACAATAGTGAAGATGGCACAGGACAGGGAAATGTTTTGTTCTGCTGTACATGGGGTCTTCCTGAGTCAGAGCCAATTCTAGAGCAACTAACAATAACTGCAACAAAGCATCCCCCTGAGCAACTGTGGATTAACCAGTAAGCAAGTTATGCATGGGTTACAGTAAGCAAGCTATGCACAGGCTTACTTGTGTTTACTTACTAGTCTGTAGTGAACAATTTCACATGGGTTTCATCACATCTTTGCTGTTGTGAAAAACAGGTGAAATTGTGCACTACAGACTAGTAAGTAAGCATAAGTAAGTTCGTGTGTACCTTGCTTATTGGGTAATCCATCCCTGCCCCTGACCCAGAGAGGCCGGCTGGTCAGAAGGGAATTCTAGCCCGTTCACATGCTGTGCCAGAACCAACCCTTTCAGGACACTCTCAGATTACCTACCTACTCTCAAGTGTTCGTGCTGTAAGTGTCCGAGCCACAATGAATTTGCAGGTCTCAGGCCTCTCAGACCAGTGACCGTCCTCTCCTTCTGCTACCTTCCAGGCTGCCTGTGGTCCTCTGTGGCAAGCATGCTTGTTGAGAAGCAGTGACCTTCAGCTAAGCTTAATGCAGGGAGCCTTGTCCTGTGCTTTGTCTGCCTCTGCAGAATTGGGCTTGCTAGGGGTAGTAGACAAAGTACAGAACATGAATAATTTATATTTCACTCTCTCCCGGAGGCGCCCCACTGAGTTGCTTTCTAGGAAAAATATTCCTGGCTTCCAGACTCAGTGTGAGAGCATGTGCCAGGCCCAGCCATTGTCCCCCTCTTCACACTGTCTGAGATATTACCCAGACAGAAATATCAGGCTGCTGGGATTGATTATTGCTTTTTATTTTGGTCTCTGGGAAAAGCGAATGCGTTCTATCATTCATGGGCTAAACTTCACTTTCTGAGTGTTTAGTTGCTGTAGAAATGACCCAGATGGCCAGTAAGATAATAGCGGTACCTCTTACAAGACCACCAGGATTCTTATTTGATACTGTGTCTGAGCTTCCCTTTTGAGCTTGGCTGAGTGGTGTCTGTATTTATCTTCTTGGCGTACCAATTCCCAGCTGTCCTAATTATAGACTGAGAGTTGGGACGGACCTTAAAGACTTGTTTATTCCCTTTTCTTCCTGCCCAACATACTAAACAGTTAATCAGGGTGCCCGCTATGCTTTCCTAAGAGAAATTACATTGCCTTCAGAGCATGTTGAGGGGCCAACTCTAGGATTCTATGTTCTTTACCACATGACTCCATCCTACCCTGGCCACGACTGTTGGGATCAGACGTGGGCATCTGACTCAAATGCAAGTAATCTTTAAGTTACTTGGTGGTTTAAGAAGTAGCTTAGTGCTAAAAGTTCAACCAAACAATGAATCTTATGGGATAATCAATTCCTTTCCATACTTCACTTTTTGTACTGTAGATTGAATCATACAGTGAGCAGTGGGAGCATAGAAGAGGACCAGGATAGACATGATTGAGCAAAGTTATGAAGGTCTGAAGAAGCAGCAACTATGCACTAGCAAAGAATTGAGAAGGAAGTCTTGTTGAGAACAAGAGGAGAAGCAAGAGACAGAAAGAGAAACAAGCAGTGAGGGTAGTTGAGTGCTTAATCACATTAATGCCAGCTTACCTGATTAAAATCTCTAGACTTGTGCCTCTGAGATTCCTAGATCTCCTGTTTCAGTCTTTTTGGATATGGCCGTATTGCAATGTCTGTTCTTAGATATCTGGCAAATTTTTCTTTACCTTATTGCCATAATTATCCTTATAATGAATATGAGTTAGCCTAAGTAAAACTGCGTCTTGCAGCTAAAACATTACATAAATAAAATCATCATTTTCTACCTTAACCAATATAGAAATCTCGACTATAACATCCTTGGTAAAATTTGTACACTCTGCTTAAAGACTCGTAAGATCAGAGGGTTCTACATCAGAACAATGCCCACTCCATTTTTAATCAGTTTGGAGAGTCTATCTTGAGACTATTTGCTGCTGGCCAGAATGTTCAGTGTTCTCCAGAGTGCTCAATGTTCATTTTGACCCACACATTATCCTTGAACTTCTCTTAAAATTTTTTTTTTTCAATTTTAAACTTTCCCTCATGGAATTTATTGAGGATCAGCCTCAAGCTGTCATTAGCCTTCAATTTTACTTTTCATTTGAGAATGCATCTCTGATATATGACTCCATGAAGACTTGGTTCGTACATGCCAGAGGTCATTAGTGGCCTTATACCACCTCCATATCCTAAACTCTCTTTTCAAAGTTTTTTATTTTTCACCCATTTATTACCATGCCCAAACTCTCTTTGCCCCAGCTAGTAACTAATATGTTTATTATTTTAGTCCTAGAGCAGAGATCTTAAAACTTTGGAGAGATGAAGAATGGAATGTCTGCAAGAATCTGGAACCTGTGTAAAACGTGAAGCCTAAGGAGGTGTCCTGTAAAGAAATAGCCTTCTTGCCTTGCTAAAAGTGGTGACTCTATTGTTTTTATGAATTCAAGTCTGTTTGTATCGTAAAGTGATGAATCTAAGGACCACTCACAGAGATGATGATGGAGAAAGCTTTTCTACCATGTGTCTTTAAATTAGACAACTTATCACATCACATCACTCAAACAGTAGCCAATAAAAGATGAATATTGGGTGTGTCTATGGACTCAGTCATGGCAATTATCTTGCCTCTCTTGCTTTGCTTTCTCTCCATTTGTACCCATTGCATTTCAGTTTCTAACTACCTCCAGAGCTTCCTGTCTCCAACTTTATCATGTCCCTAAATTGTCAATAGATTTGGTTTCCCTGGTTTGGATGCTTGGGATGCCTCAGGAAATCTCTCGCATTCTTCTGGCTTGGTCTGCTCCTGGATGCTCAGGGTAACCACCTGACATTCATTCATGTCCCCGTTCTACAGAAGCATAAAAAATACGAACAGTTAGGCAAAACTGGTAACTTGAAGAAAGATCAGTATGCCATCACTGCTACTTTACAAATGAACTGTGAGTTATTGGGAGGTCCCAAGGGACTATGGCCAATTTAGAACAGAAAAGAGTTTTGGTTTTCGTTTGTCTTTGGCTGTAAACAACTTAAATCGGATTAGCTCCTAGTGGGTAAAAAACAATATGGCTACTGCTAAGGGACACCACATGGCTAAGGTTCAGACAGGGTATGGAAAAGAATAAAGACCATGTGCTTGGCAGGCATTCTCATTACTTACTATAAGAATGGAAATTTGAACTTCTATGGGTTACTTTTTTTTTGTTGCATTTTGTTTATTTCTCTTTGCGTGTGCATGTGTGAATGGATGTGTGTTTGCTTTTGTAACATCTTTATAAAATTCCATCCATGATCAGTTGAACTAAGAAGAAATGAAAGGACAATATTTCCATTTTATCTATTCTTTAAATAATTATTTATTGAGTGCCTATTATATGTTATGACTATGCCAGATATTCAGTGACGTATTAAGGGTATTGCACTGGCCCTGGGCATGTGGAGCCACTGAGTAGTTTCTATTAACCTGGTGTGGCCCAACGTCCTTTCTCAAGCACAGTAATGTGTTGATTAAAAGATTAATGAGCCTGGCTTGTATTTTTGAGCTGATATTATGGTAAAGTTATCTAAAAGGGGGGGTGTCAGGGGCTTGGAGAAGGATGCAATTTCAGTCTTTTCAATAGGCACCATTTTCCATAGATAACGCCACTGACCATACCAGGTGCCATGGATTGAATTGTGTCCCCCAAAAATATCTGTCAACTTGGCTGGACCATAAACCTCAGTATTGTGTCGTTGTCCACTATTTTGTCATCTGATGTGATTTTCCTATGTGTTGCAAATCCTGTCTCTATGACGTTGATGAGATGGGATTAGTGGCAGTTATGTTAATGAGGCAGGACTCAGTCTACAAGATCGGATTGTGTCTTGAGTCAATATCTTTTGACCTCATATCACCAAGAAAGCAGCACCAGCAGCAGGGCGTGTCCTTTGGACCTAGATTTCCTGCAAGGAGAAGCTCCTAGATAAAGGAAAGATTGATGACAAAGACCTTCCTCCAGAACTGACAAAGAGAAAGCCTGCCCTTAGAGCTGGCGCTCTGAATTTGGACTTCTAGCCTCCCAGACTCTGAAAGAATAAATTTCTCTTTGTTAAAGCCATCTACTTGTGACATTTCTGTTACAGTAGCACTAGATAACTAAGATACTGGGTTAATAGAAAATGCTTAGTGGCTCCACGCATCCAGGGCTGGTACAATACCTGGCATATCCTAGTTATGCCTCTGTTAGGGTTAACAAGGTGAATAAGACAGATACAGTGTCCACCCTCATGGAACTTACAGTACACAAATGGTCTGTAGGACAAGAAAGGGAGGGAGAGACAGATAACCCACAAGGCCCAAGTGCATAAAAGTGACAGAATCCCAAGAGGGAAGTGACATCTTAGACTGAAAACTGAGGACTTTTATACAGTTCCTTTTCTACCAGAGTTGCTTCTCTCAAGAGTCCTTCTTAGTTGGGCCCTAGGAAGATTTTATTCTAAGTGATTTCCTTCTAGTCTCCAACTCTGCCTGCTTTGGGAACAGAAGGGTTTGTAGTAATTCCGATATAGGTCCCATCCAGATTGCACCTAATCTCTTTTCCCACATTTAGGTCCATCTTTATGAGCCGTGATTAGAGCTTAAGGTCTTAGAGTGGCCTCTTTCTTCTTTGTAACTAGTCTTAGTTGGCAAACTCCTTCTTCTGAAGAATGTAACCAGTGATGTGGTGGTAAATATTTAACAACTGCCTCTGTGAAAACAAAATACGTGTGTGTGTGTGTTTATAAGTTTATCAAAACTTTTACTTATATAAAGGATGCATGTTACAAATAATAGAGTCCTTGTGTGACACAAATGGTTATGTGCTTGGCTGCTAGCCCAAACCCACCCAGTGGTGCAGTGGAAGAAAAGCCTAGTGATCTGCTTCTATAAAATTATAACCAAGAAAATCTGTGGAGCATAGTTCTACTCTGAAGTACATGGGATCACCATGAGTCAGAATTGACTGGAAGGCAATGGGCTTATTACAAATAATAGAATATACAATACTCTTTTTATTGACTATGCAAAGGCATTCGAGTGTATGGATCATAACAAATTATGGGAAGAATGGGAATTCCAGAACACTTAATTGGGCCCATGTGGAACCTGTGCATAGACCAAGAGGCAGTTGTTTGAACAGAACCAGGAGATTCTGTGCAGTTTAAAATCAGAAAAAGTGTGCATCAGGGTTGTATCCAGAAGAATGAACAAATCTATCTTGGAAGAAGTACAGCCAGAATGCTGTTAGAAGAGAGGATCGCAAGAATTTGTCTCCTGTACTTTGGACATCTTATCAGAAGAGACCAATACCTGGAGAAGGACATCATGCTTAGCAAAGGGTCAATAAAAATAAAAAGACCCTCAGTGAGGTGGATTGACACAGTAGCTGCAACAATGGGCTCCAACATAGCAACGACAGTGAGGATGGCACAGGAATGGGCAGCGTTTTGTTCTGTTGTACATAAGGTCACTTTGAGTCCAAACCAACTTGATGGCATGTAAGAACAACAATACTCTTTTTGTTGTTGTTGTTGTTGTTAGATCCCGTTGAGTCGGTTTGGACTCATAGTGACCCTATGCACAACAGAACGAAACACTGCCTGGTCCTGTGCCATCCTTATAATAGTTGTTATGCTTCAGCTCATTGTTGCAGCCACTGTGTCAGTCCACCTTGTTAAGGGTCTTCCTCTTTTCCGCTGACCCTGTACTCTGCCAAGCATGATGTCCTTCTCCAGGGACTGATCCCTCCTGACAACATGTCCAAAGTATGTAAGATGCAGTCTCACCATCCTTCCTCTAAGGAGTATTCTGGTCGCACTCCTTCCAACACAGATTTGTTCATTCTTTTGGCAGTCCATGGTATATTCAATATTCTTCACCAACACCACAATTCAAAGGCATCAACTCTTCTTCGATCTTCCTTATTCATTGTCCAGCTTTCACATGCATATGATGTAATTGAAAATACCATGGCTTGGGTCAGGTGCACCTAAGTCTTCAAGATGACATCTTTGCTCTTCAACACTTTAAAGAGGTCCTTTGCAGCAGATTTGCCCAATGCAATGCATCTTTTGATTTCTTGACTGCTGCTTCCGTGGCTGTTGATTGTGGATCCAAGTAAAATGAAATCCTTGACAACTTCAATCTTTTCTCCGTTTATCATGATGTTGCTCATTGGTCCAGTTGTGAGGATTTTTGTTTTCTTTATGTTGAGGTGCAATCCATACTGAAGGCTGTGGTCTTCGATCTTCATTAGTAAGGGCTTCAAGTCCTCTTAACTTTCAGCAAGCAAGGTTGTGTCATCTGCATAACGCAGGTTGTTAATAAGTCTTCCTCCAATCCTGATGCCCCTTTCTTCTTCATATAGTCCAGCTTCTCATATTATTTGCTCAGCATACAGATTGAATAGGTATGGTGAAAGAATACAACCCTGACGCACACCTTTCCTGACATTAAACCAATCAGTATCCCCTTGTTCTGTCTGAACAACCACCTCTTGATCTATGTAAAGGTTCCTCATGAGCACAATTAAGTATTCTGGAATTCCCATTCTCCTCAGCATTATCCATAGTTTGTTATGATCCACACAGTCGAATGCCTTTGCATAGTCAATAAAAGACAGGTAAACGTCCTTCTGGTATTTTCTGCTTTCAGCCAGGATCCATCTGACATCAGCAATGATATCCCTGGTTCCACATCCTCTTCTGAAACCGGCCTGAATTTCTGGCAGTTCTCTGTCAATATACTGCTTCAGCCATTTTTGAATGATCTTCAGCAAAATTTTGCTTGTGTGTGATATTAATGATATTTTCTATAATTTCCACATTCGGTTGGATCACCTTTCTTGGGAATAGGCATAAATATGGATCTCTTCCAGTCAGTTGGCCAGGAAGCTGTCTTCCATATTTCTTGGCATAGATGAGTGAGCACCTTCAGCGCTGCATCTGTTTGTTGAAACATCTCAATTGATATTCCATCAATTCCTCGAGCCTTGTTTTTCACCAATGCCTTCAGTGCAGGTTGGACTTCTTCCTTCAGTACCATCGGTTTCTGATCATATGCCACCTCTTGAAATGGTTGAATATCGACTAATTCTTTTTGGTATAATGACTCTGTGTATTCCTTCCATCTTCTTTTGATGCTTCCTGCATCATTTAATATTTTCCCCATGGAAAATACGTTATGGTAAATACTTTAGAGCCAATTGATTCTCACAAAATGGTTTCACTGGTTGATTTTTGCTGAACTCTTTTATCCTTAGCCAACCTATGATTGCATTTGATGAATGAGTGTAGTTCCAAGGATGTTGGTTAATATTTTCATTTTTTTTTAATAAGATGAATGTGAAAATGTATGTTGGAACTTCACTCACTTGTCAATGATGTGAGTGATTTATGTGCAGAATTGGCTATCAGTTTCTGAATGCAGAAAGAATATTTCCACAAACAGCTATTTATAGACATGACACACATTTAATTTAAACTGCATTATTAATATTTTCTTTGTCACTTTTTTAAGTCTAGTCAGTTGACAAATGAAACAGTAAATCAAGCCCTGATTTGTAGTGTTAGCCAATGTCTGCTGTGTAAATATTCTCTCTCATCATGGCTTATTTTAACCTATCGACACGATGTCACTGAATGCAGAGTTGGGAAGAGATGTACAGAAGCACACCACTAGGCAGTATTTCTACCTTACAGGTACCACCGATAAATAACCTAAACAGCATATGTAATATTAGAATGTGTAAAATCATTAAGAAGCTTTGAGCACTTATTGCCTTTGTTTTTAATATTATTTATTTAATGGTAATTACATTTTTAATAATGGCTGTGGTTAACAACCAACTCTCCAAATTCCTGAAAATTTAACAGCAGGTCTTGCAAGCAGTACCAACTGACAGCAGCATACCACCCAATGTAGTCATTTGGTTTAGCAGAGTAAGCCTGGATCTTAATCCCCCAGAGCAGAATGAATAAAGAGTACTGCAGTCAATGATATTACCTATAGACGCCTCTGTTTTCTGTTTGCAAAAGGGGAAGGCTTTGCAGACGTGTATCAGTGTTTCACATTTGAGATTTAAAAGGTTTTATAATTCCAATTTGTAAACTGTGAGTAATTCTAATTTGGAAGCTATGCAGAGGCCCCACTGTAATGAAAAGTGACTTTGGATGTGCTCTTCTGCTAGCTAGCTTTTCACCTCATAGCAGTTTCAAGAAGAAGGAAGAGACTCTAGGTCCAATTCATATGCTCAGAGATCCCTACTGCATGGATCTTGATCCCTGAGCAGATCCTCGAAGCTTTGTCCCTTAATGGGGGCAGATGTCTCGATCAAGAATCGTGGCATTTAAGGAGACAGGATTTACCTAGCCAAAGAGGCAATGGGTAGGCAGGAAGGAGAAAGATGAAAAATAATGTCTCTTTTACTAGAGTGTTAGAATGTTTTCATAATTTCAGTCTGCTTGAAAATGAATGATCAAGGGACGCCCTAATAAACAAGTAGTTCTGGGAAGGGAGTGTCACATTACTGATATAATTATAACACATGTCAGCTAAGGTTACGCTCCCCTTTGAACTTTATAAAAAAAAAATTGATTTAGGCTCCCTAATTTATATACTTGTAGGAAATTTACTGCCCTCCCCCCAAGAAGTCTATTATTGTCTTGGAGTTTACTGTCTTCGTGGGCACTTCTGGCTCCAAGTTCCTGCACTGGCTGACCTCTTGATCTCTCACATACCCACGGTGTTCTCTTTCCTTCCTTCAAGCTTACTCAGGCAGGGCACTAAGCCCATTTTCTTTCACCCCTACTCCACTCCAATGTCACCCAAATAGTGCATAGGTGAGTGTAGCCAACTTTATTAAAGGTTTTGGGGAACCAAGGAAGCCTGTATTGCAGTACCACAAACAATTAAAAAATACACACCTGGTGTTACTTTTAGTAAAATTTCCTTGGTCACCTCACCATTGGGAATTCCTTGCTGGCCATCTTTCTCTATAAACTCTTCCAAATCCTGTTGCTGTCAAGTTGATTCTGACTCATAGTGACCCTATAGGACAGATTAGAGCTACCCCATAGGGTTTCCAAGGAGCTCCTGGTGGATTTGAACTGCTGACCTTTTGGTTAGCAGCCATAGCACTTAACAACTACACCACCAGGGTTCTTAATCCCTGCCATATTGGTCTATTGGTCAGTTCCTTGCCTCATTCTTCCCTCCCATTTTCTCCACTTTCCCTTTTGTTCAAATTCCAGTTTCTTTCTCAAGCAGAACAATTTAGCTAATTCTTTGTTTTCCTATCTCCTTATAGGCACACCTCACTTAGCCCACCCATAAAAAATCCACTGCCATCAAGTCAATTCCCACTCGTGATGACTCCATAGGGTTTCCAAGGCTATAAATCTCTGCAGAAGCAGACTGCCACATCTCTCCCCCGAGAAGCCTCTGGTGGTTTCAAGCGGCTGACCTTTCGGTAAGCAGTTGATTGCTTTAATCACTTGCCACCAGGGCTCCTTTAGCCCACTCATAGGGCCCTAAAAGAAAATATGTGCCAGCTGTTAAAATAATTTCTTTCCCTTCTGCTGCGTACTAAATGCGACTGTGAATACTGCTACTACTACTATTACTGCTGTAGTATGGCTACTACCACCACTTCCACTCTTTATGCATGTCAGTTTAAAAAGCACTTGCCCACATACTTCCTCATTTGAACTTTATAATAACCATGTGACATTATCATTGTCAATGCCAAAGCCTAAAAATCAGAAACAATAGGCAACATGTCCAAAAAGCCACAGTATCTGAAAAATAAGAAGCAACCGTGGATATTTATGAATAAGACTAGGAGGTTATGTGCAAATATTAATTATATTCCACACTATTTACTTCCTTTTTTTCCCTTCATTTCCTAAGGGAGCACAGGACTCTTTAAAAATTTAGGCCTAGAAAAAAATTGCATCCTGTGTCTTACAGAGGTAAATAGTAAAAGAACAAAAACTGAAAGGAAAATGGGAATACCAAGCCAAACTCGCTGCCGTTCAGTTGATACAGAGTCATAGCCACCCCATACAGTTTCTAAGACTGTAAATCTCTACAGAAGCAGACGGCCACATCTTTCTCCCACGGAGCCGCTGGTGGTTTCAAACTGCCGAGCTCTCAGTTAGCAGTGGATTGTTTTAACAACTGCACCACCAGAGCTCCTTGAAAATGGGAATAACCTATTGCCGTCGAGTCAATTCTGACTCATGGTGACCCTGTAGGATGTAGAACTGCCCCATAGGGTTTCCAAGAAAACTTGGTGGATTCAAACTACCAACCTTTGGTTAGCAGCTGTAGCTCTTAACCACTATGCTACCAGGGTTTCTGAAAATGGGAATGGTGCATGTCAAATCCTAGGAGCAAAGTAAGGAGGAAAGTGTGAGTGATGAAAAACTTTAGTTTGGGAGAGTTGAGGGCCCAGTCCTTTCTTCCTCCTTCATCTAACTGGCTCGTCGTACTGAGGCTGATTCCTCAACCCTCTACAGTTATGGCACCTTGAAGCTTCCAGAATCCCAAGAGAAACACTTCAGCTGGGTAAAATGAGGGGTGGAGTATCATTTTGGGTAAAAGAAGATGGTGTTCAATGACGTTATTTAGATTTCATTCTCTCTGTGAAGACAGGGAGTTGTTTATAATTTCAGAAGTACATATATGTCGTATATAAAAATATAATATATAATATGCATTGTATATGTACATATATATATATAAATCTGCCTTGGTCTTGGTCTTATTAAAATAACATTCTCATCAAAATAACATGTAATTTGTCCATTTTTTAAACCCTAGAACCTATGGATATGTTACCTCACATAGCAAAAGCAATTTTGCAGATGTGATTAAGTTAAGGATCTTGAGATGGAGAGAGCATCCTGGATTATTCAGGTGAGTCCAATATATTGGACCCTTAATAGGGAAGCAGAAAGTTAGAGCAGAAAATGTGATGATGGAAGCAGAGGCTGAAGTGATGCAATTTTGCTCATTTTCAAGATGGAAGGGTGTCATGAACCAAGGAATGTGGATGGCCTCTACATGTTTGAAAAATCAAGGAAATGGTTTGTCCCCTGTAGCCTCAAAAAACAATGCAATCCTGTTAATACCTTGTTGCCTCTTGCGGTTTTGTTCCAGTGAAACCCATTTTGGACTTCTGACCTCCAATGTGGTACTACAATAAATGTGTGTTGTTTCAAGCCACTGAATTTGTGGTAATTTGTTACAGCGCAATAGGCAATTGATACCTATTCTTTTCCCTTGGCAGGGATTTCATGTATAGGTTGTCCCATGACCACAAAAGGCAATGGGGGAGTGTACTGCTGATGATACCATTTTCCAGTGGTAGGGAATGCACTCAAGGTCCTCACAAGGGGACCCAGTCTCTGTCTCTGATTTTGGCAACCCCACTTGGATTTTATACTCTGATCTCCTATGTCTCAAATCAGAGGGGCAGTTTTTCCTGGGACCTATGGATAGCACCCCCATCCCCCCAAGTGCCTGCAGCAGCATTACAGCAAGGTAACCTTCAATCCTGGACCAGAACAGCACAAGCAAGAGCCTGGCAGTTGAGGAGCTTCTTTGAAGATGCAGCTCAGGCTGCTCAGCGGTGCCTGTGTGACAGCTCCGTTAGAGAGGTGTGTTACACAGCCATTATCCAGTCACATCTTAAGTGCAGCCCGCTGGGCTCAAATACCACTTTGGGAAGCAACAAATAATTTTCTGCTATTGGCGAGGGTCATTGTGAGTTTCCTCCTGCTCTTTGGCACTTGATTCCACAGCCCATTGCTGTTACGAAATGAAAACCCAACATTAAGCATTTAATTCTGAAATATATTTTCTCAAGGGTTGTTCATTTGAGCTCCCTGGATTTTGAAAAAAAAAATTTTTTTTTTCACCCTCAGCCATAAGCTCTCTCAGCCCTAGGCACCCCTGCTGCAGGTCACTGAAGGATGAAGGATGAAATGATTGCTTTAAAGGGTGGGTAATCACTGGTCTCAAGCACTCCATCAAATAGTATCATCAGCAGAGGGCAAGTCGGGGAGACTTCTTGGCTCTGATGGCTAGAGGCTGTGGCTGCTACCTGTAGTCAGAAATCTCAGCAGTCACCTGCATACTGGGTAAAAGTTACCACTTAAGCAATTTCAAATGGAGTAAGGAAACTCATTATGCCTATTTAGGGATTTAAAATATACTTTGCAACATTCAATTCTGGGTTGGAATTGCAGTTTTTTTTACTTGATAGCTGTGGATCTTGGACAAGTGCCTCTTAGGAACATCAAGGTCCTTGTCTGTTGTTAAAAGGTGATGGTATCTGCCTTGTAGGGTTCTTATGAGGATCAGAGATAATGTGTGGTGTAAAGTGTCTAGCACAAGACTTGGCACAGAGCTAAGTAGTTGCTCAGGAAATTGTAATTCTCATTATCAGTAAGTATTAAAACAACTTGTGCTTCACAGTTTCTTCCTCCATTGGTTATTAGCTTATTGGCTCCATTTTACAGATGAGGAAGGTAAAGTCCAGGAAGTTTTAGTGGCTTGCTGAGGTCATAGGTAATGTGCCTGGCCAGAGCCAGTTCTTCTGGCTCAGTGCCATGCAAAATGTGGTTCAGCATTACCTGTGAGCTTGTTAGAACTTCAGATTTTAGGGTCCTACCTACTGAATCAGAAACCCTGGGGATGGAACTCAGGAATCTATGTTTTAACAAGTTCTGCAGGTAATTCTTAAATAAAACAAAACAATAGTTGCCTTCAAGTTGATTCTTACTCCTAGCTACCACATGTGTATCAGAGTAGAACTGAGTTCCACAGAGTTTTCAATGGCTGATTTTTTTTTTTTTTTTTTTAGGAAGTAGATTGCCAGCCTTTCTTCTGAGGTGCCTCTGGGTAAATGTGAACCTCTAGCCTTTTGGTTAGCAGTGTGTTAACTGTTTGGACCACCCAGGGACTCCCCTAGACAAGGTCATCCAAAGCTAGTATGTTAGCTGAGACTGACCACTTTGGGACCCAATGGGGGTCAGCCTCTCTTCTTGTTCTCTTCTCCCTGCACACACACACATACATACCCACATGAAAGTAAAAAAAAAAAAAAAAAAAATGTTGCTAACCAGCCCCAAATCAGGAACTGTATTAGTTATAGAGAAAGGAGCACAAATAGGAATTTCTTTGCTTGGTTTAACACCAAAAAAGGAGTCCTGGCTGCTGGAGCAATGCAGTGGGCATATGGGGGAGTGTGTGCTTTGAGCTCACTGCATGTTGCCTGGCATTTGACAAGACAACTGGGGACAAGCCAGGCTATCTGGTGGGTGGCAATGGCGGGAAATGCTGTTGACTCATGGGCCTGATGTCGGATGGTTAGAGGACTAATGGATGTTCAGAGCTCCATCTGTGTATTTCATCTCAAGCCCATGAGACTTTCTCTTGGCTTCTGCATTAAGACCAATACCTTTAGAAACTGTATAATGGTGATTGAAAGCCTGAGCCTGAAGCCAGGCAGATTTGGTTTGAATCTCTCTTCTGCAGCTAGCTATATGATCCTGGACATGGGGTTAATTTCCCTGAATCTCAGTATCTTTATTTACCTAGAACAGGAGTCGGCAAAGTTTTTTGCAAAAGGCCACATAGTAAATATTTTTGGCTTTGCAGGCCATGCTGTCTCTGTCTCAACTACTTTAATCATTGTAGCCAAAGAAAAAAATAGACAATCTATAAATGAATGGTGAGGCTGTGTTCCAGTGAAATTTTATTTGCAAAACCAGATGGAGGGCCAGATTTGGTCTGTAGTTCATAGTTTGATGACCTCTGCTGTAGAGGAGATAATAATAATGTGCTCTTCTTAAGCTTATTATGAAAATTAAGTGTAATAACTGATATATACCTAGTACCCAGTATAGGGTAAGTATTC